>NW_024386831.1:0-2400000 GCF_900408965.1 Simochromis diagramma
TGTGTGTGTGTGTGTGTGTGATGTGTGTGTGTGTGCTTATCTCAGCCAAGTGTGATGCTGTAGGTCCTCCAGCGTCGGCCGCGTCTCCGGGACTTTGGTTAAACACGCGTCCAAGAAATCCCGGCAGTCTGGAAAGAAAGGAAAGAGAAAAAACATGAAGATGATAGTTCCAGTGGTCCAAGCCATCAGTCAGTCTTGAAGTGTGACGTTTTCTTACTTTTGGACAGACGTCTTTTGAATTTCAGGCGCTTTTTGAGGAAGCTCGTGGTGTTAAAGTCCCCCGCATGAAGCGCTTCGTACAGAACCACTCCCATTTGCCATACCGTGGTGGGTCCACACCTGTAGCAACTGCGCCTGTACCACTCGGGAGGGGAGTAAATTTCTGTACCTAATAAACAGACACAATTGCAATTTCTTCTAAACAAAAGGCGAAAATTGTGACATCTGTGAAGAGCAAGAGCAGAATATGTTACCATAGAAGACGCGGTACTGCGACCGCTCCTTAACAAAGCAGCTCAGTCCAAAGTCGATGATACGAACACGCGGTACATCTGAGCCGGTCTCAATTAGAATGTTCTCACTCTTGATGTCCCGGTGAAAGATGTGTCTATCCTCCAGGTGCTTCGCAGCATCAACCAGCTGCTTCAGAATGACCTGGAAATAGAGCAGGGCGATATGACCAAAAATATTTATCACGATATACATTTGAAAAGTTGCGATAACGATATAACTGACGATATAATTGACACTAGACAAAATACTTTACAACTCCACAATTTTTAGTGCAAAAAACCCCATCAATGTATTTTCACTTAAACAAGCAGCTGTTTTTTATGTCCATTAAAGTTATATAAAAATGTAACAGTGCAAATTCCTTGCTGACAGTTTAACCAAAAGGCATTTCCAGTGGAAATTGGCCGACATATCCTCAGCATAACCATGTATAATATCCACAAAACTTAAAAAGAGGTTATACACACACAATACGGTAATATAATGTTGAGGTGCAGTACGTATCACTCCGCCAGGCGCCTGCCTACGATAGCCGTAATGCTCCGACAATCCATCGAGCGGTGCGGCTTTGTAGCTTAGCAAAGTCGCCGTGTACATAAAATCGTTTTGAGGTCAGTAAACACAACCAGAATTCATGCGGCGTCACCGCCATGTGCGTATGTAAACAAAGGCACTGCGCATGCGCGTTTTACCCATATTCTATCGTGATATTTCATTTTCCTATCGTTGCCCAAAATTACACCGGTATTACCATGAACGGTATGATATAGCCCAGCCCTACCTGGAAACGATGAAAAAGACAATAATCAATCAATGGGTTAATGTTTCTCTAATACTCTGTGCTTTGATTGAATGATGTACAGTCTAAGACTCTTCTAAGGCAAGTCAACTTGCCTTGGCCTTGTCCTCTGGCAAAAATCCTCCATTTTCTTCGATGTATTTATCCAGGTCCACAGCGGGGACAGGTCTCTCCATCACCAGGATCAGCTCTCTGCCAAAGTCAAACCACTCCAACAGAGACACTGGGGCTGATGTTTCCACTGATCCATCTGCTTCAGCTGCAAGCTTCAGCATGATGGCAACTTCCACTGACACATTCTTCCCGTTATCATCCTGAAATATTTCAACAAAGTGGATGATGAGGCACAGACGTTCCACAGGTGAACGCTGCATGCAATCCACTAATGTAAAAACAATTCAAGTCTTGCACATTTACCTTCACTTTGCAGTACACGTTCCCCCTTGGGATGTGTTTGATGGCCACCTAAAAGACACAGGGCATTGATGAGCATTTCCTCAGTATGACATAATTAAAGGTGTAAAACAGCTTACGATATTATCCCTTATCTGCGTTACTGCCTGTCTTACTACCACCATCTGAACACTTACTGGTAAATGATCCTTTATGCGGTAGCCAGCAAACACTGCTCCGCATCCTCCTTCTCCAAGCCGCTGCTCCTCCACGTATCTCGCTTGGAAGTCACCTAAACAGACAAACACAAATTGGGTTTTACTACAGCTGTCACACAAATTACTCTCTGCTGTACCCTAAATGTTCATTTTGCTCTTCACCTGAATATAAAAGCCAAGCTGCTTGCTACTTACGTTTCTGTTCAGCCACTGACTTTTTGGCAACAGTTTTGGTTTTGTCCTGGTCCACTTTCTTTTTCTTAGGTGGGTCCCTGGTGTCTCCCGCAGCTTTCCTTTTGCCAGCCTTTTTGTTTTTACTGCAGCTCTCTGAAATCTCTATGCTGCAGTCTGCAGATGTGGAAAACACCAAAAGCACGTCAGCTTATTAGATAATAGACACAAATATCTCCCAAAACTAATATCTTCAAACTAGCAACCAGATGTACACTTAATCTACCCCTCACTCAACTAATTAGCCTACCTTTACCAGTGTCCAACCAGGAAGATGCCTGCCCCTTGTCACCGCTCACATGGTCAAGAAGTTTACGCTTCTTTGCTGTATTGGCTGTCCCCGCTTCATCTTGTTGGACCTTTCGCTTGACTCCCCTGACCACATGAGCATCTGAGCTGGTGGAAGGACCAGCCTGCTCAGAGACCCTCCTTCTTTTTATGGGGGTCGTTTTTTCAGGACTGGCCTTTCTTTTAGCCATCCTGCTCTTACAATCTATAAACAACAACAACAACAACAACCATTAGTGAAAAAGAGCGCTCGACATCAGGACTAGAAGGATTTTGATGTCACTGAATTTTAAATTAGTATTGCTTACAATATAATAACAAGTTTATCCTTTTGATAAAAAAACACCAACACGAGTCCATACTAGGTCTACTAAGTCTAGATACTGATGACACTTGTTGCTCTGTTTTCACTGCTCAGTCCAAGAATAAACTTGTCACATTATTTTACCAAAAGACAAAGTGCCCCAGTAACCTTTCTTTGATTAGACATGTTGCACTTAGGTTAGTTTCAATCAAAACCAGGATTTAAATCCTCTAAAAATGAATCGTTTTATACACAGAGCCTCAACATTGTTAGAAATGTACTGTTATTTGGGGGATTTTTTTTTTTTACTTACTTTGATCTCCTGGATCTTTCTTATCTGCCTCAGTCGTAACTTTTCTTGTTTCCTTTTTCATCTTAAGTTTTTGAGAACTTTTAAAATAGAAAATGTCACCTTAATGAGTGAATAGTCCTTCAAATGTCTGGATGCTTGACTTTTCTAACTAAGCTGTATAAGTCAGTTCTGTAAGTGAGCTTTAAAAGTAAACTCCGGAGACTATGGCAACACATTAGAACCTTTCCTTTTAGTGACATCACTAAAAGGCAGTGTCCCAAGTAGTTTAAAGAAAAACACTCTGGCAGACAAAGCCATAATATTTCATATAATTCAGTAATTTCACATTAAACTTTCTTTCATTATCCTTTCATTATTTGTTTAACCCTTTAAGACCTACCATAGAACCAAGTCCGCCAGAGCTTACTTTATATTTTTACATGCTGTAGTGCCATTTTTGGGAGCATTTCAAGTTGCTATACATCAATACAACTGTTATAGCCCATATTTTAATAATATGTATGCATTAAGTCCATAGTAACTGTGCAATAAACTACAAAAACATTGAAAATCGTTTTTGTTTTTTTACATATATTCTACTTGGAGAAATTTAAGAGGCTTATCCCTCAAAACTTTAAATACAAAAAGTTGCAAAAAATAGTTTACAACAACAGGAAATTTATTTTGAGTGTCTTCATAGTTTTATTTTTGAGATACACCAATTTTTAATACTGCAGGAAAAACGAAAAACAATCCTATGATGCAAATTTGCAAAGAAAACAGCATGTGCATCAAAATAAACTATTTTAAGCAGTGCAATTCGAGTTCTAAGCATCCCAGCAACTATTCAGAAAAGCATAAAGTCAAACATGACTTATAAAAACACCAGTATAGGCTCTTAAGGCCTACAAGTAAAAAACTACATTTTCCGCGAAAATGACGTCACTTCCGGTTTCGGGCAGGAAATGGTGGACATGCGATCGTTCGCGCTGACGTCTGTTTCAATGTGGGAAGTGTTAAGAACAGCTGATCAGATCGGCAAAGCGTGTTTCTGGAATATTATGTTTTTGTTCCTGCAAGCGCTTTTTATGCAATTTTTGCAAAGCTTTATGTGGAAGGAAACCGTGACTTAGGACAAGCTGATGGCATAAGATGTAAGTACAACTCCTCCGGTTTCATATGCAAAAAAAATTATTGCGCTAGTTTATGCGGTTGCAGTGCTACTGGGATTTAAAAATAGTTACGCAAAAACGTGCCCGCTCCGACTGGCTTCAAAGGGTTAAAGACTTGATGTGTGGATGCTACTATGAAGACTTCTAGTTGAGCAACACTAAAAACACTGACTAGTTTATCTGAGATAAAATATAACACTTTTTTATTAAGTCAGTGTTAACTCTTTTTTTTTCTGTTAGGATCATTCAATAGTACAAAGCGAGTGGTAGGTCAACGCCGCAGGAAGTGATCATCAATTTCTATCACTTTGTCAAGGCTGAGCGTAGGGTGTACCAGTGGAAAATCTTCGTGGGGCGAATCATCGGAATCGGGTCGGACAACCCTGCATCACCGCCTGAGCGCCACGCAGGACACTACACACTACCTTAATATCTTGATCAGAACCCCACATACTGCCCCCAAAGTTTATTAAATCCCCTGCCAACGTTGTTCCTAAAATTAGAGGACGCCAAGGTACAAACTGACTGCAGCCTTTTATTCCATGTGTTTTTGTCTGTGAATGCCCCCATGTACACATGTAACCTCCACCACTTGCAACACCAATAATGTCCCGGGGCAAAGCGGGGGTTTGGTGAACCAGGAGCTGTGCGCAGCCCGTGTCAACCAAAGCTGGTGTATACCCCCTTGACACCTTATTTAGAATGCTGTACCTCCATGACTGCCTGGCATGCTCTGCTCCTTCTGCCCTGGCAACCAGATGATCCTCAGCCAGGGTGGCTTGCTGGTTGACGGCAGGGGACCCCTCGGGTGGGCCACTTTGTTCAGCAAACCAATGACTGTAGAAAACATGGATGATCAAACAGTTCTCCAAAAGTACATAAAGTACTTGCCTTAAAAAGCAGTTAATGTTCATGTTGCATTTATTTATTGTTATTACATTGTTTTACAGCAGCTAATTAAAAACCATCATCTTAACTACATGTTTTGTTTTTTTATTCTTTGTTGTTGTTGGGGTTTTTTTTTTTTGCAGTTGTCCTGTAGGTGATGGTGTAGCACAGAGACTGAACTAGTGGCTAGCTAACATAAGAAGGATGTACTTGAAATGTACTGTACTTGAAAACTTGCATCTCATCTTGCAGCGTTCACTTTGAAGAGAATGTCTTTACCAAGGACTCACAGGTTAAGTAACTTTACAATTTTCATATTACAATATATAATTTTAGAGCATGATTACAGCTCTGCCATCTTGATTGAAAATTAAATACATCTGGAATACGAACAGCTGATCAGATCGGCAAAGCATGTTTCTGGAATATTATGTTTTTGTTACTGCAAGCGCTTTTAATACAATTTTTTGCAAGCTATATGTGGAAGGAAACCGTGACCTAGGACAAGCTGATGGCATAAGATGTAAGTACAACTCCTCCTGGTTTCATATGCAAAAAAAATATTGCGCTAGCTTACGCAGTTCCCTGGTTCTACAGGATTTAAAAATAGTTACGCAAAACAGAGCGTGCCTGCTCCGACCGACTTTAAAGGGTTAAACATGTAAGAATCGAATTGCATCTTTCCATTGCCAGCCATCTCATTTTGTACAAATCCAGCCAACTCTTCCAAGTTTGTGTATCTTTTAAACTCTTACAAGAATTGAAATGTGTCCCAAATATCTGTATCCCATCAGAGGCAACTTTCTTAACCCTTTAGAGCCGATCGGAGCAGGCACGCTCTGTTTTGCGTAACTATTTTTAAATCCCAGTAGCACTGCAACCACGTAAGCTAGCGCAAAAATTTTTTTTGCATATGAAACCGGAGGAGTTGTACTTACATCTTATGCCATCAGCTTGTCCTAGGTCACGGTTTCCTTCCACATAAAGCTTTGCAAAAACTGCATAAAAAGCGCTTGCAGGACACAAACATAATATTCCAGAAACACGCTTACCGATCCGATCAGCTGTTCATAACACTTCCTACGTTGGAATAGACGTCAGCGCGAACTTTTGCATTTCCGCCATTACCTGCCCGAAACTGGAAGTGACGTCATTTTCGCGGAAATGTAGTCTTTTTTGCCATCAGGGCCTCAGGGCCTATACTGCTCTTTTTAAAAGTTATCTTTGACTTTCTGTGTCGTTTCTGGGATGCTTAGGACTCATATTGCACTGCTGGAAATAGTTTATTTTGATGCATATGCTGCTTTCTTTGCAAATTTGCAGTATAATATTATTTTCGTTTTTCCTGCAGTGTATAAAAATTGGTGTATTTCAAAATAAAACTATGAAGACAATAAATTTCCAGTGGGTGGGAAACTATTTTGTGCAACTTTTTTGTATTTACAGTTTTGAGGGATAAGCCTCTTAAATTTCTCTAACTACAAATATATGTTAAAAATCAAAAACGATTTTCAATTTTTTGTAGTTCATTGCACTTTTTTTCAATTTATGTAATTACTATACACTTAATGAACACATATTATTAAAATCTGGGCTATAATAGTTGTATTGATGTATAGCAACTTGAAATGCTCCCAGAAATGGCTCCACAGCATGTAAAAATATAATATAAGCTCTGGCGGACTTGGTTCTATGGTAGGTCTTAAAGGGTTAAAGGAGAGGTAGTAGCTGCTCCACCATAGGACCAGTAGGACCTCCAGCACACAATGAACACTTAATTAACATTAACACATTTATTAAAACACAATTTTAAACAATAACCCTTTTCTTTTAGTGTGTTTCAATTTGTTCCTACCGCTCCATTGGAACGGTGTACTATCCAGTAACAGCATCCAGCTGGCAGAAGCATACACCTGCAGCAAGGAGAATCTACCAGGCAGGATAGCGCAGCGGAGTCATCAGATGAGGATTATCATGAAGTGGTTCATCCAGCAGGAACAGGATACCAAAGGGGAGGGAAAAAAACACAGAAAGCATAGTCATGACTAACTCAGTGTCACTAACAGCTCATCTAGCAGTCTTAACATCATAAAGATACAGGCTGGTCCATATAAAAAATAGAAAAATAAATGCTGTTAACCAAATTTTCTTAGGCAAAAACACATAATCTTGATATCTGACCTTGTATCAGCCGCCATATTGGAAAGGTAGCCAGGTTTCCTTAGCTGCTAGCTTGCTAACAGTCTGCTATCCAGCCCGGTAATAACTTCATTCACATATTTTACAACATTCAACTTTCTTCCTTAACAAAAACATCGCAGTTGTGGATTTGAATCTCGCTGCAGCATAATAAGACCCAGAACATTCAATTTGAACATGTGCTGCAAGCTAACTCCCCAGAGGAGTTCATGCAATGGCAATGCCTGTCGGATTCGGCTCATGACTTCTCTGTCTAACAACACATTAAAACATCAGTTTCAAGTACAAATGTTTCATAAACTTATCTACAGCGACTCATATTAAATGTACCCAAGTTTCCAGCTGGCAGTGGGCACAAGACCAACACTCCTCATCAGATCAAGGGAGGAAAAGAAAATTCTAGAGCTGGGCTGGGTGGCTGCTATGCTCACGGCATTGCAGCACGTTCAATGACTGCCAAATAATCAGAAATCTCATACTTAATTAATGACTATCAATTGAAGCATATTTACTATACCTCAAAAAAGTAAAAGATGATTGAGCATGTATCAAGACAATGAGTCCTTTACTTTAGTAAAACTGTGTAATGCAACAAGCACAAAAAATGGGCTGTAAAAAAAAAGAAAAAATATCTGAACTATAGCACCGACTTTTAAATAGCAATCAAGCCCAATAAACAGTTTCTTTTGTTAAAAGAGGGGCCTAATGTCCTCCACAATTATGTGAGATGATAAAGCCATACAGAAAATGATTACTTCAAGATATAGCTGCTAAAAGTCGTTCTACTACCGAATTATGTGTATGTATCCTCTCTTGATTTATTTCCAAAGTTTACTCACTTGATTTGGATTAGTGAATGGAACCTAATCATTTTATTAATCTATACACACAGAAATAGCCACACAAACTAAATTAGTTGGTCAAATTTTATTCAGACTCTTGGTGAAATAATCACACAACGTGGTCCTTCTAATGACAGCAACATACTGTTGTTAGGAGGTGGTGGGATTGTCACATGCTGTGAGCTAGCATGATTTACTTAAAGCTGATGTGATTCCCAGATTGGATGAACTATTTGCATTTTCCTCATCATTATTTTTATTTTTGTTTTCTGATTGCTGATTGGTAGTGGTTGCCAGAATTATGCTTTCGCTTAAAATACAGTGTTAGCCACTAGTGCCTCAATTTCTTGGTTGTCTAAGAAATTCATCCTATCAGAGCCTTCAAAAACAAAAAATAAAAACAAAAACTATATTTTACAAAACATAATTCCAATTAAAATAGTTAGCTGGGTAAAATGCCACATTTTTTTATGTCATGGTACAGTTAGTGCGATTCTTGATTCTTATGATAAAATGTAATTATATTTTAATCCCACAAATTTCTTTTTTCTTTTTATGAGAGCTCACACACTTAAAGGATAACCCAAAGTCACACACTTTACAACAGCAACCTCATTTTATAAATGCAATACACTACAAAACAAGGGGAATAAAAGCAAAACATTAACGGTGTGTTCACACTGAACGCGATAGACGCGAACAAAAACGCCCCTAATTTGACGCGTGCACATTCGCACCTCAACGCGTGTCCAAGAAAAATCCATCGCGTCTCAAAATTGCATATTTTGATGCGTGAACCGGAAATGTGGGAGGGATGTGGGAGGAAGTTGTGCCAGACCGGTATCTTTGTCAGCTGTCGAGCTAGCGTTTGAAGAGAGAGTCTCCCTTCTCTATTTACTGTGGAGAGCAGAGCAGCGGCATTAAGGATGTCCTCGCTGTACCTGGGTCCATCAGGTCCTCCAGACGCTTGAGCAGTTTGGTGAGTTTCAACACTTGCTCCAGGAGCTGCGCCTGGATGACGGCCGATTTCAGCGATATCGCCGTCTTCCCCTCGCCCAGTTTGATGACCTGCTGTCCCGCGTTGGTCCAAGAATCGCCCGCCTAGACACCGACTACAGGCGCTCAATCCCACCTGCAGAGCGCCTGTCCGTCTGCCTGAGGTTAGTAAAAGTGTTTAATACGGTAGTCCTTTATTGATACCTGTGCTAATATGCTAAACTATCGTTTATAGACTGCTAACATGGATGTGCTATGCTATCAATGAATGCCGTTGGTGTTTACTGATAGCAAACTGTGGTACGGAGACGACTGTTTATAATATTTCTAGTGATACTCGAAAGGTCTCATCAAGTCCTGATTTAATTCAATTTATGCTGTTATCAGTGTTTGCAACGATAGCATGGCTGTGGTGTCATATGCATGCTCTCGGTGTTTGCTGATATCAAACTGGTATTAGGACCAATGTAGGTTAATCTTTGTAGTGATACTCACTCCTTTTTATTTAGACCTGGTTTAATTCTGGTATAGTTGAGTATTTGTATATAATCCCTGCAGCTGTCAGACTCTATAACAGGGGTCACCAGCCTTTATTAAAACAGAGTTAGATAAAACTGTGAACAGTTTGGTTCATCTTTAGTTACATGGTTCTATCTTGATAAGCTATGTCTTATCACAGATTAATTTTTCAAAAATATTAATGATTTAAGCAAGGAAAGGGCTACATGTCAACATACAACTCTTTATTTCTATTAATGTCTTACTTCATTCCTACCTGATTGACATGTTTAGGAATTATGAGTGATTGGCTCACTGTAGTTGTAAAAGTTGCTACCAATCAAATTATGATATGTTAAAGTTAAAACAAAACACAACTGTTTTAGATATTATCTAATATACATTTTGTAATTATCCTTATAATTACAAAATGTTTTATGTAAGATTTAAGTTTTGTGATTTAAATCTGACATCACAAAAGTATTTTGGAATTTGAATAATGTATTTTGTAACTGCAGTACACATAATACTAATTTTGAACAATTTTGTCCAGGTTCCTTGTCACCGGGGACTCCTTCACGACCAAGCGTTCAGTTACAGAGTCGGTGTGTCCACGGTGAGCCACATCACCCCCCAGGTAGCGACGGCCATCTGGGACTGTCTAGTGGACGACTTCATGGCTGTGCCTTCACCTGGAGACTGGCGGTCCATCACAGAGGGATTCCAGGAGCGCTGGAACTTTCCTCTGCTGTGCAGCTCTGGATGGGAAGCACGTCCAGACAAAGGCACCCCATATATCATATAGGAGACACACACATTGATATACACTAAATACTTATTCCATTTCTTTTTTGTGGTGCCCAAATTTATGCACCTGCTTGATTTTGTTTAAACAATTATTGCACACTTTTTGTAAATCCAGTAAACTTCTTTTCACTTCTCAAATATCACTGTGTGTGTCTCCTGTATGATATATTTAACTGACATTTTTTATTGTAACAACCAACGATTTATACAGGAAAATAATGTCTATTAACAAGGTTGCCCAAACTTTTGCATCCCACTGTATTAGTATATTTTGTCATTAGTATAATATGAAATAAATTCTACATGTGTCAAGTCGTGTGCCAACATTTGCTGTGTAATAGAACTGAGACATTAGTCATTGTGAAAATTTATTTGAAATAATATTAAAATTCTCAAACAGAAAAACATTAAACATAAATATATAAAATATAAGTATTTACAGAGAGACAGGAATAAAAAGGACCAGCTGCTCTCCAGAGCAGGAACATGGCTGAGGAGGAAATGCTCCATTGGAGACTGGTGTGGCCTCTTCACGGACTCCAGGATGGCCAGCTCCACCGCCGATGGACCGTCCTGGGACCCGTCCCTCATCTGCCTCGGAGCTGTCCTCCTCTGTGGGCCTGTAAAACAGCACAAAACACAAAGAAATGAGAAGACAATGAGAAGACTGCTACTAGATTTTAATTTCAACATTGAAAAAACAAAACAAAAACAGGATATAATCAGATTGGTTGTAGATATTTAGTAAAGGTGATCACAAGGCAATCCCACCGACTAAAAAGGTATCAGTGCTTGCTGTACATACCTGTGGGTGCAGCAGCAGGAGCTCAGGGACTGGGGAGCCAGGAGAAGCAACAGGGGATGCTCTGCTGCAGAATCAGTTGGCTCTATCAATACAGTATTAAATGTTAACAGGTTGAATATAATCAGAGAAAGTATATACAGTGGTCCCTCATTTATTGCAGCAGGGGTTCTCAGAATAACTAGCCCCTGGTCACGCACTGTATACACTGTTTTCCCCACACACATGAACATTGGTCACAGTTCTCACAATTGATTCTCAAAGTGCAAACCTGTGTAGATTGAAAAAAAGGTAAAAGTATTATTATGCCGCGTTTTGTCTTCATCTGCCTGCCACTTTCGTGCGCCTTTTTCCCTCGCGGTGCAGGTGTCTATTTCCGAATGAGGCTCAGAGTTATGGGTATTTTTGTGCTGTTTTTTCTATTATCAAAACCAAACATGATAAATTTGGCAAGCGCAGGAGACATGACACAAAGGAGATTTGTCAATCAGGCTGCAGATGCAATGCTGTACGGTGCAAAAAAAAAGAAAAGAAAAAGAAAATCAGCGAAAAAGCGAAGCAGTGACGGATGAACAGCGGGACCACTGTGTGCTGTTTATTAATAAACAAAATATATTCCTATATGACAACATGCATAAAAGCAGAACGGTATTTGTAAGTGAGTGGGAAAATAGCGGTGGCTTGCTAGCTTTTGTGCGGTTTCCCCTGGTCAGTGAAAACTTTCAAAAGAGAAATGAATGAACTTACCAGGTTGCCCGATCTCTTTACATATCTTCCTCCAAGCTCGGTCCTTTATATTCCTGTCTCGGTACAGAAAGCAGCTGGTGTCGTACAGCTCCAGGTTGTTTGCTACGGCGTTGATTAGCCTTCCTTCCATTGAAGAATGAAGGGCTTTGGCTGGATCTGCCCCTTTGACCTAGGTCACAGCCACGTCAACAGGCTCCTGATTGGTTGTCGCGGTGCGATTTGACGCTGGAGTTCAGATTTTTCCAACTCGAGCGGTAGACGCATAACGCGCGTATGCACAAAATGCAACACAAAAACTCAGGCGCGTGGTTTTTTTCGCGAGTCAAACGCTCCAAACGCGCTAGACTGACACGCGTTTCAGACGTTTTGGCGACGCAAATCTGCGGGTCATCGTGCTTTTCCATTGACTTTACATGTAAACCTGACGCTCTGTTCGCGTCTATCGCGTTCGGTGTGAACACACCGTAAGAGCTTTTTATAGAATAAACTGCATGACTGCAGTGAGAAAGCATCACGACAATGTCAGTAGGGACTGGGGAGAGGGTTTTAGGAAGGATTCGAGTGCCAGGTCTTACAACTGCAGCACAGATCATAATAAAATTGCTATTTGCTTGGGTATTACCTTCATGAATGACATCCATATTAATAGGAAGCAAATTCTGCATCTTCAAGTTAGGATTTTAAGGGGGATAAGGGGCGGGGACACCAACTGATGTGCAACTTCTACTAAAGCTTTAGCATAGGAGTAATACTAATGATTCTTGATGCCAGCGAGGCTGACAAACTGGTGTAACAATTTGGTTTTTTTTAAAGATAGAATTTCCTATTACTGACATCATTTAGAAACTAGGGTTTGACTCCTGTGTGAGACCGTAATTTTCTTTACTTTTCTTTATTTATGTAACTTTTGTTTTCACTGGCAATTTAGTGTTAGGTTAGGACAAAAAACAAATTAGGAAGGTTAAAGACAGAACATTACTAGATTGTGGTTTTAATTAAAATGTAGCCTTTGACAATGCTGAACACATGAGAAGCTACTTTTAGGCATATCACCCAATTTGTAATATTGCTAAACATTTCTTAAGGCAGACAAGTTATGCTGGCTGGGTCAGTGTCATTTTTGTTGTAATTGATGTCTGGTTTGTTCTGTTCCCTAGTGATGGGTACCAGTATCCGGTGCCATAAAGGCACCGGTTCTGACATAATCCTTGAAATAGTAATAACACAGTATCCTCAGCAAAGATGAATTAAACAAGTTTTATTTTAATGGAAGTTTACTTCAAGTCTTCAGATTTTTACTGTCTTTTATTTGATTACTTTAAAGTATATGATTACATTAGAGTAATTAAATAAAGACAGTTTTGATGGAGCTCCTGACCCAGCCCAAGCTCTCTATGAAGACGAGGAAAAACTCCCCTGGGGGGGCCAGATTGACGGGAAGAAACCTCGGGAAAGCCCATTCAAAGAGAGATCCCCTTTCCTGGGATGGCTGGGGGGGGTTACAGGAATTCCAAAACACTGAAATTTAAAGTGGGCCAATTAAAAAAAATATTTCCTGAAAAAAAGCAAGGTAATTCATACATCACACATAAATGATAATGGCTGAATTGTGTGTGTGTGTGTGTGTGTGTGTGTGTGTGTGTGTGTGTGTGTGTGTGTGTGTGTGTGTGTGTGTGTGATATGCTTATCTCAGCCAAGTGTGATGCTGTAGGTCCTCCAGCGTCGGCCGCGTCTCCGGGACTTTGGTTAAACACGCGTCCAAGAAATCCCGGCAGTCTGGAAAGAAAGGAAAGAGAAAAAACATGAAGATGATAGTTCCAGTGGTCCAAGCCATCAGTCAGTCTTGAAGTGTGACGTTTTCTTACTTTTGGACAGACGTCTTTTGAATTTCAGGCGCTTTTTGAGGAAGCTCGTGGTGTTAAAGTCCCCCGCATGAAGCGCTTCGTACAGAACCACTCCCATTTGCCATACCGTGGTGGGTCCACACCTGTAGCAACTGCGCCTGTACCACTCGGGAGGGGAGTAAATTTCTGTACCTAATAAACAGACACAATTGCAATTTCTTCTAAAACAAAAGGCGAAAATTGTGACATCTGTGAAGAGCAAGAGCAGAATATGTTACCATAGAAGACGCGGTACTGCGACCGCTCCTTAACAAAGCAGCTCAGTCCAAAGTCGATGATACGAACACGCGGTACATCTGAGCCGGTCTCAATTAGAATGTTCTCACTCTTGATGTCCCGGTGAAAGATGTGTCTATCCTCCAGGTGCTTCGCAGCATCAACCAGCTGCTTCAGAATGACCTGGAAATAGAGCAGGGCGATATGACCAAAAATATTTATCACGATATACATTTGAAAAGTTGCGATAACGATATAACTGACGATATAATTGACACTAGACAAAATACTTTACAACTCCACAATTTTATTAGTGCAAAAAACCCCATCAATGTATTTTCACTTAAACAAGCAGCTGTTTTTTTATGTCCATTAAAGTTATATAAAATGTAACAGTGCAAATTCCTTGCTGACAGTTTAACCAAAAGGCATTTCCAGTGGAAATTGGCCGACATATCCTCAGCATAACCATGTATAATATCCACAAAACTTAAAAAGAGGTTATACACACACAATACGGTAATATAATGTTGAGGTGCAGTACGTATCACTCCGCCAGGCGCCTGCCTACGATAGCCGTAATGCTCCGACAATCCATCGAGCGGTGCGGCTTTGTAGCTTAGCAAAGTCGCCGTGTACATAAAATCGTTTTGAGGTCAGTAAACACAACCAGAATTCATGCGGCGTCACCGCCATGTGCGTATGTAAACAAAGGCACTGCGCATGCGCGTTTTACCCATATTCTATCGTGATATTTCATTTTCCTATCGTTGCCCAAAATTACACCGGTATTACCATGAACGGTATGATATAGCCCAGCCCTACCTGGAAACGATGAAAAAGACAATAATCAATCAATGGGTTAATCTTTCTCTAATACTCTGTGCTTTGATTGAATGATGTACAGTCTAAGACTCTTCTAAGGCAAGTCAACTTGCCTTGGCCTTGTCCTCTGGCAAAAATCCTCCATTTTCTTCGATGTATTTATCCAGGTCCACAGCGGGGACAGGTCTCTCCATCACCAGGATCAGCTCTCTGCCAAAGTCAAACCACTCCAACAGAGACACTGGGGCTGATGTTTCCACTGATCCATCTGCTTCAGCTGCAAGCTTCAGCATGATGGCAACTTCCACTGACAGATTCTTCCCATTATCATCCTGAAATATTTCAACAAAGTGGATGATGAGGCACAGATGTTCCACAGGTGAACGCTGCATGCAATCCACTAATGTAAAAACAATTCAAGTCTTGCACATTTACCTTCACTTTGCAGTACACGTTCCCCCTTGGGATGTGTTTGATGGCCACCTAAAAGACACAGGGCATTGATGAGCATTTCCTCAGTATGACATAATTAAAGGTGTAAAACAGCTTACGATATTATCCCTTATCTGCGTTACTGCCTGTCTTACTACCACCATCTGAACACTTACTGGTAAATGATCCTTTATGCGGTAGCCAGCAAACACTGCTCCGCATCCTCCTTCTCCAAGCCGCTGCTCCTCCACGTATCTCGCTTGGAAGTCACCTAAACAGACAAACACAAATTGGGTTTTACTACAGCTGTCACACAAATTACTCTCTGCTGTACCCTAAATGTTCATTTTGCTCTTCACCTGAATATAAAAGCCAAGCTGCTTGCTACTTACGTTTCTGTTCAGCCACTGACTTTTTGGCAACAGTTTTGGTTTTGTCCTGGTCCACTTTCTTTTTCTTAGGTGGGTCCCTGGTGTCTCCCGCAGCTTTCCTTTTGCCAGCCTTTTTGTTTTTACTGCAGCTCTCTGAAATCTCTATGCTGCAGTCTGCAGATGTGGAAAACACCAAAAGCACGTCAGCGTATTAGATAATAGACACAAATATCTCCCAAACACTAATATCTTCAAACTAGCAACCAGATGTACACTTAATCTACCCCTCACTCAACTAATTAGCCTACCTTTACCAGTGTCCAACCAGGAAGATGCCTGCCCCTTGTCACCGCTCACATGGTCAAGAAGTTTACGCTTCTTTGCTGTATTGGCTGTCCCCGCTTCATCTTGTTGGACCTTTCGCTTGACTCCCCTGACCACATGAGCATCTGAGCTGGTGGAAGGACCAGCCTGCTCAGAGACCCTCCTTCTTTTTATGGGGGTCGTTTTTTCAGGACTGGCCTTTCTTTTAGCCATCCTGCTCTTACAATCTATAAACAACAACAACAACAACAACACATTAGTGAAAAAGAGCGCTCGACATCAGGACTAGAAGGATTTTGATGTCACTGAATTTTAAATTAGTATTGCTTACAATATAATAACAAGTTTATCCTTTTGATAAAAAACACACCAACACGAGTCCATACTAGGTCTACTAAGTCTAGATACTGATGACACTTGTTGCTCTGTTTTCACTGCTCAGTCCAAGAATAAACTTGTCACATTATTTTACCAAAAGACAAAGTGCCCCAGTAACCTTTCTTTGATTAGACATGTTGCACTTAGGTTAGTTTCAATCAAAACCAGGATTTAAATCCTCTAAAAATGAATCGTTTTATACACAGAGCCTCAACATTGTTAGAAATGTAGATTCTGTTATTTGGGGGATTTTTCTTTTTTTTACTTACTTTGATCTCCTGGATCTTTCTTATCTGCCTCAGTCGTAACTTTTCTTGTTTCCTTTTTCATCTAAAGTTTTTGAGAACTTTTAAAATAGAAAATGTCACCTTAATGAGTGAATAGTCCTTCAAATGTCTGGATGCTTGACTTTTCTAACTAAGCTGTATAAGTCAGTTCTGTAAGTGAGCTTTAAAAGTAAACTCCGGAGACTATGGCAACACAACATTAGAACCTTTCCTTTTAGTGACATCACTAAAAGGCAGTGTCCCAAGTAGTTTAAAGAAAAACACTCTGGCAGACAAAGCCATAATATTTCATATAATTCAGTAATTTCACATTAAACTTTCTTTCATTATCCTTTCATTATTTGTTTAACCCTTTAAGACCTACCACAGAACCAAGTCCGCCAGAGCTTACTTTATATTTTTACATGCTGTAGTGCCATTTTTGGGAGCATTTCAAGTTGCTATACATCAATACAACTGTTATAGCCCATATTTTAATAATATGTATGCATTAAGTCCATAGTAACTGTGCAATAAACTACAAAAACATTGAAAATCGTTTTTGTTTTTTTACATATATTTCTACTTGGAGAAAGTTAAGAGGCTTATCCCTCAAAACTTTAAATACAAAAAAGTTGCAAAAAATTGTTTACAACAACAGGAAATTTATTTTGAGTGTCTTCATAGTTTTATTTTTGAGATACACCAATTTTTATATACTGCAGGAAAAACAAAAAACAATCCTATGATGCAAATTTGCAAAGAAAACAGCATGTGCATCAAAATAAACTATTTTAAGCAGTGCAATTCGAGTTCTAAGCATCCCAGCAACTATTCAGAAAAGCATAAAGTCAAACATGACTTATAAAAACACCAGTATAGGCTCTTAAGGCCTACAAGTAAAAAACTACATTTTCCGCGAAAATGACGTCACTTCCGGTTTTGGGCAGGAAATGGTGGACATGCGATCATTCGCGCTGACGTCTGTTTCAATGTGGGAAGTGTTACGAACAGCTGATCAGATCGGCAAAGCGTGTTTCTGGAATATTATGTTTTTGTTCCTGCAAGCGCTTTTTATGCAATTCTTGCAAAGCTTTATGTGGAAGGAAACTGTGACTTAGGACAAGCTGATGGCATAAGATGTAAGTACAACTCCTCTGGTTTCATATGCAAAAAAAATTATTGCGCTAGCTTACGCAGTTCCCGGTTCTACAGGGATTTAAAAATAGTTACGCAAAACAGAGCGTGCCTGCTCCGACCGACTTTAAAGGGTTAAACATGTAAGAATCGAATTGCATCTTTCCATTGCCAGCCATCTCATTTTGTACAAATCCAGCCAACTCTTCCAAGTTTGTGTATTTTTTAAACTCTTACAAGAATTGAAATGTGTCCCAAATATCTGTATCCCATCAGAGGCAACTTTCTTAACCCTTTAGAGCCGATCGGAGCGGGAACGCTCTGTTTTGCGTAACTATTTTTAAATCCCAGTAGCACTGCAACCACGTAAGCTAGCGCAAAAATTTTTTTTGCATATGAAACCGGAGGAGTTGTACTTACATCTTATGCCATCAGCTTGTCCTCGGTCACGGTTTCCTTCCACATAAAGCTTTGCAAAAACTGCATAAAAAGCGCTTGCAGGAACAAAAACATAATATTCCAGAAACACGCTTTACCGATCCGATCAGCTGTTCATAACACTTCCTACGTTGGAATAGACGTCAGCGCGAACTTTTGCATTTCCGCCATTACCTGCCCGAAACCGGAAGTGACGTCATTTTCGCGGAAATGTAGTCTTTTTTGCCATCAGGGCCTCAAGGCCTATACTGCTCTTTTTAAAAGTTATCTTTGACTTTATGACTTTCTGTGTCGTTTCTGGGAGGCTTAGGACTCATATTGCACTGCTGGAAATAGTTTATTTTGATGCATATGCTGCTTTTTTGCAAATTTGCAGTATAATATTTATTTTCGTTTTTCCTGCAGTGTATAAAAATTGGTGTATTTCAAAAATAAAACTATGAAGACAATAAATTTCCAGTGGTGGGAAACTATTTTGTGCAACTTTTTTGTATTTACAGTTTTGAGGGATAAGCCTCTTAAATTTCTCTAACTACAAATATATGTAAAAAAAATCAAAAACGATTTTCAATTTTTTTGTAGTTCATTGCACTTTTTTGCAATTTATGTAATTACTATGCACTTAATGAATACATATTATTAAAATCTGGGCTATAATGGTTGTATTGATGTATAGCAACTTGAAATGCTCCCAGAAATGGCTCCACAGCATGTAAAAATATAATATAAGCTCTGGCGGACTTGGTTCTATGGTAGGTCTTAAAGGGTTAAAGGAGAGGTAGTAGCTGCTCCACCATAGGACCAGTAGGACCTCCAGCACACAATGAACACTTAATTAACATTAACACATTTATTAAAACACAATTTTAAACAATAACCCTTTTCTTTTAGTGTGTTTCAATTTGTTCCTACCGCTCCATTGGAACGGTGTACTATCCAGTAACAGCATCCAGCTGGCAGAAGCATACACCTGCAGCAAGGAGAATCTACCAGGCAGGATAGCGCAGCGGAGTCATCAGATGAGGATTATCATGAAGTGGTTCATCCAGCAGGAACAGGATACCAAAAGGGGAGGGAAAAAACACAGAAAGCATAGTCATGACTAACTCAGTGTCACTAACAGCTCATCTAGCAGTCTTAACATCATAAAGATACAGGCTGGTCCATATAAAAAATATTAACAGAAAAAATAAATGCTGTTAACCAAATTTTCTTAGGCAAAAACACATAATCTTGATATCTGACCTTGTATCAGCCGCCATATTGGAAAGGTAGCCAGGTTTCCTTAGCTGCTAGCTTGCTAACAGTCTGCTATCCAGCCCGGTAATAACTTCATTCACATATTTTACAACATTCAACTTTCTTCCTTAACAAAAACATCGCAGTTGTGGATTTGAATCTCGCTGCAGCATAATAAGACCCAGAACATTCAATTTGAACATGTGCTGCAAGCTAACTCCCCAGAGGAGTTCATGCAATGGCCAATGCCTGTCGGATTCGGCTCATGACTTCTCTGTCTAACAACACATTAAAACATCAGTTTCAAGTACAAATGTTTCATAAACTTATCTACAGCGACTCATATTAAATGTACCCAAGTTTCCAGCTGGCAGTGGGCACAAGAACAACACTCCTCATCAGATCAAGGGAGGAAAAGAAAATTCTAGAGCTGGGCTGGGTGGCATTGTGGCACGTTCAATGACTGCCAAATAATCAGAAATCTCATACTTAATTAATGACTATCAATTGAAGCATATTTACTATACCTCAAAAAAGTATGAGTGTACCAATTTTAATTGCCCATTGCAAATATGGTAAGTCATGAGGGTGCTAACCATGCTCTATGACTCTATGACTGTATGACTGACAGTTTTGCTATGCACCAAAATGTCAGTTATGTTTAATGCTATAAATAAAAATAACTTTACTTATCTTCTAGCTTGCTTACTTGCCACAAGTGCACTGTGCCACCTACCAATAGAAAGGAAAAGATAATGTGCATATTTCCACGAGAGAAATCCCACGCCTGGACCGTCATTGACTGCTGCCATGATTCTAGCCTACGTCACAGCGTCATGTGCGCCTTTTACATCCAACACAAAAACTGCAGTCGTGGTGCTTTCGATTGTACTCAGAACTCAGAAATTCTGCCTTCTGAATAGGAAGATGTAGGTAACACCAGACTGCAGATGAGCTGCATACAGGGCTGGACTGGGACAGAAAATTGTCCCGGGCATTTTGACTAGAGACTGGCCCACCATTATAGGAAAAATCATAAAGCCTTTGAATGAAAATAAACACTGTTGTGACAGTGATGTACACTGTTTTGATGGTATATATGCATCAATCTATCAATCGTTTGTTGTAAGATTCAGATAATTATTTTTTAAAAGCTAGACATTTTAAATGAGAATAAGAAAGAAAAGTATTTCTTTGTGCGCCCCTTTCCCTGTTAATGCCCTACATGCCCCCTTGGCAACACTTTGCTAGATCCGCACCTGCACAGTTACCAGCTGTCAGCTACCTAAAAAAGGATCCTGGGGTTATTTGTCTCTCAGAAACAGTTCATAACTTCCCTTCAACTCATTCATGTCACCTAAAAGGTAAACCTGTTTCTCCATCACAGCTCTGATGATTCAGTAAGGACATCTCCTGGTTTCATCTTCATGTTTCCCTCTCACCAGATAACCAAACCATATCATGACCAGCAGGTTTACAGCTGTGGCTCCAGCAAACATCAGCTGATACTAGAAATTAATATTAAATAAATTCTAACAACAGCTGATCAAGCTTAAACGTGCTGCTGTTGTTTAGCGTGACATCCGCTGGTTTCCTCTTTCTGGCGCAAAGTGAGCGATAAACAAACAAGAGAGCCGATCAGCTGATCATTGATCAGTTTTCATGATTGAAGTAGAAACGGGAGAGGGAGGGGGGAGAATGAAAGAAGAAGAGGCAGCTGTGCAGCAAAGACAGAATAACTCCAGCTTTGTGCCTTTTTCATTGTAGCTGAATTACGGGACAAACTGTTCCTTTTCACCTCAATAAGAAACGCGTAATATTTTCTCTGAATACCAGACGGGACGGTTGGCAACTCTAATAACTTATGAACAAAATAAAGTTCAACATCATTAACTTCATAGCACCCACCCAGCTGTATAGAAACTCCGTCATGCTAGCTAGCACGCAGTACGGAAAAAGTCAGCACAATGAAAATAAACTCCACCTAAACTTGGTTTATATCTGACCCAGATAGACTGCAGGTCATAACTTCTTACCTGAAGTTCAGTTCACACTTGGACCGGCGGCCGCCTCGGGTCTCTTTTCCTTCTGCTTCCCTTTTCCTTCATCCACCTGCTGGCCTCCACCACTTGCTAATGTTACTGAATCTGTGGAAGCTCCGCGATAGACACCACACGAAGTAACGAGTAACGACCCTATCTAAATCCCAGTAACGACTAACGCGTTCCTGATTTTGGCATAATAACTAGTTACCGTGCTCGTTACCACAATAATAACGTAGTTACTGTAACGCGTTACTTAATAACGCCTTAGTCCCAACACTGATCAAGACAATGAGTCCTTTACTTTAGTAAAACTGTGTAATGCAACAAGCACAAAAAATGGGCTGTAAAAAAAAAGAAAAAATATCTGAACTATAGCACCGACTTTTAAATAGCAATCAAGCCCAATAAACAGTTTCTTTTGTTAAAAGAGGGGCCTAATGTCCTCCACAGTTATGTGAGATGATAAAACCATACAGAAAATGATTACTTCAAGATATAGCTGCTAAAAGTCGTTCTACTACCGAATTATGTGTATGTATCCTCTCTTGATTTATTTCCAAAGTTTACTCACTTGATTTGGATTACTGAATGGAACCTAATCATTTTATTAATCTATACACACAGAAATAGCCACACAAACTAAATTAGTTGGTCAAATTTTATTCAGACACTTGGTGAAATAATCACACAATGTGGTCCTTCTAATGACAGCAACATACTCTTGTTAGGAGGTGGTGGGATTGTCACATGCTGTGAGCTAGCATGATTTACTTAAAGCTGATGTGATTCCCAGATTGGATGAACTATTTGCATTTTCCTCATCATTATTTTTATTTTTGTTTTCTGATTGCTGATTGGTAGTGGTTGCCAGAATTATGCTTTCGCTTAAAATACAGTGTTAGCCACTAGTGCCTCAATTTCTTGGTTGTCTAAGAAATTCATCCTATCAGAGCCTTCAAAAACAAAAAATAAAAACAAAAACTATATTTTACAAAACATAATTCCAATTAAAATAGTTAGCTGGGTAAAATGCCACATTTTTTATGTCATGGTACAGTTAGTGCGATTCTTGATTCTTATGATAAAATGTAATTATATTTGAATCCCACAAATTTCTTTTTTCTTTTTATGAGAGCTCACACACTTAAAGGATATCCCAAAGTCACACACTTTACAACAGCAACCTCATTTTATAAATGCAATACACTACAAAACAAGGGGAATAAAAGCAAAACATTAAGAGCTTTTTACAGAATAAATTGCATGACTGCAGTGAGAAAGCAGTAACATCACGACAATGTCAGTAGGGAGTGGGGAGAGGGTTTTAGGAAGGATTCGAGTGCCAGGTCTTACAACTGCAGCACAGATCATAATAAAATTGCTATTTGCTTGGGTATTACCTTCATGAATGACATCCATATTAATAGGAAGCAAATTCTGCATCTTCAAGTTAGGATTTTAAGGGGGATAAGGGGCGGGGACACCAACTGATGTACAACTTCTACTAAAGCTTTAGCATAGGAGTAATACTAATGATTCTTGACGCCAGCGAGGCTGACAAACTGGTGTAACAATTTGTTTTTTTTTTAAAGATAGAATTTCCTATTACTGACATCATTTAGAAACTAGGGTTTGACTCCTGTGTGAGACCGTAATTTTCTTTACTTTTCTTTATTTATGTAACTTTTGTTTTCACTGGCAATTTAGTGTTAGGTTAGGACAAAAAACAAATTAGGAAGGTTAAAGACAGAACATTACTAGATTGTGGTTTTAATTAAAATGTAGCCTTTGACAATGCTGAACACATGAGAAGCTACTTTTAGGCATATCACCCAATTTGTAATATTGCTAAACATTTCTTAAGGCAGACAAGTTATGCTGGCTGGGTCAGTGTCATTTTTGTTGTAATTGATGTCTGGTTTGTTCTGTTCCCTAGTGATGGGTAGGGATGGGTACCGGTATCTGACATAAACGGTAGTAACCAGACCGAAAAGCAGCGCTCATTTCAGTGCTTTATTTCCGTGCTTTTTTTTCCTGAAATGTCATACACTTTGGATTCTTGCCAATCATTTTACCTTTGCAAGGATAGTAGGCGGGCCCAGGTACGTACGTTCTTTTAGAGCAGAGCTACAGATTGAAAATGCCCAAGGCAAAGCGGTCAAAGTCTGGCTGTACTTCACAGCAAAAGATGCAAACTCAGCAGCCTGCAACAAGTGCTTTAAGGTGATACTGTGCAAAGGAGGTAACTCCTCGAATCTGATGAAACACCTGGCGACGTACAGCATTTTGTTAAAAGTCGAGAAATGCGCCGTATTTGATAGCTTGCTTCGAGACCTCACACCGGGCACATCTACTGCGGGTGGGTTGTGTTCTCCATTCTTTAAGCACCGTTTAAGCACCGTTTCAAAAGTACCGGTTTGGTACTGGTATCGGATAAAACCTAAACGATACCCATCCCTAGTGATGGGTTCATGCTACTCATCTCTCTGCTTTAGGCTTTCCACACATGCGTGTGGAAGGATTGGGAGTTCTCAAAACAGACTCATGCTGTCAAATATAATTAAGCTTTTGCAACTGGAAATAATCATTTCTTTGAATAAAGTGGTCCTGAATGAGCTGTGATTGTTTACCTGAGTAAGAGTGAGCAAAACATAAAAGGAGGAGGCAGGAATACAAATGGCGAAGAGATGTTCATTACAAATGTAACTGAAATGTCACAAAGGATCGTAACCCGAGAGGAAATACATTTCCATTCAAACATGATTAAAAAACGTGGTTTCGTTGTGCGAGAACATTTTTTTCATTTGGAAACAAACTTGTGTGGATAGATTTTACTTGTACTGACTGACAGATGTATTCAATTTCCCCAGCATTGTTTAGTGCTAATTGTCAGCTTTTGAGTAGATGCGTTTGCCCCTCAGGACACCGTCAAACTGACTGTTCTCAAAAGTCATTAATATACGTGCCAGTACTGACTCACTATTCAATATTCAACAAAGACATCATGCAAATATCAGAACTGTGGTGGTAAGAGAAGGCTGTGGTGATTTTCTTCATTGACCTTGAAAGCCAGCAGCGGTTTCTCGGCATTGCAAAATGTATGGCTATGTATAGATATATAGCGATGTATTTAGTTTACTCAGTGCTGAGTGTTTTTCATGATTCTTCACAGAACTGATGTATTTGCCTGAGCTTGTTTTATCAGATGTTCCTTTTTTAATGATACAGTAATCATGCCGTCATTCAATTCACTTCATTTAAACTGTATTTATGTCTTTACTTCTCAAAAACAGTCAAACTAAAGGTGACTATTCCTCATCAAAAGGAATTAAACAGAAGCTCTAATTATGCACCAATATTCTTTAAAGAAAAAAAATCGTTTCTATTCTATCCTTAAACGACGTCCATCAACAGACGATCACAGTTCTCTAGAAAATAACCTTAGCAATGACCCGAATCCAATCCACTGGAAGACATAATTGTTTCTGTTGTCAAAAACTTAAATGCGCAATTGATTTTGTTTCTTTTTTAGAAAGTTTTAACTGAATAAAATTGTAAAGCTCAGAGTTCTGACCAATATCTAAGTACATTTCCACTTCTTTGATATGACTAAGGCCTTTACTGTGAAACAAACATGAATTATGGACTTAAAAAGCATATTATTAAGTTTAACTGCACACTCTCATCTTATTATTGATCATCTTTAAGTTTCGAAAGCAACTAACAGCATTCTTGGAATTTTACCTGCTCTTATTTGTGCAGTCAGTGCGTTTGCTGTTGATTTAAAACTCGTCTAATTAATTATTCAAGGGTATTATTTTCTACAGTGAATCTATTTCCTGCATCAGCGATGCCAGTAATGGCTCCCAGAGGATTCTGGAGTGCCATACTTTCACCTCCTTTGCTTATAAGAAAGTGCCTTCATAATAGGGCTGCAAACAAATTCAACACACACACACACAACCACACAAAAATCGATGTTTCAAGGACTTGCAGTGTTTAACAAAGTACTAAGTGAATCTCTGTTCTTGTTAAAGTGCAAGTTTTTTTTTTCCAGTATCCTCTATTCTGCTGAAGCTGTTTCAAAGATGTAATACCAGCTACAGTGCAGCTGAATAGTTTAGGTGAACTTAAATAGAGTGTAAATTGAGTTTTGTGTGACTCATCATGCTATTGTAGCAGAAGTCTGAAATGCCTTCCAAGTCCCACTCTTTGTTCAGAGCCCTATTGTATTATTAAAGAAATACAAAGTTAATGACTTTATTTTTCTTGTAAAGGTATATTTAATCAAAGCTAACAGTGGCTAAAGTGGACACAGAGGACCAGCTATTTCATCTGACTGGTAATTGATGTTAATCTCAAGTATTACATAAACACACAGACATGTTACATATAATAAATAAATGTGAAGAGAAATGTGGGAGTAGTTATTTATAAAACCGCATTTCCATGGAGAAATAATGAAGATAATCTCCAAACGGGCTCTAGTCGTGACATAAATGATTCTCCCGTTGATTCGTTTAGATTAGTTAGAAATATTGGGGACATATGTGCTTCGAAGCCTGCGGTGAACTTTGCATGGTCTTTATGAAACGGAGCGATTGGAATTTTTAATTAAAGGTGTTAGAAATAAATGACCAGACACAAGGTGTTTTGAACAGGATGTGATGTGTCATATTTAAAAGAAGGGACCGTGGCTTTTCTTCTTCGCAACTTTTTAAAAATCTGCTTCTCTCATTTAAAAGATGGCTGATTAAACCTCTTATCTGTTCTGGTGTTATGTCATGGTAAATCATGTTCAGTTTAACAAACCTTAAACTCAAGTTTGCAAAACAACTTTTTCTGAAATAAGCCCACTGCACAAAAAAAGCCATATAACCGTGATAAGCAGGACAACTCTTCAGATTATATTAGATTAGAGGAGATGAGTTACAGGGACAAAAAAAAGAAAAAAAGCATTTTAGTACAAGTACCAATATAATCTGAAGACACCAGAAAGGAACCCCCTAAAAGTATTATCAAGATATGTTGTCTCAAACTAAGGAATGTTTTGTGCCTTTAATGAACAATGTCCCCCAAATTACCACTCAGAGAGCCATTTAAACTTTGAGGCCAGTGGACAAAATAAACTACAATCATTTCTTCTAAAAATGTCCAACTGCACAGACTTCACTTCCAGAATAGTTTTTGACTGAAGGAAAAAAACGTCCAGATGAAAAAATGCTGACCACCAAGAGTTAATATCTCTATACAGAGTTTAAATAAGGAGGCATGAGGCAAGTTCCTCATCCAGAAGACCCGGTTAGCATGGGCCTGGTTAGGTGTAAACACTTACAGCTACTTAGTTAGGAAACAATCATGGTTCATGTTATACATAAACCATGTGATGAAAAATGAGCAGTGTCATTTCAATAAGCAGAGAACATTTGGAAGAACTGCATATGGTTTATTGAGATAGAAAAATTAATGAATTTATTTGGCAATTAGACTCTGATGACCCATCATGGCAGGACTAAGTGGTTATAGGATTTAGGACGGGACACCCCCAGAGTCTAAGTGCTGGTGGTGGTGAAGATGAACAGTGAGGCTTGGATGGAGCGCTGAGTGACTCTGATGACAAGGAGATTGGGAGGAGGTGGGTTGCATGAATGAAAGACTGAAAAGGAGAATGATGGAGAGGACCACACAGATTCACGGAACTGCTCTTCACTGGATCTTTGTGTTAACTAGTAGTTGAACAGTTCCTACCTAAAAAGTACCTAAAAAAAAGTGGCTAGTGTGTGCATAGCTGCACTTTGGCTGTGCATAATACTAAAGATCACAAGCAGAAATAGTCAAAGCCTGAGCAGCTGCAGGCAATACCAAAGAAATGCATACGATATTGTTTTACATCCCACTATTTGCTTAACAAGCATCACCACAATATTTGAATTAGTTCTGTTCATTTGTTACACATGCCATCTATTGAAGCCACTGTTGGAATAACTGGCTTAGATTAACCTTAAGACATGAACAAACAAAAAACCCTGATCGGTTTTATCAGCTATTTCCTCATCCTTACATATATGGTGATAAATGATGGAAGAGACAGGCCAAAAAAACCTTTGTTGTTTTTTAGAATTATGGCAAATACTACAAGTGTAGGCTGTCATCAACTGTCACCTGCAGCAATGTGTTAGTCGGGAATTAATAGAAAATGTTTTCAGGTAAAAGAATGACTCACCAGAGCGGCTGCTGGGCTGCCAAGCTGAACAACATTTTATCACAATCTGCTACTTACAGCTTTTATAATCTGTTCTTTATGATACTAACAGAGCTGAATGTTGCTGTGTGCAGTCAGTGTCCTGACTGCTCTGTACACCTTAGTGCTTTTGAATCCATGAACCTCTTAAAAAGAAAAAACATTACCAGTATGGATAATTACAAGGCTGCCAGCCTGAGCAATTAGACTTAGATTAGAAAAAGATTTCTCTAATTCTCTAATTCTAAGAATTTCTCAGTATGTTTTACAAGTTAAAGAACAGCAGTGGTGAAGGGATGTAGGCAGCATGCATCCAGGGTTTGATTCCTGGCTGTGTATAGCTGATCCAGCAAATGCTGTTTGGTAATTTTAAAGAACCTACAGAGTTAACTACCCTGAGAAAGTCCAGCTAGGAGTTCCAGTGCTGAGAGCGAGAGACTTAAAAGACCAAATCAGGTAAAAAAAAAAAAAAGTGGAATAGTTACCTATAGGCAACCCTTGCCCAAGGATCTTCTGGTTGAGGCGTTACTCATTAGGGACCCATATATAAAGAGTATGTTTAATTAAACATGTTAAACAGATTAAGTTCTTATTATACAGGACTTGCTGGTGGACCCATTCCGTAGAATCACACCAGTAAGCGTGATGGTGACCTCCTTCTGCCCCATCAGTAGTCAGCATTGCTATTAACACCCAGTCCTGGACCTTTGTGGACAGCTATAAGCATAACCCACAAAAGGTCCAGTTGCAGAAAAGGGAAAAAAGTTCAATTAAACATAATGCAGTATAATGTAATGTTTGGAATCCAGTGAATCCAAATACATTTAGTTTGTGCCATGTGTATATTAGATAGGTTATATTTCTTCCACTTTAAGGATTCTGCATACAAGAGTTAATAGAAAAACAATTTCAGATTAATCTTAGTAATATAATGCCAACATTATTTGCCCTTCCATTGCCAATTTTCTGATATCCAGTTTACAATTTTCTCCTACAACATAAATATATTTTTCTCTCAAAACTGACAGTAATTGTAGTAAAGAGGACAATTAATAGCAATGTCAGCTTTGCCACAAATAATGTCTTCCATAGATAAACCCCATTTCATTTAAATGAATGTGCCAAGTTAATCCACTGTCTTATTATTGTCTGCTGATAATTTTGAGTGTTTTATAAACAATGTTTTGTAAAGCCAGGAGCAGAACAGATTCTGCATGACTCTCCCCATCAGAATGACACTTAAAAAAAATCATTAAGCCTCTGCATTTAATTTAGTGAGCAAACCTCTATTTCTCTAATAACAAAAGGATTGCATAAACAGGAACAGACAGATGAAGAGACTGGAGGGAAGGCCAGTAGTAAATCTATATTTCTACGTTCATATACAATAGAAAAGAGTCAGGAGTGATAGGAAAAGATGGGTAAAAAGAAAGATGAATGAGAAATGACTTTACACAAAGGATAAAAGCATTCGTTAATATAATTCTGTCCATTACTTCATTCAAAAGGACAACATTATAGAGACTCGTTGATGAAAGTGGCCAAGGAGCCTCACCTGCAAGATTTAAAGTCATTCTTCTTCTCTTAGGCATCGTTTCTCATTTGCATCACAGTAGGTAGATTTATATTAATGCATTTAAATGTTCCAGGAGATTCTTAGACATTTGGACCATATTAACACCTACTTTTAGGTTCATTCGTGTATCTAAATCCAGTGGTGGGATCACAGCTTTGATTTGAGACAAAGGTTTCATAGATCGGTTTTGTGATCTTTAAAAAAATATGAACTTTATTATTTTATATGTTTTTCCTGGACTTACAGGTGTAGGGAGAACACTAAAAGTAAATGCAGCCCTCCACCTTGCTTACTCAGTCTCACAAAGTCAACCAAAGTCTACACAGCTTTGCTCAAACACTGTAATCATTGGGTGGTCACACACAGACACACACACGAGAGACATGCCCGGCCTTAATGAATATCCACAGTGCCCTCTACTGGGGACAAAGAAACGCACCCTTTAACTTCATCTTTGAGAAGATTAATTTTGAACAGAAATCCCAGTTTAGGGAACAGGTGTTCACATCAATGACAGGAAGGACATTTTGTTACTACTTTAATTGTGTGTACATGTGTTTGTGTGTGTGCACTGATCGTTGTCTCAGCCACATTTCAAGAACTTGAGATCTGGAGAGCTGTTGGGGGGAAAAAACTATTTTGCAGTTTTCAAATAGTATCATTTCTACAGAGACAACTTAAAAGTGAATGTAGATATAGCATTGTTTTAGCATATTTTAGTGCAAAAAACGTTTTTCAAATCTCTTTCTAGTCTCATAGGTAGTCATATCTTATTCTATAACCACTTATAGGTTCATTTTCAGCTTATTTTGAACATAATGGAAGATCAAAGATGACATCTTTTGTTTAATCGCTCACTTCTACCTGTAGACAACTGAATGGAACACATTATTCCAACTGCACAACATGTGTTTCGCTCTAGTTTGGTAACCAGCTAACTCAGATGAAGGGAAGCTGATGTGTTACTGAACATAACTATACTTTGACAAGGCATCAATATACATAAGTCTATTTTAATGCAGGAGCTGTCTGACAGCTGCTGCCAGCACAGCAGAAGCAAATACCCCACCCCCAGGACAGGGTGTTTCTCAGATGCTTTAATCTTAGATGTACAGAATGTGCAAAATTATGATTTTATGGAAATGATGCAAATAATCACACTGCCATCCTCCATTAGTATGTGACAGCCTTACATTATGCAATGTTATGCATAGTGTTCTGTCCACCCACCACTATTGCAGTCAGAATGTAGAGTGATGGTGTGCATGTCTAATAAATATTGCAGGAGGATACATTTGGACCATCTACCAAACTGCATAAATCAAGAAGCTTTCCAGCCCCACATTATAAAGCCTTCTCTTGGCTGCATAGCTGCTTGGCCCTTCTACTCTCCAGCAACTGTCAGTGGTTACTCATAAGCATGTATGTATCATGTTTGCCTGCACTTGGATTAGTTTCTCAGCAAGACTACACATGTAGTCCTTTAACTTCACATAAACCGTGTACAGTTAATTAGTACTGAACTGAGTAGAACGGGGCTAGCAGTTTCTACCAAATAACACCTGCCAGGTAAGACCTTCATTTATCAGTGTGGGATAAAGGTTTACTACGCCCTGTTTCTTAGAAAAACTGGGCTGGTTTGGCAGCTTTTTAATATGGGAAGCAACGACAGCAGGTATTGAAATCACTTTCAGTGAGAAAGGGCGAAGGTTTTAGGGATATGGCAGGTCAGGGTCCTGTGAGATTTGCAGCTTGTGTGCCACTAATCCACATCCTCAGGCACATCTCTGAGATACCAAAATTCCACTTTTTAAGATGACAACCCAGATTTATCATCTTTACCCTCAAAGTCCTTTTGTGACTTTGAGTTCACAATTGGAAGAAAATGTCATTTTATACTGTTAATTATTAAACTTTATAGTGTACATTATGCTGCAAAATTTTTTTAAAGGGGCATAAACAGAAAGGCTGGTGTTTGGGAGCCTTCCAGCTGATACTCAAATAGCCATTTATTTGTCTTCAGTGAACATGACGAGTGGGCGAGCACATTACCTCGTGTGACCGTGGCTTTTGAAAAGTCCCTAGTGTGCAGTAATGCAGATTTGTATATAAGTGCAAACATAACGAAGCAAAGCACAGACTGAATCAGGAACACTGCAGCTAGCCGGCTGGTGGGATTTAAACATTCCAATGTTAGAGAATGGGATTTTGCACTTGGATTAAAGAAAAGTCAATCAGTCACTTTTTTGTGGTCAAACGTTCTTCTTCCTTTCTTCTTTCCTGCTATTGTGTAGTGTTACCTTCCTCAGTCTAGGGGTTGTGGGGAAGTAACAGTATAAGTGTCCAGGAGAAAGAGGCAGGGAGCTAGAACTGGGAACAAAACAGAGGATTATCATTAATAATGAAAGCCAAGTCAATATTACAACCAAGAACAGAAAGAAATGGTACAATAAAACTCAGAAGCTGGGAACAAGTCAATAAGTTTAAAGAAGAGGGAGGGAAAAAAAGAGCACTCAACACAGACAGAGAAAAGACTTTTTTACCGTCTCCTCTTCCTCTGCTTAACTACAAGAGCTGATTGCTGAGTGAAGCTTCAGGTGTGCACATTTCAGCTCCACAAGAAAGAGGCTGGTGTCTGTGACAAGAAGGAGAGAGCAATACCACACACCCACACAAGTGAAACCACTGCAGGTCTGCTAGGGCCATAATATCAAACAAGAGGAAAATATGTTAGTGATTGTTACCTCTACAGAACTTATAAAGTGAGAGAAAATATCTTCAGGAAGAGGCTTTGGCCTTTGTCTGTATGTAGATCTACTGCATAAGCTATTTGCAGGATTGTTTTTATGTTTGTTTGACGCCACATCACATCAGTATGCTACATAAAATAGATAATAAATAGAAAAAATAATAAAAATTCAAGATATTTTTTGAGCATGAATAGATAGCATGACTAAATAATGATTTTGTTGCCGTCTTGCTTGAAATATATTAGTCCAAGCTTGCCTGACCTAAAATTTATGTTAATTAAGGAAAAATTCACAACATCAGTAGGAACAGCTCAGTGTATTAGAAATCCATTGATATAGGGCAGCACAGTTCATAGAGACACATAAGGACATTCTACCAGAAACCTTTTCCAGTAATTAAATGATGTAATATTAGCAAAATTCTGCTTAAAGGAACAAAATAAGGGAGGGCGGACTTGGGGTGGACTAATTAACAGTACACCTTCCAGCAAAGTCAAACAGAAGACCACTGCTGTGGGACAAGGTGCCTCACTTACTTCACTGCTTCTAAGAAAAACAACTATTTCACTGAACTCATCCATTTTACCTTTACTGTATTTAGTGACTTTTTTCTCTCTGCTAAGAGCTCAGAGGTGTGGGTTTGTTTGGGTTTCTTTTTTTAAAGAAACCCAGAAGCTTAATGCTGAGCTGGAGCTCAGGAAGCACAAATGGCTGCTGATGAAATCAGTCACTGCCAAAGCTGTTGTAAAGTTGAAACTGAAACTTGGCCACATGTAGATGTGGATATTCCTTCAGAACTGAGGCAGGCAGCCTGTTATAGGTACGCTGCCAAAATAGCTGGAAGTTGTGGTATACACACAAATTCTGTGACATTATATTACAGTTTATTATTTTCTGTCAAACGGATAAGAGAACATGAGTAAAAATAGAGAAAAAAAGGAAAGATGTTGGTTTTTTCTTGAGAGTAAGTGAATTTAAACAAGATTTGGGCAAAAGGGTTGCAGCAGCTGTCATCATGGAGAATGTAAGAGCAAGTGGAGGTGGAGAGAGTCCACTGACTTTATATGAGGGTCTTCTTATTTTCAGTCCTGCTGTCTGTGGCACCTTCACTGCAGACTCGGAAAGGTTTTGCTGGAAAGCTTTAAGGTATCACTGGGTCCCAATGGCTCATTTCTATCCCTACTGAAGGACACTGAGTCCAGCATAATTAACAACATGCAAATTGGGCATCACAACATTATAAAGGAGTCTATTTTATACAGGTATGTCCCAGACTATTTTAAACAGTATTCAGCTTCTTTGAAAGGAAACAGATTTAGACCCAACTCTTCCTCATAACTACTGTTCAATCTCCAAATTACCTCTGCTTTCAAAAATTCTTTTTTTACCAATTATCTCTTTTACCTTTTAGAGATAATCGAAGCCAACGACGTGGACACTTTAGAAAAAAACACCCCTTTTTACTTAGGGTTGTGGCATTTTAAAGAGTGCAGACTCAGGTAGTTTTACTGTTCTTATTTTACTAGAGCTGACTGCAGCATCTGACACAGCTGACCATACAATTCTCCTCAAAAGACTTAGAAATGAGGCTGATGTTAGTGGAAAGGTGCTGAAATTGTTCTCATCCTACATATCAAACAGAGTATTTACAGTTACTATTAACAATTTTACTTCATTAGCTGCTATCATGGCATTCGGGGGTCCCAGAGGGCTCAATCTTTTTACCTGTTTTGTTTAGTTTATGCGTGTTGCAACTTAGTCATGTGATCAGTAGTTGTACTCAGCAGCCAGTTTGTTAGGTGTGCCTTACTAGAACGAGGTTGGACCTCCTTTTTGTCTTGAGAAATCTTCGTGGTATAGTTTCAGCAAGGTGTTGGTAAGATTCCTCAAATACAAATTGTACTTCTTTGTTCCTTCTCTGTTATTCTGCCTTATTATTTTCTATTCAGTTCATGTATTTTGAAACATTTGAATGCTTGGGAAGTTATGGTTATGATAGTGTTTGCTTGCATGTGTGTTTGTGTATCATTTTGTCTGTAAACACGATTAAAATGTGGCTAACATCCACCACGTTCTGGAAGGTCATCTTAATGATTCACTGGTAAACATTGACAAAAAGCAAACAGTGCATTTAAAAAGAACAAAGAAAACAAAATAATTATATACACTAAATACACTATTCTCTTAAAAGGAAACATTGTTTTTTACTATCTGTGGTCTGCAAACTTGATCAGTATTTGTTACTTCAGTGCTATTCCAGGACATTAGTACCCTTCTGGTTGTCCCAGCAGCTCTAAATGCAGGTCTACAACTGACTCCAACAGCTCATTTGGGCAATATTAATGTCACCCTGCATAAAAGCAGCCGTCTCAAGGCTGATATATATATATATATATATATATATATATATATATATATATATATATATATATATATATATATATAATGCATGTTCATAGACTGTCAACTTCTTAATCACAAAGTAATGAATACCATACTTTATCCTTCTTTTTCACTCTATAATTAACATAATGGCTGAAACCTGAAAGTCGGTATTAACAGCAATGGAGCAATCACTGTTTTTTTTCCACAACTAGACATGTTTAATCAACCACAGCTGTTGCCCTCTGTCGGCCAATGAAAGGATTGTTTAATTTAAGTTGCTTGACAACCAGAAGCTATGTCCATCTTTTATGTACAGTCTATTGTCTACTTCCACTGGTTTTGCATTTGATTTGCTGTTGTCAATATCTCAGAATTTCTTTTATTCAATTATAAAGAGATCCTCAACAGTACTTTGAAGAAAAGTTAACTAATGCAGTGTCTGTGCATTGCAATAAAAGCGTTTCACAAAATTGTACTCTACAAGTTAAAAAAAAAGGGGGGTGGGGAGTTTATGCAATTGCAATTTTATTTCATTTCAGACATTGTGGTAAATCCTTTGCTGGAGAGACAGCAGCCAAGTTTATGAAAGTTCAGCCTGGTGAGAGAAGTGGAACTAAGACTGTTTCAATGTAGGGATTCAGACTTGGCTCAAGCTCTCTGTATTAAACTTCACAAAGCATACAGAGAAAAGAAAAACACAAATGGAACTATAAACATCATCGAACTGCAGAGCAACTTTGCTGAATTTATGTTTTCAGAGCAGCATTTAAAGTCCAGTTAAAGCTGTCAACTGGTGGAGTGGAATCACTGTGACAACCAGGCAGATTTTAAAAGAAAAATACTGTTATGTGGTGCCATGAAGGTATGAATCACAGCCATATTAGTCAGACTGTCAACATTTGAGCAAAAATCTATAGAGGCTGTATTTATCTTGCTAAATCCTGACTCAGTGTGCCCTGCAGAGGCTGAAATGAGCAGCTTGTGTGTATTTGTTAAGGCACCTTCAAGGACACATCTTGAAAAATCATTCTGAAAAAATATGAAATGATCATTTCACTTGTTCAAGACTCTGTAAGTTGGATGTCATGCATATGGTATAATATTTTTATATTTTCATGTCCACATTCATTTTTGTTTTTGCAGTGTACAGTATTTTATTAGTTTTTCTGCATTAAACAAGCTGTCCTCCTAAAGTGCAAAAGGGAAAATATGCCTAACACATAAAAGATAAGAGAGGATTTATAGTATATGTCTGGTTGTTCAACAGGAGAAGCAGCATTTTATTTATAAGAGGAAAAAAAGATATCAAATCAGTTTCCGCAAGGGGTTGAAAACAAATGCTGTAAAATTTGTAACAAATGTAACTTTAAATCTTGAGGGTTGAGACAAGTTTATTGTCTGGCTTTCTGTTATGTTTTGGTTTGTTTCACAACGCATTTTTCAAAGTCAAAAGTGAAAGATTTCTACAACACAGCACGTCTGCTGAGTAAGAACAAAAATGCCCCCTTTACACCTCTTCGGGGAACTGGTGGGCTTGGATGTTCCTAGAGCACAGTTTAGCAAAACATTAGCATTCACCGGCGATGCATGACAGCCAAATCCTGTTTTTCTTTACCGTATGAATTTGAGCACCGTGAGATGTCAGTTTCTATTTGACAGCTCATTTGTCAATCCTTTAGGCTTCTGTTAGGCATCTTCCTTTCAGTGTACTGACATGCAAACCCTTCACCTGTCCTCTCAAGTGGAAACATCCCTGGACCTTTGCCCAAAGTTGGTCTAGCTTCCACTGTTAGCCCCCCTACACACATTCAGAGTATCTGAAAGCAAACAATGACCAGTGAAGCTGATTTCATTGTTTATTCTTTCATATCAGTGGACATTAAGTTTATCCACTAAGGTTACGGGCCATCATCTCAGTTGGTAGTTTTGTTTTTTCAAAATCAAACCTTTGTAATGTGTATGTTGATGTTAATGTTGATGTGTACGTGAAGAAACGTGCAGAATTTGACATGCATCGTTGCCATTGTCTTTGCATGCCTCCTTGCTACCAAGATTGGAAAAATACTACAGCTTGTGGGAATTATCTTTTTATTATTTTGGCTATTATTACTGTCATACATCATCACATATTACATATTATTAAAACCTGGGGCTTATGCTATCCATTTTAATTGCATCTGAAACTTGGGCTTGTTACATTAATAGAGGCTGAGCTACATTTTGCATCCCTGGGGCCCTCTAGTTCCACTAAAAAGAAACTCTTTAATGCTTCAGCACATCAAGGTGTTTGTTGTTGTTTAGACAATTTCATGCTCCCAACTTTGTTGAAGTTTGGAGATGACCACTTGCTGTTCCAACATGTCTGCATATCAGTGCACAAAGTAAGGTCCACAAAGACATGTATGAGCAATTTCAGTGAGTCCTGATCTAAAGCTGCAAAGAGTTTGCTTAAGACACAAATAAACATTAATTTAAGTCCCAAAAAGTTGATTCTGTTCATCTGGACGTAGCATTTTCAGTGGGAGAAACGTTTCATCACTCACCCAAGTTAATTTAAGTCATATTATAACAATTAAATTCCTGCAAACCTTTACTGAATACAGCGTATCATGGTCTTTCAAGGAAGGGCTGCCCTGAAAAACTGGAAGATTCGACTCTCGCTTTTTGAAGGGGTCACCGGAAATTAAATATGGTTCAAAGAGCTCAGCAGCGAGAAACATTCAGCATCGTAAGCACTGAAGCACACGCAGGACACACGCGAGTCTAGTCTCAAACTGGCAGGAAGTGAGGCACTGGAATTGGATGTCACCAGCCAGCAGATCAATGGCTGCTCAATGGATCTTGACAAGGAGACAAGCACTTCACTAACCTGGCCTCTAATAGAAACAGTCAGAACTGTGGAAGTTGTGCACTCAAAGTCATTAGCTCCAAAAATGTATTATTTAAAAAAAAAATCTATTTGTTTAAAATTGATGTGTAAGCATCTAGTTAATTGTAATTGATCTACTTAGTGTCATCTGTTTAGATCAGAGTATCACCTTATATGAATACCTCACATGTCTGTAATAGACACAAGTCGTGATTCATGAATCAAATTCTGCATTTTAACCCACCAGTACAATACAGATTGGATCCATCCAGTGGAGACTTTCTAAAGGCTAATAGAGACACTTAAGCTTTCCTCATGCTTTATTTACTAAAGACACAGTGTACTACCCAACTGTTAACCACAACATGTAGCACGAGAGTGGCTGGTCAGATTGTGGAAGCAGCTAGTAACAAGGGCTGGCATGAAAATGAAGAGGATGACCAACTACGGTATATACAGCAGCTCCTCAGCAAACATTATTGTTTTCCTGATAATGAAATGTTCATCTATCTATCTACCTATCTATCTCTATCTATTTATATTGATAGAAGGACAGTCTTTGAATCAGTATTCATTTCCAAGTGGAGGTTACAGTGGTGATGACAATAATTATAACATACAGGGAACAAAGACATAAGAGCAGAGGAGTTTAAATACCCACTTCTAAAAATCTATGTTGACTGAAAAAGATGAGCACACACACTATGCTCTCTGACTCACCACACTGAAATGCTCTTCATTTAGCCCGAGCAGGGAGGATTTGTCACATGTCACCTCTGCTGCCTTTCCCACCTGATGGTTTCTGTCACTCTGTCCTGTATATTTTAGACATGTTTTAACACGGCTTCCCTGCTCACACACAAACCATTTCTCCCCAAAGGCAGAATGAAAAAAAGAAAAGAAAAGCTGGACAAGCATGCTGTTAGATGTTTGGTAAGTAATACTGCAGTTTAGCCATACAAGTTCTACTACTTCTATAACTGCGAGTACTTCTCTGCATAAATAAATTGTAAATTTTTACTGTTATGGGAGTGGAAAACCTATTTGATCTAATGAATTTTAGGACTGCCTTTCATCTGGGGAACGTGGAGATTTGCCTCATCCCAGGCTACAGGGCCTCATTATAGTGTTTTTATCCTCTTGGTGGGATAATCATCAACTGGGCTGAGTCTTTTGAAGCTCTAAGGCACCTGAATTAACAGTGAAAAGCATGTAAAACCTGACACCGACCCACCATGACTAAAAAAATGTATGCTCAAATGTGCAAAACAGATTTGATTAAAATATATTATAAAGAACTTCCAGTATCAGAGTTTAGACTTTCTCGATAGACACTCTCATTGTAATAATTACAGCAAAAGTACCGAAGTGATCATGGGTGCCTAATAAGTAAATGTTAATGTGCTGTATACATAAACTGGAAGAGTTTCTTCAGTGATTGCACAATTTAAGTATCTCGTGTTGCTGGGAGAAGCACCCCACTCCCACAAAATTCACATTTCCAAAGGCAACATTGCTTGATTGCAATGTAAATCTCAAGTCTGCTGATTTATTTTGATGGCAGACAATTCTTTAGACTAACAATGAAGCTGCTAAAAGGTTTTAATCAGCGCTCCGGAAAAATAATCACTTCTTAAAATTAACCACAGTTGGTAGCCAGTGATTTTTATTTTCCAATAATTTCCCGTCTCATGTTGAAGTAACAGTTCACGTTTGTCAAGGATGCCCTTGAGAAACAGAATATGTGTTATCTATAAACTCTTTTTTTTTTATTATTTAATTTTTTACATCATATTAAATCCAACTACATACATTACATTAGTGTCTGCGGTAATTTTACAGTTCGGTAAATTTGATAAGTAAAAACAATATAAAACCTCTGGCATGACGGAACCTTTCAAGGTGAATCAACATGCATGATTAGCCTCTCTCTAATGTTGCTGACACTCAATTTTGCATAAAGACTCGAGGACAAATATATATAAAAAAAAATCTATCTTTCAAAACTATGAAATGAATCTTCCATATATTCATTTCTGACATCTTATATACAGTAACTCAGAGACAGAGCCAGCAGTTGGGCAGCAGCATCCTTCATCAGTGACAATAAGTGGACAGAAGCGTGAGGAAGATTAACTAGAGAATAATTTGGTTTTTGAAGCCGCGGTTGAGGTCTTTATGTGGGAGGACAATTGAGTTCAGTATAATCACCTCAGAGGGGATCGTCACGTTACAACCTGAGGAGACAAAGCAAGGCAGTATTAAGTCTCTGCAAAGGACAAAGACAGTTTATTGCTGTGCTGACTCTCACATCACTCCCTAACATCATTTGTGTAGCTCTTTTTAGCCACAGTTTACTGAAATGTAAAAACAACTGTGACAATTAGAGAATTTTAATTTGCATACCACCTCATTCAAAGTGCCTTACCTGTGATTTACAAGCTTATTCACAAATATCTTAAATAACTATTCAAATACATGCAGGAACTGGGCCTTAGGTATTGGTTTCTTTCCAATAACTTTTCATTTCTCAGAACAATATACCGAACACAATATTTGAACAGATATATAATTTCAAGTCGGAGCAGGCTTACCTAGAATTGTAATTGAGGGGGTGAGTTTTCCTTCTCTGAAGAGTGTCTCGCTGTCGATCTTTGCATAGGGATCATTTGGATTTGGGTCACTTGGGGTTCCCTCTACTCTTGCCCACTTGCCAATGGTACTATCCCATCCCACAATGCTGTTCAAAACACAGCAGTGATCCTTGTGGAAGAGGGGGAAAGGAAGTTAGTGAAAAATCGGGAAGCCTTCAGCAGGTAATTGGTGTGTTTCAAGTCTCCACATCTGCTTTAATACAGGTGTTCCAAATTCTGGGGGAGACGGGGGGATATGAGGTCACGTATTCCAAGGATACCTGACCATAGTGTGTAACAATCAATTCAGTGATTCTATTGGCTCTCAGAGATAATATAGATAAGAATAGAGGGTGGAATATGCTCTTTTTCTTTTCCTATGTGGTCCCCATCTTACACTTGATTATTTTGCGGAACCCTTGGCTATAGGTCATTAGTCCCTGCAAGCCCTGAAACTCCACTTTAAGCATCACTTCTCCATTAGAGATTGTTCAAACATGAAGAGAGGGAAAAAAAGCAGTGAGTATTACAACAGGTAGTGATGATTTGTAAGTATTGCTTAAATTACAAATTGTTCTTCTAGGCAATGCGCAATGAAAACCAATAAGTCACCAGCAGTATAAATTCATTTTAAAAGGCTGCCAGTCATCGCTGGAGGTGTGGGATTCAATTATTCCGGCCTCAAAATCGTTAAAAATGACATCTTTGTGTGAGGTGCATGCGACGATATTTCTAGTGTGACAGATGAGTAAAGATAAATTTCAGAGAGGTCACAGCTGAAGTGTGGATAAAATGTAAAGCTGATCACTTCAGATAAATTCACCTCCATGTCAATTAGTTTGATGTTTAGTATAATGCCAAGCAAGACATGATGTCTGATGAAGTGAAGCAAGTTGAGCAGGGAATTGGAAATTACACTGCTCAACTTTAAAGGAATGCTTTTAAATCAGAGTATCAAGTCAGTTAAACTTCTGGAATATTGATCTGGTCAGTTAAGTAGCAGAGAGGGTTGTTAATCAGTTTCAGGTGCTTTCGTCTTAATGAAATTAACAATAGGTGCACTAGAAAAGAAGCAGTGATGAAACAACATCCTTACTTCCTATTTTTTCACTGTAGTTTTGTATTCAGGTAGGGTCAGTGTCACCACTGGTAGCATGAGGCGATACCTGGACCCTACAGGGGTTGCATAGGTAGTCCAACTCCCCCAGGAAGTCACATCAAGACATGCAATTACTAAAAGGTTTGCTTTGTCTATGAGCAGGGCCTCAAGAGCATGGAGGAGATAGACAATTACTCTAGGAGAGCTGAACAGGGTCGTAGAAGCTTCCTAATCCATCAGCAGCACCGGCATCTGCTCCTTTGTGCAAAGAGGAGAAGGTGCACAACAATGCATGGCCTCATGTGGCAGTTTGTATGCAGGCAGTTCCTAAAGAATGAAGGAGGTCATACCACCGACTGGCCCCCATGATCGCCCAACCTAAATCCAATCATGTTTCGGTCCATTCGATGCCGCATTGCACCTCAGACTGTCCCGGAGCTCAGTGATGCTGAGGTCCAGATGTGGGAGGATATCCCCCTGGACACCATCTGCCTCATCATCAGGAACATGCGCCCATATTGCCAGACATGCATACAAGCACGCGGGGGCCACATAAACTACTGAGTACCATTTTGAGTTGCAATTAAATTTCGGCAAAATAGACTGTCACGTCATTTTTTCCACTTCTGACTTTCAGGTGTCTTTGAATACAACCCTCTGTAAGTTGATCACTTTCATTTCCAACCTGTCATCCTTTCATTCCTAACACATTACCCAGTCCATATCAGTATCGATATCACGCATGATTTTTTTCTAACAGTGTACTTTATATTCAGAGGCAGTCACCTGTAAATTTGCACCATGGAGGATGATAGATTCTCGAACTCTGACACCAGCGCCGATAGTCACTCCAGTGCCGATGGAAACGTTGGGACCCAACTGCAAAGAGAAAATAAATTACTGCATGAGATAATATCTGTACCATTTCAACTAGTAACCCCAAATTAACTTATCAGACCATCTAAAAGCACATCCTTCTCTTTTTTAGAGTTGAATGCAGTACAAAATTTTTAATATGAGGCTCTGCTGTTAACAGGACATGACATTTCTATTTAAAGCATATAAGGAAAACCCTTACCACAGCTGTGGGATCAATATTAGCTGTAGGATGAATATAGACATTACCTGGAGAAAGGAAAAGAAAGCAAGTCTAAATAGATTTGTTTGTTTTATTATGAGGAAGAAAAAAAGATACAGGAAGTTAATAAATTGTACCAGTTATTTTAGGGCCTCCCTCCTTATTTGATGCCAGTCTTTCAGGATGAGTTGTGTGATACTGGTTGAGGTACAATCGACTGGCATAAATTGCAGACCTGAGGGCGGAAAAAAGTCAAAGAAATAAAATACAGAAACAAGTATAAATCAAGAGTCTCTTCATTTAAGGTGGTAATTTACATTTTTGTACAGCTTATAGCATAATCACACTGCACAAAGACTTCCTTGGTGAGTCTACATGGACTGTATAAACAACTATAAAAACTCACTCTCTGTGTCAAAAGAAATAAATTGTACTTCAACAAGGTTTGGAGCCAATATGTATGCAAGTCCAGTGTTTCCCATATTCTTTGACATTCAGGGTTGCAGTATCAAATTTATGCTCTCTTGAATGCGACACCATTTATGACACATTCACTCACCCTGCAGATTTAATCTGGCTCCAGAAGCTGAGGGTTTTATATGCGTAGAGTTTTCCCTGTCCTGCCAGGGTAGTGAAAATGTCCTGCTCCAGCCTGATGGCCTCAGCTCGGTGCCAGCCGTTGGTTGGCTCCTCTCTGCCAGAAATAGATCATCAGTCGCACAGAGTTACAAATCCCATTTTTAAAATATTGTGCACAAAGCTTGAGGCTGGAATTAAATTCAAGACAGAATCGGCATAAACTACCCTCAACTGAACGAAACTTTATTTTTCGAGTGTCAGCTGAAACCGCATATTTTCTGAATTTTGAAAAAAATGAGGTGACAAGTTTTCCAGAATTCATAACCTAAAGCTGTGGCCAAGCCTTGCCTGCTCACCAAGACGAAAACTGATGACTTGCATGCCAATGTTGCAGCGCAGACCAAGCACACCTATTTATAACCAGGGTTGGTCGTCAATGATCAGGTTCAGCTTTCTCTCCAAACATCAAATAAACAGTTCACATATACAAAATGTGAAGTTTTATCACGTTCCTTTTTCTTGCCAAAGGTGAATAAAGAATTGAGAATTACATCCCGTTTTCCCCTTTCACTCCTCCTGTTCTTGAGTAGCTATTGAGATTCTTCAAATATTTAGTTGTGTACAAAAAAACCCCCAAGAAATAAACAACAACAACCCAGCGGTTCCCATTACCTCTAAAGTCTCTTAAGAAAACGTGAATTTATTGCCCTACTATCCAGCCTGCAGAGTCAAATGAGAACACCGAGTTAAAATGCATCACTGTTATCTTTGATGGTGTCAGTGCTGGGCTGAAACCAAAGCTGATTACCTAGTTGTGATCCAAAACTTAAGTAGAAGAGACTATGTGTTCCATACTAATCAGGGTCTCTGGCATAGTGTATTGTGAGAGCCCTGAGATGAAACAGAGTGTTAAATATTGATGAAAAGAATATTTTAAAGGATTGCACCCATAATCGAAGTTTTACCAAGAAGGAGGGGGTGTGGTTAGAGGCGAAGCGGTCCCCAAGAGACTGCAGTAAAAGCCTTCTTATTTCTATCAAGTATCTCTGATGTGTTCAACAATTTTGCTGATTCAGTGCCCAGCTTGATTTAAGTGCTATTGATGTTAGCAGGTGAATTATGCAAAGCGCGGTTTGACCTGTTGTAATATATTTCAAGTGTCCTTGGTGTGGTATTTGTTAGGTCAGCTACTGTACAGTGAAAACAAACTGAAAAAGTATCAAAGATTGTATTTAAAAAAAAACCAAACATATATTGATCCCATGTTTTATTGTAGCTTCTGTGAAATAGCAGGGTACACTCAGTCCACATGCATATTATTATATTATAAAAAGCAAGTCTTCTAGTGAAGCGATGAGCAAAGCGAGACATCTGTATCAGTTTGACATGAAGCTTCACTATCTCGATTATAGTTTTTTTCTAGCTTATTCAGCAGAAACTATAGAGACAACTAAATGTGTTGAGCCTCTTTAAAAAAAATAAATAAACAGACCATTTCAAAATGCAGTTCCTCAGAAGAGCAGGTTACAATAGCGTAGATGTTTCGTTAAACCTGCGCATATGGATGTGAATTGCATTTTGTCTATACTCTATAAATTTGCAACTACTCCTGGAAAAGGTAAGAGGACTGAATAACCATTCTTATTACATATGAACATTATCCTCCATTACAGATGCTCTATGTAGTGCTCTACACTAGAGGGGTTAGCGATGTTTCATAAAAGCAGGCAATGGTACCTCCTGATCTGAAGCTAGTTAAGCTTCTTTAATCTCTAGGACATACTGAAGTCAGCAGCAGCAAAATCTTGGCTCCTGTTAATCTTGCTCTTGCCAAGAGCTTCAGTTTACTGTGTTTACTGGTTCATTCACTGCCTGCTAGTCCTTCAACATGACTGACTAGAGGTCAAAGACAGTAGGGAAAAATATGGGCAGAACAGAAGCTAGATGAATTTACTATCCTATCTAGAGGCAAAATGTGGTATTACACAGGCCAGACTAAAAGCCTATTTATACCTGCCCTTGTCACCATCCTGAAAAGCGACATCACAACTGCCGGCCTGAGTCATTTCAGTTTTTTGTGCCCCTTTTGACTTTTTGTAACTCGGCATGGGTGGCACAGTTGGATTGAAGACACCAGTGTTCGATCAGTGATGTATCAGTATATATCAGGTGCTCAGGGATTCCCAGATTATACAAGGGGAGATGCTGCAAAAGGAGATAAGACTTTATGAAGAAAACTTTGTGTTGCTTTTTTTTTGGTTTCAATTTCTTCTACTCTTATAGCAGTGCTGATGCAGAGGTTTTATCTGAGTGGTGACACGCATATTTCAGCAGAAGAATGCAGCAAGTCTGGCATGCGCTCAGTGTCAGTATAAAGGCTCGTTTATACTCCGCTGCAGACACCGACATGGACAGCAGGAGATCTGACAGCTGAGCAGTGATTCCTGTTATACCTCTTTGAAGCCTGCAGCGCATGAGTAGTTGGCGTACTATAATGTAAAATCTCCGTGGATGACTTGGCATGGTCGTGAACAACAGGCAGACGCACAGAAGGTCGCACAGACCCATCGCGCTCACTGTCTAATGACAAAAGCTGCACTACTTTGACCTGAGCATGCCCTAGCAGACTTGCAGAAGTGGAAAGTATAATCAAGTATACTCAAGGTGGGAATGGCGCCGTGGTGACGTTACAGTTGTCATGTGACAAAACGACTGCAACGACGATAAGCAAACAATAAGCTGGTTGGCATTCTAACATTACTAGATATCTTTTAAATACAATGCAGAGACATCTTTGACATAACATTATAGCTGTTGATACGTTTAGTTAATTTTCAACATCTTGAGCTGTTTCACAAAGCATAATCTTATTTATTTCTTAAAATAGTCCAGCTAGGACGTCATTAGTAAAACCTGGGTACACCAACAGAACAATGGTAAACTGAGTTTAAATTATGGCTTGTGTACAGACTGAAAAGTACTAGGTGACATTTTTTCACCTAGAAATCCAAAGAGCTGTTTTACCAGTTTCCAGTCTTCGTGTTAAGCTAAACAAAACTGAACTGAATGTAAACAGTGCTCAAAATGTCAACCATGAAATCTAAGAAACAAAAAAATATTGTTTCCATGTCACTGTGCACGGAAAAGTGATACAAGTAGCATTCACAAGGAATTCTCACCCCATACACTAAGTGCTCTAAAACCACACCATGCAACCTAATCATACCCACTTACCCATCATAGGGATATCTGATGATTGTATGAAGAGACAGAAAACATGGCAGGGAGGAGAAAGGAAGGAAAAAAGACAAATGAAGAGAAACAAAGAAATGGAGTAAATGGTATTCACACACATTCCCACGCACATACCAACAAGTGGGAGAGCTACAACTCACAGTAACATGTCCTGCTGGTTCTTCTGGAAGACTGCGCCAATATGTTGGAAGATGTCTGGGTTAAAGAGGTATATACCACAGTTGATGATGTCACTCACAAATGTGCTTGGCTTTTCCACATAATGCAAGACCTACATATCAAAAAAGAAAGATTAATCATAATTTTAAGTTTCAGCAGTACAGAGTAACTGTCTAGGAAGACCAAATGGTTAAATACCTCGTTCGATTCTTCGTTTTCCACAATACAGCCATAATTCATGGATTGCTTTCTGTTTGCCTAATTAGAGAAAATGTCAATATAATTTAGCATAATCTCAAATTCTATAAAGAGAAAAGATCTAATATAACCATTTTAATTGTAGTCAAAAAGTCAAAGAAAAACCAACCAAGTAAATCTAGTTTTACTTTCACGACAGTTCACGTTCCAGAAACTAATTATAATGTTTTACCGTTGTCCCAAGGATAACAAAGCTGTTTGGTTCTCCGTGTTCTTTCTGAAAGCTGAGCATCTCCGTAAGAGGAAATGCTGAACAAACATCAGCATTCAGTACAAAGAAAGCCTCTGGACTGCCAGAGACAATCTGATCTCTGAAGTGATAGATGCCCCCTCCAGTGCCCAGGGCTGCATACTCCTGCAAGTACCTGTGGTGAGGAGTTAAGAAGAGTGAAATATCTACAGGTATTTAGCAATGGGCGTGCACAGTAGCAAGTAAAGCATTACATTTGCCACAAAAAAGAATAACTAGAGACAAACAGAATCAAAATGGTGTTCTGGTTTGTATCGTATACAAAATGTATTTCTAAATCTTGACACTGAACTATCACATCCTCCTAATTCTCACAAGCTCATGTCGCTGCTATCGATATACCCAGGAAATGTAAACATTTTTCTATAAAAAAGCAAAGCCAACAGCTCCACTGTTTACCTGATTGAAATTTTGAACTCCTGCTGTGCATTTAACAGAAATCTATTCAGTTCTTCATTTGGCTGATAAAAACCAATGAGCAAAATCTCCTTCATGTTTGGAACCTATATATAAAAAAAGAAAACAAAAAGGATCAGCATTAGAGTGATTGTGGGTGCTGTCTGTCACAAAACACAGGCCAAGAAATTCCCAACACCAACTACTAATGAGGCGACAGTTGCTTTAGTATTTTAAGAATTACTAAGCTCTTACAAAAAAGAAAAAAACAAACAAGAGCCAACATTTCAAAACTAGTGACAATCCGATACTTTAAAATGAAACTTACCTTGGCACATGCTTCAATGTGGTGCTGAAGCATGGGAACACCAGCTACTGGAAACAGGGGTTTGGGCACTTCAAATGACAGTGGCCTGAATCTTGTGCCTGAAAAACAGTGTTTGAATATTTTAAGAAAAATAATAATAACAACTTTATTTGTATAGCACTTTTCAAAACAAAGGATTACATGTGCGTAACAGTTCAAATTAAACTCACACATAGCAGATAGATATACAAGTTAACATTAAGACAAACAGACACAATCAACCACATGATTAGACATTCATTCAAACATAATAATAATAATGGATTGGATTTATATAGCGCTTTTCAAGGCACCCAAAGCGCTTTACAATGCCACTATTCATTCACTCTCGCATTCACACACTGGTGGAGGCAAGCTACGGTTGTAGCCACAGCTGCCCTGGGGCAGACTGACAGAAGCGAGGCTGCCATATCGCGCCATCGGCCCCTCTGGCCAACACCAGTAGGCAAGTAGGGTAAAGTGTCTTGCCCAAGGACACAACGACCAGGACAGAGAGCCCGGGGATCGAACCGGCAACCTTCCGGTTACAGATGTGCTTCCCAACCCCCTGAGCCACGGTCGCCCTACGCCCTAGTTTAGGCAAAACAACCTCAAAAGCACAGTCACCTCTAGTTTTAAAGTCAGAGTGGCGGACAGGTTTTCTAACTCCTAAGGTGTAACTAGACAATCTAGATGACTGAATAGCAGGTTTCATTTTTGTACCAGTTCTGAGGTGAATTAAAAAGATAAACAAGTGTCTTTTGAGATGCAAGCATTCACTGAGGTAGGAGGGGCTCTTGAGGTTGTTGGGCTTGACAGAAAAGTACAATTATGTGTCACCTGCATAAAAAATGATAGGAGAATCCATTTAAACTATTAAGCAGAAGCACATGTAACGTATAGAAAGAAAACAGAAATTGTCCAAGAACTGAGCCCTGAGGGGTTCAGAGGTGGACATACATTGACTAATATGAATTCTGAGGTATCTGTTCAATAAGTATGAAGAAAACCATTTGAAAGCAGTACCAGTGATGCCAGCCTGTTTTGTAGTCTATTAATAAGAGTAGCATGAACAAAGGCTGCAGATAAGTCAAGCAAGACTAAAATAGAATGTTCACCCTTCTCTTAGTGCATAAGAATACCATTGGCAATCTCCAATAAAGCTGTTTCAGAGCTGTGGTTTTGTTGGTAACCCGACTGGAATTTATTTAACTTCTTTTAAGATGTTCTTCCTTCAACAATCCGAAGACACTAACGAGCAAGAACTTCCTCAAGGCTTTTAGAAATAAACAGGAGTTTGGAAATTGGCTTGTAATTATATAAAACAGTGGGATCTAAGGATATTTTTTCAGCAGCGGAAAGACACTTGCTGTTTTAATGCTCAGGGTCTCACTTGTGTCATCACTATATAACAAGGAGTTTATGCATGAGAAGATCTGCATTTACTAATCTGCCTACAGTTCTGAGTGCTTGGGTTGGTAGTCTATTCTTTACATCACTTTCACATTCACCATGCTCTCACACTCAATTCTGTCATCATCACTCTGTTCTTGCCTGCCTTCTGTTAGCTTCTGTTCTGTGTGCTTTACATGTCAGTCCTCTTCTATAATTTTGTCTTTCAATCTTTCATGATTTTTTTTTTTTATGTATTATTTTATTTATTTTATTATTTGTTTTGGGCTGTTCCTCCAAAAAATTCCATCTTCTGTTTTGAAAATGGAAAAATCTGAGCACATCATATCACGAGGGCTCAGTCGTTAAAAAGATAAGAATACAAAGCAGATACAGTAAAGGGTACTGTATGTAAGTATGTAGCTGGTTTCTCATAAGTATAAAATAAAAGACAGACGATCTTGCCGAGCTATAGAGCCTTTCATTACACACCCATTAACTTTATTATTAAACTTTACTATTTTTTTTAAAAAATAGAATAAGTAATCTAAAATACTCTTCTATAAATAACTGTCACGCTTGGTGAGAGGGAATGACATTAATACATCAGTAGTAGAAGGCAAGCTAAAGTTTTGGGGGGTTTTCCAAAAAAAATCTGTGCTCAGGTTGGACTATAGTTTACCAGACGTGGTGATAAAATATTAGGGTACAAAAGCTATATGGGTAAGATTTTACTTCTTGTTCGTGGGACACGTTGTGACACGTCAGTGATAAAAACAACTTCAGCCAGCCTGTTAGCATTAGCAGCCTAGCCTTGCTTTAAACACACGTTAATGACTTTGAAAACACGCCAAGGAAAAGAGCTACCTTTCTGGGGGCCTCCGATTAAAATGACCGCTTTCAACATCTTGACAGAAACGCTGTTTGGTGACACGCAAGACCTGGCTGGAAACTATCTGCAGCAGTAAGCAACAGCTGTGAGAGCATTTCCGCACTCACTTCCTGATTGTGACGTTAACGAGATTATCGTGAAATCACGGACCAGAGTGTTCGGAGTGAAACGGAGTCAAGCGCCTGAAAGCTTTGGACTACAAATGCTCTTTTTGAAATCACCAGAATATGCCTTTGTGTACGTGCGACAATATTTCAAGATTATGTTTAACTGCATCAATTATGATGTTATTAATTTATAGTATGCTAAATATTATAAATACTAAAAATATATCAATTATAATATCACTGCAAACTCTTATATAAATTATATCCAGGCTCAGTAAACCTTGTGTACCTTATGTGTCTCCTATACATCAAACTAAACATCTGAACTTTTTTTTTCTTAAAACTCCTTCTTTGTGCTTTAATATTGTTGCATTATTTGTTTGTTTGTTTGTTTGTATATTTATTTTATGTAGCATACTTCTTCTAGGTGCTTCCTTTAGAGGTCGTCACAGTGGATCTTCCCCCATCTCACTTTATCTCGAGCATTCAGTTTTATCACACCAAATCTCTGCATGTCCTTCAGTACATCCATGAACCTTTTCTATGGTCTTCCTTTTTTCCTCCTGCCTGGCAGCACAATTTAAAACACTCATTGTCCAATATATATCCCCTGTCCCTCCTCTACCCATGTCCAAACCACTTCAGTCTTGTGTCTCTTAACTTTGTCTCCAGACCACTCAGCCCAAGCTGTCTCTCTGATGTGTTCATGTCGAATGTATTTCATTGTGGTCACTCCCAGTGAAAACATTGCATCTGTAAGTGTTCCACCTTCAGTTCCACCTCTTGTCAAACCAAACATGATAACATTTTTTAATTTTTTTTTATATATACACCTAAGTGCTTTCGATCTAACTTTCACATTCCAACTTGGTATTCAGTATCTTGCCCATGGATACTTTGGCATGCAGACTGGATCAGCCACCCTTCAAGCAGCCACCCTTTGATCAAGTCATTGAACTACCAACCTCCTGATTAGTAGATAACATGTTCTACGTCCTGAGCTAAACCCCATACCACATTATACAAAATGTAGTCTTGAAAGACTTTGCAACAGTGTTGTGAAAACATTCTAAATGACCTTTTTTTTTTAGTGAGAAAATAAGAGTATGAAGACCTGGGTCTGACATATCTTTGATTACTGCAGTAGACAGCCCAAGCATATCTAGACTAGACTACCACAATATTAACTGATTATACTTAATCCTAAACCTGTAATGTGCCACAGTTTGCCATTTCTCACTTGCACTGTATTATAGCGCTTATTTTAGTTCTAATAAATCCAGTTCTACCTTTGTAAAAAACAAACAAACAAAAACAAACAGGGTATAAAATCTGATTATTACAAAAAACAGGATTGTAATCCTACAGCTTGCTGTAATATATTCTTACTGATCATCTATTCCTTTTTTAGAACATCTCTTGCATCCACACAAAGTAGGTTATTCCCTTATTTCAGCTGAGGGAAGTTCTAGCAGTGGGGAAAATATCTCAGCTGTCAGTTTTGAATGCTTGCAAAGACAACACTTACACAGCTCTAATAGAAGAGTTTACTTTCATGCTTACTCATTAAAACATAACCTGAAGTAAAACAGTTTCCCATGTGGTAGTATTCATAACTCAAACATATGCAAATAAGGTGCGAGTCTGCATCAAACAAACAGAATAACATTTTAGTCAACAATCACCAAGGGACAAGGTGCTCTGGTACAGGCTTTTCTGGAGGAGCAACACAGAAATCTGAAGCGCTTTCAAACCCCCTCAAAAGTTTAAAGATTTATTTCTTTTTCATTTTGGCCCTCTGCACATAGACAGAAACTGCGTTATACTTCCTTTGTATAAAAAAAAAAAAAGACACAAAGAAGGAAAACAAAATGTGCAAAAGAGGACTGTTTTCTCCACTGTATTGTCACACATTTTATGCTATCAAATGTTCTTATAAAATCCTAATCTAGTTAAATCCCTTATGAAATTTCACATTTAAATTCCAGCAAGATTAGATCATAAAAACTGTACGTCAAAGATTATTTTTAGCTCAGCTGCTGTAACGCGTCTGTTTTTGTAGACGTTTTTAAAATAAGTCCGAATTAACATCAGTTTTAGGCTAATTTGTTGTTACAAACAACATGAGCATGCATTGCAAAGATGCTTTGCAATCCTTGCAATGATTAATGTCTTAGACCCGATTCACTATTTAAATGTGAACTTCAGTGGCATGAAAATACTGAATCTATGGAGAAGAGCTGGCAGAACTGGAAAAAATTCACTTTATCGATGGGCACAGTCATGTGACTTTCCACTCACAGTCGTTGGCAGACTTTAAAATGCCAAAGACTGTGAGGAGTGAGCATGTGACCAGACTGTGGGTGTAGCTGCTAAAGTATTAACATGAAATATCTATGAATATGGGAGTAAAACAATGGGACGATTCCTGCCATGATCATGACCAATAAGGATCATTGCAGTCTAATGGGATACAAGTGGTATGCAACATATAAAGGCAAAGCAATACTTTCAAACTTTCACATCATTTGGCACTTCATGAAGTTCATGAACATGTTAAAGACTGATAAATATGATTTAAATTGATTACTGTTCAAGACATCAGAGGCAATAAAATATAAAAATGACAAAAAAGTGTCCTTGAGCACAATTTTGGTAAAGACCCATTAGATGATTATTGTGGGTAAGTTTGATTAAATTCTGATCAATACTATAGAAGTAGTAATTATTGTGACTTGTGGAAGGACAGTCCATTGGCAAGATGAGCTAATAGCAGAGCGATGACAGTTTGAATATGAGAGAGACGCGATAAAGTGGAAGCTTAATAAGTTTGGGTCTGTTTTCTGAACAGGAAGCAATCCAAAAAAGCAACAATTTAACAGAAGCTGAGAGTAGTCACATCATGAAAATCATCCGATACAGTTAAAACGAACGAACGAACGAACGAACGAACAAACAAGAAAAGAAAAGATAAATTTTGCATTCCAAAGGTTTTAATTGGTCAAATACACCAAAACAAAAAACAATATTTCTTTTGCCACATTCACATTATAAATGCAGTCTTAATTCAATCGTCCCTTCAACATGAATTCAGTCATGTCTCACTACAGTTAAGTACCAGTTAGATCCTTCACATATTTTGTAGTTCACATTCAGGGAGTAAACAAATTTAAAATGATAACAAGAAGTTCACAAAAAATTGTTTGCTCACAGGCACAAAAGAGATCTGTTCAAGAAAATATACATTTTTGTGTTTGGCCCACTTGTTTACGTTCTTCACATCAACTATAACATGAACTATAATGTACGAATTCTTAAGGAAAAACAAACCAAAAAAAATTTAAAATAAAAAAAACTAACAGTACAAGTAGCTAGGGCTGTTCGATATAACGATATATATCAGATGACGATATAAAAACATCTATCGTTTCATTTTACGCTATTGTTTGTTTCGTGGTGTTGCAAAATAAGCTGTTTATGGAAATATTTTTTCATCGTTTTGATGGTCACTGTAGTGGCTATATTAATTTATTAAAGTTCTCTCTTTCTCTTATATTTAATATAACCACAGTACGGATGGACAAGCGACTGTTTTTATGGGTTGTGGTTAGCAACAACGACGGTAACAGCATCGTGTGTCCGCTTGTTTATGTTCCACATAAACCTTTCACAATAAAGCTCAAAATCCTGTTGAGACTTTTCAAAATAAACTGAATCACGTGAAAGAGCAGATTATTTACGGATGAGAAGTAAAAAAGAGCCGCCAGGTGCTAAAAAAATAAACCTTGGACTCAAACGTTAGAACAGGCTTTTCCCCGCAGCACGCCGTGTAGTAAATACTCACAAAGAAAACGGCGGCCGTTACAACTTATGTCTAAAAATGTGTAGTTTCATGCATCGGTTAAAACATTCGACTCCAGCTACATGACGCGCAGCTGGAAACACTTCACGCAAGACGAGCTGCCTGAGATTCACAGAATTTACAGAAAATGTTACATTTTTGTGATTTATATCGTTATCGGACGATAGATGTCTTATATCGGGATATGAGATTTTGGTCATATGGCACAGCCCTACAAGTAGCCCAAACACAACCATTGCAAAGAATGAATGTTTGTGTTACTTTTTTAAGTCAAACTAAAAAAAAATAAAAAAAAAAATAAAAAAAATCTGCATTAATAAACTGACTTATTATTAAAAAAATAAAAATAATAATAATGTACAGACTTTTTTTTTGTCACATTGTGCTCACTTTCACACACGGTACCAACAGCAAAGTGCCTTTGCGATTTATTAAATGAATCCTAGCATTAATTTGGTGAATATGTTGATATCACAATATCAAATATTCACAATCAAATACTCAAATCCCAAACTGTCAGTCTTTGGGGAAAAGATCATTACCCTTCAGCATCACTGTAAGTCTGAAACCAGGGTAACAAATACAGCGTGTGTACCAAAGATTGTCTCAGAAACCTTTTAAATACAATTTATTACTTGTTCTAAAAACTACTATTGAGTAAACAAATCAGTACCTAACATGTTAATGGTTCAGTGTAGTGCATTGTTATCACCCTGTGTTTCAAAAAAAACCCTCAATAAGAAAAAAAATGTCTGTGCTCTAGTAATGCAAAACAATAATATTTACATCCTATGTAAAAAGTAAAAACAAAATCAGCACTGCTCTTCTCATGAACAAAAAAATGACTGTAGTTTACAGCATTTGGAGAGGTAATAGAACTATTAATGAGTATTATGTAATAACGAAGTTGTGGTTACCATCCTAGCTACAGGTCTACAGGTCAGAAACTACTTAATGCCCCTTAACACTGAGAGAATAGATCAAACTGTTTCTACAGTACCTTTAGAGATCAATTTATTATTAGCTTTCACCTGCAAATAGCTGCTTTTGTACCAGTGCCTGGTGCAGCTGAGCTCTGCTGTTCCCTAAAGTTTAGGACGTCTTGGCAGTACTATCTCCTGTTGTAGAGGTCTTTGCGTTTTCGCAGTTCCTCCAGCACCCTTGCCCTAAACTGGGTCCAGTCTTCTTCCTGGAATTGCTGGACACCCAGAGCCAGGTGGAGCTCTGCAGAGTGGCTGCGCAGGAAAGGATTGTACTGCTTCTCTTCTCCAATCGTGGAGGGACACTGGAAATAAAGAGCACGTCAAAACGCAGCCCACCTCAAAGGCTCTTGATTGAAAAGTGTCAATCATTTGCGGAAAGATTAAAAATAAATAAATCTATCATAGAAGACAAAATAAGTGATTTCTGTTTCTCCCTTCCCCATCACAAAACAGACAATGCATTTCTGCAGATGGCATCACCGTGAGTATTAAGAAAACACAGCAGCTAATTTGTTACCAGGATACACTGACGTTAATTTGGCAATAAACCTAAACAAAACAGAGACATATCACAACAGGAAAAGCTCAACCTGGATTCCTAGACATCTGCTTCCTCTTTCCAGCATCACAGCACAAAGGGATGCTTGAATAAAACTCGATTAATTGTTAATAATGCTTGGTCTGTTCCTACTGTGACAAGCCGAAAACAATCTGTTAAGTCAGACTTTCTATCCCTTACCAATAACAGTTTAAAATCCGTCAATGAGATCTAGAATTAGCAAATGCATCAACCTTAATTTGAAAATACTAGAGGCTTTTCAGGAAAGGTCACCTTTGACTTTGAGGTCAAGGTCTCCAGGATTTAAACCTGTCCAAGATTTTTAGTAACTGCATGGCATGAAGTTGAGAATCCTAGGTGACTTCCTTCTTGAGTTATTGCGCTCACAAGATTTTTAGAAAACTTGACCTCTGACCTTGACCTTGAGGTCGAGGTAAATGATATTCAAACTTGTTAGAGACTTTGAGTAGATGCACCTGTGGTGTCAATTTTAAAATCCTACTTTACTTGTTGTTAAGTTCTCGCATTCGCAATCTTGGGTGTCCACGCCGCATGGCATTTAGTTTTTATTCAAAGGACCTGCTTAACCGAGTGAGTCACAGCAGTGCTACAGTTGCTGATACATTTGGTCAAATACAGATGCAGTGTTTCAGAAGTTTAAGTCATCACCTTCAGGCAGCTCTGCTATAAGGAAAACTTTACAGTTTTCATGCATGTTTTTTGGTGTACTATATATCTGATCTTTTTAATAAATAATACTCAAAGATCAAACTCAGGAGACATAAATAAGCAAAAGACTACGTGTGAAACGTGAAAACATGCAGACTGCAGAGGAAACGTTATAGTCATTCAGTAAGTTTTGGAGGTGGAAATCATCAACTGGAAGCTCCAATCTTGTGAAACTGCCTTTAGAGGCATGTATTGATAACAGATAAAAAACTAATCTAAATTCAGGATGGGCACTTCACTGAACAGCAAACCTTTGCTCTGCTGCAGACTATATCACAGATGGACTCGACTGAGCCTGGAAGAGGGGAAAGCGAGAGGGCGGCATGCACTTCAGAGTGCTGTCAGCACGAACGCTGTACGCAACTGATAAGCCCTTATTTCAGGTGTTGGACAACATGAATCCTGGGATGGCTCGCTTGAGAGGCATAACAATGGTGATACATCATTCTCACCGTGCACAGCTTCTGGCCTCGCTGCTGCAGCACCCACTGATATTTGTTTTCCCTGGCTGTGTTGTGCGGCTCAACCTCAGCAGCAAACAGCAGGTTGTCCTCTGCATACTCATGACCTGCGGGACAGCCAGTGGACACACAAGAAAAATATCACAGCCACATGTATAACCATACTTAAAAGCCTACAAACCAAAGAATTCCCTATGCAACCCATTCTTATGGTTTGGCTGTATATAGATAAAACACTCTTTTTTAAAAGCAAATACATATTAAAACCACAACTTCATCCGCAGCACACAAACATAATTTTTTTGACATTGAATCAGACAACTGAAAGGATTCTCCTACCAGGCCATAATAGAGTATCATCAGTCAAGGAGCCAACTGTGTCCAGAGATGACAGCATTGTTGTTGCACTGCCTTCAAACATTCTCCCTAGAAACAATAAAGACAGGTTAACAAAGAGATTCCAATTTCCAAACAGGCTTCCTGAAGCATTCATATGGTCTAATCCTTAGTATTACCAGGATATTTTCATTACTGCTATAGTTAGATTGTCAAATTGGTTAGTTGGAAGATAAAAATGTCCAATTTCTCAAAGGTCATGAGGATGACCACTAGCTATTAAGACACAAACTACTGTACAAACTCTGTATAATACTTTCAGCTTCTCTCTTATTTCCCAAAGGGGTCATCACATCAGATGGATCCACACATAGATTTTACCCAAGGCTGGGTTTGTGTCTCCTGCTGATCTCAATATTTTGTGCATAATGAAAATGTATTAACCGCTAAATTGCTATACAAAATCTATTGTATATTAAAGAACATGTTAAAAAAAGCCATTGGCATTACAAGGTAACCAAAACAGGCCACTAAATATACAATACTATAATTAAGTATATATTTTAAGTACTTTTTGACGCAACTGATTAAATTATTTCAAGTCTTATAAAAAAAAACAAAAACAAAACTATGTTACATTAAGTCAAAGGAGCTTGCAAAGAAAAGCGTCGGGACTTCTTTAAGTTGCTTGAAGACGTTTCAACTCTCATCCGAGAAGCTTCTTCAGTTCTAAGGGTCAAATGGTGGGGAGTCCCAGATTTAAACCTAGTGGGAGTTTCCCCCCACAGAGGGACAAAAGGACCCCCTGATGATCCTCTAATCGCCTGAGCCAAGGTGTGAAACTGGGTGTGGGTCCCAATCAGCCAGAGTTTCAGGTGAGCTCATTGTGAAACCTGGCCCCACCTTATCATGCGAATTCCTGAGGTCAGATGGCCCAGGATGTGAGTGGGCGTTAAGGCGTCTGGGGAGGGAACTCAAAACTGGATTATAGATGGCAGACAGTTGGTGTCGTAAACCACCGCCTCTGTTCAAAGATGGTCGCTCACAGTGGACATAGATGGCTTCTTTCACTCCTCTTTCAAACCATCTGTCCTCTGTCCAAAATGTGAACATTGGCATCCTTGAAAGAGTGTCCTTTATCCTTAAGATGCAGATGGACTGCTGAGTCTTGTCCTGTGGAGGTGGCTCTTCTATGTTGTGCCATGCGCTTGTGAAGTGGCTGTTCCTTAGAACTGAAGAAGCTTCTCGGATGAGAGGTGAAACGTCTTCAAGCAACTTAAAGAAGTCCAGACGCTTTTCTTTGCAAGCTCCTTTGACTACGATAACCTGGATGACTGAGAACCTTCACAGACATATGTTACATTAAGTTATGCAAAGGAAATCTAATCAGCATTTCCGATGAAATGTGAAAAGGTGTAATTTGCATGCAACAGTATTCAGTTAAGATGGTGCTGACTTGCATTAGCAATGTTAAACTTGCATTTGAATGAGGTAATCTGGATGTGAACCAAAAATGACAGATGTGAATGCAGAAAAGGCATCAGGTCAAAGATCCTTTTTAAAATTTCACTGATTGAAACACTGATGACAGATAGGTTTCTTGTATATATCACATAGTACAATTAAGTCAAAATCACGCTTCCTTTGTACCACACTTATGCATTTTAGCTGACTTTTAGACTGTGCGATCATCAGGTTCTCAGACTTCAGCATTTTTACAGTATAGAAAAAAAAAAAAAAAAAAGCCCACAAACACTAAAAACACCACACCATTTTTTTTAAGTTGCTTTTACTCAAGCATAACATATATTTTGATCAAATTGCCAGGAATAAGAGGGCAATGCATAGACTTCTGTTAAGGTAACACAACTATAACTCGTGCAGACAAATTGTGCTTGCATGCATAGTCACTCCCTGTAGAGAACAATTTTGAGCCAGTAAAACCCAGAGAACCCGTGTAGAATGACTCCACATCAAACAAACCATTTCATCCTGCATTTTCAGTAACTCTGAAAAAAAAACAAAAAGAAGCAAACAGCTAGAATAATTCGCCTTGATCTGGTTTTCTGCACAACTTACCACATCCTGAGAGAAACACCAGGTCACCAGAGAAGAGGCTGGAGGGGGCACCGACCGTTTGACCATCCAAGAGGTAGATCATGTGGCCTACCGTGTGTCCAGGGGTAAAGAGGGCCTTAAAGCGCATACGCCCAACTGTTACCGAGTCATTGTGTGAGAGAGGGCTGGAAAGAAAAATAAGTAATGAAAAAACCTAAACCAAGAAGTGTGGAGTTACTGATTTTTAGTGAAAATTAAAAGATTAAAAATAACTGAAATAGACTTCCATTTCTGACATGTACCAGTTGAGCAAAGGTATCAAAAACGACTACCTTCCCATATTATTTTTACATTATTAGAAAAAAAATGTGGAAAAAAAAAAAAATCTTAGTGTGGTGGTTTGGAAGTCCTAAAATAACCCTCCATCCCCTCAGACATAACAGAATAGTCACTCATGCCACGATAATTTAGTGTGAAGTCAGCTGCCACCACTACTGACAGTGGGAACAAAACAGGACTAAGTACAGTAAGAATGATTCAAAGTGAGCCAGTGTGCTATACTGTGCAAGCTGGGACTTACTGCGTGAGGCCAGGAATGTTATCAGCTGCATTTCCATAAACTCGGCATGAGCTGTGCAGCCGTTTCAACCCTTTGTTTCCCCCACTGTGGTCCCTGTACACGGATCACAAAGAAGGTTCACGCAGCAATTTAGACAATATCCACACATTACAGATACAAAGCACCTTTTTTTAAAAAAAACATTGTGCTTATTTTAATCAAACTGAAGGCAGGACTTTCAAAATGTGGGGAAAACATCTATACATACAAATGCATGGCATTCTTTTAATCTGCAGTACGGCAATAATAAGTCTAACCTCTTGTGTTAGAGATGTGAATCACATTTTTATTTTACTATACCTATTATTATATGATTTTTTTAACCTTTTGTGACATGCTGAGTCTTGTATGATTATCACATTAACATATATTTTGATTTTTTTGCCTTCAACTGCAAATTATGTCCTCGAAGTTAAACATTTTCAATATCTGTCTTATCCAATAAGATAAAGTTACCTCAGGAATTTTTTTTTAGCTACAAAAGGAGATGGTAAAGTACACCAAAACTGTCACTAAGACCTACTATAAATGTTACCAGTGTCATATTGAATGGGGTCAAGTTGGCAATGACATCCAATCTGTTCCTAATATTGCAGCAATTTACTGTTATAAATATTCAATAGCCACATTAAACTATTATATTTGCACTGATCAACCTTCCTGTTCTATAGGAATATAACCAGAATACAATGAGCTGGCAGCCCATGAAGTCCCTTCAAGTTGTAATCATTAATAAAGACTCGTTCAGACTGATGGCAAGATGTTGGCAATCTCTCTGCATTTATACATTTACAATCTGTCTCATAGTAATTCCAGTCAGTCCAAGCCAGACTGCATCTGTTTGCAGAAAGGTTGCCTCTTATCAGGTGAGATAAGCCCTCTTGTTCACAGTATTTCCAAAATAAAATATCGATAATTGGTGTCCCTGTATCAATATAACATTGCTATGCTAAATATCACAATACTATGCTGTCTTTCCCCCCTACTCCTTTTTTATACATACAAATTACATGAAACTCACCAGTGCTTGTGTGTACATAGTATTGCTTCTAACATTACTCCTTCTGCCTCGAGGACTGCCTGAAATGAATAAAAGAAAATACAAATAAATCGGGTGTTGGTAAAACCTTCAGTCAACACTTCAGATTCATGACACATCACAGCGTTATTATACTTGTGTATTTAATAAGGCAAGATACCATGGATACAAAACACACTCATTCACAACAGCTGGCTACGGACAGTCAACAGCTGCAGCTGAAGTAAAACACATGGTTGTAAGGAAAAATGACAGTGCAGAGATACCAGCTGTAAGAGAGAGAGGCTCCAATGTCAATGAGCCCTACAATTACAATCAAGCTTTCAATACAACTCAATTTTTTTGTTTACACACCTCATACTTTTATAAATACAGCAATAATTCTATACAGGCTTTCATATATTGTTTGTAACTCACACTATTTATACATTTTAACCCCATCTATGTCCTGTATGTGTTACTAAACTGGCTTTGAACTGAATGACAATCATCACACTTTAATAGTATTATTCCAACTCCCCCCAAAAAATATTTCGTTTTCTTAAAGATCTTAATACTAGATATTATACATTTCATATAATAGCTTTAAGGATCAGAGTTGTGGTACATATACAAAATAATGCTGAACTAGAAGCAAAGCAATCATGTCTCACTAATATCAGGCGATATCTGTCCTGACTTCTCTGCAGCAACATGTTCTGAAGAAAAAACAACAACTTTTCCCTTGGAACTAACTACACAGTTGATTGCTGTTTTCAGCGCAATAGCCTAAATCTATTAACAGATTCAAAGACACATAAGTGACATCAGAGGCACTCACCTGAACTATCTGAGGGTCTGCAGGGTCTACAACGACTGCGATGCTCGAGGCTCTGTCGATGATAAGGTAGCTGTAGTTGTCAGAGAGCACAGAGATAGGAATTATTTTAACACCTGTGGGCAGAGAAAGAAATGACATAATAATTATTCGGGACAACATTAAACATGCACTAATAAAAATATCCATCTTTAATGAAACAAATGCTAGAATTTTGTACTGATAGTAATAACAATTGGTTCTATGGTATGTACAGCGTGTGACAGCAAGCCATTGTTTGGCCCAGTGTCACCCAGTTAAACCAGTAATTGTTGCATATACCATTGAACTCCACGGGATCTGTAGCTGAATGCCCTCCAGGGTAATTTTCACGAGCTTTCCGCATTTGCCGTTTGTAGTACATGTAGCCAAGTCTGGTCTTAGTGTAGAGTGTGTACCTGGGAGACAATTGGAAATGTTATGTCCCAATAGTAAAAGCTGTTAACATTATTAACCTCGCCATGCAGTTACTGTCATTTCTTTGGTTTGTTGAATGAGCACAGCTGACGTAACTTAAATGGTTGGTATGCAAACGTCTCTTAAAATAAAGTTGAAGCCACTGCAGCATATGCTGATGAAAAAAATGCCATTATCGCGAGAAGAGCCTCACAGCAGAATACCAACAGCTGTACTTTTCAAATGGTCTTGTCTAAATTAAATTACGTGGGATAAATATATAGCACATAAAAATGGCTAGATGTTGCTAAGCTACGCCAAGGAAACGACAGAAATCTCTGTCGCCAAGGAAAGTGGCGCCATACTCACGCTATTCGGAACAAGGGCTTCTCCGTTCGGGCCATTATCTTGCTGAACAATTTTCTCCAAAACACCTGTCCTGTCCGTCTGTAGCGAAGGCACAAACAAAAACAGATGAAGGATGAAGTGGCTACCAGTGTTATTATCCAGTCAGGAAGCGCCATAGCCTCTGAGCGGAACGTAATGACGTATCCAGCGACACGTCACAACTGTCCCCTGGTGACTTTTAGGCTCACTACCGGTGTTGTGCTCACCTGATTTCTCGTGTTTACGTTTTCTTTTATGTATTAAAACCGAGTATATTATAATTTTTTCTGTATATTTTCATTATACATTTTTCCCATCACATTTTGCTTAGGTTTAGGCAGCAGAACCACTTGGGAAGTAGTAGTAGTAAATTAAATGAAATTTTAAAAAAGGGTTTTGACAGCCTGTCAGGCAAATTTTAACATGCATATGAATTAGCAAAAATACTGTGTGATTTTGCCTGTTTTATATCCAAATCCACTTTGCTTCAAGAAACACATAAAATGGGAATTTCTGTTTTTAGAATCACATTTCTTTCTGGTGTAAATGTTGAATAATTATCTGTCTGTTGTTATAACCGTATTGTAGGTTAATTGTAATGATTTTTGTAGTACAAGAAAAAATACATTGACATATAATTATGACTTACAATTACCCTTAGACAAAATGCCAAAGCTGACTAGGTATCAAGGAAGCACTGGCATTTAACTAATTGTAGAGGGAGGTACAACCAGTAGTTTGTGTTTTGGTAATATTGGTACTTTTTAACAGGAGGCGACATGAGTAACCAGTCTCCTCTTTCTGAGAGCAGCAGTAACAGTGTGAGTTTCAGCCAGCATATCCAGTTACAAAGGATGACATCCTCCTGTTGTGCACGGCTGCAAATCTCCAAGGCAGGACTGAAGGACAGTGAACCCAACTCAGGCGCAAGCCACAAGGTAAGTAACCTTTTCTGCTTTGTTTTCATTTGTTTTCTGGGTGACCAGATCATAACAAACCAAAAGTGGGTCAAAGAGATTACTTGAGTGCAGTGTTGTAGTGTTTTAAAATTTGTATATAATGTATGGCTGGGTTTTAAAAATAACACAGGCTTAATTTCCTGTTCACAATCGGCAGTATGCTTGCTTTTTTCTCTTTTCCTGTCTTAAAAATTCTTAAGTACAGTACTAATTTTCACAAGCAATCTGACTAGACTACATACAAAAAGAAAAATGTATGCAGTCTGGCCTTTTCAGACCGGTGAGGTGCTGCAGAGGGATTCGACTGCTCTTACAGGTGCTTTAATAGAATAAATGAAACTGAAGGTGAGCTCAGGATTGCATATTGAAAGAAGAAAAATCATAACTTTAGATGGGGGAACTTTCCTTGGCCTCCACGTGTCCACATATACTTCATTCTTAAATTAAACAGAATTACAGTCATTGGTTTCTACTCTCATACTTTGCGTGACCCTTCGTATATTTTATCAAGCAATAAATGTGAACACATGGCATGACTGTGCCTTCCAGACACAATAATGTTTAAGTTGTTTCAATGTGTCTTGTGAAACTATATGTTGAATTACAACCAAGAGCTGAGTGAAACTATAATTCAAGCTGGGACATTATCTCATCTTTGTTATTGCAACAGCACCAGACTGCTAGACCTTTTTTCAGCCCTTCAAAATATTGCAGTTTCATTACATGTGGCCCAATTATCCCGAACAAACGTGCGCACTTTAATTTAAAATATTTATAGTAGTCAAATTAATTTTTAATTAGCAAGTGACTCACACTTAAAGTACAAGTGTAAGGAGACCAAGGGTGTCTGCGGTGTTACAGTACATACAGATATACAGCATGATAACAAAATTACATTTTTAATGTTAAATTTCAATGTAATTTATTATTGTGAGTTCCAAGTTTTCAAAAATCTGACATGGCTGTCGCTGTAGCACCACACATACCCCACATACACATGTACAAAGCCAGAAATATGGAATAATACCTTTATCTAATACAGTTTTTAAACCAAAGAGGGAAAAACAGTGAGCTTTATGCACAGTGAGAGGCTTTTGTACTCAAGAACTGTGCAAAAGTATCAAAATAACACATATGCACACGTTCCTGCTCCTGACTGCCACTTATTTTTCAGCATTTACCTGCCTTCTCTTTTTTATTCCCTCCCTCTTTCCTCCATCGTTCCTTTTCATCTGTACAGCGTGTCTAACGTTACCTGGTTCGTGTCGCCTGCCTTGCTGAGAGAGACAGACAGGGCGACATGCGCACAGTTTTGCATGTCTTTGATGTGGTAGATTTGCGTGGTTCCTGCGTGGTGCTTGAACCAGCTGAAAGTTCACAGCAAGCCAAAACGTCCCCGAGGCCACCAGGACGTCCTGTAGAGACAGCCTTGCCTATTTTCTTTACAGCCACTGGAAACGAGCCAGACTTTAGAATTCTGTTATTCGGTGCTGATTTCTGAGAATCACATGTGAAACACAGAAAAACAGGTAATAATGTTGTGCACAAGGAGGGACTTGTGTGATCACCCTGTCTGAAACTAGGGTGACCACATAGTTTCCAGGAAATAATACCACAGAATTAAGCAATGCAACATACTGTGATTTACGATGTAATATAGTAGGAAGATTTTATTTTGTAATTGTGAAAATGGAAAGTCAGCAATAACTAGTGGATAGTGAAAAGATGTAAGTCTGACATAGCTTTGTACCACTCATCCTGTCTTTAGGGTAGTCCAGAAAAATGATGACATCTAAAATTGACAGTCCTCCCCCCTACGAGGAAGCACTGCATCATCCTAAGTGTGATAACTTCCCCTACCAGCCACAGCATGGCTCTCCTCTTCCCCCACCTCCATCTTACAGTCCCAGTCCTGGCTACTGGGGCCAAGGGGGTGTCTACCCGCCGATCAGCATGTGTCAAGGCCCTGGCCTTCCTCCATCTGGGATGCCCACCACAATACCGACTCTGTCTGCTGGACTGCCTGCCTCCAACCCAGGTTCTTAGCGAGTGGCACAGTCTTGAAGTAATCACACCCTGCAATATATTTAGATTAGGTGTAACAAGGATAAATTACCACTTGGCTCTTCCAAATTCTGCAGGAGAGATGGAGGATTTTCTCAGCACCCAGTGGGAAAGCACATCTGTTCGGCACGCCTTCGTCAGAAAAGTAAGAGTTTGTGACTGTGTGTCTTAACTTGCTCTTTGTGCCAGTGACAATCCTGCTGCTCTGATCTTTCTTTTTTTCTTTTTTTCTGGACAGGTTTACTTAATTTTATCAGCACAGCTTGCTGTCACCTTCTCAGTTGTTGCTGTCTTTACGTTTGTGTAAGTTTCCCCATTTGTACATCCATCTAGCCACTGGTGAATGTATCTGGTGAAGGGTAAGAAACACAGTCTGCCCTTTGGTGATGCCATGTATCTGCTTTCACAGTGACCCAGTGAGGATGTTTGTCATCAGTTACCCTGGCATCTACTGGGCATCTTTGTGAGTTACTTTTAAGAAACAGCCGCACAGTTTTAGTGCAATTACATCAATTGATAAAAAAAAAAAAAAAAAAACCACATGTGAAGAATATGATGTATGTAATAATAATCACAGTGGTGAATCTCTCCGTAGTGTGGTTTACTTTGTGGTTTACTGCATTCTCATCTGCTGCAAAGAGCCGAGGTAAGCAAGGCCAAATAAGTTGGAAAAATTAAGTTGTTTTATTATTGCTATTATTATGGCGTATTAAAATTTTCATAAACAGTGATGTTTGTGGTTTCTGTACTTTTTAGGAGGCGTTTTCCATGGAATCTTGTGCTGCTTGGAGTATTTGTAAGTGTTGTTTATTAGACTAAGGGTCAGACATTGACACTAGTAATGCCACAGCAGATATATATGTGCAGAACTAACATAGTGTGAGGTGCTGAAGGCTGAAAAAGTAAAGTCAGTAGAAAAAAGACATCTCTAAAAAGTGCTAAAACTCACTCTGACATTTAAGACACATTGTATTCATGTTTGATCTTGCAGACTCTTGCCTTGTCTTACATGGCCGGAGCAGTTTCAAGGTTTGTTTATTGGCTTTATTCAGACAACAGCTCAAAACAGCACATTTTGATCCTGATGGTATATATGTGCCTTTTTTTTTGTTTCGTTTTAATCGCTACATGTATCCTTTACAGCTATTATGGAACCAAAGCAGTGTTTATCGCCATGGGAGTAACAGCATTAGTCTGTATAGCTGTGACAGTCTTCTGCTTCCAAACTAAGGTACACGGAGATGTAAACTGTCTCGCTGTAGCTCAGTAGCCTGTGGCTTGTCAGAGGATGTCTTTGTTGTCGGTGTAAAAGAACTCCTTTGTCTTGCATTACAATGGGGGCACTGAAATCCTTTAAATATTTATAACATTTTGGGATAAGATGCGAATCCAACTTCTCTGTCTGATGCAACTCGAGATACACAAGTTACATTTTTGGCTTCTACAAGACACGTTTCACACACGCACACACATATATTTCTCTTTCACCTTATTCTGATCCTCTTTCACAATAGTCTCACTGCTCTTTCATGTAGCTTGAAGCATATCAGCTTCACTTTCATCCCCTTAATGACTTGTTTCTCATCACAGGTGGACTTCACCTCCTGCGGGGGATTCCTCTGCATTGCGGCCGTTCTGCTCATGATCATTGGGATTGTTACAGCCATCGTCCTCTCCTTCCAATATGTGAGCCTGCTCTGGTCAAGTCATTTAATTTATTCTGTCTACTCGTGTTTCTCTGCGTGAGGAACAGCAGCTCCCAAGGGTGTATCTGTGTGACCGATTTCACATTCAGGAGCCTTTCTTATGTCACTCAACAGGTCCCCTGGCTGCATATGCTCTACGCTGCAATTGGAGCCATCGTTTACACTCTGGTGAGTCCACACTGACACAAAATTAGACCGAGTATTTCTTCTTGGTATTTCAGTCTGTTGTTGAAAAGCAAGCGAGACATTAGCAGTCCTTACACCCCCAATACATAGCTATTTAGGAGCCCTAAATAATGTGGTGATAATCTACTATTCATCATCGTATTTGTCTTGATTTTGATTGGTCTATCAAATAAAAGCTTTTTTCACCTTAGAACTATGGAAGTGTCGTGCCAGCTGACATGTTTTTTGTGATTTGCCTTTCGTTAAATCAAGTTTTAGTCTAGGAATGATGCCAAAGGAAGAAGCTCCAGCATGTCCAAAATTGCAAAACGGACATGATCAGTACATATCATGGAAATTTTTCCATTGTGTTTTGATATTTTTAACGATGCCGCAGGCATTGTAGCAGAGATATTAGTCATTCTGTCTGCAACTTTAGTCCAGACAGGATAACTGCAAAAACTGCACTGCTTAAACAAAAAAACAAGAAGGGAACCCTCAATCTTCAGTTTAACACAAAGTCTGTTAACTTCAGAGATATCAGGATGTCCAGATAGAAAGCATAAACTATTGTGAATCCAATAAAAAGGTGATAACAGTTGCACTGGAAAGGCAACAACAAGACAACCTCCAGAAAGGGAAAGCTTTTTGATGGATTTTTATCTAGTTTTGCTTTTTGCTGGGTCCTTTTTGCTACTTGGTAGCATGAGACAGCACCTGCAGCCTCCACAGGTTGCTCAGCTCCATCAGTAAGGCACAGGTTTGCCATGTCGACAGGCCCGTTACACGAGCAGCACTGCCAGAGCCCTAAAAAGTGACCTCAACCAGGTTATTTGTGCATGTTTACAACCAAAATGTCATCAAGAGACTCCTTGAGCATGACATGAAGGTTCAGTGTTCCTAGGTGGGTTCTGTGGTCAGAAACCAGCATTGTGTAACTCAGCTGGCAGGTTCACCACTAACACAGTGTTCTTTTCACGGATGATGTTGCAAGAAGTTAACATTTATTACGGTGTCTCCTCTCCCTTTCACCTCTGTCACATGCTTTCTTTAGTAAAGGAGGTAAAAATCACAGTTTTCCCTAATCGAACAGACGGATATTCCTGAAGTTCCAACTATGATGTTCAAGTGTTCCTTTAATTTTTTGCGCAGTGTATAAAGTGAATTGGGCTTTTTTTTTGGGACATTTTATCATTTCCTGTTACAAACATGATTTCCACATTCATTGTCCCAATAGGTTTTTTAAACAGGTAATCTCACTGTATACATGTTATAGCACTTTTTAATGTGGTTTTCCCATAATGCTGGGGATTGTCTGACCTTTGCTTTTGTACCATTATATTCAAAATATAATTTACCCAAACTTTTTACCTTAGCTTTTGTTTACCATTCCTGTCAGTCTCAGCTATAGTTGGAATTTTGTGTTAATGAGTAAATATTAACACAGCAACACATGAAAAGGGTTAAACTAAACGCACCACCACATGGTAAGAACAGAATCACAAAGCTATTAGTACAGTTGTAGCCTCCCATGATACAGGATGTAAATTTTCTTGTTGGTCATAGTGAGTGACACGTAACAGTCCAAAAACCAAAAGTTTTAATTAATGGTCGCAAACATGACAAAAGGCTAGAAATGTTGCAGCATTTTTCCTTGTATTCATGTTTTTATGTCAATTTCCTCTTTCCTTTTCTTCCTTATATTAGTTTTTAGTGTACAACACCCAACTTCTTATCGGAAATCGGGAGTTGGCTATCAGCCCAGAGGAGTACGTCTATGGAGCGCTTTCTCTTTATGTTGATATTGTTCACATCTTCCTCTTCATCCTTCAAGTCAGCGGAGCTGCGACTGAATGAGCCAGCGGTTGGCGTTTGTATATTGTATTTGCTGGCAGACACACAGCAAACTGTCAGAAAGATTATTACTTTATTATTATTATTATTTTTTCTACATCAGTAACACTCGAGCACTTTGTTTGTTGGGCTGTATGTAGCAGGACTGCAGCCGCAAAGCTTACACTTAGCCCGTGTAAAGGAAGAGAGCTGCTTAAGCTTTGCACGTTTGTATAGCTGCATTTTAATATTTATGTGCACGTTAAGGAGTGTAGTACTCTCAACTATTACTTCGATCAAACCTCCTCATTAACAAAGTGTTTCTGCCTCCAAAAAAGGGAACAAAGCCATTTATAGATCAACACATTTGTTTTTATTATTGTCAGTGCTTAGACTTACAAAACATGTGTAGTTGGAGGCATACTGCTGGACACCACAATCATTAGTCAAACATCTGTGCTGGTAGTAAGACGGTCTAAGATCTGTTTGTTATGTACTTTTCATTTTTCCAAAGAGAAAACCCAGAGAACACTGACTCACAGATTAAAAAAAAAAAGAAAAAGAGTTGTCTTCTTGAATCACTGGCCATTTCCTTTGTTCTCTTTAATGTTTCTGTTATTTGTTGTTGTTAGAAAACGATGCACACCGATCAATAAATCATACCTTACTGTTATAACTGCTTTCTTCATGTCGGTGGTTAATTACAGTAACACGTTAAGAGTTCTAGGGTGGCATTAGCTCCTATATATGTTCTCCCTTCCTTGATTGTGGATTAGTATTGTTTCCCGTCACCAGTATTTATGTGTCGTCCACACCGGAAGGTTTAAGGTGTCAGGCGCTTGGGGTCACGTGGGAACATGGAGGTCTGCCGAACGTTGTGGAGACCCAGGTAGAGCATGCAGACTCTCTCCAGGCCTGTGAAGGATGACATCTTTATCAGTTTTTTATTCTTACAAAAAAAACAAAAACCATTCCTGTAGTTCCCCCGACAAAATATATTTCTTACCAATGCCTCCGCCGCCATGTGGGGGAGCTCCATACCGGAAGGAGTCGATGTATGCCTTGATCTTCTCCAGATCTGTACAACAAACAAAGGAGAGGCACAAAAATTTTCTAGTGTTGTTCCGCTGGTTACCAACAGAGGGAGACAAATCATTTGAATTTCACTCAATGCTCCTCAAAAAGAAATGGAAACATCTGTTTTTCTTACCGATCTGATGGTGGATGGCTCTTTCTGTCAGCAGCTGAGCATCGTGGACTCTCTGAGCTCCGGAGAGAATCTCTTCTCCTCTCATGAACATGTCATAAGAATTGGAGTATTTCTAGACAAAAATAAAACAAACTCAGAAATCAGGTTTTTCTCACATGTGATGATGACAGGAGGGGGTTAAAAAAAAGAAAAGAAAAGAAAATTAAAATCAACCAGACAAGGTAACGCTGGCACAAAACTTGGGTAACAACAATGTTTATGACAGGAAGATAATAAAATGAAACCGTATTCATTTTTTAAAGCCAAATATTAACAGAAATATCAGTCTGGCAATTGAAATTCACACAGGTAGCATAAAAAATGTAGTAAACTGGCAATTTTGTGGCATCGCTCATGGATGCTGATGTTTTTTCTTGACTTGTCGGGACAATATCAAGAAAAAAAAAAAAGTATTACGTTGCCCACAGGAGCCACAGTGCAAATTTAAGAGGCTGGTGTGTTTGGTATGTTTGATGTGTGAGTGAAAGACTTACAGGGTTGCTTGGATCGGGCATTGTGTAAAACGGTCTAACAGCCAGCGGGTACTTATCAAGCACATAGAAGTCAGTATCATACTGTGGAGAGGGGGAAAAAAAGAGGAGTGAGAGTCAATAACTGCATACAAAAGGATTAATAGAGACACACACGTATTCTCTTCTTTATTTATGTGATACAACTGTGAGCTTGAATATTAAAATACTTCTCCAGAATACTGTAGAGTCTTTATCTTACAGCATAAAGCAGCTTTTACTGAAGGAGGTCGTCTGAAGAAGACTAACAGCTCATATATACAAATTCTGGAGTTCTAATATCCAAAATGGCTTTTTACTACTTTTAAAAATCACTCGTGTTTTTATCTGACCTTCATACATAAAGGCTACGTGATCCATTGTTGGATCATGTCACATTCATAATTTTGACATTCAATGAGTGAATCACATTTGAAAACAAACCTTTTCCTTGACGAGGCGGCCAAGCAGCTTCTCATTGGGTGTACTACAAAACAGCAAAAATACATTGAGTTTAATAAAGACAGACACATCTCACATTGTTAAAATATTACTTAAACTGATTGTAATCAGTGAATCATGTACAGTTATTATTTCTCAGACTGTTTTTTTAACGTCACTGCTCCAACTGTACTGCAGATTACAGCTTTGATCACAAGGATTACTTAAATGCTGAGTTACTGATGTGATCTTTCACATCCTCGCTTTAAGCACATGTTACAATTTACTTCTGCTTTTATCAAAAGAAATCATCTGACAAGATGAGTTGGCTGTGGGGGAAAGGCTGTGTGATGTATTCTAACCTGAGGTCATCCTCGTCACCCATTTCGACCCCGGCCTCACGCAGCATGGCCACAGCCTCGGTGTACTCCAGTCTAAGAGTCGGCTCCAGGAATTTGAAAGGCTCACTTGGGAACTGCTTATTCACCGTCTGGATCTCTGTCTGGAAGCTGACGCAGAGGCACATGCATTGAGTTTCCAGAGTGTTGAGAGGACATGACGCTGACTTTAATTCATTTTCCTGGGAAATTTCCCCAAACCACTAATTTTTTTAACCCAAACATAAAACTTCACATACAACAATAGTTTTCCAATCATGATTGGAGTATGTAATGGTGATTCATATCTATGTAAAAATACTTGTTACGTGTGTTACTGTGGAAAAAGGGTCATGTCGCCCCTGATTTCTTCATATTTTGCTTCCAAGGAGACATGCTGTCTTAAAAAGCTTTAAAGTGGTATTGGGTAATAGTTCTCCAGGTTTTCTGAACCACTTTCAAAGTTTTTCTGTGGACATTGATGGTTTGTTCTCTCATTTTATGTCCAGTGGTTGTACCTGGACTTAAAATGACTGACCCGTGAATAAAACACTGACCCATAAATAATTAATGCACAAAAAGCCTCCCAACTCAAAGGGCAAACCAGTGTTGTGTCTAAACATAACAGACAACTTAGCAAAGAACCAATCTAAATTGTATCTTTGTGCACTTTGTTAGCCTGATGCACCCCCCCCCTCTCCATTTTTTCCACTGTCTTTAGTTTAATCTACAAAAAATGACAATGATAACACAGTTTGATGACCATATAAGGGTAATGTTGCACTAAAAAGGTGATTCCCAAAAGGCTATTAGCCAAAAAACTTGGCATAACTTGGCACGGTGTGGAGTACGCACCTAAAACAAAATGCAGTAAACTAGACAAGTGGAGGACAAATGAAGAAGTAGCAGGCCTAAAATTCTACATGAAAAGCATCTGAAAGTCATACCCTTAATAAACAATTCAGCTAAGAAGTGAAACAGGGCCTGAGAAGTGCATTTTTCTGGAGCCTCATCAGAAAAGATCTCAAGAAGCCATTTTAAAGGAGGGGAATTTGTGATAAAAGGCCAAACTACACAAGGAATGAACTGAAACTCATCGGCTAGAGGTCCGATGGACTGATGAATACATAAATTTGAAATTCGTGGCTCAAATTATTGTCAGTACACATGGTGGATGTCACAAGAGATGCCCCTTTTTCTAGAAACAAAAAAAGAAATGAGGGGTGATGCAAGACTTCTGCACAGTACTGCACGTACACAAACAAAAACTACAATCTACCATCGAAGGACTCACAATTCTGTCCAGATAGAGACAAATACCAGACTAATTGTTCACATAATGGTCACAACCCACATTTGACTCTATTTTCTTGGCCAAGCTGTCCTAATGCCTTTCACTAATTTCTGATTCTTTTGTCAAAGGAGCTTGCAAAGAAAAGCGTCTGGACTTCTTTAGGTTACTTGAAGACGTTTCACCTCTCATCCGAGAAGCTTCTTCAGTTCTAAGGTCAAATGGTGGGGAGTCCCAGATATAAACCCAGTGGGATTTATATCTGGTTTATATCTGGGACTCCCCACCATTTGACCTTAGAACTGAAGAAGCTTCTCGGATGAGAGGTGAAACGTCTTCAAGTAACCTAAAGAAGTCCAGACGCTTTTCTTTGCAAGCTCCTTTGACTACGATGACCTGGATGACTGAGAACCTTCACAGACATATTCTGATTCTTTTATATCACAATTAGAAACATTATGACACCAAAAAGAGATTTTTAACAACTAAATGATGTTTTTTAAAGACACCTAACAAATTTCACTTGTATTTACTGTGAAATTAAAAGGAGATGACAAACAGAGCATGGAAAGGAAAAAGTCATCTGTGCTTCGTGTGTTAAAACAGAAGTACAAAACGCATGCAAAACACTTTCACACGTCAAGGGAAACAGTCTGGAAAGTCATGAGAACAAAGGGCAAAAAGTCAAATGGGCCTGAGAAAGAGGAACAGTGGTCACAACCCGAAACTAACTAACGTCACAGACATTAAAAAGGGAATTCAAATTAAGCTAGTTGACACCTTACTCAGTGTTCCACTGATTTAACATGGTTCCTCTGGGGATTTACTTTATAATAAAAGACTTGTAATCACAGAATAAAGCATGAAGCACTGCAAACCCCCTTCTGAGTTTTCACTGTAATAAATACGTCCAAAAACCACTGACATTCACAGACGTATGTCGTCAGAAACGTTACAGTTTCCACACAGAAAGAGTTTCGCCCAGTATTCCTCTTTTATTTTAACCTTTGATGTTGAAGCTCTCAATGCCTGCTGTACCGAGTTCCACCACACGGAGGCAATAAAACCACATCCTATCGTCATCTCGCTGGCAGTTCACTAAACAGTTGGAGTGGAAATTGCTGACATTCATCTAAGCAGACAGCCATATGTGATGACATTTAATTAATCTAGATTTAGCAGTTACATAGTTTTACTTAGACGTACACACTTTGACATTTTGCTGGCTGTAAAACTAAATAATTCAGCTCAGTGTGTTGCAGAAGTTGGTCTGCAACACACCAACAGTTTTAGGTTCATCTTTTACCTTAACTCAATAAATGTGTATCTTACTTGTCTCTCAAGCCCTTGAAGATCTGCACCATGGTGTCAGTGATAGAGTCGATCACTTCGTGGTAATGGTAGTTGAAGGCCATCTCAATATCCAGACCCACAAACTCGGTCAGGTGACGGTGCGTGTTGGAGTCTTCCGCCCTGAAAACTGAAATGACGCTGATTTAATACGAGCGCCTAAACAAAGCAAACTGCGGTGGCGTGGAAGCAACGAAAGGTTTCTGCACATCTCCGGGAATAAAGTGTCATTTCCATTGTACTCGAAATTCCTAAATTTGGACGGCTCACAAAACAGAAGCCCATATAAAGGATCATCAAGCTTACAACCTGGCTTCTGAATCACCGCCACGTAAAGGTTTGTGAAACAATGACGATGTGTAGATGAGCGGCATTGAAAGTTGACGATAATCAAAACGCACTGTGAAATGTAGGTGCTTGCACTATGGCTGATTGAGAGGTACTTTAGAAACTCTGTATGAACGCGGCTGCCAATAAATAATTCCTGACTACTGTGTTATTCTAAAGCAGAGTACTTTACAAGTACTTGTATGGTGAATTAATAACATCATGGCTTCTTCTTTCATTTAGTGGGAGTTAACGGTCATACTCGAGGACGGCTGCTCGATTGCTGTTTTTACAGGTTTACAGACTGTCAAAAGTGTTCTTAAAAAGGCACGGACACATCTGATTAAATGTGTTTCTGTATCTACATACTGTGGCTGGATTACCTGGAAACCACGCATGTGTACATGCACACAGTTTCACAATGACTGAGATTCAGAAAATACAACCATGCATACAAAGTTTTATTCAATTGTGTCTGAAACAAAGTGTAAATGTTCATTCCTGCTTTTGTATTCACACAGTGTTTGTCTAGAACCTGGAAAGTATTATGCGTCTGACCCTGCATATATTTCAACAAACTGGAAAACTAAAATGATTCCAAGCATAAATATGGAGATGTATGCTTCTCCGCAAGAAGATATGCTTCACATTTACTTCCGCTTCTTCCCTGGTGAACCTTTTTTAGTTGATTTCAGACAGTGGCGATATAGTTGTAGAACCTACAACTAAGTACATGTTGTACTTTGCCACTGGGATTTAGAGGAGTGTTGATCCCACTTCTCCTTACATGCTGAATCAGTGAGTCTGTAAGTAAGGCAACCGTGGTGAGGACATTGTTGCCTCAGAAGCAGTAATGACCTTAAGCCCTTTGATTTCTCTGTGGTGTTACACACAACAAAACAAAAACCTCAGTCCAGTCAGTGGAATACCGAATGTGGATCCTTGTCCCAGATGTTTTATTTGATCTTGGGCGAGAATCCTGTATCGAATGAAAATCAGATACGAGTAGCAATCTAAAAAAAACATAAAAAAAATTCACGACTATGTATAGAATAAATACTTTATGCACACAGATGAAGGCAGAGTTTGCTTAGATAATCAGATGGTGGCAGTGTTTGCTTGGATTTCCCCTAAACTCGGCTCTATAAAGTCTTTTACAAGTCCCACTGTGTCACTATCACACAGCTCTACAGCAGCTTTGACACAGTAAAAGCATCACAGGGAGGTCTGTTAAACTTTAACAGTCTAAATGCATTTAGTGACATTTTAAAACCGTTTTCACTTAATGGGGTCTAAATTTTTCATTATCCTCTCGCGTCTCTTTTTCCTGTTTGCCAGTGTATAAGGTGACATACTGGGGGGAGGGGCTTACCTGGACCTACACAGAAGACCTTGTCAAAGTCAGCACAGATGCACATCTGCTTGTAGAGCTGAGGCGACTGGGCCAGGAAGGCGCTGGTTTTAAAGTACGACACTGTGAAAACATTTGCGCCACCTTCACTGGCAGCTAAAAAAGGACAAAGAAAATTTAATGACAAAGAGAAAAACATGAGGAAAAACAGCTATTATAGTCAAAACCTCACCCATCCCACCTAATGATATATACTGTGAATTTATTAGATGTTTCAGTAGGGACTATAATTGGCTAGCATACACACAAATAAATACCATCATTTTTTTTAAAGGCCAGGCCTCTGATAATGGTTGGAAAGAGTCCAGAGTAAAAAAAACTGTGGTGGAAAAAGTTTCAAAGTAAAAGTCTTATGACATAACTGTTGTCCACTGAAACACTCAGGCTTTTAATTTGAAACATCTACAGGATTTGTAGATTAGTGACGCTATTACACGACGAGTGCGTTTTATGACCATCGCTAGCAAAGAACGGTGCGTTCGGGGAGATGCTGACAGATTGTCTGCTCATTCCAGACAAAGACTTGTACTTAAAAACTCAAGTGATTCCTGTGATCTCCATCAGGAACTTTAGTAGGACAACCAGGAAAGGCTCAGAAAAGACAGTCATTATATACTACTTCAAAAACGATACTTTCCTGCCTCAGATACAGAGCTGAGGTCAATAAAGGAATGATGGCCCAACTTTTTGACTTATTCACCAGAACAACCCATTTCTTTTTTACATGAATATGTAACCGCTGGGAAAATTTTTCAAAACAAAGTCAGTTCTCAGGACATCATGTCCCAGACTCTAATAACACGCGTCACCTTCTATGTGACAAAAGCGTCAGAGGGCATCAACTGATATTTTCACACTCTCAAAAGGTGGGTGGGGCTGTACATATAGGACAAACTGTTCACGCTTGCACCATGGGTGGTGCCACGCAGGAAGATGTGGTTTTGTGTGTATTTTTTCACAGGTGCCGCCAAAATAAAAGAGCGCCACTTTTGAATTTACCGTTCGAGTCACAGCCACCATCATTGGCTCTTTAAGAAAAGAGGAAGTGAGAGTGTGGAGGTTTCACCACAGTTAATTCAAAATATGGGAGGAATGTGGGGGCTGCCAACTATTGACATAAGACTACTGTGCTTCTGCTTCTTTTAAGAATTTATCTTTTTTTATCATAAAGACTCCAAACGGATTATTTTACATTATTAAAGCTTCAAACAGTACATTACATATTAACCAAGTAAAGGTTTGAATGGTTCAAAAAGCATGTGGAGCCTCCAAATTGAGTTAATGCTGGAAAAAATAAAGCCAGCATAAGAGATATGCCATTAAATGGTGAAAGCTCCAATAACTCTTTCCCCTGAATATTGGTGAGAAGATTTTTGTCTGAGTTCTAAGTTTCTCCCTTTCAGTCCTCCTTTTCTTCAATAAAGTGAGATGAGATCCTTTGGGATTGATCTTAAGGAAAGCCTCTCCTGTCAAATTAGAAGGGCGTTGTGTGGAAATGTGAAAGCAGAGAGGCTGACGTGAGAGCTGGTCGATGCATCGAAATTCCCAGCGGTCTGGATTAAAACCCTCATAGGTCTGAAACGATGAAATTCTCTCTAATACCTTACTGTCTGTTGTCTCCTTTAGCATAGATGTGCATGACTGCGCATGTGTGCGTTTCAAAAGCTCAAGCTGAACTTTTTATTTTGTTCCTGATTTGAAGTGGAGTCTAGATCAGCCTGATGAGGAAGTCAACTTACAACTGTTACACAATGACTCACGAAACACCTGTGGGCAGCGACGTGAAAACAAGTGTACCTCTACTGAAACATCTAATCAAAAATGATTCAATGCGTGCTAGTCTCAGTTTTCCCACGTGTCAATGTGGCAGAGGGTGGTTTTTTTTGTTTTTACCCGATATAATTTTCGGCGTCTGGATCTCCACAAAGCCCTTTTTGGTGAGGGTGTCCCTGAAGAGCTGGCAAACACCTGACTGCAGGCGGAACACGGCCTGGCTGGTGGTCGTCTTTTCAGGAGGATACACAAAAATAAACACCATCAAGACGGTTGCAGTGATTCATCTACGTTATTACACAACCACGACAAATGTGTGAAAACAAGACTGCCAGTTTCTTCAAGGACCTCCTGTCTATGTGAAGGGTGTGACAATTATTTGTTGGCAACGGCAACGTGTTCAAATCCTGGAAGAGCCGCAGAAACTTAGAAATACCTTTATTTATTGTTTTTTTTTTAAATTGTGTTTCAGTATTTAGATTATCAATATAAATACCGAAACTAAGGTGAGGCATAAAACTGCTGTGAAGAGGTTACTGTAAAAACCTCATGCACAAAAGCCCCCAAGAGTCAACAGTTGGGTGACAGAGCATGTCAAAATGCCAGTGAACACTCCCAGAAATCGACTGACTCATTTCAAATGACCACAAGATTTCTACAACTGATCTTGTCTGGTTTTCAAGTCTAGTTACCGTACATCATCATGAAGTCAGACCTGGGTCTTTTCGATACATAAATGCACAGTTCTGCGTTAATTAAAGTGCTTCACATTCCGCTCTTTCCCATCTCTAGTTCCTGTCCGGTCCTGAATAGTCTTCGTCTGACTAACAGCCGGCTGACTCGAAATATGATCGTGTCTAAATCCTGGAAAGCTCATTAATCTGCAGACAATGCTTCAGGGTTGTCTGGCTAAAACTTTTCCATCATTTACAATCTGGATGCTTGACAGAAAGTAGAAGTGCAGAAAAATATAAAACGTCCCTGCTTAAAACACTTTTACAAACCTCTTTAAAAGGCACTGAAGCAAATCATTCATTCTACCATCACACCACCTATGACTCATTTGTGTCACACATCACACATGGGGCTGTGCCCAGCGTTAAACGTGGGGAAACCGACCTAAAAACCAGACTGTGTAAGACCCAATTTAAAAATTCGAAAGCGCTTCCTGTTTACAGCAAGTCTGCAGCGAGTAGGCGTAATAGTGAGTGGGTTGGTGGGTGGCAGTTACTATCCTGAAACTGGCAGTTCTTCTGATGGTGAGGGGCCTCATGAAATATACCTTACTCTGGTATACCTCTCAATAGTTCATACCTCCTTGAAACCCAGCTGCGGTGAACACATACCACACAGAGGTTTCAAAGCTCAAAAAATTTAAACATTTGCCAGCATCCAATTACGGGCTCATCATCGTACTCAAGAGGCTGTCGATACGTGTACTTGGAGGTTGACCACAGTCTAGTGCTGGCATCATTGTTCATACAGCCTGTATGTGTACAGTATGTGTGGTAGTCAGCATACACCCTAACCCTTCCTAAAGCAACCTGAAATACACAAATCTGCATTAGGACATTTTGCTTTTGCGCTTGTATCAAAATCACAGCTCTCTTCTCTTCAAAACTTTTAGACCTGTTCTGATAAAACGCAACTGGCTTTACTTTCCATCTCCAACGCTCACATGTGAAACTTCACGAAGAGCCGGAGCATGAAGCAAAGGGAGAATGGTGTGTTTGATGTGGATCTGAATCTTTCTTTAAAAATGACAGGACGGGGAATCGGTCTTTGTAGAAAATGAGTTCTCAGAGTTTTCTTCTTTCCTTCTGGTTTATGATAAAATTTGTTGTTGGGTGTCGCGCTTGTCTGCGTTTGTAAAGCCAGCGACATAGGTAACGCAGATTTATCACCTTTTTTATTTGATCTAAGGAAGCTGGATGCAGTTTTTACAGACCAAATATTATGATTAATCACAAACTAGCATGACGTAGGGCTCATAATCAATCACATTTCTTACATCTTGAAGGCTGAGGTAATGGGAGCACTAGTGTTAGAGGATTTGTTTGGACTCCAGCACGTCCAGATGACAGTCCAGAAACTGTCTGCAAGTCCAGCCGTCTTTTAAAACTAAACTTTTAAACTTTAAAAATGTTCAAGTTAGAAATGGAGTTTCATGTGAACTACATAATTATCAGAGGCGTTTTATGGTTCCCTTCTGAAGAGTTTGCCAGTGTGGGAAGCACTTTATAGCTTCAGCGGGCTCTTAAGAGCAAAACTGATGACAGACCCAAGTCCATGAGCTCAAAGTGCACAGTGCTGCAGAAGCAGGTGTTGTTGTGAAGCTTGTGAACAAAGTGGCTCTGTGCTGTGGTGTTGCTGCCTTCCTGCCAGTCGCATCTTCCATGTGGGAGGAACATATCAAAACAATGAGACACTTTGCGGCTTAGTGTCTTCTGCTGCTCGCATAAGTTTAGCACATCTCTCAGCACTGTATAAGATTCATATCACCAGCCCACTAAATCACAGCCTTTTCTCTTTACTTTTAGAGGTGCGCTGGTTTGTTGTTTGCATTCCTTCACAAATATTTTACATTCACTCTCCAACAGCCTACATTTGTGGTAGAAGTTTTCTGTACTAGGAGACAGAATGTAAGCTGTAAAATTATTGTTGTTATAATGGCAATAAATTTTTTATTTTTTTAAATCCATGTATTTCAGCCAACTCTTCCAGGGAGACATTGAGGCAACCCCAAGCCTTCGGGTAGGACATCCTCACAAAGGAAGCACCCATAAAGCATCAAATTTATAATCTTTATGAACACCTTAGTTTAAAACAGCTAAAAATTCATCATTAATCAACTGCAATATTACATGTATCAAACCAAATGCAAATTTTCACAGACTCACATGGTCACAGATGATAGAAACTTACCCTGAGATCAATCACTCTGTTGTCCAGCCGGGTGTCCTGGTTAACTGTGGCTCTGCCTTCCTGAATACAAACACAAAAACACATTCATCCTACCAAAACCTCCTCAGCCTATGAAATATTAAAAATCATTACTATTCATCTCCTCCTATTCACACAGGAGTGTTCGCCGTCAGTGTTATGGAAGCATTTTAGGGGCTTTTCACAACTCACAGGGAAAAACTATAACAAAAAAAAAGAAATACAAATCATTTTTAGCTTTAAAGCTATTGGCAGCTTGCAAACCTAAAACAATGCAATCAGCCTGCAAAAACCTTCCTGGGAACAATGCAAAACTACCATTCTCCTGCAGCTTTACCACATCTACCTACTTAGCTCAGTGAGTATAACAGAGTCAAGTGCAATAAAAGACACCTGCAATGTGGGACAACAGGACAAAAAGAATATAAAGAAAAGGAAAAAGGTAACAACTGAAAAGTAAATGTTTCATCACAGGAAGAGCCGCTCCTTCCAGGGTCGTGGATGTCAGGCTTCCTGAGAAGACCCACAGGGGTTTGAGCTAATAGCCTGTGTAGCCACATCCTGCTCCAAACAGCCACACGCAGAGGGACAAACTGTTAGATGGGCAGACAGTTAGACAGACAGGGCTGTTGAGGCTAGTGTCTCTGGGGAAAGCAGGTGCTGCTACAAGTCTGTGACTGACATGCTGAATCCCAACAGAAAACACCTGAGACGCTGCTACAGCTGCAGATATTAGCTTACTGGATAAACAATGATGGGCCCTCAGCTGTCTTTGGCATTGATGAGACTCATATTAATGTGCACGCATGTACAGTGCGATGTATAATTCCACAGCAGATACGATGGCTCTAAAGCTACGAAAAAAATGACATCCTGCCGTTTTATGTGTTAAGCCGATTCAACGGCTACATCAGGAATGTTATTATTGGAAAATTCAATGTTTCCACTTTGCAAATCTGGGAGCTGTAGCTGATCCTCTATACTAGAATAATCATTTTTTGGTTTGAATCAGGAAACAGAGCCAACTGCTTTGAGCTGGAATTCCGCTTAGCCATCGTTTTTTGGTGCTGCTAAACCAGCAGCCTCAAAGGTTTACATGTATTTCTAACCACCTATACTGCAGCTAGGAAAAAGAATGGCTTTTTAAATGCTTCATGATTTTCTTGAATGATTCTGCATCACTGCACAATTCCTTAATTGCAATTCAGAGAACTCCCTCAACACTGGCAGCCGGCTGTTATAAACACTGTGCGATGAAATCACCATTTGCATGAGGAGGGTGATTCAAACAAGGTGATTAGGTTTAATCAGCCAATCCTTGACTCTGCCAAAAACACAAATCTCCATTCTCCTCACTGAAAACAGTCTCACTGAAAGAGCGCCGTTAGAGCTCAGCATGCACAGAATGCGTTTCCATTTTGCTTTTGATATAAAGTATTCAGATAAAAACGGACTTATATTCATTGTGTAGTCAGACTAAACCCATCTGTGCACTCCATGACAGTGAATGGACTCGCACACACACAGTAACTATCAGGACTTGTTCTTTTTACACTGAGAGTCTGCTTTTAGAAGTTTTTAAGATACCTAAAATGCTACCAATGATGTCCAAATGAATAATAATTACTCAGCTAATACTCTAACTGCACTTTGACTCCCCTCATCCATCCCCCCATTCATCCTCACCTCTTCACCCTCTCCATCAGGCCTGACAGCGTCCTCCAGCTGCAACGGGAGACGAGGCTCAGCCTGGCTGATGACAAAAATCTGAGAAGAGAAACAGATCAAAAAAAAAATAAAAAAAAAAAATCACAAAAAATTAAAAGTGTGACAAACCACCGATGTTTTTATTCGATGCTGAGACAATGGAAAGTCCCGGGACTCCAGAAACAGGCGAAGAAGGTGAAAATGAAAGAGGCTAAAAGCTGCATCTGTTAAAACCTCATCAATGTGTGAGAAAATCACCTACGTGCTGCTGGTAACCATAGCTGTCAACTATTGTTTTGTGTTTTTATGTTTTTCATTTACATTGGGCATCATAGCAGAGAAAATCTCATCCCATTCACCAAAATTTGATGCATTCACTACATCAAATTCTTTTGCAGTACAGTACGTAAGAGTAAAAAGGAGCCTTGAGGTGACTTTTGTTTCATTTTCTTGGCATATAAATAAAATGGATGTTACTTAAAGCTCAGATACTGCGTTAAATCAAGAGTTTAAAAGGAAGAGTTAAATGGTCAATGCGCTACAGTGAAAACCTCTTTGGTACCTGCTTGAATAACATGAATTATGGATGCTTCATTGTCTGGGTGCGTACGCACTGCATATGCTGGGAGGCAAAATATACACCCTCTGGTATTTTTTATTTATATGTGTAGGAGACATCTACGGCTTTAAAAGCAACTGTATTATCTTCTCTATGTTTACATGTCTGTCTGCTAAGAAGTGCCCATTAAGGACTGCAGTGAAAGTGCCAACCCTTTCAACGTGGAGCTCGACGTCCTGCTGGGAACAGCTCTCGATCTTCTGCTCCACTTTCCTCACTGTCGCCTCCACATCGACGATGCTCTCCTTGGTGATGCTGGTGGAAACATTCAGGGGGAGGAAAGTGTAAGTGATGCACGCTAGTTACAAAACAGATTTATCTCTTTGGAAAGACGAGCAACTGTGAAAACCACATATCCGTTAAAGTATGTACAATGCTTGTAGACAAGTTTTTACATTTGTCATGCTTTTATGCACCGAGGATAGTGCGGGGTATATGGGTGAGTGATTTTTGACTGGGCGGTAGGTTTTTTTAAGGGTTTTTTCCCCCCTCATGTGTTTTAAAATAAAAACAGCACTGATATTTGCATATGGGCTAATTGACATACCGCAAGAGCTTGTGGCGTACGAAACCACATTGCCCTGTTCATAATAATCGTGAACGTGAGACTACATTAGATTCAAATTAACAGGTTGCAACAAGGCAGAATATGCTATCCTTTTCATCTTTTTCATGTATTTTTTAAACAAATGGGTGTCTGTTGGTGATTGTTTATCTCACATGGGAAGAAAACAAAACAAAAAACACCTGCAAAACCATTTTACCCACTAAAATTTATTTTAGGCCCCATGTGGTGAAATTTCTATCACCACATTATTTGTCAAAAGGTGTTTATTTAAAGACCTGGGTGAGACTCGGGCCATATCAAACAGCTAAGCAATTCAACAACAGTTTTTAACTCAGCTGGAACGATAAATTATAGTAATGTGCACAATCTTAACTTTCTTATTGAAACAATAATTTCAGTCACAAAGGAAAAATAAACAAACACGAGCACTGGGGCTCGAGGGGGGATTTGTAAGCTTTGATAAAACTTGCCTCATACTACAGCTCCTGGAAAGTACCCAGCTCTACTACAAAAACTCTTTGACTTTGAGAGCTGGGGTAAGAATTTCCCTCTTGTGAGCCACAGCATACCAGGGGAACCCTTTCTAATTTCCTTATAATCAGTTTTAAACAACAGTGCAGCATCCCCCTGCACAGGCTCCTCACTGAAACCCAAAGTAACATCTGAGGTACAACGCCCACTGTCTCACAGCAAACGGCCAGATGGGAAACCCGCTGTAATCCACCACTCGTTCTCATTACAAAGCAGTAATGAGGGACCGAACGCTGGGGTACCGCCGTCCCTTCAGCCCCACGACAGCTGCCACCAGACCCAATCCCCTCCAGTCGGAGATCAGCTAGATAAATAAGTCCCCACATTAATAACCTCCGCTGCAGGACAAAAGTCTAATGACAACACACTGAGCGCACACCAACAGAAACAGATTCATTCAACACAAGAAGGAAAGAGAAAAGGGAGCGAGCGCTCGAATCAGTGATCCAGGAAGGACAAGCTGACTGGTTCGGCAAGCCTGACTCCAAACTGCCTCTAACTTTAGCTGACTGAACAAGTGTTACAACATAAATTCCTGGCTGTAGTCGCTTTCAGATTTCTTCAGCTTCGAAGTTATAACATGTATCATCTTATAATACCACTTTGAACCCCAAGAACCAACAGTAAAATCAGCATATCACTCTAAATGGCCTCATATCAGCATTAAAAAGAAGGATTCTCGCCTCCTGTCGATGACCTCAGAGGACAGTGAAGCTCATTTACAGGTAAATGAGATTTTAAATCTCAATGGGTTTTTCCTTGTTAAATAAAGTAATAAATAAATAACCCCCATCAGGTGATGACACGTACTCTTCCCCGGCCACACAACAATTATGAAAAATAACTCGTTTTTAACATAATTGTTCCTTACTCTGCCTCCTGTCAGTTTTAAAATCCAAATCTGTGTACATCCAGGTACAGTACAGCATCACAAAGTAGTGCTGTTCACAAAAAAAAAAACAACCAACAGTTTTAAAAAGCGCTCTGAATTAAACCGACCAACTCCATAGCAAACAACTGACATGTTGTTCCTTTTCAGAGCTCAGCCACAATTTCTTCGCTGCTCTACATTCAGCACTTGAGAGGTACTTGAGAGTAAAGGTTGAGCACAGGCAGAAGATCACTTAATTAAACTGTGAGAATGGACGGATGATCACTTGGACATGCAATACAAGTAAGGGGATTCTCAGCAATGCAATCTCCGTCCTTAGAGCAGTTATGAGGGGATTTACTTGTAATCCAGGGTCTCAATCAGCTTGTCAATCATCAGACCACATTGTCTGACACTAAATGTGCACCACAAAGCTACAGGAGTGATAGTGCCACCTGTTCTTAGAGATACAACTACAAACAGAAGCACAGCAACAATGTTGTTTTGGAAACCTGCTTGGTAAGCAACTGCAAAGTGGTATGACTTTGCAGTTGTTTAGTTCTGATGCAAGATGGTGTTGTCTTGACAACCATGTCATCACTTTCACTTGCTGTGGTGTTAGGCTGTCAGGTGGCATAAGATTGCAAAACAATCCAACTGTCCGACCACAACGTTGCAGAACAAGACTGAGGAAGTGCTGCACATAAAAGAAATCGCTGGTCACAAAAATATGTTACAGTGCAAGGAGAACACTATTTATATATAAATTTATATATAGTAAAAGGCACCATCTTTTGACGTACCCTCATTTTCAAAACATAAAAAAAAAAACCCCCAAAAATTGCCAAGTATCGTGCAGGGCCTCTATAAGCTGCCCACACAGCCCAGTCCCACTGAGGAACATGAACACTCCACAGGAGCTCGTGTGGTTTTTGGGACCTGGATGTTCGGTTCTGTGGCGACTCTGTAGCTCAAGCATTTTTCAGAGCATCCTGTTGAGCTTTTTTCCTGGTCAGGCTAAACCCTTGGCTTTTTCGTAGTGTCGCTCGGGCTGTTCTGGGGCAGTTTCAGTGCACAGACAGCGCACACCGTCCTACTGAAGGAGGCTGCAGCTGTCAGGGAGTGTCGGTGTGGATGTTGTACACCGGGGATTACCACAGCAATCGAATTTTAAATACATGGTTGGTGTTATTCATTTCATCTGTTAGGGGTTCAAATGTTGAGGCTTAAAGGAAATTACAGTTTGGAGCTGCAGACCCCTCTCTGCCTGTCTTTGGAGCTATTTTGAAAGCCCCGATGCCATATTACAACAGCGGCAAGAAAAAGGCCAGCTCAGTGACTATAAAGAGGAACTATGGCTGTGTCAGCAGTTGGTGATACTTGTTACAAAGTTAAGGTCAAAACTCTGGTCTGAGCAGCAGTGACCTTGACCTCTTTAGAAAAATTTGCCTGTGTCTGGGTTAAATTTCCCATGAACCTCACGATACCGCAACAAACTTACACCGAGATCTCAGGGCCTCATTTCTGAAAACATGAACATAATGCGTGCGTGTCAAATGGTAATTTAGGCACATGCTGCCTGTCATCAAACATTTAGCAGCGCCGACTTGTTTACATACGGCTCAGACAGCTGTGTACATTAAAACCAACGTTCATTACTTACATCTTTCATCAAGTCTCGTGTTTTCAACAAACCGTAGCAAAAGAAAGCCGATGTTATCACAAGCATTACATGAAATTAATATTTGTTCAGCGGTTAGTTGTGTAGTTTTGTGTAGTCTAATACAACAGACTGTTTTGAATGTATTCAGGGTGGATCAAGGATCAAGGTAGGAAAAACTCTGGGGAAATGCAGCGTGAGCAGCGCCTGCTGCCAATGAGGTCACCGTCTCGAACGTCCCGTTACGGAGGTTGACGACACTCCAAAGATGTTTGGCAGTTTTCAATCAAATCGTCTCATGCCAACTTATAAGCCTCAAATGTTTAAAAATGTTTTAAGCCTATCTGGTGTGATAGGCTTAAAACATTTTCACACTTGTGCAACTGAATAGTAGCTACACTTTAAAAGAAAAAAACACACACACACACACACACTCATTACTGCAATCCCTGCATTGCTTAAGATCAGTGTTATCCCATGTCTTAACTGTCATTTCAGTCTTGCAGATTACAGTCGGGGTGTTACCTTATGCTTAATTTAGCAATGTCTAAGAAGATGTATTATGTGATAATTAAGTTCTTCCCTCTTAAATTCACTAAATACTGGGCGTACTTCAAAATAACTGTTTGGGTTTTTTAATGAATAAACTGCATATTTCAGTAAATTACATCAGGTGCATCATAAATCATCATGCATCATTTTTTGTGTCAATTTAAAATCCCAATAGGGTTTCTTTTTAAACAAATAAGCCCTGCTGCAAACCTCTAACGCGAGCCTAATCTAACATCATTATCAGCAACACCCCTTTTGTTTCTTTAATAAAGTGCACATCCGTGGATGGTTATGTCCATTCATCGACTACCAGTAATGGGCTACAGTTTGGCTGCTAACATGACTAATGATTCTTGGCTCTTAAGTATTTCTCCCTCCTCTGATCCAAGGAGCTGTATCTGCCATCTTGACAGGAACTGCCCCATTAGGCCACTGCTGTATTCCGCCCTGTTGAAAGCCAGCTTTTACTGCCAAGTGAAAAAATGATTGATTTCCCCGCCCTCCACCTCGGTCAGACGTGTGAAAATGGATCAGTGGACCATTATGGCCAAGGTTTTTTTTCCCACCATTGTTTCTGCCCTCTCTGACAGGAAGAACAGTCTCGGTACTTACTTTGCGGCAAACTTGACCATCTGCTTGCTGGCACGATCCCCCACTGCGACCAGTGCCTGCACGTTAAACTGCTGCTGACGCAAGACCAAGAAGCATTGCTTCCCTGAAAGCAAAACAACAATAGATAGAGCTCGCTTTTTACAATACAAGAATAACAGCCTTGTCAGAATAATACCTTGGGCACTCTGTCTGAAGCTAAGTAGGTTTGTTCAGTCAAAAGGGCTGTGTGTGTGACTTGAGATGAGTGTCTCACAGCTGTAGGGATCAGATGAAGTGTCAAACATTTGCAAACAGAGCCTTGTCTTTGAAGAGCACTGTGTGGAGAAAGGCTGATTGCTACCTTCCTATCAAACATATACAGGGACCTAGGAAGAGTGTAAACACGTTAGCCACAAAGACTGAGGGCAGGAGATAATCAGACCACCCAGTTACTTTGATGTTTGTTGCCTGTGAGAACAGGGCGGGTGGTGGAAATAATAGCGATGCCAAAATCCCACCAACAGATGTACCTCATCTCACACAATTCAGGATGTTATTCTGCTCACACAGACATCCTACAGCGAGCAGAGAATGAAGACACAAGTGGAGAGGAAGTGGCTCTTGATTCTGGAAGTTATCTTTAAAGGAAATGGTTAAAAAAAAAAAAAAAAAAACATCACAGAGACTATAGTTTATTTGCAAAAGGCTCACTGTTTATGGAGAGGAGCAATAACCAGGCAAAGCTCAGAGGGTTATTGTATTCAAACAGTGAAGCTTCGTGACTGCCAGCATCTGGAACTGAGGGGGGACAGGTTATCTGATCTTCCAGTTGGCAGTGACAAGCTAGCCTGACGGTGATATCAAAAACACCTTCAGGTTGTCAATCTGCTTAACAAGTGGAAAAACAAATCGGCTTTGTAACGCCTCACAATCTTAAAAAAAATTATTTCACAAACAGGAGCAAAAAGTCTTTTAAAATTCTGATTTTACTCTGGGAGTGTTTGGTGCATAAAGTTGCAATAAAAGCTTTATGCTTCTCTTCTAGCACAGGGCCTCCAGTGTTGAACCTAAAGACAGCGATGTCTGTCATTTACATCATTTGAAATGGAACACCAAGTGAAAGCCAAATGCCACTGCTGTTTGATCTTGAAGAGAAAGTGCTGCTGTGAATAAAAATGACCCCAGGGCAGATGTTATAAACTTTTCAGTATAGTTCACGGCGGATTAGCTCAGGGGGCATCTAATCATGGCCGTTTGTGTCTTTCACACAAAAGAAAGCTGCAGAACCAAAAAAACAAAAGAAAAACAAAAGGTGAACAAAGGGGGAGGTGATCTCACCTTTGGCTCGGCTGGTGTGGACTCGGGCGCGCAGCCAGATCAGCTGGTCAGCTTTCTCAGGAGTAAGGTCTTGGACCCGGACCAACTCCCTGTCTGGCTCGCACACGCACGCACACACACAAACACACACACAAAATATTTTTATTACTTCAAAGGACTTTGCTTCCTCCATTTCCCCACCTGCGTGCAAAGAATCCCTCCCCTCTCTTCCCTACATACTCCCAAAGGCAGAAAGAAAAGCCAATGAGCATGCTTGTGCACGTGTAAAAGTGCAGACAATAAAATGCTCAAATTACAGGCATGCCTAATAAATAAGAAACACTAGGAGACTTGCCAAAAGCTGTCTAACTCGTCTGCTCTCTTTGTGCTCCATGACAAATTGACTCTAGTTTCACCTGTATTACTCAGAGGCATGCTTACTCTTCATTATCAGTGAGCAGAGAAGGCAGACACCGAGGCTACACCAGAGAAAACAGAGCCGCCCTGTTGGCTGAGAACTCTGTCAACCCACATGAAAGCCCTCGGGTTTCAGCCCCCACCTCTGCTCCAGCTCCAGCTCCATCCTCGTGGCTGAGCTTGCTATGCAGGTGAGGGAGGCACCACTTTGTTTGCTGCCAGTGGAGCTGAAAGTGCATCCAGACAGATGGACGACATCAACAGGTCCGCCTGCTGCCTCGTTTATCAAACATTATACGTTACCGCTATTATCACTAGCATCGCTTAAATGGCGACCAGAGATGACACCAAAAGGATTTTTCATGATGTTATCGTGTTAAATCAGTATGACTGACAGCCAGACAAAAGCTCAACTGTGAAGTTCTGGATTGGGAAGTCATCGTGTACACAAACATGCTGCAGAGTTTACACTTTGTACCACTGCACCAATGCTCAACCTGTTTTCCCCAAAAAGTGTCCGACCTACGTCACTGTTGTATAACCGACTTGGAATCTTTTGTTTTTGACGGCGGCTTAGTAGCCGGGCCACCGGCAATGATCTTGATTAGCCTTTTTCTGTTTGTTTTTGCACTCGAGCCTGTTTTTCTGTCACCTTTTAACTTTTAACTGTAGTCTTACACTACTTCCTGTTTCCAGCACTGAGCTGACTCATTTCAGTCTGTCCTTGTTTTTAATTTCATTATCAGAAATATATTTGTTACATTATGATGGAGACCTAAAATGTTATTCCCTCACCATGTTATTAATAACGCTACTGAAGTTTCCCAAGCTACTGGATCAGAGATAGAAACCAAGTCTGTGTGTATAATGCATCTATGGTATCGTCTTACTGTTAGTTCATTCATTCATAAATAATAAGAACAAATGATCAAATATTCAGATATTTCTTTCAGTCTTTCAAATTCAGGCAGACTCTGCTATCAAAATCATAAAGTTGTTCTGTAACATTATAAAATAAAGACACGCCGACGATGACATTTACAATAATAAAACCTCCCTCCTATATTATCGTTGTGTCAACAGAAACTCTGATACTCTTATGAACCATCACGTCAGCCTCTCATTACATCATTTTCATCACTTAGGATACAACCAAACATTCCTGCTAATGTTAGTGATCCATCAAGTTGGCAAGCACAGAAACATAATTGAGTATTTCCACACTGCAACATGTGGAACTACTCAAATAAAGGAGCAAAATGGGACTATATGGCAATGTAAATCTAATAAAAATCTAATAAAAAGATGTTTTGTCTTCTTTTTCAATACAAATCAATTTCCGCTTTCAGATATGAAATGCCGATGAGTGAAGAAAGTAGCTCCCATACTAACCCAGCTTTTGTTGGGACTGGACCATAGCTGACACACCATATCGGTCCTTGGCAAAGTCCTTAAAAATCAAAAGGGTGAAATCTTTAGCAGCATTTCATTTAACCATTAAATGAAAACAGTACTGACGCATGCACGTGGACTTTTTTGTTCTCCGAGACAGTTCTGCCACTTTGACTTCATAAGCTTCTGACGTCTGTCTGTCTACTACATCTTAGACAGACACAACAGATAATGGGGCTTATCATAAAAAAAACTGAACAGAAAACAGGCAGGGAGAGGTTTGCGTGCAGGTATTTGCATACAAGTTGTTGCCACGGTGTGAATGCACAGGAGCCAAAAATCAAAGTCAGTCATAAAAGCAGAGAACTTGTATCGGAGGACGAGTGCTGTGATCTCTACGAGGCACTTACATCTTCCTCTGTGCTTTGTTGTTCAGAAGCCTGAAACACAAAGAGGAGAAAGGGATTTAAAGGACAAATAACTAAGAAATCGCAACAAGAGGACTATCAATTAATTAAAAGTTTAAAAAATCCAACTTAAAATGTTGTTGTTTTGTTTTTTTTACACCAGGCATGTAAATCGATTTTTCATCTCACGCTACCAGGGATTTAAATACAAATAATAGACTGCAATTCAATCCCAGAGCCAAGACTTAGATGCTTAGAATGCACAGCTTATCCACACACTGCTCCAGCCCATCAAAGACAATGAGTAATGGCAGCAGGAGATATTGCTTTGTAATAGAAACAGTGTAAGTGAACAGATATTCTTTATCTCCGCGCTGACTTCTGGGCAAATAACTCTCAGAGCGCGATGAGATCGAGTCTTGGAAAAGTTACAGTTCCATTTTCTATGCAAATTGACATTGGTGTACAGAAATATCTAGTGGCAGTTGAGTGAATTGGAATCGCCCATTCTTGCTGTGAAAATCCCGTCACATGATGGATGATATTACAGCTTGTGATCAAGTGCATGCAAACAGGCTACGGCCACGAGGCAAGCCGAGCCCCATCGGTCCCACAAAAACGACAAGTGCTGGCAGAAAACCCTTGCAAAAAAAGCGCAAAGCAGAAAATAACGCAGCTAAGGCCCAATAAACATTCGGTTCAGCTTTGAGCTCTTCCCCTAGGCAATGCTTGCTATTCCAGCGCGATAGAGGCAGCAATATCCAGTGGATTAAACAGTGACAGCACCTGCTTCTTCCATGAAACATGCTGACTGGATGAATTCAGCTGGAAGAAAGGATTCTTTGCTGTTTTCACTATCACAGGCACTTCAGTCATGACACGACTATGCAAAGGGTGTCAAACTAGATGGCACATTTTCTAAAGATTCCCTTATTTATATCCTGCAGATTCTGCTCTAAAGGTACGCCTAGGGGAAAGAAAAATATGTAAGATCACATCAGTATTAATATCTGTGCATTTCATTATTGGAGAAATGTTACCAATTCACAATTTTCAAACTTTCTGCTACTTTTGTTCCGCTTCTACATGGCCTTCATAGCAAATACAGCTCAAAGGGGAAAGAAGCGTATTAATCTGAAACTACGATTAGCAAATGTGACCTGAACATTGTCAGGACCTTATCTGGAAGCCAAAATTGCATCAAAAGGCTAAGTGGTTAGCAGGCTTGCCGAATCACGTGTTTAAACAAGCAAACAGCTTCTCTCTCAGTTCTCTGATAACACAGGATAGGATGTGCAGCATCATATCTGCACACCATTTAGTGGGTGGAGCTGCTGTTCGCTGTGTTTAGTACAAAAAAAAACACCACTATTATCAGATCAATCATCAGCCTAAGTTTGGGCAACAGCAGAAGTTCAGCAAAATGTCAAAGTTTGTGTAATATGAATAAATATGTGACTTCACTAGTTACTGTGACATTACAGAAGCCCGCTAACAACTAATCCATCTGCGTCACTGGACATCAAGAAACATATTACTCAATCTGCACGTTGGTGGAAAATGTGTTCATTTCACTTGGTGTGATGGGGAGATAAGTCTTTGCAGCTGAAAGATCTAGTATCCCATCTATCCATTGTTCATTTTGTGTAGGGCTGGGTGATATCTCAGTTTAGGTTATATCAATCGATACCCATACATGTTTCACAATATAGATGAAATAATAACTTCTGCCAAGCTTAAATGCTCCTTTTTACTCCTAAACAAAGATATACGTTTAATTTTGCAATTTGTAAGTGCTTACTTTTGCAGAAACATGCTTTCGACACAGTTTGCAGCGCATGCGGCTCCATGTAGGAATGTCTCCATGGAGCCAAATTCCTTGGACCCTTCTCTTATACAATGTCCTTGTGTTTAAGCCTCAGGCTGCGTCTGCTGGGTTGTTGTGTTTTGTAATGCTGTTGCTCAAGTTGACATTAACATGTTCTGTTGTTGTTGCCATTTATCTTGCTCAAACTCCTGAAATACTAGCGTGTAAGGCTGCAGCAGCCCAGAGATTAGCACATGTGCTGCTGGCAGCTGCTCCTCCTACACTCTGTGCGTCAGCCCAACATGATGCGGCTTCAACTCTGTTTCAACATGATTGGTATGATGCGGCACTATCTTCAAACATAAAATACAGAAAGAATCAGTTATCGCCTTTATATTGACCCATCTTTATCTTTATCTTTCTATCATCCAGCCCTACTTTTCTGTCTCTCATTCATGTCTGGGTCGTTGGGTCAGCAGTGTAGACGGAGAAGTCTTGACCTCCCTCTCTCCAACCACTTTCTCTAGCTCATCCAGTCTGCACCAGGATCTCCTCCTGGCCATCTCTACATTATTGTAGTGGAGGGGTTTGCATATCCCAATAATGCCCAGTAACCTAGTTTAGCGTGAGGGGCCAGACAAAAGTGATTCAGAAAACCAAAGAAAAGAATTTAGCCCAAGGGCACAGTTGGGCACAGCCTGAAGAAACCCACCTTCCTGTGGGCTTGCCACTAGTAGTAATAACAACAACAGCTAGTACTAGTAACATTTAAGACAGAATAAAATGTTAGCAAATAATGGACTAAATTATTGTTAATATGAAACATGGAGTGTGCTGTAATGAAACATGGTGAAGGGGACAGAAGGTTGGCGACCCAACACAACACACCTGTCAGCTTCATTTATGGTGGGCAAAAGCACAGTATTACAATAAGTGGCAAAATGGTTCAAATGGCATACTAGGAAGGAACTTTTCACTTGGTGTAGAAGAAAATAGCACTTTGTTTGGGTGGATATAAACACAGCCAAAATGACAGGAATACTTAAACAATGGAGTCTCCAACCCAGCTGAACCCCAAATGCCCACACAACAGCACGTCACACCCTTACCAGCTGTACAAGGGTGGCGGATGCAAAACAACAAAACAGAAGAAAACAAAACATCTGACCATTTTGGCCTGTTTCTCAGCCTTCTTTGCAGCTTTCTCCGCTTCCTTCTGCTGTTTCTTCAGGGCTTTCTTTGACTGAGCCTGCTGCTCCTCCTCTGTTGCCCTGAAACAGGAAGAAATGCACAACATAAACATTTCCTTCGACTTCCACCTCCTATTTCTTGTGCATCCCACGAGGAAGTTATTGACCGCCTGGGAAAATTAATTCTGAACCATCACCACCTCCAGCCTTTAAGTATGCACTACTTTTATTCCCATTGTTGTTCCAAACAAAAACTGCTGGAGCCTGTGTGAACAGAGGCACGGCAGAGAAAAGTCTGAACTAAGATCGCCTGGATAAACAGTGCAGCTTTAAGAAGATGCTAGCCTGAAAATCTAACATAGAAAAATGGAGCTCGTTCAATTATGATAACACTGTGATAACACCGTGCCTTATCAGAAAGTAAAAGATGTCTGTATTTGCACAACAACCACCATACTACACAGCACAACATAACGCAGGAGCTGATAAGTATTCAACTTTTGCCTGTAGAAAAATTTGGTTTACGCAAGCAACAGGTCAACAGACACTCTCATATGTAGGTGAACATGTAAGTCACAAAAGAACATAACGGTAAAAAAGATAAGCAGAGATAAAACGATCATATAAAATATTGGGACTTTTTGCTTTTCCGTCAGCTGTTGTAAACGTGTGCTAAGATGACAGGTGTATGAATGAGACCAGGTGTCTAGTCCTGAAGGAAGCACGCAATCTATAAAGGACCCGCTCCTATTTAGTCTCAGGAAATAACACGGATCAAAGGCCGACTATGAATAGCAATAAAACCTAAACAAGACACAGAAATCACAACATATTTTGACTTCAGACCAAACTCGTACTTCCCCCAAGGATCCAAATTTAATAGTGACACCACTGTCCCAACAACCACCACTGAGATCTTTTATGATTTAGAACCACACCATATATTTTCCCATTGAAACGACAAAAAATACACCACGAATCAGGTGGTGAGGCTCATTCTAATTCAGCACACATGAAAGTCAAATGTTTCTCACCTACACCTAAAACTCTTTGTCACATTATCCTGTTTTAAAAGACAGTTTGAGGCAGCCTATTGGTTGGTCTGTTGCTACCTGGTGCTATAAGCGTGTTTGGAACCTGGATGAAAACGGCACGAAGCAGACCAATTAAAATGCACTCAGGTTGGATTATTTATGTGTTCTGCCAACCGGCTGAATTCGTTAAACTGGATCAACAGCCTTTTTTTCCCCCCTCAGGCGAGTGAGATCAGCCTGTGGTGCAGATGTCCACATGCATTTATAGTCAACAAACTCTAAGCCTTTGTATTTGTTAAAAAACACATCATTTAATGACAGACATACTGCCATATGTTGCACAGTCAGCTTTTTTTTTTTTGCAGTTGTCAGTTAACACATGCATAGTATAGATCACATGGGCGTGTGCCCAACAGTTACCAAGTCCTAACACAACATATTATTGTAACAACATTTCTAATATTACCATATCATAAAAGACAAACAGTTAATAATAGTTTAATATGAAACAAAGTGGTACCAGTCATTGTCTCAGTCATTGGCTGAGACTCAGCAGTGTAAAGGATGTCACCAGAGCAGCAGAAAGCTCTTATACTCACATAATAGCCCTGCGTACTAGGGATGGACCGAGCCGATATACAGTATCAGTCCGATTCAGACCTAAATTACTGGAATGGATATCGGGGAGAAATAAAAATTTAACTCCATCTATTACATTTCACAAAAGCACCTCACAAAACTAACCCAGGTATTGACCTTAGCACATTGGAGCAGTGTGCATCACGTGACAGAGCGGCTGTTGCGTGCGAGACCCGTTAGTGGTCTGGAGTTACTTCACACCGAAAGCATCTGGAGCCTCGCTACGTGCTGCCAAACCGGCATTTCATCTCCAAGCAAGCATTCCCAGAGAAGTAAAGCAAGTGTGTAAGTTCATCTCTGAACGTTTGTAAAGCATTCCTACGTTAAGCTTAACAACCGATACATGGAGCTCAGATGTTTGTGCGTTGTCATAGCTAAGTCTGACTGTTCAATGGATGGACTCAAGTTTTACTTTGGAAAAAAAAAACCAAAAAAAAAAAAAAACAGTGTTGCAGCCTAAACAGTTCTGTGGTTCAGAAAAACCCTATGAAAGACACTTTTATTCATACTTGTGTTAAGTTTTGCACAGAAATTACACAAAATCCACTCTCAGGTTAAATGTGATAGAAACAGCTTACACTTACATCCATCTTGACAAAAGATGAGTGTCATGAAGCCGTGTTTGCATTTATTTGCACTGCTTTCCACTCTGGATGTCTATTTATGTTAAGCTTTAAGTATAAAAGGGTCCATTCTACAACCTGATGTTTTTAGTTGTTCAACATAAACATTATTTTGTGCTGATGTGCTTCTTTTTTTCAGAAAGAAAGAGTTTTTGAAATCTGCATCAAATTGCATTTTAAATTACTTTTTGAAATATTACTTTAAATACTTAGATTTAAAGTTCTGCTAGAAGTTCAAATGAAAAGATCAGTATTACTGAACTGCAAAATATTTTGGGTGCAGTGTAATTTTGCATACAGGTATAATAGAATAGCTTTAGTGTTTTGTCTTTTTAAATTTGAGTATGAACTTATACAAAATGCAGCAAGATATATATACATTAAAAAACAGTTTTACTGATTATAAAATAGACTATATCGGCTTCATATCGGTATCGGCAGATATCGAAATTTATGATACCGGATATAAAAAAGTGGTATTGTGCCATTTCTACTGTCTACACGGGATGTGTCTAGCTACGTCACACCAACCAGAGACTACTGAACATCAGCGATATTGAGCAACTTCAAGACACTGCAGGCTAAAAAACATACTAGCAACAAATAGAGGTTGGGATAGCGTTGACTGACGTGACCTAGCGACAAATACATTAGGCTACCTAGGGACATTCTCCTTGGTGTCTTCAGCAGTTTCTTCCCCTGTAGTTGCCTAAAGTTGCTAAAAGTCATTGACTTCACTGGCTCTCCCAGTTTCCCTGTTTCTTCCTCCTCCTCCTTTATGACTCCTTCCAAGCAGTTATAAACTACTGACTCTTACCAGAATAGCCAATAAAACGCATGCCACTTCAAACATGTTTTGCGTTTGCACCTCTCAACTTTCACAAGTCATTTAATGGCAATAATAGACTCATGGAGCTGTAGGGATTAAGGATTATAGCTATAATGTCAGTGGCTGATATCAAATAACATGAAATGAGAGAAACACTACGCAAAATGACAGCACACACAAGGGAACTGATGTGTTATTAATCTTCTATTTCATGCTACCAAGCTGGTGACTCCACTCATTCAAACTGGCTGGTGAGATATTAATCTAAAGCTTTACAGCAGCTTGTCTGCAAATAACTAAGCTGGCAGTCTCAACACAAATATTGTAAGTACCGTGATATTTACTTTAGACTTTTTTTCTGCTTTACACGTGCTGATTTTTTATTTTTATGGTGACTCACTCATGGTCTATTGTAGTTTTGAATGACTTAACCATCCACTTTAAAGTTTTGATGTGGCCCATAAATGGAAATGGCACGAGTAAAGCAGACTCTAGAATGAGCATGAACAAAAACCATCAAGTCTGACATCTGCAAACGTGACTTTTAAACTACCTTTGTCCAGTAAAGTTATTCTTTAAAATCCTCTGGGCTGTTAGCCTTCTTAAGTTATTAATCATGTATGAAAAGGACAAACATTCTGCTCACCAGATTATTTTCTTTAAAATGAATACAGACCTCCAAAAACCTAAGATAACCACAGCTATCATTTAAAGGAGAACAGATGATAGTAAAAGTTATTTTCAACTTTGCAAGTAATAGAATCAGTTTATCATATTTTAAAGTGAAAGGATAATTGGAATAGCTGACCTCTCGCAATTACACTTGTGGTCAAAAGTATACACTAGTATTTGGTTTAATGTCCCTCAGTAAGTCACACCTCGACCAGACATTTTTCGTAGCCATCAACAAGTTTCTGGGATTCTGGCTGGAGATTTGACCACTGATGGCAGATTTGGTAGAGTTCATTTAAACTGGTTGGTTTCTTCACACAGACGTGGCCACTCCAGTAGTTTAATGTTAGCCTGTTTTATCCATTCCAAAACCAGTTTTGATTTGTGTTTGACATCTTTTTCCTGTTTGAACATTCAATTAAATCAAAGTTTCAACTGTCTATTGATTTTAGGTGCAGTGAAGAATTTAAAGGTAGTCCTCCTTACTTATTCAGTTCACTCTGTGCACTATACCAGTATCACTGGCAGCAACTAAGCCCCAAAACATGATGCTACCACCACCATGCTTGACAGATGCCCCAGTGGTCTTAAGTCTAAAAGCCTGACTTTTACTCCTCCTATTAGCAATCTCTGCCTCATTTGACCTCAAAGCTTTTCTCTAGAAGGCATCTGGCTTGTAAATGTGGGCAACTGCAAATTACAGTCAAAGTTGGAAGCATTGACTTTAGAGCATGGGATTCTTTCTTGGTGAGCAGCCTCTTAGTCCATGGCAATCTGCTCTTTAAGTCTGATGTCATTAGCCATGCCTGGGCCCAAACTCTGCTGCAGGTCCCTAAGTCAAACTATCACTGCGGCATCACTCAGAGTTGAAAAACTGTCTAAATTCTTTCATCTGTAATAAAATTATCAGTGTGGCTGCTGGACCAGTTTAACATGCAGGCATCCATGAAAACAGAATTTATGAAATTTAACGGAGTTAGAAGTTAGCCGGGAGTTAGCTCGCTAGTTTCCAGCTAAATAAAATATACCATGTTCAGACTGAGAGAGTTCTGAAACAAATTAAGACCTACAGCTCTGCTATCATTTCCGACATAAATGAAGACAGGAAAGTAAACAGCAGTGATGTTTTGTAGGGTTACTCAGGTTTGGCTCGCTGGTACATAATGATGTGCTACGTGATCGCTAGCAACACAGTTATGTTAGCATAATATAAACACAGTGAAGCTGGAGGATGAGTGCTAACTTTTTTTCCAATGTGTTAATGTGAGGATTCCCAACGGTTAGGGAAAAAATGCAATCACATGGCAGGATGCTGTAAATGGACCGAACTTCAGTCACGAGAACAACTGCAATACGAGGTTAGTCATTACTATACTGCTGCATCAGCTGGGCTGTAGTTACATCGTAAGGTTTTAAAAACTGAGCTTTAAAATGAATAGTGGTAATAAAAGCCGAGAGAGGCCGACAGTGGTCACTGACTGTTTTTAGGGACTTGTTGAGAATAAACAGAACACGATACAAAGCATTAAAACACATTAAAAACACAGCAGCCTTAATAAACGCAGAGTGGTTTGGGCCTGGAAGCAGGGTTCATCACGTCATCACTTAAAGACCGGATATAAAACTCTGCAGTGGACAGTGACGATGGTGATACAGTAGTTTCCAGTTCATGACAGGCTTGAGCCCTGGTGATTCCTGTTTTGTTTATGAACATCTTCCAAACTTTGGCGAAGTGGTGACACATCTGAACACTATTTGTGTACAATTGTTAGAGCTGACAATCTTGGCATTTTGATCAGCTACGTGCTCGAAAGAGAAACTACCAGTTGTTGCCAATCGTGATCACTACTGAGGTCTTAACAATGGGGCTTTCAAGAAAAAAAAAAAAAAAGACCTAGAACATTTAGCACTATTAAAATTAGTGAGTGTATGTATACAGTTAAATCTGTATGTATACCTTGGATTTAAACATTAGACTAAAGAAAAGCACAGCTATTTTTCCCCCTTTGTCCCGTTTTCTTTGTTAATTCATTAAAGATTTATACTGTACAATCATTCCACCCTGGAATTAAAAAAACAGTTCAAAGAAATCATTCCAATTAAAAATTACCATAACATTCATGCCTGTAATGAGAGTATGCAAACTTCTGATCACAGCTGTACATGACGCATTGAGAGTATATATATAGTGCAGCTAATGTGTGAAAGATCTGCTTAAATGTGACATTATTTAATTCAGATTCCAGGTTTGACTCAGCTGCAAAGACACACAAGTATAATATTTTAAAACAATTTTAACCCACTTATAAAACCATCAGAACACCTGTACCACTTCTAAGAGGTCGTATTATCTTCTTAAAACTTCTCACCAGAAAATCGAGTGAAGCCAGTATGAAGTCAAATTTTACAGTAATGTGAGCAGGTTAAGCTAGTCATGGCTTCGTTTTGTTTTTTGTCTCACACTTCTTACACCTTTAAGCTTTTAATTTTGCAGCAGCAGAACTTTAAAGTGTCTGATGCAATCATCTGTCATATTAAGGCAATGCTAGCCGCCTGCTCTCCGAGTTAGCATACCGCAGTAAGATCATTTTGCGCTCTGAGATCTGAGGCACAGCTTAACACTTTATTCATATTCTTACCCCTGCAATTCTTCTTTCGTCATGTCGACTTATTCGCTTGTAAAAACTTGGGAGAAAATGTTTCACGACTGTGTGACAGTGAGGAGCACGACATCAGCTGTTCGCAGCATGCACGGGCACGGGAACAAGGGACCTGTTTTGACGGCGCACAGAATACCGGATGTTCGAGATCCCGGCTAGAAACTAAATTACACTACGCAGTTCCGACTGACTGAGGTTTATCCGGCAGGTTGACAGAGCAGACAAAACAGCCCTATTGCAAACAAATGAAGGAAATTTATAGAAATCAAGAGTAATCTGTTGAAAAGGTGCAAAACAATCAAGGAAGCACGTTCAAGCCCTTTGTTTTTCTCCTGTTTTTTTTTTTAAAGTCAATGTTCAGACTGAGACGATAAAAGAGTATTCTCTAAAAACAGGTTGAGATAACAGATGTAAATCCTAGATCCAAAACGACATCATGTCTAAGCCCAAAGTCTGTTATAATATTATACAATAGAAATTAAAGAAAATGTATGTTCCCCAATATAAAACTTAATATTGGCAGCTGATTTAAAATACCAAGCTCAAAGAATTTTCCAGTAAGCAGTTACAATGCACATACTTTTCTTTGTTATCATGAATTAAAGTGGGACTCTGCAGATTAAACAGAACATATTAATGTTTTGTTTTTTTTTTTTTTTTTTTAAAGAGTTACTATTATTAATAACAGAAATTATTTTTGGTGGCAAAAAACTGACTATTTGCAGACTGTGGTCTTAAGTGACTTCCACTGATGGCACTTTATTTCCAGAAAAAAAAATGTATTGTATGCTCATCACTCTTATTTCACTGATGGGTTACAAAACAATTACATTTAAGAAAGTAACATCTGAACTAATGAACTCAGCCCACCAATGGCAACATACACACAAGGAAAACAACAAAAGTGACCACATGTGTGGGCTGTTTTACACATCCACATGAACACTAAAAGTGACACTCCATGAAATTACTTTCACGCCTTTGGTTGAGTGCACTAAGTGCATCCAGGTATCCAGTGACCTTTGGAGGAATGACGTGCACAGCGACTGATGGTGGTTTGAATACAGTGGGGGTGTCATCAAAGCTTTTCTCAGGCTCTTACCCACAGGAGCTCCTGATAGAGGAAGCAGCCTTCCTGCTGCTCACTTTTCAACCAAAACAACATAACCTTTAGTGGAGCATGTAACCGCCCTGTGGCATTTGTGTTTCTTTCCTGCTTAGCTCGCATTAGTCCTTTAAAATCATCTCTGCGCTTACCGGACATGTCACTCATAATTTTAATATACACCTCTCGACAGGAACAGTTAAATGAGCCCCTGCGCACACTGAACAATAGGCTGAAGTCCCAGTCTGAAACTTTGCACCAGAATCCATAGAGATAATGAATGACCAATTGAAACAATTTCCTCCCTACTTCAACAGCTTTGGCCTTTAACCCAGAAAGCCAAACAAGAAACACTTCTCTGCACGGGTTTGTTTTGCCTGCTACATCACATGTTAGAAAGTTTGCATTTTTGCAAGAGAGGATATTGATGTTTTGCAACAAAAAACACAACACTGACAGTGCAGTAGGGCAGCAGTGTAGACTTGAGTTGTTCAACGGTATATTTTGACCAAACAGAGAGAATAATGGCTTTAATAATGGATGAAAGGGCACCTTCTTGCAGCCAAGGATGGATTCCCTCGGGGGGCTGACCACTTAAAATTTATGCACTTAAATGGGCACTTTAGTCAGTCTCAAGGAAAACGGCATCTGCGTATCCAATTTATTATACCGATGCTCTGTGTTTCTGAAAAGGAAATTATCAAAACATATAATCAGTCAAGTCCATTAACAGATGATACAGATATTTCTGTGTTCAATACCTGATATCAATTCACTCAAGTAGTGCATAACCCTGATATGTGTAATCTGAGTGCAATCTTGCACACGATAGTTGTGATGATCACCATCCAGCAAAAAGGAATGCAGATCAAGAACAGTTATGTGAGTTATGTGAGTACAGTAAAGGGTATTTTCCTGCACTTTGTGATGAAAGCAAACTGTTATGCTAATTTTGGATCGTTTGGGTCCATTTCCAAATCCAAAAAGCGCCTCATGTTTAATTCTGCTTTACTGTGAGAGGAAAATACCCACTAACTTTGTGGGTGGATGGAAGCACTTCTCACCTTTTCTATATGTAAAGACATGGAAATGTATCTCAGTTGAAGCTTTGAATGAATGAATGACTGCACTGCATGGCACAGCAGCTTGATGCAAGGACTTCTCACCTCTTCTACATGTAGACATGGAAATCCACTGAATAAATGCAAGGGCTGCATTGTACTGCAGCCATTTGATGGCTTTATTCTACTTGAAAGCTATTGTTGTCCTTCCTAGCCCGAGCATCTGTCTGTCTTTGTTCTTTGCACATTAAATGTTTAAAGTGATGAAAGAAGATAAAAGATTCAGAACAGAAAGACTGGTGCGTCTGTTCAAAGAAATATATTTTATGTTATCACTGTATAATATCAGATTTAATCCTTCTTATTTTGCTTCAGTTCTGAATGATTGTTTCCATTCTGTGAGTCAAAGAATGACCAAGTTGAGTCATTGAACTTCTGAATGACAGAGAATGATAAAAGTCAATAAGTCAAAGGGGACCTTAATCTTTCTTAAGACCCATATGGTCACTAATTAAAATTGAAGACTTTAGCTTTTGTGTCACAGCTGCTTAAGATGTAAAAGTGCACAGATGTTCTTGCAATTACAGGGCCTGTCTGTTCATTCCTCCTGCTTTTCAGCCAGTTCAGGTGGTGACATTTGTGTGACACTCCCCCAACCCCCTTGATAATACACATGCACACACGGGAGTAGAAGCCAGTGAAAAGGCGCACCACAAAATATGTTTGAGTTTCTTTTATTTTCAATACAAACACATAAAAAACAGTACAAAAAAATCATTTTGAAGGACTTTTACAAAAGTTATTTTACAAAACTCCAGTGTGGATGACAGCAATAAATTATAGCTTTCAGATAATCGCACAGCTTAGGTGCGAACATAGATATGCTACAAACTATGTACATGTTTCAAAAAGCAGCTACCAGTCCTAAAACCCCCCCAGAAAGGACATTGTGTGTCCGAGCTTTGATACAGCATCAAAGACTATAGGATAAAAACTAGGACAATGGGTATTGATTGTAAAACTGAATGAATGGAAATGAGGCACTGCCTGAGGACACGATCTGCTTTGAGGAACAGAAAATAAAATACAGAAAATAAGAACCACAAAAGCCACACGACTGAAGTACAAAGGCACACACACACACAAAAAAAATTTTCACGTATAAAAACTCTTTCATTTACAATTGTACAGATTGTAGTTCTTTGAAATTACAGCTTAGCTTTTTCACTCCTGAGAGTATCAAGTCACAGACTCCGAGGCTGACAGTTAACTTGACAAAACACTCGAGGACTCCGACTCGGTTGACACAGATGAAATTGGCCCTCGCTTTTTTGTCATGAGAGTCACTTTCTGACTTGATCTGCTGCTCGCTGTCAGTGCACTCTTAGCTGATTTCTTAAACTTAACTCCCAAGAAAGCATAGAGGATGGGGTTTAGGCAGCAGTGAAAATAGGCTAGCGCCTCAGTGACAGAAATCCACTTGCCCAGCGCTTGCTGCAGTTCACATGAGGGGGAGAGCACATTCAGCATCACGAGGTTGTCCAAAAAGATGCCAACACAGTAGGGGAGCCAGCAACAAAAAAAGCAAAAGATAAGAATGATTGTGGTCTTCAATGCCTTTTTCTTCAGTGTCTGGCCCTTTGCGCCTTGTGCCAGCTTTGTTATGATAATGCAGTAGCAGATGAGGATAACCAAGCCTGGCAGAATGAAGCCCACCAGGATGTGCTGGAAGCGGAAAACAACTATCCATATGACGTTACTTTCCACTGGATACATGCGCTGGCAGATAGTCCTGGAGTCTGCCGTTTCCTTGCTTTCTTCTTTCAAGTTGATATTTGAAGAGCTCACGCTCTGCACTCTTGCAAAGACCATGTCAGGTATGGTCAGAATGGTTGCCGGCAGCCACACACCCAAGTAGATCACTCTATTTGCAAGAAGCTTCCTCGTGGCTTGGCTGTTGGTAGCCCGTACAACTGCCAAGTATCTGTCCAGACTGATGAAGGCCAGAATCAGCACGCTACTGTACAGGTTGATGGTGTAGATCATGTGCACAGACACGCAGAGGACACCTCCAAAGTACCAGTTTTTGGCTACATCCACAGCCCAAAAGGGCAGAGTGAGGACAAACAGGAGGTCAGCGACAGACAGATGGAGCCGGTACTTGTCTGTCATTGTTTTGACCTTTTTCTGGTAACCCATGACTAGTACAACTAATCCATTACCAACTATCCCAAGAATGGATATTATTCCGTACACTGTAGGTAGGAAGATTTTGTTGAAGTCATTGCTGAATGTCTGGCCACAGATCTCCGGTAAATTCAGGTCTGCAAAATCAAATCCAGACCCTTCTGATATGTTGTCAGAAGTGTTGCTGGTAAAACTATAATCATAGTTCAACTGGAAAAGAGAAAAAAAGATTCAAAAGTTAGAAAACAGAAGAGATCTAAGAGGATAATTTAATTACTTAAGAGCGGCAGATTACCTAAAAATGTATTATACATCTCCTATAAATACATTATAATATTTTATGATAACTTTTGTCTTAAGTTGGAAGTGACAATGAGAAAGTCCTCTTCTTCAAATTACTTTCTATCTTCAAATTACTTTGTATGGAAGGAGACACTAAGTTTAAGACCAGTGAATTACTCGACTGCAAACACGTGGAAAACATAAACTTTATTCACGCAAAAAAAGAAAGAAAGAAAAAAGTCACACATACAACAAGAAAACCCATCCCACACACAGGTTGGGGGAACAACAGAAAAACACTCACCTCCACGCTTTCATCCATGGTGATAACAATCCAACTTTGAGACTAGTGAGTAAAGGTTGGCATGAGACGCACGACAATAAGTTTTTTGTTTCAGCGCCTGCCAATAAATACTATTCCGTGCCATTAACTCCTCCCCCGAAAGGGAGGGAGGGGCAGCAGCAGGATGCACGCAAAGTCTCCAAAAAGGTTCGCTATAAATCAAACTTCTGTACTTGTGGTAAGGGCGTTTGTGAAAGTATGTGTTTGAAAAACGTTTGGTTTTACTTGCTACATTAAAAAAAAAGAAGCGAGGAGCTGAAGTACGCGTCTGGAAACGGTGTATAAAACCAATTTGGTAACTGTGAAAAATGTGAAATTAATGAAATCTCGGATTAGGTTCAAGAATAAACATTTTTCTTGATGTTTTGTCTCCTTTTCATTAAATCTCGATAGATTTGTGTTTTTTAAATGTAAAAAGTTAAGAGCGCTGCAGTGAAATGTGCTCACTCAATGACGTTTTGGAGAACATATAAATACCATCACACGCGATTATAGACACTAAAAGAGGAAAAAGGGTCCCTACAAAAGTCCCAACAGTTGAGTTATATGGAAATTAGGGCAATTTTAGGATTACACGGGTTTTTTCACGTTACACGTAATCTGGCTCACATTTAGCGCTTCACTCCTCAGGCTGCGTAAAGTGAGGTCTGACATTTAAGCTGGTCATTAAGCCCCCACACCCTCGCTGTCTTATATTTCTCCTAACAAATCACTTAATAACCGTTTCCGATGACAGATTTCATCAGCAGAGGACTGAGTTTCTCCTCACCTTTATACACAACCTGTCACTTTTCAAGCGCTGTTATGTCTGCGCTCTTAAGTGCTAAATGACCCCCAGCGGTTCTAAAAAAGAACCACACACCCTATAACTTTTTTTTTTTCCAAACGGCTTTCAAGCCTCAGTGTGCAAAGCATTCATTCTCCCACGGCTCCACCAAACCACTCTGATTTCAGTTGGGTAATGACAGCGCGACCGGGCCACACAAAACTCCCCGCCCTCCTCTGAGACGGAACTGACGGTAGTTTGAAACTGAATATGCTCCATGTGGCACGCAAATACCACTTCTTGTCTTTGATATATGAGAGCAGTGATAGATTTTGTGAGTCCCATCTTCATCACTGATCTCCTCCTTATGATAAGGGCTGATCTTGGCTTTCTAGACACATTCGTTTTGAATTATGGGAGACACGTGTTTCCCCCCCTTGTCTATATCAACTCTGAGCACATTTATAAAGCGGTATATCAAAAGTAGGCATCATAAAGTTTAAAAGCTGAAAGCACTGTTAGAGACATATACCGTTTAAAAACATTAACAGCCTTGAAAAAGTCTCCACAGTTCACAATTTAATTAAATAAAATCGGCAGTGAGATCTAACAAAGGTTTAAGAGAACATCATGGTGCTCAAAATGAGGAAGTTTTTTTTGGAAAATACCATAGTCATGCCTTACTCATAAAATTCCTGCTAATATAAGAAGATGGACCGAAACTGCCATTTATTTGTTTTGTGGCTGTGGCATTATGTTTCTACTACAATAAAATGTCCAATGTAAAAAACGAATATAGGTGACCTAAGGAGAGTCAGTCCTGCTTGTCACTCAAACTGATGTAACGAATTGATATTAGCCGTTCAGTCAAGGCGTGTGCATCTTTCTGTCCTTGATGTATTTGTAAAATCCCCGGCAGTGCGGCTGAGACAGAGATGTGCATTTTACGTTTTCACTTTCTGTAGTTGTGGCGTGTGCAGCTTGCTGTACGTGTAAAAGTAAAAATGAAACAACTGTAGTAAATAGCGCAGATCAATATTCTCAGAGATATTAATCACACATCACTGGATATGAATTAAACCGATTGAAACGGTTACGCGTTGAAACTCTGCTGTAGATTAATCCTGTTTGTTGTTCTCAGATCCCCATGCAGCTGGACTCCTGAGGGGAGGAAACAAGGGGAACCTGCAGCTCAGAGAAAGGCCACTGTATTGGTATGATGCTGTTATCAATGCCGTTCAGACGGAGACAGTTGTTCTGTTATCAGTCCACGAGCAGAACTGCTGGATTTCATCTCAGTGCTGAATAACACAGAGCATTTAATTTTCTACATTCCATAAATCATTTTGGCCACAGAGGGGAATTCTAATGACTCACTTTTTGAAGATATTTTCAGAACTATTTTTCTTTCTCAAGCTTTTGTAGGTTGAAAACCAAACATTTTGCTTATATTCCCAAGGCCTGTTTTCAATTCCAAGGTTTTGTGTTGTGGATTTAAAGGTTTTTGAAATTACACAGCTGAGAAACATACAGCTGCAGCAGTATAAACTATGCTTTTTGAGGGACACTTTAAAAAAAAGACTTAGCAGGCTATTGGATAAAGCATCAATCTATTATAATCTATTACGGGCTATTTTCAGTCAGGTCAGTGGAGGGAGCAAGTTGGCAAATCCGATTATTAATGAAACCAGCTGAAAGTGGAGCAAAAATTAAGAAATACTTGTGTTGTAGTAGCTCATACAGCGTCTGATGTAAGTCTTGCCCATGCTGGTTTCAAATGTCATCCCACACTTGAAAGGTCTTTATAAATGGTAATCACTCTTATAGGCTTGGCCTTGTAGTCCAGAAAGTGCCTTATTATGTTCTAATAGGTGATAAGCAGAAAACAACCCAGATCATGTCGGAGACCTAGAGTGGCATTCCTTGTAAACTCTCACCACTAAGTAGTTTTTGGTGCCTAAATATAATCAAATAATGAGTCTTAATCTTCTTTTTTGGTGCTGAAAAATTAAGCCAAAGCAGAAAAACAAAGAACTGCAGTTCCTCTAATGGCCATGTGAGGTTTTCTCCAACCACTCTATAGACGACTATGTTAAAATACCCAATTAGCAGCATTAAAGCCCAAGTTTACGGCCTAGTACCTTTTCAAAAACAACTATACAGTGGGTGGATTTCAAACTTGACATTGAAGTTAAAGACATAGTTGCTTTGATTGCAAAATGTCCTTACACAAGGAGTGTAGCAGATAGCTTTCTGTTTGCCCTCACTTCTGCTAATTTGAAACATTGAACTGTCCAACTTAATCATGTTTGTGGTCTTTGCATTTTTGTAGATTTATCTGACTAGTACAAACCAAATGCGATGGAGGCCAAGATGCTAAGAATGAGGCTTCAAAATGTGGAGCCTAAAAACAATGAGCAACACCACAGTCAAAATCCCTGTGTTTTATATCTGTTGTCTCAAACTGAAGTCTCGCATGTAAGTGTCATTAATTATGGCACAACCACTCCTCCTCCACCCTCATGCAGAGTTTAGTTTTAAGCACTATACTGCTTGAAAGTGGCAATACCCAACCCGTTATTGTTGTGCAGCAAGGCAATACAACCGCCATCAAATTAGGTGATACCTGCCTATTGAGCCTGCTAGGTGGCTCAATAGGCAGGTACTAATGACATCTACAGGAGTTCTTTCAACTGATAACAACCATTCAATGATGAAACGGGTGATGAGTGCTGACTGGCATAAACCATTGTGGTGTGGTCATGAGGGAAGCCAGGTGATGTAGCTTCTCTCATAACTCTCACGTTTTGAAAATCTTGCTGAAAAAGTGAGGCTTGTAGAAATGCATACATTTTTTTTTCTAATGACCAATGTGGGAAGTGTGACTCCTTGAATTCCAAAAATAAGTCACATTGTTTAGAAGGGAATAGAAAATATTCCCTTGATCTGTGACCTCATTAAAAGGTTTACGTCTCAGTTTCTACTTTCAAATCCTCTTAGCTCAATTAAACAGTGTGGCCCTGTCAAAATAAAAGATAAGTGTTAAATCAGAACGGGCACAAAGGCATGGCAATGTTTTAAATTAAGCTGCTAATTTAACGGCCCTTTTCTATAGGAATTAGTTGCCTTTTTGCTAATTTTCAGTCGAGTCCTTTTGACTGACCATCTTCAGAGGAATTTTTTTAGTCTAGCCACCCAACAGTGACCTATAAATCATTCACGCAAAAGAAAAAGAACCTAAATCAAGACATGAACCAGTGTTATTTCTACATGTAATAGTCAACTTAACAAGAAGAAAAACAAAAAAACCCAAACATTATTGTATCTTCAGGCACTTCGTTGCTAGCAGCCTGTGATGAAACACATAATCTGTGCGTATTTCTTTTGTATTATCTATGAAAATGCCAAAGATGACTCAGTTTGACGTTAAAAAGTGTTTATGCAGCAGTAGGTGATTCCCGAAAATGTATTAACTTGGCAGTCCTTTACAAATAGAGGAAACTGAAAAAGCACTGTAGAAAATAAATGAAGAAGTCAAAGGCCTAAAAAATATCTCCAGCAGATAAACAGTATGTGGAAGTTGTGTTCTTAAGAAATATAAAGAAAATCCAGCAAGGACCTGACACAGAACCTGAGAGATGCATGAGGTTACCACCTGGTGGCTGTGAAGAAGCCATTTTTAAGCAAGGGAAACAGGAAGAAAAGGGTCTCACCAAATGTTAATTTTCAAGCATGTTAAAATAGTCCAAACTTTGGCTTATATCGAGTATTTGCACCTATTTCCCATTTACCTAGGAAAATATAAAGAAATAAGTGGTGGCTCAAAACATCTGCACAGGTCTGTGGAGCAGGCACCTATTTTCTATTAGCTTCCCAGTTAATATGACCAATGTCACAGTTAATAACAGATGCGTCTTCTAGCTAAGCTGAGAAGGTAATGCGAGCTGATGCTGGTTTACCTTCTCATCCTCATCCATCTTTTATATTCGGTGTATGTACGGACCTGCCGATGGACGACACAAAACTTTTTGCTTGTCTTCTTTGTTAGTTGGCATTTAGTTGGGTGCTTTTGGGTTTTTAATTAATTTTATTCATATTTCTTTTATGAGATGTAAATAAGAAAATTCAATTCCTAGGCATTAACCATTCAGAGCAATGTATCCTGTTTTAGAGCTCACCCTTCTCATCATTTTTAGAATGTTTGCACACAGTGCTTGCCTTTTTTTTTTTTTAGGATTTAAACAAAACAGATCTCACTACTCAAAATAAATAAGACCCTTTCTGGCTCCAGGAGGATATCTCCAGCCTCCCATGTCAGCATGAGGATTCAGATTGCTATCGGCCCAGAATACAAAAGATCTCTGAGCTACTTAGAATACAAATCACTAGAAGTGTGAACAGCAGCAAAGGGGGCTCTTCAGTAAAGAATGGCTATTGAAATGAGGCAGAAGAATGCCAGTGAGATAAAGAAAAGAATGAGCGATGCGATTCAGTCAACGCCAGCCCTCCAGTTCCAACTCATCCCGGCCCCCCTCGGCAAGTCGACATGGGATAATTTTTCATAATGATAGCTCTGCTCAAATATCTCCCGCACGTTTTTTAAAATCACCACATAGAAAATAACATCCACCCTTTGTTATTGAAGCTGACTTTGGGTGTTGCCCGTAAATATACCAAAGGTTTTGGTAACTCAAATACCTTTAATCTCTTGTCTGAGGAATTAAATGTGGTGTGTGTGTAGAGTCTCCCTGTACATGCAAAGAACTGTGTGTGCTTACAAATGTACTAGCAGGGTTTCACTGGCAGTTGAATTTGGTGCTTCAGAAACATCCTTGAGTTATTACAGTGCTTTTGCTGGATCAGATATTTTTACCCTGACCTTATTCACACTGTCAGAGCCATATGAATCACGAGTAAGTATTACATCTGTTTTGTGGAAAGCAGGTCATGGGGGGCTCTGTAATGTACAAGGACTGAAGCTTTGTGTTTTTAAATGACTTAATATCATCTGAATTCATTCCCTCATGTTTGCACATATTTCAATGCATTATGTACCCTGGAATGCAAAACGTCTTTATCTGTCTATCAGTCAGTGCTCCGTAAGGGTACGCTTTGTTTTCTTAATCGTGAAGGTTTGTACAAGGGACAAGGTTGCTTGTGGGGGTTGGGTGGTTGGAGGCTCTCGTCCAACGCCAGAGACTCATCCTTCTTTCTCTCTGCGCCTTTGTTTGGGTTTTGTCTTGTGTCGAGACAAGACGCATCAAGCCTCAGTGTGTAAAACATGACAGCGGGGAACTGATACTCTTAAAACTTATCACATGACTTTAATTATAAAAGCGGGTATTTTACAGAAACGACCATAACCCCACTCCTTTTTTTCTCCGTTATTTGAATGGTACGCAGTGGCTGTCATTGTCAGAGGAATATAGTTTGGTTGGCACAAAGACTTATTAATGATTATATTTCCTCAAAAATGTTGTAAAAGTATCCGGCTTGTATGGTATCTGTGTTTGTATTTGAGGAAAGGGATCGAGTTTGAACAATAGAGCCACTTTAAAGACAAAGCTTGCTCCTTATCTTTGGAAAGCACCCTCTTAAACTTCCTACTTTGCTGTTGGGTTGCATGTGTTGCCGACCCTTTTAAAGAACTCGACCTCAGTCAAGGTCACGATAACTTGGTGAAATCAGTGTTAAATGCAAGGCTGTGCAGGGAGTCTTTACACAGCAAATTCATGTCCATGTTGATTAATTGGAAGGAAGCGTGAGTTTGATACTCTGGAGAGAAATTAGCTTCTAATCTGCGGTCTTTTGACTTCTGTCTTTTTCATCGCTTTGTGCCCCCAAATCTTATCTGCACAATGATGTGTTTGAGTGTCTGTGTGCAATTAGAGAAAGAGTTTGCAACATTTAGCCCAGTGGGTTTGAAACGAACCTTTAAGTATCCGTTTCTGAGGGGTTAAAGTGAGTTTAAAATATGTTAATCATTCTGACTGCAGCGATGAAGTCAATTTGGGGTCACAGTAGGACAGCAACACACACGCGTTATGCCTTCAACATGAGGCCCAAGTGATTTATTTTCGTATTTCCTACATGATACTAACAAGCTTACTCCTCAGCCACTGGTCTGACAACGTTGGTGGGCAACAACTGGAAGCAGGCAATTTTTACTCCAGCACATTTTCACGCTGATTACCCCGAATCCTGCTGCTGCCTGTCCTGACATGGAGTCCCTGCAGAATTAGACACAAGGGCATGAACCAATAAAAAGTGAAATGGTTGACACTGCCCTCAAGCAGTTAGGAGAGAAATTTATCCACACATGGCGCAGATCCAAGGCAAGTTACAGCCGCTTGAGAAATGCAGCCAGTTTTTACATAGGAAGGGTGTTTTCTATGAGTCCATGATAAATGCAACCAGGGTTCCTTTTCCTTTTTCAGCAACGTCTCCACTGTGGTTTTGCCTTGCAACAGTGTTAAAATACTATCAAAACAGCCTCCAGTGCCTAGTGGAGTTTATCAGTCATGAGTGGAAGTACGTTATGGAACCCCCCCCCCAAAAAACAGGCACACATTTGCTTGTGTGGATGATTAAACCGGGTTCATTTGCATGGCAGTTTAGATGTTCATTTGAAAATCTTTTCTTTTCAAGTTTTCTCAAAGAAACAAGGTTATATAACTTCCACTGCCTTTGCACATCAGAGACCTGCCGTAGAAGGAATGTAAATCATTTTCTGAAAGAGTTCCCTGAGTTACTTTTTTTTTTACAGACACTGAGGGTGATCCCTCTCCTGCATTTGTATACGACAGAAGATCACAGCGAGTGTTCTTTCAGGGTCCCCGCAGGTGAAGGTCCTCCATCTGGCCCGTGTGGATGTGGAGGGGGGGGGGGACTCAAATGTGAACAGAGGCTCAGCTCAGCACTGATCACCTCAGATAGCAGGAACAATAGACCAGATGACAGTAGATAAGCTTTCCAGGGTCGAGTAACCACAGAAGGGAAAGAGGGAATAAACCTGATGCCATGCTGTCTTTTCAACCGCTGCTCCTAACTTCAAAAGTTTTGCAGGATTTTTTTTAGCAGCAGTTTTTCTCAGAAAAAACTAACCAGCACATAAATGCATTTTTAAACTGTTTATTTCAATTTGCAACTAATTAGGCGACACAACATAACAAATTTTCTAATTTATAGTTTTAAACCAAATTTGTAGCTGTAAAAAACAAACAAATACTTGATGGCATATTTTTCTGGGAATTGCTGGCTTTTAGTCAACATGCTGAAATATTTCAGAAAAAAACTGGAGCACAAAAAGTGCATTTGCAAAATGAAGCATAAGTGATGTTATTTTATTTTGCCGGTCAGCACCAGACCAAACATAGCGAGGTATAAGCATTACCAAGCGTCAGATTATTCTGCAAAAACATAGCATTTTAAGCTTTCCATAGAGGGAGTGTGCGTGTCTTTGTAAAAGCTATTGTATTGCCTTGGGCAGTTTGCTTTTAGTGCTGATTTATAGCTCCACTCAGCACAAGGAGACGGGCTTCATTCATTATTTAAACCCACTGATGGAAAACTGACAAGGTGGATTTGTGTATCGATGGACAGAGGTTCCTGTGATGAGTGACATTACTCTCCGATCCAGAGCGAGTGTCCAGCACCAGACCAGAACAAAGCACCACAGGAGGAATATATATATATCAGCCTCGGCCAGAGGGATGCTTCACCGCCCACGTGGTGCCGCCCTGTCTTAAAAATGACACTGTCTACACTAACTGCCTGAAGCGAACACAAAGCAAATAATTGTTTTATGTTCTTTTTCCTACCGTCTCCAGGAAAGGGCAGCGGGTTGTAAAACAACAAAATTTTTGTTTTTCTGCTATGGTTCTCACTCTATGAGTCACATGAGTTAATCATCGTCTACCGATTACACTGGAGCCTCTTGTGAAGCAATTCCAACCATGTGCCAATTTTCTATTTCACCTGGAATAAACACAGGTGAACTTGCTGAGTGTTTTCTTCGCTCTGGCAATGTCAAAGCTTCTGATACTGAGGATATGGAAACAAAGGAAGCACTTATACTGAAATGTGCATTATTTAAGAAAGAAGCATCCTAATGCTACTGGAGGGAGTCACAACACTGTTTCTACTCATGTTTGTATCAAGGCAGACCAGGAGCGCCCCTTGTGAATAAAAAACTAGCAGGATTTAGAGCTAAACAAACTGACCGTCAGTACTCCCTCGGCCTTATGATAGAGTTTCCCCCTCAAACCAACTCTTTGGTTGATTCCTGAAGGTGCTCGCTTGGGAGTCAAGGCCCTTTGTACTCAGCTGCCTTTGGGTTTATTTTCTCAGCACAATTGAATTCTTTTCTTTTCTAAAAACTGCAAAGACCATAGATCCCTCCGCTGATACCGGGCCTTCCCTACCCCCTAGTGCCCCAAATCTATGAGGATTATTGTGTTTTTGTATAAACAAAAGTAAGGAGTAAATAATACATGTGGGTTTGCTGTGCCTAGATCAGCATCCGGTCTTCGGATTTTGATTATTTAGCTGGAGCATGCTTCAGACTTGTTTATGACAGGATATAGGATGGGCACTGGTCACTCTATCAGCATACCAATAGCACGGCATTCCCACAGGAAGGGCATTGATCAGGATACGACAGATGCTGTTTGTTTTAGCGCTTGTTCTCTTTGTTCTTCTGAAAATGATAATCCGGTATCCCCTCAGCATTCGAGGGTCCATTTGCTCAAAGTACATTCCCTTCTGACAAATCATGAATTATTAGCAGCAGGTCAACACCGCACATGAGTTTGAAGAGCAGGGTGTGATAAAATGTTGCTTTTCTGGAGACAGACAGAGGTTTTTCAGGCCCCAGGTGGAAGCAAGTTCCTCTGAACTCATATTGTTTAGACTGATTATTATCTGTCAAGCAGGGAGACACTTAGATATTTGTTTTGAGCTGTGGTGGCCAGAAAGGACTGCCCCTAGGCAGGTGGCAGAATGTGTCATTATCAGGAGTGTCAACAAAGCTTCTGGGTTATCATCAATAACATCTGTATGACAGTAAGAGCAGGATGTGTGTTTCGGTTGGTATCATGTCTTGCCGTGATTCACTGTTTACTTTGGTCTTGTATCTTAGATAAACCTTGTGTGTTTTGAAGTGTTTATTGGACACTACTGGCAACCTTCACACTCGACCATGTGCTAGTCTATTAGATTAGACTGCTAAAGAACCCTTTAGTGGCTCATCTTTCAGTCAAACTGTATGGAAAGTACTGACAATTTTTTTGTTTTGTTTTCTTCTAGCGCTTGTTTTATTTTCTGTTTGTTTTAGACACGTTGCAGCTGCAAATCACATCAGTTCCTGTGTATCACAGGGGTTTTCCTGACGTGTATCACACAGTAAAGGCTTTTACAAGCGGTAGAAATGAGAGTAGCAACACAGTGATTTTCAGAAATGAAACGCATACAAACAGCCAGCGGTAAAATGAAAATATGCTCAGCTACGATAATGTCTCATACATTTCTAAGGAACTACATCATTTCCATTTACTGATGTTTTGCTGTATACGTTTACGTCACTACAAAGAGAGGGGGAATTTTTGTGCTTTGTAGTCACCACATTTCTTTACTTTTAGGATTTTAAATTCTGTTATGCAAACAGAACTGTAGTCAAGGCTGGCAAGCGTATCTGTACCTGTAGTACTCATGAGTTATAGATAATCGTACTGAAACACCAACATGTATTGTCCCTATAGCATTAAAGCATTAAATTGCTCATTTTACAGTCACATAAACACATAATGCCTGCACAAACTCTGCAAACCTTCCCATATTTACAGCATTTGTTAATTTGGCACACTGTTATAACCAGTGTATTAATATCAAATAATATGTTAAGTGTTTAAGTGAATTATTTGAATTCTTCTTCCAACAGTGTAAACAATACATCTTATCTATTTTATGAAAAAAAAAATAAAATAAAAAAGAACAAAAAAACATCTCTCTGTGTGGCGGGCACTTTCTTTTTGCTCCTCAGTGCTGATAAGGACTCCGATTTGGATTTCAAAGCCATGATTCACCGCTGTGTGTAGGTGGGGAAGACGTGAGACAAGTAACCCAGCCGGCACCAGAAATATTATTATGTGTAAACAGAAGAATCTCAGGTAAGGCTTGGGCACGTTCATTGCATGCGAAACATTGAATATTTAATGACTGCCAATTGAAAAAAATCAAATAATTTCTGTGTTTGTCTCTAAGACGCGACAGCTCAGACACGGTGTGGTGAAATAGCTTGCAGCTGGAATTCTCTTATTGTTCCACTCTGTGAATCAACAATTCATTTCCAGCTGATTTGTACAAAAGGTGATTGTTAGCAGCAGGTCCAGCCTGTCCACTTACAGTTTCCTGAGTGAACCCTCTGGACAGCCATTGCTCAATCACGGTTCACCTCTCTGGCAGAGGGCATGGACGTCGGCTTTCACCCTCACTTTAAATCAAATCAATGCGTGATCCATCATGGGCCTCTTTCCTTCAGGGCAGCTTTGGATCTGTAAGAACTACTCTCTGTGGTATCAACAAGCTGCTTATGTCTTAGGCTGATGCATGTGTGTGTGTGTGTACACAGCAAAATAGAATTAATGAGGGCCCCTCTCCCTCTAGGGAGCCTTCCATCTGGTTCTATATGTTATCTGACAAAATTAGGTGACTTTGACACATATATTAGCAGATGTTGAGACAGCGTGCTGGAGAAAAGAAGGTGCTTTTGAGTATAGCTGTGAGGTTTCACACTGAGGAGTTACTTCTAAACCAGAGATGAGTATATCATTTATTTTAAATATGCCTCATGTATATGACTCTGGGTTTTCGGCTTAAATTTATTGGTAAAAAAACAAAAAACAAAACTGCAGAAGTGACATTTCAATTTCACCCAAGTCTCAAGCATTTGATGTGGATAAACAAAAACATCACTTCCCTTTTCTTTAAAAAAACTTTTCCATGTCCAATTTCGGAAAATGTCACAAGATAAGATTACATGTGACAGTCATTACAAAAAAATATGAAAGACGTTCTATCAAGAACCATAAATTTGGAATTTTAAACCTACCACACAAGACATGGAAATTTTAAAGAAACACATTTTGTTTAAACAATTTATAGGTTTACACATGAGAGTGACACAAAACTCGTTTGACAAAGCTGATGATGTACCATCAAATTTTGGGAGGGCAATATCCTTCCATTTCTCACCTTAAAGGATGTTTTATGTTGTCTGGTTAAAGGAGATAGAAAGAGAGGGCACATTTATTTGGGACTTCTCCTTTTGACTAGCAGCACAGCTCACACGACTGACAATCACCCAGTCACAAAGCAGACAGAAATATTTTCTGTCTGCTTTCACATACTCAAGTGGTTAAAATAGATATTGTTTTTTGTGGCAACCATGTGTCAAACGGGTACATATGACAGCGTGACGACAATGGGACTTTTTTTAATAATATTTTCTTGCTTTGTGGACCAAACCCTAAAAGTTGAAGTTCATGAACGTGTCTGATTTGGAAGCCAGAATCATGTTTTTCTGAAGTGCTTCCTTCCATGGCGATGGCATAAAAGTGTAATAAAGCTTGGCTTTTAATAAACAAGACAGTGAGTTTTATGTCCTGTGGCTCAAGATAAAAGTATCACATTAAAATGACGCAAAACAAACACACTAACAGAAGCGATTACAGAGTAAAAGACAAATACAAAAGCAGGTGGGGGGACAGGGAGCTGCTCTTTTATACCAAAATGCCAAGAAATGGGGTTAAACCACCGACATGACAGCTTTAAATTTGTTCGCAGAGCAAAAGCAAAATCTTGACAAATCCCTGAAGCGTTAAGTATTGGTGCACGCATTTTAAATATACAGCTGGAAGTAAGAACTGAATGCAATCCACGTGAAAAGGATTGCTCTTAGTGACCTATAGAGAATAATCACCTCAATCTTTAGCCCCCCTCAGCTAACTGACCTTTATAACGAGCTGCCTGCCCCACAGTTGTTTCACTCTAACGGTGTTTGATGTGTCAGTGATTTAGCTTTAATGGTAGTGGTAGGTTTTTATTTATTCTAATCACTGCACAGAGCCTGGCTAGACTTTTCCCACTGCCTCCAGTAGTCAGGCTAACCTAAGCTAATTGCCCTTTAGGTGCAGCTATGTAATTAACCCAGCAAACATTTTCAGGTTGAATAACCGTCATCTGCCTGAAAAAGCTGCCTGAAAGATAGTAAGTTGTGCCGACATCGGACATGTGTTAACTGACACCGCTGAGTTATCTGACAACACAATAAAGAGCTCACATCACAGGTTTCATGCAGCAAATGACACAGAGTTTACACTTAGACTGACACAACTTCAAAGTGTTGTTGATATTAAGAAAACCAGACTGATATTACTCTGATCTGTGAATTCGGAGTGGGTGTTGTGTGGATGTCTATTTACGGCTGTTTGGTAACCAAATGACTTCTTCATTTCTTGCAGTAATCGTATCAGTAGTTCCGTCTTTACTGCTATCATATGTGGAAACAACCTTAACATTCGTCTGTCCGTCCTGTCGTTCTACCATGTGTCAACCCAACCATCCATTTAGTTCCTTAATCGCTTATCAAGTTCATGGTGGAAGTAGTGATGGAGCTCGTTCTAGCTGTCATTGTGTGGGTCACCGGCTGTCGCAGGGCCAACCTAGACTGACAGACAGACCATCACAAAATCATATCCACCCCAGTAAACTTAACATGCATGTTTGTGGACAGACCCAGCCTGTCCACAGACATGCACAAGACAAGGGAGGACGCTACAACCCATGCAGGTAAAGGGAGAAGATGCAAACACCACACAGAGGGTTCGAACCCTCTTTTTGTGGAGTTAGGGTGTCCCCAATATATAACGCTGATATATTTGCTATTTCACTGTTATTAAGCTGGTGTTTTGGTTACATCTGAGCTGGCTATAAATATTATTAGCTGGCTTTATTCAGGTCAGCACTGGAATTTAATCCAACGTTATCATGTAACCCATTGATCTCTTAAAGGGCCTTATGTTGTGTTATAATCCCTGCCTCTGATGGTGTGAAATGCAAAGGTAATCAGACTTTCTCTTGCACCTGTAAGTTGATCTTACTCACCTTTCCCTTCTTCAGACTTATTATTAGTCTTACTCACCATGTATGAGGCCTCCAACAGCGCTCCAGTAATGGTGACTCATGCAACACCTACTGTTTTTTTTTAGTTTTTTTTTTTTTTTTTACCTTTTTTCCCTTCCTGGCATGCCGAGCACACCAACTTTTTCTTATTTCTCATTCCCCATGATTCATAACATTTACTGCGTTTTAAAGCCCGGCGGCAAGCTGCCATCATAATACACTAAGAAAGATCTTTTCTTTTTTTTTTTTTTCCATCATCAGGCTTCTAAATCCTCTGCCGGGCTTTTCTATTTCTCCTACATAGATAATGATAGTACATCAGCTTTGTAACACTTCAGGCAACAAGATGTCATAAATCATGTTTTTTAAAGAATCTATTTTATGTTTGCTTATGTAATGCATAATTCTCACGGCTCCTCTGATCCATCTTCGACTTGTCTCTCTTCTGTCCTGTGAAATTGTATATCTAACTCAAACTCATCCACAGAGGAAACTTATCGAACTGATGTGTGGTGAGAAAGTCAGTATCGCAGTTTACTCATGTTGCTTTTTCTTCTGCAACAGATTATCTTGAAGCTTCAAGCAAACGTCTGGATAAAATGTTTTTGCCAGCCAGCAGCTTAGCTTGCAAAAGAATGTGAAGCCAGTTTTCTCAGCATCATTTATTATTTGTGGCCAGTGCATGGCCATTTTTCACTGACTTGATAATTAAATGATAGCTACAGATGCACAGCTTATCTCTTTTGCTGCTTTTTCTTTTTTCTTTTTCAGAGCACCTCGTGCGTAAGTGAACCCTTTAACTTTCAGTGTTCTGTGCAGCGAGTGGGAGGAAGCAAGGCAGGGCTCCATAGGGAGAGAAAGAGAAATAAACAGAAAGAGGACCAAGCGAAACAAAAACAAGTTGCTTATGTGAGACATGCAGAGAAACAGGGTGAACTTTTAGTGAACCTGTTTGTCTTGCTATTGTTTGTCTGCCCGCTGTATCACACGTACACACATAAAACCACTCCACTGTGCCCTCACTTCCTCTCTCTCACACTGACAGTTCTCCTGATAGATGCCACAGATGTCCACAGAGAGATCAATAACCTCCCCGCACCTCCCACCCCTACACGATCACGGACACTGCAGTAGCCCCAGTCTGCTAGAGTCGCACTTCCCTCATCTCAGATTGCGTGAGAGGTTTGAAAATATGAGTGAGTCTTGTTTTCGCCTCTTCGCTCTGCTATTCTGGCGTCAGACTGTGTCAAAACACCAGCTCAGTCTTGTTGACACGGGTGCAGAGCATTGTGCCATGAATCTTTACGCAATAAACGGTTTTATATCTTAGTCAGAGAAAAGTCAAACTTTTGGATGTGTTGCTCAAAAACAACAACAAAAAAAAAACCCCCGCCATAGGTGATTAAGTCATCAGCAGTAAAGCAACTGAGCTGCTGCTTTGGAAACAGGCAGAGCAGCCTCCTCAGATGAACTCTGGCTTCTGGTTGTAGAGCCTGTTGGCTGTTTGACAGCAAGAGGCAGTGAATGAATTTTTAACAGCAGAAAAGGCTTGCTCATTAGTGGACTCCACTGATCTGGTCATTGTGTTGCTGCTGCTGGGGGCAGATGGCCGATCCTTCTGCAGTAATGGGGCAGTGTGTGTGTGTGTTAGTATTTATGTTTCTTTGTGTGCCTGTCTATGAACGTGCCCTTGGGCGTGTCGTGTCTGTGTGTATATGGTGTGTTCACGTTTCTCTGGGTGTATGTTAGTATGTGGAACATGTATCAATTCATTCTTGCTATTTCTGGGTGGGTAATTGCATTTCACAGCAAAAATGAAACCAGTGTAGAGGGCTCTTTCTACCAGTTCATGTACAAATTAACTTATCTGAGAAAATTAAAAGTAATTTTCTAGATTCTCATGCAGCCTTTTGCTGAATTCTATCGAGGCTGTTATACCATTTTCTTATAAATTTCTCAAATGAGGGGAAGTGTACGAGAAAAAGCTTTCTTGTTTTGAGAAAAATACATCTTAAATACTGAATATGAGAACAAACGGCACTGTTATATTGCTCAGCGTGGGCAGGCAGGCGCAAGCAGCATAAATGTAAATGGCAGCACATCTCACTCTGAATGTGAATACCCTACGACCATTGAGCCTGGTGTGTGCTTTGTTGCTGCTGACAATACAGACCTGACAGCACATCTGGCAGCAGAGCCATAGTGTTTGTCTCCCCCACCGGGATATGCTCTCCGCACCATTAGATGCTCGCAAGGCAGGAAAAGACCAGCTACATGTGCTCTACTACTGTCACTCATCCACGATGCATTCACTTAACACACTCATCCCATGCTCACACTAGAGCTGTGCCCATCCTTCTGCATTCATGTATCCAGAGTTAGCATTTCAATCTCGCAGCTGATAGTAGTGAAAATGTCAAAACCACAGAAATTCCCACTCTGCCTCCTGAAGCAGCTGCATGTTCCACCTGTTCTTCAAGAGCACTTCTATTTTAGTTCAGTTTTATTTAGACCAAAACCCCTGAGATCAGAGATCAAATTGTGCATGCGTACAGAAGCTCGAGCTGAGGCAGTCACGTGAAACAGTTATCGCCTAAACGGAAACTGTAATTAGATAATCACAACCCCAGAGAGCAGAGAAGAGTGATATGCAGCCCAAATTCAACAACAACAACAACAAAATGCTTCTTTTACCATCCAGACTGCAACCAACTCTAATGTCTCCCTGCCTCACTTCAGATACTTTCATTAGTGTCCTTCCAGTACACCACATTCGATAATACTGAACAGAGTCACGTTGTCTCGAATCAAACATGCTGCACATTTGGCTAGCTGGTGCATTTGCAAACATTTACTATATGTCGAATAAATTTGAATGCACTTTCAGTAAGATGCATAACCCTCAAACTAAGTTAAAACACCTTTAATGAACAGATTAGTGTTAAAAGCAACACATTTATATAGTTCTGCCCAGACACACTGCTATTGATCACATTCTGTAAGCTGGTTTGTGGTATTAACTGTTCCACTTTTTTCCAAAACACAGTTGACAATAGAGACTTTCGAAGCTTTAAAAGTAATAGCAATACATTTTGGGGCCTTTGGGTTAATTGAGACCCCTAAATTAGAATTAGGCTGCTGTGTCAAATTTTGTGTTAAGGACCCTTCAAACAAACAAAGAAAACTGACCCCGCGGTGAAAGACGGAAAGGAGAGCTCTTCCCAGTGTTTGTTCAGGGAATTCCAACTAATCAAAGCCCTAACAAGCACAGAGCCACGAAGACCTCAGAGTATGCAGTTAAAGTGACCCGCACCTAATGGCTGAAAGGGGAAAGCCTTTGTAAATGACTTTGTTTGGGGCTGAGTATTTCACACAATAATTGCAACAAAGCTATTTCCAAATCGTTACTTGGCTTAGAGCTAAAGTCTAGATGATTAGGATTCAATCCACAGACTTATTGAGTACACTTATTCCTCTGTAATTTTGAGGTGATGCATAACACCTTGTGGCAGTTGCACTGGGAAAATACAAAGCAATTTGGAAAGGTGATACAAACAACAGCTCCGCAGCTACAGCCCTATTTAAATTATTAAGGCGTCCCGAGGTTGATATCGCACATTATTACTGAAATAGCTGCAAAAATGCAATTATATCAGCTATGAAACAACGGGAAATGTGTTTTTATGGTTGCAACCTCCTAACCTTTGCAGCAGTTTTACTCTCCCAGCGCACAGATTTTATGGCATAAAACGTAACACGGTGCTGCCACTATACTCTCCAAAGCAGCAGAATTTATTGCCCAGTAAATTTTGTTATATGCTTCGCCCCCAGAAGCTTCCTGGTTTCAACGTGTGACATTAGCAACATGAGTGAGTGCTGGTGTGACCCCTGTCAGGCTATTATATCTCTTATTGGTTAACTAAGACAGATCACGGTCACAGACGCCTGTTTGGACCACAAGTGATAAAATTATAGGCCTTTAAAGGTGGCTGCCTCACTTTTCCCTCAGAGGGTCATGCTCAAAGACACACACATAGAGCAGCTGGAGAAAAATGTCATAATTTCAGTGAGTTTTGTTTGTTAATTCATCCATGTTCTTCTTTTTTTCTATAAATAGAGCATAAACAGCTCTAAAGACATAAAGTCGACAGACCGCCCTGGGTGGTACTTTACAGCCAAACATTATGTTGTAAAAGAGAATCCTGCCTCAGCAGTTAGTGACCTCTGTGCACCTACTTTCCCCTGCTGCAACAGAGCCTTATTACAAATAGAAAGTCCACAAGTTGTTAGGTGTTTTCCTCATCACACGCAGAGTGAATTAAGAGCAGCCAGGGCCATCAAAACAAAATCCACCAGATGGTGCTCACTACTTCCTCATTTGACTTTTTCCTCAATTTTCATCTAATCCTTTATGAATTTTAATGCAAACATCAGGCTCACCTTCCAATCCCCATCCGTGCGCACTCGCACTCGAGTCGGAGACGACTGTGATTGTCAGTGTTCTTTTTTTATGGGTGTACATGTCTGCTTTAATGACTTATTGATGGACGACTGCCTTTCATCTGAGCGGGGCTTTCTTGCCCACTTGAGTGTCCAGCCGTTCCCATGTCTAAGGTTTCGCTTCGGACTTTCTCCTTTTTGATCATCCCCCAGTCTTTTTCAATCTATTTCAAGTCAAATAGGCCCACATACCAGCTCCCTGCTGCAGTGCCTCTTTGAATTCTCCATGAGGATAAATGTGTTGAAAAGAAAGGGGCTAGAGGAGGCCTGACAAGCTTGTGTTACCGCAGAGAGATTTACATGGGGCCATAAAAGCCAGGGTGAAAGGAGAGGAGATACAGCCCATATTAAAGGGTCAGCGTGTGGGGACTGAGAGGTAAACTGACCCAGCAAAGATGAAGGCCGGACAGCCTACACATGCCACCTGCAGACACTCCCGTTCCCACCCTGCCCTCTGGTCAGTGACTTTTTGGCTTTGGACAAATTACCCCCACCCAACTATCCTCCTCCTCTCAGTCACTGAGCTGTCTACTGTTTCCTTTAGAAGAGCATTCAGCCTTTATCTTATTTTTTTGTTATGTTTTTCATTGTTTCTGGACCATAAATCACTAAGAGAAATGGTACCAGCTCTACCAGTGCTGCTTAGCTTGTGCCTTGAAGCCATGTCAAGGCTGAGCAGTCCTCTGACACCCAGTATCCCCTTGTGGGCCAGTGTGGAAGAATCTCAGAGTACCATGCTTCCAGAAGAAAGGAAAGAAACCTTGTAATATTGTGAGCAGGAGCTGGGGTGTCATGCGAGGTGGAAAAAAAGGCATTTAGCTCTGAGATGTTTATGAAAGGCCTTGGGAGGGGAATCCATCATTGGAGAGAGAACAGTTTCTATCCAGCACAAGAAAGGGACTGACATCTCCCATCACGCACAGTTCTTCTTAGATTTTGGTGCGTCAAATTCGTTGTCCACTGCACAAGCCAACGGCCATTCGGGCAGAAAACTACAGCAGTTTGTTTTGCTTCACGTTGCTAAGCAAAATGATTTCAATATAGAATTGCGTGTGACACAGTCTGGTGAGCAAACCACTTCCTCAAATGAGGAGAACACACTGTACTCTGCATGTCACTTGTTGTTTTCAATGAGGGAGGCTATTTTTGACTTACTACGTCTTTGTGGTGTTTATGAGGGCACATTTTGAACTTTTTTTCCCCCTCCAAACATTTTACTCGTGGATAATTTTACATAAATTAAATAATTTAAACTGAATAATTAATCAATGCCTTTGAAGGGACAATCCAATGAGTACATTACAGTGCACACAAGTCATGAAAAAACACTGCAGAAGAAAAAAAATCCAATAAATTAATGTTCACAAAACTAACAATTGGGCTCTAAGTTCTGGGGTTTCTAATTAATTTTCTAATTAATTTTCTAATTGGCCATCAGCCTTTGAGTTCAAATATGAACTCTGTGGAAACATTGCATGTTAGTGGCTGTTGCTTTCCTTCACTGAGGCAAGAATTGAGCAGTAATGAGATCAAGCGCTAATGAACAGGAATCCTAAAGAAGCAGCACAGCTGGGTGCAAGGGCCATCTAGTGGAAACATGTATGCCATTACACAGATGGATTGTCCCACAGATTACTGATCACAGTCAAAGCGTTTCAAATTTATATGCACAGATCCACGTGGATAGCATTCAAATGTAGTCATTTATTATGGCACGCCATTTGTAAAGCAGTTATTATGATCATCTGTCACTATCACCGAGGATCGTGATAGAGTCCACTGTTTTCTGTTGGGTTCAATAATTTCCACTCCTTTGTAGGAATGCGACTCATGAACTAGGAGACAGAAATGATGTCAAACTGTTAGTAATAAAATTTGGGAAACTAGTGCAAGCAAGTAAATGAGGAAATCTGGCTGTTCTTGGATGAACCAGTTTGACTGTAACGCACAGTTGGACAAGGGATCGCAGTCTAAAACACACAATCACAGTGCAGTTAAGGATATGTGCCACTTTTAGGAGCTGTGATTCTTTTTAGAAAGGCTAAAACGTCTAAAGACCTAAAAACACCTCGGTGACGTGCTGTGCAGGCTGCATGGAGAATTGTATCCGATGGAGAAACTGCCTTTCAATAATACAAAAGTGTTCATTGTTTGGACTGCTTGTGGATGGAGGTATTTTAAAATGAAATGAATTCACTATAAATGATGCAGTGAAGTTCAGTTTTAAAAAAGATTCAGCAAATGAGTCACTCATCCAAGACACAGTGTATTTTAATTTTCCATCATTTCACTTTGAGAAGCATTTTTCACCTTTATTTCCAGCTCAGGTTCAGAAACTCTATTGCCAATTCCAAGTTTATGCAGTTATAGTGAAATACTGTTTCTTCAATGTTGGGCTGTACAAAAACGCAGTAAGCATATTCTAACGGTTTCCTCCAAATTATTCACAAAACAGACTCTACCATGAAAATTGTTGACTGTGTGTTCTGTGAATTCTCCAACCTTACCGGGATGCTGGTTCTGCAAAGAAAAGTAACTGTTGAATTATTCAGGAACACCACAAATTAAATTTCATTTACCTCTATTGCCGTAGGGTAAAAACAAATCTCAGAGAGTAATATCTTAGAACCTGAGCAGAATCATATTCATAGCTGGATAGCAGGAGGGAAAGTTCATATATTTTTTATTTTAGTATGGCTGAAATTAGCCTTTAGCATAAAAGATCAGAGTACAAGTGGGTTTTAACAAGAGATGATCTCAGGCTCGATGCTACCTGCATCAAAATATTCTTCTCTGCGAGCTACAGCTCTCTCCTGCGGTCTACAGCTGGTTTATGAGAATGACAATGAGTTCATTTTTGCATTATTAGGAAATCATTTTAATTCATTGCTTTTCTGAAAAATTAATAATGTTTTTATCATTAAGTTGTATTGATAGAAATTCATGAAGGACGAAAGCAGCGCTAAATGAAACTCACTTCTTTAAAACCAGAAGTGATTCATAGAGGAAACCTGTGAGCGCCAATGTCGGAGCGCTAACCCCAAATGCTGAAAAATTCAGCATATAAATCTGAGCTCAGGGAACATATTGCCCTCCTGTGATTACCATTAGCTTAAATTGCCAGATGCTCTACATCTCCTAGCAACACTGGCTGCAAGTTTTTACATAGCAAAGTCGTTTTGGAAAGCAGATAACATCACAGATAATAGCTGCTTTGTCACCTGGGATGGACTTTGATTTGCATAGCATTTTATCTAGTCTGACTGGCCAGTCAAGTCACTTTACCGCTACAAGCCTTTTTCACACATACTCATACAGCACTTAAGCACTTTATCTAACTTGCATGAACACTGATCTCCATTTTTGAATTATCAATGAAGCTACATCGCATGTCTCTGAGCTGTGCGAGGAAGCCAGAGCCCCCAGTGGAAACCTCTGCAGGCGCATGAACAACATGCAAAGTCCACGCAGAACGGGCGATTTGAAGCAAGAGCCTTCGAGCTGTTAGCTGTAACCAACTGTCTCAAGCCTACAACGCCCTGCACTGTATTATCAAACTCTTTCTTTTGCCATTGACTGTTGCAAAATAACAGCATATTGTTGAAGTGTGAATTTCTGATTTAGTTCTCGTTTCGTCTTTGAATTGTTTCACTCGGCAGGATTAGTTCATCAAACTGTACAGTGTGTTTAGTGAATGTGCAGTGAATTATGAGAGGACTTAAGCTGTGGCTAAATACGCTGACTAAACAACAGTGATGAGAGATTTTGTCTTTTCATCTTTGTTGCAGAAAAACCCTTAAATCCCAAAATTAACACCGCTTGTTACTCTCTGTTCTCGTCTTTTTTTTGTATTTTCCCCTCAGGCTGATCTTTCGGGGTTTTTTTGGCATCCAGCATCAAAACATTTGGTACTTACCAGGCTCAGTTAACCAGCTTAAACAAGAACTGAACGCTGGGTCTCTTACCATCCCCGCCTACACAGTTTGATTGACAAGCCTGTTTAAAAATGGAAATGCAAAGGAAGAGCTTCTTTGTATTTGAATTTTGGCTGGGAAGATGAAAGCCATGCAAAAGTAATCATGTAAATTAGGCTGAATTAGATTATTGAATAGCTTATGAAACAAAGAGCATTCAAATCAGATGTTAACAGACTATTTTAATTCCTATTTCCTTTTCATCACACTAACACGCAATTAGGATGATAAACTAAAATATTGAGGTATATTGTTGGCTGGGTTGTATTAACGATGACGGGAAAATGGTTTTCATTTTATATAATGAGATATCACTTAGCGGGCACATGAAAACAAAATGCAATTGTTGATCTTCATTTTTAGATTACTCGTCCTGCAGATCACATCTGTCACTTGGACAATGAAGGCAGTGAGGGGAAATCCTTCTAAGGTATAAAAGCAGACAAGCTTTACAACACATGATGATGAAGCATTACACAACTCCTCTGGAAACATCAACAAACCCTAAGCGGCTACTGTAAATGCTGCTGATGCTTGCTGTAATCCCAGACGGTTTTCCGTTTTGATTCATTTAGGTATTTTTTCCTGTTTCCCCAAATAGCTTCGTGTTTATCAGCTGCAATTGAGATAAAATTCTCTCATTTAACTCAGCGTCTACGGGACTGAAGACGCTAAGAACATAATGACCCCCACATTCATGATTATTTACTTGCTTTATTCACTGAGAGGACAAGAGAACAGCTTGCATTAGCTCATTAATCTTTTGGTACAGGCAGTTTGTCCAAAAAATGGCTTTACACAAATCAAGGTAAATGCAGATAGTTTTTTTCCTCCTAATGTCAGCAAAGCTATTGGGGAAGATGTTGTCTTACCAAACTGGTTTGTCAAAGGTTACACAAGCCTTTAAATTACATTGTCAGCATTTATAACAGCTGTTGGTGGTGAAATAGCACTCATTTCTTCTGCTCTAAACGCTGTCTGGGCACTGCCACTATTTGCTAAACCCCCATAAAGTCTCCTAAAGGAGCGTAAAGCAATGAAGACACGGTGTTGGAGGAGCCCCAGCAGCATTTATTTGAATGAAATGGAAAAGTGACAGGTATGCGACTGTGTAGTAAACCACGCATGAACGTTTGCTGTATAATAAAGTCACTCTCTCGCATCTAATAAATGACTCTTACCTGACATCACTGGTACAAGATATGAGGGTTTTAATTTTTATATGCTAATAATTAAAGCTGGACGTCGGGACAGGACATCGCTTTAATAGCTCCTCTCCTTTCTGCACGGATTGAGATTCTCTTGATCGCGTTGAGGATTGAAGTGGGCAGTTCCGGGAGCACTGTGAGGCAGGATATTGGGAACAAATTGACAAGGCCGTCTATTCTGTCTCACTCTTCATTTAGGCCAGAATGATCCAGACCAGCTGGCTGGCAGCCAATTTATCTCGGAGAAGATGAGAGTGTGAGGGAGGTTCCTGTTGAAACGACTCCAGAGGACATCCTGAGATGTAATGAGAGAACTTTCCCTTTTTTTTCATGGCTTTACCTTTACCGTTCACCATCGTTCATTTTGTGACTCGGTATCCTATAAATTACAGTTTAATACACGCAAATAAAATAGCACGCTACATTTTGTTAGACAGGGGATGCTTGATTTTGGCTTTTTTTATAGCATTCTTTAATTACAGTATCTGCTTCTGACAACTAAATTATAGTTTTTATGTTGCTCTTTATGCAAGACAAAATATTTGTTGACATTTAGTGGAACGCAACTGCTAGAAATCTGAAAACAGGATATGTAGACTTGCAAACTGAAATACAAAAATTACTAGATTGTGATATGTTTTTGCCTCTTAGTGCTGCTGCTGTGTGTCAAATCCAGGAGTGAATGACAAGCACTGAGGGAACAATAGATTGCAGAAGTTATGCTGCTTACTGCAGGAAAGTTTTCCACACTAACAGCGTTGTGTAGATTGATTTAGCTCACAGTGAATCATTCTTGCAATGCTTACACTGCCATTATTGGCAGTGTGTGTTTAGGTAATTTACAGGAGCCATTTGTCTCTGCACTAACAGAGAGAGAGAGCGACAGAGAGAGCTATACTTGCTTGTCTTAATAGAAGGAAGGTAGCTGAAAAGAGCTGCTGTGGGACTTGGAGTTAGAGGATGAACTCACTGAAGGCAGAATGAAGCACTGCAGACTCACTGATGGATGATTCTTAAAAATGACTCTTTTGTTTCTGTTGGGTTTTTTTTTTTTTTTGCTTTTCTTTTCCAGCACTTATAAATATCTGGCAACCGGGGACTCCTTCTGGTCCATGTAGCTTTTCAGTCACATCTAAAATTTATGTAGAAACTCCAGTGCAGCTAAATGAACTCAAACACAGTGAGCCTCATTACCTTTGCCAAATGTGCACCGCATACACAACACCTTGCTAAGTGAAACAAATGTGACGTGTTTAAACAATTTCCAGAAGGGGTAGGAAGACGCAGTGCTCAGGGAAAAAAAAAGTGCCTTCAAGATAAAATATTTCTCTTTATTTGTGTGTTACATGGTGAAAGCATTGCAGAAAATGGAGAGGTAAATCCACGGCTTTAATGTCAGCAGTGTTTTGGCTTAAATGTAATTGATTGGCCTGTTAAGAGTCTGAAAGTGGCACACATATAACATTTTAGCTAGGAACTGAAACGAAAAAGGAAAAGTCAATGGAGTCTCTGTGATCAAATCTATTAGATGGATGGAGAAATGGAGTACAACACAAATTAAGCTGCTGACTGACCAATATCCCCATCCCCGGAAGCCGCTGCTTGAAAAAGCAAAAAAGCCAAATAACATTCAGTCAGAGTATCATCTAAGTTAAAAAAGGCAAAAGAGCCACAGGTCCAGTCATACAATGTTTCCTGTCATACAGGCAAAAGCCAGGTATGAAAAGGGGGAAAAAAATGCTTGGACACTGCTAGCACGGGGCTCCCACACAAACGCAAAGCAGGAGATGAAGCATCGCTGAATATGTTTCCAAACCAACTTCATTCTAAGCCAAAGACTAGAAAATATGGTGAAGCATATCTTCCCTTTGGCTTCACCTGCACAGGTGGTAGGTCTCCCCTGCATAAATGGTTTTCCCTGCATCGGGAGCACGCGCTGGGGTTCTCCAAATCACGGACAAACAGGATCCCACATTCTTGATTTTTAGTTCACAAACACTTGTTGTAATGACTAACTACTCCTGACATTTTGGAGATGTTAGCTCTTTATACAATAAAGTTACAGTGGGATACAAATAATATCAGGCTGATCCTGCCACGATTTCTTTCCCCGGTTCAAACCACGGACAAACATTGTCCCACAGCTGTTTATGTTTTTAAACCCATTTTGCACAGAGAGGCATTTTTTGAAAAATGTATTGATAGCAATGTTGAATATTACTACACAGGAAAGAAAACTACATGTAAAATAATCACACCGTGACGCCTCTGCCTTTCTAAATGGAGGGACAGTAACTGCGTATATGTGTATATGTAAGCGTTTAAAATCTGAAGATAGTCAGATTAACAGAAACAGTATTTTGTCTCTATCTGCCATTCTGCAACTCATCTCATGTAAACAATAACGTGGCGCACAGCGTGACGTGAAAAAAGGCACATACCTTTGATGTTGCGTGACGAACTCTGTATTCCTCGTCCACACGTAAACGCAAAAAAGGAGTTTTAAAAAATCTCAGTTTTCAGGGATTCGAAACGCTGTTTATGTGTGGATGAAACAGCTGCGTTTTCAAAAATACCCGTGTAGGTGTGGACATAGCGTAAAAGAGTTAGTAGTTTATTTCATTGCTACATGTAATTTATTACAGATTACTTGTATTTGCTTAATTGTTTACTAAATGTTTGAGGTGTGAAAGAAACCGCAATGGAGCAAAATATGGGTGTGTGTGGTTGGAGGATGTGCGTGTGCCCCCCTTTTTAAAACAAAGGGGGGCCTAGCAAAAAAAGTTTGGGAACCACTGTCTTGTCTTATCTTATCTTATGATGGCACAAGTTTAAACATGAACGACTAAATAAACTAAGAAACACTGTGAAAACACTATTTCTATGACAAACCACTAAGCCACACTATGGCTGTGACTAAAGTGGAGATAACAGACAACCTGACGATGACATACAGAAAACAGAGGACTTAAATACACACAGGAGTGATCAGGGGAAGTGGGAACACATGGGGAAACAGCTGACTGACATGAACCTAGCAACAGGACAGGGGAAGTGAAACTAAATACAACGAACAAAGAACACAAGACCCCTTCAAAATAAAACAGGAAACATGGAGAACCAGTACAAATGCTTTAAGAATCCTCTCATTAATAGTTCATTAGGTCACTACATCCAAAGTGCAGCGAACAGAGAAAAACACATTTGACAAGATACTTGGCAGGTTATTTCAAGAATACTGGAAAACTTGTTTTTGGGGATTTTTTCCATGTGACTGTGCCCGTTTGTCATTTTGGAATTTGGGACAGACCCACTGCGTCCATCGGGATATTGCATGATATAAGATCTAAATAGCAAAAAAGGTGAACAAAGCAAATGGGAAACTGACAAACCGTGAATTAATCCTTCTATCACGATATGACCTACTTCCACACACTACTACAGTTTTAATATGATCATTCTCTGTTTTGTAGCATCAAACCAGAGCGTTAAATTGATCTTAAATCTGTTGCTAACTGCTCCTACACGGTGATATCATTGGTCCCTGGTGACTCCCATCTCAGTGTTTGTTGGCCCGTCTGAGCACTGAGGCTCTTTATGCAAGAGTTGTTTGTTTTCTGAATGTTAACAATGACCTGCCAGTCATCACTGCTGATCAGAGCACTGAATGAGCTTTTCCTTCCTGCCTGCACCCTCGAGTTTGATTTTCAGGTCCCCAGGCAATTACAGTTCATTTGGTTGCATGCAAGGGAAACAGCATTGCCCTACTTCTCAGGCTCTACAGCTTTGTTAAAGGGTAGGCACACTGTACTTAAAAAGGGTCTATTTATTCCTTTTTATTCCATTCTATTCCATATGACTGTGTCCAAGTCTATTCACGTTTTCTATGCCGAATCAAAACCTGAAAAAAATGTATTTCTTCAGCAAATAATCTCACTGAAGCACAAAAGAGACACCAAAAATATCAGCCTTTATGTCTTTGCACACTGTGTTATGAGTTTGTGCTTCAACACCATGCAGCATTAAAATGCCACATTCAAAGATGAAGGAGTTGATATGCAGAGAAGAGAATTCAGCAGAAGCACAGTGGGCTAGACGCTTGTCATGAAGCCGGTGCTATAAACCACAAAGAGTGAAGCTGTTTCTATTTAATCACAAAAGGTTTATGTGCTGTCTTTGTCCCAGTGGCTGTGGTTTGTTCCAGTATGTCTTTTTCAACACTTTGTTCCCCAGTCTTTCTCCATTGTAAGGTTCTGTATTGTTCATCTAACTGTTTTGGTCCTCTTGATGCATGGGAAATCAATGATGCTGTTCAGAATCTATATGAGTTTATCTCCAGGCCATAGTACATATTAGCAACCTCCTGCTCCTGCACCTTTATTGTAACGATCTGTCATTTTTGGAAACCGCTGCCATTTATAAAAGCTAAGTCAAAATGATCAATGTTGTTTACAAATTCAGCAGGTAGGCTGCAAAAATTTTCCCTGATAAATCATGCAGTCCGCCTGCTCCCTGCGATCCCCAGACAGATATCTACTCACGATGGCATCCCTGTCAGACGAGGGGGAAAGAGAAGCTGGCTGCCAAACTCAGCTTTCTGTAATCTCAGATGTCTCCTAATTAATCTGGACAGTTTCCAACGACGTGAGAGGCCCGCACTGGTTCATCTTTCACCCTGCGAGAGCGAGAGTGAGTGTTGGCCAAACTGTCACTTTTCAGCACAATTCTCTGTGAAGACAGTCACACAATTTAACCTCATCCATGTCAGCTCGGCACACTGCCACACTCTCAAAGTTAAAGTTTAGCGGCAAACCTCATGCCAGCAGAAAGCAACAAGATGTTCAGCACATCAGAATCTTTTTTTCTTTTTTCTCTTTAGGAGTGTTTACTGGATACAACAAGTAGGAATGTTTCGATATATTTTCCTACTCTGGTTTCACTGGCTCTCACCTTCTGTCGAACATAATTTCATATCCCCTTTCCTTCTTCCTATATATCCTGTTAAAGGGAATAAAGGAAAAAATTACATTCCATATGAGAATCCCAGCAAATCCCTCTTAGTCGTGCCGCACTAGCAGAGGCACATCTCGAGCAGGATTCTAATTTTGAAGATTGACTTTGTTGAGGTCAAAAGATAGACATGTCAGTGTATATCTCAGATATGAATTGTCAAAGCCTGAAGGGAAAACTCTATAACCAGAATGCCATAAAGTACCTCAGGTTCATGTTGCTTGGCAACAAAGAGTCTCGGAGAAGATTTGAATGCAGCTCAGACACGACTAAATGAAAAGCTGCTTGAGGTAAATATCTGCCTTAGCTGCGTCTTCTCTGTGATGTTCTCTAATTATAAGGCAGCCGGGCTGCTGAGTTTGGAATATGCAGGCTGCATCAAACCAGAAAACTTGGCTAATCTTTCCACCTCACCTCAGCTGTTCGTGGTGTGGCAACTTTGCTTTATCTCAGAGGCTGGAGTTAAGGTAATTAGCTGTTTATGTAGGGAGCTTAATTAGTATTGTTTAATTACCCTCATCAGATGAAACACTCCACTTTCATTAACAAATTTGGCACACTTGCTTTGCAGTTTATAACATTTACCGGAAACGTTTTTCACTGTGCACAGAAATGAAGAGTAGGTGCAGTCTGTAAAGGATTGATCGCTAAACAAACGTTGCATTTAGGTCAAGCAACAACCTCCTGGCTCCTAAAGCAAAGTAGTCCCTGTAGATTTTGATGTTAAAATGGAAAAATCCACAGCGGAAATCTGCATATTTATTTAATATAGACTATGCATATTAATAGACTTAAGTGTTAAGGTTCAATGCAGGGGACTCAAACGCGGGACTCCTGAATCAGCTGAACACAAGGATTTATTTACAGAGTTCACATACAGAGAGTGCCGGGCAGTGCTATATACAACAATGTGAGGGACGGGGCTCCAGGGAAATCCAAGGGGGGGGGGGAATCACTCGCTCTCCAACTCTCCACATACACGACTGCAGTTCCTTTCTTCACACTTGACACACAGATTCACACGGGAAAGGTTATCCACGGGGTCTGTAGATGAGGAAACAGGAATGAGTACGATATTCACAAAAGACACTTGACTTATCTTGAGCTGTAGCTTGACTCTCACTGACGCGTGGTAGACAACGATCCAGCGAAGACCAGCAGTCACCTCCTGGCTTAAATGCCGTTCACCTTGATGGGCATCAGGTGTGTTCTTTTCCGTGGGCGTGGGCCAAAATACCCATATAGGATGTGAAACAAACAAAAAAACATTAAAAAAAAAATCTTACACTGGCTCTTTCATATTACTACAGTATATTTGACTAAACAATAAACACTGTTTTATAGAGCTGGAGAAAGAACTGAAAGATGGTATGTTCTTTAAATCCTGTGCGTAGAGTACAGTATAGATATAAAAGATGGTATGTGGCTGTTTTTTTCAGTTTGAGCTGGGCCACTAATTTCCTCATAATAAGAATCTATACCAAAGGATGAACCATAGATTTATTTATAGTGTAAAATAGACTAGTTAACTAGCTAATTAACAAATGGTTAACTTTTCTGGTTGCTGACCGGCTGGTTGCAAACCGGTCTGTGCATTCTAAACACCTAAGAAACATTGTGTTTGTGGGGCTTGTTTGTGTATTTCCCACTGAATTGGCAACTTTATACTTTCATGACTGCCAGATGAAAAGGTTCTGCTTTAATATTCGTTAGCTCTCAGTTTAATTTCAGTACACTCAGAATAGATCGATAATAATTATTTTTAGATTTTGCTAGATTGCAGGTTGCAAACCTAATGCAATGTACTTGCATTTATGTAGCACCCAAAGCTTTTTTTGTATAAACTTTACACTTTATCTGGCCACTTCAACCTGACATGCATTTCTTTGTACTGCCAGAATATCTGTAGGAAACCCATGCAGGCACTGAAAGACGATGCAAACAACCCAAAAAGGGATTTTAACCAGGAACCTTCTCGCTGTGAGGCAACAGTGCTAACCACTCTGACCTCTGTATGGCCCCTGTTCCTTTTGTGCTCCAGATATGATCACTCCTGTGCTGTTTACTAGGAAACTCTTTGGAGATTCCCTGTATAACCATTCAAAGACCAGCAGGTGTCTGTCTCTGTGGGAAACTGAGTAAATGTGGTGGGAACACAAACAATTCTCATGACAATGTCAAGGTCCCCCTGAACTCTGTCACCGCTGTCTCATAAAAAATACACACAGACATGCAGTTTCACAGTTTCAAGATTCCCTGGAAGATTTCCCTTCATTTGACCCCCTTTTAAAAAGATACAGTTCAAATGGCCAAGAACAGCCACCAATGTATGTATTAGATTGTACCACATGTACAAAAGCATACAGTTTTTAATATATTCATTGTATTTTTGGTAACTTTAGGGAAAATCATCAAATTTTGCAAACTGAAGAAATGATGTTTAGGGTGGCTATTTTTACTACTTAAATGTCAAAACGGGTCAAACTGTCATGTGCAAGTCATATGCAAGGGCGCTTGCTGAGTTCTATTATATTCAGGCTTAAAGATATTCAAGTTAGAGGTGTGGTCGCTTTGATTGACAGGTGGTAGCAGCTGGCTCTCTGCTAGGTTTCACCTTTGCAAAATGAAGTCATAGAACACGACCTTCTGGCTGTGACTGCTGTGTTGGTGCCTTTTGGAGCATTTTAATGCAGTTATCTGACTGAACTGTTGTGCAGTTCGTCATACCAATGGGCCATCAAGGCTTGCAATTGGCTGATAATTAACATTCCAGTCTGTTATCTAAATGTGGTCACTTTTTGCTCCAAAAATAAAAACCAATAACATGGCTAAAACCAGTGGAAGATGTCACAGTAGTTATCTTTTATGTACAGCAACCTGAATGACATATTTTTTAAGGATCAATACAGATTTTACTCTTATACAGACTAAGCAACCACCCAAGAAACTTTCATCCTACAATAAAAATGAAACCGATCCTTTGCTTACAAGCAAAAAAAAAATAAAAATCCAAAGGATAATTCGAGATGATGAAATACAGAGAAAATCATCTTCACATCCAGACACACACAGTGGCTGCTCCACCCACTCACTTACATTCCCGCATTCTCAACCACACTGACAAATCACCTACAGCTTCATGCAGACTGAATCACCCTCCCTTCCCCCCCCATCCCCCACTGAGTTGCCCACAGCGTTATTGCACTCAGGGAATCAGTCTCAGTGATCAACTCTGCCGAGCAGGACGCCGCATGCTTTACCTCCCGCCCTGTAGTCAAAGCCGCCACATGCACTACTCCAATTTCTGCTCACTCATGTAATTAGCACAGAATTAACACGGCATAAGCACGGTGTCCTACAGGACACACGGTGCAAAGTTTGGTCTTTACTTGAGAGCCAAAGTGCCTTGTATTCACGCATTGTAATGGAAAAGAGTTGGCACCGAGAGCCTGCCCCCTCTTTGATTACTCTTCTTTCTCCTGTGAAGCAAAAAGGGACGCGCATGTGAATAGCTTCTGCACTGCCAGGGTTTTTATTTGATTCAACCAAATTGGAAGCCATACAAAGCAAGTGGTGTGCTGACAAACGCTATCTACAATCCTCTGAAATCGGGCCAGTGTAATTTATTATTATGTGACATAATTATCTCTCTTCTTGCTCTGTGGGTGAAGGCTGCTGTTAATGCTTGCTCAGCAAAAGAAAGACCAGCCAGCATGTGTCTAAGATAGCATCTTAAGTCTCCTGGTCTCCATCTGCCTGTCCCTTATTATATCCTACCTCCAATTTGTCTCTATAGGATCTTATCTACATTTCCATTAGCCCCAGGCCGGGGCTTTGCCATGATTGCTAATTGGATGCACTGGGCAGGCTGGGTCCTCTGTCTGTTCCTGTGACCCAGGTCTGTCTGCTATTTCCCATTAATGTCTCATGGGATGAAATCTGCTGCGGATATGTGTATTGAAGAAAGATCAGACAGAAAGTGTGCTCTATTATGGTGCTCGGCAGTCAATATCTCCTGCTGCTTTACTTAGGTTTCTGTGCTTCTGTAACTTAGCAAAGAGCATTCCATTTAGTAAGCGAGGATACGTTTCTCTACAGTGCTGGCATGATATGTAATTTCACTCTATGAACTCTGTGAACTAAACAAATTGCCTTTACAACTGATGTGTAGGAGTTTGATTTCATGTGATATGATTTGATTTCATATGTACATATAATTGGTTTGCAGAACAGAAAAAAGACTGAAGTATAGTCTCCTACCCAGCTTTATAAACAGTACCAGTTGGGGGTCAGTTGGCTGTGAAGTGGCTCAAAGTGATGGACTGTTGATACCCAATCAAGTATTTCTTTGTGATGAATAAAGCTATTCCTTGGAGACCAGTCCAGTTCTTTCTTCTTTTGTTCTTTTAAGCTTAGCAAAGACAGACAGGTGCAAGTGAATGCTTAAATTAATTTGATTTAAGCGGGACAATTGCATGTTCTACTTTTTGCTTGTGCAATTATCTTCTGCATCCTCGCATCAGTCAGCTGTATCATTTGTTCATGTTTGGAAAGACATCCTTGCTTTAGAGAAGTACCTGATAAGTAAATGCAAAGCTTGGTTGAGCGCACAGCTACTCTTGTTTACCTCATTATGGCAACGTGAAGAAAAATAGTGTTGTGCCCCAGCCGCCCACTAGATGGCCCACTATCATATAGTTTCCATTGTGCTGCAATAGCAGAGAGGCTGCTCTCAATTTGGTGACAGGAGCTTATATCCACACGAGACACTGCAATCCAATTTTAAACCTTTTGTGTACAGGTAACTTAGTTCTTCCAATCTTACTTGTGGATGATGAATCATTCTGTCACTGTGTGGACTCTATCATAACTAGATCTCCTTTTAAAAAAGATAAATCTTAGTGGCCTCTATTGCAATGGACAACTGATGAGTCAGTTATTTCATGTCAGTCACAGATTGAGATGCTCTGCTTTTGTGCTCCTTTTCTTGAAGACTTCGAGCATGTAGCAGAAAGGGGAAGAGAGTGTCACAGCTGTTGCTTATGAAGCCATAGAGCACCCTGCAGGAATAATGCAGGTAAAGTCAGGCATTTCACACAGAAAGCCATTTCTGATACACTCTACCCTCTGTTCAGGGTTGGGTGCACTAACAGAATAACATCTGCAAGAGACTGCCTCTTTATTGCCTTTCCCCCCTGACTTTCAAGCTTTAACAAACGATATCATCCTTGTCCCTTATCACTGCGTCAGACACTCACAAAAGCATTACCGGTAAACTGATCCCGATGCATGAAGGTGTTGGAAGTTTTTACACTACTTTAAAATGCAACTTGGCCTCTAGTCAAGCTGTGCATTGTTTCTGCACATTTCTGGTAGCTATTTCTGTACCAGATGTGTTTAACACTCTCTCAAAGACAATGACGGTAGAGCAGATGGTAGCACTGATGACTGCAGTGCCTCGATCCATTTGGTGGACAATCAGATTTTGGCTGCGGAACAATGAAAATGACAAAATATAAAAAATAAAATAAAAAATAAGAGAAAAAAGCAGATGTTTATTCAGACACAGAGCTGACTCGCTGGATGTATTTTTCCAGTTCCCAGCTGATGACATTCATCACCACCTTCCCATTCGCTTCCTGTTTAAGTGTCTCATTTACTTGTCTCCAAAGCTGCCTGGCATAATTGCTCTGTTCGGATTGTATGCAGCATTTTAACAGGCTTGGCGCTGGAATCTGGGGAGACACACTCGAGTCTGCAGGTGTTTTCCTGCACCAGCTCAGTAAGCCTCCGCTCTATCTCATGTAATTAGGAGATAATGAACCCCCACCCCCCTCAGCTCTGGAATCATCTGCCTCTGTTGAACTGTCAAATGTGATTCCGATAGATCCTCCGCACCGCTTCCCTCAGCTACGACTTCAAACTTGTCAACGTGTCTTCTTCTCAGCATTTGCTTAAAGAAGAAAATGCTTTATTATTTGCTCACCGCTTGCAAAATTAAACCTCAATGAAATCTAAGCAAACAACCATAAAAATGAAATATTATGCTGTTTCTTATTGCCTTTAATGATAAATGATTAATTAGTTTTGTATTATCTAGGGAGATTTGAAAGAAACAACTGAAAGCAGTGCTTCTTATCGCTTCTGCCATGTTGCACTCTGCTGTTTGGTTTCAGAATTTGGTGCAGGCACAGCTGTGGGTTGAATGTGAGGCTTGAAGGCTCAAGGAAATATTTAAGGCATACAACAAGTACAGCAGCTGTCACAGAATTCATCTGCTCAGTAAAGACAGTGCCGGCCCAATTTAGACACAGTTTGTGTTTAACCCTAACTCTGCTCAGCTTCCAGAATAGCCATCAGGAAACTTTCCACTGAGATGATGACAAGCAATATGGTGATATCGGTATAAAAGGGTATCAGAAGATGGTCCCCATTAATGGAGCATATGGCAGGAAGTGGCGTTTGGGATATATTTATTTTTCAAAGGAGCTTCATAAACAGAAACAGTCCTTTGAAATAAAACAAACATGCACCTGTCAAGGAAAGTAAAGGGCGGTGCTTAAAGGCATTCTGGGTTTTTAAAAAAAAAATTCTGCATGAAATTCACCTGTTTCTTTGTACAGCCCGGGGATGATTTAAGCACACTGTGAATATTTGATTCTTAACATTTGTAGTTTTTCCATTTGTCTGTCTACGAGACGCCTCCTAGACACGGGAACTCCAGTATTTGTTGTGTTGCAAAAGTGGATCCAGATTAAAACCGCATTAAAGAGTATTTAGATCCTATTTATTTTAACAAGCTGTCAAGGAAACAGTGGTTGACAAGTGACAAAGGGTATATCTGAATCCTCATTAATGCAGTCACACCTCACAGTACTGATTAACAAGCAGATTGTTATGCAACGAACACCAGACGTTCACATCTGCCAGTGGCTTAAAGGATGTCTTTTCTCTTAGGAATTATATAGCTTAGATTTAGAGTCATAACTATTAATATGTTATTAAACAGAAGCTGTTCTTATTGCCAAATTTGAAAGTCTCATCAATGACTATAAGAAAGACTGCTTAATGAGGTAGTCAAAACTCACAATGTGCACAAATACAGCATGAATTTTGAGCCTTCACTAGTGTTGCTGTGAGTCTAAAAATGCAATATTGCTACACTTTACTGCAGAAGCCAGAGTTCATGGTGGACTTTTTGATAGACCTCATGCAGTTTAGGGTTTTCATCAGGCACTCACAGAGAGACAGATACAACAACTTTAAAGAGGTGATGGATACTGTGACCTTCCTGATACGGGATCCATTGCTAACCAATGGAGAAAGCTGCACACAGATTTCATTGACCAATTATATTATATACAGAGTGCAAAGCTTTGTTTGAAATTATTTGCACACCGTTTGGCAAAATTATTATTCCACAACGACTTTTGACGCTCCTTCTTCAAAATGCTGCTGTGTGTGCCATATGTGAGTGAAAATCGTAATAGGAAAGCAAAGTAATAAAGTTATGCAAATAATTTGACTTCAAGCTGAATATTTGAAAAGCAGCCAGGATTGTTCTGAATCTACTTAACATTGCTCTATGTGTAGATAGGCTCTGTATTCATCATTAGACTTTGTCAAAACTAGCTATCCCTGCTGTTGGTCTGAGATTGGTCTGAGTAAATCTTCGATTTATTTCAGCTTGCCAACACAAGGTTTGTCAATACCACATTTTTCAGCATTTCACAAAGGAGCAGAATTAGATACAACTGAGGTGTAAAATGTTATCATTTATTTGAAACTTACCTTTTTTCTCCCTCTTAACATTTAGGAGTTCCCTTGAGTTTGAAGTTGTTAGTGAACAAATGAAGAATGGATATCCATTTGCAAATTTAAAATTTTACATAAAGAGAAATACTGAAGGAACAATAGATTGCAATTAGCTTTAACAGTTTTAAATACACTTTTTACTTTGAAATAATTCAGCAAATAAAGAATCCAACCACTTCTCCTAGAAGTTCAGTTGAAAACTGAGTTTTTACAGTTTTACAAGCATTAAAGTTAATATTTGATATTACCACCTTTATTCATCAACACAGCCTAATCCAGACTAACTATGACCAACAGTGTTCAAATGTATGTTTTTCTATTCAGATGTGCTTTTACTGGCAGTGTCTTTGGGATCAGTGAAAATTAAGCCATTGCCAATCAGATGCTTTGCTGATAGCATTACATGGTATATTAAAGTCTGATGGTACTTTTTTGTAATTCCATCAGTTTTGGTAATGCAGCCCTAAACCATGACAAAGCCGCGGCTGTGTTTTACAGTTGGCAGAAGACACACACTGTTGTATCTCTCTCATGAGTGAGGACAAATTTAGATTCATCGCTCCATCAGACCTGTTTTCAATTCAGAGTTTGAGTAACTTGGTATGCGTTAGCCCTTTCTCCCTGCTTCCCTTCTTTTAGACTGGTTTCTTGACATCAAACTTCCACTGAGAACATTTTTGATGGAGGTCAAGATCTGCATTGGTGCTATGGAGGGCCATAGGGGGGCAGGCCTGTGCAATATATTAGTATGTCCTCTGACAAAAGAAAAGTGAAATACATTTACAGCTATAGAGCTAACACTTCTTTAGCCAATTAAAATCAACTACCATATTCACGTTGTTTGATCATCACCTTGTAGGTAGAAGTGTCAAGTGTGCGGTACTAATGTGGAGATTTTCTTTGCGGTAAGGAAGGTTAGCTCAGATGCTATATGTCAGAAGCTATGTGCACAAAGTGCATCGCTCGGTAAATAAAAAAGGATATCAGAAAGCGGTTTGGAGCATCCACATCAGGAATACGTCACAGCAGTGACCGCCAAGCCTGGGTTAATGGTTCGCCTAACTATAACCCCGCAATTACAACACCTGACCCAGAAACCCAGCTAAGCTGTAGCAATGGAGGTAGCATTAGCATCCAGGATTACACGAGTGCTGCTGGGATTAAGCAGCTAGTGGACGTTTTTTAAATTCAGCTTGTGCAGTTAGCGTTTAAACAAGATCTAACACGAAAACTGTGAAATGACTAGAAGGATGTTATGTTGAGGAGATTTAGCAGCTGCACCCAGCATCTCCATCTCTTCTGATGGTGAGTTCATTAATCCACCTGTTCAAGATACTAACCCCAACTTACTCTCCGATCCATCCATTGGAGTATGAATGCGTGTCCATTCCTAACGCACTTGCGCCGACCCTGGTCCAGATGCATCTCTCAGGTCACGTATCAACTCTTTGCTGGACTTTTTCATGCTTGAATAAATGTCTATTTTATGCCTTTTTATTCTTGAATGATTAATTGTCATTTTTCAGAGTCTGGTGACTCCATGTTAATGTTTTGTGTTTATCAATTTTTTGAATTTTTCTTGTTTTTTGTTTTTATTTTTCCAGTGTTTAGGCGTTCTCTGTGCTCCCCTAGTGTTCATGTTATTTTACTTTGACGGTCTCTTGTTTCATGTCTGTGTGTCTCTAGCCTTGTCTCCCCCTAGTCTCGTCAAGTGTGATCAGTCGCAGCTGTGCTCTCCTCCTGTGTCCGATTCCCTCGTTATCCCTCAGTGAATTTTAGCCCTGTGTTTCTCTCTATCAGCGTCACGTCGTCCCCTCATGCCGGGTTTCTCCTGTTGTGCTCCCTGAGATTGCCATCTCTAGTGTCCCATTGTTTTGTTTTAATTCCCAGTTTCTAGGTTTTTGTTTGGTTTTGTAAGTGTTTTTTTATGCAGGTTTTGCCACTGCAATAAAGCAGCCTCCTTCAGTTAATCCCCGTGTTTTGAGTTCTACATTTGGGTCCTTTCTATGACATAAATAGATCGGTGTTAACAGCAACAAAAATATGTCAGGTGCAAAAAGTGGACTGTAAATGAGTCGAAAAGCAGTCAAAGAAATTTTTTGAAATACCTTCAGAAAGCCTGGTGATCTATGCCTCAGTCCACTTAGAAAAAAATAGAAAATAAAGTCTGGGTCATCAGGACTCAAATATAAAGAAATGAAGGGTTGGCTGAAGCCTTGCACAGTTCTTTGTATTGAGAAACATGAGCAACATGAATTTCTCTTTTAGGGATCAATAGAGTTACCCTGGGGACCTGCCTTCTGGCATGAGAACCCAGATCTAGGCAACTGAATCCTAATAATCCTAATAAACTGTCAATTTATGATTCATATTCTTCAGCCATGCAACTCCTTTACCTTATATGGGACACAGACCAAACCTGTTAACATGGTGCAACATAAAGAAAAAGGAAAAAAAAAAGGTTTAGCTCTTTTAACAAAAGCATTAACAGTAAACTGAAAGCAGGAGGAGCAATAATTGCATTAGTGGGTCGAAAAAGATTACAGGTCTACAGAGCGATATTCAAAATGTCATACCACGTAAACACAGGTGGGGATAAAAAGATTAGCTTATCGCTCCATCTTTTTTTTTTTTTTATCTCAATAAGGGAATGTCCTTGTGTCCCTCACACAAAATGCACCACACAACGTGACAACTGAATAGATTATTTGTATCCTTATCATTTGGGTATTTTAGAAAACAACTGCGTTCGCATTAGGGAATCCACCTTTTAAAGGTTGTGGTAAAGGGCAGCAGCCACAGGGGTGGGCAGAGCCCCAGCTGATATTGGCAGCATCTCTAAGTGATGTCTCCAGATCCTTCATACATTATTCAAACATCGACTGGGGGGACGACTTTCCCCAACTAGACTTCCCTCAGAGATTTCACACTAGCCTGTGTCTATGTCATCTTTGTTTAGGTTAAAGAGCATACCTGGAAGGAAAATACACTATATTTATCTTTTACATATTTATTGGGTGTTAGCACTCAGAATAAACCATGTATCAGAATCTAGTAATGGGAACAAAAGCTGCATATATTCAGTAAAAAAGTAGTCTGCAGTATTCAAAGAAACTATCATAAAGTTTCAAGCACTTGTCTACAGTTGCAACAATATTATAAATACGTGGGTCACCCCTAAGTTAATTAATATAGATAAATGAATGAAGATTCTGCATTTAATAATCACAGACACCTGGTAATTACGTGTAATAGTTTAGAATCGCATTCATTTATTATGCTAATTAAAGGCTTAGAATTTACAGCTGTGCCTTAGAGGCTAATTTTGTTAAAGAAACAACTAGTTTTGAGGCAGTTACAAGCTGGCCTTTTTTCCTTTAGATCAATGTTAGTCTTTCATCAACTGATGATCTTTTAGCTGCCACAGAATTGTTCATTTATCTCCACAAGGGTGATGGATACAATTGACCTTCTCCATCTAATGAAATGGCATTTGTACTGCCAAGCTGCGGACAAAACATTGTTGCTCTAAGAACTGTGCTTGTTAGCCGCATTAATTCCCTTCCTTATTTTTTTCCAACTTTGCCATGAAAGGCTGATGAAAAAATGGACACCTTTACAATACAATCAACATCATGCAAAATTTCTAATTGCAATGCTAAAACATCCTCTTCACACTCTGCAGTGTTAAATAGACTATTCAATTATCACTTTATCACTTCCTTCACTTCACTTACTGTAGAGTTGAACATTTGCAATCAGTAACAACTGTTAATTCTACATATGAGTGCTGCACTAAATAGATCAATAGATATTGATCTATTTAGTTTCAAGTTTAACATCTGCACATGAAAAGGGAAAAACGGATGGAGGTTAAGTGGTGAAATGAGCTCTATTATACTTCAAGGTTATTTTCGTCCCTTTTTCTCTCTTACTTAGATGAATGTCAAGTGAAACAGGTGTGTGCTGATGCAGGAAATGCATTCTCTATGATGCAGTCCTCTTTTCAGGTTAATACATTTAACGTGCTGTGGGAGATGACAGTAGGGAAGTGGTGGGAGCAAAAGAGTGCAAAGTGATGACTCGCTGTTCCTTCAAAGGGCCGAAAATCAGGGCTGCAGTGAAGTGTGCGCTTTGCCATCTGTTGTGAATGCGGTAGTGAATGTAGGTTGCTAATATTCATTATGAATGCACCTCTAATCATTTTCTGTTACAGTAGTTACGATAGTACTTTTGTCGATGAAGGTCACATAATTTTCCCTGATAGCCAGTAGCACAACAACATTTCAAGGAAAGACCAGGTACTTAAAGTTCAACGAGGAACTACAATTAGATAAATGATACTGTTGCCATGTTCAGATACACTATATCGCCCACACTGTGTGCTGATCTGTCTTCACATGCATATGAACTTCAGTGATATCCCTTTCTTCATACAGAGGGTTAATGAGGTCGGCACATCATTTGCAGCTATAACAGCTTCAACTCTTCTGGGAAGGCTTTCCACAAGGTTTATGACTGGATTTATGGGAATTTTTGACAATTTTTCCAGAAGCGCATTTGTGAGGTCAGACACTGATGCTGGACAAGAAGGCCTGGCTCACAGTTTCCTGTCTAATTCATTCCAAAGGTGTTCTAATTTGAAGGCTACATAAAGTTTGGAGGTCTTTAGTAACTGACTCTGCAGAAAGTTGGTAACCTCTGCGGATTATCCGTGGCCTATTATAATGCCACTAAAAGTTGACTGTAGAACATTTGGTAGCAAGGAAATTTCTGAACTCAACTTTTTGCACAGGTAGAATCCTATCACGGTACCATGCTGGGATTCAATGGGCTCCTGAGAGCGAACATTTGTAGAACCAGTCTACATACCAAGATTGTTGATTTTACACACCCGGGGCCACAGGGTTGATGCAGTGATTTTGGATAGCAAATACTTTTGGCAATATAGCGTATTGATATTGGTATTGGTAATATACCAGTGTTTAATATCAGACAGGTTTACCATCGGAGGGACATCTGGTTGTATACTAACATTTGCTAATGACTGCTAAACATTAAGTATATTTGACACTTCAGGTCCTTCCTTTTTTTTTGTGTGTGTGGATGTTGTTACACACATTTCTATACATTCCAGTATTTATGATAATGTTCTGTTAAGTGTGGTTTAAAAAAGAGAGCTCACAATTTATTTTGTTTTGATTCAGTTTATTAAATAGAAATTGTTAACTGTTGTTAAATTGTAAATAATTAATATATTAAAATATTAAGATGTGTCACCTGCTTTGGATTAATAGGTAATCATGAAAAACCTGTAATTCATCAGCAGTCTGAAATGCTGTTGTTACACTAGGAAAAGCAGAATGGCATGACCAAAATTATCACGACTGTGTGCCATGAACGTGCAGTTTTGTTGACTTTGAAATGGTTACTTCGAAGATGGGGACCAGGTCTGAGACTAGCAGCAGTCAGCTGCCATTTTTAAAGGGACTCTGGTGTTATAAGATAGCAGTAAAATGGCATTTGAGTCTGACTCCCATCGGTTTGTACTCCACCACAGTTGTTTACATAGATTTACTCCTGGAATTCTATCTTTATATACTTACATCTGCTTATATCTTGTGGTATTCAGCTGGTTAAACGCACAAAGAAAACTGAATCTCAGAGCAATACTGGAACATACAATAATTTTTTACATGACTTACTTGTAAGTGATTTCTTTCATCATAGTGTTTTGCTACACCTAATCTTAGGATTCATTCATCCGCCAAATCCCACATTTAACCTACAATGAAATATTTTCTGTTTTGAAGCTGCGTGCAGGGATACATATCAGTATACCAGACACTAATAACTGAAGTGTAAACAGCAAATGACAGTACTGACTGTAATGAGGAAAACTATTTTTCTTGTCTTTTGTTCAAAAAGATTCATTACTTTTTTCAAAAATCTGTGCTTAGAAATACATAAATGTCACCAATAAAAAAAGTGCAATTCGAATGATGTCTACTGTTATTGTGGGGTTTTATTTATTTATTTATTTTCAATTAGTCACATTAAAATAGTTTTTCTGTTTTTTTTCCCCCCAGGAATCAAATATAATACCTTTACACATTTAAATCCAATATCACCTCTCAGAATCTGTGCCAGTCTATTTCTGAACAAGAAATATTTTGGCTGACAGGATATAAAGTCATACAAAACAAGAGCCACATATACTGCAAGCAATATGTTGAAAAAGACTGCATGAATAATCAGTTCATTTGTCCGTTCATTCATCATTTTGCCCCGAACATTTCCCACCTGGAACGTATAAATTTACAGGTGCCATTGAAATACAGGCTATTTCTGTAACAATAGCGTACAGGGCTCTGCTCACAGAACCGAGGACTTCAGATTAAATCTTTTTCTTGTTCTTTTTTTCTGTTGGTGTGAAATCACAAACAGACAAGTGTGATTAAAATAAGACTGTGCTATGAATTAGCTAAAAAAAAGTGTTTCTTTCCTCTTGATGCATATTTTCCACATGTATTGAGGGCTTTTTTTTTCTTGCAAAAGCTTCAGAATAAATACAGCTCTACACCCAAACTCTCTGAATTTGAAGTCTTACTAGGCTGAGTGAATCCTGTTTCATTGTGATGGTGGACACTGTGTCTTTGTCAAAGTGATGAGGTGCAGGGCTGACATTAAACCAGTCCTTCTCTGTCCTAGGGGAAAGGCTGGTGTTTCTCTGCATCAGATTTTCTCTCTAATCTGTTTCTTCCCTCAATTCTCTGTGGGACCTGCACTTATCTGTGCTGTTGATGGAGGGAAAGAACCTCAGACAGAGAGAATGGAGCCCTCACTGCACTGAAGGTTGAGAACAAAAGGCCTGCCATTGTCACGGTCCCCTTGTATCTTGCCACAACTCTTAAATAGCTCTTCTGGTGGCTATAGGCTGTTATCTTCCATTCACTCATTTACCCCCTTTAGCAGCTGCATGGGCTATTATCAGATTCAGCTGTTTTCATTTCCCTTTATTGAAAAAACATGAGCAAAGTTAGTGTTGAAACGCTTACTAGGCACAATTGCAAATGTCTCCTAATGCTGGGAGGTGCTGTAAGGTTACTGTGAAAATGAGAATTGACTCATTGTTTCCAAACCATTTGAAAAGCCCAGTAACTGAAGATTGCTTATTTATTGTTGAGAGGTTCTTTTACTTGCCTGTCAGACAGGCAAGTGAAAGCACCTGCCCTCGGTCAGCTAACGTTAACCAAGCAGTGTACTTTGTAAAGAAATGCTCATGAGAAAATGGATCCAGGCATCACAAAGCAGCAATCTTTCAGAGACAAAGGCTAGTTTAAAACGATGTCCACCATAGATAATCTGCACTTTCTTCTTACTCTAATATACACGAGAAAACCTTGAACATGAGTTTTCAGTTTGCAGTCAGGGTCATTGTCTTTAGAAGTTATTCAAAATTCTTCTGCACAGATCTACTCCAGCTTTCCATATTTTCAAGTGTGGTTGAAATGCCTCATTTCACTCATGTCACCTCATGTCTTTCAACATCTTGCATAGCTCTGTCACAGAAAACATTTAAAATTGCATTTAGCTTCTTGTATCTGGGAGAAAATGTTTGAAACCAGACCATGGCTTTTATGATGAAACAGTGTGAAATGACAATAGTTTAATGGACTCACTGAATCTACATTAGGCATATGCCAGCTTGCATTTCCTTAGTTTGATGAGCCATTAATACAATGTCTCAGAACTTAAATTGCATCATCTTTAAGCTTCACTAGGCTGTAATTTGTGCAATTGCACTCTTTCCAATGAGTTATTTATGAATAATGAAAAGCTGGACAAGTAGAGAGCTGCAAGTGCCGGAGAGAATTCATACTTGTGCAGCATGGGTGACCTATGTCAAATGCCCTCTGTCTCTTGTCACAGAGCAGCATGGGTCCTTGTTACAGAGAACTCATTTGACCAGAAGTCGATGGAGTCGTACCATAGTGAGCACAGCTAGGGTTAGCTTAGCCTTCTCCCTGCACAGTCTTATTTGAAGCCATGTCCAAGATCCAGGACTGATTTATAATTTTACTGGCACCTTAAAAAATTAAATTAAAAATCATGACAGTACCACAAGAACAAACATGAAAAGATCATTCTAGTGTATTTCAACTTGACGTATTTTTCATAAATGTGTTTTTTTTGTAATACTAACTTTGTACTCTCCAGCTGAGCAGTTGTAATTAGTTGTTGCATTTTGAGAATGGTACTGACACACACACACACACACACACACACACACACACACACACACACACACACACACACACACACACACACACACACACACACACACACACACACACACAGAAGTTAAAAAACAGGCCCCAGCACATTGTTGTCAGATAGTGTAGGCTTTTCAGAGATAGGACAGGACTTTGGTGTCCATCCTTTTATGCAAAATTGGATGCTGAGAGATAACGTTCCCCTTTTAATGAGCGACATAGTAAACATTTGGAGGTTAGAACATTTGTGGTGGAGTGATTAAACATTTTTCAGCTAGGAAAATTCAGTTTGTGTCTTATTTGTTAGCTTTGTGTTTTGTGAGCTTTTTATCGTTTTGCTTTTGCTGGCTGATTAGCTCATTTGTACCTGCTTTTTGCTTTTCCTTTCACACACTGGTTTACTTTCGATACCAAAAACGACTTCTCTGGTTTAGGCACTAAACAGTGTTGGGGTTTTTAGGAAAATATAATGATTTGGGTAACTATCCAAAATCACAAAGTCCACAGACATGTTCAGAGAGACATACAGGGAAAGTAACAGATGCTGGAACAAAGGCTGAAGGGAAGACGGCACTATATATATAAATATGTCACACACGAGGGTCATTAGAAGGACACAGTTGGGAAATGACACACAGGTGAAGATAATTAAAGAAATTGATAATTCTAACAGTAACTAAAGACTCCAAAATAATCAAGAAAACATAAAGCTGAGTAAACAAAACTATGAACATCAAACAAAAAATTCAATGTAAAAAGATCAAAACCCCCAGTCAACCCTGGGCTCTTCACAATGCCAAGGGGGTCCTGAAGAAGTCCAAATGTGATGAGTTAGGAAATCTAGATCCATCTCGTTGTTTCCATAAACCAATCCCAAAGAACACATTGTGCTTTTCTTTGAGAATTTGCCAGCAAGAATAAGACTGCTCATAAACAAACAGCTGATCAGATCGCCTTAGTCGCCCCTGATGGAGATCCCTGACGCAGTTGGCAAAGTGGTTATTTTCAGGTAGCTTTTTTCTGTGTTTACTTTTAGTGAGACTTAATCAGAAATATTAAAAATGACAGATGGAAAGTCGGATAGTTGTGTACCGTTTTGCGCGAGTGTCCTTCTTTTACTGAATCTTTAGATGACAGTGGGTGAGTGGAAATTGAGAATGATCCACAGAGGTATAATAGCCACATTAAAGGGAAATATGCCAGCTTGAAATAAACTGGATTTATCCTTTAACTGTACCACAGTGTTCATTTAATGGTCTCTTCAGTAATATTTCACCAGACACCAGCACAAAATAACCTCAATAACCCCAAAAGAGCTTTCCAGCTTTGCTGATCAATGCCAGTCATCCCACGTCTCTTTTTCTAGGCTGCTGAGATTTCAAATACTCCAGAAATACTGCAATCTTCCAATCTCCTCTACCCTAAACACCAGAAATATCAAAGTTTTTTTTTTCTAATTTATTGTTATTCATATTCATTTTGATTTTTAGTTTTCAAAACCTAAAACTTCAATTCCAGTTCAGTTTATGTTAGTTTCTAGTTAGTATCTAACTTCTAGTTTTCCTGATTATAGTTTCATGATATTAGAATACATATTAAAAAACAAACCCAGTGCTATTTTTCACTTTTTAAGACATCTGACTAACAGCTGTGTAGACATCCCAAGTCTTAATAAAGATTGTAATAAACTTTGACACTGATAAAGAGTAAAACTAAAGACATGTCTTGCATGTTTTGATTTAATTTCAGTTAGGTTGGTATGAGCAGCATCGTTTTCCATTTCTTGTTTTTCGCATTTATGTCCTTTTTTTCAACATTTCTTTCAAGCGCACAGTTTTACTTTTTAGTATAAAATAGTTAATTGTAGTAACAACTGCGTAACATTTAAAAGCTAAATGAAATGACTGAGACAGCCAGATGTTTTTATTATGTATTACTTAACATGAGTTTGTTTATGCTTATGGAATTACAGTAAATTCTTCTATAAAAGGCGAGTTACTTTACACAGAAATGAAAGAAATAATGACAATTTGAATGTCAGGAAAATAAATAAAGATGAGGCATTTCTTTTAACACTCTCACACTTCTTGTGACACCGGGGGCCCTTTCTCTCTATGCCACTTATGAGATCTACCGGGTCATCAAACATCATCTAATCCTGTTTATTTAGTTCTTTAAAGCCGCAAGAGAATTGGATTATCTAAACTGCATTCATCAATCGAGATGATTGTGTGCTCTTGTGATCACTGACTTGGCAAATCCCATAATTACCGGATACCATGATTAGCAACTCTAATAAGAGGAATGACGAATGGGAGATTTCTTGTTTTACTGGAACAAGAGATTCTATTTGAGGGCTGTGCACTAAAGGTCAAATCACAAAGGCAGTAAGAACAAAAAGTGGTAACAAAATAAAAACATGCAATCCTCTGCACACACTTCTAAAACAATTTTCTAATTTCAAATTTTTCTTTGGACTATTAATTAATTAACTATAATTAAAACGGAAAAGCGAATCAAAAACTCTATTTCATCAACTCTCAGATAACATAGCCCAATACTTTATTATAGTTAGTCAAAAAATCAAAGTGAAGGTCAATACACACTGAAGAAGACAAGACAGACAGCGTAGGAGAATAAAATCTCAAAAGCAGAAAGCTAGATAAATGTGTGTCCCTTTTAAGTTAGCTCTAGTACCCTTTGTTTGTCCACTGAAATAATGATCTTATTATTTATACAGTCTTATCATGTATTCTTTAATATTCAAACCGAGTAGCAGCACACCAAGGACATCAGAACAAAAAAGGGAAAATACACAAATAGTTGTCAAATGGCTGGGTAGGATTTTTCTATTAGACCTATTTAATAGGCTCCAAAGCAATTAATGTTGTCTGCCATTTAAAAGCAAATAGAAAGAGGACAAATTTTGGGGAAAAAACTACTAACCTATTACTTTATGTGCAATGAAAATATTAATTAGCTGCTTTTAGAGGGTGTGAAAGAAGAGAGCTCTTGTGGCAGAGGTGACTTCTTGTCGGGTAAAGTTAACTCAGGCAGCATTCTCACCTGTCATATCACAGATCTTGTGGTGTCATTTCTTTATTTTAAGTTTTGGCGCAATTGTTATAAGGTGTTGTAAAGTGCTAAGGAGTCAGATTTTCTGGCATTTTTTAAAATTTGTACACAAGTTTTTCTACCTGATCACTTTTAGATGAATAGTTTTTGTTTTTTTTTAAGCTAAATTTAAGCGGATTTATCAGCGCTGTTGGATGTAATGTGTTCCATCCTAATGTGTTACTATAATCACCTGAGAGATGCATCTGGCCCTTCGGTTGATCCATCTACTGTTCACTGAAGCCTCATTAGAAATGGTCTCAGTGGAAGGGTGGCTGTCAAGAAATCATTCTTAAGGAAGGGGAACAGCAAGAAACATCAAGAAAAGGCTGTGGTAAACTGGACTGAAACTCTGTGGCAACAGGACTTATGGGTGATCCAAATTTGACATATTTGTCATGGACAAGGTCAGGAGAGAGCTACAACAGTGAGTGTCTGCTGCTATCTGTAAAACACATTGAAGACTGTCATGGTATGGTGCTGCATGTTGGTTGTTGCTTGTTATATCTGATGGAAATATTTAATGTAGAAAAGCATGATCTAATTTTAATACACCACAAAATGCCATCTTGAAAACAATCGTAATGGCAATGCCTTCATTTTGCCTTCAGCAATGATTCCAAACACACTATCAATGCAGTAAAACATACTGATAGAAAAACACACACTGGAAAACTACCAGCCATGGATTGGCCTCCCCAGAGCTTTTAAGAAGCCTCAAAAAATATATTCCTGAAGAAAGCTAAAATTGTACAAGGCCTTGTATTTTTGCATATGTTTCAATAAATCACTGCATCTATTTCTCACTTTTCCAGAAAAAATATAAAAATGAGTGCTGGTTTAAGACTTTTAGACAGCACTGTCTATCTAATATCTAAACGATTTACTCCTGATATCTCTATGAAAGTAAGGTTACGATATACTACAGGTCCATGATATTCCTACAGTTTCCTCTCCACCTGAAATGCTGTTATTACATCTCATAAATTCACCAAATGCAACCGGTTGCTCCAACAAGAAACCATCAGCCATGGCTGGACAACACTTAAGTAATGATGTTATCTTATTTACATTAATTAAACCAGCTCCATGGTTCAACTTCATGGCTATGCGCCTTTGAAGAACTGAAATATCCAGGATAGCTTAAGCTTTAATCCATATACGTAGAATGAGCCCATAGTCATATATTCAGTAAAAACCAAAAATATTGTACAACAGCAATCTTTGAACTTCTGAAAATTGTTGTTGTAGAAATATATTTTAGAAAATATTGCTCCTTATAGACTTATAAGGCCTGGCTTAATGAGGACATCTGCTCAAAGAAAAGTGGAAAAGTACAAAGTAGCAAATAATGGAGGGGACTGCACATTGTTAGTATTTCTTTGATCTTATAAACAGAATTACAGACATCCCTTCAATATTATTCTTTTCCATGGTAGAATTCAAATCAGCCATCGAACCAATAATTGCTATAATTAGTTAATCCTTTTCCTGTTCACTGGTCAATGTTTTAGCTCACGTCTTCAAAAATGTATTTCATTCAATTTGTCCATTTATTATAGCTATTATCAGTTCTTCACACATAGCACATCTGTTCAAGTACCTGGACATGAATATTATTTGGAGTTGGACGACTTTTCTAAAAGCCACTTCATCCACTGGTTTTAAATAGCTCCAAACTTCTCCTCTTGGCTACAGTCTTGGAAAAAAAAAAAAAGTCACTGAGCAGTTCATATAATTAGACGAACAGCAACACTATCTGATAGATTTCTGTCCAGTTATAGAAAAGGCAATAGCACTGAGACAGCAGTTCTTTCTAATGAAATTCTTCTTCAAGCCAGCAGTGGTCAAACATCAGTTTTTGTACTGTCTGGTCTTAAAGTTGCTTTAGATTCATTTTACGACTTGATTTCAATTGAATGTCACGGACTTGGTTAGGTATTCTGATATTGTGGCATATCAAGTATCATTTATTTATTTCATTTATCATTTAGGTCGTGTCTCAAAAATTCTCACAGTGTCTCAAACAGGAAAGCTGTGAGGTTCATTTTATTTTCATGTGATGGTTTTACAAACACACAAATTCTGACAAAACGTTGTGACACTATGTAAAATGTAAATAAATAAAGTCTGAAATTAAACTTAAAAGGTCATTACTCATAAGCGCCTTAAGGATACCATTAATACTGGCACTGAAATACATTAAAGGCATGTCTTGGGCTTGTGATTATTGTAAGTTGAAGCCTTGATGTGTGCAAACTTCTTTAATATGACTGCCATATTAAGGCAGATTGTATGAAGGCAGCTGAACTAATAAATATAAAACTAAAGCCTGCTCTGGTTTGGTAAAAACAGTATATACATATTCACAGGCTCAGTCATAGAATCATATTTGACTGATTGTAATAAATTAGTCAAATGTGATGAAAAGCTTAAACGTTTCATGGTTTTACCTAAAAATAAGGTTTAAGATAATTTTTCATGAAAAATATTGTAATATGCATGAAAAAAGGACAGTTCAGTTTCAGCTCGGCTCAGTGGTTTTGGTTAAATTTTGGCACTGGGACTGGCAACAAGTAACATCGGGTGTCAAGAGAGAGCATAATGCCATCAAAAGATTCAAGAAACATGAAGAAATCTCTGTGTGTAAAACACAAGGCTCAAAATTAATCTTAGATGCCCTGTAATCTTTGGGCCCTCGGCAATGCATTAGAAATATTTATGATTCAAGATTCTGTCATGGAAATCATTCCATAAGGTCAGGAATACTTTAAGAAGTCATTGTCTATTAACACAGTTTGCTGTGCCACAAATGCATTTTGAAGCTCTACCATGGAAAGGAGAAGCGATATGTGAACATCATCCAGATTGTCTGGGCCGAAACTCAATTAAAATGGACTGAGGTGCAGTGGAAATCTGTTCTGTGGAAATTCTTTTTGATAACTATGAATGCTGTATCCTGTGAACTAAGGAGGAGAGGGAACATCAGCGCTCAGTTTAAAAGCCTGCAGCTTGGATGGCATAGAATTTGACAGCCTGCACATCTGGAAAGGCACCATCATCACTCAAAGGTATGCACCGGTTTTAGAACAACATATGTGCTCATCCAGATGATTTCTTTTCAGGGAAGATCTCAATCAAAAGTCCATACTGCATCAATGACAACAGCATTACTTCACAGTAGAAGGGTGCAGTCCAGACTGTTCATCAACTGAAAGCATTTGGTACATTTTCTCAGTCTTTGTTCTTTTGTAAATAAAGTATTGGTTTGCAAGGTTTGTAAATGATTGTATTCACTTTTAATTCACACTTCAGACAGCGTTCCAACTTTGTCAGAATTGGGTTTGCAGAAAAAAGTTGAAGTTTCTGAATTATTGACTGTCTTTGTCATGTAGGGATGTATTTCAGACTATAGATAGTTAGGATAAAGGGGACCAAGTTTTCAACCCTAAAATACTGGAATCCCCAGTCTTCTGCAGTTCACCCTTTTTCCTCTCCAGAGAGAGCAGTTGGAAAAACAGCTGCTGTAGGAAAGATGTTATTCTCAGCTCAGAATACTATTATTGCGGTCCCTGATCATCTAAAATAATTGTGGCGGTCTCAAGGCAGTTATGGAAAATTCTGCAGAACAGTATTATATTATTAGATATTGATAGAGTTCATGGGTGAGTTGCTCTATTCAGCCAGTGCAGTGTGCATGTAAATCAAATATGTCAGATAAAGAGAAATCCATCTAAATTATGTCAAACTCTATAGCGTCCTTCTTGCTCAGCATGGTAAATGTTAAATTAGGAACGTCTTGCATAGGGGTAGTCTGCATGCATCCTTGGGCAAGATACTAACCCCAAGTTGTTCTCTGATGCATCCATTGGAGTATGAATGTGCGTGAGTGGTAGCTAGAAAGCACTTCAAAAGATAGAAACAGTGCTTGTGTAAATGAGTGAATGTGGCATGTTGTTTAGAGCGCTTTGGGTACTCCAGGAGAATAGAGAGAGCTATATAAGAATCAGTCCATTTACCATTTGCATAGCACTCTATGAAAGTACATACAGATCAGCTACATTAAAATCACGATTATCTCAGTATAATGTTCCGCTGGGAAATCTTGGGTGTTCATGTGAATGTCGTTTGGAAATGTACTATCCACGCAAACACTGATGCAGAACAACCGCACCCAACAAACTGCAAAAATGGTAAATGGACTGGTTCTTATATAGTGCTTTTCTACTCTACCTGACTACTGAAAGAGCTTTTTACAACATATCTCACTCACCCATTCACATCGATCCATACAAGCAGTGCTTTCTAAAACTAACTTACAGACATTCACACTCTAATGGATTCGTCGGACAGCATCTTGGATCTTGTAGACAGCCTGCTCCACCTTCTGAGCTTCTACAGCCACCGCAACAGAATACACAGAATATCTGTGTCAAAACAATTTTAGTGTGTACATATAGACATGCTTTTCATGTTCTGGGACTGTTATGTTCCTCACTACTTCGTGCTCAACTCTCAACACAACATGTTGAGTCGTTAATATTCAAACACCACCCTTCTCACCAAATAGCATGTCATAGAGAACAAGTCTTGATGATAAAGCCAAATTCTCATTGGGAAGAAGTGAATACACTGTAGTGTGCGGCAAATCAAGATGCCTTAAATGACCTAAATTAGTCAAAAAGCAATTGAAAACTCAAAAAGTCATCAAAGCGTAGCCGCTCCGCCTTCCTCAGAAAGCAAGATTTGGTGATGTTCAGATATTGTGAACATTTTTTAATGTGTCATAGTGTTTGATAGAATTACAAGGCATTTTAAAATGATGTACGGACATGTCTTATTTTTCTTAATTTCAGGCTTGATGCACTTATTTATTTATTTTTTCTGGGGAGGGATTCAGCACTTATACCCCCGGGTGGTCCTCTTGTGGGTAATCCTATCCAAGCCTAGTTTTACAATTCAGGATTTCATGTCCCAATTGTGTGAAGAATCATACCAATATCTCATGTCTTGTTTAATGGCATGTTGGTGTAACACTGCCGCCTCAGCACATTAACTATATTTACTACCACTCTTTTCCTCAGGAAATTGCCTTGGCAGGGTGAAGAAGCACAAGCAGGGCATTTCCAAAATTTAAGTCTCCACAATTTATAAACGAGTATTTCCAGAATCACATTTTTCACATCTCTCAGTTCCAGTCTTGTGCTGCCTTGCTTATGCTGTAGCTATTGATGAGACCCATTGTAATCTATAGACGCTAATCGTAAAGGTTACCAAGGGAAAAACAAGAAGTGTGACATAAACAATACTATAAACCATCTGTCATGGAAGGGTTAAAGGGAGATGGGAAGTAAATTTCCATCCTAGCTTAACGTTGCATCATAGGTAGCTGCATGATAATAGTTTTGCAAGGAAGAGAGAATATATTTATGAATGTGCAGGTGTGCACAGTGCACAGCAGCTGGCCCATGGAAATGAACAAGCTATAAAAATATCCAGCTAGCGATTCTTCTGTCCATCTCATGTAACTGTGCAGTGACCTGTCATATCTATTTCCATCAGCTACTTTCCATTTGAATTTAAGCTCTTATATAAGAAATGATGTTATCCCCGAGTGTGTGTTTACAGGATGCTTGCTTCTAGCTAACCTTTTGTCATGTTATCTCATCTCATGACCTTAGATTCTTTTCTCCTTCACTTGTCAATCTCTCTCAGCCCACATGAATTCCCAACCTAATGCAGGGTCGTAACAAAGGTGAAATTGTGTATGTTGCTGTGGACCAAACTGACACGGGAAGAGGTATCAGAAATAAAATAATGGGACAAACAGTCACCTAGATACTGTCAAGGGAGATGAGGTTGAGGTGGATGAGCTGATATGACCAAAGTTCTTTTGGGACATTGATTAAACAGTATTTTTTTCTCAGAGCGCTTTAAGAGATAAACCTTACACAGAATGGAGAGTCTTGGGGAGTGAGCTGATGGTTATGAAGATGATAGTGGTATGATTTTACAGCAGTTTGTACAATAAAATTATGTTTTTTATCTTAAAATAACATTCATTGTGACATGCAAAAATAAATTATATTTGTTAAAATATGTATGTAAACGGTAAAACGGTAAAAAGATTAATATGCTACCTTCAGCATATTGCTTTTAATATTGTAAAGAAGCTGGTACTATAAATTTACTACAACAAGATGGCTCTATGTTCAGATTTACTAGCCTTTCAGTGGGGAGTTTCTGCTATGTTTTCTCCAACTACTTCAGGTGTGTCTCAACAATGCAACAACATTCATGTTTAATTAGTAATTCTAAATTGCCTGTGTGTGTGTCATCACCTCAGAATGTACTGGCAACAAGTCCAAAGTCCAGCTTCTCCCAATCCCTAAGAGGACAAAAATAACTGATAGACAACACAATTAATGAGAAATTATGTTCATGTCCCTGAGTTAAACTGACCCTATTAATTTAAAGTAAATATACAAATGTATTAAAAGCTTTCATGTTTAAGTACAATCGTGTGAAAAAGTGTTTGCTCCTTTCTGATTTTGTATTTTTTGTATGTTTGTCACACTTAAATGTTTCAGATCATCAAACAAATTTAAATATTAGACAAAGATAACACAAGTAAATGCAAAATGCAGTTTCTAAATGACAGTTTTTATTAATTAAGCGGAAAGAAAATCCAAACCTACATGGCCCTATGTGAAAAAGTGATTCCCCCATCCTCCATCACATCTTTGGAAACCTGAGTTCAATTTCTCTAGCCAAACCCAGGTTTGATTACTGCCATACCTGTTCTCAATCAAGAAATCACTTAAACAGGACCTGTGTAAACCAAAAGATCCTCCAAAATCAGGCATCATGCTGGGATCAAAGGAAGTTTAGGAGCAATAAGAAACAAAGTAATTGAGATCTCTCAGTCTTGAAAAGGTTATAAATTAATTACTAAAGTTGTGGGACTCCAGCAAACCGCAGTGAGAACTGTTATCCACAAATGGCGAAAACATGGAACCATGGCAAACCTTCTGGGGAGTGTCCAGTCGACCAAAATTACCCCAAGAGCGCAGTGATGGCTCATCCAAGATGTCACAAAAACCCCAGAACAACGTCCAAAGACCTCCAGGCCTCACTCGCCTCAGTTAAGGTCAGTGTTCATGTCTCCACCATAAGAACGAGACTGGGCAAAAATCGCCTGCATGGCAAAGTTTCAAGATGAAAACCATTGCTGAGCAAAAGGAACATAAAGGCTCGTCTCAGTTTTACCAGAAAACATCTTGATGATCCCCAAGAATTTTGAGAAAACACTTGGTGGACTGAGAAATCAAAAGCTGAATGTGCGTGTCCCATTACATCTGATGTAAAAGTAACACAGCATTTTCGGAAAGTAACATCATACCAACAGTAAAACATAATGGTGGTAGTTTGATGGTCTGGGGCTGTTTTGCTTCCTCAGGACCTGAAAAATGTCCTGTGGTAAATGGAACCAGATGTCTGGCCATCTGTTTGTGACCTCCAGCTGAAGGACACTTGGGTTCTGCAGCAGGACGATGATCTGAAACACACCAGCAAGTCCACCTCTGACTGGCTTAAGAGAAACAAAATGAAGAGTTTGGAGTGGCCTAGTCAAAGTCCTGCCCTGACTCCCATTGAGATGCTGTGGCATGAACTTAAAAAGGCGGTTAATGCTCAAACACTCTGCAATGTGGCTGCAATTCTGCAAAGATGAGTAAGCACAAATTCCTCCACAGTGCTGTAAAAGACTCATTGCCACTTATCGCTTTTTCACACAGGGCCATGTAAGTTTGGATTTTTTTCACACCTTCATTTAGAAGCTCAATTTTGTATTCACGTGTGTCATCTCTGTATAATATTTAAATTTTATTGATTTGATTGATCTGAAACATTTAAGTGTGACAATATTACACCTCCCATAGCGAATATGGTTATCTTTGTCTCCGTGTTAGCTCTGTGATAGGCTGGTGCCCTATCCAGAATTTCACAACCCTGAATTGTATAAGGCTCTGGTCACATCTAGTCAGCGACTATCTTGAAACCATCAGTTGTTTGGTGGAAGTTACTGGCAGATGCTGTGAAAATAGCTAAACCCTGATCACTTAGAGACCAGTTACTGAATGTGTATTACATGACCAGCTGGTAAGTTGGTGCTGATTAGTTGCTGGAAGTTCCCAAAGTGAAATTAATTGCAAAGAGGTATATAGTTCTACATGGGAAATTTCTTTGCAAATGTTCTGGTCACTAACAGGTTGCCATGGTCACAAGTAATTTGCATGAAAGACACAGACTCGTCAGCAAACACTCAAAGTCCTCACCAGGAAGTAGTTTGAAGCAAACTGGAAATGGAGAATGTTGAAGGGTGCTGGTTATAGCAGTAGGGCACAGCTTTTACTTTGTGTTTTGCTTCAACCTTTTTCGAGTTTCACTGCAGCTCAGAGAGTAAATTTGCAGACAAGTCTTTCATGCATCTTTCGGGCAACTACATCATTCTGCTAGTGACCATTAATCATAATTATTTTTGCTTAATTATTGTAAGCAATTGCTTTTTTTTGTAGCACCCTCTTCGGTTTCACCCGCCTTCCTCCAATCTCAAATGACTTGCCAACCAGTTGGGGGAAAAAATATTTTTCCCTGGTGGAGGCAGGTTGCCAGGTGGGAGCTTGCCATGGTGGCTGAGCGATTTTTAGGCCTGTGTGATTGAAGCCCAAAGGGTTTAAGAGGATGGATGGATGAATGGACGGATGAATAGTATTAAAAGCTTTCATGTTTAAGATTCCGTGGAGTTTACAGTATGTTTCTGTTTTTAAACATGATACCTTTAGACTGAAAACATTATTCTTTTAGTCTTTTGTACCTCATTCACACTGTGACTTCTATGTTTCCAAGAGGAAGAACAATCCTCCACTGAACAAAAGGGGGGAAATTTAGACCCAGAGGCACCCATGCAAGTAAGACAGAGCAGTTATTTAATAGAAGTTATTTTCTGGTACATTGGATTAATTGGAATGGCTACAGTACTTCCCCTGTAAACACATTTGTAATTGTTCTCACTCTGGGAATAGATGTCTGTGTTTTACAAATTGTAGCTCACTGGTGCTGCGCTTAAATACCGCACCCAGCTGTTCAGCAAATACTTTTTGTTAGATCTCAATCTTGCAAATGCTGCATCTGTGACAGCATTCACCAAGGACATATATCGCAAAATTTGCAGAAGTTATGTATGCTATGCAGGAGCCTGTATAAGTGTGTGCCATCATAGGAAACATGAAAAGGAAATTTGAAAGCATCTATTAGAGCTCCCTTTTTATTAAAGGTAATTAGCTTTCCCATATTTGCTGTATTTATGCTTTTCACATGTCATGTTGTATAACATGGTTAACCCTTTTAGTATATAACTATAACTTTCCATACTGCATGCTACTTGCATTGCTGAAAATATTAAATACTGTTATTGTTACTGTTTATTTGATAAAGATTTGTGTAAGTTAGAGCTGATAAGTAATGGCTGGCACATTTACACTTGTGAGCATTCAGATATTGCTTCCAAATCACAAAAGATAACATGGATTTATAAAGTAGCATAAAGTAATATTCCTCATAGAGGAAAGCTGAAGTCATTGTTCTCTGCCCTTTTAGCTCTGCTTTTGATCCCTTTTGTAACTCTTCATGGCCCTTTAACCATTAAATGCTCATCAGCTAATTACTATGTATGTCTGCTGGTTAATGCTGGACAGGTAGTGTTTAATGATACAGTAGTTTAATAACCCTACTTGATTACTGACAATAAAATAGGCAGTGAAGCTTTGGTAATGCCCAAACAGAAAGCTAAAAGACCATAAAACTCTGCAGAGCTTAGAAAAACTGCAGTGGTTGAATTTTTTTCACTCTCTTGTAATTGCAAAAAACATTCAGACCAAAGTGTCACCACGGTGATGTGTACTGGTCATGGAGTTCTCAATATACTGCATGCTGCAGTGGGGGGCATAAAAAATCCAGTACCTTTTAGATAAACATATACTGTACTAGTCATTAAATTACAGACAAAGCATAATTTGGACAACCACCGGACAGAAAATATTTAAATAGATGAAGGAAAATCAGTTCTTCTATGCAATATCAAATATATTGTGGGAGGATTTAGGCCGTCTGGAGAAATGGTGGAAAAGATCAGAGCTTTAACTGCTTGCACTAGAGCATAGATGACTTAGAAAAAGCCCTGAAGATAATCATGCAATAGAAAAGACTAAGGACAGGGGCAATATGAGTTATAAAAGATACAGGAGAAGGAAGGTGGCACTAATTTTGTAGTACCTTGGAGTCAGGAAAAGTAATTTTTAAGCTTTTGTAAACTTTTGTAAGTATTATTAGCTGCCTACATCTCAGGTTGAAGAGGTTTTTCTTTTTCTTTGAAGTCCCTGTAAAAGCATATCCAGTTTAAGTTTCTTCTATCACAGGGCTGACACAGAGACAGACAACCATTCACACTCACATTCACACCTATGGGCAAATTAGAATCACCAATCAGACTAACCTGTATGTCTTTGGACTGTAGGAGGTGGCTAGAGCACCTGAAGAAAACCCAAAAGATGTGCCTCTTAGGCTAATTGACGATTCTAAATTGGTAAGTTGGGTGTGAATGTGAGTGTGAATGGTTGTCTGTCTCTGTGCTAGCCCTCTAATAAACTGGAAACCTGTCCAGGGAGTAGCCCGTCTTTCAACCTATGACAGCTAGGATAGGCTCTATCCATTTTCTTGCAAAGTGGAAGCAAATAGATGGAATGGCTGAAAACGCATGGAGGACTGAGAACTATGTTGTTAATGTACCTTTTTTTTGTACATTTTTTTGGTCCATGAACTCAAAAGTCATTTCTTACTGCTTTACATGGAATTTGAGCATCATCTTGGAAGTGACTGCTGGTGTAGCTGATCATTTTGACTTTATAAATATAATTGTAAATATAATTATTATCTTCATGTCTTCCCCTCTCTCTTTCCATCATCTTTCCTGTCAGTCTTCACTGCACCTATCCAATAAAGCCAGAAGAAAGGCCAAAAGAAAATACAAGGAAACATGACGTTAATATTCTTACCCCAGGAGGAGACTTTATCAAACATATTGATCCTATAGATATTTTGGTATCTGGATGAATGATAGACTTTCTCCTTGAGTACATAGAGCACTTGGTGAAATTTTTATTTTATTATCAAAACAGAGCCAGTATTAATTTATCAGTTTGGGAAATATTTTCATCCTAGTTGTTTGTTTTATATAAAAGTCACTGTATGGCACATATCATGATGTAATTTAAATTTGGCTCTCTGACCTTCATTAGCCTAAGAAAACGGGTATATTTTCTTTATGTAAAAAAACCCATATTGGGTAAACTTTCTTGTTGTCTGTCTAAAACCTTCAAACAAATGCTGTGATTTGTGCTCTTTTTTTTTTTTTTTTTTTTTTGCTGTTTTTTGTTTTGTACCCAGACTTTTTTCTGGATGTGCTCGAACAGCATTCTCCAATTTTGCACCTTGGCTGTGGAATGACCTTTAGAGTAAACTAAAGCCGAATGCTTTTGTCTGCCTCCGAGAGTTCAGAGCTCTACAGTCTTCTGTCTTCTGGACTTTTTATTTTGTATTAGGTTACTTGTTGACTTGTTGTGTTTTGTTTTATGTGTATTTACGTTGTAGTTTATTTATTTTCTCAGTTGTAATTTTGTTGACATGACTTTTTGTCCACATCTTACTAGAAAAAGTGACTTTTGGCTGCTCCCTTGTCACAAGGGATCACCACAGTGGACAGGTCCACATGTTTGATTTGGCACAGTTATATACCCTTCCTGATACAGCCACAAAAGGGATTTGTGCCTCCATCTGTTTAAAAAAAAAAAAAATTTGTTCTCTTTTAAATAAAGGTTAAATCATAAATAAATACATTTGGAGAAAAGCATTTTATTTAAATATCCTAAGTACGATGATTTATAAAAAGGTGGTTTGATTCGGTGTGGTAAGAGCAACACTGATGATCACCACTAACACTCACCTGTGCTGTTACACTGTAGTTCACAAGTATAACACTGGGATTCATGGACAATCTGCTATTACTGTTGAGGGGGATTTACCAACTACTGCTTTTACTTGCCTGATTGACAGCCAGTCCTATTATTGGCACTAGTTCCCAACAATGAGTCCCAGTTGCTTTGTGCGTTTAGAGGACTATAACTTGAGTCATACCTTCCTAGGTTAAGCTATTTCTACAAAATGTTGAATTAGGTACAACCCCCTAATGTAGTTTTAAAAGGTGTTGCCAGCATCTGCTGATTCTTTAACAATTTTGAAACATAAACTTATATTCTTGATTTTCAAAAGACATTTAATACTGCTTTCCATGGAATTTGATGATCATATTTGAATTGATTGTTAGTGTAACTGGTAATATAATGTAACTGGTAAATTAATTTTTAAAAAAATAAAAAATAAGAAATGTCATGCCACATTTTCCAGTCAGGTGTGTCAGTTGTGATGGAGTTGATGGAGTTGATGATGCTCTTCAGCTGGTAATGAAAAGTCGTAACAAAAACTTTAGACACGCTAGTGAAAAAACACGTTGCTGCATGAATGATTTTAAATTTGACGTTATTGCATCTGCTATGATTATGGATGAGCTTATAAATCGTAGCTGGAAAAATGTAAAACTAGTTATTTATAATGATGGATTGCACTTATCAGCATGGCAGTTTCTGCCAAATGTTTTCTGTGAAAACAATGAGAGCCTGTGGGAAAACCCAAATTATACATTAAACTTGCATCGCTTTTACACACACCACTGCCACCTTGTAGACTGTCCCGGACCTTGGCTTTATCAATCATGTGACTCTGCCCATCAGCAGCAGATTAAAAGACTGTTAACCCTGTCATGAGGGAGAGAGAGCAGGGTTGGCATCAGAGAAAGGCTTGTCTAAATGTAAATAGGAACTGCATTTCTGGGTGAGCTTACCCTCCTCCTGGTACTCTCAGCTATAATGGATAACACTGCCAAGCCTGCAATTACTCACTGTCTCTTGCCAGCACTGTTTCATTACACCTTTTAGAATGAGTCCCATAAAAATAAATTAACTAAGCTTAAATAAAATAAAGCTATCTACATTGATGTTCTGATGACATCTCTGAAACTCTGTAGCCGCTGCCTTGGCTCTCACATTGCCTGAGATTGCTATTTGTGCACGCACAATCTTTAATTTATAGATTAAAAACAGACATTTAAAAGAAAAACAATGCTAAAAAAGCTAATACTAATTCTAAGGCACATCAAAAAAATACAAAAGACAGCATATATAAAATCACACAAATCCAGGCAAAAAGTAACCTTTTCATCTTTTAAGATTAAATATTTAAGCATAATTCTCACTTGTCACATTTAATGGTAACTTTACTATTATTTCATTAAGCCTCAGTAAGTCTCAGTGCCGGCATGAACAATTCTTTTTCTCCACAGCAGACATTGGAGCTTGTAAAGGAAAAGCACACCGACGGAGGTGAAAATGCTATATACCTTGTCATTCTGGGGTGATAGTAGTGGGCATGTTGATTCACTGTCATGGCTTATTGGGACACTTAATGGAAGTGAGCCGTTGCTAATAAAATTTGTACATGTGCGTTTCCTGGTCTGCCATGAAAGAGGTTGATATCAGGACACTGAAATGAAACAGCTAAATTGAATTCTCTTATTTACATGTGTGCTTTCTCCTGTGATATATCTTCCATGAAAAACAGCTGCTGGTCTCAGGTATGTGTGTGTGTAACACACAAACTGCTGGATTGTCCTGGTGTGTAGTCATTATTTTTATGTTCAACCATAGATTTTCTCAAAATCACTAGCAGTTAAACACAGTTCTCCTAGCTTGCGGTGTCTAATTTTCATCTGCTGATTTAAATTATTGGTACACTGCTCATTGCTTCACTGTAATCTTAGTTTTGAAAACATAGTTCAACACAATTGTGATACAGTCTGCTAACTGACAGTATCACTACTGAGTGATAAGAAGACCCTCTGTATTAAAGCCTGATTAACTGAACATCAAATTTAATGATGTAAACTGCAGCTGGGTTTTATTTTTATACTAATTAACTTCACATTAATCAGCAAGGTGTACAGTCTGTAAGCTAACATTAATCTCAGCTTCACCAGATCATTCCTAAATTGGGTGGTACTCCAAGTCTATGTATGCTTACAAGCGGTACTCACAAAATACATAAAGCAATATGCAGGGAATACTTTCTGACATACAAAAAGTAGGGGAAGTTGGCTTTTGGTTCACAGAAATAATTCAGAAATGGCCTATAAACTGAAGACAGTATTTATTACTGATATCAATGAACTATTTATTGAATAAATATGAACGTCAACTATAGTTCAGAATTTATTATCTTTTAATGAGATAAAAACACAGTATTCTTTATCTCATGTTTCCTCAGACACAGGGGATCCAGTCAAACTTAATGGTACAAACACTTTAATTTGAAATAATTTGAAATAATTTAAACAGCAAAAAATTCAGCCAGTTTAAAATACAATAAACAAATATTCTGATACAATAGATTTTTATATACAAACTTAAAGCTTAAAAACCAAAGTCTAAGAGCATCATCTGCAGTATGTTCCCCTACTCCATACAGAGCTTTGAAAACTGTTCATTTACTGAGATCAAGTGCAAAAGTCAGTAAATATGTGAAACCGACCCGACTCTGTAATGTGTTTTAGTTATGTACTGCTGGTTGTAATCTGTGAATGATGTCATGAATGATTTTCAGGTTAGGATTTATCTTTTCACACAGAAGTGGCTGCCCTGTCAGTTGCAAAGCCAACAAACTGTGCACATAACATTTCTTCATGAATCCGTCATAGCAAGAGTTCGTAACTGTAGTTTGTCAGAAACAGCAGTTTTGGTGCAGAACTGCTGTTGAACACGTTAAAATGAGAAACTCAGATGTTGGGAATTCTGATGTGAATGATCAGGTGTGTTTTCGATGCTGTGTAGGAATGTTTCTAGGACTATTTTGTGAGGTCCTGTAAAATCTGTTGCTTTGAATCCATTTCATTTCTCTTTTGTTTAGTTAACGGTAATTTTCATTCAGAAACAGTTGGTGATTAGTAGCATAATGAAAAATTGGAATGGATGGACTGGATCATCTCACTGTCACACGATTGAGTGCTGAAAGTGAAAGTCAGTTTCTGATTTGATTGCTTTTTGTGCTGTAAAATGTTCAGAGATGAATGCTAAAAAGCAGAGGGGTGAGGGATTTTTTAAATATGTTTATATCCCAGCAGCTGTAAAACTAATTTAACACAGGCATGGACGTATAGACCATCCTCCAATCCTCCTTTTTATTCACAAGGTTTCAGTTGTAGTTCAATACTATTTTTCTAAGTGTTACAGCATCAGAAGTCCCTTTACAGGATTTGCCTTTTTGATTTCTCACATCAAGCGAGCACAGAATTTCTAACAGCAGCTGCTTCACATCTCTCACAATAGACCACCATAACCAGCTGCTTCATATACCCACATATAAGTTTCTGTTTTGATTTCACTTTGTCTCTTATAGTTAATATTTGAAAATGGGTGCCATCAAGAGAGTGAGTAGAATCTGCATATATTAGCCAAAAATGCAAAAAAAATGTATCCGTTGCTTTAAGCAAATATAAAGATTTTATTTCTTACACATATTTATGGTGTACTACATTTGAAATAAATACATTTTCAAATTTGGTGTAATTATTTTTGCCATTAAGCTCCATGCACTCCTGTTCACTGAGGAATATCTCATGTGTGCTCTCTAGGTGAATTGCACCCAATTTCCACACAATGGCATTAATAGTAAGGGAACAGACTCTGCACATTGTTTCAGATTTAACCTTTTAGTTGCACTTTTTTTTTCTTGTTTGTGTGTGTGTGTGTGTGTGTGTAGCTCAAAAAGGGCTATGCATTTAGCTCATGCTAAATAATAGCTTGATCTGAACCCCTTAACAATTTGACCACTATCTTGACAACGAGAGAGATGTCTATTATGTTTATTTTGAGAAATGTTTAAGAGTTCTGTCAAAAGAAACATCCAGGGTAAAAAAGGGGAAAACTATGAAAAAAGTACAGGATATTCTTCTGTTAAATACAACAAAAAAAAAGTGTTTTAATGTTTAATAAACCAATTTCAACACAAGTTTGACTTTTGCTGTTTCTTGCTGTAAATAAATTTTTCTATGTAATTTCTAGTATTTCGTAAACAGCATTCACATTTAATGTTCTTTTAAAATCTTCCATTTGAGTAAACTGATCACAGCTTTGAATATCTTTTCACTTCCTATCACTTAATAACATAATGGAAACTTAATAATCACTGAAGAAGCATAAAGAGAAATCATAAATCTGAAATAGTTTAATATATCTCAGTTTTCTACTTTGTTTAATGACTTAATGTCTTCTTGAACAGTGCACCTTCTAAAATACTTTAAAGTGCGTGAATTACAATCTCTGTTATGAATGCTGTTGATTAGATATGAATTTCTCATTATCTTTTTCTTTTAGCAAACTTTGTTTCCTATTTACAAAATGCTTGGTTTGATCACTCCAGTAATTATGTGATATATTATATTTTAAAAACTGATGATAAGATGGTTTATAATTAAGAAAGTATTTTATTCCTGGAGGACTCTGATAGCATTGAGTTCCAGTAGTACCTAATATGATAAGCGAATTTAACCACAGCCATTTTATGATAGAGATCTAGGAGCTTGCTAGTGGCTGACACTGACATTTGAGGTTAATTCTTCAAAGGCAAACAGACAGGCAACCCGATGGGAAGCCTGATTGGTACTTGGAAAGAACAGCTTAAATAAAATGCATAATCAGATAGCAAACCGCAGGCAGCCAGCCATAGTACTTCATGTGATTCTATGGATAGGAAAGAGCATCCAGAGGCTGAGATGCAGTGAGTCAGCTATCAGCCCCAGCAGCACCGGGTGATTTGAATTTACTGTCAGGATTAATGCCATCCCTAGATTTCGATTTGGTATGTGGCTCTTTCGTTTGTTAGCGACTAGACTGAAAGTGTCTGTGTAGCTAGGCAGAATACTGCTGGAGTTTTCTCCATGTATCTTTTTGTGATGGAAGAACCTCAAAAAAGGAATATGTTCAACTTGCACAAAAGCTTCTTACAGCCTTGTCACATGTGAAGCTCAAAGTGAAATTCTTAATGATAACAAATGAAGAGAGAATGACACTGGAAGACATCTCATATTTTTTTTTTTTAGTCACTGCTTGAGGACGAATGCTTTCTCAGATGTTTCTTTCCACTTCATAAATTAGCAAACGTTTCCCCTTTTGGTCCTCTGAAGCAAAAAGGAATGACTGTCTCTCTTTGCTGTCAAATTAATTAGAATTATCCTGTTTTTAATAATTCTGTTAGGTTCTGTTGTGGGTCAGCTGTTACCTGGCTCTTGTCACATGGAAGTTTCTTGTTTTTGAAGAGCGGGGTTAGTTGTTAGGGAGGGAAGGGGGAAAAAAAATCCCAATTACCTTAAGGTTATATTTCTCTTTGGTTACAGGATATGATGGTATAAATGATGTCAGGGCAGAATGACAGGAACTCAAAAGAGGTTATCTGTAGCACAGCCAATTACTCCACAGTGGGCCAGAGAGAAAAGTATGGGTCAAACAAAAGGAGTCCATCAAAAAATGCAATTATAGAACGAAACTGCCAACAGATAGGGTTGTGTCCCAACAGGGAGGTAGTCCAACAGTTCCACTAAGTACACTAGTGATATTTTAACAGATGTGCTCATTAATTAGAAATGATGAATGAAAACACAATAAACAGAAAAAGCTTTGGGAATAAAAATACACTAAAGGCAATTGCAGCATACAAAGTAGTGATATATATGCCAGCCATAATTTGACAGCTCCATTGTTAATATTTAATTACAGGGACCTTTTACATTCAGCAGCTGTAAAAAGTTGTACAGTGTGTGGAAAAATAGGCTAACTGCTTATGGTGTCACTAATGTCATTAGAGTTTCTGAGCTTGGGTCTAAACATCATAGTAGACAAGGATGATCTTGGTTTGCAAAAAACAAACCAAAAAACAAAAAAATATTCAACATTATTATTTTCACTAACTAGTACAGAACACCAGATCTGCTAGAGACAATGGCAGTGACAAAAAGACAGGAGCCATAGCTGGAGATGTTATGGTTTTCATTGGGACTGGCCAGGTTGGACAGGATTAGAAATGAGTGTATCATAGAGACAGCTCAGGTTGAGTGGTTTGGAAATAAAGCTAGAGAGGCAAGGCCGAAATGGGCAAGTGCAGAGGATGGTTACTGGATTTATTGGGCAAAGGATGTTGAAGATGGAGCTGCCAGGCAGGAGAAAAAGAGGAAAATCACACAGAAGGTTCATGGATGTGGTGAAGGATGACATGCAGAGGTCAGCATGAAAGGAGAAGATGCAAATGACAGGGTGAGATGGAGGCATATGATATGCTATGGTGACCCATAAAGGGAGTAGCAGAAGAAGAAAAAAGGCGGCTAGACAACTCCATATTTGGCAAGGTGTTACAGCATTAAAGTCAGTCCTACGCATGCCAGTGAGCGCTAACGAGATAGGCTGATGATTTCACTTTGAGTTTATTTTAGATTAAGCTGTAGAACTGATGGAAAATGAAAAATGGGTGATAATTGTTTGTAAATTTGACACTATTAGCAGAGATCACCCCATTACTGCCCTGGCTGATTATCAGACCAGATATTTGTTGTTTTCAGAATCCATACTTAATCCAATTGCTGCTTAAATAACAAATGTCTCTGTTTTGCTGTAATGGCTCTTTTTGAACAGTTACCGCTTGCAGGCTCATAGACGAATGGAAATAGTAAATTATTACTGAGATTATTTTGTTTTAAAGATCATCTGCGACATGTCTCAAGATTTGCAGTTGAATGGCTGCGATGTGCACCAGATCTCCTTCACAGTGTTAAAATTGTGATTTTATTTTGGGGAAGAGGGAACACTTGCAATGACAATCAGGGTGAGAAGGGCAGTGAATGAAGATGCTGGATGGGAAACACAATGGTGGAGGCTGCTTTCGTGAAATTCTCTCGATCAAATTCATGGTGCGCACTTCTATGTTAATGATGTGACTGAAGAAACAACCACCATTCCAAGTTTCAGTGTGGATCACTGGCCAGATTAAAATCTTTCAAAGTTTTGTTTTTTGTAGACTTTTTTTTAATTGCAGTACATTTAATGTTGCACCGTGGATGTTAGAAAGTAAAAATGGCAATAAAAGCACAATCCCAGCATATATTGAGTGTGCAAAATATTGTAATAGACAGTACACTGCTGTTTTCATGTGTTATTTTACTTATCCAGCTGTTAAATAATTGCATATCTGGAAAGTTTTTCTTATGAAAATGCATGAAGTCATATTTTTTTATGCCAGCAAACCTTCCAAAAATTGCTTTGTGAATGTATGATGGTACTCATGATGGTACTCACAATTAGTCATTTTATTCAGTAACACCACTTGAAAACTCTAATAATGTAATGTATTCATATTAAGAATTTCATATTTTTTTATAACTCCCACACATTTGAGAAAGTGGGATTGCTGTAACAAATTTAAAAAGTTAGAATAAATCAATAAACTTGAAGTAATGTATATAACTCTGTGGTTTTCTGCTCCAGACCTGACCACCTTAATCATGCCACAATCTGGATAAATCGATTAAAACAATGAAAAAGCAAAACAAATTTGCATACCAGCATTTGAAACTTCCAAAAGTTAGTAACGCTTATTAAAAGTAAAAGCAGTGAATGAGTTATTTTTTTCTTACAAGCTAAAAGAGCTAAAGAGCCATTCTCTCCATAATGGCCAAAAAACCAACATAGGTAAAAAGGGTAAGTCTTTACAATATATAGATCACAAAGCGCCACTTATAGTGTCTAAGTTTTTGAAAGCTATTGGAAAAAGGCAAAGAGTATCCTGCAAAAAAAAAAAGACATAGTTGAAAGGGGAAGCAATTTTGAATTGAAAGACAAAAACACTTTCTGCAACAATTGTGATAAATGACAATGCGTATGTAGCGGGGGACCTCAGAGAATAAAGAAACGGGAAAGTGCCTAGGAGGAGGAAAAATAGGGCAAATGAAGTGGCAAAGACAATCTTTGCAGACTGCACGGAAAAAAGAATATCGGTCTGTGTCTTTGTGCATGTGTAGGTGTGTATGCGTGTCTATGTGTGTGTTGGAGTGGGTGGGTGTGCATACATCTGCGTATGCATATGCAGTGGGAAAGAAGGAGGGGGTGTGTTCACTTGGAGACAGCAGGGATGGCTTATTAGGAAATCATTCCTTTTAGCCAATGGTTTTTAAGAGGGAGGCAGATGTCATTTGGCTGAGAAGTACCACCTCCGAGAGCCAGCACATCCCCTTCAGTGTAACGCCGCGCTGTGTGAGAGCACCACTATCCCTGCTGTCTCCTCTCTGGCTATTTCTCCCGTTTGGTCCACAGACACTTTCTCGCCTTCTCCCTGATTCCTCCTGCTCCCTCTCTTTCTCTGCGCTCTGCTTGCCCCTCCTCTCTCCTTGCCTTTCCCCCCTTCTCTCTTCTCCTTCTTTCTCTGTGATTCTGAACCATAGACACAGATAGGATCTGTTACAGCATCAGCATCAGCAAGAGCTCAGGTAAGACCCTTTTTTTCTTTTTGGTTTGTTTTTTCTTCGCTTTGCAATGAGGGTTCATAAAATTTAAAGCATAAAGCCTGATTGCTTGCTTCCCGTAGTGGACAAATTGATTTCTCCACATTTCTAGTTTCTCCTTGCTCTGTTTGCCGTGATGAATTTGAAGTGGAGGTCTGATTATTTTAAGAGAGACAGTCTGAGCAAAGTTGAGGAACTCAAATGTCATCTTGTAAGTGCTTTTATTGCTAATAAGTTGTGACAATAACAACTTCAGGAATTTTACTACAGGCAGAGGAGTGTACATGATAGGTAGGACTGAATATACCCTTAGATAAAAAGGAAAACACGGATATTATGTATTAAACAAAGATGAGCAATGAGGCTGAAAGAATGAGAAATAAAGCCTGCAGCATGGGACAAAACAGAGAAGCAAATGGGCTTTCGCTGGTCGAAGCTGGTGGTACAAAGTGAGTTAAGAGTTAGGGAAGCTCAAGTGTTCACAGATCGGCAGGTGCCCAGCGGACGCAGTTTATCAGGACCTGTCATCCTTCCTGAACAAAGATATTTTTCTCTTTGGTATATTTATAGAGTGATCACATGTGACTTTGTGTACAACAAAGAAAAACACGATAGTAAAGCTATTAGTGTTCTATGCAAGAACAGTTTTTCTCTTCTTCAGAGTCTGTGAGAACATCTGAGGCTATACAGTATGACTGACTAGATTTTTTTTTAATGTATTCTTTTAATCTTGTCTTAAGATGGTTACATTGCAAATCTATGTCTACCGAAATGAGCAAGTGAGAGAATCAGTAGATTTTTCTACAACTGCGTGTTATAAGAGAAGGTTAGGTCATAGTGTTAACTATATAGTAATTGCTGGTCATGGATATAGCATTTGTGAAAACAGTTCCCTTTCAAAGTGTAATCTTTATAAATGCAAATGACTATATAAATTTGCATAAATTACAGAAGCAGACCTTGCTTTTTGCCTCCCTCATTTCGGAGATGTTAAAATGAGTTTAAGACTGCCCCATGAGCAACGCTTAGCCTTTGAAGTTTAAATAAACAATAGGACCATGCAATTGTACTTGTGCAATGCAACAGTGAAGCACATTAGTGTCACTTAAATCATGTCTCATGGTGGGTTTGTCTGCTTTGGAGCACCTTTGCAAGAGAGCCTTTGCTGTAATGATGAATGTTGAAAGGTGGTCTTTGCTGATAAGTAATCTTTCAAGTTCATCTTTAGCTAATATTTTCTCGAGGACCGATGCCCTATTGGTCGTTTCTGTGGTGTAAGAATATTCATCATACTGATGAATTTAAATGAAATCTGAAAATAGCTCTGAGCAAAGTTGCGTCGGGTCTCATAAGTAATACAGCGGTGTGCTTATATTTCATTCATGACATAGTTTGCAGCGCTCTCTTGGACTGTGGAGAGAAATGAGAGAAATAGCTTTGTGATGTGAAAAGACACTGGTTGTTGAGGTGAGAGAACAACCAGATACACTGCAGTGGAAACACTAACAGCTGGAGCTGAAACTGCATTTTAATTTATGGACACACACAGAAAACTTGCTCATTTTAACCAGACTTGCCATATTCCACAACAGTTCTGAGGCATTTATGCTGTTTGCTTGGCAATGCAACCCACACTGCACACAGCAACTACGAAAGGCATGGTATGGGCTTTTTTGACATCTGTTAATGATACAAAATCAGTGACAGAACTACAAACCAAGAGATGTAAACGCCTTTTGTGCAGTATGCGCTGTATGTTGGCCATATAGGTTACCAAATGTGTTAATGTTTTCTAGAGCAAAAAGAAGCTGCCTCAGCTTGCCTGACACAGCCTCTTTCATTAACCCAGCATTCAGCTGGAGACCCAGAAAAATATCCGCGTTTTGAGGAAATGAGAGACAGAGAAATGGGGAAGCTGGTGCCTTTTCAGTCCGCTGAGGGTTCTGTGCTGACAGCTACACTCAGTCTTTTTTTCTGGTTGGTTGTGAGCTGCCCCAGGTGTGACAGGCAGCCGGAGTAATGGGGGACATTTGACAGATGCATATTTCCAGCCTTGAAAGCTTCATATAAAGAAGATAGACGGCATGGATTCAGGCTGAGCGTGGGACAAACTGTTGGGCTGTGAATCACCTCAATGAGTGCGCCGCCTCTCTGCTCGATTGATCCGTCACGTGACTCTCACAAGCCTTCCAAGTTACTAATTGTATCCCCACCTGATTATTGATTGAAATATGAGGGTGGTATATTGGACTCAAGGAGGCAGGCAGCGTGTTGTGCGCACTTATACTGGTGGATGTGGCTGAATTACAGACAGAGGGACCCCACAGATTTCACTGGTTTGATTTCAAAAAAGAAATATTTGGAATGAAAAGTGTGACTTCTGTGTAGGTTGAGTGCGCATGTGTCTGCATGCACATGTGCATGGGGTTGAGGTATCACTTGTGTGCTGGATCCATTTTTGCAGCATCGCGGGATGCTACTAATAATGGTGGCTTTATGCAATAATTAATCTTTTACAAGGCTATAAGGGCACATAACTAGGAGTCAAGGTAGGAGGATTAGATTACAGTTTGTAAAGTAGATGGAAGCGTTTCTTGGCAATCAGACTTCATCTGGCAGTCAGTCAGCGCAGGGAAACGCTAACTGAGCAATGAATTCTCCAATTTAAGGTATATTTGTCTCCAGTGTGCCCTATGTCATTTAAAGTCCCTGTATAATTTAAATTTACAGATTGGCCCATTTTTACTTGTTAAAGAACACATGTTAGGTGCTTTGAGCTAATATCCTCACAGGGATACTGACATGTTTGGCTATTAAAGTAGATGTCATGTTTGCCATGTTCACCATCTGGGTTTAACATTGTAGCATACTAGCATTTGTGAAACTCAAGCACAATAAACCTTCTTCTTATTACTATTCTGAATGTCTGTACATGGCAATCCATACAATAGTTGCTGTCTGACTGATCACCAGATTGAGATGAGCTGAAGGTACATTTCCACACATGCGTGGGTCTAGAAGATAGATGCACCCAACATAAAGTCACCCATTGGTTTTAGACTGCACATTTTCACCGCTCAGCACCTTCTTAAGTTTTCAAAGACAGATGTTGCTATATTGGGATAAGATGTAGTGATAAGCTATCAGCTTGATTTTGAAGCTGCATGGGTGGACATGAAGGTACAGACATCTAATAAGCACAAAGTAAGAGGTTAAAATAGTAGAACTTCACTTAGCAAAACTTTGTGGATGGTCTGTACCACAGCGGGCAGTGATTTTGTCAGATAGGTCCATTAAAAAGCTCCAAAGGCCACCAAAGCGGCAAACATGGTGGAAAGGTCTACCAGTGTCTCCCATTATTGGACGTTGAGTGCATCAGATACCTGTAGCTACAGCAAACTGATTGCCAGGTTTCCCAAAACAAAGTGGCCATGCCCATAGCCCACAAAAGTACAGTGCAGTTATATTACAGTTATTATGAAGGAAGCTATCCAGAGAGATGCCCAGTTTTGTGGACCATGTAAGTCATATATGAAGCATGTAAAGTTTCTTAACCTTGTAAAGATGTCATTTTAACAAAGGAGTCTATGGCAATGGACTGTATTTAGGAGCCAGACTGAACTAGATTTCGATGGATACTGCACTTATTGGTATTTTACATTGGCTTCCTTTTTCAGTCTTGGGAGTTGACCTACAAAATCATGCACAGACCAGCCACAACATTATAACTGCTGACCAGTGAAACAAATTATCTCATTATAATGCAATGTTCTCCATGTGTGCTGATATTCATGTGGCTGACCACCCACTTAAGGATTGTTCCAGATCAATCACACTCCCACAGCATTGACATTGACCCAGCCTTCAAACTCCCTCGATCCCAATCTGATCAATTATCTGCAAGATGTAAGCCAGATCCACCGAGGCCCCATACTGCAACCAGGAACCAAAGGATATACAGCCAAAAGCCTGGTGCCACACACACCACAGGATATCGCAGACCCACTGTGTCCATGCTCTGATGGGTCAGAGCTGGCATAAGAAAAATTGGAAAAAGATAGCAGGTGGTTTTACCGTGGTCGATGATTGACGATTACATACAAACTAGAAAGATCACGTGTAATAAAATACAGCTAAAAATATAATTTAAGAAACGTTCTCCAAAGTTTTTGTGTCTCAGCCCCACATTCTGATCAGACAGACTGTTGTTAAGTAACTCTATAGAGAAAAACAGCAGTCAGTGATTGCAACTTAACTGAGTGCAACTTCTCCACTGTGTAGGTGTATGCTGTATTTGAAAATGCCTATGGTGTTTCAAATAATATAGCTAATCAAAGTGATATTTATGAACAAATTTGCATTAAAATATTTCTTTTGACTAAATCACAGTGATCACAGTTTCTCCGTCTGTATAGCAAGCACATGTGGCCACTTCCATTTGTATTAAATAATAAACATAAGTTCTCTTTTGAAGTCATGAACTGTGAGCAAGTGTTCTGGGCTGCAAGTAAAATGTTACACAACTGTTTTCTTTATGTGAAAGCGTTGGCATCATAAAACGATAAAGGACAGATGGCTTAGTGCATACTTCTTTATCGCTAAGGGCTCTTCATATTACAGTTTATTCTGCCGTAATATGATGCAATGAGAGTGCTGAGCAAGTACAAAGTTATTTGTCAATTACACCTCCCTGTTAATAGGATTAGATGCATCTGAAAAGCTCTCAAAAGGGTTGTTTGCAGTGAATATGCTGTTCACAACTGTGACAGAGAGGCACGGCTCATTTTGAGGCTATGAGCAATAAATTGTGACAATGTTTTGGAGGAAAGTTGATTATTGGTTGTAAAGAGTCCATCAGTCTGTATATGTGGGTTTTTTTTGTACTATTTTAATTTAAATACTCAGACAAAAATGATGACGTAATTTCACAGTTGGTAAATTAGGAATGCTTTCCCAGGATGGATACACTGTTGTGTGCTCAAATGATATATATGCATAATCACTTTAATCAGTCAGTTGATAGTCAAGGCATGCATTTAACTGGATAACCTCTCTGTTATTTTTCATTTTGGTTTATTAAAATTTGTGAACAACAAGACAAACATGTGCACATATGTTCCCAACATAATACTGGATGGTTGTATTGACCATCTCAACAGATTGTTAGAGATTCTATAAAATAGTAGAAATTCCCTCAAAGAAATCTTTTTCTTAGAGAGGGCTGTCATCGGTGAAACCAAATTGGCCTTTTGAAAGTATGTCCATTAGTTTGTTTGTTTGAACTGAAGAAAGTCCTGTTTTTTTTCCTGATTGAAATGCAACTGTGATACATATTTTTAAAAAAAATAGCAGACATGTTTTTGATTTTATTTTCCCCTCTTAATGCATTCACAAACCAAAGCAAAAAAGGCATCCCCTTGAATTTTTTAAAAGCTATTTACTATATATGACAGATCTGCATTAAGAAAATATAACGTATCTCCTTTGATGGTTTAATTTGAATACTTTGTGGAGAGAACTGCCAGGATGTGTTTTGACAATGTCTTCATCTCGAGAAATATCAAATCACGGAAGTTCAAAAGCAGTTTGTAACCAACAGGAACACTTTAGGGGTTTGGTATGCCTGCAAAATGTTTCTGGGCTGTAATATATTTCCCCCTTCACTCACTTTACTGCTTTACACCCTTTTCACATGAAAAGCGACACCCGCTACTATTCAATTCATTTTTAATGAGAAGCATGCGGGCAGTGAGGGACTTGTGTGCACGCACCGTGGAAGCATGGGATTTATCACAATTGTCAGAGATCACATTTTATGTTGAGGTCACGAGAAGGAGGAAAATTTAATTTTGGCCGGGTTGTACTGCCCGGAGCTGTAATGTACATATTTAAATTTACAGGGATATAAACTAAAAGGCACATGTCAGTAAAGGGAGGCTCAGCGAGCTGTTTGTTCTGAGACGAGAAGAATGTACTCTTGTGACCGTGTCCTCTGGTAATGTTTTGTGTAAAGGCAGAGTACTATCAAAGCAGCTCTTATTGTGTCAACAGCTAGCAATATTGTAAATGTGTGTGTCACTGAAAAATGGTGCAGCAATAAAGTAGAAATGTGATATCCTGATTGTACAAACTAAATATTGCGAACGGTTAGCTTGAGTGTTGATGCTAGCCAAAGTTAGCTATCTTTATCAAATTAGCTGGTGGCAGAATTGAGCATGATGTCTTTTATATATTGTTATGGACTGCTCTAGTAAAGTGAGTGGGGAATACATTGTTGTTGATTGAAAACATCCCTTCATGAGGGTTTGATTACTCTGCTGTTCCCATGGTTACTTCATTGCGCACATGTACTGTATCGATACCCCAGATGGTGTGTTTGTTTCTCACATGCGGCAGGGTGTGGACCTCAGATTGGAGACTGCTTCCATCTGAAAGCACCTTTCTCATGACACATGCAGTTATATCATTAAGCTAGCTGCCATTTATTTTAATTTGAGCATGTGTGGGCCATTCATGGAAAAGTAATTCATATTCCACCTTGCTTTGCAGCTTCCCTATGATGTTTCCAAGATATGTTTTCAATTCCAATTCTGAGTATGGCCTTTAAAGAGTTACATAACTTTAAAAAACTCTTTCCTCCTAGGTATGTACTTACACCCTGCTGTCTTCAGGTGGTTTTAAAGGAATGCTTGTTTGCTGTGTGAGTTTAAATTCTTCTTTTTCTACATTATCACATGGGATTGTATATAAATATCATGCTATTTTAGGCGCATCTGGTGCTTCTTTAAACCTTTTCCTGCCATTTTATTTGGCATCCGAAATATTTTGGGTTAGGTCAGGTTGGGGTCGAGAATTTAATGCCATAACATGGCACATTAAAAGCAAAAACATTGTGATAACACAAGAAATGTCTTGCTGTTACAGTTATGTGCCATTTTAAGGTACAAGTTTGGGGGAAAAAAATATTGCATGTCTCTCCTTTATGTTAGAGAGCTGCAATTTTCAGCTTTTTCAAAGCAACTGCTATTTTAGCATTTTTTTAAATGTCTGTGGAGAGAATGGAAACCTATACTTAACAACTGAACCAAGTGGTGGTTCCATATTTTAGCTCCACAAAAAGAATATTCTCACATCTAGTGCAAACATGCTGTATGCACAGAGTATAAATTACAGTTACAGCTACTACATTCATCTGGGGTAACCTGCATTACGGCATAAACTGTTCGGGAAGAGTAATAGAGAAAGAAATGTGTTCATTTGCTGCAGTTTATATAAGCAACTATTTGTCTGATTGCTATATTCATGAGCTCTTGTGATATTAAAATGTAGTTTTTTTACACTTCTGGCACAGTGGTTAGTACTGTCTCCTCAGAGGAAGACGATTTGAATTTGCTGCCGAGGACTTTCTGTGTGGAGTTTGTGTGCTCTTCCTGTGCCACCAAAGACATTTATGATGGATCAATTGGCAGTGAGTGTGAGTGATTGCCTGCTTCTCTGTGTGATGAACTAGTGACGCCTTTTGGGAAATGTCAGTTTAGATGGGGCATCAGCATAGGCTTCACAACCCTGCGACCTTAGTTAGATAATCACCTAAGAAAATCCACAGATGGATTTTCATAAATAAGGAGCTTAACAAACTGCTTTGATAGTTATCCCTGGAAAATGGAGATATGAGTTTGGTTTCATTTTAGGGTGAATTCTAGATTACTTAAAAACCTTGCAAGCATTTGGCTATGTATATGCAGGTTATCCTCAAAGATTACTTTTAAAATATGCACTCAGATACCTCAGTTTCAAAACTGTGGCTGCCAGAAACATGGCTTTTCTAGAGCCAGACGTGAGCACATTCTAGCGAAGGCAGAATGCTAAGTTACAACTAATGCTAGAGAGCCTAAAAGGTACATCTATAGTCTGTATGTTAGACAGAAAACCAAATTGAACCAGGTTGTAAACATGCTTATTCCTGCTCCAAAGTTAGCCATTTTTACATGGAATTCTGTGGGGACAGACCTGCTTTTAGAGCCAGCGTGATATGGCCACTCGTGACAACTAAAGTTTTTGGCACTTCCACATTGTCTTCATTTCTAACCCCTGAGAGGTTGCTGCTGTGTTTGCTTGTTGAGTAACTGGAGCTTCCAGTGAGTCATTTATCTTGCTACATTAGCTGACATACTGTATATATGTATATAGACTTGCATCATGGTGTAACTTTTATGAGGTACAATACTGTAAAAGGTGACTTTAAAAATGTTATTTTTCCCCCAAATGGTTTATTTTGTTGCTGCTCCTTTAATTTTCTATAAAAATTATGTGGTTGAATTAGGATCCCATTCACAAATAAACTACCAAAGTGTGGCTCTGGGAAACAATTGTTACCTCTTTTGACCTCAACTTAAAAAATGTACCCTTTTTCACCTAAGCTTAAAAACACCTGACTCCATTAAAATAAAGAAATCCTTCTTAGAGGAAACCACTTAGAAAATGCTACCCTTGACATGGTTAGTGGTGATGATTTCATGCTCCTATTCCTCTTCACATCAAACTGATAGAGGGTAGGATGGAAGCTATTATTTGGACAGAAGAATCATAATTCTCTGCAGGGCTGTTGCTACTTCACATTGCTACCCAAAATACAAACACTTTTTTTTTTTCCCAGAGTCTATTGAATTTGCTGACCCCCAACACCCCAACAGTTTTCAATTACATTAGCCCCCACCCTGCAATCCACTTGGAATACAAATGCAGAAGCTTGAACATGCCTTCTCTTAAGAGTCTTTGTCAAGTAGCCGGCTTATTTGTCTATAGTTCTTTCCATCTGGCCACACAGGTTATTCGTTGGCTGTTTTGTAGTTGTCAGGCAGCTGAAGGAGTCTGTCACAAAACCCAGTCAGCTCACTGGCCTTTAGCTTAGATCTCCTGCTTTTGTCACCCCAATTAACTTTGGATCACTGGCTATATTCACTAAATCTTCCTTGCGCGTAATAGAATTAGTGCAGCAATACAATCGTTCTTAATGGTCAAATGTGTCTTTTTCTTGGCCTCCTGTACAGACATTCTGTCTCAATTGGCGTTTTTTTTCTTGGTTATTCTGCTGCTGTCTTTGAGGTGTCAGCGGTAATTACATTTAATGAGAAAGGGATGGAGTTGTTCACCTGAACAGAACGCACAACCTCTGATGAAAGAATGCCGTTTCTGCTTATGAAAATGTGCAGTCAGTCAGTCAGTTGCGATGCTACTCTGATATTCGGGGTTCGAATCGGTTTTGAACAGTCTTTTGTGCGATATGGATTCAGAAAGAGGCGATGTCACAACTAATGACTGGCAACTAAAGGGAGCGTGTACTTTAAGACTTAGTAATGTAGACTGAAGAGGTGAGAGTGAGCTGCTTAAGATCAACGTTCTTTTGATTTGCTGAGGCTCTTTTAAATGCTGCTGTTGCATCTTGTCTAATTTACCATGATAAGAAGCTGTCTTCAAGCTGAAATTACTAATGAGATGGGAAATTTTTTTAAAAAGTGTATTAAGAAAAATCCGCTGTTGCTCACTTGGTGTTACCACAGCCAAATATGATTTCCCTTGCAATGCATTTACTCTCTATCTCATCCAGTGACTTAGTATTTGCAGTGATCTGTGGTGTGAGTGGAAACATCATCTGACGTGAAACTGAAAGATAAAGAAGTCCTAAGGCAGATTTCATCATATTTCTGAATTTTTACATTTTAATTATTTAATGCTTATTATAAATGCTAATTATACTCATGTTACATAGACTACTGTGTACTTTATGTCTCACTCGAAAAAAAAGTCAGAATTTCTTGTAATTTTTAAAGTGGTCTTGAGCAATATTTCTCTGGACTTTTTGAAAAGTTGTCAGTTTTTCTTTGGACACTGGCTACTTTTTCACTCACATTCAGTCGAGTGTTTGTACCTGATAATTTTCACAGAAATGTTTTTCTACTTTGTTAAGCCTACACATAATAGACAATCTAGCAAACAACCAATTTTAGATTAAGATTTAGGAGCTCAGCTTGGTGTGCAGTGTGTCTTTAAAAAAAAAATGAGGAAACTAGAGGAGAGGAGGAGAAAAAAGTCATGCTGAAGGGTAACAGTGAGGCCAAGATATGCCAAATCATAAATAGAAGAAAATAAAATAAGCAGCAACAGGTCTCATGGAGTGATGAATCCAAATGTGAAAATATTTGTTCAAATGAATTTTTAGTTCAAATCACTGTCAGTATGTATGGAAGAGGTTATAAAAGAGGTACAACAGTTATTATCTACAGCCATCCATTGGTATGGTCTGTTTTTGATTGTTTTTTTTTTTTGTTTTTAGTGGGGAGTTATTTTGTGTTACTGCTTCCTGTTTTATTTTGATAGTAGTTTGTCTAGTGTGCCTTGTATTTAGTTTTACTTTCCTGCCTTGTTCTAATTAGTTTCAGCTGTGTCTCGTCATCCTCCCGTGTCCACTTTCCTTGACAACCTCATGTGGGAGTATTTAAGGCCAACCTTTCCCTTTCCTTGTTTTCAGAGAGTCTGTTAATCCTCCTTGTGTGTTACTGGCTTGTGTTTTGAATTCGTTTTTTTATTACTTTTTCCCAGTTCTTATTCTAAACTATGTATAAGGTCCTCAATATGTGTATTTACATGAGCAAGAGTAAATAGTTCATTTGCTGTAGTTTAGAGGCAAACTGTGCATCTATGTATTTGTCATTATTGATAAATAAAGTAGGACAAGCTCTAAATTAACAGTAGAAAGGGAGCGTTTCCTCAGCATACAATAGAGTGGCTCATGGATGTGCGTGCTTTTTCTTAACACTATCATTGTAGCTTTGGCTACACAGGTAGTATGTATTTAGTACTGGAGCTGCAAATTGCCATTCCAAAAAAATATATTTTGCTTAATGTATAGCTGTACGTTAGTGCTTTATGCAAGTACAGATGTATATGGTTATATTGGTTAAATCCACATAGTCCATATAATCCTATTTCTTCATTTACTTAATTGCCATCCACATTGCTAGTACGGTGTCATTATGCATAAACAGACAAAAACACCCACACACAGATGTACATTCCATTAAACAACCCTCATTTTTGTCTGTCTTTGAATATTGCATTTTATATAACGTGAGTATAATGACAATGAGAACTCAACTTTTTAAAAAGTTTTGAAAAATCCATCGGTGATATTAAAAGATTTGTGCATTTTTCTTGGTCGCTTGAGTTTCTGGTCTTTCCATCTGGTTGTCTTCTGATGTAGTGTTGTCCTTATCTTCCTGGACTCCTTCTCTGTGTAGATACACTCTGTCTTCATTCACACTACATGTAATTAACGGTAGATAAGCTAACATTTTTAAAACATCTACTGATTCACTTATTGCTGTTTGGGTCTCGTGTTGACATGTGGACGAGATGCTGCGAGGATGCGTTTTTAGCGATCGTATTTCACCCTTTTGCCCTGACACCTGAGGTGCAAGAATCAGTGTTGCATTGTCACGATGCTGCATTGGCCCTTTGCTCTCCACGGCAGCTGCCTGCTTCAAAAGGCCGCCTGTTGATGTGCTCTGCTCTCTACAGGAGAAGCTCCTGTGATAGTTCATTATTTTATTACACTTCAACCTGCAGCAACAGGCTGTAAGACATGTTTCTCTCTCCTCATTTGTAGTGCTAGATACAGTTTCTCTGCTCTTTTGCATCTAATTAGGACAAGCTGTGTGCCTCCAAACAATGGGATAATGGCTGGCACTCACTGGCTGTGCTGGTGCTGAGTGCCTTCTGGCCAAGCACCAGAACGTTGGAGTGGAAATCTCTCCTTACACAAATGTGGCACAGTTACGAGTGCCAGGGTATGCTGGTGCTTATTGGTATCCACATCACATCCACGTCATGGACTCTAGACGGCCTGGTGTTTTAATTGTTAAATATTTTACTCAGTTTATAGCTCATGAAGATTTGAGAAGAAAAATATTTGTTGTGGCACAGTTGTCTCACAGAAACAAGGTCCTGGTTTGCAGCTTTTGGTTGGCTGCAACCTTTTTGTGTGCACTTAGCACGTTTTCCCTGTACCTGGATGAGTTGTTTTCAGATTCCTTCCATAGCTTGTTAGGCTAATTGGTGATTCTAAATTGGCTGTAGGTATAGATCTGAGAATGTATCCCTATCTGCCTGAGTTCACCCTGTGATGCCCATACTTCCTCTCCAGGGTGTACCCCGCCTTTCACCTAAGGGTCAACATCAGGTGACCCCCCTCCACCCCCGCCTTGACCCTGAACTAAAGAAAGAAAGTAAAGAAAATCAAAACATGATTAGTTTGTTGATTTATATTTTCACATGAAACCGATTTTTAAAAATCCTGTTGTTTCTAAAAGCCTGATTGACATTTGCCTTTTAGTATCACAAAATAATAAAAAATGTCGTCAATTCATATCATGCTGCTGTATAATTGCCTACAGTAATTTTGGTTAATCAAAGGCAATTTAGATTTTTAAGAGCTAGACTATTCATCAATGGTCCACGTGCAGGACCCTTTGTTGTGTTGATGAATGTTTAGCAATGAATTGCCTTCATGAAAGAGATGTAACATTTTAAATTAAAAAAAAAAAAGAGCTATGACATTCTGTCATCTATCTGCAATATGTCATCCTCAGCCTCAGTAAATAATACAAAGGCGCAAGGATTAGACCACTTAAAGTTTCAAATTTGCCACCCTGTGGATTTTCTTCTCAAATAGCTTTTACTTTCTTGGAGCAAACCCTTTCTCGTGCTCATACATTGTTATTTTTTCATAGTTTTTCATTTTCCTATTGATGTTATTCTGAAATGGATTGAAAAAGACATTTAAAAATGAGAGATTAAATATGTCTGGATAATATGTCTGGATCATTCTTATTTATTATCTTAAATAAGGTATATGAGGCCATATATTATAAATTGTATAATTTGCAACCCAGCGTTTTCGGGTGCATTCTTTTCTTGTTCATAAATTATATCTTTTGTTATTTATAAACAAGCTATACGCCTCCAACCCCTTAAATGAAGAAGCAGGTTGTAATAGCATGTTAGGGTGTAGAAGCTGTAATGTTTGATGGTGTGGCAACATGTGAATTGCTTAGTGCCACTGAAAAGAGTTTTAGCTGAGAAAGGTGTTCTACAGAGGACTGGAGGCTTCTACACTGGTCTTTTGTTCTCCCCTGCTTAACATTGTTTTCCCAATGGCAGGTCTCCATACATTGCCTTGTCATGCACAAGTGTCTTCATTAGAGCAGCGTCAGTGCAGTTGTGACAGCTCTAGTATCACAACAAACTGAAGAAAATACTGTCTTGGACTCATAACCCTGTAAGACCCAACCCATCAAAAAATTCTGATTTATTTGGAACTGAGATGTTTTTTAACCCTTATAACAAAATACGCTTTCTTTTTTTTTTGCTATATCTTGTTGTGTACGATATATTTTTATTATACATTTATTATATTTTTTGTAACGCATTTGATACATGTTTTTGGCAACTTTTTTTGTTAACAACAATGTTAATTTCAGACAAAAAAAAGAGTTTTTTCCATAACATTTTGAAATTATAGCAAGTATTGATCATGCCGATGAGATAGAGGTCTCAGAAACTCATGTTTCAAATATCAACTCATGTAAACTCATGTATCATCTATCAAGGGCATTATAGGCTTAAATTCTCAGGGAAGAAGACCATTAGTTTAGCAACATAACGTAGTAACAACCATGTAAAGAGTCAGAGCGAAAAAGAAATCAGTAGTGATGCACTTGGCCAGTTGCTGACAACTCATCCTAGTCTTTACCTGCATTTGGAGAGATAATCGGAGGCATTTTGACCCCTGAGCATTGGTATTCTAATGTTAATACTCTCATAAATGCTCTGATCCATGAATGGCTAAACAACTAACTTCTCCTGTATTATAACTTAATCTTAATCTCGAATCTGTTTTTCTTAAAATGCTTTAATGCCAAGTAAAATCCTGCTTCCAAGCAAAACTTGTGACTCAGCTGTAGGACTGTCTACCCATAAGGCACCACTCACATCATGAGGCCAATCTGGAAAGCAAAACCTAATTTTAATCTTTCAATTATTACATTTCTCTGCATTATTTAGATTTAGAAATATTACTAAAAACTGATATATTTTTTTTAGTCATTGTTGAATTAATTAATCAATTGGGCTTTTAACGATCTAATTTATGCATATAAAGGTTACAATGTTAAATTGCTTGTTTTTAAAGGGAGGCTGTACATTAACTTTATACTTTAACTTTTTAATTTTTGGTTTCGCAGAGAAAAGCTGCAATTAGGTTTGCAAATCCTAGCTTAATGGACAGATACAGAAAGAGCTATAGATGAAAGCATACACTGCTGAACACATTGGAATGTATTTTGCAACAGCAAAATTAGTTTTACAAATGCTAAGAACATGCACTCTGTATTCTTATCAAACCCAGGAGGGCTCTTCAACATAAGGCTGGTAACCTTGATGAGTAATGCCTCCTCCAAGTCATGGTCACACTGCATGTTCTATAAGATATAACTGCTCTTTGCTCTCGTTAACAATAACCACATCTGCCATTTTTAGCAATGACACTGGAAAAGATCAAAAATATATACGTGATATATGTTGTGTGTGTTAACAAACCCAGTAATTCACAATCAAATATGAAGTAGATATCCTTGTAGGTACCAGAGCAGGTACATATGCATGAAAATTCGGGTTTCTTGGATACAAACACTGAGCGTGAACTTATTAAGAAACCACATGTTTGTTCTTTCTTGGAAACATCATGTGCATCAACTTTAGTCATGGCAATTAAAACGTGTCATTGTAATAGCTCTCACAAAGATATACATAGTTTACTAACATTATGTAAAATATAATACAAGTTTGTCTATTCTGTCGTGTCAAGAAAAATATGTAAAGGGTTATCAGCACATTGCTGGTGCTACAGTTGAATAATTATTTAGAGTAAATAATAACAGCTGAATAAGATTCCAGTGGGCACAACCTAAATAGAAGGAAAAATGCTTTATTGCTGCTGTTGACAACACTTGCAGCTTTTTGGTCAATGGCTCACACCGGACTTCAAGGTGTTGTTTCTAAAGCAAACCATATATTGACAGATGATGTCATCACAGTCGTGGCCTATTGGGAAATCTAAAAAAAAAAAAGTAAAATCTAAAAAACCCCGTAACAGTCCCTTTGGAGACTGTCCAAAGTGCCAAATGATGCTGATGGAAAACCAAAGGTGCACTGATTGGCATACAAGTGCCACATGGCAGTTCTAGTTGATTTATTCATGATTCTATAAAAACAAGATATGTTCACATTAGCATACTACTTGACAGAGTCACGGCTTAATCCACAGTGCCAGTTCCAAGTTGTCAACTCCAAAAACAAGATGCAGCAACCCTTGCAGCCAGCTTACAGTCTGCCTTTACTTACCATCTATTTGACATTTTACATATAAAACTGTGCATTATTAAGTCGAAAATAAAAAAAATTAAAATGTGAATTTATAATCCATCAGCTTTCTTATCTTATCAGTTTATCCAACTTCACAAGAACCTGTAGCTCTACATAAGGCAAGAGACAGTGTGCACCTAGGGTTAACATAAAGAGACGATCACACAAAGTCTATTTAGAATCATCAGGTAACCTAGCAAGCATTTCTTTCAACTATGGGAAGAAGCTGGAGTACTCAGAGGAAACCTACGCAGGCACAGGGAGAACTTGCAAACTCAACACAGAAAGGCCCATGAGGTTTGAATTAGGATCAGTCTTGCTGTGAAGTGAGAGTACTAACGATTGTGTCACACCTCTTATCACATGTTATTTGACATGGAATTCATTTCATTTTTTTGTATTTTAAAGACTTTCACTCTGTGTGGAAATGAAAGCTTGGCTCACCATTGATAAAAACAAGTTACATAAGATAAGTCAGTTCCTTGCATTTTATTAGACAGAGAGAATTATTGTGTTTAAGCTCTTCCAAGTCCTCTTTTTGAAATTGCAGCATTAGAAAGGAAGGGGCATAGCAAGAAATCATTAGAGTTCTTTGTGACACTGTCTGAGAGTATAAGCTGATTTGATCACTGTGCTGGGAATGTTGGGGAAAATTCAGGTGGTCATGTTGAAGCCACAGATGGTACGTGAATCTACATTAGAGTGCTCATTGACTTTACGTCGTGTTTTCTTTAACTGGCAGATGGAGCATCAGGATTTAATCTCACGAATAAACTCTGCCATCACGGTCATTTATTACTTGTAATTAGTTGTATCATTTACAACCTCGGCATAAAAGCGGAATGTATCCGCTCTTCTGCGTTGCGACATCTTAGAAATGACTAGAAAAGCAAGAAGGTTGTAATAATTACTGGCTTTAAATTCCAATCACTCACCACAAATTGACAGTCAGAAAGCATGGTGTGATAAACTGATTAAATAATGAGATTATATTGTTATGATTACGCATTAACTCCCCTGTTAAAAATAATCATTAGGGTATTAATTGTTAACAGATTAACTTCACTGCACACTGATTAAAATAAGTCACCTGCAGTGTTATATTTTTTTTTTCTCTTTTTTTTTTTTTTTTTTTTTTCAAATGAAGACTTTTGGTCAATTACTTGACCTCTTATTGTAGTTTTTAAAAGAGTGCAGTTACACATGCATGCACATGCACAACTGTACTTTATTCAGTCCATTTCCTTTCACAATACAGTGAAATATGAAATGCAAAAAATCATGCAGCATATGAATATGATAATCTTCTTACCATAATGGTTGCAAAACAGCTTCTGAATATAACTTTTTTTCCCGTTTGGTGGACTAATGGAATTGTTCAAATTCTTACAACTAATTAATAAAGAGAATAATATTGGAAAAGTTCGAGAAATATTTAGTTTTATCTCCTGCCTTGCCTTGTAATTTTTCACCAGCATTGTTTGGCTTCTGCATCTGTGAATATCTTCCACCTGGAGCTTATCTCCAAAACTGAAGGTGGGCAAAAACCAGCCACTGACAGATTGGGCCTGTCAGCACTCGAAACATTTGATTGGATTTGGTGGCCACTGTGAGGTCTCTGCTTTCACAAAGTGAACCTGTGCAGGGTTTTCCACAGAGACAGAATGTTCAATAAAGTCCTACTTTCAGCCTTCCCTTGCTCCCTCCTCCCTTATCTGGGAAGCACAACCAGATAAGTGCCTCACCCAACAAAGGCGATAGAGCACTCACACTGTGAATCCATATGTCATGCTGTGTCTTCCACCCCAGAGTTGATAGAGCATCAATTAGACCTCTAGTGTGGGGGGGGTTAAATTTTCCTGTAATTGTTATCAATGTGTAATATAGTCCTGAGGGGTTCCTATCAAAGTACCATATTTAATTATGCTGCAATTACAGTGTCGCTGTATCGTCTTTGTTTCATCCCAACTACAATATTATAAACTATAGGTACCATTTTTTGCACAGCATGTCATTGATAAACTTTTCTAAGCATTAACTGCACATAGCTGCAAATGTATTCTATATATGCATGTATACGAGGTGTAGTATTTAATAAACTCAATGCAAACTGAAAGGTTAACTTACTATTTAGATTGGGTCAGTGAATGGGACAGCAGGCATCTGCTTAGATCAGTCAAGGAAAACTTCAAACAGTTTAGGCCTTATTAAATAAATAATTCTGTTCCCTTTTAGTATTTCCTTCCCAAAAAAGCATCTCAAAGACGTCACTCACAAAGTGGTAAACAACTAATCCAGGCTAATCCAGGCGTATATCACAGAGTTATTCTCAGAGAGGCTCATGCTTAATGAATGTCAGCTGCTCTCGGTTTAATTGCATGTTTATTCAGCACTGTCATTTCCATAACATCACGCACCGATTTTTTAAAATCTTTTATTTTTTGTTGCTTTGCTTGGTGCACAAAAGCTGCACGTTTTTTTTAGTCAGTACTATATTCCCGTGCAATGCAGAATATAAAATGTTAATGAAATGAAACTCTAACTAAGAGCATCAAGAAAAATCTTCTAATTTGTTTTGTAAAAAAATATGGAGGAAAACAAAAGTGTTTACATGGTACCAGGCGATGGAATCTGGGCCACAATAATGAACCAATATATTAATTCAGACAGGCCACTTTTTTAAAGTCTGCTCTAAAACGATTAATTATGATGGAACACTGGGGGAAAATTCAACTTTTGCACCTCTGAATTTATTGTTTGCCACTTTGACAAAACTTGTTTGTAGCCATTTCAGATTAAATGCAGCCATGGTTAAGAATGCATTGTTTTGTCTTGGTTTCTGGTTGCAGCATGAGGTCTGCTGATCTCGTAATGTCATTGGTGCTATGCTGGAGACAGAAGGTAAGTTTTTATATAGCATCCTGCTGGAGATAAGGAAAACTGTAAATTGCATTGTTCTTATCATAGACTTGGTGGATAAAATTAATAGCTATTTTGCTTTCATTTCGTTTTATTTTATACTTCTATTTTATACGTCTTTATCTACTCTGATAGTCTAATGTCTAGTGATTAGCTGCATTTAAATGCATGCGTGTAACAGTTAATATTCTAAACTAGTACATGGCATTATGACTTTGTGCCTCTGACAGGCGTGGCCAGAGACATTGTGTTTTGGGGCTGTCAGTCCATACAACAGGTTTCCTTACATAAAACATTTATTGAAAAAACCCAACGCAACATTAATATCAAAAGGTTCGATGCCAGAATGGAAGAAAGAGCCTAAATAGTTCATCTGGGTCCGTTTTTGTAGCCTTGAAGACCAAGGAGAGCTGCATCAGCTGACCCTCCCTTGTAAGGCAATTATTGAAAACTTCCTTGGAGACAGTGGGAGGGGCCTGAGAGACTGCAAGATGAACTCATTAGATGATTTTGATGATTAAAATGCAAAAACACAACTAAAGAAATGTGGTGCATGCCAATTAAATCGTAATCTTCACTATGGTTATATATCCTGTGAGTCTGGAGAGCCCGTGCAGTCTATAACTTCACTGGTTGTCAGAGGCATACAACTGCAAGGCACTAATTATGGTTGTTGTTTGTAAACAATTTACAGTGTGTGTATTTCAGAAATGTTCCTTGGATATTGAGAGGAATGTTACTTGTCAAAATTTCAATTACCATCTAACTCACAGCAGGCACTGCCCTCCTCTACTCTGTCTCATATGTCTCTATGGCACATTGTTGTTATGAGGAATGCATTATTCAGTGCAGCAGTTGGTTACTGAGTGTTGATCCAAGACTCCATTTCCTGTTCTAGATTTGTTTATTCAAATGTGACAGTTGTGAAAAAGCTGTCTTAACGCTCTGCAACTGAAGGTCTGAGTAGATTACAAGATTAGACGATATAGAGATGTTCCTGTCTCTGTACTGTCAGCTCCTATAAGACAGATGAGTCACATACTGTTATGTTGTGAAAGCTTCATAGACCACAGTGACCTTTCCTTATTTCTTTAACAATTACACAAACCACAGATATGTAATAACTACTTTTATTTTAAATGAATATAGGCCTCGATCTTTAATACCATATGTGTACACATATTAGTGAATGAGGCCAAAGAAATGAGCAGAAAATGAGAATACATTCACATTTACAATTAGACAATTTGTCTAGCCTTGCTGGAATATATTGCATGTGTTAAATACATGTTTTTTTTAATCTAACATTTTAAAACATGTTCAAGGCCTAATTTTGTTCTTAGCATATGTTAGTGATTCATAATAATTACAATTCAATACAGAATCCTTCTTTGGAAGAAAAAAAACAGCGGGCTGTTTGCAGACAGCAGGAATAGGCTATGTGCACATTTCTCTAAATAGAAAAATATGGTTGTCTTGAGGTGTATGGAGTAAGCAGTAAAGTTGGAGAAAACCATGACTGAGGTGGATGCTGCAAGGCACACTTCTCTAAAGTGCTGCAATAATTGATGCGCTGAATGTAAGTCATCAGTCATCATTATTTGTCTTCTGAGACTGAACTGGGGCTTAGGTAAAAAAAAGAATTTGGATTGAAATAAAACAAACAACAACAAAAAACCAAAACAGAGAAACAGGATAATGGACCAGAAGATAAAAACATTTATATGTAGGAGAGTGGCCTGACATGTGGTGGAAAGGAATCAGTTCCAGCAAGGACTTTCAACAACATGTAATTTCTTAAACACAGTCCAATCGGTGTAACGTTTATATTTTGTCAAAGGAAAAAAACAAAGGCGATGCAAACAAACTTTTTCCCAGCTATTTTAAACTGTAGGCCAGTGTGATGCTGGGATGGAGTGGTCACTAGCCATATATTCCACTGTCCAATACATGCAAGAATGTGATCGAGATGCCCACTTATTGACTTGCTAGGTTGTCTACAACCAGCTGCAGTGAAGCATTTATATATATGTATATATATAGTATAGGATTTTATCAAAAATGTCATTTTAACATTAGGCATTCAGCTGACTATCAGTTCAGTTCAAAGACACCGAACTAAGTCTCGATGAGCCTGAATTGCTGCCCCACCAGTTCCATCACTGGTTGTGTGTCATGTAGATCAGCGGTCCCCAACCTTTTTTGCGCCACGGACCGGTTTATGCCCGACAATATTTTCACGGACCGGCCTTTAAGGTGTTGCGGATAAATACAACAAAATAAAACTAGTACTGGTACCGAAAAAAAGAAGATTTATTCATATCACACGTGAAAAGACCCAGGATGACCGAGTTAAAGATAAAAACGATAACAAAATAACGCTGAAAACCGATAAAACCCCCGAAAACCATACATTTCACACCTGAACCTCTACTCTCGTGGCCCGGTACCAAACGACTCACGGACCGGTACCGGTCCGAGGCCCGGGGGTTGGGGACCGCTGATGTAGATGGCAGACAAGTTGCTGCTCTGTTCCAGATGGTAAAGGAATGTCATGTGCTATTGCAATGTTGTGAAGGACACAGCATGCCAGAATGATCATGCACACCTTTTCAGGGCTGTAAAGTAACCCCAGCTGCGTCCAAACACCTCCAATGACCCTTGAGCTGCCTAAAGTGTGCTGCGTTATGGTGCAAGGAAGTGTTTGTAGCAGAATCTCTTGAGTAGTTATGGTTTTAGCAAATCAGGTCAGGCCAGGTTTATCAGATAAAAATATGGCAAAGAGAATCCAGTGTTTAGAATTAGTAAATTACATACTGCAAAAGGCCTTCTGTGTTTGGTTTCCACCTTCTCAAAGCCATTGTAGGTTCTCTCTGTGTGCTGTGGCCTGTCCATCAGTCCAAAGACACGATTGTTGGATTCATCTGTGATTCTAAATTGGCCGTAGGTAAAGATGTGAGCGCTTGCTTGTCAGTCTGTTTGTGTTAGCCCCATGATAGACGGGGTTGACCTGTGCAGGCTGTACACTGTTTTATGACAGCTTGGCTCCAGGCCAGATCGCCCATGAACCTAAGGTGAATAAGTGCTTTAGAAAAAGTATTCATATATTTTATCAAGTAGGCAGATGGATCTCAAACACATGGGTGCAGTACATTTCTCCAATAATTTCTGGCACTCGAGCAATGTCCCTATTAATGTTGCTCATCACAAGGAAATTAAATATGCTTGGACAATGTCCTGATGATGATTTTAAAACCTTTGGAATTGAACAGTTCAGGGAATACTACAAGATCTGCGCTTTCACTCTGGAAAAAAGCTATTGGGTTAGCGTGGTCTGTCTGAAGAGTGGAATGTTGTTCCAAGAAGTTGTGTAGCTGCTGCAAAACTTCTCTTGGCAGTCAGGGATTTCTGACAAGCCATTTGTTACACTTCAAAATTTGTTATGTTGGTCTCTGAAGATGGCCTCTCTCCTGAAGGCGTGGGCTGCAATATATTCCACCAAGGCTAGATCTGCCTTCATAACACCTGCTTAGAGAGTTGGAATCATTTATACACCCTCTCTGCCTAGGCTATAAAGTAACCAGTTGGTTACCAACTGCATATATTTAATTTTATGACACTACAAATTAGCAAGACTTCCTAAGAGTAGACTGGAATGCTCCTATATTAACATTAAATATTTTGATAGGAAGAAAACTGCAAATATATATTGGATATTTAATAGGATGCACTTGGGCAATTAATCCAAATAATTTAGTAAATTACGAGCTATTCTATGTATTCATTATTAGCTTTTCTTTTGTTACAGCTGGTATGTGACTAATTTATATGCATTAAAACTATAATAGATTACTTAGATATGGTTGGGTAAAGTTGGATCCCGTGGCAGACGTCAGTCTAGGAAAATGCAAGGAATTTAACTTAATAAAGGAATTTAGAGATTTTCGCAGTTGCCATTTTGTGTTTAAAATGTATATTCAGAAACAAAAATGTTTTTCTTAGTTGACCAGACAGCTGTGAGCAACACAGACAAGATTTGCAAACCTAAAGTTTGATATCTGCATCTGTCTGTCCACTGAACAAGTTCTGCTGACTCTGCATCCAAAAGAAGTTGCTCATTAAGAGTCCCACCCCTCGTGAAAGATACTGGCTCTATGCTACACTACATCCTCAGCAATAGTAAAACTGCCAGCACAGAGTGGAGAGTTATTTCCAGAGCTAATGGGATCCAGACACTTTTATCTAGAGGTTTTATCAGTTGATTAACTAATGCATTGTTCTTCGTCAAGATGTAGCGAGTTGGTTCAGTCACCCTGGGATGAAGAGGTCAAGCCAAGGTGAGATCCAATCAGGCCAACAGCACTGTCCCAGGCTGGAGGGTCCTGGTGTAATTACACTCTCCAAGACGCCTGGTGAAGTTACAGATAAGGTGTGGGCATTGTTAGGGGACGTTGGGAAGCCTTGTCTACACAAACACATTGTTTCACATTTTTCATGTTAATTGCATTGTCAGGATTTGGTGTTGCTTTGCATCATAAGCTTAAAGTTTCAAGGTGACTTTTTGTGCTTTCAGATTGTGGTGTGGAAAGCCTAGGGTGATAAATCCAAGCCTCTTGTGATCATTGTTAAGGCGCTTGTACGTGTATTTTAACTTTCTGAGGTCTAAGACATCACCATTGATGACCAACAACCCAAGCCATGAACTCTAACACTGAATTTTGGATAACCGCAAAAAGAAATTTTGATTTAAAATTAGCAAGAAAACTTTTTTTGTTTGAAAAAGGGTAAATAGTTAATTTTTGTAAATGCTCTCTATTGGCATTCAGGATACAAAGAAAGAAAATAAACTTAGAGTTAAGCAATATTTATCTTTAACAGGAACATTTTTTCTTTTTTTCTTTTTCTTTTCAATTTCTTTGGTTGTCAAGTTGTTTTTATAACTGTTATTGTTTTGGAAAACGTTTTAGGCATTTTGTCCTATGTTTGTTTTCACTGTTAAGTGTTCATGTTACGCTTTGATTTTGGTTTTATACAAAAAGCAGTTACGAAACAAAGTTCCTCTCTGAAAAATATGAAGTATGTTAAAGCTTGGGATGCTTCCAAGAACGCTTTCCACCATGTATGTTTTCACTGCACACCTGCAGATTGCTTCATTGTCTTGTACTAGTTCTAGAGCCTTGTATGGAATAGACAACAGCAAGGTTTCTGTTTGTCCTGTGTCTCGTTGCAAATAAAACATCCATTAAAAAGAAGACAATAATTGCACAAAAATAATTTCTGTTGGTCCATTATGAAACAAGAGTGGTTTTTGATCAATTATTTAAAAAAGTAAACACGTTTTATTGAATGGTACCTCCTATTATTCTATCAACATGCTGTCTCTGCCCTTTATTTCCATTAAGTTGTATTGTGTGCGTCTGAGCCATTGGATGTTGAATTAGAACATTTCTGAATTTTGGTAACCCTTTTTTTGTGTGACTAAAAGTAGAGACTGGAGCAGTCAGCCCATTAAAAAGACAAAACCATAACCGGCCATTAAAACTATTATGAAAAATATAATTGAAAAGAATCTCTGCGGTCAACATGAACTTTGAATATCCATTAACCGAAAGCATATCACTAATCAAATTTCTGATGCATGTGAAATTGAATTACACATATGCCGAAGATCAGCATTATTTCCGACGAGTGAGAGGCTCATAGTGTCCAGGTCATCCTTCTCACTCCCCCTGTCTCAAGGCCCAATACAGCAGGGTAAATTTGTATCCTCTTGTGCATTGGCGTGTCTGATTGGTAGATCAAGTTTTATGTCCCCCTGTCTGTGACTCTCATTGAATTACCGCCATGTGGGCTGAGCAGCTGTTCCTGCTGGTCGCAGCAGGCTGCTGTCGTTAATTGAAGCGTAATGGGCTCAACAGCAGGGAAGGTCAGACAGAGCGCTCTGCTGATGCACAGCCCCTGTCTGATCATATATACAGTATACCAAGAAACTTTTTAACTCCCCTCCTGTGTTACACCTCCGTCAACCAGACATGTGAGTCAACTGTTATCTTGATGCATAAGTAATACTAAAATTGCATTTTTTTTCTTTGCAAAGCAGGTTTACCTTAAGCATGTGAACTTAATAATACTCAATGAAAAGAATATAGTGGACAGGATTTTCTTTTTGCTGTGATAACTTTTTGTTCAGCAAGCAGATTTGATTTAAATGCGGAACAATTTGGTCTGCAATTTAACATTTCTTTGTTTTCTCTCCTCTTAGTCTGGTTTTCTTGCAGTTCGTGTAGAACTCTTTAACACAATACTACCTCAAGATACGTTCACACTGCAGGTCTTAATGCTCAATTCCGATTTTTTGATCAAGTCCGATTTTTTTGTCTGCTTGTTCACACTACAAATAAAATGCGACAGCAAACGCGCTCTAGTGTGAACGCTCAAAGCGGCCCGCATGCGCAAAAGAAGACGTCACACGCAACGGGCTCTGTTTAGACCCAGAGCAAACAATATTGTTTGACTGATGGCCCTTAATATAAAGACTTCGGACTTTACGTTTCCCAATTTTTGCTTTAAGTTATTTGTAAATAACCTAAAAATTATCCTTATTGCTGTTTTAGAGGAGCGGTGCTTCAAAGGATAGCTGCAGATTTCTGTCAGAATCTGCAGATTATATAGTACAAATAAAATGTTCACGTTGTCTTCCCAACAGTTTCACTGATATCTACACTGGATGGCCAGGAAGCGTTCGCGATGTCTTCTCGGGCGCTTCTCCGTCGCCGATAATTGGCGTCTGTCTTGTGTCAGTGACGTAAAAGACGGATTTAATGCGACATGACCGTTCAAACAGCAGTCGCTTTCTAAAACATCGGATATGTATCGGATTCAGTATCACATACGAAAGGGACCCAGCTCGGATTTGAAAATATCGGATTTGTGCCGTTCACACTGTCATAGCATGATCGGATATGGGTCGCATGGGGTCAAAAAAAATCGGATTTGATGCGCTTTGGCCTGCAGTGTGAACGTAGCCCAAGTTACATTAGTCACATTATATTTTTAGTCACCTGTTAATAACTGTTATATATTTATATAAACCTTTGCGTATACTAACCTTGATTTGCTTGATCTTTATGTTGGGTGTCCAATCTGAGAAGACAGTTTGTTCCAGCAATAGCATAGCCATTCATCTCAGTGCTCACACCTCAGAGCACCATGAATTATCCTCCGAGCTCTATTTATGTTTGAGGATTCAAAAAAGATTTCATGGATCACTGGCAGGAGATCAGAGAGGCAGTTTTATGAATCACAGAACCACAATCCTATTGAACACAGTGCAGTTATTGCAGGCATTGTTTGGCTACTTGAAACTGATTCTGTATTGTGCCGCTGACATTCTGAGCTTCTCCTTACTACAATAGTTGCTTTGATGAAAGATCCTACGAAATCTTGATTGTATTGCAAACCAAGATTTGTGACGTTGTGGGGCATCCTGGTTTAAGTTGAACTGGAGATGTAGATTTGGTGTGTTTATGGGTATGGATGAGTCCCATATCCCACTGTGCTGCTGGAAGTTGAGGTTGTCATTTTCAAGTCTGACGTGGGAATATTTTAATCCTTTTTTTTTCTTTTAGCCTGCTTCCTTAGTGAGATTCTTAGATGCTTGATCATGACCTAGTTTAAAAATGTATGTCAACTGAAGAAAACTATAAGCTGTGTTTCTGATTGACCTTATGTCTCTAGCTCAAGTTGAATCTTCTTGACTGAGACCAAGAAATGTTACATTTCGTCAGGTAAAAATCTTTCTGATTTGAGGTTATTTTGAAAACATTTCTCTGTTGCCAAAAGTTATAAGGCTATAGGGTAGAAAGAGCTAATTTTCCCTAAAGTAATCAGATAGTGGATGTGGTCAAGAGATATGTAACTGCACATTGCTTAATGCTTAAAATAATAATGACACATCTGAAAGGTTTTGACTAAACCTGATTAACTTTTTAAATGATTTTTGGCACATTCTATCATATTAAACAAATCCAAAAGGCTGTAATAACAAGTAGGGGGAAAAAGCTCAGCTAAATGATCTTCCCTTTGTGTTTTAAACTCTCCGTTCCTGTTCAATTTGTACATCTGCTTTTACATTTTGTCAACAATATCTATCCATTTCATAGCTGGATAGTGTAGGGATATTCACAGTAATTACATGTACATGCAATTTCACGGCAGAAGCCAACTACAAATCAGTTTGAACTCCTCTGGGTTGTTCAGTAAAGTGGTGCAACATGCTTGGCCCTTTGTAGAGGAATGTATTTCCATTATTTGGCAAGAGATTCAGTGAATTTAAAGATGATGCAACTTAGCAATTCATAATATCTTTTACAAAGGTTACGCTCTTATTAACGCATTTTGACTTATTAAATTATTTAATCAGATAATGAATGCAAGCACAAACAGATACAAGCTTCCATCCTTCTTCCATCTTAACATCTTGTTAAACCATTGCAGACGTATTCATTAAATGAAATGAAAAAGTAAAGGTCATTTTGAAGTTGCGTTGCCAATCATAATACAATGATCTTTATAAAACAACTTGGGTATTTTCATTCTTCTGGTATAGTATCAAAGCAATGCTGTACTGATGTGTCATTTTTGCTTGTTGTTACACTGAAAATGCTTTATTTTGCTTAGTATTCTGTTTCTGTCCTTTATGCTCTCAAAATGCAGGGAAAAAACAACTGGCCTTTCTTAGAGTAGAATTGGTGTACCACTTCCTAAATCCTAATCCCGATCAGGTTGAGTGGAGTTTCTTTTGATTTCTTTTGATTGTGTGTGTGTGTGTATATATATATATGGCTGCTTCCACATAACCAAAACATAAAACCATGCATTGAAGGTAGTAATAAAGTATTGTACAGCTTTCAGCTATGTGGTTATGTTGTATACTTTCAACATTTGACATTTTTTCTAGTTAAAAAATAATCTAATTTATTATGCATCTTTAAAATAATGTTTTATACCAACACTTTCAAGACTGTGATTGCACAGATCTTACTTTGCAATACCACAATACCCTGAGTTGAGCATGGCACCATTTATGAAGATGTCACTTGTTCTTTTCTGCCCTTAAAATGCACACTAGTGCTGATGTAAGGCCTCCTTATTGTATGCTTGGCTCAACAAGCTGCTAGGTTTAGCAGTTTTATTCACTGTCATTTTCCCTAAGCTAGACCTAAGCCATCATTTCTCTGTGTCAAAGCACTTTTGAATTGAATTACAGAAATTCCTTATCCCTTACCCAGTTTTACACACAGAATAAAAGGCTGACAGCTGCCTGTCAAACCAAGTGCTTTGCACATTGTGACTAGTACAAGATTGAAGAGGTCTGGAATACAGAAAGCCACTTTTGAACTCTATCCATGGTTTTTTTATTAGTTTTTTTTTTGTCATGAATCTTTCTGAAAAGATAAGACGCAACACTGCACTTCTAGCTCTGGTCTGTACATTGACTTATTTCAATATATTTTTCTAAGATAGAGAGAGGCAAAACTGTTCATATTAAAATAGCTGGATGTTGCATTATATAGGCCGCTACCTCTGCAAAATCATGGCAGTCCATTTCTTCTCACTCTGCGCTCAAACCTTTCCCCTCTCTACCTCTGCAAGAAAGCTTGGTCATATTTGCTCACAAGTTCTTCTCATCATTGCCAAGTCTGAAACTTTAGTACTAGGTTTAGTAACTTTACAGACCCCCAGTGGCTTCCTGGATCAACCTTAACCATGCATTCTGTAAAAGATTGCACAACCCCACAAAACTCCAGCTGCTGGCACTCTTCTCTGCTCCTACTCTGCTTTTTGACCGGTAGCAGCACATTCAGCTGAACTGTGAATGACCTTTCTCTTTAGGCATCATTGTATATTCAAATATACTCAAAATCACAACACAACATCTTTAATTATTTGCGAACTGATTTTGTCAAACAATATCAGGTTAGGAAAAAAAAACAAAACAGTGACCACCTGGTAGGAAATTGACTGGATCTGATGGGCGAGAAATATATTAGACTGGAAACATCATCTGTTTTCCAAAAATAGACACCTCAATAAGGAAAAATGAGAACAGCTATATGGGACTTCTTGGAAAATATATGTACATGAGCACAGAGAGTAAAAGAGGCGAACACAAGGCTGACACCAGCTGACACTAGGCAAAATGCAAGTATGATGCAATAGCGTCATGGACATGCTAGTGTCTGATGCCATTCAAGCATGCTTTTGCAGTTTTTTATTTAACTTCTAAAACATGGAGTGAGGGTCAAGGTTATTATCGTTAACGAAAACTAGAAGTGAAAAAACATTTTCGTTAATGGAAATAAAAATAAAAACAAAAAAAGGAAAACTAACTAAAACTGTAATGAGTGTTCACAAAACTAACTAAAATTAACTGAATTTATAGCAAAAATGTGTTTAGTTTTCATTGATGTGTGCGTGTCATACAATAGTCAAGGGTGAAAATGAAGTTTAGTTTCCAGATTTTTTTCTTGCTGTCTCATTATGCTAGCAGGTGGCAAATACATTAGTCGAGTCGTCTGTGTTGCTGCTCCGTCCATGCGCAGAATCATGTCAGGAAAGTTTGGGAGAAATCGCCAGAGTCCAATTTGGGATTACTTTGAATATGACTGTGTTTTGGATAAAGCAAGTGTCTTGTAGTGGAAAGAGACAAATTATGAGGGACATTTCTAAAGGGAAAAAAATCCCACAAACCTCAAAGTGCACTTGAAAAGCTCACACAAGAAGGCTAACCTAGCTTGAGAAGGTAAGGGAGCACACTCAACCCTCATCCCCAGAAAACAGAAGCTAACCCCAGGCAAGGCAGCGTGATGCATCCCGATGGTAGCTGGAATCGCAACATACGCAGAAGAGAATGACTGATATGATGAAACTGGGATTTTGTTACACTTAATTATTGCAAACACAACTAAAACTATAACTGAAACTAATCAAAACTAAACTGAAACTAAGGATTTTCAAAAAAATAAAAAACTAAACTAGCAAACAATTGGTAAAAACTAATTAAAACTGATATAAAATTGAAAATCTGAAGTCAAAACTAAATAAAAATAAAAACTAATGAAAATTGCAAAACTATTAAAACCCTGGTGAGGGTGTGCATTTTTAAATAGGGAGGGAACTAGATGATAATGTCCCGCTTGGTTGTGATTTGAGTAATTTGGAACACATGCGCCTCACATGCCAAATAACCCCAAGCTGAACTCAATTTAAGAAAGAAACAAAAAAAAAACTTTATAACTGTTAATTTGTGAAAATTTAAAGAGCCTCAGCTGTGGGAAAGTACAAATGAGAACTGCACGAGGCCATTTGGAGATTACATCTTCTGTCACTTCTTGCAGCGCTTCTTCATCAGATCATGGAGTAAACATAACAGAAAAATCAGTCAGACTTTATCATGGTAGCTGTGTGTCAGACCTAATTAGATCACTGTGTTTTTAGCCTTAAAGCTATTTTGCTAATGACAATATCAAAAAACAGTGTCATGGTAACAGTCGATGAGGTCAGTTACAGAGCAGATGTAGTTTGTGGGTACACCGTGTTCGGTCAGGACAAGCTAAGAGTTATTAATATACATAAATTTAAATCATATTACAGAAAGAGTGTTGTCTTTTGTGCGATATTATTTTGAGTGTTTCTAGAAATGTCATTATTCCTGAAAGACTGTATTTTTCTACATTACAGCTCACATTTGGCATATTGTAAAAATAAAGTCTGGGAAAACTGTTAGACTGGAACAAAAGGCTGGAGTCGCTCTGCAGCTGCAGCGGCAAAGAAACTGCAGGAGGCCACAGCTCTATGTTGGTCATAAACTGAATACTGTCTTCAAAGTTGCGCAACTCCTTCATACACCAAAAAAAGCATGTGCACATTTGCCTTTGGGCACTTTCTTTAGCTCAGCATGCATATCTAAGACTTTTGCTAACCAAGCCAGATGACTTCCTGTAGCCTCTGCGCACACTTGAGAATGATAAGACTGAAGAAACATATGGTTCCTTTAGAAAGCTTGTGTATCCATAGTTTAAACTGTTTTTCTCTATGAGTAGTTAACTGTGGGATGTTTTTTGGAAACGTGTGACAAAAAAGGAAATTTTATTAGTTTGTACTAGAATTAATAGCAGTATAAATGCTTTATTAAGGCTTTTTTGTATGCACCATTGACTTAAAAAATGAATAATTGTGTTCAGTTTGATAAGTGTGTTTGTGGCTGCAGACATGAAAGTTTATATTGTTTATGCGACTTCAATTCATCTGGCTTTAATTACTATTTATTTTCTTGGTTTAAGTGAGGGTATGATAAGTGTGGTCATCTTATTTGTTGTCTAGTTAATCAGCTACAATCATGAAGAAGAACGTTTTCATGGATGATGCATGGACTGTATTTTCTACTGCTGCAAAATACTTAACTATATAAAACATGATTTATAGCTGGGTTAGACTTAAAAGCTTGATGCAGTTCATCCAGGATGATGTAATGATGTTGCATTAAAAGAAACACTGATATTTCAACACAGTAGTAGAAGTAATATTATGTTATTATTTACTTTTATCTTTTATATAATTAAATTTTTACAAAGGTAATTTACTTTTGCTTGAATGCAATTTTCCAGCACATTTTGTGGACCAATTAGTCAATTGCATTTCGTGGTTGTTTGTATCAGTTGTATTAGAATTCCACAAGTCCTAATACCAGTTCTAATTCTAAAATTGATTTAATCACTTTTTAAAGTAGTTTTTTTTTTCAATTACATTGATTTATTTAATCATGATCTTTTATTTCTACATGCCCAGTGTTAACAAAGACACAAAATCTTATGTTTTCACAGACTGAATGATAAAAAACTGTTAAAAGTATGAGCAGTATCTAACTACCTTATAGGAAATCGCCTAAAAAAAGAGTTGAAACAGCAAATGCGAATGTTATTTTTGCAACAGGTCATAGAGTGTGCATACATTCACAGTCACAGATATGCACAATCTGTGTTGTATGCATTGTTTTGTGCTTTCAAGTGCTGGAACAAAGTTTGGCCTGGTTTTCTGTTTCACTTTCACGTTGACGTTATCTCTGAAACTATACACGGCGCCGTTCAAAATAGTCATAATAAAATTATTTATAAACATAATCCAGAATGAGATAGAATAGATGCATGAGATAACTGACACTAATCACAAACATAAACAATTTAAACATTTGTGTGTGAAAGTATATTTTAAAATGTGTAAATTGTAACATCTATTGATTTTGAAGAATGCTTAAAGTCTTGAAGCAACAACTGCAAAAACATGATCACAATCACAATCCACTTACTCTTGCAAATGAGAATCGGCTATAGAGAACGCTAAAGTGTGCTTAGGGAGCACAGTAGCCAATCATGTACGAGGGAGAGTTGAATTATTCAATGTACACTTTGCAGCCATTACAATCATCTCTGATTATTGTGCATTCTTGTGCAAGTCTACAGCGGGTGAATACAACTCTATCGAACAGCCTCCCACTTGGCAAAGAGCTTCATTGTTATTGCCAAAACAAAGTAGGCACTTATTTCGTTTCATGCTATACCCAACATAAACACCCAAGGAGTGAGTGACAAATTGCCTCTCAAGTCTATGCTTATCAGCCTTGTGTGGCACTAACACTTGCGAGCGACATCAGTTATCCTAATGGTGAGCTGATAGCACTGGCTTTTTTCCAGTGGACATGGCTGCCTGTCAGATCTGAGTCAAACATTTGAAAATAATAGCTTTCTTTTGTTCAGCTACCTGACATTGTGCATGTGGCACCACATTTTACACATCTATTCCTTTCTAGGATTTCTCTGTATTACTTTGAATCTTTTCTTTGTTGGCCTGTAGATAAAAATCAGATGTGTAGGTGCTTAAGCTGAATTTTATGTAGCAATTAAAATTAAGAAATCAGCGAGGGGAAATGCAGCAGCTGTCTCATGACCAGAGTTCTTCCCTTATATCCAGACTCACAAAGAAAACTGGATCAATATAAGGTTAAGGTTTAATCCCTGGAACACCCGCCAATCAATACAGGAAGTCAGCCATTTGAGTGCCTTTCTTCTGTGTGGAACCATAATTCCCAGTAAGAGACACTGGGCCAGCCTCCCCATCTTCTGCCCTCCTCTTTTCCATCCATGGCTGCGCTTTGATAATCCATACAGCTACAGGCTCAGCATGCTGTCTCTCAAGCAGTCTTTATCTATTGTCCTGAGCCCTTATCTCTTGGCACAGTACTGGTGCCACCTTAAAGCACAAAATGTCAACTTGTTCCCCCTCACATCCCTAAATGTGAACTTTGAGTTCTGACGCAGTGGAGCTTATAGACGACACTTCAAAAACTGTGAGTGTTTGAGTGGTTGTGTCTGCGTGCGTGGAACTGCGCTCACCTAACGACTTTATGTTGTTGAAGATTTACTTTACTTGTGTTTGATGGCAGGGAAATTTGAATATGTTGTGCTCTTGGGCAGGTGCTTTAATGTTTTTTAAAAAACATGAGAAATTAGCTCTGAACGTTTCTAAATGGCAAACCCCATATAATGTGTGTTTTTATTAAGTGTGAAATCATCGTCTTTGTTTCAGTCCCACCCGCAGTTTTGGAGTGATGCACATGACGGCATTAATAAACACAATAATTCATTGCATAAAAATGATCTCATTGTTTCAAATATGTAAATGGCACAGTGTGAGGAAAAAAAACATAGTGGCGTGTGACTGGGTTATTAGCGCTGTCGTCAGTGTTGATGGGTTTGGAAAGGTCAGTGAACAAAGTGAACATAATGTTCTGACATTTAGATCTGAGAGGGGGGAAGATAATAATAATGTTTTTGATGACTCAAAATACAAAAATTATCCCTTTATACAGGAGCTAAATCCTTGTCTTAGGCTCTGTTTAGGTACTGATACTAATTCCTATTTTTTGTAGTCTTACAGATCTTATTTTGAGCATTTGTAATCTATTTGTCCTTTGACTTGTTCCCAATGACTTATTATGACAGTCTTAGAATCTTGACTCTGAAAATATCAAATTCAAAGATGAATTTCAAAGCAAAGTTCACCTGCAGTGGAGCAGCTTTCTTCTTTAGCTGATATTGGCCAATTGCAGGATGTACTGAGCATATGACAGAGTATTGTTTGATATATTCATAGACACTAAAACCAGCAAAGCCTGTTTTTTTTTTTTTGTTAACTGTTAACACTGATTTAATTTTTGCAAAGAAAATCAAGTCCTGTGTCAAACTAGAATGCTAGATTTTCGGTTTCCTCTTTCACACAGCGTGCAACCTCTTCTTTCCTCAACACGCTGGAACATTTTGACATTTTTTTACACCACCCCAGATTACCACTTACAAAAAAGAACAGACTTCCCATCATCACCACTTATCACAAGAAGCAGGCTTTTAATTTCACCCATGGTTCCCCTCTTCTCCACATTTTTCCCCTCTGTATAATTGACTTTTTACAGGTTTCAACCATCTCTGGACATCTTCTGCAGGCTAGGCAGGTATCAGCTCCTCCTCTACCTTTACTACATACATACACTTGGACACACACAAACACACACTTGGACACACGCAGATAAATGCACACAGCTCTCAGTACATTAACAGTTATTTTCCAGGGTAACATTCGTGGCTTCAGGGTCCAGGTGTCTCTGCAGCTGCTGACCCATGTTATCAGCCAACCTCAGCAACCAGGCCTCCTCGAAATTAATCCTGACGCCGTCACGCTACTTCTCTTGCTCACACTGATGGCTCCCTTTCTGTGCGACAATCCCCTCTGGATCCTAAGCAGTCGGGACTCAGACACGCTCACCTGCATACCCTAGTCCCACGAGATGTGCCTATCAATTGAAAAGGGGAGATGGAGTGACCAGGATTACAGCCACGGCTGAGATAATTATAAGCTTTTTTAATGAAGGGGCGGTGGAGGCTGGGAGGCCAGGTGGAACAGCTGCACAAAACAAATCCGATTATCCAGGAACCGTTTTTTTCCTCTTTCAGCTTCAGCACCTATCGCTGCCTTTTGTAGAATATTTTCCTGATCTGCTTCAAACATTTCACACATTGGCTTTTAGAGTTTCTGTTTCTGCACCAAATCCTTATTTATTTGTGCATTTTTTTTGCTCTGTTTTGTACATACTGTCAGCGCATTTAATTTGATTGAGAATGTACCTACCTGTAACATGAACCAAATCATAGTTACCATGCATGAGCGATACCCTCTCAGTAAAGTGTAAATTAACCTTGACAAGAAATCTCATGCAGCCTTATTCACTTAAAAAAAAGAAGCAAGTGTTACTTGTGTTATTCAAGTGCGTCAGAAATCCACAGAGGACGAATAACAAAAACGAGCCTTCCTCCAAAAATAGATGCATAAAGACAGACACGTATTTTATTTCTCTCCTTTCTAAAACAAGTGACACTGCTCATCTGAAAATGTAATTTACACAAGTGGAGGTATCAGTAGTCAGTATGAAAGTTATGTGTGACACTTTTTATGGCAATATCATTTGTAGGAGAGGTGCGGAATGCAGAAAACGGGTTTAGTTTATTTACACATAAAAGTGCACAAAATTGGATGTAGTTTCACATGTAATGGTTTAAAACCACTTCAGGAGGCCATGTGGACTCCTGAAGTGGGAAAGTACAGTGACCAAGCTTGTAATTTAAAACATGAGTTGGTAGGAGTCTCTTCCAAGCGTCAGTCTTTGAATGAATGCGTCTTTAGGTTAGTCCAAGCGAAAAGCACTAAAATCCCAAACAAGAGGCAAACTACTTGAGGCAGCTTCTTGAAAACATCCATTAATATATCTCTTATAGAAAGACCCTTGATCAAGGTGAAAATGATTTGGAGAGATGAGCAAAGCTTCATCAGTGACAGGCTGCACCTGCAACAGACCCCAGGCGTCCTCACTCTCAGAAGCCTGCTTCATAAATGCAATTATTAGACAACTGTTCATAGTAACATGTGAAGAAATGACAGCTTGAGAAATCTGTTTTTTCACATGTTTATTTGTTACCCAATTAAATTAAATTTATATAGCACCAATTCACTGCAACAGTCACCTCAGTCCATCCACCAGGGTGGTATCACCGTTGTATATGAATGAAGTCAGCTGTAATTTGGTGCTTCCTCTTTTTTCTTCTCCCCTGCGGTGTCCCCCTTCTGTCATCCTCACGGAAACCCTAAAGTAAAACCCTGACGTGCTTCACAAAGATACTAAAATAAAAAACAAACCTTCATGCTGTACTCACACCTGTACAATTAGTATTAACTTTTTCTTCTAGCTCTTGGTAAAACTTGCAAATTCCAAACAAATTTCACTGCAACTCTGTTCGCTCTTTTAAAAATGCAACTATAAAAACTTATCAGTGTTGTAGATGTTATGAAGATCATCACGACGTAGTGCAGGGAGGCCTTGCAGTACAATGGCGCACTTGTCTGTGAAATCTGGCTTGCAGAACTAAACAATGAACAAATGGATTACAACATCATGAAACATTCAATAGCACGAAAAACTTCCAAAAACAGTAAAAGCACCATCTTGTTTGAGCTAACAACTACTGCCTGGAGAAAGGAAAACTCATAGGTTTATTGTAATCAGCAGTAACGAACAAAACCGCTCATAAAATAATGTCAATTTTCAACAATTTAAAATAGCAATTTAAGTTTTACATGAGTTTATACTCACAATCTGCAGGATTTAGGCTCTTAACCTAAATGTTGTTATTGGGCCATTTCATCCACATCCTAATTTACTTACAATATATAATAACACAGAAATAGTTTCAGCCATGCAAGTTCAATATAATAATGGGAGAACAATCTATGGAGTGAAGTCAGGCTCTTATTGAAACAGTCATGTTCTATACAAATTATACTTAAAATAATTGTCAGATATGATCCTAATCTCTTGACTCGTCTGTGGAGAATTTACATTACAATGCACTACGAATGCGCTTTAGGTGGCGAACTTCAAACAGGCCATTGGGTTTCTAGCTCTCCACATCTGTCCACAATACACAATTTAGATTTGAAGTTAACGAAGCAATCCCAAATTTGCTGCTCTTCTTCTTCTCCATCTATTCGGCAGATTCAGCACAGTTTAATGCAGTTTCCTTTCTCCCCATGAAACAATGTCATTGTTTCCTTTGTTGTCACTCAATTTGTTTAACATTGCTCCACAACAATGAGTGAACTGCAACTCAATACAAGCGAGTATATTCTTCATTTCCAAAAAAAGGTAAGTAATGTATGTAAGCCACGAAAGCTACTGGAATTAACAGTGTACAGTGAGGCAACTTAAGCTCTTTACAGTGTTTTTGAGGGAGACTTATCTTATTCTTATCAAAAATGTTCGCATCAGTAAAAGGGAAAAAGCTCATTATTTTGCAGCTTTGTTCTGGTTGTGCTAATTTGACATTCTCGTGGTCCTTTTTCATGTCTGCGATGAAATATTTATGGTGTGAAAAAAATGTTCTGTAAGAATTATCTGGCTATCAACACAATGCTCTGTGGCTTTGTGTTAGGCATTACATCAATTGAAATAAAATTTTTTCTAAAGGCCATTGATTCACTTTGAACAAGGAAATCTGTGAACAATTAAAAGGTGTATGAATATCTACCGGTGAAATTTAACAGCTTTTACATGCCTAAAACCACTTTGATGCCCAAAGGTGTCCTTTTACCTTCAGCAGTAGAATACATCAGACAGTCTTCCAAATGAATTTCTGACAATTTTTTTGATTGAACATTAGAGGCACAGTAATTATTATTTTCTGTCAGAGGTTTGATTTTGATCAGTATAGCAGAGGAGCTTGTATGTTCAGACAGCTGTGGGCTACAGCTTTGCCTAGTTTAATTGTTCCTTTCATCAGATACAGAAATATAGAAACATTGATGAACTAAAATCTTCACATTAAGGCTCAATTTAAAAATAGACTTCACCAAACACCAAAACTCCCCCTAAAATACTTCCCCAAACAAAACAAGACTGGCAAAAAGATTTCCTCTCTGTATGAGAGTATGTCTGATGTCCTATTACATGTGACATAACTCATTTGATTAAGAGATTCTCTGCAGCTTGTGCATATTTAAATATCATATGGAGCATTTTTTGTCTGATCACATTTACTTTGTCATTTATCTTCCAGGCATTCACTGAATTTCCAGCCCAGCTCAAAGTAATTTTTTTAAATAACCATACAGAAACTGAGAAAAACAATCAACACATTGTGATAAAAAAGACCCGAAAAATCAACGAATAGATCAGAATTAAGATGGGTGGTATTGTATAGCTCATCTTTATTTGGTGACACTTATGGGCGTGGCTTATTTATATATGTATTTTTTCTCCTGTTATCAGTACTGTGACCCCCGTTGGCTGGCTTAACTGGCCATACCACTGCATCTATAGCTCACGGAGGCAGGGAAAAAGAGCCATAGTAAGTTTGGTGCCACAGTGATAAACATGCAGCTGATTGAGTTCACAACCCTGGCTTCAGGAGCAGCTGCTTGGGCTGCCAGACTGTTTGAGGTGCTGGCAGAATTGAGATACCTCTCTCTTTCAGATACTGCCACATACAACATCTTAACAGTCTGGGACTGAATTCATGTACGCATTGCATAATATACTGTCTGTTTTAGTGAGGTGATTAGTGACTCTGCAGTGCAGCTGTCTCTGATGTTTGTCTGCCAAGGTACCGAGCTGGGAACTGGTTTATGATATGGTGAAAAGCTTGGGTCTGTGGATGCTGCCAAGCCTGTTCATTAAATGCGGAGCTTCTTTTGAGATGCAGAATTTAATTTATTCAATGTTTGGATTAAAGTCTTATCTCTAAAATGTAACAGCAACTAGAAATCATTTAGCAGATGGCAATACACAAGGAATGGCCAAGTTCAGTGTATCAGCTGATGTTTTTGGAGCACACATTAGACATTTATTTTGTTTTATATATATATCTGTCCTAAGTTTATATTGGCAAAATATCAAGGTCTTGACTTCCAGCAGTGAGGCAGGTAGCTGAGGAGGGATTAGCAAATTCCACTTTTACAGTTTTTATAGTAATAGTACATGTACAGTATTAATAGTACTTATTAGCAGTTTTTGGAAAAGCTATGAAAGACGATAGAAATCATTACTTTTTTTTTCTATTCTCTTTTTTATTGAGTTTTTGTGAACCTCTGCAAACGACAAAACCACCAGAATACTGTACAAGGGATGGACATTTTAGACAACCTTAATGTCATTTACAGACCTCAATAATTTCAAGAAACACACTTGCACACATTGCAGAGCAAACACTCTGCCTTGTCAAGAGAGCTTTTAGCTGTGGGACTGGAGTATAGTGCCAAGCCAGGCGAGGTAAGCTCCTGAAGGGAGGTGAAAAGCACAAGGCAGGTTTAAGGTTGGAGGCAATTGTTGTCAGGAGAGAGGATGGCAAACACTTCTGCCTTTGAGCTTAACTTAAAGGTAGAAGATGTTAAGCAGAGAAAGCTGAAGAGACTGCACTGACCCAGTGTCAAATAGATGTGGTGGCTTAGGGTAATACATAATCTAGAGTTTGAACTACTACACTTATATAAGCTAAAGCAGATACTAATTTATTTTAATCACCCAGTTTAATTACTCTTTGTAATTGCTAAATGTGAAATGAGGTAATCAGAATTCATTCATGTGTGATGTAAATGTGTATATTAAATTAGATGCCATTCTGTCAAAATGTTGATGAGATATTTCAATGAAACACTAAATTTTCACCCCACTGTGGTGCTAGATAAGGAGTCGGCAAGATTAATCACCTGAGGACTCTGCATCAAGTTTGTGGGATGTGTTTGAGCAGACTAATTGTTATTTTTCAGTCTGGACTAAAGTGGTGGAATCACTGGTTAACAGACTGGCAGTGACATCCCTTAAGCTGCATTGGCAAAAACAAAAGTGGTCGATTTAAAGCTCCCAGGATTGTACGAAGTGCCGTATTGTCCATCTTAAGGTTACTGTTGTGATTTAAATACTTACACACACATAAAAATACTTATTTCATTATCAACTAAAGGCAGAAATTCACAAGCGGTAAGAAAATGATACGTCGCACATGCACCTTGACTCTAATAAACAACAGACTGAATAAAAAATGAATGAACTGTGTGTACATACTTGAAATTGAAATGTTTGCAATTGATTTTTCTCCGTCTACCAGGAGTACCTTTCTTCCACCCTATTTGTTGGCTTTTATTAAGTTAGTTGCCCGCTGGAGGAGGAGTGCAGCTGCAGAGACAAGCTCATTTGAGCCACAATGGAATGGCAGGGCAAAGCACTTAAAGGCCTTGGGAAATCAGGTCATTATGAGCCGTGGTTTTCAGGAGTATGACCAGAAAGGTCAATAAGAGAGCATGGAAGCACTGAGACAAAGTCAGAAGGCGTTAATAGGACTCAATTTCCATCTGGGTGAGCTCTCAGAAAGATCTTGGCTAGAGGGTTGACAGGTTGTCATTGAATATTATGGGAAGCAACTTCAACTCCTCAATTGTCATTGTCTTACATGCCCCCTGGAGACTGAGGGATAGACAAATAATCACTGCAAACCTTGCAGATTTATGCAAAATTTGTCGACAGCAAACTCACCTGCTGCTATGATGCACAACTTGCCCTTCGCCTTTTTAACAGCAGTACGTCTGAAAACTGGAAACATAATAATCCTTTTTTCTTATGCACAGAAACTTTCTCGGGGATCTTTGCACTGAGATGAAGAGTAGAGCGAATAAGAGAGAACAGATGAGTGGATTATAAATCACAGCAAAGTCCTACCTCTGGACCAGTATTTGCTGATCGTGTGTAAAAAAAGACATTGCATTCATGTCATGCATCTCTGTAGAGCTTCCCTGCATTGTCACACTGTTATTCATTACTCCTTGCCTTTTGCAGCTCACTAGCTATCAACTGTGTATCATGTGAAACATAAATAATAAAATGTCATTGCATGAGGCGTCAGATTTTTGCACTGTAGTTGAAAGATGTGAACATCATTGCCTCTTTTTTTCCTTGTCTGTTTTTGTCTTCCTCAGATTCTTTACAGTAGCTCGGGCTGCCTTGTGCCAACCAGAGTAGGAACATCAGTGGGTGGGTGCTTGACAGAGCCAGCACCGGGGAGTTAATACCAGTCACTGCTGGAGGTGTGACACAGTCCCAGCCCACAACACATTGATTCACACAGGATTAAGCCACTGCATGATGCTTCAGGTTGAAGGCCTGGTGCAGGTGATTTACTCTCCCTGTCAAACTTAACATCTTTGGACCCTCCTCTGCCCTGTTCCTGCTTTCGGTGGGACTACTAAAAAAAAGCATCTGCTACTGTAACAACCAGATCACCGAAAGGGATGACTGGCAGTCATCTTGCTCAGGTACATTTTACATCATGTGCATGGTGTCCAATTAAGAGTGCAGCTGTTTATGAATTTAGTTATCCAAATGTGCGTTTTCTTTATTTTAAGGGTGGAAAAAATATTTTTTTCAGAATTTATGATCAGATTGAGACTAATGCTCAACTGTCAAGATGCTGACTCCCAAGATTCCATCAAAATTGAACTGAATTCCACTCATTTTGAGCTATATATCTGTGCTCTTTTGTTTTACAGCTGCAATGAAAATACAAAAGAAGCTAAACATTCTGGAAATGACAAACACGTTTTATATAATGAGCTGTCACCATCCATTCAGGCAACATAATAGTGGCACTGTCTTTGTTACTGTTCTGAATAGAATAAAACTCCTGGTGTCAAAGGAATTAAAGACTCAAATGTAGTGCAATACTCTTTAAATACCAATCTATACAGAAACAGAAGAAACCGACTGCTAAAATAAGCCTCGGATCAAAGGAATACAAAAAAATGTGTTGTGCATTTGTGATTCTTTCAATGCTGTCATGGTCATTCCTGCCAAGGAAAACATCTGCAAAAATCAGCTCCTTTGGATGTAGATGGATTTCTGTTTTCATATTGCCAACCCCAATCAAAAACAATTACATGCGCTACAACGTGGAAAAAATACTCGCAGCTGTGTTAACCTGAATCCACTTGATGCAACACACAAAGAATGGCGCAGCGATATAGATGGGAGTTTAAGCTTAGAATCTGAAGCGGGAATGAGCTGGTTGGCTACATAATTATGTGGAAATCCAGAGAAGAGGGTGGCATCTCTGGTAAACAGACTGGGATCAAATGCCTTTGTTTTCACTCCAGACAGAACAGGGTGTTTGGCTTATTTAAAGAGAGGCTGGAGGATCGCATGGTGATTGTTCAGAGCCTTGGCATACCAAATTAGCTTTTGCCATTCATTTGGAAACATCTAATCAAACATTAATTATTGTGACCACCTGTGAAAGGGAGGGGTGTAGAGTGTTGCTCATCTGCTCCCTTATGCTAGCTGCAGGGTTTTTCTCGCTGAATTCAATGAGTGAGCCCCAAACAAGGACCACAGGAGACAGAGGAGCAGATTGCATTCCATCAGATCGTGGAGTATCTAATAAGACTCACACCAGCATCTGAGCCATGCTGCTGTTTGCCAGGTTTTCTACGGCCACTGAGAGCCTAGCATGATTCCTTTGACCCAGATATTTAGCAGCTTAAGAGCTTTTCTTTTTTAAGATTTTCAGGATAGCCTGTATTACTCACCCATTCTGAGATGCGCTGGCTGGATGAGCACAATTGCTGCTGAATCTCGCAAAGATATCTTACAATAGAGTAATCTCGATTGTCTACCTTTTTGTACTTTGAAAAACAAAACTGGCGTGCCTTGGGGTCATGCTTGTTTCCATTGCTTGTTTGTGTTCAAGACCATGTTTTCCAATCAGTTGTGACATGGTCTGTCAGCCCAAGAAGAGTGCTGCTTGTCCTGTGCATAGTCAAATTAGAGTGGCTGGAGGGTGGGTGTAATATAGGTGCAGTCAGGTATGGCTTCCAGAGCAGTGCAGCCCAAGAGAATGGCTAGTAATCAGCAACCAGAGGTATCTAATTGGCATATGGCTATGTGAGTGCCAGACTGGTCTGCTCACTCATCCAAGTAGAATACATCTCCTAGCCATCAAAAAATGTGAGACAAAGGCAGTTCTAATAAAAATTGTGAATACATTATCTTCAGAGTGGATGAGTTATTTAAAGGAGAAAGTGGAAGAGATGGAGAGGGAGACAGAGCGGGAGTGAAAAAGAGCACTCGCTGTTCTTTGCCTGACAGAACCCCATGAGGCAAATTGGTATTGAGAATAGATACAAACAATAGTTATGTGTTGAATTGCCAAACCCTTGGGCCTGAAGCCCTCCAACACACACAAAAAAGAGCAAACCATTTTGACTATAGAATAACACATCAAAGCCAGAGGAGAATTGGACAGTCCATCAAAAACTGTGCATCTGGCAGCCCACTTCTGGGCACCAAGCCATCTCCATCCAAGCATTTCTTTCTCATTAAACAAATTTTACCCCCACCAAAACATAGCTAAAGCAGCAAAGTCAAAATCTAATTTCCCTGAATGAAATCAAGCAAAAATAATTCAGCTGCCAGCGCTTTCACAGGCACGCCATGTGTAAATAATCTTAAATCTCAAATGGCTGCTTGCCTCTCAGAAGTTAATCTACCATTAGATACTCTCTATGATACTTACTATCGTATACTATCGGGACAAAATGTAGAAAAGCCTCTCTGTTGTATTGATGTGGAATGTCAAAAGAAAAATTAAAAACTTGTCCTGTACAGAATCAGTAGATTAGAAAATGCTTACCACAGTCGCACGAATTACATCTAATTCATGACAGATGTGACTTTGAAATAAAATAAACTCTCAGTGATGTTAGTATTGGATGTGTGGATCACCAGCTTAATACCTCGGCTTGCATAAACATAAAATGTTTTGCTATTCTTTATGTGCTGCAAATTCCCACGATGCCTAAATCAGCTGTATTTGATATTAAGACCAATTTTTTGCTAAACCTATGCAGCAGAAATTGCTTTTGTCTCATGTTTTATGATTACAGAATGTCAAAAAACTGCAGGGGAGCTCAGTGGGACGATAAGTCAATAATAACAAATCTCTCAATACCCAAGTGCTACAGTGTAGCAAAAATTGTTTTTGGAAAATGAATCACTGCAGTCATGAACACCAGTCTTTCAAAGCATAAGGTGTTACAGATTTAATTTCATATTCATTAATTTTGCTGTTGGTGCAACACAATTAGAGGCCTAGTGAATCCAGGACTAATCCTTAACACTCCTAGGACACGAATCACAGTAGCAGGAGATAGGAATAAATGAGCTGCAATAAAAAGGTACTAATACCCTGTATTACTCCAAGCTTAGAGTCTCGCCTTCCATCAGTGCTTGTTTCCACACCTCCTTTGGGATGCTGAGATACTCTTGCCACTCTGTCTAATTATTTTTGATCTATGTAGGTGGAGAAGAAGCCATAGTATCCCACAACTATCAACTACAACAGCAAAGCTGTTTTACAAGTCAAATCTTATCCATCCGGCACTATGATCCATGTGTGAAAAAGTCTGATGGACTTGGAAAGTGACACCTAATATTACATTTCTGGGCTGGAGGATTCAGTGGGAAGGTGGCCAAGGTTTCTGATCATATTTATGAATGAGCTGATGATGAATTTCATTTTCCTTCCACAGGAGTAAGAGAGGAAGCAATGGGCTGGACTATGACTCTAAAAGATGACTTTGGGGTCATTGCCTGGACACGGCAAGCTGGGAGCTACCTCAGCCTCTTCCTCCTCTTGTCTCTCTTTTCCATATCTGTCCGTTTAGACAACGTGTATCCTAGAGACCACCATTTTTCATGGAAAGCAGGTAAAATATTTATTCTACCTTATTACAAGTGCATTAATAAAGGTCCTGTTTTGACTTATATTTAAATTAAGATATGCAATCCACCTGCTTGCATGTAAAACAACATAATTTTGTTCTTAATGGTAATTTAAAAAGTCAAATCTCTTTGAACCTGTTGAGGATCATGGCGATAAGATACGCAGCACGTGGAAGCACACATTTGCACACATGCATTTTCAGTGAAACCAGTTTTGTGGGGAAAATATTCCTTCTTTTTTTGACACACATTGGACTGCAGTTGGACATCATCAAGCCTTCAGGCTCAAGTGCCTGGGGTGAAGAGAATAATAATGCTTTTTTTTTTTTTCTTGTAGAGTATTCACTCACAGACCCAAAATGACAAGGACAGCTACAGTTGTTACAGCAGAGTGGCATGGTTATTAAGATATTGAGGCATATGAAATAGTCTTCCTGGCATGCTTAGTGAATTTATGGCCCCAGTTATATATAGTACACATTGTTGTAATGGAAAACATGCTGCGTATTGAGCTGTACAAATCCCTTATTCACACACATTCACATGCACTCACACCTAAAATGTGTTTTACATCTCCTGTGTGTTATTTATGCATCCATTTGGTAATTTCCATGGAAATTATTAACATTTTTGTAAATTAATCACCTTTTGGAAACCTGGACTGTAAGCTGATGTCATTCTTTTTTAACAAGAATTTTGAGGCAAACTCAGAATTCATCCTTTGTTCGCTTCACCAATTCAATTGAAAATGCATTTGCAAAGCAGCTTGAGGAGGAAAATTTGGCCTTCCCACACAAAAGCCCCACTTGCTGTGCGATTAGCACTTTCATTTCTCACTCTGTGGTTGGGTAATGACACTGCCCAAGTGATAAAGAGATTGATTAATTTCACTTGAAAGAGCTTATGTTCAAAACGGATGTAACCGGAACACCAAGTGTGAGGATTTGACATCCTTTCAGAGCTAAGATGGCTTATAAGTTGTTTCTTAAATGGAAATGAAAATCAATTTACAAAGAAGAAAGGGAATCTTAAACTTAACATACCTCACCTCTGAATAAATCCTCCTAATGTCTGTTTGACTGCAGGAAAACTGTTCGTCTCAAACTGCTGTTATCACAATGCTTTGATTTGAACTGCGGAACGACACAAACTCGAGTCGCACAAACACAGATTGAACACTTACTGTATTCGCATTGTATTGTGCTGATGAATGTCATTGATGTGAGCCACATATTTGTCTTAATGTCGGCAGCGGCTCCAAGCTTAATGTCTTAACTCAGACTATTAGGTTCATGTTGGCAAATATTGACAGGAACCATTTGAATACTTAATTTAGCTGACAGGCAAATCTTTTTCTTTAGGAATTGTCATTGTAGCAAAGATCTGTTCTCAATTAGCACAGCCACCCTTTTGTATGTCTGGCGTGTCTATCTAGGCCAGCAGCATTGTGGGGTAAGTCTTTTGTGTGAGCCAGTTCCCAGAGCTGTGGCTAAGCTGCGAGTCTCCGGCTGAAACAGGGAGCTGGAGCTATTTAAGCTTGACCTTCATCAGTGTCTTGAAGAACAAAATAGAACAATGAGACACTGCTGCTAATGGCATTATTATTTCACCCTTAAAATAAATTGCTAAAAGAAATTCCCTTTAACATCTATAGATAACTTTCCTGGCAGTCAGTGCCACATTTCCAGGGTCACAGTCCTGTTTGCATCAGAATGCAGATATCGTGAGTGGAGCATTTTAAGTAGGATTTATTTAAGCATCTGCTTTTAAACATGCCACTGTGCTCATCCGGTGTCAGCTTTAGTCTACTGAAGTAAGTAACGGCTTCTTTTCCAAGTTTTCAGTTGTCATCACTGAGATTAACGTAACTGCTCCAAAGAGGGTCTAAGGTGTTGGGATTTAGCTCTCAAAATGTATTTGTCTTTTTTTTTATAGTAAAGAAACAAGAAAACTGTCTTCCTGGGTACGTGTTAGCGTTCATCCCAAATGATTTCTATTATACATCAAAGCTTGTTTATTTTCTTTCTAAAAAACAAAAATAAAACGACACCGTCATTTAAGTTTTCATTTTCCTTCTTTGACTTGAGGACCAAGCTAGTTCAGGAAATTGATATATCTTTAAATCCCAGAAGAAGAAGACAACATTGGTATTCCAACGTATTTTAACAGTACACTGGAGACTGCATTTTCTATTTTTTAACTAATATTATTTCCCTATTTACACCTCTTAGTTCTTCCTCCTTTTTTTATTACACAAAATATTATTTTATTATATTGTTGGCTGGAGTCTGCTGAAAAACTCCAGGATGTAATCTACTCTTCATCTAAATTATGTGGGAACCTTCAGCAGGAAGATTCAGCTGAAGGGCAATGATTTTCAAAAGATTGAGAAATCAATAAAGGTTTTCCTTAATGAGAGATATCTCAGCCACTCCTGGATTATTTAAAGGACTTACGGGGCTGAAGCCCCAGGATCCAGTCTGTAAATCATCTTAAATTGGTTCAGCTTAAAAGCGTAAGAGTCCCTGCTGCTTTAAAAATGTGACTTAATTGAACTTGGGTAGAATAATTTTTTAAAAAACAATGTGAGCTAACGGAACTTGGAGAATCACGTTAAAGAAACCTAAGAGATTCAGTTGGCATTGTTTTCAAATGTCTGTTTTCTTCAAGCTCCCAAAAAACAAAGGATGATGGGGAGACTTTCAGGTGCACATTGTTTTAAAGTCAAAAGACTTTAAAAGAAGAAAAGTTCTAAAGTTGTGTAAGAATAACAAATCCAAACTCCTCCAAAAACAACACAGATGTATTTAAAATTCAACTTGAAATCAACAGTACATAATCACCTTAGTTGATCCCACTTAATTTCTGTATAAATATACGGACCCAATGGATTTGCTGACGAGCTATGGTTAAAACAATCATTACAGCGCTGCATATGTGAGATGTTTGACTGTAAGAAAAAATAAACTCATATGTGCTTTGATACAGTCAGGCAACATTTACATTTCATTTCAGGGTCTGAGTGTATTTATTTGCAATTTCACCACACTGTTGCACCATCAAAGCTGAAATCAAACATCACTGCTGCACAGAGCTTCTGTTGTTTCTCAAAAATAAGCTCAAAGGAGGCAGTGTGCAAGGATCAAATCTTTGGGGATTCACTTTTAACCAAATGGCACTGAATAATTTACAGAGGTCTTTTTTTGATTTACCGTGGCAAAGAAAAAAAACACACACACACATTAGGCAAATGTATTTTGAAGCAGTTAACATCAGTTGATAAGATGTTGCAATTCAACAGTATCAGGTTACACTCAGTTGCAGTAGTTTTCTTTTGCAGACACAAACAAATCAACCTGTTAGTTATTACTTCTATATTCAGTCCTATGGCGTGTAGGTAGTTAAATTGTTTTCCTTTTTTTTACTGGGCATCAAAAGTTGGCCTGATAAGGGGGACATTCAAGAGTGCATCATAAATATGCACAGTAATTATTATGCGCAGTACTAGCTAGAGATGTGCTCATTTGAAGTTTTGTAAGTAGCAACAGGGAATAACACAAACAGTAGATACTCTGGTGTGACCAGTAGCACTGATTCAAAAGGACCTTGACAAAGAAGATAAGTTGAAAATGACAAATTACGTGCTCAAAAGGAAAAAAGAAAAGCTTTTTGGAAATCAGAGAATCTATTCACAAGCACCCACTGTAACCTGATTACTCACAGAAGATGAATCCAAATAGTCCACAACCCATTTGGAGTGCATGAATTCAGCCATTCCACCCTGAACACACAGTTATTTATACTTCAAAATATCTAGATACATCTATGAAAGCCGTTATTGTATTTCATCTAGGTATGCTGCTAGGCTCCAGTATTCTGTGACGGTTTTGGGGTTGTAGCCTCGCTAAGTAGCTCAAAAAAGATGTTTTTCAAAAATGGGATCAAAACTGGAAATGTCACTCTCACATTAAACATTAATAAACACACAATAGCACAGACTAACCATCCTAAGAAAAGGCAGGATGCTGCTTTTAGCATAAGGCAATTTAACCCCCTTCAAATGAATATTAGAGAGACTGATAACAACATGAAAAAAACCTCACTTCTAAGTAATATTGATCTTTTTCTACCACACTAATTTGTTTTAGGGTGGAAAAAGCATTATAGGATGCTGCTGAACTGAAAGCTCCAACAGGAGGTCGAGTGTAGTAGCCAACACCAGGCAATCTTATATGTTTGCAAACAACAAAGCAAAACCACTCACCCATTAGCGCATTATCCATGCTACATAAATATCATGTTGCGCTTATTACTCACAAATGATCAGCTTCACTACCAAAGCTGACAGGGATGTAATTAGATTTTATGTATTTCTAATCAGCATTAGAAATAATAATGGTCATTTGTTCCCTAAAACCTAAGATCGTGGCGCATCTGGAGGAGGTCAAGTCTCTTTTGCAAACACAGCTTCCTAATTCAATAAAACAGATCATTTCTCCGCGAGTCAAGTGATAACATGAGTTAGTAATGCTGTTAAATTACACTTGTTTTTTCAGCTAAACAATAAGAGTTGAAGGACTGCTCTCAAACAAAATTACATGAAGTTGAAAATATATAATGCATACTTTTACCAACACCATGTTATACAAACTTTTATTTTACGTTGGCTCATTTGTTGTTTAATACTGTTGTTAATGTCACAAATGACTCTGCACCTGACCAGCAGCCAATCCACAGTACACTGAACTCCTGTGGGTGGATGGCAGACCCATTAGCACTTTTAGGTTATGCCTGACTGGGTCCAATGTGTTAAAGCTACCAGACCTGGATCTAGAGTGACAACCTGGTAACCCTGTCCCAGGCCCATGCCACTTGATCGCTTGATCTCCATGTCGGCATAGAGATCAATCAATCTTATTCTGTTTCTTCACCCAAGACCGCTTAACCCCACCAGTGACAAACATAAACATACAACCCACCCCATCATGACAAGTTGTCAATTTCTGGAGAAGAGTTAAGTGGTTTGGGCATCTGAAGAGTATGCCTCCGTGATGCCTCCTAGGCAAGGTGTTTCAGGCATGTGGTACTGGGAGAAGGCCCTGGGGCCGACCCAGGACACACTCTGGAGATTATATTTCTTGGCTGGCTTGGAAATCCCTCATTGTCCTCCCAGATGAACAGGGAGGGTAGAGGGGTGATTTTCTGCTAAGAGAATTCTCTGCTGCCCCGATGACCCAAACCTGGATAAGTGTCAGAACATGGATGGATGGATGGATGAGGTCACCCAGCACTCCCAGTACTGGCACCAAGCCTGGATTAATGGCCTGTGGCAAACCCTTGGAAAATAAGGGAGCAGTCTCACTTGCAGAAAACTGCTCGTCAATTAACTGACTTGAACAAAACAATCAAAAATGAACAAGTGGCAGAATTTACAATAAAAAAAAAAATATTGTCAACAACACTGTAAGTGAAGGCTCAATTATTTATGAATTATGAATTCAAACCATGAAGAAGGTGATTTTTGTAGTGTAGTAACAAGTGCTGTAGAGCTCAAAAACAGCTCCCTGTAGAGACAGACCCTTATCAATACACAATTAGAAACAGATTGGTGTTTGAAGAGTGTTAACTCCTAAATTCATGTGCCGATCACGTTTCTTAATAAATAGACTAAATGACTGAAATAAACTCTGAGCATAATTTTAAATCAAGAGATTTCATGTCGGAAGTCGTGTTTATGCACTTCCAAACTGAAAACCCAAAATGACAGTTATTGCAAGTTATATATTTTTATTATGTTGATGACAAACAGTTAAATTTGCTCCACTATATTTCAATACAAAGTCTCAAAGTGTACACGCAGATCTTTCTCCTTAATCCAGCCGACATCATTCCCATAAAAGCCAAATCAGTAAAATGGGCAAGAGGTAACTTTTTTTAAATTCAGTGAGTGAATTCAGAGACAATCCTGGTAGTCTAGTCTCTTTATGATAAACTGAATGGATTCACTTCATTATATTTATTTATTATTTTATTAACCTTTATTTAACCAGGAAGATCCCATTGAGATTAAAAATCTCTTTTTCATGGGAGACCTGGCCAAGATAGGCAGCAGCAAGTGTCTCACAGTTACAGAAATGACTCAATTAAACACAGGCAGCAACAACACACATGCAAAAATAAATAAATAAAAATAAAACATAAAATAAAATTAAATTCAGTAAAATTCAATAAAGTTCAAATAAAAATAAAAAAATCACTTTGATAGCATCAAACTGAGGAAAAACCATTTTCATCATTTTTCACCATGAATTTTAACAGGATTTAACAAAGCTACTTGTCCACACTCTGTTATTTAATGGCTTCCTCCTCGCTCGATGTATAATGCATTAGTTTGTGTCATAGCAGTAAATATGTGTGAATCAATGGTTTCTTTTGACTCATTAAGTTGTTTAAAAATAATTATTACGTGTTTTCATTTTAAGTAATATGGTATCTGTAGAGTGTTGTGATATAGAGACTAAGCACAGTCCGTTTACAAATCACTTCTAGCCCACAGTTATTTCTCAGATCCAGCAGGGATAGGATTTTGTGCTTTTGTTTATGGATTACATACAGATATTCATTATTTACTCTCATTTTGTTTGTTCTAAACAATCTAAAGGGAAGATACAAATGTGTCGGAGATGGCAGGTTTCCTAAAAGTTTAATATGTTTTTAGAAAATACGCTCACAGAACTCATTTATTTTAATGTAATCATAACAAACACCACTGCCAGGTGATTTGTCCTGCGGGCTCTGGCGTTGTCAGCAGTTTGACAACAGCTGTGGATCCTTGTCACAGTGGGATTTCTTCTGCCGCAAATGAAGAGCTTTAAAAGTAAATAAGCTGTGATTCACACAGGGAAGAAAGCGGCCGGTGCTGCACAGCTCTGTGACAATGCAGTGATTTAACAAACTATTTTATTTTAAGTTTTAGATTACTCTTCTTTAGCGGCAAGCCACAGCGGTTATTTTTTGTTTTGTTTTACTGCACAACAAGATCACACTGTTATTAAATGGGTCCCTCTCAAACTTAAAATTCCATCCATACAATTTTGCAGAAGAATAAAAATAGGGCGTTTGTGTTTAAATATTGTGTTGTCAGAAATGTCTGTTATGCGCAAGATGTCCTTTGGTGGTGGTGCGTGATGTGCCTAGTTATGGCATTAGTTAGATGCAGCTGTCACTACCAACTTGTCATTTTCCCCCACAAAGTAACATTGGTATGAAAAGATCTTTTTCTTTATCTTAACCAAACAGCAATTAAATTGCCTAATTTAGTAAACGCCTTTACCTTTCAAAGCCTAGCCAACAACCTTTTAGAGCCTAAACCTAACAAAGCAGATTTTAGGAGAACTTCAAAGAAAACTAGACAGAGATGTGGGGTGGGGGGGAAAAACAAATGCAACACAGAAACAGGCCTGAACTATGGGTTGTGGTAAATCAATTTCCTCTTATAAAACTATTTCAGTGAGAAAATGCAGGAAATAAGCGAAATCTTCTCAACCCTGATGAGAGGCAAAGTCATGCAGCACAGTTCTAGATAAAGACAATGTTAGCACCCCCAGAGATACTGACAGAGGTGGAGCAGAGTGAGCAAAACTAGGAGAAGTGAAAGAGGAATGCTCATTAGACGTACTAAAAGGTAGTGTGGCAGACAATAATGAATACAAAAAACATGGACTGTGGTCTGATGGCCTTGGAGAACAGAGACAAACCCGTCATTAGCCAAGACACTGAAACTGACAATGAGGAGATATTTACAGCATGGGGGAAATGGAAGTGACAACAAAATAGACCAGCACGAATAGCTCTTATGACATTGAGGAATGGAGGGAAAATATAAGAGAACATGCAGCCCTTCCTTGCTAAATTTATGCATGAACTTAATTTCCTGTGGAAGGTACTTAATCTGAGTGTTTTCTCTGTTTGCCTTTGATAAAAACTCTCAAACTTTCAAAGTATTTCTCGTATTTTATTTGTGTGCTATTAATTATGCAGGTTGCCGGAACAATTCAGCAAGTTGCTACAAGTATGTGCAGATGTTATTCTATTAAAAGTTGAATTTCTTTTTTTCTGCTTTCACACATGTCCCTTGGGTTGTGTAAGCCTAGTACACAAAGTCAGCCTGATTAGGACAAAGGTGAATAAAATGTAGCATTGACTATTGATCTGAATATACCCATTTTTTTCTTCTTCTTCTTGTTCTTTTTTTGTTAAACCACTCATTGTATTTTTAAACATTGCCTTGGGTGTGTCTTTGACAGAAAACGCCAAGAACAAAGTTGATATTGATAGGAAACAAATTATTTCCTTGAAGTATTTCAATTAGATCACCATAAAAAACTGATATTTATTAATGGCAAGCTGTATTATTTAAGCTATCAAACAACCTTGACAAAATCAGTTTTGTATGTTGATTGTTGATGTGAGATCTCATTTGAACTTGCGTCCTTCCTTTTGACTGGAATGGAACAGACTGAGGTTATCATAAAAGCCGGTGGCTAGTCTCATGAGAGCTACAAGGCAGTACAATCCAAGCAGTCAGATCCTTAATCCTATGAGAATATTCTCACAGAACAGTTAGCTTTCAGAGCAGCTCTCCTCTCTGAAGTCTCTTTCAAACGAAGCGAAGGCCTTTCACATCACTCTTATACAAAATGTTCCAATTCTGAACAAATCTTCCCCAGTTTAAATTTTCCATAAGAGGATTGAAGGAGGAATTGGCAGTGACACACAGCCATAACTAGTTTGTAACAGGAGACAGAAGAAATTATAAAGAGCTCCTGTGGCTACTGGATATATCCAGCCTGGAGTGTCACTGTAAAAAAGATGGGAATCAAATTTGGAAGGTCATTACTGAATAGCTCTTGCGGCTTCAATTAATACTGATATTGAAATACATAAAAGGCATGTCTTGGTCTTCTGATTTTTGTCAGATGAAGCCCCATGTGTGCAAACTTCCTTAAGACACGACTCCCATATAAATGAAGGCAGTGTGAGGGCTGTTGAAACTTTGCTTCATTTTGGTCTCTATATAACTCTATATAATCATTGAATCATTCATAGAATATAATCATATATTCAAATTTGACTGATTGTAATCAGTTAGCCAGATTCCATTTAAGCCATTATAACAGGCATGCACAAAATACAGTTCAATTTCCAGAGAGCTGAAATGAGTGTCTGTGAGATCATACGCCATGCAAATGAATGCTTTAGTAATAGTATGATGACCAATAAAATGAACTAAGAAGTAATAGATTACATAAGATACATTTCTACTACAGTAATGCAACAATGCAGAGCACCGCTTTCACGATTTTCAGCTGTGCTCTTGCATCTCTGGAACATCACATATGGATTACACAGCATATTTTCCAGCTCAGTCATTCATTGGTTCTTTTTTAGCAGGGTGTTATACAAATTTCACATAAATCACACATCATACAAACACAACTAGAAAAAGCTGGGATGCTGTGTAGAATGCAGATACAATCAGAATGCAATTAGCTTCTTAGAAACACAGTAATCAGTATATTTGATGGGACCAACAAGACTCAAAATAGTTGGGTCCTCATGCACTAGCTCACGCTCCTTCCCAACCAGAGAAGTGACATTCCAAGTCCCAGTTGCTAGTTTAAAGAGCCAGGAATCGGTCCACTAGGATCTCCGACCCTGGCCACCGCCCAGCGGCCGCTATGGTAACTCCTGCAGATGGTTGGCCTACAGTAGGGTGGGCCCATGTCCCTTCTTTGGGCTGTGCAGTGTTCCCTAGATCTTTTACTCATGGCTTAATAGTAGAATAGTCCAAGTGCTGAACTGACCTGCCTGCAGTCCATTAATTGTGTAATGCCACTTGATAGCTTGATGAAATGTACTTTCTGAAATGCATTTTAAGACATTTTTAGTACAGCATCCACTTTCCAAAGCATGTATACAGCCCTTCATCATCTACACTTTAAGGACTTTGTCGCCTTTTGAATTACCAATTAATCTAACACAAATGTCTTTAAACAGCAGGGGAAAGCCATTGTACCCAGAAACATGCAGAAACTGGGAGAACATGCACACAGAAAGACGAGACGAGTCAACCTCACTAAACTTTCTCGCTGTTAGGTGAAATTACTAACCACTGCACTTCTATGCCGCCCAAGTTATTTTTGCTGATACTTGTGACTGAAATAAAAGCAGAGCTAAATTAGTCATTTAGAATGAAATTTGAGAATGCAGCTATACCCCAGAAGCATTAAGTCACAATAGTGAAATTTGGTTAGTCAACATCTTCAGATTCTTGAATGCAAATGAAGTAAACCTGCTGACAGGATGTTCTCCTGTTCTGCTGCTGCAAACGGGCTCAAGTGCAAAGATTTCAGTAAATCAGCAGTGAGGGGAGTCAGGCAGGAGCAAGCCCTTCTCTTTGATGTCTTACTGGAAGTTGGAAGTATTGAGTTTTGCGGCTGATGTTAGTGACCTTGTACTTTGTGTTTTATGCATGTCTGTGTAAAGGTTAGGCACAAAAAGAGACCATAAAAGTAATTTGTCACTGCATGGAATGATGGGACAAAGCATCTGATATCCTTGGTTGCACACTGCAAAATGAATTAAGCCTCGGTGTCACAGAGTATTATTACTCTATCATTCTGTTCCTCATTTTTTTTGTTGGGTTTCTTAATATGCTCTATAAATGCTCTCTAGTGAGGAAGCTTCATTGTAATTCCAGATTAAAAAAAAATAGAAGGCCATTTGCTGCTTTAACAAAACGTGACACGCCTGTTGTAATTACACTAGCTTTAATGAGATGAACTCTTTGCTCTGCAAAAAAATAGCTTGAAAGTCTCAACCAGACTGAGGCAGGATGAATACAGAGAGAAGCAGAATATAGCAGGGGAGCAAAAACCTAAATGCTTAAAAAAAAAAAAAAAACCTTTTGTGTTCGTCTTCCTCATAGTGCATTTTCCTTGACAAGCTGCTCTCCATACTAGAGTGCTGTATCTTTGTCAGCACAATTGTTTATACCCCCTACTGCAGACAGAGCTAGAAGTAAATAGGTTACCAACTGATAAGATTTCCCATTTCCCTGGCAAGTTACACTTATTTCTATCACTGTATCCCCAACTGTTTGATAATTAATGATGCGGTATTTGTTTCCTGAGCTGGATGTTTCACTCCACAAAAATGATCCTTTCTGTATTATAAAGGAGGGGAACTCCTTTGTAATGCATTACGCATAGCAAGAAGAAAAAAAAAAGAAACTGCTAAAACTGTTCTTTGTGTTTAAAAAGCAGCCTCTACTGAGACCTGTTAAAATAGCCCCGTCTGTTTACTGTGTATTTGACCCGGTGGGGAACGCACTAGAGAGACAGCGAGGTAAAACCAAATGGATTTCATTCTTACCTGAGAAACACTCCCATATGAGTCATTTTCTGATTGCAGAGTGCTGTCTATCAGGGCCGCTTGTTTTATTTTACCCTTTGATCAACTGCTGTGCTGAAAAAGACAAGTAAAAACAGAAGGTAAACAAGAGGAGAGTGGAAAAGTGTGAAGACAGGCTGAGAGCCAGGGGTTTGTAGACTGGCTATACTGCCAGCAATAGTAGCCAATGAAAATGACACAGTTTTAATTATGGAACATGTCACGTTAAACAGAAAATGGAAAATCATGCTTACAGCTATAAGATGTGGATTCAGCTTCTAAAAACTTTACTCGCAGTATCTATATAGAGCACATCGTGTAGATTGTACACACAAGCATGTATATCATAAAATAATGTGATTATATTATTATTAATAATAATACAAAAACAGAAAAGTAAAAAAGAAGAAGTAGTAAAAAGAAGAAAGTCTGAGACACTACAAACCATTGTTATACTCTTAAATGCAAGGCTTATTTTTTCTTTTATCTGTATCTTGTTTTTAATAATTGTGCTTTATGCAGTTGTTTAAAAATTATTTTTCTTTTCATGCGTTCCACACTGAGGTGAGTTACTCTTGAGTGATTGAGAGTCCCACCTGTGACTTTCTACACCCACTGTTTCTGTTTCTACTTCTGTCTACATTTCCGTTTCTCTTTTTCACATCAATAATGTAAAAGAATTTCCCTGAAGATTCCTACAATTAAACGCATCCAAAATCTTCTGAAGAACGATTCACGAGATAAATAAAACTACTGTGATGTAATGTGTGTTTGGGAAGGAATACAACTTCCAATCGTCCTGTACTCTCAATCACGAAATGGTAGTGAATGCAGGACGAACTCGGACCACAATCCTTCCTCAATTCAGTTTAGTTCATTTCAGTCATAATGTCTCTGCTAATTTCTTTAAAAATCAATGATCTCACAAGTTTCAGACTCTTAAGTGTCAACAGTCAAGAAACTAATATTAGGGTTTTTTAGAAATATATGGAACATTATATAAGCCACAACTTTTAAACGATTTTCCACTTACTTTTCTGCTGCATGTAATTTGTTTTCATTCAGCGTTATCATTTTGTTCATTCTCAATTGTCCTGTCCTGGGAAGAGCAGCTGAATAATTCTTTGTTGTTGAGAGCAGTGGGAGAGCTGGATCAACCTATTGGACTCAATGGTCACAACAACCCAATTTAATTAATTCTGTTAATTCTTGGCTTTCATTCTCTGCCGGATTTTTCTTTTTTGTACGAGTGACTTCTTAATCACATTGTAGACAGTTTTCAATTTTGTGTTGTACTTATGAGGTGAAAGAGGGCTTTTTCATAAATGAGAAAAAATTAAATCCAGGAGACATCACTGGTCTCACATTCTAAACATATATTAATTTTCAGGAAATTCAGGGGCAGCGTTATGATTGCGGTGTTTTTATGATCTTTCTAAACTATACACTGGATTGATGTACATATGTGGTTAATGTGACCAACTCTGGCTGCTGAATCATATTAACTTTGTCCTGCATTCATGATAGGTGCTAGAAATCTGTGTTGGGTAGGTGGAACCTGGCAAGCAGGAAACTAAGAGAATACAGCTGTTTAAAATGGATGTATTTTCCCAAAGCACTGGGTTAGTTAGGCAAAAGTAAAAGTAGTGTAGTGCCTGTGTGTAATATGACCCTGTATTTCAGGTATACACTAGACAAACTAATATCATGCATGGTTTAATGCTCTTGACAGTGTTTATGTTACATAAAACACAACCCCAAATACTGTTAAACGTATTGAAGGACTGTTGCACTGTCTCTAGTGAAGTTCTTCAATTTATGCTAATATTTAAAAGCTAATTTTCTAGCTGCCTCTTTGTGTTTTCTGGGCTCTGATTAGTTTCACAGGTATCCATGAGCTGGACAATTAAATTTCACCTAGAACATAACTGTCTGGGCTCAAATCTAGTTATATTTGCTTAAAAAAAATAAGCTGAAGTACATAAAATATTCATTTTTAAAAGCAATAAGGCAATCAGTTCAGTAGGGTTGGTGCTTGTAATCCTTTCATTGCTGACACTTCACCCAACCCACTGAATTAATGGGAGGGACAGAAGAAATGCATCAGAAAAGGCTGATATGGTAAATGGCCTGTATTTGTATAGAGCTTTACTAGTCCCTAAGGACAAAAAGACCCCAAAGAGCTTTACACATCCAGTCATCCACCCATTCACACACTGGTGATGGCAAGCTACATTGTAGCCACAGCCACCCTGGGGCTGTGTTACATATTTACAGTGTTTTTGGTCACTAAATTATGTAAGAAAGAATTCAACTGCACTGACAGAGGCTAGGCTGCCGGACACTGGCGCCACCGGGCCCTCTGACCTCCACCACTAGGCAACGGGTGAAGTGTCTTGCTCAAGGACACAACGATCGAGACTGTCGGACCTTCCGATTACAAGGCGAACTCCCAACTCTTGAGCCACGATCGCCCCACGTTATGGGTTATATTGAAAGAGCAGGGTGATGTGTGTATGTGTGTGTGTGTGTGTGTGTGTATCATATATATATATATATATATATATATATGCACACACACATATATATATATGCCATGTCACATAAGTGACGTAACTTTTGTATTTTAAAAACAAGACCAGGTATCGTGTTACATATTTACAGTGTTTTTGGTCACTAAATTATGTAAGAAAGAATTCAACTGCCTGGGCAAAACTGGCCTATATTTAGTGAGCAACGATCAGGGTTATATGAGGGCAAGAACAAAGATACAATGTTATATTCTATCTACTTCTCAGAGGGGAGCATGAATGTTTTAACCATATTTCACAGTAGTGATATTTAAGAGAAACTGAAAGTAAATTAAAAAAAGAGATCAGTGCTAAATTAAAAATGAGGTAATTGACAGCGTCATCAGTCCACTCCAGCTGAAGATGAAAGTATTTCTAACTGGTTTTGAGATGTTTTAATATGAGACCAAATAGTCATACACCCCATGAACCGCACAGATCTTATGCCTCAAAACGAGCCACTGTGACAGTGTTATTGGTAATCGATTACCTTTGAATGTACCTACTATATATTTGAGTGTTTGTAAAAGAAAATTTAACCAATAATTTGTAACATTTACCATGTTGTTGATCTTTGAAGTCTCAAAATCTCTCTAGGGTAGTATGTACAACTGGTTTTATAATTATTCATCTCAACAAAATTGATCCACCTCAGGATTACATCTCCTCAGCCTCCACCTCAGAGTTGTGTTAAAAAATATTATTGGATTTCATAAACCTGAAGTTGTAATGTTGAACTTGTGTAGAAGTCAAGTGGGAGCACAGTTCACAGAGATTTAAATGAGGCCCTTACAAAGTTGCATTTCAATAAGATGTAACTAGGGGAGAGAACACTAGTGTAATGATAAACAGACAGTGGTGGGAAAAGGGTGCTGGTGGGTTTTGCTGTAGGGATGCTTGGGGGGCTTCCCTTGATCAGGGATCATGCTCTCTCTCAAACTGGCTTTTTGGCAGCATGAGGCCCGAGCCACTGAATGGCAGAAGCAGCTCAATGACAAAGTTAGATTATTCAAAGATGTTCCTCATCACAAATGAACTTCTAGTTTGAGTGGAAACTGTAAAGTTGTTAAAGTTATGTGTAGTTTCTGCTTTTTCAGCTGAGTTTGCATACAGCCATCCTTAGGAGAGTTTAAAACAAATACATAAAACGTTATATATGTATATATATATATATATATATATATATATATATATATATATATATATATATATATATATATATAGATATGATGATCCCTGGCAAATTTAACAATAGAAGGTCAGTCCAATTACATTTTGGATCAGAGCATGAGCATAATTGCATTTACTTCAGGTTATTCTCTTATTAAGAGAGACAAAGAGAACTGCACAGTGTTCGTGATTAGAACAAGTCCATTAGACTTATATCTGGCGGCAATAAAATCATCCTCGTCATTAGTGGACCACAGGTGCTACAGGAAGTGCCACTCTCACATGCTGAACTCATTATAGAAATGAAAATAGACTATGGCCTGCACACACTATTGAATTTCAGCTAAGATTTGTTTTAAACATCAGATGAAATAAAGCAGCAGACACAGACGAGACTCAATAAAGTCAAGAGTGAATACATTGCTTTATTTGTCGTGAACTAGAACACAAGTAATGCTTCAGTTTATCAAAGTTGGAAATGTTCTCCTCTATAGCTGTGAAAGTACAAACAGTAACACTATTTTGATATTAGCTCTGGAGAAATGGCTCCAGAAGCCACTGTTGTGATCTTTAAGCAAAAATGAGCACATCTTCTTTGGCAGATTTTATAAAGTCATGTGTGGGGTTTTGTTTTTAATGGAAAGTGCCAAAAAGGACACTTAAGTTAAGGTTTTGCAGGAGAAACTTATTGCACATAATTAATATAAGTTTGACATGCTATGCATCATTTTCTACCCCAGACGCCCAGCACTTAATCATGAAGAAAGAAGCCAGTTGAACTCTTAATTAGTATTTGTGGAGTGATGTTTGATCTGTTATTACCTTCACTATGAAAGTAACAGGATTGACTCTGTCTTTGTGCGTATTAGATAATAGCTGCAAATCTTATCCCAGTTAACAGCTGATAGTTAACCAAAAATGTATTTTCTAATGTATTAATGATCCACTTTTAATATGAGTGTAGACAACAAGGATGAAGAAACCAGTAACACTCTAACAGTGATTTGGTCATTTTCAGTTGTGCACATATTCGTGTTTTTTGTTTTTTAGTGTGTCGCCCACAAAAAACATCTTGACTGTGTTTTTTGCAATAGTAACTACTCATCTTTCCTATTGTGTAATGGATGAGCTTAGTAATTATATTAGGGAAAAATTGAAAATGGTTATGACCGGGCATGTTCCTTCCAGGGTAACCCATCATCAAAGAAGCTGTTACCTTCAAAACGGAAAAGCATATATTTTAATTATTGAGCTGTCTTTGAATGTGTGTGACTTATTATGATTATGATGACTGCAGGTGGAGGACAGGTGGGATCTGCGGAAGGTTTCAATGGATAAGCCTTTAAAAAACTAATCTGCATGAGAAAATTGGTCAGGGGATTATTTCTTAATAGAAGTAGAAATATCCTTGATTAATGTTCAGTGAGCTGTAAAATGCCAGTAAGAAAGAATCTCTTTCCGACTCGTTTAAATGAGTTTTAGCTTTGCAGCTGGAAGGTGTTTGTTTCTATGATCCGAAGAACTGGCACCACACTGACTCAAAGGTTTGCATCCTGGAACTGTTTACACTCTCCACTAAGAATAAGGCTGGATGTTAAGTTGAAAATTTTGATTGGTAATGGTACCATAAATTCTAAGTGCAAGAACCGAAACAGTGCATTTCTTGTGCTAAATAACATACTGTATGTATGTTTATACATGACACCGACATGGGTTATATGGAAAGGCTTTTAGATTATTTCTATTTTAAAGCACGGCACTGCTTAGTATTCATGATTAAAACACGACCATCAGGCAAAGAAATCTGGTGGCAGTCAGATCATCCTTATGCTACAACGAGGGACTGTGTGCTGATATAATGAGCTGAACTCATTATTGAAACAGAAATGAACTACACTCTTAACATTAGCGTAACAAGGTCTTTCTCTCACTATATATATACACTATATATTTGTGTGCATTTGTGTGGATGTAAATTTAACTGTGAATACAGGCAAGTCAACTTTTTTAGAAGAGAAAAGGGTTATAATAATAAAAGGGGAGTTCAAGGGTTCAAGGTTCTTTATTTGTCACATGCATAGTTATACAAGTATAACACACAGTGAAATGTAGCCTGACACGCTCCTCGACATGTGCAAAAATTGGGGGGGGGGGGTGTAGAGGAAGAACATATATATATATATACAGACATAGTATATACACTGGGTGAATGTGCAGTAGTAGCAGCAAGCAGGTGAATTCTGTACATTAATATGAATAGATATCTGACTATTTTACAGGATAGACAATATAAACATATTTAAAATTAAAGGAATTGAAATGTACATTGTGCCTTGGTTTAGAGTGTCTGGAAGAGAGTCCAAAAGGAATGTCTAGCAAGAAAATGAATGTTAAAGGGAAACCCAAGCAGTGGCCATTATGAGAATCCTTTTAGCCTAGAACCTGTTGATAATTTGACTACACACTTACAAAAATTCATTTCTTCTTTTATTGAACCAAAGCACATTTTGTTTTCATCTGGAGACTGTTTACCACTAAATACTTAGCAGATGATCCGAAATTGTCCAAAATTAGGAGATGATCACAGTACTTATCAGTTTATACTGTTTAGTCTAAGCAGCTGTATTTCATTCTTGCCTGTAATGAAGTATGAAGTACACTTTATACGGGGCGACCATGGCTCAGGGGGTTGGGAAGCGTATCTGTAACCGGAAAGTCGCCGGTTCGATCCCCGGGCTCTCTGTCCTGGTCGTTGTGTCCTTGGGCAAGACACTTTAGCCTACCGCCTACTGGTGATGGCCAGAGGGGCTGATGGCGCGATATGGCAGCCTCACTTCTGTCAGTCTGCCCCAGGGCAGCTGTGGCTACAACCGTAGCTTGCCTCCACCAGTGTGTGAATGTGAGAGTGAATGAATAGTGGCATTGTAAAGCACTTTGGGTGCCTTGAAAAGTGCTATATAAATCCAATCCATTATTACTTTGGCATTAATTTTATTCATGGCATTGTTTTGATCTTGATTTTATATTTTTGATCAAATCAACATTGTATTGATAGAATATTGGCAGAATATTTTGAAAATTAACTTGTGTTGTTTATAATTTGGAAATCAGATTTATTTATTTTGGTAGAAAAAGCCATTTTGCACGGTGGTGAATACTCAGTTCACACTAAGAGCTCTGAATGCCAATGGCTGTGGAAGTTTTAATTGTTGCTTTAAATGAGAGTTGGGTGTAGTTATGGGCCACAAAATCCATGCCACACACTCATACCAGTTGAGTTGCACCAGGTTTTATGATATTTAAAATCTATGCATTACACCCACATTTCCCTCCAAGATGTTCGCTTACATAACTGCCCTTCTTATTTTATATGCATTCAAAAATGGAGATGGCAATGACACAAGTGTTGAATATATCGTTTACACAGTCAGCGCACACTTAACAGTTTTTGTTTTGTTTTTTGTTTTTGTTTTCACACAGTGTGGGGGGAGAAAAAGAAAAAAGAAGCAGCCCTGTTTCCAGTGAGAGCTACAGCAATCTGTGAAGGACTCAAAATATAGTGTTGCATTACAGTACTGCGGATGAAAGAATGTGTTTGATAGCTAAGCCAAGCCTTTTTAACATTTTGACTTTTTTTTTTCTGAGCTGCTGACTGACTGCTCTTTTGTGATTCAGTCAACAATTTTGTCAGGATCACTTGAAGCTACGGTTGCTCTGTGGAGCAAGTGGACTTGCCAGAATAAGCACTGCTATAAATCCAAGGATTTCCATTTTCATTTTTCAGCTCTCCTTATTATTATTTCACACAGCACACAGGCATCTTGTTTTTAACCTTTACAATCATCTACATAATCTTTGTAACAGCATGCATTTTACTTACCACAATTGCTCTTTTTTCTGTGTTCTGTGTCTGAAATAACAATATTTGTTAGGCTCTGCTTCCAGTCTATAGTGTTTGAATGTATCATATATACATGCGGACAAAGGATGTGGACTTCTGCTGCTAGTAATATATTGTTTTCACCACAGCTTAGGTGTGCTTAGTTTTTGACAATGTCAGGAGACTCAAGTCTAAGCATCATCGGAAGTTGCCCTTTTAAACTACAGGACAAAATCTAAACTTTCACTACAGGAAATCCACTGTTAGGTTTAGATGAGGAAACTGCCTTGGTAGAGCATGCAGTAGGCAGGACGCAGGATGCTCAGTGCCTTGGTGTTGATATTTTACACTATTACTTGTGCTTTTCTTATATAGTAATCAGACATCACTGCTGCAAGGCTGAAAGCTGTTAAAGGTCCAATCTCAGTGCACTGAATATTCACATTCTCACATCCATTGGTGATGTCTTGAAAAGTTCAGGACTGTGTGAAAATATGTATAGAATAAGCTGAGTTCCAAAGCTGTTTAGTCCCTTTTGGTTGCAGTAATGTAAAAGCTGGCCTCTTGGATATGTCCGTGCTGAATGTTTTCCCAGTGCAGCTCTGACAAAATACCACAAGTTCAAAAGGTATTTGGTGAAGAAAAAAAAAAAAATTCCTATCCAATAATACCTCTATAGCAAAAATCACTAAAGCTCTTAAAGCTAAGTGTTTGTCCAATATTTCACAGCAATCCATACAGCAGACTCAACCAAAACACTTCAGCCTACTTGTGGTATTCACTGAAAAAAACAGAGGATAACAAAGCAAAAATGAGAATCAATGGAAACAATTACCGTCTGCACAAAATTCTATGACAGTTAATCCAATTACGTGTGGACATATTTCAGTCGAGACCAAAATGATAGGTATCACAGAGTAACAGACTTACTTTACCATCCCAACAGTGCGTCGCCTCTACCAGTTTTTGCCTTGTTTGCAAGATGCAGTCACAGTGTTGTTCTTGTTATCAGAGAGAGATTAAGGCACTAGCAGCCATCAGAACTGTCAAACTATCCATTAGTCTTTCGCCCATTCCTGTGAGCGGGTCCAGGAAAGAAATGTGAAGTGTCTGCATATCTCTAATAGACATGCTGATAACAACTACCTTGCACACTGGTTGATGGTTTTGTTGGGAAGTCCAATAAAAAAAACCCAGAAACTCTTAGGTTTTGTGTTTTGGGTAAAGTGACTGTGTGGTTCCAACAGCAAATGTGAACTTTGTGAGAGTATAGTGAAAGCATACTGTATTTTTAACTTTATTTTACTTTCACTATGAGGTGTGATTTAAAAAAAAATAATCCAGTCACACTGAAATTGGTAAGGTTTAGATGAGCAGTGTTAGGGAGGTTGGCAAATTATAATTTTCTCCAGTAATTATTTATTTAGCCTCCCACAGATAGTCATAAAACAAGGGAGTATCTGATTAATAACTGAGGGACAAAGGGGATGCAAATGACAGATGGAGGATAGGTGAAGTGTTTAGCCTCCACAGGTTACACTCTGCAGGCTACCTGACTCGGGTAATCTGCACTTCTGTCTGTGGAAATTTTGGGTCCTTACAGAATTGGTCCATTCACTATTTTTCCTCTACTAAAGGAACAAACAAAGTACTCCAAAATAATTTTGTAAAGTAAAATGACTCTAGAACACTGTCGAGAAGGAAGCTCTCGAAAACAACAGGAAATTCATGAGTTCCTATTACGTTTAGTGCCAGTCAGTATTTTTAGAAAGGGATGGTGGTGGTGGTGGTGGTGTGGAGGATTCTTGTCTTTCTGAATTAAATGTTGCAGACATTTTTTCCTTTTATAGCAGTCACTTTTCTTTAGTTCAAGTGCAAAAATAAAATAAAGAGAAGCTAATAATAATGTGAGTCAGGAACATTTGCTCCCTTTTATCTATTCAAGGCTCATATTTTGAGACACAAAGAAAAGCAATGGCAATTACTGCAAATATAGGTTCCTGAACCGGCCTGCTTTGACTGAAAAATAGATACACTTATATAATTCCATATATTCTTGAATGCACTTAATGGTATTGAAATGTTTGCGGTTGTGATCAGCTAGACCTAGTATATGTAATTTTTTTAAACCTTTTCTGTACTTTCAGTCCACTTTAATTAGGAAATTTAGAAATACAATCATGTTATGCTATGCTGGTCTTTGCATAGAGGTTTTCTAGATTTATTGATGACTCTGACCACTTTTGCACATGGATCACATGGATATGTTGCTCAAGAACACTTTGACATGCTCACTGAAGGAACTGGGGATCTAATTGAATAGTGGACAACTCAATCTATCTTGTGAGTCACAGCCTGCCCAAGGTGGTATACTTGACAGTTCAAGGAAAATGTTCTTTTTCAAGCATATATATTTTTTAAATGAAATATTCTTATGTGTAAAAGCGTGTCCTTGCTGTCAGCAGCTCGTATTGTCACTTGTAGTAGAAATAACTTGTTACAGGACTTTTGCATAACTGGCCACCAGTTTCCAACATTGGCTTACTGAAAATTTTGACCATTCTGCCATGCAAAATCTCATCAGTTGCAATATGTTTCAGGAGTTTCTTGAATATACTACCTATTATAAACAGGTTCATTTTAAATCCCACCTCACTGGGATTTGATATAGGATTCAGGTCTTGGCTTAGACATGGCCATATTGCTTTATTTCTTAGTTTTGTTCCTCTTTTGGTAGATTTGCCAGTGTGCATAGGATCATTATCCTGCTGAAACTTTAACTTCAACCCTTTGAGAGACAGCCTTACATAGCTTTAAAACACTAATTGATACGATATAGAATAAATAGTCTTGTCAGTGACCACTAAGTACCGAGTCTTAATGGTCCCAGCAAACAAAACAAAACCAAAAACAAAACCCCAAATGGTTGCTTTTTCATCGGAAGACTGTAGTTTTTAGTTTGGCTGTGTTTTGTATAGCTAAAGGGTTTTTATTGGCACCCATTCCATGGAGGTTTGATTTTTCACACCAAGAGTGACCTTCAGATTCTTGAATGAACTTTTAGAGCTCTTGTGTTCAACTCTTGGGAGATATTTGCTGGGGCTATGAGATCCGATCTATATCATGTGCAGCAAGATTGATAAAACATAGTTATAAGCAAATAGTGTTATTTTGCAGGTGCCGATATTCACTGCCACTCATACTTGTTTGCGAATTCGAAAAGACCTTGCATATATAACTAAAATAGAATAGAATAGAATAGCCCTTTATTGTCATTGTGCATGTACAACAAAGTGTACAAATTAGCTACTATGCATGCGACAGTGTCTGCTCTACAATTACTGCACGACTCAGCTCTAACCTCAAAGCTGAATTCAGCCTGTGCAAAACAGTCTGACGTGACAGTTTTCAAAATATTTGAACATAAAGTTTGGAAATCTTGTCTTTTTGCCCCAGACACATGTTAAATACACCTACTTGCCTTAGAATTCTTTGGTTATTCAATCTTTTCTGTCATCAAAGTAAATCGGTGAGAGTTGTCAGAACATCCAAAGATACACGGCTTAATGTGTGCAAGTAAAATTCAGCCTACGAGTCACACACTCATGTCCATGGTGGCTGCTTTGTTCACTTGGCTGCTTATTTCTACTTGAGTGTGTTATTGAATTTGCAAGTGATGACTTCATATTTTGCAACTGGTAGTGAACCTAAAATAAAATGTTTTAATAATGGCTAAATTCCACTTCACAAAGGCCCTGCACTAACATTGGTTTACTCCTAAAGCTTATAGGAATACTTAAGGGAACCGAGTGCTAGTAGTTTCACCTATGCTTGCCCTGCTACAAAGCAAATCTGTCATCAAAAAGGTCTGTTACTATATAAAACTGTTATGGTGAACGTGTTCACAAGAGTTCCCTATTTGTACATCTAGCCACATGAAGGAATATTAGTGTTGATTTGAAGTGACTGTGGCAACCCGTAAGCCCACAGCTCACTCTGCTCTTACCTCTGTTTTGCTTTCCATCAACTCTTGTAACTTTGTCTGATTGCTATTTGGTACATGGCAGGTAGTGTGCAGTGGGCATCAAAGCTTTTCCCTGAAAAGGAAGCTGTCTGCTGCAAATGGAAAAAGGTTGAGTTGATAAGATTGGTTGATAAAAGTGGTGAGACTGAAGCAAACAGTAAAGCTGCAACTATAAAAAGAATAAAGCCAGAGGTTAAAAACGCTGTATAGCTAACGAAAGCTACTACATGTTACAAGAATCGGTTGAAAATATTCTAGTATGAATAATGTTTTACCAAATTAATTAGCTTTTATTTTATTGACAATTACCTGGTAATTTAGTCGTCTAAACCTCAACTTAAACCAATGATTTGGAGTGCATTCTCCTCAGACAAAATCGCAGAGAAGCACTTCAGGAATTGCTGCTTGCTTCTCAGTCTAAGAGCACCTCAAGGAAAGCCACTCGGGTACATCATTAATCAGCTCTCAAATTAAGTTACAGCAGATGTTTTTAGCCATGAAGGCAACCTTGTCATGGCCCCCTTCAACCAATTAAGATTAGTATTTATTCATAGTCTTAAATCTAGTTTATCCCCAGTTTCCCCTGCTGGTATTCCAGTTTTATCTAATGGATTTTCTTTTGATGTTGGGCAGAGAATTAAATCTTGTACGATATGCACAAATTCCCCCAGGGACTGCATCATAACAGTTGCCATGGGTGCAATTTTAAATTTGTCAGCGATACAATTGTCACTTTATCTCTGTTCTTTCATGCCCTGGTCACCTGCATTATCTAAACACCAGGGTCTTTCCTCAGGTTGCTGTCTGTAGATACGGCCATTAGTTCTGCTCCTGTGCTTAAGAGAGAAATCCCAGGTCAGCGGAAGGCAGTGAGACAGAGGAGTGAATGACATCCTATCCAATTACTTGTCACCTCTACATAGGCTGGCACAGGGACTTGAGAAGACCACATGAGACAAGCAATTACACGGAAAAAGATTCTGATCACTGCAGAGGCATAGCACACCTCACATCCCCCACTGTTGTTTTCACATTTTAAAGTGATGCTGACTAAAGTACTGTGGCATTTATACGTGTAAACACATTGATTTCAGCAAGAGCACCCCTCTGGGGATCTCACAAACAATCAAAGTGGGATCTATGTATATAAATGAGATCTTAGAAGAAATACAATATCCGCTTGGTAGATGAACTACCATGTCTCTCAAGGCTAGTTAATAGAATGACCAAGCATTGATTCTGTGGGGAGAAGAAGTTCTTTCTGAGTCTAAACATTGGCGTATTTTTAGTATGACAGCATGACATGCCAACGCTGCTAAAAGGAAATGTCACTGGATTCATCGCTCAAACTGAGGAAAGAAAAATGAGTTCCCTGTTGTGTTGTTTTGACATCATATGACACATGACCAAATACCCTCTGGTCACCTGAACAGTTTTCTTTTTTTTTTTTTTTTTTTTCATTTTTGGACCTTTTGGTTTTCAAAAAAATTTTAAGGAAGAAAACTTACAGGAATCTGTCTTCTTTCTCTGACTTTTAAATCCTTTAACGGCCCTAGTTCCACAGTATTTTATGCTACTTATTTAAGTATAAAAGCCATGTCTCACAGTGTCATCATATATGCAAAGATATCAGCAATTATATTTGAAAGTTAATTGTTATCATCCCAAGGAGGAATGGGCCTATCTACAAAATGATCGTGTCTATAGAAATACACTAAGACCCCATTATAAAGAAACTATCTTCATACAACTCAGTCAGTAGGCAACCTGTAATAAGTCAGTGCAGGATCTCTATTAGGAAGCTATAGAAAGCCAGGAAAAAAAAGGTTTCTGTGTGTGCTATTTCAAATATGTCTGCCACCTACAGCTTGTTTGCTTTCTTGACTTAACAAACAGAAAACTGTGTTTTCAGCAGCAACCATTTAAAATTCTCTGAGAGCTCTCACCCGTGGGCAGGTTAAATATACAGACAAGCAACTCAACAACTGGCAAGGAAAAATGACTGTTAGAAGGGAAAATAAGGTGATCACAACTGAAAAATAATATTTGATTTCATCACACAGATACATCTATATAAGGGAAAAACAACAGAAAGAATAATGCATAACTATTTAAATCACTTACCACTTTTTTAGGTAAGCCTATTCAACTCTTTGTTACCACAAATATTGAATCACCCAATGACAGGACAGGAAATTACTGCATTTAGACATGTAGACATGATGAAGACGACGACCTGGTAAAGATCATACTGAGCATCAGACAGGGGAACAAAGGTTATTTAGTGACTTAACCTCCTAAGACCCAAACTCTTTCATGGCATGCATTTTTAATTTCTCTTTGATATTTGGGCTGATTGGGACCCGATGAATGTAAAAACAAAGAATTAATAGAAAAGGGACAGTATAATGTCCTCGTAAGTGGACATCAGGCCCTTTTGAGCAACATTCAGTATTTTGGTCTAAATAACCCAAAATGTGATGTCCACATATGTGGACGCCAGGTCCTAGGAGGGTAAATGCGACATGGTTGTTGGTACCACATGGGCTGGTTTGCTTGGGTTTTTCCCCACAAGCATGTCTAGGGTTTACAGAGAATGGTCTAAAAAAGATGGTGACAGGAAGAAAATCAATCGACCGCTTGTTACAACCAAGATATGTGCAACTCTGAATGCACATCATGTTAAAGACCACAACATTTGCCCCTTCTGCCAGGTTCACCAAAATTGCATAAGAGAATACTGGAAAAATGTTTTCTGGTCTTATGAGTTTGATGCAAATTTGGTTCAAAAAACATGGATCCATCTAACCTTGTATCAATGGCTGGAGTTGCAGTTAGTGTAATGGTGTGGGGACATTGTCTTGGCATGGTTTAGGGTTCTTATTACCAATTGACCTTCATTTTAACACCACAGCTTACCTGATCATTATTGCTGACCACAGTGTGCACATCACCAGATCTTAATCCAACAGAGTTCCTTTGGGATGTAAACAGGTGTAACAGGAGAGAATCTTGGGGTTTGTGTCTGACCCAAGGATATTTGGGAGGCAGACTGGAGCAGCCAGGAATCGAACCACTAACCTTCCAATATTGATAGATAGATAAATAGTCAGAAAACAAAAGTTTGTACGTGCTTCTAAGCAGAAAAAAGAAAGAAAATTAAAAAATGATTTGAACATAAGCTGGTCATACTGTAGATTCCTGTTATTTATTTTTGTAGCCTTATACCTATAACTGATGTGCAGTTATTTTCCGTAGTGCACAAAGTACTATTATTTCTGGAGCCTGAAACACCACTAAGTAGTTTGTTTTGCTTTAGTTAAAAAATGAAAATATCTGGAAAATAGAAATATAATATGTCAGAAGGAGCATAGCTTTGTTATGATGGTTATTATTTCTCAGGGGTGAACCATACTTTGCTGTTTGCCTGCCATGCATTTTGGAAAATCTCCTCACTTCACTGTGTGATAACTCTGAAGAAGTCATGATTGATCATCCACTTAGAAATCTTCATCATCAAGATTTATCGGAGCTTGGATAAAAAAAAAACATAAATCAGAACAGAGAACAGTGGTTTCCTACTTTAGGGTTTTTATTGTATCTTTTTTCAGTGTCATGCAGGGATGTTTGTTTTTCCTCTTTGCTAAACATTATATTTTATTTTAAAAGCATATTCTTTGGATAGTCTTACAGTTTTTATTTATTTATTTACTTTTATGGATTGGCCCAAGTGGGCATTACATCACTCAGTGGGCACAATATGTGTTAGTGTTGTCTAGTGTTTATACTGTTGGCCATTTAAAAAGTGATTAGCTATTCAAGTAGGTCTGGCATGGATGCTGTGGGCCTGAATACTAAATTATAACAAAAGCTTAGTGGGGCAGTGTGTATAGTACTGCAGCCCCAAGGAACATAATTCATTAGTTTGGGATGTTAAAGCTACATTTGATGCTTTTTCCCTGCAGATAATCCAAGCACATTAAGTATCTCATTGTCAATCCAAAACAAAAGTGCTATAATACATTCACTTATTGAGCATTTATGGAAATATATGATTTATATTCAAGCGCGAAGGTCAAACATCTCTCAGAAGTGGCTCATTTTTTATCATCACACAAAGTTTTTATTTTTAGCTCGGGGTCATCAGTGTTATTGTCACTTAATTTGCCTGATGATGATATTTTGCACATATTTTTCTCCGGATGTCCTTCTAACCTGCTACATAAACACTGCGCATTCGTGTTTGTGTAGCATGTAAGGAGAAATGAGCTGATTCAGGCCTTCGGGAGATGGATCGAGTGGCTGATGATAATTTGATGAATTTCTGCATATATTAATGTTGTAAGTGAATATGAACCACAGTGCTCATAAATTACAACTGATGGAAGTGTGTCACTGGGGATAGCTTTGCGCATAATTAGGCTCGGTGGCATAGGTATTTAATTAAAAGTGTTGTGACAAAGGACGCATGTGTACAAACAGTGAAGCTTAACTGAGGGAGATAAGTTGAAGATGGATGGCAAGTAAATTCACTACATCCTTGTGAGGAAATGTACGAAAAGCTGCAGCATGATAAGAGAATGACCGATAATCAAATATTACCAACAGTGAAATAGTTTAATTAAGAAGCTTGCCCAAAACTGGCATTATTGCTAAGTTTTATATACTATTATTTACACAAATGTTTGAAAAAGTACAGAAGATAGACTATATAATCAGTCATAGGCCAACAAAAATACTCTTAGACTTAGATTTTAAAGGCAGTATACCAAGGAAAACATACCACCCTGTCTTTACAGAATAGTGTTTGGTTGTCTAAAATAATATAAATAATAAAAATATATGCATTTGGTGTGCCAGTTTAGCTGAGTTGGCTGAGCAGGCGACCATAGCAGGTTGCCGCCCCGGGTTCGAGTCTGACCCACAGCCTTTTGCTGCATGTCTCCCCCTCTCTTTCCCTCTGCTTTCCTGTCAGTCTTCACTGCATCTACCTAATCAAGCTGAAAAAAGCCAATAATATTTCTAAATTATATATATATATATATATATATATATATATATATATATATATATATATATATATATATAGGTAGATAGATAGATATTAGATAGATTGATAGATAGATCGATATACATATATGCATTTCTGTAGGTTATGCATTAACAAACCTAAAATAGCCGAAAGAAGTTCATACAGCAAGTACACCAGCCTGTGATCCTACAGGGTGTTTTTTTTCCCACTGACCTGAATCAGTGATGCTTTTACCAAATGTAATTAAATGGATAAGAGAGCCAAGCATTTCAACAGTAGCGAGTGCGGTTGCTGTTTAGGAGACAGTTTATTGCTCTTTTCTTTGCTGCTTCTTTCCCTCATCTGTCTGGTTTCGGGGCAGAGTGGAAATTGCTTTTGTTGTGTTACTTGCTATTATCGTACAGCTTTAGCATCATTTGTCTAACTTAAGGGTTGAACTGAACGCTGCTGAGGAAGATAATACGTGTTCAGTCACACTACACTGGCTAAGTTTAATTTCTGCATTTTCCCATAATGTAGTGATGTCTGCTCATCTGCTTTTGCTTCATTCAATTTCAGTTTTCAAACTGAATGGTAAATATAGCAGGAGCTCAATGGGTGCCAGAGCCCCCAGAGGTGCGAGCAAGGCGACTAAGTGAGACGGGAATGAAGGAGCTGTGGGCAACTGGTTCCTCCTGAGGGGCTGACAGATGCTGATGCTGACAGATCGAGAGAGTGATTATTCAGAGCTTAGAAGATGAACTAGTGCTTGTGTTAGCTGGCTCCCCTTGCAGCGGAATCACTCCCAATCACACCTCCATAAATCAAGCACTCACACCCTGGCACAGTTTGAAAACAGCACTACTGAGCAAAGGTGGTCATGCCGATGAAAGGGTGTTTATCATGAAAGAGTGCCACTAGTGACCACAAAGGCTGTATGCTTACTTGGAAGAAACATGGGTGCTTGTGACCCTGAACATCTGTAACCTTAATTTTGACAAACTATTCAAATTGTATTTCTGTAACTTCTGAACTCTTGGCAGCTTTGACTGAAGTGTAAATGTCCCAAAGTGTAAGTAGTGAGTAAAGTAAGTAGTGCTGTAACAGAAACAACCACAGCCCCTCTCCAATAAACCTCTGCTTAATCCCAAATCATTATGGTATCTCCAATGAGGTATAAGAAGGCAAATAAACAAGCCAAACTGCACGTCTAATGAAGCACAGACGGTGCAAACTTTTTTCACTTTGAAATATGCAGAAAACATTCAAATTACATTTAACAACCTCTGTGTTTACTGAACCAGACACAAACGGTAAGGTAATTGCACCTCTTTACATGAAAATGTATATACAACTCCATATGTTTATTTCCATCTAAAATGCTGCACTTAGTTTTTTTTTGAGTTTTTAGCCAAATCAGGAATTCATTTATTCATCCTTGCAGTGTCAAAATCTCACTGTAAATTAAAGTTGCATAATATGTTAAGTTTAAATGCTCTGTATGACTTGCAGTGGCCGATACGTGATGTGGTTCTGGGAGTGGGTCTGTTGGAAGATTAAAACACTCTGTCATTCTTTTTTTTAATCAAATTCTGAAGCAATTACTGGGTCTGTCTTTGTTTCTCAATATGCCCCCATGCGTTTTTTTTCACTGTTTAACGGCAAAGAGAAAGAAACTTTATTTTTGAAGAGTTCTGTGCAAACATAAGTGAGCAAATAGCCAAAGAGAGCCTATAGGACACTCAAGTCCAACATACCGATGAAATAAAACATCTCATTTGTTTTCTTGTTTATTTTTGTGTTTATGTTTTGATTTTTTTGGAAACAAGTGAAAAGAAATGCCCTTTCTTGTGTTTGATTTTTTATCTTAACAAAAAGAACAAAAATAAAGTGTTAGAAGAAACAAGCAAACAACAAAAAGAAACATGGTATCACAATCAACTGTATTTCTACCTTTAGAGCTTCAGCAGCAGCAGCATTTTCAGTATGATACATTGTACCTTTGATGCAAACATGATCTATGATCTTTGATCATAATAATATATTAGTGACAGTCTCATTAGCATCACAGTGCCAGGACAAAGAAACTCAACATTGTGCTTCAATGAACTGTGAATAAAAATGTGTACTTTAGACTATTCCTACTTTAAGCAAACAAACAAAGGAGCCTTAAAATGCTAGCTATTGGCCAGGAAGCAAAGTGTTAACAACAGATTTCTCTGGCATGAAAAGACATAAAACAGTTTGAACAGGTTGTCATTCGAAAGCAATTTGGGAAGCAGTAGGATCTCATTATTACATCAATTTAATTCCAATTAGAAGAAATGAATCAAATTATCTTTTTCATAGCATGTGGCAAAATAACTAAGAACGTGACTGACGAAGATAATCACATCATATCAGGAAATTGATTTATGTCTACTTCTTTTAATGATGAGGACAAAGAGGTTAAAAATGTATTTAAGATTTGTTGGGCTTGGTATTCAAAACGTAACATTTTATAAAAACCGACAATCGGCGACTGTTTTTGTTGACACATAATCTATATATTCGTTACATTTAAATACAAATGTCACTGCATTGTTTGTAACTAAAACCCCAGATGAAGAAAATAACCCCAGCATCTGATACAACTCTTTTTGGTAATATTCATCAATATATTTGTCACATATTTAACTACAAATATGATTGGCTCATTAATTTAAAAAAAAAGTCCTATTTGAATAAAATGATGAGGGTCTGATGCAGCTCTAGCAAAATTAATAGCCTTAATATCCAAAAGGAAATCTCCATGTATGATTGCGTGAAATATGTTCCTCTGAAACAGTGCAGTAGTCTATAAATGAATAGCTGCCTTTGAAGCTAACCAACGTCAAGATCACTTAAAATATCATGCTTTCATATATAAATAAATAAATAAATAAGTTAATAACTAAAACGTTACAGAGTTCATGTCACTTTCATAACTGCCATCTGTACTGTATAATCTGTTCTTTTTTTTTTGTTCCAACACATAAACCTGGCCTTAGATGAAGGTTTGTACTTCTCATCAAAACAGAAGTAGTCTGAGGTCAATTGAGAAGAGAATTTAGGCTACAATTTGAAGCTGAGTGATTTTTTTTACAGTGGAAAAAGGTATCTACAATTTTGCTCCTTCTCTGACCTCAAAGTGTTTTCTACCATTTATTGAAAAGGGAAATGACTTCAAGCACAAACAATGTTCTAAAGTAGTGACTGTCGATTGCAGTTTCGCTTTAGGTCCCAGAAGTGAACCACATCACTACAAATAGGATGAATGTCTATAAATAAAGTTTCTATTCTATGTCCTAATTTAATTTACATGAATGAGCATTTTTATGCGTATTAATTTACGGTTCTTCTCAGTTACCTTAGCCTCCAAACACATGACTAAGCAAAACATTCAAATCATTTTTGCTCACGATGTATATTTCAAAGTTTGCAATGTAAATTGAATTAAAGAGCACTGTTATACTTGAGTGAATGTGAGTGCAAAGGTCTCTGTGTTGGTCCTGTGACAGACCCGCCACCTGACCAGGGTGTACCCTGCCTCTCTCCCTGTGGTAGCTGGGATGGACTCCAGCACCCCTGCAACCCTGAATTGGATAAGGGAAAGAAAATGGATGGGTTAGATTGCAGAATACCAAACAGTTTTATAATATATAAGCTGTGACAAAAAAAAAAAGAATACCCCCCCAAAAAATTCACCTCTTGTTTGAAGTTTTTGGAAACACATCTTTGAGGCCAATTTCATCAACAGACAGAAATTTTTGAAATGACCGTAATGTAACAGAGCATGCAAAAGGTTAAAATGATGTAGAAATGCATTAAAAAAATAAAAATAAAAATTCAAATCAAGAGCCAATTTTGGATATTATTTTGATGAGCCATTATATTTTAAGGTGAATACGTGGCAATAAAGACTTCATAGGTGAATTGTGAAGTGGAGTTGTAGAGGGTTCAGTCAAATATGGCACTGTCCCCAAGGAGAGAGTCGGTTAACTCTCTTTTGGCATTTCTAAAATGATTGGGGATTTAAGATACACTTATTCCTTAGCTAATTAACAAGAAACTGAAAAAGTCCCGACACAGGTTTGACACCCTAGTCCTCTGGATTAATGTCTTAGCTTTGAGCCACTCCCCTAACACACCCATCTCTTTCTAACTTTTTGGGTTATAGTTACCTGATGTGAACCAAAGAATGTCTGTGTTCACAACAACAAGGATCTTCAAAGACTTTTCTTTGATATTATTTATATTTATTTGTGTGCCTCTGAATTTACACCCATTATTTGCCACCATCCCTTAATGTGAGTAAAGAGGTCATTGCCATTTCACATAGTTCTTTGAAAGCAGGTGACTCAGAACTTCTGAGACAAAAATATCTGACTGGGTGTTTGTGAGCTGACCCTTTTGAGTGATCAATATTACATTTCCTTATTTTTAAGCAGAAATTTCTTTCCTAAATGTTGCTAGCACTGGTTAATTGATTGACATATTAAGACAATTCAACCTTATGGTTTGTTAAACAAGTTCAAAAGCATCTAATTTATCATTTTTGTTTGAAAGATCTCTTAAAATCACCATTGTACACCATTTCACCTTTGCAGACATTACATTTAAGCATTTGCATGCTTATACTGTTAAAGGAGAGGCTTTGTTGTAATGAAGTAATAATACAAATTATAATAATGATAATAACGGCCCACAGAATTCAAGTTAATAGCATATCTTATCATAATACCCAAGTGAACTCCTAACCATACTATACATGACCAAAAATATTGATCAGTTTGAGCTCAAGAACCTAAAAATTAATTTAATCCCTTGTGACCAAGAAACTGATCTTGTATTTTCTTTATATTGATGTCCGCCACTGGTTTGATTACTTTGTGTTCCTTTGTTCCTTTTTTCCTCAGTTCATGAATAAAGCAATCATGGAGGTTAAGTGAATGGCCTTGAATTTTGCTTGATTGCAAGCTGCCAGATTGCTGCAATTTAAATCATTTTTCCCCTAAAGCTTCAGTTTTTAATGAAAATGCCCTCTCTGTGTGTTTTTTCTTTGCTGCAGGCCAGTGGGGTCAGTGTACCGGTGAGGAGTGTGGCTCTGGTGGGGTTCAGACAAGGACAATATGGTGCATCCACATGGAGGGCTGGACCACCCATCACTCCCACTGCCATCACATGGAGAAACCAGAAAGCCAGAGACAGTGTTTTAAAGTCTGCGACTGGCACCAGGATCTCTTCGAGTGGGAGGCGTCAGAGTGGGGGAGCTGTGTTCTTGTTCCTTTCTTTTCCAATGAGCTCAAGTTGAGGGCACCTGAGTGCATTACAGCACAGCATGGGATCCAGAGGCGCAAAGTCTACTGCGTACGCACCTCAAATCGAACCACAGTCAGTTCAAGGATATGTGAATTCTTTTCCCAAAAACTACCTGTGGAGCAGGCATGCCTTGTCCCCTGCCCCCAGGACTGTGTGGTTTCAGACTTCAACTCTTGGTCAAGTTGCAGCAAAACCTGCGGTGCTGGCCTGCAGCATCGGACTCGACATGTTCTGGCCACATCAATGTATGGAGGGGCAAACTGCCCCAACCTAACTGAGACCAGGACTTGTTCCAGCCATGTTGACTGCCCGGCTGGGGAGGACGAGTACCAGTACAGCCTTAAAGTAGGGGCCTGGAGTGAGTGCCGAATGCCCCATCACAAGGATGCGCTATTAAGTGGAAGGACCACAGTGGACTTCAGTACTATGTCCAACGAGAACAACACAGCCACGCTGCACACACTAGCTTCTCACCAGCATTTCCATCACACCCACCACCACCTTGCTCATGCGCACATTAAGTACCCCGCGTCGTGGGAACTAGAGGTGGGATACCAGACACGACATGTTCGCTGCACAAGAAGTGATGGCAAAAATGCTATGCTGAGGTAAGCAACATGCTTCAAACCATAAAGAATAGGAAAATCATCTTAATATGGTAATGTGGATTGAAGTTGAGACATATTGATGCATTTTTCACAAAAATTAGGAATACTTGTGCCTTTTTTCAGTCATTATGCCCCCAAAGTGGCCACCCTACCACTTCACAACTCTTCAATGCAAAATTCCATCAGTTGCATGATCGTTTAAACTTTTCTTGGTAGATTTCTTACTGTACTTTAAATCTTCAGGTCCCCGGCACTGTGCTGCATTAGAATCTATAACATTTTCTTTGCCATCCTTCACAGTTGGTTGAAAAATGCTCTTTTTGAAAGCTGTCTTTGGTCTGCGCCAAACACATCTACTTTAACCACCGTCAAAAAGTTGTATGCTGGATTTGTCTTTCCAGAGTACATTATTTAACCCCCCACTGCAAAAAAAACCCTTCTCTCCCCCTATGGTTCATTGGCAAAATAAACCTAAAATGTCTAAACACACAGCAAAATACTTTCTCCTGACACATCCTCCATGATTTTCAAATTTCTGAAATATTTATCTGATAGTATACACTTACAGTTTGACAAAGACAGTTTGTTCATCCAAGAATAAAATGCAGGCTTTACAAGAAACTGTTTTTCAGATGCACTGCTCTAAGGCTGACATTGCTGGGGCAATCAATCCTGGAAAAATTGGCAGTTCTTTGAAATCAACCATACATGTAAAAAATTTTGCTTTTCGTTTCTTTTTCCCACTGGGATCCACAAACCCATTTTTCCCTCTGTCAGACCACATACCTCAATGGTATAGAAAGACTGATTCCACCTGTTACCCCCTAAGGACATTCTAATAATTGGTGCCAAATAGAACCCTGGATTCTAATTTTCTGGATTTCAAGGTGTGATAAATGTTGTGGTGCACCTGATTTGTTCTCATATGAAAACAGCAGTGCCGTATAATATTTCTTTTTTCTTGTGTTTTTTTTTTTTTGTACTGTATCCAAGCGGAAATGTTTGCAGGTTTAATAATGAAAGGAAATATCTGTAGTTTGTTTCTCTTTCATCAGTTTACTTTTCCTCTGATGAAGCGTGTGGAGAGTTTTTAAAATTATAGGAGCTGAATGTTGTTGTCTGTCAGGCAAAATAATCCTAATGGACACTATTGTTGATTTTTTTTAATAAAAGAGAGGCATAATCAATGCTCACCACCTCTCATGAGATGTATTCAGTGAAATAAAATGGTTTTTATTGATGGTGGTTATTTATTCAATTATTACTAGATTATATGAGGGCTGATGTTTGACCAGCATTTCAGCAAGGAAGGGAGGCATTATTGTGTTAAATGTCAAGTGTTGCCCCCCTTCCACTCTCTGCTGTTAGAGCTAACCTTGGTATTTGGATTTGATAAGAATGGATTTTTCTGCACGTACTCGCACACAAAGCAAAAAGCAGAGCACACACAAATGCACACCTACACATGCTGTGTCTCACACACACACAAACACAAATACACAGTAACAAACAACATTCTGTCTTGTGTTTTTTTGCTTTGTTTTCTTTTTCTCATACAGAAAGAAAATCATTGCATGTATATTACATCGATTAAATGCCACTATACCATTTTCTTGGTGTAAAGTGTCACTATTAGCTGGCTGTTAAAATCCATTTCTGACTGCCATCATTGTTTCAGAGACCACATTTCAATCATGTTGTTTCAATTGAGCCTTTTTCATTGCTCCATATTGCTTTTTTATTTATAATAAGGCATACTGCATTGAAGTTGTACAGCATTTAATTGTCATATCAATTTTCTTGTGATTGCTCTTGCTTGTTGCCATTTTGGACAGAGTAGTTTAAAAGTCGTTTATCTTGCCACACATCTCTTTTCACTGACATCTTTTTTTGTCCTGTGGTTTGAAAAAAGGATTTTATTTTGCATTGCTTGATTAGCACTTATTTTATCTAAGGAGGTGTGGCGCTTTTGAAATAGATTTCCCACGTGTATTGTGCTTCATTTTACTCAACTTACAGCCTCATTACAAGGAGAAAGTCTAAAAATTATCTTGTATCTCAATAACCTGACTAATTCAACTTCCAAGATTAGCCAACAAAAACTGTAATTGGATGAGAAAACACATGCTTTTGGTTTGGGATTAGCCTATTAAATGGCCATAGTCTGGTTATCGTAGCTAAGGATATGGCTGATTTAGGCTTACCACCACCACCTAGATGGTTCACTGGGTTATGACTTCATTTATGGGGTCATTATACAGTGGTGAAATAGATCACACATGAGCTTTTGCTGATAGAGCTTTTTTCTGATAGAGCGACAAAAGTCAATTCTTGGCAGTCCCAGATTTACTACTGGTACAAGTTGACTGTACCTTTCCCCAGGAGATCAGTGTTTGTGCCATGTGATATTGTTGTTGTTTTTTTTTAACTCTCATTTCCATTTATTTCCATGTCACTCTTTTAGTTTTTGTCACACAAAAAACTATTGTGCAGAGGACGTATGGGTCAGTTACATGGTTTGGCACTATAGTGGGTTGGACAGCAGCAGCAGCAGCAGTTTAATGGGATAATAGCATTAAAATCATGACTAATGACTTGTGCTCGTGCTTGGTTAACATCGCTGAGTGAGCATATCAGCTCTTTGTGGCACTTATGTAAAAGATTGACTTTGTCTTGAGATCTGTGTTAACAGGATGTACTTTAAATTCTTGAGTGGAAGAAGTAAAGGTCATTTATTCAACAACAAATCAACATAACCACTTGCTCATAGGGTCTCATACCTCTCCATCGGCAAATCCAATTAAATTCCAACAACATTTATTTATAGCTTGCTTTGTGTACAACTGCACTCTCAAACTTTAAAGGGGTCACAAAGATATCATGTTATGAAATAAAATTTCCTTGACGTGACAGTAATTTACTCTCCTCAATCTGCAGCCTCTGTACGAAGGACAAATCCCCACTGACCTTCCAAACATGCGTGATCCCCAAAGACTGTCAGACATCCGATTGGTCATCGTGGAGCCCCTGCTCTAAGACCTGCCGGTCCACCGACCTATCCCCTGGCTACCGCCTCCGGTCACGGATCATGACTCAGATCACAGTTGGCGGGGGGAAGCGATGTCCTGCCCTTGAGGAAAAAGAAGCTTGCAATATCATAGGCGATTTACTTCCAAACTGCCCCAGGTAATTTTTGTATTTTTTTTTTTAAACAGAGATCTTTATTGCTTCTTAAGGCCACAATCTTCAAATGAACGTTCTTTTCATTTGCAGTTTCACCAATGCACGATAAACTTGAGGACCAAATGAGGGTTTTTAATTTGGCTTCTTGGAACAAATTCACCTTAATAATTATGAGAGAAAGCCTAGAGGTTAAAATATTTATGACTTTACTATTGAATTGATTTGTGCACACTGTTTTTTTAGCATCATTTTAATTATCTTGTGGCAGCCACAATAATCTTGTGTACTGTAGGGAGTTCCTGACCCCATAGACATGACATGATAAAAAGAGGCCTTGACAGAATGCCATTGTATTGGGGCATTTGGGTTACGATAGGATTTAGCTAATATAACATGCACACAACAAAGTAGTCAATGGAGAATTACTTTCCCTGCTGGTAGATTTTGTTTTATTTGCTGAATCTACACTGAGTGCCTGAGAGCAGAGGATTTACATGATTAGGGAAAACTCATTACGGAAATTAAGCATTTGATAGATTACTACAGGCTGTTGTTCTGGTAAACTCCTCAAATATTATTGCTTTCTGCATCACTGCATTTTTCATAGATGAAACCAAACATTTGTTTAGAAGTTTTGAAATCAAAATAATCACCCCCCCCACCCCCACACCCCCTTCTTCTGACATACTGTGAGAGATGCTTTTGCCAGAGACTGCTCTCACTAATTTGTCTTTTGCTTTGTGTGACTCTTTGAAAGCAACTGGCACGGCTTTGTGTGTACTGAGGCTTTATCCTTCTTAAGTACGATCATTTATCAATTTATTTCTTAATGGATTACAACTTTGTTTTTGAAAATACATAAACAAGTGTTGACTTTTTGTAATACATATCAAACAGTGGCTCCATCACTTATTCAATTTATCAGCTTTTAACTCATTAACATTGCAAATATAACTAATTAGCATCCTTGCATGCTCTGTTAGGTATGTGTGGAGGACCACTGACTGGGGCGAATGTCGGATTCTACCCTTACTGAGCCAGCAGAACCGGAGACTGGCAAACATCAGCCTTTTATGTGGAGGGGGCATCCAGACCAGGAAGACCTACTGTGTTCAAGTCCCTGATGCCTCAGCACCACATCACAGAAAGGAGGGTAAGGGGAAAAATACCTTTATTTCAGTTGACCTTGGGCTTGCTGGAAAAACACAGTGACTCAAGAGATGCACCATAAATAATTTTCCATGGTTTGTTTGTGGTTTACATTATTAAGGTGAATGCTATGAGCAGAAAAATACAAACCTAATTCCCACAATATTTGGATGCTGTTTTAAATGTAAATTAAAAAATGTAAATAAAACCTTTAAACAATAGTCTGTAAATATCTGGGAGCCAAGAAAACCTGTTGCTGGACTTTAAGAAGAGGAGTGTTGCCCTTTTCTTGCCTGATAAAAGATTCTAGGTGCTCAACAGTCCTGGGTGTTTGCTGTCATATTTTGCACTCCATCATACATCAAGTGTTTTCAGTTGGGGAAAGGTGTGTACTGCAGGCACCAGGAGTCTTCTGCTACAAAGCTATGCTTTTCCAGTAGCTACAAAACATGGTTTAGCATCGTCTTGCTGAAATATGCAAGGGTCATCCTTGAAAAAAGGAGCGTATGTAGCTGTAAAACCAGCGTATGCCTTTAAGCATTGATGTGAAAGGTACGGGGGTCATCTGAATGCACGAAGGTGCACTGATGGACCCCCATACTATCAAAGATGCAGGCTTTTTCAGTGAGCACTGATAACAAGCTCGTCGCTGCCTCTCCTCTTTAGTTCAGAGGGCACGACATCCATATTTTACAGAAAGCACTTCAAATTTCAATTCTGACCACAGAAGAGTTTTGCACTTCCCCTCAGTCCATTTTAAATGAGCTTTGGCCCAGACAGCATGGTGGCATTTATGAATCACGTTCACATATGGCTTCTTCTTTGCATGATAGAGCTTTAGCCTGCATTTGTGGATGGCACGCTGAACTGCACTCACAGACAATGATTTCTGAAGTGTTCTTGAGCCCATGCAGCGATTTCCATGACGCAATTATGACTGCTTTTAGTACAGCGAGGCCTGAGAGCCATAGGATCATGGGCAACCAGTGTGGATCTACAGCTTTCTCTCTTGATTTCTCCAGATTCTCTGAACGTTTTGATGATATTATGTACTGTAAATGATGGGATATCCACAATTTGATGTGTCTTAAATTGTTCCAAAATTTACACACACAGTTTTTTTTGCACATTGTTGAAGCTCTATCATCTCTACCTCTGAAAAGCTTTGTCTCTCTAAGATGTTCTTTTTATATTCAGTCATGGTACTGACCGGTTGCTAATTAAACTAACTAGTTGCAAAATGTTCCTCCAGCTGTTTCTTTTTAGTACCACTTACTTTTCCAGCCTTTTAAGAGACATGTTGTTGCCATCAAATCCAAAATAGTTTTAGGTACGAAACAAAAAATGATAAACATTCTTCATTGCTGTAACTGATATGTGTTCTAAGTACAACTAGACAGAGTCTTTTACCAAGGTACAATATAATATAAGATCTGGACCAACAGTGGGGCACTGTTCTGCATGTGAAATTGTTATTTGTCTAAAGAGCTTGGAAAGAAAAGTGTCTGGACCTCTTTACCTCTTTAAGTTGCTTGAAAACGTTTCACTTCTCATCCGAGAAGCTTCTTTAGTTATTCAGACACCAACTAGGGAGGATCAGAAAGACAAACGCAACAACATTGTCTTCCCCCATGTTGCCGGTTTATCAGAAAAACTCAGGAGAGTCTTCTTCAAGCATGACATCCCAGTGTACTTCAGACCCAGCCACACACTCAGACAAAACTGGTTCATCCCAAACTCCTAAACACAAATGTAGCAACGTAGTGTATGCTGTACAGTGTAGCGAGGAATGCTCAAACCTCTACATTGGAGAGACAAAACAGCCACTTCGTAAACATATTACACGACATAGAAGAGCCACCTCGATGGGACAAGACTCGGCTGTTCATCTGCATCTAAAGGACAAAGGTCACTGTTTTGAGGATGCCAATGTTCACATTTTGGACAGAGAAGACGGATGGTTTGAAAGAGGAGTGAAAGAAGCCATTTACGTCCACTGTGAGCGACCATCTTTGAACAGAGGCGGTGGCTTACGACACCAACTGTCTGCCATCTATAACCCAGTTTTGAGATCCCTTCCCAGACGCCTCAATGCCCACTCACATCCTGGGCCTGTTGACCTCAGGAAATCACATCATAGGGTGGGGCCAGGTTTCACAGCGGGTTCCCCCAAAACTTTTGATTGTGACCTACACCCATTTTCACACCTTGGCTCATGTGATTAGGTAGAGGATCAACAGGACCCCTGTGACCCCCTTGGGGGACACTCCCCTAGGACTTAAATCTGGGACTCTCCACCATTTGACGTTAGAACTGAAAGAGCTTCTCAGATGAGAGGTGGAACGTCTTCAAGCAACTTAAAGAAGTCCAGACACTTTTCTTTCCAAGCTCTTTAGACTACCATGACCTGGATGACTGAGAACCTTCACAGAGAAATTGCTAATTGTACCTCTGAAAGTGTGAAAGTGCAGTTTTTTTCATGAACCTACAAGCATTGGGCCTCTTTGGTCAGAAAATAATGCAGATTCATTATCAAACTAAGAGACAGCAAATATAAAATGGCACTTAAACCAGGAAAGCTACTAAAGATGCTAATGAAATTAACTTTCAGCAAGTTTCCCACATCTCACAAATGTTGCTTTTGTTCAGTAAAAAGGTTTTTGAATTTCTGCTTTAAAAAAATAAATAAATAAATAATTAAATGAGACTGTTCAAATGAAAAAAAAAGTGCTTGCAGAACAGTTTTTGACTGATATTCCTTACTCACAAGCCACTGTATAAGACTGCGGGAAATATTCCTCTTCAGTAAGCACATCAGTGTGTCTATGGTCATGCCCCACTGTACTGTGGAAATTTACAAGACTAAAAATCTACTTTTAGTCAGGCTAAGGTAAAAAAATAAAAATAAAAAAATACACCTGTAACGATGCTAAATGAACTGAGCTCTTTTTTCCGCTACAATCCTTATTTTACCCTGTACAGTACATTGGATTGTATATTACAGATATGATACTGTCTATTATAGAAAACTGTAACTGGGCAAGTCACTTTAGAAGAATAAGATTGTGATTCAGTTTTATTGAGCTTTATCTATTCTTTTAAGTTAAGTTTAAGTTAAACAAACAAGGTCAAAAATATCACATTTATACTGAAATCACACCAAAGCCTTACAATAAAAAGGAATCTTTAGCAGTGAGAGAAGAAACTGGTGAGGCAAGCCAGATGTTCTCAGGCACATCATCCCTAAACGGGCGAGGCCTCACAGCTAACACTCACTGAGGTGAGAACAGTTAACAGGTTCTTGCCTGAGGATCTGAGGCTGCGCACCGGTTGGTACAGGAACAGCAATTTCAGCACGCATTCTGAATGCAGGCCGTGAAGACCTTTAAAAGTGATAAGTAAAATCTTAAAATCGATCCTTAAAGTGATGGGCAGCCAGTGTAGAGTCTTTAAGATTAGTGTAATATAATTTTTTCTTGGTTGTTGTAAGAAGTCTGGTTGCTACATTTTGCACAGTCTGAATTTTTTTATGCTTTCTGATTGATACGAGTTTAAAAGACCGTTACAAAAATCCAAAACCATGAATGACACTGAGCGTCACTAAAACCCATGAACGGATAAAGGACTGAGGGAGGACTTCATGGTTGGATGCAGATTGTCTGTACCAGTGATAAGAATTCCTCTTTTATTTGAATTTAATTAACAAAAAATGTGACCAGCAATTTCTAATATAAGAATGTCTGCGTGTTATCAACATAGCAGTGGAATGAAATATTCTTTCTCTGTATAATAATCTGTATAATGTGGTCAGGAGGTAGCATGCATACATACCAGCTATTACCAAGCAAACTTTTACTTTAACAGAAATCTAGTTCCTTTTTCAGAAAACAAGTAAAACAATTTGAGACCTAAAAGTGTGAGAGACAGGAGGAAAGTGTGTTTTCATGGTTTTTTTCAAATATGGCATACAAGCTGAAGTAAATGTGAAATATTACTTTAATTCAACCGCCGAGAAGAACTTATCATCCCTCCCACTGTGAACTGTGGCTGCAATATCAGGAAATGTATAACTATTAAAGCCCTGTAATAAAATGTAGACAGACTGCATAAATATCTGAGGTTAGTCAAGGTACAGACTTGAAGAAAATAAGGAACTGCTGTTAGTCAAATAATAAGAACTACTTTTTTATATATAGTTTGTGCGTTTAATGTATCTTGTTTATTGCCGGAGCTATATTGAAGTTCAGTTGAAGGTAGAGACTGAAAATAATGTAAAGTATAGCTTTAAAATATGACCTAAAAACGGATAATCTAGTCAGATTCATTATTTTGGTTCAGGCAGTTGGGGCAACAATTGCATCTGTTTAAAGACTTCTTTGTTGTTTTGTCACACATCCTTAAAAAAAATGTCGTTACGTGTTGTAGTAATTTTGCAAAGAGATATACTGCCAAATAATGCTAGACAACAGTGATGATTATTTATTTGTTGGTTAAACCGATTTCAATTTGGTCTCCAATGCAATGGCCCTGGGGGTTCTCCCCTGAACTTAATCAGCTTAGCTGGCTGGGATTCCTTTATTATTGCAGAACATGTTTATTTGCAGCTCACAACAACGGGGAAGGGAATTGTCTCTGTGTTTTCATTGTTCTACATTTGGCATATTGCCCATGTTTAAGTTGATGCAAAAAAAAAAAAAAGATAAGCAAAGGAACAAAAATCTCTATCAACACTTCAGAAACCCAGTCTAACCCTCCTAAGTCTGTTCAGAACATGTGGCACACACAATATGGCAAGTTGTGGCAGCAGGAAGACATAGACCGTTACTGAATATTTATGAACAGAAATGCGATACTTTCTAATTAACAAAATTAAAGTTAGGCTTATAAATCACTTTAAGAATAGACTAACACGCATACTAAGTATTTAATTTATCTTTTTAATTAAACACAGTGGGTAGTTTTTAATGGCTGTCAACTGTAAGATTCTCTTTTTGCAAATCGCATCTTTGCCTCCCCTTAAAACACAACAGTTTATTAAATAATAACAAGTTAACTTTGCCTCCATCCATATTTTCATATAGTCCTGACCCAAGTCCCGAGCTGTGTGATGGAGGTGTTGCCTTTGGAAGGAAGTGTTCAGAGAAATGCTTGAAGATCAGAACTATATTTGTGAATGTGCTAAGTATAGAGTACGAATGAAAGCAACTCTTTGAACCACTGGACGTGAGAGACAACATCAATACTTCAAGTTCAGTGTTTACCTTGATGTGACTCGTACAGTTTTACATGATAAACAGATGTGGCTGCAAGGCATGTGGAGAATATAAAGAGCTCAATCAGGTTTTATTAGATGCCTACAACTGTAACACAATTGGCAAACATGAAAACACAATTTAGGGAGCAAAGCAGAAAGATCTATACTGCACTTTATCAACGTGTTTAGGCAAGCATCTCATTTTACAAAGGAGATCAAATACCATGTAAATTACTTTTGGTAAAAAGACAAAATGCACAGTGGACATTTAGTGAATATCTCTATGGGCTCTCATTTAAATGGAAATTTGCCTCTCAGTAATGTGCTGAGGTGCATCAAAATGGAATATTAGATTGAATAAATCCCCATGTTGTGGACAGGCAAAAAATAGCCACTTACTCTGCGAGAGAGACTAATGTCAGAGCCCATTACAGGTGGCTGAGCCGACTGTGATCTTCAAATAATGTCAGCTGTGCTTAGCAGTGAATTGGTCGTACCGTGTCTTGACTTAATATCTCCCTGTTGAGCTGCTGTTTATTCCCTTAGCTGGTCGTTGCCCTCTCAGCTGAGTCTCATGGCAAAATGTTTTAAAGCTATATTGTTCCACAACACAAAACATCACAGTTTTTAGAAAAAAAAGAAGGAATTAAAATTCTGCCTTTCATAAGTTTTTTTTTTTTTGTTTCTTTGGGGGTTTTTTTTTAGTCTGTTTTATTTTGTTTTTCATTTTGACAGTTTAGTTGGTTTGTCACGGGAACTACTCTCATTAGACTGAGGTTTGGTTCTGTGTGTAACAATAACTTTTCTGCTGTTTGTTTTTGGACTTTTTGTCCTTGTTATGGGGCCAATTAGTTTTTCATATATTACTGTCAGACATAGTTTCATATTGTAGTTTTATTTTTGTTTTACACTTACCATAATTCTAATTTCACTAAAATTATTCTATTAGAGTTACAAAATTACCACGTTTTGGGTAGACCTTTTCACACCCTTCACCATATATTTTCCTGTTATGCAAGGTTACTGGTTCCTGCCTCTACAATTGGTCCCTCTAAAACTCTAGGTATCTCCTGATTTTACCATCTTTATTGCAAAGTACATTTATGCAGTAGACCAACCCAGCTGTTACAGATTTTCCTGTGAGACTGAACTGGCCTTCCACTTTACCTCTTAAGTTAGAAATGAGCATTTTTCTCTACTCGTAACCTATTTCTCACCAGCTGTAGTGAGAAAGTTTAAGTTGTAGACTTTACTTTAAGTAATACATATCTTGCCAATCAAAACTAACTGCTCTGATAACACATATGCTCATTCAATCACTTTCATATCAACTAGCACGTACAGTATGTTTGTTTGGCTTTCATTCCTAAACATATTACTTGCACGCATGCGCACACACACACACACACACACACACGCACACACACTCTACAACTGCCTGTATGTGTTTTGACTTGTGGTCGGTTTATCCTTCCCTGTGCTTCTTTTGTTTGTTCAGTGTCCAGGCCTGTAAATGCTAGGCTGTGTGATGGTGAAGAGCCTCCTTTGGCTGTCCAGCACTGCTCCATTCCCTGCCAGCATTACTGCTTGCTCACCGGGTGGTCACCCTGGGGTGCATGTCTATATGACAGCTGCGAAGAACCACATGGGAAGAAAGGTATGCTGAAAAATTTATATAAAAATGAACAAGCTTTCGCTTTTGAAATATTTGGATCATTGCATTTTCCATGTATACATGTGTGTACCTGTCACAAGCGTTATATCGCAGCTCAAACTGGATGGAGTGAGGCAACACACAAACAGATATTCTTGGTTTCTGTGAAGATATTTATTGTCAAACAAAAAAAAGAAAGAATGAGAACAAGAAGATGAAATAAATTGCAGAAATGAGACAAACTGCATGAGCTTGTGAGTGATGCCAAATCAAAGAAAGGAACAAAACCAAGCGTAGGCTAACATCGTTTACCGAATGACTTACTACAAAAGAAGATAGAAATCAAATGTAACTAACTCTTTGTCCAAAACAAACTACAGAGCAGAAACATCCTTGCAGCAAATGTGGCTAAACTGAAAAACAAGTAAGGCATGTGCACTGTTAGTGGAGCGTGTGTGGATATGTGTCTAAACCGGACCCAGCCGCAGGCAGTAACGGTTACTTCAAACACAGAGTTAAGTCTACCTGGTACCTGTGTTCAACCTTACAGGCTGTATCTGCAAAATATGTCCTCTAAGTGTCTGCTCGTAGTATTCACAGGCTAAATAAGGGTCTCAAACAAAAGGTACAGAACATGGAGACATCAACATCTGTGCTGAGCTTAAATAAGACATCAACTAATTGGTAAGCTTGATTGTAAGAAGTTCTTCTTACGACCTGGCAGCAAAGGCAGGTGGAAAGCAGTGTGACTGGAATTGTCACAGGACCATTCACAACAGAATCTACGTTTGACCAAATACGCTGTCGAGTTAAGCACATGGAGGCGACAGGGCTCATGACCATGACGCAAAGCTTGCTTTAAAAAAATAACGGGATGCTATTACTAAAAAAAGAAGAAAAAGATTACTGTCTAATGTTTATAATTGCTGCAATTAAGTAATTTTACTTCAAAGTCTAAGATGTACAGGATATGCTTGCTGGCCAAAAATATCATGACTATGTGACTCAAGTAGATGGGAGACACATCTTAACACGATGTCTCAAAATGCATCTTCCACCCGGAAAAACACTCTAATCACTCATGACCGACATAAAAAGAAAGGTAAAAGCAGAACAAGGTAACATTTATCTTTGATGGCACATGTGCGCTTCAAAGCACAGAGAGCAGAAGTTGTATTTCTTGCGATGCATCACCGGATTTTTATGTTTGCAATAATAGCCGTGCAGTATTTCAAAATATAATTTAGTAAAGCACTGAGCAATTATATTTCAACAATGAGAAGGTTTGACAATGACTTGTCTTCAATCAAAACCGCAGACCACTCCTAGCCCTAGTGATCACAACAGCCCATGAAACATAATGTAACAACCACAATAACAGACAAAGTGCATTAGAGAGTCCTTTTAAAATGTAGAAACATTGTTTCAAGGTGCTTTATTCTTCCAGCTGCCTTCAAAAGTAAAGCACTGTTTTCTCCGAATTACTCTGACCGATAATAAAAGGATGGTCACCAAACAGTATAAAAGATATTACGTATATTTAAGTCTATTATATTTAAATTAATCAACTAACTTTGATGTGGAAGTTTAAATCATAACTATTAAATAAAAGAAAATAAACAGTGTTAACTCTATTACAGGGATGTTCCACATGTAGAGTTAGTTGTGTACTTGTATATAGACATGACTTCTAATTAACCTGAAAGCTGTTACATACATATGCATTTGCTTTTTTTTAGCAGTGTGACAGCCCTTGTGCTTTGATTGTCTCAAGACTGCTTACGCAGTGCTTCAGCAATCCTGAAGAGAAAGAAGTATTGTTCCTGACAGAGGTTAAGTGAGAAAGTGTCAGTGAAAAAGACCAATGTTGTCAGAGCAGTATAGAGAGCAGTATACGTTTGGATCTTAAATTGTTTGTTGATAAGCAGTTGTCTGGGAAGAAATGGGCTTTGGAAGAAGGTGCCACATGCTTAAACCACGGCAGACGAGAGACAGAAGCACCTAGATTTCAGCTCTCAGGCCCCAGGAGGCTGAAAGGAGTATCAGCAGATAAGATGCTTCCTGTCTGCGTGTGTGTTTGCTCATGTGAAGTGTCTGTGACAGTGTGTCTGTGTGCGAGAGAGCAGATGTACTAAAGTATTCAACACGCTCTTGCTGCCGATGTTCTTGTCTTTTTGCACAGGTGAAAGTGTGTCATATCTGACTGCTTTAGAAAGGCTGTGCGTCGTGAATGTGTGTGTGCGCAGTGTGCGTGTTTCAGTCAGTGTGCCAGTAGTGTCGGAGCTGTTAGTGTGTTAGTACTTTGCTAAAAGGGCAGCATGACCTCGTCCCTGCCGTGAGTAAATGCGCATGAAAGCGCCCCAGGGAGTGAGTGAAGTGTGCATTGTTCAGGTCAGTGCCCACACTCTCCAACACTGGATCTCAACGGGATGAGCCGACTCCTCTCACAGACAGTGTCATTAATATATTTCAAGGAGTGGAAAACACAGCATCTGCTGTTTTGCACAGGGTCTCTTGTGGCACACTGTCTTTTCATGGTATTCATAAAGACTACGAGTGCACAGCAGAAAGCGTACAAACCAATACACAACCACTTGCTGAAGCAGTGCTGGCAATGATGCAATAAACACTTATTGAGTAGTAGAGTATTGTTATTATCGGAGTCTTTGACTGTAAGGTTGGGAGGCGGGTTCATTCCACTGCAGGGCAACCTGCCACTGCATGTGGCGAATAAAATTTGAACTTGAACTTGAACTTGCACCCTCTGAGCTGCAAAGAATTGGTAGCACACTGCCTTTGTGTTTCACAATATTAGAACAACTTTTGATCCAAACTGAAAGGCTTGTGAGATCCCAAATTTCAGGTGGAGGAGCCAAGCTGGTGCTTCCGCTGCTTTGCTTTCCAGAAAATTACGAATTTAAATGATCTAAAAGCACTTTTAGTGCCTTTTCCATAAGGCACTAAAAGCCTTATGGAAAAATGAATTGAACATGGGAGATTATCGGACAGAGTTCTGGTAATGTCTCTGCAAGAAATCACAGAGCTGTGGGGAGGTGTATTTCTGAACAACTATGTGCTAAAAATCACCGGTTGGCCCTTGTTTCCTTGAAATAAACCTGGTATGACCAAGAAACCTTTCAATTATTAATATCCGTGGGGGCATGCCCAGCCAAATTGTTTTTTGTGGTTTGGATGTGAGTAACAGTAAGTGCTCCGGGCAATACTGCAATCGATCCACAGTCTCTTTGCTCTTCGAGAGCACACTTGGGCAGCATCGCTCGGATCTGGCCGCTGAACTGGTGCCTCACACCAATAGATGGTCGGGGATGTAATTTGCAGAGTGGGCATCCAGGGGTTTGACAGGTCCACCTGTGGAGGGAAAGAATGTGAGACCTTTCAGCCATGTGTAAATTGAGTATTGCTCAAAAAGAAAAGCTGCCCCTGCTCAAGTGTCGTCTACATTTACTGGAGAAAGTGCCACAGCTAAAAAATATTATTTTTATCCTTCAACTTTTTATCCACAAATGCATCATCAGGGAACTGGAAGAGCTCGGTAGTCAATAGAAACCATGGATTATAAATGTGGATCACAATGTGTTCGATAGATAAAGACCTGATTATAAAGAAATGTATATTTTAAGAATAACCCATCTGTGACATAATCAACATTTTAGAACCAAATCAGCCCTAATAGGCAACAAGAATGTAATTTGATGGGTGATTGGGTAACTGGCTGAATAATAATGAGTGTGTGAAAATGTTGATCATTCTGCAATTTGCTAATTACTGTGTAAACCATCTTTAGAGCAGTGTTGTTCATGTCACATGAATCAAGCTGCACCCTCTTTAATGTATCTCTAGTCACTGCCTTTTCACTGCTGTTGTGTCACTTTTGCACCTAGCTCTCGCTTAGATGTTATTTCAATCGATATACATTTTTTTTCTGATAGACAGTGATCATGCTGTTTTTGATTTCATATCATCTATTTGTTTATGTTCCTTACTGAAAAATAGGGAAAGGATGGCAACCAAAATACGACATCTTTCCCGCTCTTGCTAAAATAAAAGTTCTTCAGAAATATTATTATAGGGGAAAGTATTAATTAGCAGTTAAAGTATATATAAGAGAATTACTAACTAACTAAAAGAAACTTTAGGCACTGTGAGTTGTGTGAATTGCATAAAAATTACTCGTAAATATACAAAGGATGGATCCTTCTATGTAGCTAGCTAGCTATTGGACTATCTATGTATCTAATTTATCTATTGTTCTTTCTTTTACGTTTTGATTTTGTCAGGACAACTTAGTTTTTGGATTATAATTTAAAGAAGCATATGACCAGTTGTTTGCATGGGTTCTTTCCGGGTTCTCCGGCTTCCTCCCACAGTCCAAAGACATGCAGTTAGTAGGGTTAGGTTAATTGGTAACTCTAAATTGTGTGAATGTGAGTCTAAATGGTTGTCTGTCTCTATGTGTAAGCCCTGCGACAGACTGGTGACCTCTCAAGGATGTATCCTGCCTCTCGCCCTAAGACAGCTATCCCAGCGACTCTGATAAGGATAAGTGGAAGAGAATGCATGGATGGAAATTCTAAACCATGAGTCAAATGTTTGGATTGGATTCTTATGGCACCAAACATTATAGATGTTTTTCATCAAGCTTGTCCTAAATTATCTTAACGTAGCACGTGCTGTACATTGAAGTTCAGATATTAAAATAAAATCTCACTTCTAATATGTTGGAGGATTGTATTGAATCAAACAAAAAAGGGAAATCAATGAAGAAATATCTACTGGGAATGTTTCTTTATGAAAAGGTCTCTGTGTTAGAGTAAATGAGAAGAGGGGCAGAAGCAGAATGTCAGTGTGTCTATATCTGTGGCACAGAGACAGGTGGGGCCAAGCAAGGGAAATACCAAAGATCATCGTGTATTTTAGTTTGGACTTCTTTGTTCTGAAGTGAGGTGTGATCCAGCCTTTAAAATAACATTAAATATTTTCCTTTGAAAAAAGATGTTTTTTCTTTGCTTTATTCAGTCTCTCTTGATCCAAAGGTTCAACATATGGTCACAAGTCTATGTGGTTAAATTGCTAACCTTGCCACAGCATAGTGTTATTCTGGGTTTTGAAAGGTTTAGTTGTTTGTTGGACAGCCTCAGTGCTGGTGGGTTTGAAATTAGGTGAGAGGGTGTTGTTACATTGTGTTGTCTTTGAGGGTGTGAGGTAATACATGTTGAACAATATTTATTATTCCTTTTTAGTTTTATTTATGTTGGAAATATCGAAGGTACACGAGTTCAAATGCTGATATCATGGCAGGGATACAGCTTTCACCTTCTGTTATGTCATCGAATGAAAGCCTTGTTGGTTTGGAAAGTGTTATGAAGAACATTTTACAATCTTTGTGTGTATTTGAATTTTTTCTGGGCTCTGCCAGTCATTTCCTATAACTTTATATTCACCACAAAACTCCTTAGTCAGGATTTTACTATTAAAAGCTCTGCAGAGATCCTAACAACTAGGCAATCTAATAATCTAACCAGTCAGTAAGTAGTCTAATAATACTACCTTGGAAACATTATGTCATCATGCGACATCACAGTATCTTGCTCCATTTGGCTTCAGCACCACTGTGGAGTCAGTACAAGTCAAAAAGAAGACTTTAATTTAATGAAGCAAGAGCAATAAAGAATAGATTACAAAGGTGCTTAAATGACAATATCCCTCTATATTCAGAGATAAAAAGCAAAAAAAGAGATCATAACTATTTACAGGCTCAGATTGGATTTGCAGCCAAAAAAGCCAGGCTCAAAAATTATAGCAAGCAAATTCGATCATACTTTGTGATTGCCGTTTACCAGGTCAGAGTGAACCAGAGAATTGATCTAGCGATGTAAAACACTCATTTTAACATGGAATTTTCACTCGTAGAAACTCCAAATTTAAATGTGTTTAATGACATTCTCAAAATAAAAATAATCCTGAGATGGCGATAGGGCAGTAAGATTTGCTTGTCTAGAATCAACAGTATAACTGGCACATTTTCTCCTTCTTATTTATTATTTACATTTAATTTGTATTATTTTCTTAAGACAATTATAGCTTTTTTTGTTCTTTTCAGGAATTTTATGTGGTATCTATTGTTGGTATATTATCTACTGTAAACGAATGCCTGCAGCCCCCCAACCAAGTTTGTTGCAGCAAACACGAGTAACAGCACAAAAGTAGTGTACTGCTGTGAATGGGGTCAGCAGCAAAACATAGTTTGGCCACTGAAAAGAATGCCCACCTAAAATTAAAACAAAGAAAGAAATCAATATTTGTTTTATTGTACATCATCTTTGTGATATTTGCCCCCTTTACTCTGCTGTCAGACAGTCCTTTCCAGTGGGGAATGAAAGCCATAATGGTGATAATAGTACTCTCTTCAAATCTACCAGACTGACAAAAATGCTTATTTTACCTTGCAGAACAATGGTGTTTCTGGTACTCTGTTGCCATGACTGAGCAATTTGCTTGTTCTTGTGATTAGTTCAGCTTTCCATCAGCAAGAAACATCTGATAAGAAGAATAGCAATGTACATATATAGACATACATTTATACTTTAAGTCTATGAATACTATAGTAACTATATTATCAGGGTTTCTCGGATAACTTCTTCTGTACTTTCTCACCACCTGTTTCCATCAGGTTTCAGACAGAGGAGGAGAGAAGTGCTGTGGGAGTCTAGTGGCACTCTGGGGACATGCCCTCATCTGACGGAGTTCATTCCTTGTGATGATCCTGCCTGCTACCTGTGGCAGGTCCAGCAAGAGGGAAGATGTATTCCCACCAAAAACTCCTGCGGTCCTGGAACTGCGATCCAGAATGTGACCTGTGTCAACGCTAAAGGTAATGTTTCACATATTCTTCATAGATAAACCGTTCCTGTCACATTTTAAATGCATTTCATTGTGACTGAAAATCGGTCATTTAATTCAGTTTGGCCTTCTTCCAAGTAGAAAAACCTTACTAAAATGAATACTTTACTTTTTGAATAATCACCTTCTCCTGTCTTTACATTTTTTTTTAACTCAACTATCTTCTAGAGCATCCCATGCCTGAGGCATTTTAAAAGGCAAGGACATTAGTGACTAGAGTCTTGAATTGCTGAATCCTCAACAGAGACTTCATTCTTGTCCAAGATAACTCTGAAATGAGGCAAAATAACAAAGGAGTGCCTAAAGGGAGAGCAATGACAGCTCAGCTAGGCATTTACTTGTTCTATCTAGAGAAAGGCAGCTCAAAAGTTAAACAAGGATCCAGCCAGCAATACTCACGAAAGCAGTGGCTAGAAAAATGTAACAGAAGTTCAAAGCTGTTTGAACTCTCAGTCACATCCTGGATGAGCCCCCAAATTATTACATATCTGAGGAGAGGTGGGGGATGTGGGGAGTAGCAATAAAATGTCCAGGTGAAAGTCAAAAGCTGCAATAAAATTAATCTATATTTTATGAAAAGGTTCAGCTTTGAAATGATTTTTAGATGAGAAGACTATGCTGCTTTATCAGTCAAGCATTACCAAATCATTCGTTAGCCAGTAAAGAAAAGGCAAATAGTCTAAAGAAAAAAGCACTTCTGTTAACAGAAGGCACTGACTACTTTCTAGTAACTCAGCACTACCAAAGCACAAAGCATGCATACCACTAAAGCTCACCACACTAGCTGGCCCACACTGAGAGATTAGCTCTTCCCCAGCTTTTATAGCGCAGGGTGGTTAATTGCTGAGTGAAATCAGCTGTGCACTCACTCCACAGGAGAAAGGGGCACCACCAAATTGAGGTTAGAAACACTACAAACACAGTAGGCCTGCTATAGCCTTGACTGTATCAATACAAGGTGGGGGAGATCCTGGTTTTGAGCAAAACTAGTTAGTGGCTTGAGCTTTACTTCATATTTACTTCCTGTTGCTGGCAAGAAAAAAGAATTTGCATATTTATGGCAAAATGCAGATTTAACAGTTTCTGACCATAATAAATTAATTCCTTTTATGGTTTTTATTATTATTGATTGCTATTTAGGTATAGTATGTATTCATTTATTTTTTAGCTTTAACTATAAATCCACTTAATGTACTAAATATTACAATATTACTAAATGTAATATTGCTTATATATAGCTATCACTAGAAATTCATCCAAATTCACGGTAAAGCCATTAGTGCTATGGTCTTGACATGCAATCTTATCAGTTATGCAGAAACTATCAAGTATAATGTGATCCGTTGTGATCAGCCATATCCTCATGTTGGGTGATGGGGACATCAGCATTAACGGAGCATGCATTATTCATTAGGGACCATCATCGTTTGTGGGCTCAGAAAACATTGGCCTGATTAATAGTCAGAATTGTAGCTTCCTACCAAGCATTAATTGATCATCTCCATAGATTATAAATCTAATTGCACCCTTTTTTGCCTGTGTTTTATTATTCTGTCAAAATGGATCATGTGTGTGTTTATCAGGAAGGCAGTGGAAGGTCCAGATAAATTAGCCAACAGGAGAGTCTAATGAGTTTTGACAGGACAGCTAAGAGTGGGAGCTTTGCCAGGTTTTAGGAAAAAGGCTCATAAAATTATCTGTGGTGGATTTCTATGGAAATTATAAAAAGTTGGTGGCTGTTCCTTAATTGGCTTATCAGACTTAAGATTCTAGCATTTTGAGTTATTTTCACACATAGTGACAGCCTTGTCACTGCTGAGTTCTTAAGTGAGCCCCTTTGTTTAAAAGCTCTCACAGTTGCAACTGCATGGAAGAAAACCAGTTAATATCATAAGAATATTACACTTTGTTTCTCGCAGTTAAATCCAAAAAAAGGTCCTGATACTAACTAATTTGGCTTTTCATATTAGAATAAAACAAATGCATAATAGAAAATAAGTGTTAGAGGAATCAAGTATAAAGGATTTGTAATGAATAGACATGAATGAAAAAGTACAATATAATGAAAAATATAATTTTGATAGAAAGAAGTATGTGACACTGAAAGGAATCTATATTTACATTAATCAAATCTGCTTTCATGTGTTTATGAGACCACATAATAATCACACCAAGTAATGTTGGTACATTGTTTTTATTATTTGAACGAGTGATGTAAAACAGATGATTATAGATGGAACAAGTTTTGTTGCTTTGATTATTTTTATTTCATTATTTATTTTGTGCAAGCATCTCCCCCCTTTCCACAATCACATCCTGGTTTGAGAAAATGTTCTTTGTTTCTGCACTGGTAAAATTTAGCAGACCTTGAAGAAAGTAACTGCTAATTGCCAGTCTGGCTGCACATTCAGATTCATCACATTCAAGCTCTGCGTCTAAGCTATTACACAAGTAATAATGATGGACATTTTGTCTGCTGGAAAAGGCATAAAGGCAGCTTCTCTCCTTGAAAAATGAAGTGCTAAATAAAGATTCCTATAGTCTCAAAGACTGTCGACTAACTGTATTTATTAGTTAATAATGTCAGAGTTAATTTAAATCTTCCTCTAGTCAACGCTTGGCCAACTCCAGGCCTCGAGGGCCGTTGTCCTGCAGGTTTTAGATCTCACCCTGGGTCAGCACACCTGAATCAAATGATTAGTAGGGGTGGGTTTTCATTATCGATTTACTGATTAAAATCGATTCTCGCTTGGATAACGTGATATTGATTCATTAAAATCCTGAATCGATTTTTTTAATATAAATTTATTTTGCCCGAAATGCCAGAATCTCAGGTTAAACCTCACAAAATTTCAACAACCACCAAACAGCTAAAACAGTAAATGAGAGCAGGAACACGGATTCTGCACAAAGACGTAAACACAAAGCGTAGACCCGCCAACGAATCAGAATCAGTGAGATGTCGCCTTTCTCACCCGACGGCACGGACACGAGCTGAAAGCCGACAGCTCGCTGATTCTGATGTTTCGGCGGGTCCGCGCTTTGTGTTTGCGCCATTTTTGCCCTGATTCTGAAGCTGCAGGTTTTATCTCTCTCCAAACAATATTGACCGAACCAGCAGCAAAAGAAGCAGCAAACTACGCTTCACATAAACATCGTCATGAATTCCCCTACATGCACAGCTCCCTCTCTCTCTCTCTCTCTGTACTTCAAGATCAGTTTCCCTTCTAACAATCTTTTTTCTGCATTATTCGCTTGCTTGTTACGCACAAGTCTACCGTTCTTACAGCCTGTCGGACGCTGTTTTTTTCCCCTTTTACTTACTTCCGAAAAGAAAGCCTCATTTCAGCCGTTCAATACTGAACTAAACTTTTTAAAATTATGCAAAATAGCAAAACGCTCAGCTGTGTCTCTAATAAAACCTCTGTAACTTTTCTCTGCTTCACGTCAGCAGCATCAGGTAATGTTCATATGTTCATTAATGGTTTTGTTTTGTTTTTGATCTACTGCAGAATATTTTTATAAAATCCCAGGCCAGGAAAATCACCTTCATGTTTTTCTGTGTTTTATCCTCAGCTACTTTGACACAAAGGCATCTGCTGTGACGCTCACACCTTTGATTATGTCTCCCAAGTGTCAAATTTCTTTTTCTAGATATAAAAATATAGAAATGTACCGATGCATGATCTGAATTATAATATGTCTGACTGTCTGAGGCAAAATTTCCCCGATTCAAATTGAATCGAATCAAATCGAATTGAATCGAATCGTGGATCGAATCGATTCGGGACCTTGTGAATCGGAATCGAATCGATTCTAGAAATGAGTGACGATACCCAGCCCTAATGATTAGTTCATTACCAGGCTTCTGGAGAACTTCAAGACATGTCGAGGAGGTGATTTAACCATTTGAATCAGCTGGATCAAGGACACATCTAAAACCTGCAGGCCTTCGATGTCTGGGTTTGGATACCACTGATCTAGGTGAACATAAAAAAAACAAAAAAAAAAACTACTCAAGAATATTAGAAATCATAATAGTGGTTATCAGCTTTAATCAGGCCTTCTGCTTCAGGTTTTGTTCTCATTTGACTCATATTTCTTTCACAGTGTATGTGACAAGAGGGCAGACCATACCAAAGGTTCACTTAAATCAGCCTTGGCTTACGCCAGGCCTCGAGGGCTGGTGTCCTGCAGGTTTTAGATATCACTCTGGGTGAACACACCTGAATCCAATGATTAGTTTATTAGCAGGCCTCTGGAGAACTTCAGGACATGTTGAGGAGGTGATTTAGTCATTTAAATCAGCTGTGTTGCATCAAGGACACATCTAAAACCTGCAGGACACCGGACCCCGAGGCCTGGGTTTGGACACCACTGCTGTAGTCGAAGCTTCCGCTGTTATCGCCAACAAATTTATTATCCATTCATCCATTCGCTTCCGCTTATCCTTTTCAGGGTCGCAGGGGGGCGCTGGAGCCTATCCCAGCTGTCATAGGGCGAGAGGCAGGGTACACCCTGGACAGGTCGCCAGTCTGTCGCAGGGCCAACACACAGGGACAGACAACCATTCACACTCACATTCACTCGCACATTCACACCTAGTGGCAATTTGGATTATCCAATTAACCTATCCCCACAAATTTATTATATGAAACAAAAAATAAAGCTTACACAGCTGTGGTCAGAAGTTTACACACACTCGTCATTTCATGGTAGTTTTGGACTACACACGTGTCGTCTTTTTAGCAGGGTCTTCTTTCTTGACTGGTACCCTCCCAGTTCATGGCTATGTAAAACTCACTTCACTGTGGACAGTGAGGCTGCTGTACAGTTGTTTGAACTGATGATGTTGGAGTCTACAATTGTTTAGAAACGGCTCCAAGAGACCTTCCTAAATTAAATCTATAGTTCTTTACAGTTTCTCATCAAGTTTCTGGACTTTCCAATTGTTCTAAGTATTGGTCAGTCCAATGAGTGCTATCAAACAAATCCTTTTTATGCACGCACTCTGTAGGCAGTGTTTTCAGGCGGAGAAACTACCAGTTGTAGTCAATCACGCCAGCTAATGAGAAATTAATAGGCTTTGGCCTTGTCAAGATAAACAACAGTGTAGCACTACTTATTACAAATGTCAGCTGTGTATATGCATACGTTTGACACTGTGCTGATTATAGAATAGCCAAAATGAATTAAAGCTTGTGCACCCAATTCTTGTTTTTTATTAAAAAAAAACATTGAAGAAACCATTAAAAAATTAGGAAAATCTTGTAATTATCACGACTTTTGTGATTGCAACTGTATATAAAAGCAGTTAAAGCTCTTTACCAACTCTTCTTGCATCGATTGTCTCTTAGACTAAATGGTAAAACAATGAAAGAGAAAACACAAAGAACATAAATAAAACTCATTCAATTTTTAATGGTTATAGATCAAGCAGTATATTTACATATATTTTCAATCAAAGCACACTAATCAAAGCACATGAAATCCAGCAGTGGAGGTGGGTTGTTAATGACATTACCTGCGGCATCTCCGGGTTCCTGTGGTGCGTTATAAAGAAACTTTGCAGTAGAATTTTCCAGTTCTTCTGCAGTCCTGTGGAGAGAGCAATGGGGATCTGGAGTTGAGGAAGTAGGAAGGTTTAGACCGACTGTGGAGAATTCCTGCATACGTATTCACTGCTGCCTGGGTTTCAATCATTTTTGTTCTGACAGGCTGAGATAGGCAGTGAAGATGGAGAGGCAGTAGTAACATATCAGCAGAGCTTAAAGGATTGTTTGCTATAATCTGATATGCTGTCAGAAACGGTAACCAGCTGTGATATCTGTAGATGCACATACATTTTTTTAAATAGTAGCAGCTTATCTTGTAATCACTAAATCATAAATACATTAGCTGACGTAGCTGTCTTTGTCTACAAAGGTGGTGGAGATTTTAAGGAACTCTTCTTTCATCTCTGATGTTGGAGCTGGATTTAAGAGTTATTTATGGATAACAAGTGAAAGCTTTCTGGTTTAAAAAAAAAAGAGCAAGCCAGAGGAAAAAACAACAGACCATGTCTACTCTCCATCTTATCTTGACTCACCATATGATTTTAAGTGGAAGGTTGGAGGGAATTCACAAGTCAGTCAGTCAGTGCCCATTACTATGGTCTAGTTTCAGTGTCCCCATTGTAAGCTGAAGCTTTTCTTTCATTAAATTGATATATACATCATCAGGACATTATATACCACTAAACCTCTTAAATTACCTTCTTGCTATGTTTATAACCATCATTTCTTTTTGCAATCTCTGCACATCTCAATCAATTACAGGAAAAATATATAATATAACCTCCGAACACTGTCCTGCTCTTCATTATTTTTTATTCCTTTACAGGGTTTTGGTCTGTGTGACCTTTGTCAGGTACAAAGAAACCTTGTTCATGCACAATTGCACATATGTATACATTGAGTAAGATTCAGCCAATTAGGCATTCCTGGCTATTAGACGTCACATGTGCATGCAATCAATCAGTTAATGAGTCCACTCGAATCGTCAATGACATCATCCAAAACCCAAATAACATTTAAAATCACCATCTGATTTGAAAACCGAACCATCTATATATATATATATATATATATTCCAAAATTATCACTTAAACTAAGAAAATTATGACAATTATAAAATAAAAGTTTACAAAAATATTCATACTTTGGACAAATCAGTGCTGTATAACATTTTACCATATACAGTATACAAATCCCAAATCAAAACAAATGCACTCATTAAACTGTTCATCATTCAGTCCTTTGGGTGACAATATCTGCAAAGTGAATATCCAAAATGCCTCTCTTCTCTTCAATAATAAATCAATATGAGTATGAAACCATACAAAAAAGCACTTCAATTGTTTGTCATCAGATTGTGTTTGCCGTGTTTTAAAAAAAAAAAACTACAAATAAACTGCTGTCAACTCAAGTAACATTACATGGAGCAATTAAAAAGTTTCAAATGAAGTCTTTCTTACATTTGACCCGAGTTTCACTTTGGAGAAGAGGATAAATCTTGTGAATGGGGTGGCTGGGTTTATTTCTGTTCAGCTAAATAATAAATTGAATATTATGAAATTCAGTGATGTGCCAGATACCCCTGAGATTTGTAAAAAGAAAAAAAAAATTCTCCCTGATTGAGTGAGCTTTTTGTTCCCGTTTCCCAGCATAAAGCAAATCTGCATTCCAAGTCTGAGGATGCATGAAATTGTGTGAGGAAAGTCTAAGCTTATAGAGAGCATACAAACTGCACTTTTCTGACTAAGTTAATCTGATGGAGATTAAAATGATTATCTAGGCTTGTTCAAGCAATCAAAAGAAAAAAAAATCCTATATCACCTAAATCGTGTCTTTGCCATGGAATATATTCTATTATGGCAATAATTTTAGGGCAGCAGAAATCATTTTGGTATGACTGAAGTGGAATTAAGTGATACAAGGGTGGCCAAGGTCACTTTTGGGACTCAACCAGACAGATGCCCAGAGGGATAACCATGTGGTGAAAATAATAAAGCGCTGTTGTTTACTGATTAATCATTTTGGTGCATCACATACTAAGATCATGTATCTAGATATGTTTTATTAATGCGCTTTATCAGATATCTTGTGTTTCCCAATTCACTTGAGGTTAAGCAGATAAGAAACGGAGCTGAAAAACCCCCACAGAAAATGTTAGTGGCTGTATAAGTGTTAAGTGCTATTTGAAGTAGCCATGTAATACCGTTATTTTCACAATCAGTATCATATGTAGAAAGTATGTTTTGGTGCTAAATTATACACCACATGCTAACTGTATGCCTTAATATTTCTGTGGCAGGTAGGCAGACAGACAGATATTCCCAGTATAGGCTGAAAAATTATGCAAACTCCTAGGTTAATTATATTAACAAAAGCTAATTGGAACCAGGGGAATCCAATCAGTGACGCTAGATTAGAAGTGTAGGTTAGGGATACTTTGACTTCTAAAAATACTCAAGAGTTTGACTTTAGTGTTCACGAGATTTTGCTAATAACCCATGCATATAAAATGATTCTGTGTAAGCAAGGATCACTGTTTTTAAATAAAGCTAAAAAAAAAAAAAAAAGAGAGTCTGAGACTAACTGTATTTATTTGTGGGACCAGCTGCTAAAAGTGTTGAAATGCTATGTTTGTTTGCACATATCTTATTCCCATTGTGTTTGTTTATGCTTATTTGTGACCTGTCAGTGGAAGCAACCAGTCACACTGGTTTAACACTATTTAATCAAAAATTGTTAATTCTTCATGTTTTCTTTTAAATAGTGCCAAATCTGCATGTGAGAGTGTTCATTTATTGTGTTCTACACTTACTATTTCGTGTTTGGCTACAGTTACTACTGTATTTATGTGTTATTTACTGCAAACTACTTCAGCAAAGAGATGTGATAGCTTCACCCTCTAGCTTTTTGGCACAGTAAACTTGTTCTGACAGCTCCCACTAATTGCACGGTGACCAGAGTAGTCGGTCCAATTTCTCGATGTAACCATAGACCATAGTGTAATGCAGTGCACCTGTGACTGGCAGTTGACATGACCCACATACAGCAGATCTTTGCTGCGTATACTTAAACCTACAGATGATCTGACATTTCTGACCTAATAACTGAGCAGAGTGGTCAGCATCATTCTGACTCTGCTTGCTCAAGTGGTCAGCAATATTCAGGAGCTATGTTTAGGAGAAGTGCTGAAAGTGACTAACTTTTGCTGAAATGCTGAAGCTACACGTTTAACAGGCAGGTAAAGCACAGAAAATAATTAGTGACCCAGGGTAGTTTGTTGGATGCTCACAGCTATTTCATCCAATGCACCTTGTTTCTTTTGCCTCCCCCCCAGCTCTACTTTAAAAGCTTCCTCCACAGATTGGATATGATTATTAACTTTTAAGCAAAGGCGAGGACTTTTTTTCAGTATCTACTAGAATAATAACAATGAAGAAATTAATTGGTGGGTGGGCGAGCAGAATAGAAATCATGTGGAAATTGCATGCAGGAGCCAGTGATATTATATCTGAGTAAGAGCCCCAATTCCTGTATTAATAATGCAAAAGGACCCCTAGGGCAACCATCTATTCGCAGAGCACCCCCCCACACACAAGTAGTCTCATACATACACACTCACACATAGATACAAATACATAAGTTGTGACTTTGGATTCATGTTATCATGTCATTTCTCTTTAGGCAGTGTTTTCAGGCAAGGTTTTGTGAGTCTTTTGTTACTTTGTTTGCTAATACATGCATTAAACCCTTTTGATTTTCAAGCAGAAAGATTGTTGAATTACTGATTTTCCATTGTTTATAAAAGCACAGTAAGTAATTCCACCTTTGGCAATAATGCATCTGTTTTAATCAGTTTTTAATAAGCCTGGAGCCAGTGTCATGCTTTTATATTCTTTTTGTTGCATTAGTTTGATTTAAAACCTAAAGTTGGGAATGTAAATGCATCAAAGCGCCCTTGTCAGTGGCCTTTCTGCAAAGTTTTGCCCTTGTAAAAATTAGTAGACTTAAGTGAATGCTGGACCTCTTGGTATTCCAAACACCTTGATTGCACAGACTTGTCTGGTTTTAATCATGCTGCTGTCTGCTATCTACTGATAGATTCATACTCTTGTCCATACTGTTTAACAGAAATTCAACTTCCAAACTATATAAGACTTTGTCAATGCTTACAATAGGCAGATATGATCCTTCTCTACTTGTACTATAAAGCAGTGTAAATTGTATGTAAATTATGTCACTGCCCATAAAGGTAATAGTGGGTGGAAAAACAAACTGTTGTTCTTCTGCTCTTTCTCTAAAAGTAGCAAAAGAACAAACAAAAAATATTTATTTACTTTACTTTAAGCTAAAACTTTTTGCTTTGCATTTTTGATTTAAAGCTTTTTTTTTTTTTTTTAAGTACCGCTGTATATCATTGCCCATTTTTGCATTTCTAGTGTGTATTGCTCTAAATGTGGGTCAGTGAGGTTGATTCACTGAAATCTATAGTGCATGCCCTGCTCTATTTTATGCTGTCTTTGCATTTAGCATGCATACCTGAAATCATTACCTGGGTAGGAGTCACTGCGAACCAAAACAGTGACAATGGATTCCCACAAAGCTTACTGTCAGTTCAAAACAATCACGTTAAAGATCATTGTAATTTGTGCTGCAGCCTCCAAAGTGTCTCTGAGTTGTTTACATATATATACCATCGTGAAACCTATGTTCTCGTTGCTTAAAATTTTAATTTTAGTTGAAAATATAATTTTAGTGAACATTACAGTAATAACCATCCACCATCTTTCCACTTGTCCGGTATTATAAATATACGTCTCGCTCTACAAATGTTTATGCACATTTTTTTTTGGGAAAAGTTGGAAAAATTTGCATCTTATGCCCACTTTGATCTGTGCTAATGAAAGTCGTAATGTATCCCACACTGTAGCCTTTGGGTCATCGTTACATTCAGCTGATTTTTCTTTAACTCCTGCTGTATGCACATCAGCTGCTTTGATGGTTGGAGATCTCTTATGCTTTGACTTTATGGCCACAAAGTTTCCAAACTCCCCGAGGGTGGGTCTTTTACATTTTTCTTATGAGGCAACATCTAAGTTTGCATTCTCTATGTTTACTGCCCTCCTCTGAATCAAGGTTGTTTGCTTGATTCAGATGAAAAAAAAGAGACAAATTGATGACAGATCTGCCCTGGGGTTGTTATTGTTAAACTATATTCCGTGATCTAGTGGCAGGGTTCAACCAAGTTAATGATTCTTCTCTCTGTGAGTGTATATCAGAAAACAATGCTTCAGCAGCTACTGGCATTGTTTTGACAACAGGATGACATTCCTGTTTCTGAAATTGATCTGTCTCTCCAGGACAGAGACCTTGGAGAAATCTATGGCAAACTCTTTTAAAGCTCCAAAAGGAAATACAACCATATGTCTGGTTATCTATATAGTAATAGCTTATGTGCATAGTGTTTAACATTATTATATTGTTGTATTATGTTTAATCTACAGGTACCTTTCAAGGTGCTTAAGGACGCTTTAAAAGATGCAGTAAAAGTTCTTCTCGATGGCTATTGTGCAATTTTCATTTGATAAATGACATTCTCAAAACTACTTGTTCAGTCTCCATGTTGTTATCTGGTGACATCTGCATGTCACTGATATTGTCATGCAGACGATGTTGGAGCCACTTGTCATGATGGATCAAGCAGGTTTTCTTGTTTTTATTTTTCATTCTTTGATCTTATTGAAAACGAGTGAGAACTGATAGACATATGTAAGGTCATGTCTTTTTCACTTTTATTCCCAACGCACCTTTTATGTTTCTTTTTCTTTCTTTGTTTGCTTACTATTTTTGTGACTGTATCTTTGATACCATTCCCATAACCATGACGTTACAATACAGGAAAGACTGCACATGCAACAGTGTGTGGCGAATAACAATGCAATCAACAGTCTTTTCTCTATATTTCTCTCTATATAAGTCTATATAAGAATCCTATATTTTTTTTATTTTTTATTATTAGTCCTTTATTTATCCAGGTAAAAAAATCTCATTGAGATTAAAAATCTCATTTCCAAGAGAGACCTGGCAGATATTTGGTAGATATCTTGAACTGAGGCATTGTATATGAGTTAAAAAAGTGGAGCCTTTTGCATTTTGTCTGCCAAACCTTGCAAGAGTTTACATAGGCGGAGTACACCATTATACTGACAACATGCCAGTCTAGTGACCAGTATTTTGACCATCTTGTTTGCAAAGAATGACTCAAGCCAATGACAGTTTCAGAGAGTTGAATATTTACTTTTGCAGGTAATTCATTTTGTGGCTTAATAAAATTGCACTTACTGTACTGCACACCTTAATGATGGTCCAAGACGTATTAAAGCAACCTAGATAAACTGTAAAAAAAATGGAGTAAAAATATAACAAAGTAAAAAGAAATTGGTCTTTGTTTCCTGTGGCTGTTTCATTCGTAAAAGAAGAGTTAACTAGCAGCTGCGATACATATTTCATAACACGAAGATGAAGGCTGAAGGCTGAAGGATAGCTTTTAAAACTAGCTCAGAATACCAATGGAGTGACCTTACAATTTCTTTTGATGAAATGAAATTTGTGTTTGACAGAACACTTAGAGGGGATGCCCGCTTACTTGCTTTTACCATCTGTAACATGCTCTTGGCAAACTTTATCAATAGCACAAAAAAAGAATTTTAGGGATTAATTTTGAAGAATGAAAAAAGTCTAAGTGCTCCAAATTGCAATAAACACATCATCCTCCCCTATACGTGCATTACCATGTGTTCACATTCAGAGCTGATGTAGACATGACTTGAATTTGTCACAGAGTGAATGTAATGGTATCAACATGTGTCAATTGTGTCAGCTAGATCCAGCAGGATCCACTTATTATCTTGTCCAGTGTCACAAGTGCACGTCTGTGTGTTCTTCAGAGATAATTCAGGCCTAACAAAAATGGTAAAACTGAGACGAGCACAGAATATAAAGTAGCTGACCAAATAACACATTATGTGTTGTACTTCATGTGAATTGCATTTACACTTTCATTCAGCATGATGAAAGATCTGGTATCCTCTGGAGGGGGCTGATGTATTAGGAGCGCAGTATGTTGTGGGTTCATTTACCTATGCATTTAATGTGAGCAAGACCAGGCTTTAAGGTTTTAATCTGATCAACCCAGAGTCATAGGGCCTTGGGTTATACCACTTTCTGCTTCCAATATACATTTGTTATTTGATGTATACTTCAGCTGGGATTTCATTCTAGCGCCAGTGTGTTTTGGTTTAGTTTGCACAAGGTTATTTCCCTATCTGATAGCTGTTAGATCAAGATGAGATACTAAGTGTAGCGAGTGTCAACTGGATTATTTGAGCCTTTAGGCTGATTTCAGTTATCTTGCCTTTTTCAGGAGAAGATGTGCCCGATGCCTACTGTGTGGAAGGCCCTCCACTTGCAGAAGAAGCCTGCGAGGTGCCCTGTTCTGCAGACTGTGTGGTTGGCCCCTGGTCCTCCTGGTCCACCTGCTCACACAGCTGTGCCAGTAAGACAGCAGAGGGTAGACAGAGCCGCACTCGCACTGTTTTAGCCATCCCACAAAAAGGTAATCCAAAATTCCCTTTGATCTCTTTGACTCTTTCTCATCTAATACTAATAAAGAACTTCTTTGCTTTGTTTACTGGAGTTATTTTTAACTTGGTTTTACTTTTAATGAAGCTAGATTTTTAAAGCTGATATTAATATATGGCAAATAGGTAGAAAAGGTTTAGATTATAACTGTCGTTAACATGTCATCTCATCTGAAATACTGCAGAAAAAAGGGCAGAAGTAACAAGAAGATGTATTATATTGTATTATTACTGTAGTTGTTTAAAATAATGTATACCTTTCAGTATCTATGAGGTTCAGTACTACAGGGAGTGTAGAATTATTAGGCAAGTTGTATTTTTGAGGAATAATTTTATTATTGAACAACAACCATGTTCTCAATGAACCCAAAAAACTCATTAATATCAAAGCTGAATGTTTTTGGAAGTAGTTTTTAGTTTGTTTTTAGTTTTAGCTATTTTAGGGAGATAACTGTGTGTGCAGGTGACTATTACTGTGCATAATTATTAGGCAACTTAACAAAAAACAAATATATACCCATTTCAATTATTTATTTTTACCAGTGAAACCAATATAACATCTCCACATTCACAAATATACATTTCTGACATTCAAAAACAAAACAAAAACAAATCAGCGACCAATATAGCCACCTTTCTTTGCAAGGACACTCAAAAGCCTGCCATCCATGGATTCTGTCAGTGTTTTGATCTGTTCACCATCAACATTGCGTGCAGCAGCAACCACAGCCTCCCAGACACTGTTCAGAGAGGTGTACTGTTTTCCCTCCTTGTAAATCTCACATTTGATGATGGACCACAGGTTCTCAATGGGGTTCAGATCAGGTGAACAAGGAGGCCATGTCATTAGTTTTTCTTCTTTTATACCCTTTCTTGCCAGCCACGCTGTGGAGTACTTGGACGCGTGTGATGGAGCATTGTCCTGCATGAAAATCATGTTTTTCTTGAAGGATGCAGACTTCTTCCTGTACCACTGCTTGAAGAAGGTGTCTTCCAGAAACTGGCAGTAGGACTGGGAGTTGAGCTTGACTCCATCCTCAACCCAAAAAGGCCCACAAGCTCATCTTTGATGATACCAGCCCAAACCAGTACTCCACCTCCACCTTGCTGGCGTCTGAGTCGGACTGGAGCTCTCTGCCCTTTACCAATCCAGCCACGGGCCCATCCATCTGGCCCATCAAGACTCACTCTCATTTCATCAGTCCATAAAACCTTAGAAAAACCAGTCTTGAGATATTTCTTGGCCCAGTCTTGACGTTTCAGCTTGTGTGTCTTGTTCAGTGGTGGTCGTCTTTCAGCCTTTCTTACCTTGGCCATGTCTTTTAGTATTGCACACCTTGTGCTTTTGGGCACTCCAGTGATGTTGCAGCTCTGAAATATGGCCAAACTGGTGGCAAGTGGCATCTTGGCAGCTGCACGCTTGACTTTTCTCAGTTCATGGGCAGTTATTTTGCGCCTTGGTTTTTCCACACGCTTCTTGCGACCCTGTTGACTATTTTGAATGAAACGCTTGATTGTTCGATGATCACGCTTCAGAAGCTTTGCAATTTTGAGACTGCTGCATCCCTCTGCAAGATATCTCACTATTTTTTACTTTTCTGAGCCTGTCAAGTCCTTCTTTTGACCCATTTTGCCAAAGGAAAGGACGTTGCCTAATAATTATGCACACCTGATATAGGGTGTTGATGTCATTAGACCACACCCCTTCTCATTACAGAGATGCACATCACCTTATATGCTTAATTGGTAGTAGGCTTTCAAGCCTATACAGCTTGGAGTAAGACAACATGCATGAAGAGGATGATGTGGACAAAATACTCATTTGCCTAATAATTCTGCACTCCCTGTACACTGACTGGATGACAGAAAGCGTGAAAACACTGATCTTTGGAGATTTTAAGAAGTAGCTTGTAAATACAGATATAAAAGAAAAAATCCAGTAACATTTTCATTAGCAGGGAGCTCAGTGTCTTTGGGATATATTGCTATTGTTAGAGGGACTCAAACTGAGGAATGTCACGGCTAACACAAAACTAGACTCGGCAAATAAGAAGAGTAAAGATTGATTGAGCTCGAATCTTTATCTGGGTTTTTTTTGTGTGCAAGTCTCATTTAGTCGTTTTTCATCTCACAAACATTTGAAGTTTGAGTTGACCATTCATTATCAGAGACTCTTTTCTTCCCAACAGTGCTTTTCTTACTTTGTGTTGTGTTTTCAAGTCAGTCAGCAAAGCCTTGGCAGCCAGCTAGCAGGACATTAATCCCTGTAACTAAACGCATATCTGCAACAACAGCTGATGAAAGAATCTCACAGATTAAGCCAGGTTCCAAACTATGTTGCTTATTACAATGTTACTGGCTATCAGCTTGCTGACAGAGCTGATGTGTGTGTGTGGTTATGTATACATGGGTATTAATGCTGCATTTGTGTTTATAAGGATACATTTTTGTAACAGCGTCTGACAGAATACTGTAGAAACCCTCAGAAATACAAATTAGACTGGAAGGTGTAAGTATATACAATATTTGGTTGTGGTTCAGCTCATCTTTACTTTTCTATAAGTCACAGCACACTACTGTTCCCTCTCCAGATATCACATTTATCATACTTCATCAACTGAGCTGTCCATTTTTTACCTCCATTTCGACCAGAGAGTCCCTGCCCTGACTACTGTAGGCCCAAAACAAAAGTAAATTACCACTGTGAACACCACTGTAAACAATCCTTTAGCCAGAAAGCAATGATACATACATAGAACTCCGGTATTTTACATAAACTGTAAATGAAGAAATGATTACTTTGGAGGTTTTATATGTATATATACACATACACTAACCAGGACACAGAGCATAAACATTGTTGTGCTTTGGCAGTCAATGAATTAGCAAAGGAAGACTTTCACATTGGCCTTGCTGTGACTGAGTTTGTAATTTGAACTTCTAGAAGTTAAAACTTGAAAAGTGCTTGCTCAGCTAACCCAAAAAACAAATATTTGCTACAGTATGTCAATAAGCAGCTCGTGGTAGAGTGATAATATTGGCACTTTTTTTTTACTTCCATTGATCAAATACATCTTGTACTTTAAGAGAATCCATTAGATTTGTTTTGGTCAAATCACATGTACTCTGCATAATAATGAAACTGTGTTGGAGTGATTTAGTGCAGCTTTTTCTGAATGCCATGTTGGACATTCTGTGTATTTCACAGTTTTCTACTCTTATGTTTTGATATACAGATGGAAAAGCTTGTCCAGCGGGTCCAGCTCTGGAGCAATGGAGAGTCTGCAATGACCATCCTTGTGTGGTATTTCACTGGGAAGCTTCAGCATGGGGTCCATGTATTGAGGATACCTCTATGGCTCTCAATGGAACCAGCCTCCAGAATGGGACCATAACCTGTGCTGTCGGGGTTCAGATCCGCAAAGTCATCTGTGTGAAGATGAATGCTGGTCCAGTCGTAAATAAAAGGTGGAGTCTATGCAAATTATTTGATATATGGACTTTTTTGAATTTTATGTACTCTGATTCAGTATTTTTCTTTGTAATGTCACTTTTTTTTATATAGAATTATATATCCAGTCATTTGAAAAAGTAAGTACAGTGATGTGAAAATGCAAAAAAAAAAAGGAAATCAGGAAGGGGGCAGACACTTTTTCACGCCATTGCACATCAAATAGACATTTTTTTACCCTTTTTTAAAAAAAAATTGTTTAATTTTAATTAGCAAACACTTAACTCACTTATACATAGTGTCTATATTCTCCATAAACAGATATCTTTATATAGATTTTCATAGGACAGCTACAAAATTTGGTTTCTCTTGTAGTCTGAGTTCCATTGGCCCGTCACATTTGAGCACTTGAGTTATATGTAGTTCTTAGTGTAGAGCAAAAGAGTTACTGTATTTCTTAATATGCAATCTTGAAACTAGCAGAAATTGCCTGTTTATTATGTCTGCATTTATGAATATTGAAAACAGGAAGTCCACTCTTTAATGGAAAAAAATATAAAAAAATATATATAATAATTTTTATATTATTATATATTTATATTATATTTTATATATATTTTTTCTATATTATATAATGTCAATGCCGTTCGGTGTCTTGCTTCCATGTTGTATCAAATCCTAACACAGCATTTCAATCGGATTTAAATCTGGACTTTGACTGGGCTTTTTTATCCTTTGTGTATTTGTTATTATGCTTAGGATCATAATCCTTTTGAAAGATGTACTTCTAAGTTCAGCTTAAGCTTGTAGTGCGGTGACCTCAGATTATCCTTAAGCACTCGTATAAGGTGCAGAATGCATAGTTGAATCAATGGCCGCAAAATACACAGTCTCTGGCCGTGAAGCCAACTTAAACTGTAACATTTCTATCCCTATGTTTCACGTTGGGTATAAGGTTCTCCTCCTGAGAAGCTGTTTTTTGGTCTTTGCCAAATAATAGGGTGCTGATGAGTAATTAACTGTGTCATCAACATATTGATGGATATTCACGAGACTTGTTATGAGTCACAATTTGACCTCCGTGCATTTGCTCTTGAACAAATGAGGTGAATATGTGGTCTCAGCCCCCCACCTGATGTTTATGGTAATTAAAATTAAAACTTGAAGGGCACTCATTAAGGCCACTACCCATGCTACCCCTCTCCACTAAGTTACATGAGATATTTTTCAACTTATACAACGTATATTCTTCAGTTCTGGGAGATGATTTATTTTGTCAGTATGAAAATTGCACTTCTGTATCAGAGTATCTTTTTACTGTGCTGCTCTGCTTATTTTTAGAAGCTGAAAATAGGCCCTGAGAGAAATGAATGCTAAATTATAGGTGAGGAGAAAAGGAGCTTTGTAAAATCAAGGGGAAGATGGGATGTTTCTTTTACAAAAAAAAAATCACTTAAGAACACAGTCTCCATTTTCCAAAACCGCCTTACTTGTAGATATTTAGCGTATGCTTTTAGTTACTAACAGATGACCCAGAGGACTTGCTTCACTGTGAAATAATATCCCAGAGTTTTGTGTATTGAGGTTTGGTTTTATCCTTTTTCCTTCTGTGTGTTTAGTGTTTCTTTTCATTTGTTTTTGTGAACCAGAGATTCATTTTGCTTCTGCTCCACCATTATCTACTCCTCTTTCAGCAATACAATATCAAACTCTGCTAAGGCCTTTTGTGCTGTCACTATAATGATGTTATAGTGATCTTCATAGCAGGAAGACAGATTTATAAATAATTCACAAATATTTCTCTTCTTTAGCTTGATGTGCTATTGACAGGGCTGTAAAATAGATTATGAAGAGGCTTTTTTTTCTAATGCTTGTCCTATCTGCCACCACAGTAAGAGTCAGTTTTTTAGTGTATTTATGCACCAAAGTCGGGTCTTTCTGCCATCTTTCCAAATTATGCCGTGACTGTCTGACTCTATCGAAAAACGCAGATTTGACATAAATTATATTTATACCCAAGACACATCCTATGCGTTCTAACAGATTATCTTCTGGATTAAAAAAGCAAGAAAAACTGAGTAGGTAGGCGAGCTGCAATTCTGCGTTAACCGCTGTTTATCTCAAACTCTGATTTCTGAATTGTTAAGCTTTGAGTTGGAAAATGTTTCAGAATACAGCTGTTGCTGCTCTGTTTGAAGGGTCACTTCAGTCAGCAAACATCTTAGCATTTCATGCTGAGCAGTAATCTTAGCAGTGAGCAGTGGCTCAACAAAAAGATTAGTTGTTATTTTTTGTTGGTATCAATACAGAGCCCCCAGAAAAACAGTTTGATTTTCAGTGTGTAAATAATAAAATTGACAGTGATGAAACTTCATACAGTGCACACACATACTATTAATATTATTAATAATGATGAATAATGAATAATGATGCTGAACACTGTGGCCTTGACAGTGAATCTAACTCCCTCATTTTGGGAAAACCACACAATATACCCCAGCTGCTCTGTTGCGTTGTCATGCCCTCTGGCATACATCACTGCAAAGGGAGAGAGAGAGAAGAGTAGGGATAAAGCTGGGGAATGATGGGTTTTATGTATCTTTCCTCCTTATGCTTTGGCATACTTTGATCTCATTGCTGTGAGTGCTGGCTTTTTGCAGTCAGTAGGATGTGGCGCCATGCTGGGTCTCTAGTGAGACCTGGATCTGGTTGTTGGGCAAAGGAAGTCACTGGCTCTGAAACGAAATGTGAAATTTCATGTGTGTTTGTGCATTGAGGACAGGAGTTGGCTGCTGGTTGATGAAGACATCAAAGCTTATGAATTACTTGATTTTACATAGCTGCATTAATCCGCACCAATTCAAGGTTGCACGACACACAAAACACAACACAGCCAGAGGGCTGTTACAGATATGTTACACAAGAGATGTGCCAGCATGAATTAAGACAAGGAAATTGTTAAAAGTCGGTCAGATGCTCATTAAAACCTGGTAATGATGTGTTTGGTGTAGCAGGAATGATCTATTGGTAAACAGTTTGCATATCCTTGTTTCTCAGGTTAATTAGCAGCCGTGTTTGATTGATTTTTTCCCCTGGAGCACTCTTTCGCTTGTCTTGTTGGTAACAAAAAATGGCCCTGGCTGCTCTGTATATGTAAAATAAATCCACTCACTGGGACATTTAAATTGATCATAAATTTATTTCCACTATTTATAGATACATTGCCATTGCTGATATTTTGTTGAGATTTTTAGTTAAAAAAATATTGCCTACATACTGCCACTAGTTGATGCCACTGTGGGCTACAAATCTAGCATAAAGAAATATTGATTAGTCTAGTTTTAGTAAAACTGGGATTTAAAAGTGAAAATGCACTGTGAAGCATGCAGGCACTTTGTAGGCTTGAATTTTTTTTTTTTTAATGAGTAATATTTGTAGACTGGGAGGCAACTGAATGTGTGAGAACACTGTAAATTTCTATATTTGTGTAGCGTTTGCTTGAGCATGCAGGCAGAGGCACATGTAATCAATCATGTTTTCTGTGGGGAGATGTGTGATGTCAAGGACAGGGCAGTTGTTTTACTGCGCTATCCTCTTACTAGTGAGACCCAGGACGTTTATCATTCATCACCTGGGGGCTGAAGAGAATTTAAGACCACTGTTTGTTTGTTTGTATGTTTAGATGTTCAGATTCTTCCCGTCCGGAAACCGTCCGTCCTTGTTTGCTACCCTGCAAGAGAGACTGCATTGTGACGACTTTCAGTGAATGGACAACTTGCCCATCAACCTGCCTTCCAGGTAGCTCACTGACAGGATTTTCTAGAAATTTATTTTACAATTGCCTCTCTAATAGCTTAACAGTCTTTTTAAAATGAATCAGTATCCAGAGTAAAATCTTTTAAAATTGGTAAATTATCAATATATTGGGATTGAATATATAAATACCTTGTTTCAGGAGCACAAATAACCTATTCAAATAAAAACACATTTCATACTTTCACAATAGATAGATAGATAGATTATAGATTCGATTATAAGTAATCAGTTGATTACTTATAATCTATCTAGAAACTGATTTTAATTTGACATCAGTGTATTCCCAAAAGGTTGATTCTGTTCATCTGGACGTAGTGTTTTCTGTGGGAGAAACGTTTCATTATTCATCAAAGTGACTTCTTCAGTCTCAGCTGACTGCAGGTTTCCCCAACCTTTTACACAATAACTGAACCTAGCCCACTGAATGAGCAATGGGCTGTGAGGTCAGCTCCTTGATCATTAATATGCAAATTGTCATCACCATTGATCAACAACTACTAATCAAAGACTATTGATCAATGACCATGAGTACCATTCACAGAGAGTTGGGGAATGGCTGCAATCACCGCATTGTAAAATGGCGAAAGATGTACCCTTAGGCCCCTCCTCGATTCAGAGATGGTCTTTCCCTTTTCACGTAAATAGCCTCCTTGAATCCCTGCTGAAACCAGCATTCCTCCCTGTCCAGGATGTGTACATCCTCATTATTGAAATAGTGACCACTGGTCTGTAGATGTAAATAGACTGCGGAGCCTGATGACGTTGTTCTTCTGCAGTTGTTCTGGATTAAAAACAACCGCAGAAGGTTGTTTGGTTTGGTCTGAAAACGCTACGTCCAGATGAACAGAATCATTCTTTTGGGATTTACTTACCTGGATGATTGAGCATGCATCAAGACACATCAGTAGATTGTATAAGGTAAACTTCAAGAAGGTATACATCACTGTATATGTTATTCCTTTAAGCCTGACCTATAAAATAATTGCCAGAAAATTCAAAATTAAATATACATTTTCATACATGGGTTTTACTTTGTGTCATAGTTGCTACATACAGATTTTTTATTTATTTTTTCATTTTTGCAATGAATAGCTTGAAAATGTAATGTACGATATATTCAGATTTTTCATTGAAAAAAATTGATGGCGTAAAAATCTCAAGAACTCAAATATGATGCACTTGGCTTCACATGCTTACAATGATGGCAAGAGGCTTCTTAGAAAAATGGACAGTGCAATACACGCAAAGTGTTGTCAAGAATTACATTTAATTGTAAACAACAGTTTTAACTGTCCATTACATTAACCTAGCACATAGAGAGAAAAGAATGGATATTTAATGGGTTTCAATATGTGTACTGTAATGTCTCGGAAATCAAAAAGTATGTAATTGTTTTTAGAAGAATTGAGCAGGCATCTCATCTGTGTAAATATGCTGTAGTCCATTGGGTCTGTTGATGATGTAATCTCTTTCTTAATTGCACCATTTTCAATGTTTAGTAATTAGTGCTGTGTAATGAGCCTTGGAGCCTGAGCCAAATGAAGCCATTACAGTGTGGTGTGTCCGAAAACAGACTGCAGTGAAGTGGAGGACATTGCTGCTACAAGGGCATGCTAATCAGCATCGGAACAATTTCAAGACCACTTGTTTTTTTCCCCCTCTTTGAGATATTAGAGCACAGTGGCGATATTGATGCATCATTTATTTTGCGTCCAAGACATTTGTCAGGCACTTGTCTCGGTATCATTTTACGTCCTATTCCTCCTTGGAAATGTTCACTTAAATTCAGCTGTGCAAATAATCTGTCATTGAACGCAGCCTTTTTGTGAAGATTATCTTTCATGTTTAACAGAAAATGCAACCGCCGCCACACAGTCTCGATACAGGACCATCATTCAGAGGGCTGCTAATGGAGGTCAAGAGTGTCCCGACACACTTTACGAAGAGAGAGAGTGTGAATCACTTCGTGTATGTCCAGTGTATAGGTAAAAGCACTATTTATAATGAACTGCTTTCTTTTTTAATCCAAGGACAAGTTAACTCAGCTTATCTGCCATATAAGAGCACACGGTAAGAAGTGAGTGAGCTATTTTTGAAATCATGACTAGGGTGCATTATTAGAGTTAAATGATGAGGTTTAAATGGCACAAGATGGAAGAATAAACAGGTAAGTAAATACAAATTCTGGTTTATATTCAGATGTTATGATACATGGTTAAAAACACATATAAATATAAAATTGCAATTTTGAATGATAATATGATACGAACACAGGTTGATAAAAAAAAAAATTCAGCTGCATGGGATAGTTTTGGTAAATTTTATGTTTTTTACGGTGCGGAATGCAAAAATGATCTCCATTTCCCTTCATCATGTACCGTTATTTGCAAAATATGTGGAGTTTAAATTTAAAAAAGCAATGAAAAGCATAATTTTTTTGAGATTCTTTACCTTTCGCTATGAACAAAATAAACCTGTTGGGACACGATCATCTGAGCTCCTTACACCACCAAACTACCATTTCGGTTGCAGACCTGTGTAATTACCTGGGAATGAGCTTCAGCTATGTAACATAGCCACAAGCTTTAACATCAGAAACTTGATATTTGACATTCACTAAAGGAGTATGACTGGTAAAATATGTGTTCATCTTCATTTGCTCTGCTTGATATGCTATATTCCTTAAAAAATCTAACTATTCATCTGTGTTTTGAGTACAAGGCCAACCTGTTTTCGTCATAAATTCTCAAACTACTACCATGTCCCAAGCTTAGAAAAAAATAATTAAAAAAAATACTGTTTATAGAATCGCAGGACAAATACCTTAAAAAACAAATGACATTACAAATGTAAAACACCTTTAGAGAAACATTTACAGCTGCTGGCTTCATGGTCTTACTTTTAAGTAATAGTCTCATTTGGAGATACTTCCCAACAATGGCTGGATGTCTCAGCTCAGTGTGATGCTTTCAGATTTGTTGCCAGTTTGGTTTCCTCCAAAATCTGCTCAGATGTAAACTCCTTCAAACACCTATATCTTCATTTCTTCAGCATACTGCTCCGTCTCAAACACCACTAGCAATAGATATGCTGGAAAGTTGTTGGCAGTTGGCCTGGTGAGGTACATGCACTTCACACTAACCATTCATGTGCAAGAATGAGCGTTTAACCATAAGACACAGTTAAGCGTTTAACTGAGTTTTTCTAGTATTTAATGTGAATTCATGTACCTAATTTTAGTATTCATACATAAGCCCCCCCCCCCAAAAAAAAAAAAAAAGAACCAACACCAAGAATTTACGCAGAAGTGTTTTCAATAAAATACCAATAGAGCAATGTGACCTTCACAAACTGGACAAATTCAATGCCATAATATTTTCATTTTCATTGTAAAATCAAAAATGGCACTCACTTCCATTTTTCCACATTCAGTGCTGCCTGTGGTCCAGTTCACGGCTACAAACTCGCACTTCTGAGAAGAATATAATGACACCTTTAGCGTTTCTGTACTTAAAACTGTAACAAGCCGCTGCCAGCCTAAAGTTCTTCTTCCTTCGCGTTTCGGTCTAGGTGGAGGACGCACAAATGGAGCAGCTGTTCTCTAGTTCCTGAATCTGTGAGACGTGGGCTGTCGGGACCAGGAGAAACCTGTGGAAAAGGTTTAGAAACAAGAGGCAAGTTGTAGCCCTAAATCAGTGCATTCTCTTCACTTTATATTTCCCAGCTGCTACCATTTCACCTATTTTCAGCGTTGCTCTTCCATCTATATACCATCTTTACTTAATGAGACCTAATAGTCCTTTCTGAACTGCTCCTCTAACAAGCAAATGGCAGAAACGTTAAGGAAGACAGCAATTTGTTCAGTGAATATCATTAGATGAACCTTTCTGTGCTTTCTTGACAATTTCATCATGTCACCAGTCTCTTATTAATGTATGTAGCAAGTCCTGCCATCACGGGCTACTTAGTATTTGCTTTAATAGAAATGAAAAGCCAGAGCTAACACCATGCAGACCCTACATGCACTCATATGTTCTGACTCACAACTTCAAAGTAGACTCACAACTGACTGCATTTTATGTTGGATGAGATTTTGAAGGTTTCATAGCTTTCTCTGCTTTTCTAAAGTCAGGCCGAAAAGAACCTATATTGATGCAGTGCATCAGGTTTTTTCTTCACCTTTTTGCTCACCTTTAAACTAAAAAAGATGGACATTAAAACGAGGAAATTATTGTGTAGTTTATTTTTCCTTGTCATTATGTCATCCTCTAGTTTACACTGATTTTGCTGAATGCATTCCTATTCTGTTTGCTGTTCTTTTATTTGCAGCATATCAAATCTTTTAGAACATTATATTTTGTAATATCTGCAAAATATCGCGTGCAAGGCAGAAAATCTCAAAGTCACAGACTAATAATAATTTTTTTTAAAATATGTCCTTCGTTGTTTCTATACTCGAGCTATGGCTCTATTGCCAATTACTTTGCTCCAGTTATGCCACAATTTGACATTTATGTGCCCTCTCATTGACTTGGTTAAGCCTAAGCTGAGTGAACGTAGCCTCTGAAATCTTTGTTGTTTAAATCCTACATTTAAATTCAGTGTTTTTACCAATTGCAAATTTCACTCTCACACTACAGTTTTTGAAATGTCACAGGTATTTAACTTGGCTATCAACTAATCATATTCAAATAGGAAGCTCTAAAGGTCAATGAGGCTTGCTCTTAACCTAGGAACACTGCAAACACTTTTCCCATCTTCATCGAAAAGTCATAGAAAGTCACTTGAGAAATGTCAGTTGTAATTATACTGCTACGTAGAAATCAGTGATGCCGAGAGCAGAAATGCTATAAAGTTCTCAAGGCAGTAAAATAATGCTCTGAAAACTTCTCTTGAGCCATATAAGTACATTAGAACAGCCGGTTCCGGTAATGCATCAGGAAGCTGCTTGCCTTTAAATGAGTGCAAAATGATTCAATTAACACCTATGGCTTTTTAATAATTTGAGCCTGTAGCAGTCATTTCCACAGATCCTCTGAGAAGCATAAGGATGTTCATCAAGGATATGACACAGGAATCTACACAGTCCAAAAATCACACAACAAGCTAAGAAGTGAATTTTTCAGCCCTCGATTTGTGGCAGGCAGTTTTCCTATGGAGAGCAGAATTACTTCTACAACATTGTTAACATTATACAGACTCAGATTTTGGTTGCAATAATATGAAGAATAGGGGAAATATTAGTTTTTAATTAAAGCCTTTTTGTGGTGTAAAAATATACACGTTTTTATTAACTTATTTATTAAGTAGAGGTTTAAAACCTTTGAAGGTCCATTAAACTTGAATTGTTCATATACATTTTTTCAACATAATCCATGACTATAGCTAGAAGGTTGAGATTAATTGGTAAGGCATGACCCTAATACAGTATTCAACTTTGAATTATTTCCCCCAGACTTGCTATTAATTATAGTTGCTCACATCCTGTTGTAAGGGTGTGAGAGATGAGATGATAGCTACTTCAAACGCTTCTCTTCATTGAAAAATTGAATATGAAAAGTTGCAACATTAGTATGTCAGACCTTGATCCTCCTTCAGTGCAAAATCTAGGCTGGCTTTTAGCTGCTTGTCTTTGGCTTTCTTCAGCAGCTTGAAGTGAATCATGTTTCCGAATACACTGTATGGACAAAGGTATCAAAGTCATCTTTGAATTGAGCTGTTTTCAGATGCAGTGCCACACGTGCTTAAGATCAGCTGCCTAGCCACTCAGTCTGCTTTTACAAGCATTTGTAAAGGAATGGATTGAACTAAAGATCTCACTGAGCTCATTTGAGCATGGAATTGTAATAGGATGGAACCGCAAGTCAGTTTGTGAAATTCCTTCACTCCTAGATATTCCATGATCAACTGTAAGTGGTATGATCACAATGCGGAAGCATTTAGGAACCATAGCAACTCAATATGCTTCTCAGTACTGAGTGCTGAGATGCGTAGCGCATATGTGCACTGCATGCTAAGGTGAATTGTGCATATCAGGCTGCATCTTTGCATGATGGTAGTTAAGCAGATTACATTTAAGAGTAACTGTCGTTTTTTAACCTGTTTACCAGGTTGGTCAACAACTATGAATGTAATCCTATCTTCTTGACAACATATGTACTGTTTAAATGATCAGCATAAAATGTTAACATTGCATTGTGGTTCTACCAACTAGCAATGCACTATGAAATTTGCCCTCTGTTCTCTGGTCACGAACAGTCCATAGTGTTTTTTTCTAATCTGACACGTCAGCTTTCATATCTGTGATAGTGAGCAGCAGATCACAGCACAGTAAGGCATAGATTTTTTTAAATCACCAGAATTCAACTCTGCTTCTTATTGTGTTACCCATTAACATGTTTCCTTTTAACTTTATATCTGTACATCACTGAAATATATTTGCTTTAAGGTAGATGTAAGTGTATTAACCTTGGGTTTATCTCATATTTCTTTGACTTAATTTCTAACACTGAAAAGTAAAAACAGACACACAATCTATGTAGAAACCACTATTACTTTCCTTGAGATAGGCAGCATTTTAGTTGCAGTTGCCTCTACTGGGAGAAAGAAATGTTTTAATACAAATACCGTGCAGCCTCTGGAAACTGACTAGTGATGATAAATGTCACTATGAATAGTTTAAAGACGGTAGAAGAACAACTTAAAGAGCAACCAGGGCTTTTCTGCCTAGTCAAAACCAGTCAAAATGTTGTGAACCTCAGGCTCAGAGCTTTACTATAATATTAAAATAATAGTCAGAATTTGCAACATATTGGCTCTGTAAACCTCAAATCCAATCACAAATATTTCCTTGCCTTGGGTAAATACTTCCATGTCCGTGTGAATCTGGCCTCATGCCAGATTCAAGGCATGTTGCATGAATGCTAATGTCTAATAATGTGCAGAACGAGGAGAGGTTTGTGTTATACAACTAACACGCTGAGGTGCTCGCAGATAAGAGGCATTAGTAAATGAAAGATCTGACAAGATGAATTAGAACCTTTCCAAATAAATAAAAACACTAAACGAAAGAGAACACTTGACTGCAGATTACCTGTGTGAATTTGTAGCTGATAACCACTAGAGTGATCTGTTTGTCAGTGCATATTGCACTACATACTGTGTCTAAATTCAGCCAAATTTTGTATCATAACCAGCTGGATATGTTATATTCCTCCCTGAGTAGAACTGGAACCGTTGTGAGTAATTATTCAGTAGAAAGTGAGTCATGCTGATGATCTTTTGCTCCAGGAAAGATGTGACTTAATGGCTATGATGAATCCAGTCCACATTACTCTTCACAATGCATTATACTGAAGAACATTATACAAGCAGTATGACTGAATTAAAATGAAGATGATGTTTGATGGTGGATGTGTGGGCTGGATATATAATGCATTAAAAACTTTGTATTAAGTAAAGATGTAAAACATAAAATCTTCTGGATTGGACTGAATAAAAGAGAAAGAAATTTGATGTTTTTAAAGAATCTCTTTTACCTTCAAGCTCTTTGGGATTTTAAAAAGGCAGAATATGACAAGCCTCTTGAAAGCATACCCTCTATAAATGGCACTCCAACATACCTTTCTAAGTATCTATATAATCAGAGATGATCCTTGTCATTTGCTGGGATGCCTTGACAAAAAGTAACCACTTGTAAGAGGAGATGATGAGATGATGCGGGTGTAGGCAACCAGAGCCTGAAAGAAACATGGATAGACTAGATGGCCCCCAGTCAAAACAAGATGACAACGAGATAGTATTCTTAATAAGAAGCTTCTGGGGATCACATAGTTGGGTTTTCAGTGAGACTAGCTAAAAGACAAGACATAAAAAAAAAGTATTTTTCAATATATTCTCACGTCTTAAGTGTTTGATGGCTTACAGAATTAACCTATAGACAAACATGCAGACTTTTGTATAGCTATGCATTTGACCATTACATAAATGCACTTTAACAACAGCTACCATCCTCCTTGTGCTGCCTGTGCAGAAGCCTTGTATGTAAATGACCATCCCACGCCTTTTCAGCAGACATGTAGAAACCAAACAGTTTTTGTCAGAGGGCAAAATTTAAAAGTCAAATACAAATCAATACAATGGATTAAAGGCATGTTTGTAGATCAGTGAATCCTCAAAGACTCGGAGGTCTTGCGGGAGGAGAAGTTCCCCTCACTGGCAAGAATAATTTATTTAAATCCCAGAGTGACAGTGCAAAGTATTTGAACATTATAATGCCCTGTGCAGTTTGTTTGTTTATCTACGAGGATTCCTTTTTCAAGGCGTCAAAGTCCATTCAACCTTTCCTTCACAGTTAACAGAACCTGGCGAAGCTAAAAATGTTCCTCTGCCTTCCATCAGCCAGCAAACTCGAGCCAATATGTCCACAGGCATTGTTTTGTTTTTTTAACTTCATTTTCTTTGTGTTTTTTTTTTTTTTTATTTAAAACTCTACACACAGTACTATTTTTAAGCAGCTACTTTGTGTGCAGTGTCTGAAAAATGAGTTCCATGAATCTGGGAGGGACAAATCATTCCTTTTATCAACCAGTAGATGTGTTGATTATTGTAATTCAGATGTTTTATTTACTTTGTTTTATTGTTTTGTTTTTAAATCTGGGTAGTGTTTCAATTATTATGCTATTTGATTTGCAAAAGCACTTATCACACAATCTATTTCTTTTACTTTATTTAAATGTCATGCATGCATTTCTAACAAATGGATGTGCTTTCTTCCATAATATGTTCCCTTTGTAGATTAGATAATTAGGTGTATAACTAACTGTCTATAAAATATCAATATTCCTGCAACATTTGTCTAAACATATTTATTGATACACCATTTAACTCAAACTTCATTACCATCATTGCTTGTGCTTAATGTGTGGTTTGCCATGCTAGGATATTAAGTTACACAAATGCTAATTATCAATGATTGAGGGTCTTAAAAGCCATCCTGTCAAGTAAGCTCCAATTTTACTGTCTCAGACTCCAGTCTTATTTTGTCATAATTGTAATTACGATCTTTCCCTATCTGTCAGCAAATCATAAACAGTTCTTCAAAGGAGTTTTTGAAAGCATCTTTAACCCATTTTATTTCAGCATAGTGTGATATTGTTAGGTTTCTGTTTATTTTTTCTTTGGGCATGCTAATGTGCTAACTTGGCCTTTACCCAAAGGAATGGAAACGATTATTTTTGGTGAGCCATTAACCTGCCTGCAGGTTAGGATTGGGCATTTTCAGTGAAAAGTACTTGATTTATTACTATGTAATCCTGATATGCTAAAGCATTGCTAATATTAAACCTGTTAAGCATCAAAATGTTAACGTTACTGTTAATTGAGCATGTTGAAACATGTTTGTTTAAAGTAAAATACAGTCTCACAGTACAGCTTTTAAAAACTCATTCTGATCTATCCCTTATATTGATTGTTCCTTTTGCTCTTGACCTTTGATGATGCCAGCTGTTGCATTTTCTGAAAAAGACACCTCTTACATCTTCCATTTATTTGCATTCATTTATTTATGTCTAAAGGAAAGTAACAGGCTAGACTGTGAAATGTTTCTTCTATTCAACTGAGCGCTAGACCCACTATCAGTAAAAGAAAAGAAAAAAACACGTCTGCTTTTGTTATGCAGCTAATGTAATAATTCATGGCACACCCTGGCACATATTGCTGAATTGTAATGTCTCTATCCCTGTTTGATCAGGCTCCAATAATTTCATTTTAAAACATGTAGATCATTCTGTCAAAGCTATTAACCTTTTATGTTAAGCTTTTATTATGAATGTCCTGTTTTTATACAATAAATCATAGTTATCTAAAGAAGTCTGATAATGGTGTTGAGCTTGAAGGTTGAATTACCATTTCACTTGATGCTAACATGAAAGCTGCACCAGAATATTCTAACTATGGCTACACTGTGGAGGCATTTTCTTTCTTCAGTCCAAGCAACCTCACATAAAACTGTGAACCTTTTCTCAGGCATAGTAGGAATTTTCGAAGACTATTTTACAGTAGCGACGACTGAATTTTGGCTTGATGAAGAATGGCTTGTCATTTGTGCAATGTATAACTGAAATGGCATTCTTGTAATTGCAGGAGTCAGTTGTGTTGGGCAAAGCGGAGAGTCTGCCAATATGACAGAGTGCCTGCAATGGGCTGGTCCCTTGCCCCCTCAGATCAGAGAGTGTCGGGTGGCTTGCAAGGATGACTGCACTCTAACTGCATGGTCCAAGTTCTCTGAATGTGCTGGATGTGGCAGCTCTCGAATACGAAAGCGTTCACTTGCAGGTAAAGACTCGTTATTCACGGATTGTGAGACACCCGCAATTTCAAGGCAACTGTTTAATCTTTGCTGGTAGAACAATTGGATTGTGTTCTCAGGTCAAGCATTCTCACATTGTTGTTTTATATTTTTATTGATATGACTGGTAGTCAATTTGGAAATAAATAAAAGCAGAGAGGATAAACGCTTTTGTAATGTCTGAGCGTGTGGCAGTTTTCTTAAGTCAGAATATACCAGTTCAGACCTAATGCATATTAGTGAAAGATTAAAAAAAACTTATGTTGTTTCACTTTTACATTAAATTACAAAATTAATGAACATTTTTCATGTCCTTCTGCATTTACTTCAAACTAATGAGTCTTGTTTATTTATTCATATTCTATTACTGCAGATGGTAAAAAAAATTCTTTTGTAAAATTTGAGTAGAACACTGCCAACTTTTGACCAACTTCTACAGCTTTTTATTGTTTTGTTTTTATTTTAACTAATTGTTAATTACAAAATTATAGTTTAAAAGAGTAGAACAACTTTGAAATCTGGAAAAAAAAATGAAAACAAATGAACTGTGGCAAGATCTCAGCTTGTGTGGCAAATTTTCTGCCTTTAATATAAGTATGAATGATGTCCCTGAAGTCTTTATTTGCTACAGGTGTGTTGTTTGTGCTTAAAATCTCATTACAACATTGACAGCAATCAAAATATATGTAGCTTGCCAGTGTACACCTACACGCACACTATACTGCCAAAAACATTCCAAAAAACTCATCCATTCAAATTCAGATGTCCCAATCACTTCCATGGCCACAGGTGTATAACATCCAAGCATCTAGGCACACAGACTGCTTCTACAAACATTTGCAACAGCTGACATTTGCTCTCAGGAGCTCAGTGAATTCCAGTGTGGTACCATGACAGGATGCCACCTGTGGAACTGGAAAGTCCAGTTGTGCAATTTTCTCACTACTAATTATTCCACCATCCATTATTACTGTTATTATAACAAAGTGGAAGTGAATGGGAATGACAGCAACTCAGTTATGAAGTGATACACCGAGTAAAATCACAGAGTGGGGTTAAGAGATACTGATGTGCAGAGATGTCGCAAACCTTCTGCACAATGAGTCACTACAGACCTCCAAACTTCATGTGGCTATCATATTACCTCAAGAAACAGTGTGTAAAAAGCTTCATGTAATGACTTTCCATGGCAGAGCAGCTGCATCCAAGACTTACATCACCAAACACAATGCAAAGTGTCAGATAGTGTAAAGCACGCCGACACTGGAATATAGAGCAGTAGACATGTGTTCTCTGGAGTGACAAATGCTTCTCCATCTGGCAATCCGATGGATGAGTCTGAGCTTGGTGGTTGCCAGGAGAACGGTACTTGTCTGACTTTATTGTGCCAGTTGCAAAGTTTGGTGGACGGGGTTGTTGGGCTGACCTTTTAGCTCCAGTGAAAGGAACTATTAATGCTTCAGCATATCAAGACATTTTGGACAATTTTATGCTCCCAACTTTATGTGAGCAGTTTGGGGATGGCCTCTTCCTGTTCCAACATTGCTGTGCGCCAGTGCACAAAGCAAGGTCCGTAAAGACATGGATGAATGAGTTTGGTGTGGAAGAATCTGACTGGCCTGCACAGAATCCTGACTTCAGCACCTTTGAGATGTGTTAAAGGCCCTAAGAGACTGTCACCCAGGTTTTCTCATCCAACATCAGGGCTCACAAATGCACTTCTGGATGAATGGTCAAAAATTCCCATAAACACACTCCTAAACCTTGTGGAAAGCCTTCCGAGAAGAGTTGAAGCTGTTATAGCTGCAAAGGCTGGGCCGACATCAAATTAAACCCCATGGATTAATTTGATGTCAATTGTGTTAAGGCTGACTAGTGAATACTTTTGGCAGTACACTGTATTACTCAGTGACACTAAAATTTACTAAACAAATATAGCATTTTAAATGTATTTATGAAGAAATGTACAATACTGTAAAAACTCAAATGTGTTTTTCCAGCACTTTGTTACAGTGTGACTTCACACAGTTCCTGTAGTTTAATATCACGTCTAAATTTGATCCCTCACAGCTTGTAGTCTCTTATTTTAGTACAGATGGCAAAATTCTGAATTACATCCTGTGGTTTCAGACCAGGCAGGATACTATTTGTCTACATTAATATTTTATCTGTTGCTGGAGGGGTTGCAGTAAACATGTCCTGTCTCCTTCTATATTGCTCTTATAATCCACCACATGAAATCAAGTTTAGCTCATGGGGAAGTGTGTTAGCATAATTGTCTGTTCATAGCAGTCAGAACATGTGAATATTTCAATTCATTTGTGTCTTTATCACTTTTTATCACCAAATTTATCTGGACATTTGATTGGAAATGATCCTACTTTCTTTACCAAGTGTAAGGATAAAGAAGTTTGTAAACTACAGCATACAGTCATTGCAGCCGGTGTTATCCTTTTTAACGTTGGTATTAGATTGGTCAGTCATCCAATAGTCAAGGTGTCTGTATGCCTATAGGTACCAGGGCAGAAGAATTTGGATGGTTTTCAGTTGTTGAGTCTGTCTGTTTGTGTGTCTCATCATGGCAAAATCTGATCTTTGAGACAGCTACTCTAGTGGGAACTATTAGAAAGGCAGCTTTGAGAGCACTGGAAGAATTTTATGTCTGTTTGTGTGGATGACAGTGAAATAATTTTCTCAAAATGATTTCAGCATTTGAAGATATTTGACAGGATACAGGTGGATAAAGGACATTAAAATCAAGGTCGAATTTGGAAATGAGTACTAAGCAACCAGTGCTTTCAGTGCTCTCAGTGTTCTCTGTTCCCATCTAGTCAACTTTTTAAATTGACTAGATGGGAACTAATGTATTAAATTAATGTATTTTTACTATTGTATTTTGAAATACCTTTATCTGGTGAAGCATATACCAGCCTCATATACCAGTGGCAAGCACTATACTTGTCTGTAAACTGAACAGAGGGATTGCACATGTAGAGCTCTGCTCAAAGACTCAGTGAGTGGCAGGAGAGAGGGAGAAACTGGAAAATGTATTTTATGTACTTTACGCCATGAAGCACCAAACGGTTAACCACATATTGGTATCTATGATCTAGATCACCGTAAACTATATTTAGTGGACTTAAGTAGACAAATATCATCAGAGAACTAAAATTCGTAACATGTACCTTATCTTTATCCCTACATTTCTTTCTAGGTTTGCTTTTACAAGGTTTTAATATTGCATATTATTAAAAGTAAACTAATAAAATGCATTAGCTACCTTAACAACTGCCAGGACAGGACTAGGCTTGTAATACACTGATGGAGATCCAAGTGACAAAAGGCAATGTAAAAACTAACCTCTAATCATTACAGGTTAAACAGGGTGGAAAACTTGCAAAAGCAAATATACATTCAATAGCCACTTTATTGATTTCTAATGTAAATATGCATTTAGGCACATTGACATTGTCAAAACGACCTGCTGAAGTTTAAACATCACATTGGGGAATAAAGGTTATTGAAGTGACTTTGAATGTCGCATAGTTGCTGTTGCCACACGGGGTATTCTGACTATTTCAAAAACTGATGATCTACTGGCATTTTACCACACAACCATCTCTGGATTGCAAAAAAGGAGATCATACCCAGTGAGTGGCAGTTCCCTTGCTATTGCAGAGATCAGAGGAGAATGGCCAGACTGCTTTGGACTGACAGAAAGACAACAGTAAGCAGAAAATCATATTTTAATGCACAACCTTCAAGCCTTGAAGGTGATGCACTACAGAAACAGAAGACGACACCAGGTCCCTTTCCTGTCAGCTGCAATAGTAAAATAAGACTACAATCTCATGGTATACTGTAGCTGACAAGTTTGCACAGTAGAAGATTGGGCGCATGTTGCCTGGTCTAATGAGTTCTGCTGCAACATTTTTATGGGTAGCATCAGAATTTGGCATAAGCAACATGAAAGTATGGGTCCATTCTGGCTTGTATAAACAGTTCAGGCTGGTGGTGTAATGTGTAAAGGTCTGGGGTATATTTTCCCAACATCCTTTGGGCCTCAGGTAACAACTGAGCATCATTTAAAAGCCACAGCCTACCTTGGCATTGTTGCTGACCATGTACATCCCTTTAAGACCACTGTGTAGCCATCCCTTAAAGACCGATGCCTCCTCTATAGGGATAACACTCCATGTCACAAAGCTCAAATCATCTCAAAGTGATTTTTTTTAACATGGCAGTGAGTTTCCTGTACTCCACTGGCCTCCACATTCTCCAGATATCGATCTGACAGAGCATGTTTGGGATGTAATGGAATGGGAGATTCCCATCAGGGATGTGCAGCTGACAAATCTAAAGCAACTGTGTGACACTGTCATTATGGACCAAAATCTCTGAGTAACATCTCCAGCATCTCGTTGAATCTGTGCCACATAGAACTAAGGTAGGTGTGAAGTCACAATGGGAGATCAAACCAGTAGTAGCAAGATCTATCTATGAATGAAGTGGCTGGTGGGTATAATTCTCTATTTAGAATAAAAGCTGTTTGTAAAGCTCTGTATACATTATTTTTCATATTTTAGTTCGTACCATTCCACTTATGTTCACAAACAGGCTGTGCTTGAAAGGAGAAAGGCATAAAACGAACAGCCATACCCACTGTTTACTGTTCTGTCAGCTTCTGAACACTTACCCTGCCCTCTGTCTTATATACTAAAGGACACAAACATGTTGTTTTAAGTAGCAGATTTAATTTATTACACCTCTGACTTTATATATCACATGCTTCAAAAATAGCAATCCATTTCAATTAGATGGGAGTGTATATGACACTCCACATTGAGGCAGCATCGGCTCAGTTGTTAGAACTGTTACTTTAAAAACTGTCCATAGGGAGGCTGATGCCTCTCTGTGAGGAATTTGCATGTTCACCCAGTATAGGTTTCTTGTAGGTGCTGTAATTCCCAAACGTCTAAATACATGCTGAATAGGTGTGAATGTCTGTTTCTATCACTATGGTGGTATACGATCCACCAGTATACTGCATACTGAACACCACCATTATCTTTTGCTGAGTGTTTTTGGGACATCTCACATTATCATTTTACTCATTTCCATTTGGCTGCCTGGTTGTGAATAGATGTGCTTCAGATTTGTTTAGTGTTTATCGTTAGCAGCATTGGATTACCGCGTGTTGTTGAAAACATTCTGAACATATCATCTTTAACTCATGTGTCTATGAATAAATAACACCTTAATAGTAAATGCTGAAGGTCTGTTACACACATCAGTAAAATACTGAAAAATTGAACCCGTTATAAAAAATAACTCTAGGGAATGATAATATTCTAGTTTTATAAATACACCAATGTCTTAATAATATAAATGTTAATAGGGAAAATAATTATTGTTATGCCGCTGTAAACTGAATCAGTATCTTGTCAGAATTTAACTTGGGTGAAAAAAATCTTTTAGAAAATCATCATTTTTTTCAGCACTTTCCTTTTAAGTGCTCAGTAGTAGCTGGTGCTGTATTTTCCAGGAGAATGTTGAGTGGTGAATGAGTATTCAAACATTACCTTCTGTGAATTATTTCCCCCACTTATCCGAGAGCAGTGTTTGTGCAAGTATCCTGAAGACCTTAACTGCATTTCAATGATTTAGCATTGTTAGTGTGCATTTCACAACCGCTCTGACTCTGAGCCTTCTAAGTAGCTCCTGTGTATCATTTTAGACAGGCGTTTATTGAAATATGCTCGCTCTGATGGTCAATGGCTATCTAGAAACTGATTTCATTCCATAATTTTCTTTTGTATTTTTCCTTCTTTGTGAGTTTTTATGATTTTAATGTTAAGAAGTAGTTTCTTTGCAAAGCTGACCTGACTTTTTATGTTTAATGGGCAAGGCAAGTTTATTTGTATAGCACAATTCAACAACAAGGTGATTCAAAGTGCTTTACAGAGACATTAGAAACAAAAACAAATAAAAAGCATGATTTAATGGGTAAAATTTTTTGATTGCTAAGTGATGGGTTTGAAAAGTCTTTAAAAGTCCACTCAAACTGCGAAGAAGTGTGTTGGTAAAATGTTTTAATGAAGTGGGCTAGAATTCAAAAGGACAAAATTTGTAGGATTTATTACACACTCTGGGGTAACATAACAAAAGTTTTAATATTATGCCGCTAGAGAGCCAGACAACAAACTGAACAGTCAGACTTTTTCATTCATGACAACTGTTACTCAGCCACTGTAGGACTGATGACATGAATAATTCACTTTAAGTGTTGCAACTTGAGGAAGTTAATATTATATGTAAGAATATAAAGTCTATCAGTCAAGCTATATAGCAGCTTTAACACATATTGAATTTTTTTTATTACAAAAACATTGTAATGCACTCTTATTGTATTGTACAAACACTTTATTTCTTAGGTTTGCTTTGAAAAAATATCAAGAATAAAGAGTCAGAGCATTTTAGTCAAAATCAGTGTGAAAAAATATAATATATTCCCAGTGTTTATGGTGACATTTAAAAAACAAACGTACGTAAGTCATGAATCAATTCAACCTTTTGAAATATGCATAAACCAATCAGTAAATATTAAGGAAATACTTTATCTCACAAGCCAAATTCATGTATTTTTTAAAGACAGGTGCAGATGAAATAGGGGGGCATGGCTCAGCATCAACAATGGAACAGCCATCATTTTTTAACAGTTGGGTGTCAGAACATACAAAGGTATGCATTCACATCCAAATGCTTGGCAGTGTTGTTCGATAATGCTGCATAATATTATGGCTTTAAAGAAGCATCAGGTTATGACACATTATATATGGAAGATTTAGAGGAAAAATCTCTATACAAAATACATAATATTAAAATAAGCTAGATATTGCACTCTTTGTGTTGCCTGCAGATCTTTAACTAGTAATTTGCCTGCAAAGTCAAGTTGCCAGTGAAGTGATATTGCACTGCCACTTTTCAATCAACCACCAGCAGTGGTATAGATTGAACAGATTGTTGGTGAATTGCACTGTGACGGCAGTGGGTTCACACTCGATAAGGAATGTTTGCAATCAAATCATGTTACGAAACAGATGGACTGCTCACTGACTGGGCACACGGGGCGCTAAAGACACCCAGGATCCACAAAATAAACAGAGGTGCACAAGCATAGCAGGATTAGTACAACCACAGTGCAACTCTTTTACCAGGTTGTGAGTGTTTGTGAGCTCTCCATTTGGCTTGGGTCAAGGAGTTCTGTTATAGTGCTTTCATTTTACAGTGCACGAGGTGTTTACTTTAATTGTAACAATAACGTAGCAATTTGCTTATTCTTGGGGGAATGCAATTCATTAAAGTGTTGAATGGTTCTATTCATGTGGGACTAACAAGATTTATTTTAACCAAACAACAAGAAAATAACCACCTCAAAAGCAGTACTGCATAAACCTACAAATAATACAATGCCATCTGTTCTTTGTACAGCAGGTTACATTGAATTTTCTTCCTTTTAAAGCAAGACTTTTAAATTAGGTTTCTTTTTCCCATGACTCTGAATTGAATGAGTGAAAGAAAATTGATGTATAAATGTATAAAGAAAAAAAACTCATCATGTTAATCACTAAAAAGTCTCCTGATAGTTTTTGAGGAATCCTTTTTTACTTGGAGGTGCTATTACAGTACATTTATGTGTGTAATAGACAACAGCACATAAGGTAAACATGTCATACTACACCAGGAAACTGAAGTAATCTCAGTACACTTTGTAGGTTATTAGACTTAAGTGGCTATTAGAAAAAAGTACAGAGGGTCTCTGCTTTCTGAATCCACACTTAGAGGCAGCTCTTCGGGGCAGGCTCTAATTTTAAAAACTAGCAGTCTCAAGTAAATTTGCACTTTGACAGAGATTTATTCTCTTCAGATAGTCTTTAAGGTACAGTGGAGCCTGTTCATCTTTATATATATAACCAGAATTATTTTGGGTCAATGTCTGTATCTCTTCAAGTCTATGAGGCTTTACTGTAAAGCATTAAAATCACCTGGAAAGGAAAGCGGTGATAGACATTACACACCTTAGCAACATGTCTTCAGATATCATCATACTGTCACAGCACACACACACTGTTTTGCTAAATACGCTGTCAATGTTGCTATAGTAATGTATCTGTCTCTACATAATACAAACACTCAGTGGCTTGAGTGGCAGCCAATTTGTTCTTTTATTAGTTTGTTCCTTTATTCTGTATTTCTGTGGAGCATTTTATAATGCTGGTTTTGTGCTATACAGAAATCATTGTTATTATTCTTATTATTACTTTAACGTGGAGGTAAACATGATTGCAATATAGTGTTTTTTCAATTTCAGCATAATCAGTTTATCAGTGCATTTAATCTGGCAGAAGGGATTCACATTTGCAGATCTGATGTATTATTAAACAGAGTTTGGAGATTCTCTGGTGAAAACAGCAACCCCTAAACATATTAATTTTACACACAGTATACCCCAAACCTAAGGGACACACAAAATGATATTAATATTAATGTAATAAGCAACACACAAAACAATGACAGGGACTTATTATGACCTAAATTGCATTTTTATTTTCATTTTGAATGGCAAGAAGATGAAATATAAAGATATGTAACCGTTTTGTCTTCCATTTGCTTGAATTGTCCCTTTATAGTCTTTGAGCTGTGTGGGTGGGGGGCAGTGGGCTTGTCAAATTAAAATTTTCTCTAGTACTGACGAGTACATGAAGAGGTGATAACAGAGGGGACTGTTTAATCTATTTCTTTATTTTAACTGATGCATCACTGAAAGCAGGATATTTATAGGTGTTATGTTATCATATGACACAGCAGACAATCTATCATAAGGTAGACTTCTGAGGGGCTGGGCAGCTTGACAGGTTGTATCTGTTGCCAGTCCAGATATTGAAAGTGGCATTTCCAGCCACTGTATTACTATTGTTGTTATAAATAACATTAAATAACATTAAATAACTGTGAAAATACTCGTGCTCAATCCACTGTATATCGCTTAACCCATGTACTAATACCCAGTGATAAAGACGGATGATAGTGTAAAATGTTTTCAGTTAAATCCTCTTTCATTTCTTAGACTCATTTTGGTGCCACAATCTCTATTAAAAGAAGCCGTACCAGAACTTGGCAACCCATAAGATGCGCTGTGTTCTGTGGATTGTAAGTAAGCATGCTGTAAAAAAGGAAAAAATGAATAAATAATTAAATTGTTGGAGTACAATTAAAAAAAGCTTGCCAAAGGGCAAATTTATAAAAATGATTATGTGATATAAAACAAGAAGAGACAGGCTGAAGGAAGGTAGGCATTCCAAACACAATTACAGCACTTAATCGCAATGTAACAGCTGAGCAGAACATTACAGGTTAATGATATAACAATGTGTCTGTGCAGCTTTGTCCACCCATTTCTCCACTATTGTCAACCCTTTGAATCAAAGACTCTGCACTTTTGATCATTATTAATAATAAACAGCAATCACTAAGTGCTAGTGAGAAATCATGGTTGTAAAAGAATGAGAGGGAATAAATGCCCATTATCAGAACACATTCAAGAGATTTTTAAATGACAGATCTTTCTGTGTTCCCTGCTCGGTGGGAGAACACTGCAATGCTGCAGCACTTTTTATCCTTCCTGCTCCTCACGGTAGCACACAGTGCACGAATGTGCTATATTCAACTATGGTGCATTTACATACAAATGAGCTGCAACAGGTTATAAATATAGAAATTATGTTTTAGCTGAATGGAACACTAATCTTATTTGTATTGTCCATTTTAATATTGTCTAAGTAGTATGGTAAAGCAATTCTAGTCAAGTCTAACCTTCGCTGTAGCTGTAGTGTCATAACACAGACACTAAGCATGCACCATTTCCCCAAGGGGGTTTAAAATAAATGGAGAAATTAAGCAATAATACATTTGCGAACAGCACCAATTATACAATGAGGTTTTTTGGGCATCACACGACAAAGGGAACAAATAAGTGTTTTTCGTTGGTTATGATTTTATTTGTTTTTTTACTGCCTCGGGGGTTTTTTACTGCCTCGGCTGTGTTTCTTCTAAAGGAACTCAACAAACGTAGACTAGAATCGCAAAAGATGACCTACTGAGTAAATTGGTTTACATCCAGCCTCGCAGCAGTTTGTGGTATATAATGGGAAAAGCCTGCCATTTGACTGCAGTATTTTGTGGTGGAATCACTCGTAAGAAGAAAGAAATGTAGTATTATACAAATATATTTCAATAAATACTACATAATAGCGTTTGATAACTATACAATAAAACACAGCTACTGTCACTCCATGTTAACACCTTATGCTCTATTATTGTATGATGGCAGATTTAACAGTTGGTTACATTGTCTTAGTTCATCTTTAGAGAATATACTGTATTTCTGCACATAACTATGATTTGGGCTTAAATGTGAGTGAGAATAATGAAACTTTAAGCCAGCTTCTAAAGCAATTCACTGCCTTGCGGAGTCAGCAGTGAAAGGGAGGCAATGATTCCCACAAGAAATGAAACAGTGATCTTATTAGCTAAGGCTCAAATACAAGTCCGTTAAGAGTAGAGAGATGGTGGATTTAAGAGAGCAAGCGGACTTGCAATGTGCCTGTAAGTGTCTCACAGTTATAATGGTGCAAATTAGCAATTCACGCTCAGCTAATAGCTACACTGGTTATTTAGTTTTCTCACCTGCTGACTTTGTAAATTTATTAACATAAATACATTCTGTTACATTTAATGAACACTTTTTAATTACTGTAACTGATGTTTATGTTAAACAATACACCTTATTATACATTCATCTCTCAAGACTCTTATCTAATGTGGAAAAAAGCTGTCCTCGTGTCCTATTACAAAACATGTTCTGCCCATCCAGTTCAGTAAATTTGCACTGTTTGTCCATCTTCTGCTTAGGTCGTAGCAAAAAAAAGGAAACCTGCTTGAATAAGGAGTTGTACCCGCTGGAGGAGACAGAGACATGTCCTTGTGATGAGTTTTTGTCCCAGCCCTGTGGGAACTGGTCTGCTTGCATACTCCCTGATCCTTCGGTCTCGGGATCATCACAGGGCTGGATGAGCCATCGAGAGGTGAAGGAGTGTGGCCAAGGTCTGCGCCACAGGGCTGTCGCCTGCATTAACCAGCAGGAGAACCTGGTTAGCCCTGCACTCTGTACAGAGTCAGGTAGGACTAATTGAGATATGCCTACAAATTACACATTTTAGCTAAAAATAATGAGTATCCTTCATAAACATACAACATTGTATTAGATACATGCAACATAGATTATATCTCTAATTTATTTCACTGTATATAGTAAATTGATGATGAAATTTGATGAGAGTATGAGCAATTTAACTTTTAATGTGAAAGAAAAATGTCAGTGATTAAAACACAACTGTAAGTCTTTGTCCTATATGGTCGTTTCCTTGTGTCGTGAAGCCTTGCTGTGTAAGTCTAGCTAAAAACCAAACGCAGAGAACAACAATTTTTTTTAACACACTGTAAAAAGCTTATACAGCATAGGAATTAAATGCTCATTAGTCAGTTTATTAGCCCTCGGTCTCACGGTGGGTAAGTCCAGGGTCTGGGGTAACACTCACCAGTAGCGTGACTGTCTGACATAATTAATGTGATCTGCACTGCAGCTGCAGACCAAGTCTGAATCATCCCTGCCCATTCTGTCTACCAATTTAAATTCCAGGCTACATTGTGGAGGTTTGCCACATCCCTTGCCCCATAGACTGCAAGCTCAGTGACTGGTCAGCTTGGTCCCCCTGCAGTGCATCCTGTGGCAGCGGGTTAAAGATCAGGTCTAAGTGGCTGAGAGAGAAAGCTTTCAATGGAGGACGACCATGTCCCAAGCTGGATTTAAAGAACCAGGTAAGGCTAGCACCAGTGTAGTATATAGAATCCAATACAAGAGGAAAAAGCAAATATTGAAAGGTAACTGTTTGTTATGAATCTGTCCTCAAAGTGGAATTCGTATTCACTTGTTGCTTGATCTTTATTAATATTTATTAATAACAATTATGGACGTTCAGCTATTACAATAAAATTTACACAAGGAGACACAGTAAAACCACACAGAAATGAGCTCATCAGCTCTTTTGCTGCTTATTTAAGTTCCTTTTTCTCAGACTTAGTCATTTTCAGGGATAATACAGTTTTCAATTCTGTTTTATTTATGTAGGTCCAAATCATAACAACAGTCATCTCAGGCACTTTATAAGGTAAAAACACTACAATAATAGAGAAAAACACTAACAATTAAACAACCCCCTTTGAGCAAGCACGTGGCAACAGTGGGAAGGAAAACCTCTTTTTTAACAGGAAGAAACTTCCGACACAACTAGGCTCAGAAAAGACAGACCGTGAAAGAGAGCCAGAGATTAATAATAACAAATAATGGAAGTCACGTGTACTTCTGCAGTACATGCAACACAGAATTATGCTAAATATGGAAACAAATACTTTCTTAGTGCTAATAGTGTTCTCCTTGCTGTACGCAGGCACACACTATCTTATACAGGAAACATTTGTACGGTGCATGCTGCAGTTTCCATGTGAGTGTTTGACACATCTCATTTAGGCTTTTAGGATACCTTTGATGAATTCTGCTCACATTTCAATGACAAGGTTTATTACCCTTTAGGCAGAGGGACTCAGGGGTGATCAGTTCATTGTCTGGTGTTTTGAGTCGCCAAATCAATGGCCTTGCAAGACATGCCCTTTCCTTGACATAAAAATGGAAGAAAATTAAGTAACAAAAAAAAGAGAGAATAGAGAGGAGGGAAGTGGACAGATGGGAGCTTTTGATATTCCATAGTCAGGTTTTTTTGCACAGCCCTGAATATTTTGTGACAGCACATCTCTCGTGGGGTCACGGTTTAAAGAGGGGAAGTGTTTTATGAATGCTGCCTCTATGCTTGAATGGGCTTGAAAGGACACTTTAGTTTGTAGAGGTCAGTATGGAGATGAGGCATGGGTGTGTGAAAAATATTCTAATGTGTTCTAGTGGAGATTTGTGTACAGATGGTTAAGTGCCCACTAACAAGGTCTATATGGCCCCTGTTGTAATGCCCTGTAATAACCCTCAACACTTAAATTGGAGCTCACTGTTGCCCATGTCCTCATGGATTTATCCAGACTGTGGAGTGGGGCTCATTGTTAACATTGCTAAATTGGACATTTAAAGTGAAGTACATCTGTCCAAAGTGTGGGTGGAGAGATACTCTAACCTTTGTGCTAGTTCTGTAGGCATAGAGCTGCGAGGGTGCTTCCTCCTGTTATGTCAAATGAGGAAACTTCTAAATGGTCTCAACAAGATGTCAAAGAAAGATTTATCCTCTGGTTTATCCTTGCTTTGTCCTAAAGTAACTATCGTCCATTGCTCTCTATTTTTACATTTGTAAAAATTTAGTTAATGTCTGTTAGGAGTATTTCACGACAACGAAAATTCTCAATCCTAATTGGTCTCTCTTCTTTCACAAACACTTGCTCTCCTGTCGCTGACTCTGAACTGTGAATCGCTGTAGCCAAACTCTAGCCTCACACCTACCAGCAGATGTTTCCCCTTGAGCCCCAGCCAGAAGTGATTGGCTCGACAGTTATAAAATTTACAGCATGCCACAAATCATCTTCTTGTCACACGGCTGAGTGAGCGCAAAAGATAGGGGGAGAGATAGAGAAAGGAAGAGCCAGAGCAAGAAGGAAAACGAAAGCGAGAGAGAGAGAGCCACCATGGAAATAATGAGCAATAATGGCTACAATGTCAAAAAGGCTGTGCAGAAGCTGCTCTGTAAAGTAAACTCAAAAGTGTGCTGTTAATGAGCAAGCCCATATGTATGTATATATTTTCTTTTTTTTTTGTACTGATAAATGAATGACCATGAACAAGTTAATCATGATGAATAATGCATGCATCACTCTCACTGAAAAATGTCCCCAAGCTGTGGTGTACAAGTGGGAAATGAGTAAGTAAAGAATTAACTTCATGTTGAAGAATACTAAAAACTCGGCACTCTTGTTTGCACTTTGATAAACGCCACCCCTAAACAGCAGTTGTTCAGTCACAACTAACCAATGTTTTTGATTTTATCCATGTATGGATCCAGCTGTAACACTGACTGTATATAAATCATAGCAAAACTATGTTTAGATTAATTAGAGATAGACCAAAATGTGAACATGCATGGGCGCATATCTATCTTTCTATCATTAGTATGTACCTAACATCCAAGGTCAAGTTGAGTATAATTTCAGTTACAGGTTACCAAAAAAAGCGAGTATATCTGTGTAAAACTCATTAACTGAAATAATGCAAGTTAGTCCTCATCCAGCACAATGGGACATATTCCATCTCCCAAATCGACCCACCTATTCCAAAGTGAGTTGTGGTGAGTCATTTGCTCGGACAGTCCCAGTGGATAAGACCTAGGCCACTCCTGTCAGCTAGCAGCTATCAACAGGATATTGAGTCTACAATCCACCACTGATAAGAAGATCTTCTAAAAGAAAACTGGAAAAATCTTGTCTGGTCTAATGAGTCTTAATTTTTGCTGCAGCATTTGGACGGTAAAACAGGGATCCACCTCAGACTGCTGGTGGTGGTGTAATGATGTGGGGGATATTTCCTTGACAAACCATAGGCTATGGATCATGTCTTTGTGTTCACTGTATTCAATTGACCTCCAGAGTCACCAGATGTCAATCCAATAGAGCGTCTCTGGGATGTGGTGGAATATTCAAATTCAAATTCAAATTTTATTTGTCACATACACAGTCATACACAGTATGATATGCAGTGAAATGCTTACACAACTGCTCGTGACCTACAGAAACAGAAAAAAAGGCTATGAATAAGATAGGAAATAAATATGAAAATTAAAAAGGGTCAATTTAACTAGGAAAGAATAAAATAAAATATAAAAATTAAAGTTAAAAATGAAATAACTGTACAACAACAAATTAGAATGAAGGGTAAATTTAACTGGGAAAGAATAAGATAAAATATATAAATGAAAGTTGAAAATAAAATAACTGTACAACAAAATACACAATACACAAATACACAGTATAGAAATGTATAAGAATGTATGAAGAAATATAAATATAAATATATATTTATAGCTCCTCCTCAGTCTCTCTGTGTTGGTCTTCAGGGAGCGGAATCGCTTTCCTGACCTCAACAGAGAGAACAGTCTGTTGTTGGGATGGCTGAGGTCCTTCACGATCTTCCTGGCCTTGGTCCAGCACTGCCTGCTGTAGATTGAGTGCAAGTCAGGGAGCTCGGAGCGGATGGTGCGCTCAGCTGATCGCACAACCCTCTGTAGAGCTCGTCTGTCCTGCATGGTGCTGTTCCCAAACCAGGTTGAGATGTTTCCCGTCAGGATGCTCTCTATGGTGCACGAGTAAAAGTTCCTGAGCACCTTGGAGGGCAGTCGGAAGTCTCTCAAGCGTCTGAGGTGGTAGAGATGCTGTCGGGCCTTTTTCACCACTGTATTGATGTGACAGGACCATGACAGGTCCTGCATGATGTGAACTCCGAGGTATTTGAAGCTGTCCACTCTCTCCACTGGGCACTCGTTGATGACGGGGGTCCGGTAGTTCCTCTCCTGCTTAGTGCTGAAGTCCACTATCAACTCCTTTGTCTTACTGACGTTTAGAAGGAGGTTGTTCCTCTGGCACCAGTTCTCCAGATTCCTAATCTCCTTCAGGTAGGCCGTCTCGTTGTTGTCAGAGATCAGGCCCACCACGACGGTGTCGTCAGCAAACTTAATGATGATGGTGGAGCTGGTAGTGGCCACACTAGGAGAATAGGAGAATAGGAGAATCACATCATAAATATGAAACCAGCAAATCTGTAGCAACTGCAAGATGCTGTCAATATCTGCCAAAATTTAACTACCTTGCCAAATCTATGCCAAAAGGCCTCCAACCAAATATCATGTATACTGTAATGAAGTACATATCTAAAATCTTTTGTTGACGTTATTGTTTTAAACCATAGCCAACCTTCATTTTTGATAACAGTTATCATGAACCGGTGTTTTAGAAATGACCACAAACAAGAAAAAATTAGTTTTTACATTGTCAACATAGCTTGTGTAACTTTTTGCCATGCAAAATATGGTATTATATATCTATATCTATATATATATATATATAGATATATAATGTCTCCTTGAAATACACTATGTGTTTGTCACTTCTCTCAGAGAATGTGGAGTTATAAATACAAAACTGACAGTATTTTTTTTTAAACATTGCATCAGGAAACACATGACTGCTGTCAAGGGTGCCTGGCCATAGACTGAAGTGAAGACACCACTGGCAATACATGGCTGTCTTTCTCATTTTCTTGAAATAAGTTCCATCTTGAAGCCTCGACATATTGTCAGCTATGAAAATAGGAGAAACAAGAGGGGGAGCTTTAAATTAGGAGAGATTTTAAAGTTGCATACATATGATGTTTATTGGTTCATTTTCATTACAGTTAGTATGGGTTCCCCATCATGATAAGTGTCTCATATATACCCTTATTTTTAATTGTGGAGTACAGGTATATACAGTGGTGTGAAAAAGTGTTTGCCCCCTTCCTGATTTCTTATTTCTTTGTATGTTTGTCACAATTAAATCTTTCAGATCATCAAACAAATTTAAATATTAGACAAAGATAAAACAGGTAAACACAAAATGCAGATTCTAAATGGTGTTTATTAAGGGGAAAGAAAATCCTGACCTACATGGCCCTATGTGAAAATGTGATCACCCCCACGTTGTTAAATCATGAATTAACGGTGATTGACCACATTTTTATAAACCTGACATCAGTTTCACTGCCACACCAAGGACTGATTACTTACTGCCAGACCTGCTGAATGAAGAAGTCAGTTAAATAGAAGTTATCTGAAAAACTGATGCAGGTTAAAAAATCTCAAAAAGCAACACAACATCCCACAATCCAAAGAAACAGCTGAAAAACAAAGTCATTGACATCTATCAGTCTGGAAAGGGTTAAAAAAAGCCATTCCTAGGGGATTGGGACTCCAATGAACAATGGTGAGAGCCATTATCCACACATGGAGAAACCAGGAAAAGTGATGAACTTTCCCAGGAGTGGCCAGCCTACTAAAATTACTCCAAAAGTGCATCAATGACTTATTTAGATGGTCACAGAAGAACAGAACAACATCTAAAGAACTGCAGACCTCACTTGTCTCAGTTAGGGTCAGTGTTCATGACTCCAACATAAGAAAGAGACTGGGCAAAAAATGGCCTGCATGGCAGAGCTTCAAGACCAAAACCACTGCTGAGCAAAAGGAACATAAAGAAAACATCTTGATGATCCCCAAGACTTTTGAGAAAATACTCTGTGGACTGATGAAGCAAAAGCTGAATAAGCGTGCCCCATTACATCTGGTGTTATGAGTAACACAACATTTCAGAAAAGGAACATCATACAAACACTAAAGTGTTTGTAGTGTGATGGTCCGGGGCTGCTTTGCTGCGTCAGAATCTGGAAGACTTGCTGTGGTAAATGGAAACATGAATTCTGCTTTCTACCCAAACATCCTGAAGGAGAATGTCCGCCCATCTGTTTGTGACCTCAAGCTGAAGGGCACATGGGTTCTGCAGTAGGACCAAAACACACCAGTGAGTCTATCTCTGAATGGCTTAGAAGAAACAAAATGGAGACTTTGGAGTGACCTAAGCTGAATCCGATCGAGAACCTTCCAATATGGCTGAATTACAACAATTACAACAATTCTGCAAAGATGAGTGGAACAAATTGTTCCACAGTGCTGTAAAAGTCTCATTGAGAGTTATTGCAAATGCTTGCTGCTGTTAAGGGTGGCCCGACCAGTTATTAGGTTTAGGGAGCAATCCCTTTTTTACACGTGGCCATTAATATGCAAACTGTCATGACCTTTGATCAACAACCACTGATCAAAGCTCATTGATCAGTGACAATTGATCAATGGTCATGAGTACCATCCCAAACAGTTGGGGAATGGCTGCAATCACAGCATTGTAAGATGGCAAAAGATGAAAGAGTGGGCACTGGCCTCTAGGTGTAAATAGACTGGGGGCTTAGCAATTCGAAACAACAACATTGCAGATGTGGAAGCAGAGCAGCTGCAGATGAAAGTTTCAGCCTGTCTCAGCAATGCAGTTTCTGTGGCTGTGATCAGTTCTACTAGCGGGATTTTTCTCTGTGTCACAGCAACCCTTTTGCAAGGATGTTTTTCTTTGCTTGGATGAGTTGTCTGTCAGACAAATTTTTTACCCACTTGTCCACATCCTCGGTGCGGCATCCTTCTCTCGTCTGGACGCTTAGAATTTCCGTATTTTGCTGGTGTTTCCAACGCACAACAAGTGGGTCAAACTTCCTTTGTTGCCTGGTCTTAGACTTTCATGCTGTGCTAGACGAGCCTTCTTAGTGAAGTCAAACACCTTTTGAAGAGTATTCTCATCTGGAAACATTGTAAGTCTCTGTCAGATCCGCGCCTCTTTTGATTTTAGCACATCAATGGTAAAAAAAAATGTTGTCTCACCCGTTCATTGAGCAGCTGACTCTGTGCCTTCTGCAGGAAGGCACCACTGAAGATCTTGTCAGTGATGCTAGTTTCAGTCATTGTACAAAAGAATTGTTTATAAGGTTGGGGAAACCTGCATTCAACTGAGACTGCAGAAGTCACTTGGATGAGTGACGAAATGTTTCTCTCACTGAAAACTGAAAACCAGATGAACAGAATCAACTTTTGGGGATCTTTTTCTAATATTTTAATTCATTTGGTGATCTGAAACATTTAAGTGTGACAAACATACAAAAAAAGTAAGAAATCAGGAAGGGGGCAAACACTTTTTCACACCACTGTATATCCCACATTTTTAAACATAATTATAAATTCACCCAAAAACCTTTCTAATGAAATGATGAACCCCTTCTCATTGATGTAAGAGTACCACTATTTGTAGCATACTGCTAAACACAAGATGCCCTGAGAGATAGCCACTGAGAGCTCACAGATGTCAAAGCTGAGCTCCAAGGCAAACACAAATTGGATCTATAATTACTAGAGATATCTGAATTTCATCAAAACTCCAACTGTTTACCACCAAATGCTGAGACATCAAGTACTATATTCACTTTCCATATAACACATGTCTTAATTCTGTTAAGGCCTTGGGGTCTACACTGTATGCACTATGTGTGCTAAGCGGTTCGTCTGTGGATGCTGTTTTAAGAATTTTTTGGTGAACAACAAGCAAGATGCAAAATTAATAAAATTGCCTTCCATTTCTCAAAGGATGATGCTTCATCTATCCCGTCTATAAGAATGAATAATTATATTTAATTTATAAGTTTTTACAAACAGTGTTGTTTTTGTAGTGAATTGGAAACAGTTCAATAGTGGTCAGCGGTTCAATCTTGGGCTTATTCTGTCACCAGACTGCACCGATGCATCAATCCATGTGGGTGACTGTGTCTATTAGAGAGAAAGCCTTGTATGTATGCAGCAGGTGCTGTATAAATGTCAGTGTGAAGGATAGGGGAATAGGGCTTGTTGCATGCATCAAACATCACAGTTGTTTAAAAGTCCCAAAAGAAATTCCTTAATTATTTTAAAAAAAACTATGCCACTTTTTTAAAAGGTAAGACAGAATTTTAATTATAAGTATATATGTATATGTAAATGATATGTAGATGTAAATGATTAAGATTTTACCCACCATATCCTATATACAATACAACAGTCAACAGTTATTTCCCAGACTCTCTGTTTTGTTTTCACAGAGTCAAAAGAAGGTATGTTGTGCTTTCTTGGCCATTGCTTGATCTCTTGGCTCCGTTCACATGGGTGTTTATGTATTTGTCGGTAAGCTACGGGGCTGCTGATCCTACTGGGTAACAGTATCTTGCTTTAGAGAAAAGAAAATGAAAATGGTGACACACAGTTTTAAATAGGCCTTAATTTACTGACAATTTGTTTTTTTATCTCAACCACACATTTACTGATGAGAAATGTCATGGTGTCTGCTGGTATTGCTGCCAAGCTAAGCTCTAATGGTGCTGCTGTTTATGGTACCCAAGCTCACTCTGTTTTTCAGTAACACATGTAAATGTGTGATGCTGTTGGCTGTTGCAGGATTAAATTTCTACTAGTCTTGTCAGCACTTGTTTTTGATATTTATCTAGTCTTCCCTCATGGCTTAGCTCTTGTTGATAAATCTTTAATACATTTGGTGTAATTGGCTTCAAGTGTTTTAGTTTATCAGATTTTCTCTACAGATTTTAAATCTTATTTTGAAAGGATAATTAACTCTGTTCACTTAGTAAATGATTAAAAGATGTGTCTGTTGTTCATGCATTATACAATTTGACCTAAACCACGGTCCCGTTAAAGTTGTGAGGATTAGCTAATCACACTTCATGAACATGTGACCGTTATTACTGTCTCTATGCCAAAACTGAAGTTATAAACAAGTTTAAAAAATAATTGAGTCTGCATATGTTTGCTGGGAAATTGGAGTTCTGGGAGTTTTACCTACCTTAGAGCCTGCATTGTGTGCTGTTCTCCTACTAGCCAGACTAAATAAAATACTGTTCAACCTACACATCGAATCTAACATTCTTACCAACACACATTGTCTGCTGAAGCTAGCTAAATATGTTGACAGTTGCTTTTAGAAACTGTTGGGTTGTTTGGCTGTGTTTTGTTTTTTGAGTCGTTACCCATTTTCATTGTAAAGAACCTTCAATTCACTGAATCTGAATGAACAGCCTTGTACACATAAGAATTCATCCTGCTACTTCTTTATGCAGTCACATTATCAAGAATACTACTGGTCCAGTTCCACTAGCAGACACACATGCTCATACTGTCTCCACTTTGTTTGCCAGATGATGGAATATATTTCAGCTCATAAGGTGTTCCTTCTCTTCTGCAAACATTCTCATTCCTATCATTCTGGTACAAGTTTATCTTGTTTTGATCTGTCCAAAGAGTTTTCAAAGATTGTTTTTGTTTTCCAGGACTTTTCAATGTTTTCTGGGGTTGCAGAAAATTTCTGAAAAAGCCTGGCTTCCTATTCTTTAGTGTAACCAGTGGTCTGCATTTTGCCATCGCATCTACATTGTAGACTTTTATAATAATATACCTACTTCCTCTGGAGTGTTCTTAGTTATAAACAAGACTTGGAAACAATACATTTTAGCATTCCATGTTTCTGGAGTCCTTTTGATGTTGTTAAGCTAGCCAGTGCATTCCCTGTTTTTAAGAATGCACCAGATTATCGATTTGCCCACACCTAAGCCTGGTCATTTCAGTTCATTGTCAAGATACTTTTGAGCCTTTGAAAATGAGGGCCTATGTATAAAAATGGCTGTAATTCCTACAACTTAACTGCAGTGGTGTACTGAGGCAAAATATAAAAAAATTATATTTCTTAGCACAAATTTTATGGACCTAATTGTAGGATTCTGCCCAAGGAATAAAACCAACACGTGGTCTTTAGCTATAGATATGTACACATATAGTTGAATACAATTAATATGAATTCCATCTATCCATCCATCGTTTATTTTTTTGATAAATTATGTTTTAAAATTATATATAATATATTACTGTTATTTATCTTACAGTTATGGAGTAACCAATAGAAAAATGCAAGCTTTTTAACGTGAGGCAGTTGTTGCATACTGATGTGTGAAGGGAGCAGAACCCACGGGGATTACTACACTGACAGACAGTTGCTTTCATATATCCCAGAGATGAGAGAGCCACATCATGTTCATATGACGTTGGGAATGCACAACTCTGCGAGCTGTTGGATATACATCTTCCACAAGCAGCCAAAACTTGCCCATAATGCCTTTAGCCATTTTAGCTGGGTTTGTCAGGTCAGATTCAGTCATCTCAGAATGTCATTTTTTTTTACTGAAAAATTCTCAAGCCAGAAAGCCTTTCATGTTACTGTGACAGCCAGCAGCTGTGAGTCATCATGTCCTTTGCTTCAGGATAACTGCATAACGAAAAATGTTTTTAATATGACGAATAGGAAATGTTATATAACTTATAGTCTAACATATTTTTGTTTTATTTTATAAAACAAGTCTGTCTTCATTTGCGCATCAAATAAGGTTGCACAACAAATATAATGAGCAAAACAGTTTACATAGCATGTAAGATGTAGTGGTGCAATGTACTGAGCAGAAGGCAAATTGAAGCCATAAGCAAATATTTAATTATTTTTGTGCAGACTGTGTGCATATGCTCATCCGTTGCACAGAACTTTGAAAACAAAGGTTATACCTGCTTTTGGCAGTAATATGCCACCACTTTGTACTGTCGTGAAAAGTACCATGAATCAATATTGATATGATAAATCTTGCAGGAACCTTGGCTTGTACTGAAGACACACAAGTGGGCCGTTGTACTTCCTCAGAGTAAATAGGGGTGCAGTGGTGACAGACACTGTATCAGCCATTATATGCAATATTTTCTACGTACTGTGTCGACCTATAAGTGCTTTTGAGAGCTCTTTGTATGCCAGATTGTATGACCTACCATAACAGAGGCACCCCTGTCTTGTTGTTTCGAAAATCTTCAATAATGACTGTTCACAGTGCAGCAAAAATAAAGCCCAAAGTACACAATTATTGCGACATTATTCAGTAATATAAGCTGCTTTGCTTACCTTATTCAAGTGCAAATTTGAGATTTGGCAAGTACAGCATCGGCTATGCTTACCGTAAAAGCACTTGATTGTTCGTACTTTCAGGCATTTTACTTCTCGGGCTCTGTGAATAAATTGATAGCTGCTGCTTTGATGTTACTAGCTGTTCTGCTTTGTCGTAAATGTTCTTAGGGACGCTCTTCATCGCCGTGACAGGTGTTATGTTATAGTTATGAGTGTGTCATGTTGGTAATTTCCATACTTCTGTAAATAATTTGTTGAAAGTGTTTATATTATTGTGGCATATACTATGTGCATCTATCCTTGCCAGTATGGTGGTGTTAACTCATTTTCATCTTATCACTGCATGAAGTTTATTTAGAATATTATTATATTATAACATTCACACACAGCGATTCTTTTGCACCAAAGATTTAATATAGACTATGAAATGAAAATAGAACATGCTTGAGTTGAGCATTTACAGAAAGCTATTGTCTTTTTTTTTTTAAATTCTATGTATGATGAACTGAGGCACACTGCATGATGACATTGTAGTGACCCATCAGTCGCAAATTATTCTGGCCTAAAGCATACCCTGCTGTATTGTCCTTTTGATTACAGCTGACAAAATGAATGCCCTGTATTGAATAAAATTTCAAACTAGTGGTTGAGATCATAAGCAAATCAAGAATGTTTTTAAAAGGTTAAAGAGAACCAAAGTTTCACAGTGTGACTCTAAAACCTCTAAAACCTACATTCATTTTTATATGCAGTGTATGGGTACACCCCGTTCTGTTGGAATCATTAGTGTATACAGTTAATTTTCCTCAGTCAAGTCTCGTTCATCCTTCTGTTGAAAATCAAACACAGCCCATAGCAACTCAAGGGAATGGATGGATCCCAAATTGCAGGATTGATGTTAGATATCTTGTGCTTACCTGGCTGCAGCCAGATGGTGAACTCATCATTGGCTTCATTAGAAAGACAGACTTTTGTAGTCATATTCTGATGGAGCTTCTGATGACCATTGAGGTGTAATTAACTAAGGGCATTGCTTGGGTAAATGATATTCAACCCCTGTAAGCCAGACCCTGCATATTTGTTAAGAAAGTTTGAAGTGCTGCCATTATTCTCAAACAGACTACATTTTAAAGCCCTTCGAAAGTCTCTAGCCAACCAGATGATCAAAAGCAAATTGAAAGTTGGGACACTGTGTGAAATGTAAATTGAAATAAAAATACAATGACTTGCAAATCTCATAAACCCCTATATCAATTCTTTAACTGATACAATTCATGAAAAATCTGAAGAAAAAAAATCATTTTTAATTTGATTGCAGCAACACATCTCAAAAAAGTTGGGACGGGCAATAAAAGGCTGGGAAAGTAAGTGGAACTAAAGAGGAAGTAGTTAGTAGTAAGTAGTTAGGTTCATTTGCAACAGGTCAATAAAAGTTCACTGTGCCACAAATGCAGGTGAAAGTGCTATCATACAAAGGAGCATTATGTGAGCATGATAGAGAAATGTTGCTGTCTTCCATGGCCTAAGCGCCTTAAAAATGGACTGAGGAAAAGTTAAATGTTGTTGTCACACAAATTGAAATTTGAAATTCTTTTTGTAAAACATGGATGGACACTATGTCCTTCGGACTACCCTCCTGAGACCGAGCCTATTCATTTATGTCTGCTGTAACGGACATTTCTTTTTGGTCTATATCTTTTGAATTATTTGAGTTTCCCCACTAAGTCCTGATGTGCTAAATAGTCCCCTATTTAACACATCACGACTGTGGCCTTTCCAATGATATTTCATGTGTTTGGGTGACCTTGTTTGGCTCCAAAAAGAAATCACAAAACAAGTTAATCTGAACGATACTTTTTTCCTGAGTTCTCAGGAAGTTATTGGTAAGTGGGCCCAACCAGCTTGTTTTCAATGCTGGGTTCAAAAGCCAGTTTGGGGTGATGGTTTGGGGTGCACAAGTGCCTGAGGAGCTCATACCCAGAACATCCGGACAAGCACCATCAATGCTGTACACATCTTTTTTTAGAAGACCTTGCGAGACAATGCCAGACAACATACTGCATCTTTTTTTCCCCAAGTGGTACATTTTGTTTGAACTATTGGTATGTTAAAATGTTCTATTGAATCTATAAGATATGTAGACCATTGCATTCTGTTTTTTTTTTTTTTAATTTTACACAATATTTACGCACCTTTTCAGAAATGGGGTTATAAAAAAGGTTAGCTGTACCAATTAAATAACCTAACAACTGTTAGTATCCAGCGACAACCAGGCAAAGGCTGTGAAGTGACGGTGCTAAGCACTGCACTACTGTGCTACCCATTTAGCAGTAGCTTGATAATATGTGATTTTCACTTCTCATCTTTTATATTGAAGTTGTCTAAGAGATAGTCTATTTTCCATTTAGATTCAAAACAGTTGGCAAAATAGCTAAATTAATTAATTACAAATGAGATAAACAGGTGTGTTTGCTGATAAATCAGAAACGCATGTCGATGGCCAATGCAAAAGGATGTTTCTGTCAACAAATAGAATTGTTCCAGGAGTTAAAGGTTGTGGGTAAAATGATGGAACGTCTTTAATTAAATATGTCTTGGATGAAACCAAATTCTTGAGACTTTCAAAAAACGAACTCTGAATTTATATTCAAAAGTCAGCTTCCAGGTGTTTCTTTTACTTTAGCTTCACAGGGTGTTGCTGTCACATTGTCACACCTCCAGTGTTTCTTTGAGCTTCCTAAAGCCATTTTGCACTAATAAACATTTCAAAACTGTGAGGAATATGCCCAGTAGTGAGATAAATTATTTTCTTGCACTGTTATTTGATGTAGTATTTTTGTGACTAATGGGTGAAAGTGGAAGAAGAAAAGTTCACATAGAAGGAAATAACAATATTTATGGGAAATACTGCAGAAAGGTCATGTTTTTCAGAAGCCAGCCACTACCCTGACACATCCTGGAATCATCCATGGCATTTCAGCTGCGCACACAACAACGGAGCATGGGAATTATGTGGCAAGTTTTTTGTGTTATAAGCAATGGAAATGCAGCAGTGAACAAGAAGCTCATGGTAGAACTGCTGTCATGTCCAAAGCAAGTTATAGAGAAAAAATAATAATAAATAATGAATTGTTTTCTTTTTGTAGTACCTTTGGTAGTTAATGGAATGAAACCTCAAAACCACTGACCAACCTCTTTTTAAAAATTTGTATGCCACGACCACCAGACAAAACGGGGATGGGTCTTTGTTATGACATCAGCTGGCCAGACCACAAGTCCTGAAAAAATGGCCATTGCTCCCACATCTGTGGGATCTCTGAGACTGGTGCTTATACACGTCTGTTTTTGTTACTGTCTGCAAATTATTTGTCAAATTTCCCATATACATACACATATTCTCATATCACGTGAATTTTTAGACATACTCCCAGTTTTGTAAATATGCAGAAGTTATAGATAAGGTTAAACACCACAGTCAGTGTGAACTTGTCCTTTTTAGCTCACTGTATGGCTTCAGAAGTGTTTACAGTTGGACTCTTTTATTTGAAACAGAATTTCTTCACATACACTAGTGATATAAATTGCAAAAGACAAGGGCGGATGCTGAGGCTCTTGTATGTGGAAAAAGATATTTGACCACATCTATTATTATGGTGCAAGGTTAAGTACTTGCAAAATGTCTCTGCTAATGTATTCCTGTCTTGGTGAGCTAGGTTCTTGTAATAGATTACAAAATAAATGAGAAAAGGAGATTATTTCAAAGCATGATTGCCAATCAATTTGTGTAATTACAGAAAGTCACGGCGTTGCCCTGCAGTAGAGCCAACACAGCAGTGGGTCCAAAGGGGATGTTAGACAGACTGTAAATCTTGTAAGGGCTTTGGTTCATGAAAGTGTTTGATAGTAAGAAAACTAATTGGAAGACAGTTATGAGAGAGAGAGAGGGTGAGGATAATAAGAACCAACTCAATGGTCAATGACCAACTGTTAAAATTAAGTGCAGCTACGGTCAGGTCTCTGTCGGCCATGTGCTTTTGTGATGCTCGCAACATAAAACAACTACAGTGGTTTAAACAATGCTTAAACAATGCTCTTCTATTGTGGCTACTATACATGGCTATACAGTATAGCGTGTTATAGTATAAAGTGTTATAAGTTTGTCTGGTGTAAAACCAGTATAAACAGCATAGTGTCAATGTTAGGGGATCAACATCAGCCACCATAGCTTGTGAAAGTACTGACATCTTGTTGAATTCAGTTGTGTAAATCCAGGAAGAGCAGCAGGTCTGCAGATCACATAAGAAAACCTACTGAAGCTCACTTGCTGAATCCCCCGGTATCTCCTGACTCATTTTACTGTTTAGGTAACTATTACTGGAGTATTTTTTAACCAGGTATCTGTACTTCTACTTAAGTACAGGAAGTCTGTACTTTTGCCACCTCTGGTTCTGTTCTTTTCCTATCCCAGCTTCATCTTCTGTCATCTTAAATCAGTTTGTTTGTATTTTCATTCAGCAGTGTTGTGTTTCTCTTCTGAAAAATCCCAAATTGACGTCTTCAAAAGCAAGGCTCTATTATACTGTATTTTGACACATTTTAAGTTATCATCTCATGAGTGTATTTTAGAGGTCATCATCACCCCAGAATAGATCCTACTGTGTTTCTCAGTGGTGCCATTGTTTTTTAGCTCATCCATGGGCCTACTGACAATAATTGCAGAGTCTATTTGAAGTTGGAGGCACACAGTGACACTATGAAAGAGATTTATAGAATAGATTGCTCAGCATCAAGGCTTCGTGTTCCATTTTCTCTCTGTTTACAATAAAATGCCATCCCTGCAGAAGGGCCTGCTGGTGCTTCAAGTCCTTTTGTGTTGGTCTTTTATCTATCTGATTGTGTATAGGTGTGTTGTCTTTTTATGTGCACTTGCGCATCACTGGGTAAACTTCTACAGTACAGTAGGTATGTGTGTATTTGTTTTTTGGGCAGGAGCCATGTACAAATTAGCATCTAGCGAAGCCATGGAGTTTTATTTCCATGTCTTGCAAGTAGATTGTTTTTTCCTCTGTAAATATGAGACTTTATATTCACTGCTAAATATTTTTACTTATTCTGATGCAATTCAAGTGGGAAAAAGGCATAAATGAAAGAATGATTCAAAATGACAAGGAAAAACTTGCTGCATTGGCATTAATGGGGATTTATCAGCACAAGAATATACAGTCAAAAGAAATTAAACCTTTTTCAATTCCAAGGTTTTACGTATGGTGATATGATAATCGGGGGGGAAAAGAGCCCTTCTGAGCCTTAAGAGCTTCTAAAACACCTCAGGTATAAAATAACACACAACAGTTTCCATCTTTTCTTTACTTATTTACCAAAAGAAAAACAATCTAAGTGCACCCTATGATGCAGTAGCTTTTAGAAGAACCTTTAGCAACAATAGCATGTAGTCATTTTCTGTGATTTTGTCAATTTCTCACATTTTGGCCCATTCTTCTTTATACCTTTCTTTCAGTTCATTGAGGCTTGTGGGCTTTCATTTTTGCATAGCTCAAGGTTCCACAACAGCATTTCTATGAAGTTGAGGTCTGGACTTTGACTGAGCTACTGCAAGACCTTGATTAATTTGTTTTTCAGTCATTCTGTTGTGGATTTGGTGGTATGCTTGGGATCACTGTCCTGTTACATAACCCAGCCAAGACTTAGCTGTCATACAGATAAGCTCTCATTTGACTGTAGAATAGAATACTTTGGTATAAGAGCAGATCATGGTTGGGTCAATGAACGCAACGTGCTCAGGTTCTGTGGCTGCAAAACATGACCAAATGTCACGCCTTCACCACTGTGCTTGACGGCTAGTATGGGGTGTTTTATGTTGCGATGCTGTGTGCATAATGGCTAAAGACATTATTCCAGAAGTCTTGTGGTTTGTTCTGATGCAACTTTGCAAAGCTAAGCCTTGTTCTTTTTAGAGAAAAGAGGATTTCTCATGACAACACTCACAAACAAGCCCTACTTTTTCAGTCTTTTTATAATTGTACTGTCATGGACATTTAATGCTGACTGAGGCCTCTACAGTCTGAGATGTAGCGCTTTGGTTTTTTGCGGTTCCTCTCAACATTTCACAGTCTGACCTTTCGGTGAATTTGAGATTCCTGGAAAGATTGTGGCATTGTGTTATGACACATCTGAATGCCCCAGGGCAGCAAATTGCCACAATTTCTGCTTTTATGGCACATAGCCTGACTTGAAGTGGACTTGGTGGGACATCCACTCCTAGGAAGTCTGGCAGCTGTCTTGAATGTTTTCTACTTGTGAGATGTCTTTGCCACTGTGGGAGGATGGAGAAATTGTTTAAATGTCCTTACAACAGTTCTCAAATTGATGGGCAGCAGCAAATGCTTCTTTAAGATTATTGCTGATGTCTTTCCTCGTCGGCACGGTGTTAACACACACCTGAATGCTTCAGACAAGCAAAGTGCTAAATGTCCGCTTTTAAAGACGTGTTTGCATGGGCTGATGGTCAAGTAATCAAGTGCATTTGATTAACAACATCTGACTACTTCTTACCTTCTTCCAATGGAAGCAGTAAGGGTGTACATCGTTTTTCAGACATTGCATTTTAGTTTTTGTTTAATAAGTAATGACACTGCGTAATATGATATGTGTTGCTCTTCATTTGAGGTTGCTTTTACCAAATTTTAAGACCTTGTCTGATCAACCAACTTCTGTTATTTTTGTAAATATGTAAAGCCATATAACTGGTACAATATATAATCGTTGTACCATGACTGTGCAGTGGTACATTTGCCATCTCAAGAATCATTTGGCTTAAAAAAGCATTACAAGTCTAGTAAATATTCATTTTGAATGAATATACTATATGTTTAAATCTAAAGCTGTGTATTTTATTCGAATGTTTTAATTAAACTCATTCAGAATTACCCAAACAGAAACTTGTCAGTGAGATAACACTTTATATTCAGTAACCTTGTTTAGATACAGAGCACACAGCCTCTCTGAGCATATGCTTATTCACGCGGACTTCCCGCTCACCATCTCCAGACAAATTAATTCCTTGGAGTTGCCTTCAGCTGCAGGTCTGGCCAGAGCACAGCTGTTACAACCAACTGCAGCATTTTAAAAACTCTCTCAGCATTTTTAGTCATTCAGTTTGGCAAACTATCCGGGACGCCTAGATTCACTGTAGATGATAAAGTACCTAATCATCCTTTACCCTCATTAATGAAACACCGAGGAGAATGCAGTTTTTCAAATTTACGCAGAACTATACATTTCTGTCACTGCAGGCAAAATCTATACTAATGATCATATCATTGTTCTTCTCTCCCCTGCCCCAACTTCTGGCTTGTCATGCACTGCTAATATGGACATCCACGCAGGCTCAGGTCAGTGCTATTCATTCTGTACGTATACTCTGCTTTAGCTAATGAAGACAGAATGCATGCCGGATCTGTCCAAGTCACATATACTTCTGACCTTTCTAGCCCTTCGGCCGAGAGAAAGAACAATAGTTTGATTGGTGCGAGTGCAACACGAACAGAAGTAATTTATCCGAAGTGCATTTAGAGGATACATCATCTGCTTTTTAACTGGAGAAATTCACACTGCCAAGATGTCAGGGCTTCATTATATCGTGAACAGTTTTTTAAAGTGTTCTAAAAAGAAATTGAGTCAGATGATATTATTGTATTGTTAATCTTTAAAAAAATGATTTTAGGAGTCTTTTAAAAGGAATAAAAGAGCTGCCTGTTTGTCTTTCGTCTGTAATGAAGTGTGTGTGACAAAAGTTGTACTCGAAAGGTGGAGTGGTTTGCATTGGAACCTCATATCAAGAGTGATTGGTTTGAATCCCACGGTCGTCTGGGGCCTGTGTGCGTGGAGTTTACATGTTCTTTCTGTTCCTCTGTGGGTTTCCTATTGGTACTATAGCATCTTCCCACAGTCCAAAGACATACATGTAAAGTTATTGACTGACTCTAAATTAGCCATTGGTGTGAAATCATGTGGGGGGGGGGGAGTAAAGAACAGAGTGCTGTATGAATGTATATGAATGAGCGATACGCTCTAAAAAGGCGAGGCTGTTCCTATTCTTTGTTGCGCTGCACCTGCTTTAAACTGCAATTTACTCCCTGTGTGAACCTGAACTGAGACGCTCCAGCCCGGGTTGAAAAGTTTGGGATCAGTGATGAATAAATAGTGTAGCAATTGAGGAAAATGGCTTAAAAATCACTCTTCGGGTGATAAAAATTAGCCCTTCAGCTGGTGCTGTGTTTCTGCAGTAGTAGCGGAGCATGTGTGAGAAGAACAGTTGCCAGTTTACCAAGCTAGGGGCATCTGCAGGGACAGATGGGAGATGATGACGTGTGTAATAGGCATCTGTGTGGCCCGCAGGGGAGGGAATACTCGAGAATCATTCCCTGTCTCTATCTCAGCACACACACACACTCGCGAGCGCACACACCACGGTGACACCCATTACAGCTTGTCATAGCTTTCTCCACAAATTGTCCTCAAGAGTGCACCTTTAACTGTGGCAGACAGTTACATAGATTGAGAGTAAACATGTGTTTACAGGAGCATTGTGCTGGCTGCTCCCTTGGTTCAACAGACATGCCAGATTCAGTGGCTGAGTGGAGAAAAGTGAATAGCCTCAAAAGCGAGCCAATTACATCATCAGCTGAAGGGCCCGTTGCCATGCTCATTGTCGTTTTACGCACCCCATGCTGTTCTCTCCATTTCACGCGCAGGTTTATTTTAGTGTGGAAAAAAGACTTTTCATCTATAGCTGTATATAAAACGTCTTTCAGCACCTCTCTGTAGTACAGCCTTCATTTTCTCTAGCTACTCTGACTGTCCTCACAATTTGTATTATTTTGTCAACTTTTAATTATGTTTAAGCCTCATTTATGCTCTAAAATATAAAGAACATCGACTGGCATAAAACTCAGGCGCAGACTTCAAAACATCTCAAGAATACACAAGTGCTTGATGGTAAAAATAAACAAAACATGAAGGGAAATGCTACCACATGTAAGAAATTAAGCCTGAAAGCTCAAAGCGGTGTGTTTTTCTATCTTTACCAAAGGAAAACCCAGGTGAGATACTGTTTCTGCTACAGAGACACCTCATTAGGTGTGAAAACTAAAAGTGTTCCTACATTTTTGCTATAATTGTAACAACCAACTCTTCCTTTTGTAGCATGCTTGTGTGTGGAGGGCAGGTGGGGTCACTGTGTGTATGAGTTAATTTGTATGCATGTCTAGTTTTTCAGGTCACATGCTTAGGTGCTTTCCTTCTATTGTTTATTATACGTGTCCTTTTCCTCCTGTGTATGTGTGTGTATGTACATACAGGTGTATGAGGCTCTGCCATGCTACAGTGAATGCAGCCAATATGAGTGGAGGGCCGAGCCCTGGTCCATTTGTACCATCAACACTGTGGACGACCTGCCTGCCTGTGGGGAGGGAGTCCAAAGCCGCAAGATCAGGTCAGTGAGTAGGTTAGGTTTAGAAGACTGCTTGCCTAGCGTTGCAACAATGGAAAGAGCAGACTGGCAATGGTCCTAAATCTGGCACTCTCACTGGTCTCAGCACTCGCAATGCCAAGGGAAAATAAACAGTCAAAAACAATCCACAGCCTCCTAATGAGTGTCGATAGATTTTTGTGCACTGCCTTTTAGTGCTACTTTAAAAAGCCACAGAGAAAAAGAGTGAAGTATTGACATTGCTGTTGGATTAAGTATCGTCGGAGAGAATAGACACTGATTTGGGCAATTGTGTTATTGTGTCCAAAGAAACTGATCTGGACTTGTTCAGTGTGAGTAACAGAAACTAATTTGCGCTAATCAACCACTCAAAAAGAAGAGTTTTTACAATACCTTATGTACATTCTCTTCTTCTGAGAATAGTCAGCAAAATTTTGTTTGTACTTTGTATGTAAGTGTTCTAAATTCCCTTACCTATAATTATTGAATGTTTAAGGTTTGTACATTTATCATATTAGATAAATGTACAATGATGATGTAAAAATATCAGTACTTACTGTAAAATGAATGACCAGGGTAACAGGAATGATCTATTACATGATTAACTGTTACTCCTTTAAAGAATGAAAAAAGACTACTAATAACAGATAATGATGAGCTATTAGAGTTCATTATTGAATAAATTACTTAAAAGTTAGATTATCATTACTTCTATGCGAGTAAAACTAGGTAACAGTCACTGGTTCATCAGTTATCATGAATTCACCCACTTCTGAGAGATACAAATAATGACTTCACACTAGTAAAGACTTGTTTAAGCAGGAAATCCGACTGAAGCCAACCATCCAGCTGGGAATCTTTTCTCTCTGCTGCAGGACAACAATTCCATATCATCTCGACAAACAATATGTTACTCTTCCTGAAATGTAATTAAGCCGTTTTAACGAGGAAAAATCTGTAGTTATATTTCGAGTGAAAACAAACTACCTTGAGAATTTTACCTGACCCAAAAAACATATAAACATGTAATCTAGTGTGAGTCATAAACTCAGAAATGGGTTTTAAAACTCAAAAAAAAGTTGTGCTTCTGGGGCCCTAGAGACTTATTACACAGCTGCATCTGCTGCGCTCATAGGTGTGTAAAGAAAGGAACAACGGGGAATGGGGAAGACAGCACTGTGGAGGATAGTCTGTGTGATCAAGAGGAAATGCCACCGAGAGCCCAGGTCTGCTATCTGGCATGCCCCAATGACTGTGTCATGGCGCCCTGGGGACCTTGGAGCAACTGCCCTGTGGTAAGAAACAGAATTTAGTGGCCGTTTCTGCTGTTATTTGACAAATTGTCAGGGAGTAAGTTGCTTGATTTGTCGTTTTCATTTCAACTGTATCCATAATAACAAATATATATATATATATATATATATATGAAGCATTTACAGTATAAGCTGCAGGTAAAAATGGACAAATACCCAGCTAATCAAACAACGTATTTCATTATTGCCTTTTATTATTTCTAAAAAGTAAGGGCAAAAAACATGTATGTGCATTAAGTTCTGCATTTAACTATCAACTATCTGCTGTTAACAGGCTCACAAATGCTTAGATGAGCTTTATGGCCTTCTATAAAATTATTTGTGTCATTAGAAACCAGGTGTTTTTGTAACATGTCACATTACATGTGTTTATCTAACTTCAGTATAGCTTAATATATATATATATATATATATATATATTCATATTCACAGTGAAGCACTGTTCTGTACTTGTTCTGTAATATTTTCTGCATAGTTTAAGGTAAAGTGGATAAATTGAATTTTATTAATACGCCTCTGTTCTATAATGAAGGTTAGCCCTCAGGCTGCAACTACGTAACATATGTCCCCGAGTGTTTGTAGCCACAGGCTATTGGTCATATGGCCTCTTAGCTGTGTTATAGGTTTCCTGTCAAACGCAACAGTTCATTGGACTGGAACATTAGAGTCAGAAGAGGTGAAACGAGCTAATTAGTCTGAGTCTACTCTACACATTGATTCATTCAGTGTTTCAGTCTACAGTATTTAGTAACACTTTAGCATTAAAGGACTGCAGTGATGCTGCAGGTGAAATAATAATGCAAAACACATCAAACTGAGAGCTAATTAAACAGTCCTGTTTTTACAGCTAGGAAAGCTCTGCACATGATGTAGGTGTTTGTTTTTGCATCTGTTGTTTAATCAAATACTGACTCAACTGAAATTTAGCCACTTGAAAGAATATTTCTGGTACGTAATACATAAATATACTGATGCAGAGAAAAAATAGGATAAAATAAAAATGTTAACATACAGTAAGCTTAACATTTTATCTACACAATTGATCTAAATCATTTTAAATCAAATATGTGAGCCTTACATTATCCTGTCCTATATAAAAGTAGTAATAAAGTAAAGAATTGATGAAGCAAGTCTACTCATACACACCGGGGTATGCAGCTGATTTACAGTCTCTGCTGTCAACCTTAAAATGCCACTGCGCTGCAGTTTGGTCAAATATTTTTGTGCTTCTTGAAGTTAATCTCTAAAATTCAACAACTTGAGATGATGATGAAAATAACGCTTGACACTGATTCTGCATCCTCATGCTGTGAAAGGAAAACCTCCTCTGTAAGTGATAATGTTAGATCAAACAGAGATATTTTATGTAAAGTATGCCCATCCACTGTAATTAGCAGAAGCTTTGTACCCTTAGGTTATTCCTGCTCTCTCAGCTGGAATGAAGGTATTGTGCTGCATGTACAGGTATGTGACGAGATGTGTGGGGTACAAAGGCAGCATAGTGATAAACGATAGCATACTAGGTAATAACAGTTTGATGCTTCCCTTTTCTCAGCCTTGTTTTATTTTAAGTTAGATTAAACGAATACTTTTATGGAACTGTAACTCAAAGTTTATTTTAAAAAGACATAAATTGCAGAGCAGTGGAAATAAGTCCAGATTGGTTTTACTATTATGACCAAGTTGCTACATCACTGCATGGTTTTTAGTAGATTTTGATTACACTTCTTTGAAGGTCTTTAAGGCTTTTTTGAAACTAGGGTTTTATTTCAGCATTACTGGCCAAAGTGGAAATTTTGCTTCTCCAAGGCAATGTTTTGTGCATCATAAATTATTGGGGGTAAAAATACAGAGAATTGTGTGTACTAGTACTGTTAATCAGAATGCCTTCCAGATACAAAGTTAACGTTACTGTTACTGTTGTTAACGTAATGTTGCACATTACTGTACAATGTCATGCTATAATACATATAGTGCAGTATTTGTAATACACTACAGTTTTCATTTTCAGGTAAATCAGACTCAAGTATTATTTTGCTGTTTAATATGGTGAAAAATACTGGACCACCTACACGGTACACCAACAGGAGCTGCTCAGCAGGGAAACACCTGCCATGAAGCTCCTGGCACACAGTTTCTGTGCTGATGTTAATGCCAGAGCAGGTGTGCTGGTGACTTGTAAGCACTATATGCCTCATTATTGAACCCTACTCTCACATAGATGTGATCATGGAATATCTACTGTAGAAGGGAAGAAATTTCACAGACTATCGAGTGGTTGCTGGTCCTAGTTGGGCTGTGCTTTAGCTTATTTCACTTATTTTCCCACACTGTCATCTGTACGGTTCAAAAAGAATGGTCCAAAAGAAGAGAAAATAACTAGTGAGCAGCAGTTCACAGGGCCAAAATAATTCATAACTCTTAAAGAAGAGCATCTCTGAACATACAGCATGTTGAAACTTGACGTACAGTGGCTACAGCAACAGAAGACCACACTGAGTGCCCAGTAAAATGAGTCTAAAATTTGCACAGGCTCATCACATTTAGATAGTAACGTCTGATCTGATGATTCTTGATTTCTGCTGTTATGGTCAGAATTTGGCTTAAACGACATAAAAGCGGGGCCCCAACCTGCTTCCTGTTTAGTTTAGGCACAGTTTAGGCTCATAGTGGTGGTGTAATGGCATGGGGGATATTTTCTGGGCAAACTGACAGATTTACATCAACATTATGATGCAATCAAGTCAATATAGATCAGACTGTCTGAGGAATGTTTCCAGGATCTTGTTGTGCCATTAAGACTTAAGGCAAAAAGAGGTTCAACCTGGTACTAGTAAGGTGCACCTAATGAAGTGGACAGTCAGTGTATTTTATAGTAAATGAGGTGCTGTAATAAGAAGGAAAAATCTTAATCTCTGAGTCTCTGTATGAAGCATACAAATGTAAGTATGTGGCTTTGTGATCGTGAGCCTGAACACATTAAAGCTACAATAACTGCAGCTGATTCATGAGATTCACACACCACCACCTTCTCATTAGGAGGTTGCAGTGACTGACGTGTGTGTTGTGGTGCATCAGGTGCAGAGATACAAATGCATCTCAATGCAAAGACCTTTATTAGAAGAATATTTGAACCAAAGACCAAGCTGACAGCTCACATTTAATCCTCTGTTAATGGATTTCGCTTCCTCTGTATTGTGACTCCAATGATTTGCCAACGCTCCTTGTTGGTAGATATTTAGTAAATGTTGTACTCTTGCAGTTTTTTCAATAATTGTCTTCATTTGCCTTTAACTGTGTGGTGTAGAGGTTGATTATTTAACAGTGTGGTATAAAAGTCGATGAGTTCTCCTAGCTTACTGACTTTGCAAGATAATTTAGATGCCCAGTCTCTATATGTATTATTTATAACAGGGTGAAGGGAGCAGCTGCCATATAGCAAATGTGTTTCATGTGTCAATTACTGCTGACGAGTGTTGCTGTTCAGTCCAGTTGGATGTTGGGTAAGAAAAACATTTATATTTATACTGATAAAAAAAACAGAGAAAACAGAGAATGATACAGAAATCAGGATTTGATATCAAAATTTTTACCTGTATTAGCATCTGCATCAGTTTTTTAGAGGTTTTCATTATCTGTAAACCACAACACAAATGAAGGGTTATTTAAGTAAATTTCCGGGTATTTTGTTTTGTTTTGTTTTTCCATTTGCAAAATAGTTTCTATTATTTATAAGACTGATGTTTTCACAGCAATTAGCCATAATCATGTCAATAGAAATGATCTATTGAAGAGGAACAATTGCAGCTTTCATCCTCATAAACCTTTTATTAGGTAGCTTATGCCCAAGGTTAACACATTGTGCTGAAAATCAGGCCGCTAAACGCTCTGTGCTGTGTAATTTGATAACACTCATGTCAAGAGAAAACGAGGGTTTCACCTTGAGCTGGCTCATTCAGGTTGCTTTTCTTTCATTAAATGTGTTTATCATAGCATGTTATGAACAAAAATATGTTCTTTTTATGAGAATAAATTATTGGATTATTTGCTACTGATTATAATAATAAAAAAAAAAACAAGTTTGTCCTTGAGAATAACTACAAAAAGTACGCACTTTGGATTCATTAGGGAGATGTACAGCTGTCGGCTGATATTGAATGGTATTACGTTAAAATTTGAAATCTACTGGAAATCTACATAAAATTAGTGCCGTAAAGGTCACTTCTAATGACAAGAAGTATTTATCATTAGTTTCTGCTTGCTGTTGGGGCACAAATAAATTTGAAATATTTTGAAATTAACAATGTAATTCATAACTTCTAGCTATTAGTATGTTTAACTTGGTAGATCATAACACTAAAGACAGCGGATGCTGTAGGATGCTTTGTTTCTGCCTGATCATCTCATCACTCTTTTTTCTTTTTGTTGCTTTTTTTGTTGTTATTCTGCAGCAATGTGACCAAGATACATCAAGAAACAGAAGCAGACATATCCTGCGCCCCGCAGCTTCAGATAACTCACCCTGTCCAGAGATGGTCCAGTCAGAGTCCTGTGTTCTTAATAGTACATGTTTCACCTACCAGTACAGAGTCTCAGGTAGGACAATCTGCACATCATTTCTGATCTAATTCACGTTACATGATTACAACCTGTTGTTAGCCCCATAAACAAGATGGGTGCGTACCTAAAACCAGCAAAAGGTCAAGTTTACTTGCTATAAGAATGCATCCATTATCGTGGTATACTGCAAGGGACAAGATTAAGTCATTTTTAGTTATTTTGTAACACAGTGATACACAACAAAGTCCCTTTATCCAACAACTATAATGCCAATATTACAGCTAAATAATATATTAATAAAAAAGTTATTATTGATTATAAAAACTGCTTTAAAAATAACGTTTTTATAATAATGAAAAAACCCATTTATAAAAGTGTTTTATTAAGGAGATCGCAAGATGCTTCATCAGGGATGAAAAAAGAGCAATAAAACACATTTCTCAACATTTGCATAAAGCCAGAAGACAGATATATTGTAATTTAGTGTTAGTCATTCTCACATAAGGAGCAGGTAAACACCTGCGCATTCAGCTTAAAGGTAAGGCTACGCACTGGTTGGAGTAAAGTAGGCTAGCTATTTTTACATACTTTCTGCAAGTGTGGTAGCATGCTCATTTTTAAGCCGTAGAACGATCTACTTTTTCACAGTCTGTGGATTACTGTCAAATGATAACCAGCCAGATCTAGAATCTACCCACATAACATAAAGTTGTGAAACCTCCCTAACGCTTCTTTATTCAGTGCACCGAGCGAGTCTAAAGACAGTTTCCATACTAGAAAGCTAGATTTAGACCTTTTGACACAAATATCTCCTGTATTGAAGTAGCAGTAATCACTGCAATAGCAATATAGAATATTTATCAAACTTTACAAAAGTATTATCATAAAAATAGCTATGATTCCTTTTGGAACAGCTGTTTTCTCCTTTTTTCATTTTTAGTGATTTTTTTTTTACATTTTTCCAATATGGATGGTGCATAACACACTCAAAGAGAGAACAACTTGTGGGATTATAATATTATTTTATGCCATGTTAGACCCCTAATTAAAGATTGTGAATTATTCTGTAGTTTTAGTTTGCATTATTCTCCTGAATTAGAAGAAGGTGATAACTATTGCATTTGTTAAACTGATTTGCATTACATTAGACTGCTGATTTATTGTGAATGAATGAATATGTTTTATGATGCATTATACTGCTGAGTTATAAGAAATACTGTTCGCAGAAAGTCATCGCCTTATTTGTCTGATTAGAAGAGAACAGAAGATACTGGAGAGGTTTTCTGCCCCATCTCAGCAGGAGCAGATAAACAGGGAGCCAAGGTCGTAGCTTAGGTGCTGTGTGAGAGAAAGAATGTGAATGTTTAGGCTTTTATGATTAGGTGGGGGCCACGAGAGGCTATAAGAGGTTGATCAATGCTCCACCATTTTGAGATCTGATGCTGTCTGCGTACGGTGTCCATCTCCCACGCGTGTGATCATTAAAATCATCGTTTGACTCAACCCGGCCGGACCAGTGTTGTTATTTTGGTTTTTCCTCTTGTATCCATCCCCAATATTTAAATCCGTAACAAACTCAAATGTTTTAGTTAACTGAAATATAATAAACAAAAAGACAGTTGCAGATTCATTTCATGTGGGTTTTGAGCTTTATAGGCACACACTTGCCTGTATGCAAGAAGTTATCAGTAAGACTCGCCCGAATGGATTCCAGGATTGAAATAAAGTGAATTAATTATTAATTATTTCATTTAATTATTCATTAATAGTGAATAATTAATACAACTATTAATTGTTAATTATTCCCAGTATAGCCAGAATCTTTTGCCTTTGGTACCTAAATTGCCAGAGCTGGCTTTGCAGTGGATATGCTGTCTACCAGCAAATCATTTGGTTTCAATACACCAGACTGCCATCATACCCCATCCTCATCATCACTCAATATGGTTACACTGGTTCCCAGTTCTGTGCCCCTCATTACCACTACTTCTGAAATAAACATTAGCTCAGCTTTGAGTTAGAGACGCTCATCCCCATGAGAGACTACTGAGTACAATATTTGTTACTGCTTCATTTGGTCTGGTTGTTTGGGTGATTGGGATAGTTGTTCTGAGTGAATCATTTTCATTATTGTGGTCTTGTGGTTGTGCAATGGTCTCAAGTCTCTCTTGACAAAGAAATCTTGATTTCATGGAGTTTCCTAAACAAAGAAACAGCCGAGTGTGAGCTTGTTGGGATTTGTGCAGAATGTTGCTGTTGTTTTAGACCGGTAGCGTTGACATAAAAGACGGTTTGACAGTGAGACTAATGAAGATATGTTGCTGTGTGCGTCTAGACTGGAGTACATGCCAGCTGAGTGAAAATGCCATCTGCGGTCAGGGATCACGTTTTCGTCTCCTGGACTGTATTCGCAGCGATGGCAAGGTTACGGAGGTGCAGAAGTGTGAGCAGGTAATCGCTGTGTAGACAATTAAAGAGGTTTAATGTACAAATGAAAAGTTTCATCACACATATATACATATTTTGGGTGCAAGTCAAATTCCAAAGCCATACAAGTTTTAAAAAATGCACAAAATTAACTTATAGTTTGCAAAATCTGAAATATTGACAGCTATTGCAGTGCAGCAGCTTTGCTTCTGTTCTCATTACTTATTTATTATTGAAAGCTCAGTTGCCCAATTTGATTAAGTGAAAATGTTGTATCTGATTTCATACCAACTTTGCCACTAAGCCAAACAGAACTTAATGTTATTGACTTTATTTGTGCAAAGACAAATGGCGCTCTTACGTTACTGTAATTGAATAACAGTAGACGTAAAAAGATTTCTCATTTTTGTGAAGCAAACCAAACATTTTCCAAATGTATGGTAACCTCTGGCACATCCAGAATCATATTGCACTATCCACTTAATGCAATTTTAATGGGATGAATGTAACAATGATGTTGTCTCTGTGTTAAATATAATGTACATTAACAGCTCAATAGCATCTGAAGGTTTTTTGTTAGGGTTTTATTTTCAGCTGCTGCTTTTCCACTGTCTGAAATGAACTGTAGCATATTTAAAATATGGAAATGTGTGCGCTCCCCCTTTTCTTGTTAGTGGAAATAATTAGCTAGCCCTCCTCTCAGATCTGTTCTTGTTTTCTACAGTTTGGTTTGATCAACAAGTGGATTCTAACAGAGAGCTGCGTAGTCAACTGTCCTGTCAGCTGTGTGCTCTCTGAGTGGTCGCCGTGGGCAGAATGCTCGCACAGCTGTGGGAGTCAAGGTAAAAACATCATGAGCTAAAAACCTTAACTTAAATTCATGGGAACAACAACCTGATAAACAGACACACGGTGGACTACATATGCAGCGCCTCATTATTCCATCTACTCAGGCATGCACCAAGATGTTGAATAGTGCATGAATACATTTAAATGCATTAAAATATTTACGCATATGTGTAATCCAATGCCTTATTATGCAGGGAAACTCTGTGCACAGGTTGTGTTTTTTTTTTCCAATAATGTATACATTACTTTTTCCTCTTTGTTTTATATTATGCACCAAGTTTATTTTTTTATTTTTTTTAATTAAAACTGGAAACTTCCTTTGTGACATTATGTTTTAACAATAGATGCGTCCATAAGTGTGAGCTCCATAGCTCACACTTGTGGACGCCATAAATGATTCAGTGTTCCTAAATAAAATATATAGCTATACCGCTCCGTGAGTGCAAACATGCAGCTGATAATCCCCAACCAGTGACACAATAGTATCACTTTGTGCAAGTCATGTTGTAACCTCATGCAATATACAAAAGTAAATGATTTAACCGAAATGCATACGTTGTTGCTTCAGCTTCCCAAAGTCAATCTCCCAAAGAGAATGCGTGTTATTCTGCTAATTAGAGAGAGTCGGCACTGTCTTCTTCTTATGTTTATTAGGGTAATTTTAATTTGTCACTCGCTGACTTTCTACTTGCAGTTAACCCCTTATCCCAATGAGCTCACACTAGCCCAGGCTTTCATCTGGGGATTTAAACTCAAAACCCTTTCTTTCACAGCTCAGTCACTATTGCTGTGACTCTTTCTGCTACTATCACTTCATTCTCGCACATTGTGAAACGCATTTCTCTGCCTCGATGAGGGATTTGTGTCGTATTTGTGTCGTATCTGTGTCAGACGACGCAAGGATCTTGTTTTGTCAGGATGCCATGGGAGCGTTAATGTTTTTGGTTTGATTTTTGAGATGGCAGAGCCGGATGTCCTTTTTGCTGCGTCTTCCTGCGGCTCTCGGAGCTCGGCATCTCTCCTGGCATTACATACACACGCGCGCGCACGCACGCACAACTTCTGCCAACTGGATGGCTCATGGAGGCTTACAGGACCCAGGCACAAGCTGCTTTTTTTCCTGCTGGCATTTAGCAAACTTTTCCTTTCACACATTATTAATGGCTCACTTGAATGAAGCACTTTTGTTGGAAACTGCAAAATCTGAGCATAAAGTGGCACAGTGACACAGATGTATAGTGCTGTTACACTAATTCCTCTTTGTCGTGAGGAAAATATTTTGTGAGCTAAAGAGCAGGCACAGCCTATTTTCACTACTAAATGAATCATCATCTCTCATTTCAGCCACTCATTGTATTAACAGTTGTTTTATGGAGTCTTATGTTTGTGTAGTGATCCATTTTTGTCTCTCTCAAAGCAATTGAGAGTATGAGCTGAACTAAGAGGATCAATCCCACTGTGTTGTTACTGTGTTTTAGCAATTAATGGAAAAAAGGAAATAAAAGGCAGGCATCCAATGCAAATGCACTCTGCTCGATTTATTGTCACATTTGCATGTTTGCCTTGTGTTGTGTAGGTCAGTCTGTGCGCAGTCGGAGAATCCTTCAGGATGCTCAAGAGGAGGGTCGCCCCTGTCCCAACCAGCTCATCCAGACCAAACCATGCCCCATAAGGCCTTGCTACATGTGGGTGCTGAGTGACTGGTCCCCATGCACAGTAGCGGTATGACAGGTTTTTCTGCCTATGTGTTGATGTTCTTTGCACTGTACTGCCTAACAGCTTTTTGTGTTTCCTGTGGTCTGCAGACTTTCAGCATCACATTTATCTAATATGTGTAGTTCAAGAATATGCTGCAGTAGCTGTTGCTTCTGTCATAGTTTTAAAGGAGTATCTCACATTCAGCTTTCCAATTTGGACTTGTCGCCAGCCTGCTGCAGTGCTTCAACAGAAAACGATATACAAATAGGTTAAAATAAAATTAAGAAAACCTTTGCAAATGTTTATTAATGTTGATTTATTGTGTCTCTGCAGGGCGCAGCATGTGGTGAGGGGCTTCGGAGAAGAAATCTATCATGCATTGTCCACTGGGGAAACTGGCACGAGTCTCCTCGTCAGCCAGTGAAGGAGGAACTTTGTGGAGACGTACTTAGGCAACGTATCCAACAAGAGATGGAGCAGCCCTGTTTCGTCCCCTGCCCTGGTAAAGCTGCATTTAAACATAGTGGATATACTGGATTTGATAGTTTTACACGAATATGTCAAAATTACATGACTGAGTGATTTTTTTAAATTACTGTAGTCCTTTTATATTCACCAAACAATTACATAATCATTGAATCCGTCTAACAACACAGTCAATAATCTTGTTTTTAACAGAAATTCATTTGCTAGGATCTGCGAATAAATTGTCCCGTTTTTCCAATTGGCTGACATTTTCAGCCACTAAATAATTGCAGAATCAATAAAAGTCATAGCTTTACTAATGACCCTTGTAGCTCTACATTATCTAGTTTCATCCCGTACAGTAGCAGTACAGGGCCTGAGCTCAGTAACTATGAAAGAGACATATTTTATAATCAATAACCTGAGAACACTTTATTTCTTTGCACTGCATTATGTAACAATACATGACTCCGTAAGGCATGAAAAACCATCATCTGCTAATTGAAGCATTTAGCAGATCACATAGCTGAGAACAATCCCAGAGCTTATCACAGCAGTTTAATGCCTATGGGAATTCTGCGCACAGAAAGCTTGTTCAAATGTGAATGCAATAATTTTCCAATAAAAAAAACAATTATTAGGAGAATGAAAGTGCATTTTCAATACATTTAGTGTTTACTGCAAACACAGTGTATGTAAAATATAAGGAAAAAAACCATTTTATCCTATTTCCATAACAGTTTGTACACTGAGTCGCTTTGAGTTTAACACAAGCTTCAAATGATGTTGACACATGGGCGACAAAAACCTGAAGAAGTTGTGTGGTTCTAAAAAACTAACCCATCTAATTTAATCATTTAAGACTATTTTTCCAATGTAAATGGATTTAGGGGGATTTTATTACTTAGCACATCTAAAATCAAGAAAAAGAAAAAACATCTGTATGTACAAGGATTATAAAAAATTATATTTTATGGTACTAGTACTGAATAAAAAAAAAATCTGTACCAGTTGTAATTCTATAGCGTGTAATTCAACAGGTTTGAAATACAGACTATAGTGCACATATGCATGGGTCATTTGCACACCTTTGAAGGCCCCTTTGCTCAGGGGCGTAATTTCCAGGGGGCTTAGGGGGGTTATGACCCCCCCCCCCCCCCCAATAATCAGATCCAACCAATAGAACCCCCCCCCAATAAAATTATGAATTACCTTGCATAAATAGCCTGTTGATTTTCTTTACTCATTTCAGTTAACAGCAAAATAGTTAACATAGTTATACAAAATAGCATGTATAATCACCCCCCCAATGTTCAGCACAAAGTTACGCCCATGTTATTGCTGAATGGTATATACCGATTTCTGAACAACATCTAGCCAACATAATTTTTAAGAAAAGCATTGCTTATTTTAGAACAACTATGGCAAACCCCATTCTACCTCTATAATAGTACCTTAGTATGGCTCTGTAAACCTGTTGTTTATTGAAAAAACAGCATTGTCTCTGACAAAGAAGTCTGCAAACTGTTGAGAACCTGAAATTTATCATTCATCAAGTAAGTATGAGGGGGAAAAAACCTTGTGAAAAGTACAGTAACTGGTCTCCCCCGTTGCTGGCATCAATTCATCATGAGCATATATTTTTCATCTTTTTTCAAATATAACTGCTTTGTGTCTTCATATCATTTCTGACATTATTGTGATGAAATAATTCTGTATCTTGGACTAATGCTAGCCATAGCTTGTGAACCTGTTCAACTGTATCGAGTTATTTTTTTTAAAGTTATGATTTCTGTCCAATCAAAGAGAAGTTTGTCAGCTGACATTTCAGTCTTAGAAAAAATCCCATTACTGGACTGCATTACTTTAAAAATGAATATACCTCTGCTTATACCATGTGTATCTACACTAAAGTGTGAGGTGATGTTTTGGAGACTCCAGACTGCATTGTTCAGTACAGTAAATGTCACTGTGTCAGTGTGCATCACACCACATGTTGGTCACTGTGATGGATAACGATAGCAGAGCACCAGTGTTGGTAGAGTAACTGTCCGTAGCTGTAATGTAGCAAAAAGAAAAACATAAAAATAAGAAGCGATGGTGAATCTTGGCACTGCTGTTGCTCTACCTCAGCAGCCTAAAATGCAAAAACTTGTTTTAAACGAAATCAATTTATGCAAATTTTCTGGCAGACTTTTTTGAAATTAAGGCATGCTGCAGCTTTTCAACCTTGTTGTCTGTAGTAAATTAACACTGCATGTATTAATTCAAAAGGAAAATGTAAACAACAATATAGTAGACTTCTTGCACGACATGCTGTTAGTTTGTTATTTTGGTGAGGATATTGGGAACCCCTACAATGAACCTTTGTCATGATTTTTTATTGGGTCTGTGCATAGAAAATGATTAAGCTCATTGTTGTAAAAATCACTATAGCAACAGACAGACAGTATATCATTGTTAACTGACATTCAACTCGTGTTTTTTTTATTTAGGCCACAGTGTGAATGTAGAATTTGCCTTAACAAAGAGAGTTACTGGCCAGCTGACAGTTCTGACCTGCTTCACTTGTCACTGTCTGCTTTTCCACCCTGCGAGTCTATAATGAAGCATTACTGTCTTTAGGCATATGCTAGCTGAACAAACTCTATAGAATATATTTGATTTTCTCTCTGTTTTTTCTTTTTAAAGAGAGAGTCATTATGGTAAAATCACCACCCCTCAAAAAACGACCTCCTTATGCATGGCTACTTCCATGTATGGCTTTTGTTAATTTGTGCTTTGAAGAGAGCGAGCAGTGCTTGCTTTTGTTCATATGCCTCTCACTCTCCTCTGATCCTCTCCTTGATTCATCACTCAAACCGCCTTTGCTCTGAGTCTTTGCTCGGGATCAGGAGTGTTTGATGGCAAGAGCAGATGTGTGTGTATGTGTTCATGTAAGTGTTGATGTGATGGTGGCAGACGCAGAGTAGGGGCCAGAGGAGGAGTTGTTGACATGCTTGTGATGGGTGTGTGTGTGTTTGCTGTATACTGTAGCTATTGCTACAGCATGTTTCCAGGGTTCTAGCAGCATGAGTGAAGAGCTGATAGACTGTATCCATATAAAGATGAAAGATAATGAGATGCTCCAATCCACAGACAGTTACTAATGGGTGTTCAGGGCAAAGAATCAGAGGGTTGTTCTGGCTGAGTAGCTGAGGCTGTGGGTGATATTATCACTACAATGTGACCCTATCAAGAAATACAAAAGATATTTGTGTTTGACATTCAAAAACCAAACAGACTTTATCCTTTAAAAAAATTTTCCAAACTAAACCAAATGAATTTTCCATCTCCTTTGAGACACATTTCAGTATTGGGTTTTACCTTTACAGTCCAGCTTGGAGTTATAGCTTGTATTGTATAATTTATAACTCTGGTTGGTCTATTACTTCTGAATACCCACTGGGCTGTCTGAGTAATTTGTTTGTGCATTTGTTACATTATCAGCCGCAGATGTGTGCTGAAGTTGTTTTCGATCTCTTTTTAATGTTCCAGGAGCTAGCAGGGGAGCCAATAAAACGATCCCTGAAATAGTGTTGGCAAGCTGAATATAAACCACCCGCAAGTATCTGAAAGGAGAGTCTGACAGTGTTATTGACCAAGTTGTGCTATCACTGATGTTTTACTGTCTTTTTTTCCCCTCAGGAGACTGCCATTTGACTGAGTGGTCGTCTTGGAGCTCGTGCCAGTTGACCTGCCTGGAGGGGCGGAGCTTTGAAACCACCGGTCGCCAAGCGCGCTCCAGAGCCGTGATTATTCAAGACATGGAGAATCAGGACAGCTGCCCTCATCAAGTCTTTGAGACCCAGCCCTGTAAAGGTACTCGGGATGCCATGCATTTTCCATGCAAAGTCATACCAGCATCAGGTCGCCAGTGTCAGGCAAAAGACGACTTTCTTCTTTCTCCCTGACAGTGACTGTTGACAAAAATGCACAATAATTGATCAGTTAAATGCACCAAATACTAGCAGTTTGGTAACAACTACTTTGTAAAGGATTGAGCTAAGAACATTCAGAACAGCTGCCATATATCACCAATGCTTCCCTCTCCACAGCAGCTCATGTGTGCATTAATGGGTCATTTAAATGGACAAATTCCTTGTTACTTCTGCATCAGAACAACCGATCACAGAGTCTCTCAAACAGCTGATGAATTTACACTGGTCAGTGAAAATTAATTAATTAATACTGCAGAAATATGTTCTTTCCACTACAACTACTGTTAAAAAATAATATTGTGCTATAGTGTCGTATAAAACTCCAACTCCAGATTTTGAAGTTTGCTCTCAAATCCTTTTTTCCTCCTTTTCTCAGGGGTGACCTAAATATTTGTGGCTAAATTCTCAGGTTTGTGCTGCAGTTCAGCTGAGTGCCTGGTGTTGGTTTGATGTGTTGGAAAGGTGTTGTGCCTCCAGCCTCCTCCGTTTAATGAGCATGTTGCAATCTCTCTTGTCAGGACTAAACAGACAAAGTCAGCATTTTCTCTAGCAATTACAGAGCTCATGATCGCCACACCTAAAAATAAAGTAAATATTCTCAATTAGCATTAGCAAGGTAATAAAGACTGTCCACCCTGAGAAAATAAGTCATTTGTGCCAGCTTCTGTTACATCCTATTGTTTTATTGTTTTAAAAGTTAGACCTCTAGCAGCTGTGCAAATAAGTGGATGTTTACATTAATATCATAACTTTTAGACCTGGGAAGTCAGATTTTGTAGGGAGTGACGCAACTCTCGAGCTAAGGGCGTTTCCCTGGTAAAGTCAGAAAAGCAAACAACAACCGGATTTGTTTTGCTTTAGCAAGGTGGAGCCAGTCATGCAACACTAGCAACACAGTGCAGGGCTTTTAAAAATAAAAAAAATTTAACACCATTGAGATTCTATTCTATCTTCATAGATAGAATCTGATCAATTCTCTGCATATGGCTTATTTAGTAAGTAACAAAGTATCAAACAGTTGCAGCTCAGATTAAAATGTTTTACGGTTTTACTGATCTTTGTGCTCATAGCAGCAATCCTGGATCTTTGAGTCTGGGTTGCCGGGGCTCCTCTGACTTTCCAAGTTGAAAATCTCACTTGAAATGGCTTTCCTGTTTAAAATCTTAACTGGTAACTCAGTTAAACTGATAACTCAGATTCAAATGGAAGGCACTAATGGAGAGGAGCCATCCTTAATAGTGCCACCTCACGCCCAGACCTCTGGATGTGAACACAGGAGCCCCACCCACCTTCTGTCTGTGAGCGGCAGCCAATCACAAGAAGGTTGGCTTCCCGCTTTTGAACCATAAACTCGACAAAGTTACTCTAGAATACTGCAAGGAAATAAATATGGAGCTGGAAATGAGCATATACTGTAGGCTCCTTTTAATTAATGGTCTCCTAGTCAAAAGTTGTGTGTGTTTGTGCTTCCACCACCACCCCACCTCCCAGCATGTTGCGCTATGTCTGTGTTGCTTTAACAGCTGGTGTCTATGGTCCTTAAATAGGCATTAAAAATCAGTTATTGCAGGTTTTAAACTGTAACCAAGAAGCTGAAAAACATGCCCCCGAACCTTTGAACCACTCAAGCTGTTTCTCTTTCACTGGCTTTCAAGTTGACCTTTATTGTCTTCATAAATCTACAGATAAATAAATAAATGTAAGAGAAGATTAACACCATGGCGACATGAAAGGTCATCATTTACTGTGAGAAAAACTGCTTTTTTTCCTTCTGCACACAGTGAATCTGTTACAATTTTCAACACTCAGTATTAAAAACAAAAGCTTCTTATCCCTGAAATGGATCAGTGACATGAATATTGCCTTCTGTTAAACATTCAGTAAACTTTATGTCTTCTCATAAAAGACAGACAGATTTTTATATGATTCTGTATGTGTGACAGAACTCTTATAGGCCTTTCTGTTCAAGGTAAAAGGCTAAAAGGTGATACTACAAATGGTTTCTAAATGGGTATCTGTGCTGTAGATGGCAGTCTGGTGATTGTAATTGCAAAGTTCTCATTGAGACTGTGTCATGGGAGGTTAGCACTTCAAAATTACAAATTGCAACAAAAAGGCTGTGATTAAACAGTCAGCATTTGAACCATAGAAGGGTCAGAACTGTTATTCCACTTATCCAATATTTGATGAAACATGGAGGTCAATGCATTTGACTGATTATTGATTCACAAATTGGAGATATGTGTGTTTCACAAGAGACCTTTGTGACTTAGCTCTGAGTTTGAGTTAATGTATATTTATATATACATATATGTGTACATATATATAAAAAACCTGGACAAAGCTGGACTGAATGATAGCACAGAGGCACTAATCATGGCAGCACACGAACAAGCCCAAAGCACAAGATCCATAAAAGCCGGGCACACCAGGTGCAGGCTGCGTGAAGATGCCTGTGAGATAATCCTGCTCATAGCAGCAGGGTGCAATAGAATAGAATAGAATGTCCCTTTATTGTCATTGTACATGTAAAATGAATTTGTGGGTGCTCCACACCAGCTGTCCCAAAATAAAATATAATTAGCAGACAGCAGGAATTAAATAGCAAACAGGAGAAATATAAACGATCAAGGGGCATATAGACAAAAGAAGAGAAATATATATGAAAACAACAGAAAGGCACACATTAGAGAACAAGATGCTAACAGGCAGGGCATACATGGAATGCTATAATCAAGTGTCTGGCATAGTATTAAGGAACATCTGTGCCAAGTATGACCTGGAAGTCCTGAGGTGAAAACGGGATACGCCCCCTAGGGTGGTTGAGAATGAACAAGCTAGGATCAAGTTTCCAGGCCTGGTAGAGGATAGAAGACCGAAGGATAAAGACTCCCCACACCACCGATTTTATATATATTTGTGTGTGTGTGTGTGTGTGTGTATATATATATATATATATATATATATATATATATATATATATATATATATTTTAGGGGTGCAACGATACACAAAATTCACGGTTCGGTTCGGTTCGATACTTTGGTGTCACGGTTCGATATTTTTTCGATACAAAAAAAATGTTCATGCCTTTTTAATTTGTCATTTATTAAAATTATAAATATATATTTTAACTCAAAAGTACAGTTTTTAAATTTAACCCTAACCCTTGTGCGTGTTTTTTATTTTGACAGCGAATGCGCACCTGCGGACCACTTATGTGCAGCCCTGGTTATTTAGCTCGTCATATTGTAGCCACAGAAATTATTTTGTCCATGAAACCATAAAGCTGCACTTTCTTTTTGCCTTATAGTCTGATTTGTCATAACTTCTCCGTTTTGTGGTAAGCTTTTCTTTGGCTGTCACTTCTTCACTATGACCTGTCTTATTTGGCTCAGCAGAACTAAAATATATATATCCTGCTGCTTTTACACACGGACTCACATAAGCTCAGCGATTCTCTGCACGATCAACCTCTCACATGTTTAAGCTTGCTGCGGGAGATTTCACTTGTCATGTTTGCATAGTAAGCTAACGATTAATAAGACGATGTCAGAGGAATTGGTGCACAAATTATCATCACTCACAGATCAGTGCTGTCGCTCTCTATACACAGTTCGCACGATTGCAAAGTGAAAGCAAAAAAACAAGCGCAAATTCACACGCGATTTCAATATGTCACATATTGACAGTGGCTCACAGATGCCAATGACATAATTACCCAGCTACATTTCTGAAAGAATGCAAAAGCATTGACATATATTTTTCCTTCCTACAATAGCCCAACGGGCAGGGCAGAGATAGATTTTGGTAGCCCGACTGAAAAAAATCGCTAGCTCCAGGACGTCGGGCTAGCGATATTGCAAGCCCTGTATCTGATTGAGGAATCACTCATCTTTGGAAAAGAGAGTTTATTACAGAGAAATGTCTCTTTCCAAAATAAAAGCTATACTATCCACTTCTTCTGGGCTATATTCTCAGCAGCATAAGGAGAATCATGTGCTAACAGCTGTCTAAATGACTCGGCTAAAGTTAGTAGCATGCTTGTTGTTTTGGTCTTTGCACTAGGATGATGTCGGCGTAAATGTGCAGTCATATTCGTTGTGTTCCCACTAGTGCTTTCAGGTTGATCTCGTTGAAATGACCTTAACGCCACAACACGGCAAATCTCCGTTAACGAGCTACCGCCGATCGCCCGTGTGTGGGGCTAGACGGCCAACACGTTAACGAGCTAACTGCGCTAACACACTAGTTCACACCCATGTAATTGAGCATTGCATGGCACATCCAACATACTGTTTTACTTTAGTCCATGACTCGCTTACCTTCAGGGTCATACGTCACATGAAAACCAAAATAATTCCAAACGCCAGATCTGAATGAGGGTGGGGGAGGTCCATGTGTCTTGCTAGCTTGCCCTGCGCTCTTCCTTCTGACTATGCTGTCTGTGTTGAGCGCTCAGTGGATCTGCGCTCGACAGTGCAGCCTAGGCGGAGTAGTCGAACGCAGATTCACTGAGCGCTCAACACAGACAGCATCGTCGGAAGGAAAGTTGATAAAATAAATTACAAATGTTGTATTGTTCGATACATATGCGTACCGAACCGAAAGCACTGTATCGAACGGTTCAATATCGATACGAATATCGTTGCACCCCTAATATATATATATATATATTGTCTACAAATTATTTTGCCTCTTGATTGTTTTTCTATTAATTAGCTGTTTTTGAAACCATAACAGGGTAACTGTGGGCTACAGCGAATATATAAATTGTCCTAACCTTGTTCTTTATTTCCTTTCCTTTAGTGTTTTTAATCGTTTGTTCCATATTTTAGCACTGCACATTTTCTTTAATACATGACGCTCAAGTGCCTTTCACTGTTTCTCTCTTTAAATCAATTTTCCCCTGTAGCTTCCTCTGGGAAAATATGAGCTTTCCTGCAAAAAAACAAACAAAAAATGGCATTTTTCAGACATTTCCAACCAATTTTGAGATCATTTTCACCACCTTTGTCTCACAGCACACTGCATCAGTTACAAAGGTGCATTTTCTTCCCATACTAAAACCGTAATATGTCTTACAATAATGAAGTTGCAGAAAGGAGTGGTAGTTAACGTCAATCTTGGCCTGACGACAGGTCTGCTTGGCCAACACAAACTGCTAATGAGCGTCGTCTCTGCCTCTCTGCTGTTGCAACAGGAGGAAAATGCCACAGTTACCAGTGGAGGACAGGAGGATGGAGCAACAACGAGAGAACAGTATGGTGTCAGCGCTCAGACGGCGTCAATGTTACAGGTGAACAGTCGTTGAGTCTTCTGGCCACCTTAGATGGGTCAAACAGAATCGCTCCTGGGAAAACGCAGACATGTGCTTGTATAAATATAAATCATATTAATGCAGGCTGCAGCTAAAAGTGCCCCAGTTCTGTTTTTGTTCCCCCATGCTGAACTGAATCATTTTTCAATTCAGTCTGGATCACACGGATATGTGCTACAATATCAGATAATTTGATCGCTCAAAAAGAAATTTGTAAGCGTTGCCATGACAGTAAGTGAATCTGCTTTCATTCATCTAAGAAAGCTATTACACTGGTAATATTAGCAGAGGTGGCTTTAGCAGGTGGTTCAGAAATAAATTTAGATCACGATTTTCTTGTTGGTTCACGAGATAATTGGAAACGAGACGTTGGAAAAGATCTGAGAAGGCTCGATACAAAATCGGATACGATGTCTTTTTGCCTTTGTTAATCATTTGAGTTTATAATAATAATATACTGTCCATGGGTTACATCCTGTAACAATTATGATTAGCTATTTTACCCCCTCTCAAAAACATCTGATAGTACTTCACAGTCTTCCATTGGAACACATGTTTCTTTCACATGCGTATAAATACACACTCAGAGAAAAAGCATGGCTTTAGTATAGAGTTCTAGTTGAATTTAACACCTTATTTGATCTACCTAGTCTCAGTGGAGCCTCCATTGATTTCTGCCTCTTAACATAAGTAATCAATAAGCCAGACTCTGAGCTGCAAGGCTTTCAATCCATATAAATATAAACGTGCATTTGTATTTGTGGGAAGTAAAGCAGGCGTAGAGAACGAGAACAAAGGTAATGGTATTGGGGGAATGAAAGCTTTAGGCAAGCTTGATGTGCTGTAAATAGTGGTTGAATGTGATCTTATCACTGCTAGGAAGTGTTTTGGCAAATATGAGCCCAGAAGGAATAACCTCCCTCTGCAAAGAAGGCAACAACCTCGGGCATTACTCTTTGATATTTTGACATGCAATTTTCCATGTTGGAATTAAAATGTTCACAGACTGATGGGGGGCTCTGATAGGCAACTAAGCCCATTAATCTGATGTGACAGTACATTAATTTAGCAATCAATAGGTAAAGGAACAGAAATAAGAACACACTGTCTTTCTCCAGGGGGATGTTTCCCACAAAAAAGGCCCACCACGCTAAGACACTGTCATCCTCCGTGCACAAAACCGTTCTCACACTGCACGCCGGTAAGACCATTGCACTTTGATCAGGCAGCTGTGATCTCTGTAATTCTCACTGTTTTTTTTTTGCTTTTTTATTTTTATTTTTTTGCTGCCCCCACGTTTTCGGTGGGGAGTTAAATGGATTTTGACAGATGACATTTTTAATTTGGCAGAACAGGCCATTAAAGAATAATCAGATTAATACCAATGAACGTGGGCTCCGTGTCAGTTAGAGACTACACCTATGAGGTGGGGGGACTGCACACAAGCAGCATGAAAATGACAAATAATAGATTTAGCTTGAAGTTTTACTGCCCCTTAGAGTACCCCCGTGTTACTGCACCCACAAATGCAACGCTGTGAAATCACGTGTTGCATTTGTTTCAGGGTGCCTGTTTTTAGCCTGACGGGGCGCATTCTTATCCGTTTCCAGATCCGGGAAGCGGTGTAATCTACCCCCCGACGAGAACAATTTAGTGCTGGAAAAAGTAAACCTGTGTTTAGAGTGAGAAATATTTTGTTGAGTAAAACAGAACGGTCCAAATATGTGGCAGCCCATTTGTCAGCAGTGCTTTGCAGTAATTGGAAAGCAACAACTGCAGTCATCGTCAGCTCGCTGTAAATGATGTTCTTCTGGGCTTCTTTCCCCCTCATGCAGAGTGGAGTGTGTGGGTGTGAGAAGGGTTACACTGAGGTGATGACCACTCACGGTTTCTTGGACTACTGCACCAGAACTCCGGGGTTGGACAACAATAAGAAAGCAGATGTGAAAACTAACTCTGGCAGATTAAAACCTGGGCCGTCTAAGGCCAAAGACCGCTACAACGAGTGGACCCTACGACCTGTTGGTCCAGGTACTGAAATGGAAATCATGTGTGCAGACCAACCAGTACTGCTACGACCTTTGAACCTAACTTTGTTGCTCACCGGGACGGGGGAGGAATTTAGGTCCATGTTTTTACACGAATTCATTATATATTACAAGAAAGACAATGTTCAATAGACTTTAAATGCCTAAAACTGTAGTCAGGACTAACCCTACTTATTTATTCTGAGCAGTGAGGAAAAAGTTCTAAAAGATATTCATAAAATAGATGTAGACTTACATATATTTAAAACTTTCTATTAAAAACTGCTTTCTGATTGCACAGATGGAAGAGTAAAGCTGTGGGTTTACGCCGTGACTGCTGTTGGATTCATCTTAATACTCTTCATTATAGCGTTATCGTTCCTGGTCTGGTATGTACCGTTTTCTACTCGGTGTTCAGTCTCAGAAATAAAAGATTCATTGTGGTTTGTGCGCATTCTGTATGAGAATGGAGAACATCAAGAAGGAAAGCAAGTGTCTTTCCTTGGACAGAACCCTGCCAAGTATGAGTTATAGTCTACTCTATACTTTGTCTGCTGTGTTGTTGTTATCAGATAATGGAATTCTTTGTAAAGACTGAAATCAAGTTGGGCTGCCTTGTGCTACTAAGCCACATGAACTCTTAGCTTTTCTTTCTTGTCTGTCCTTTTTTTTTTTTTCCAGTAAGCCATCCAAAACCACTAAGACGTCTCCCCCACCGCAGAAGCCCTTGACCCTGGCCTATGATGGTGACATGGATATGTAACCAGGCTGCTATACCTCACAAGGACACGCTCGGCATCAGACAGCCTGCTGCCTGTGTTCAGATTGTTAGGAAGCACATCCGTCACTTACTGTTTGCTCGGTTTTTGCAATGTCTCAAATAGATCAGCGAATAGCAACGATCACACATGATTTGCTGCTGAAGGGTAACAAATCTCGCTAGAGCCACTCGCTTCCTCAAAGAAGAGGAACCAGAGCTGATCAAAGTGAAAAAATGAGACATGGACCTCTAGTTTCTTTTCTTTTTTTTAATGCTTGCAACATGAACACACAGTTGAAGCACTATTTAAAACCTGCGAAAGAAGATGAATGCACAGCTGTTGCTCTTGGAGGGGTTTTTTTTGTTTTCTTTTTTGTGTGTGTCAAGTATCCGAGGGACATCCTGGTTGACTCGTCAGCAGTCGCTCGTGATATTCAAAGACCCACAGAGGTGGGAGTATTTGACTTTGTCTCATCAGTGGTGGATCTTTGTGAAAGGAAACGTCTCAAGCCTTTTGAGTAAACTAAACAGCCTTTTTTTGAATTTTCGACAATAAACACGATGGTCTATGCACTACGTTAGTGCTGATTCCGTTTTCCTTTCCGATGACTTTTCTAGTGTTTTAATTGTAATGCAAGTCTTTGCTGTCAGATTGTGTTTTGTTGATGATGCCATATGTTGTGTATATGTGAAAACCAAATGCAGGCTTGCCTTGAGTTTAACGATACAATGATGCAGTAATTTCTCCTCCCTTATTCTCCCTGGATTCTCGACCACTGAGGACAAAAATGAGTAAGTAAGTCAGAGCGGAGTAATTTGTACAAAACCAAAAAACGTCCGAGTATTTTGGTGATGAGTGTAGTATCGCACATAATGCAAATTACAGTATGTAATACCAGTATGATAAAGACCATACCTCATATGCAGTGCTTAAAGGTTATTAGACCACCTGCCATTAAAAGAATAATACGAATAAATAAGTATTTATTAGGCAAATATAAAAAGAATTCATATTTTTAGATTTAAAAAATCAGAAATTAATGAAGCATAATATTCAACCACTAAAACTAATTTCTCTGTTCAGGAACACAAGGAAATAACTGTAATTTGACATTTTTATCAAAAAATAACGAGCAGTTTGGGGTCTTTTTTATTGTTTTTTTTTTTTTAACTAAATGTGAAAATTCGTGGATATCAATGATAATTATTTGTCAGCATATAACAAGTTTGCGCATACAGGTCGATTTAACTGTTACAGAAACATAAAATATTATTCTGGTAATTACCGTTACTGTGTAATTAAGCCAGTTGTGGTATGAACCTTTCTATGGGTTGTGGTCTAATAAATGTGTTAAGCACTTTTTCACTAAATGCAAAGCAAGAAAGGACTAAGCATCAAAACATACCGGAGCACAGAGAGGACGAGTTATCCACTGGATTACACACAGTGCTTTAACAGAGCAGATGCGCTTTATTTATTTAAAAATTGTCATATTTTAGTGCTTTATTTTACATCCAAATACAAGGTCTTTTTTTGTTGTTGTTGTTGTTTTTGTACCATGAGTACAGGGCTGAAGACATAAAAGATAGCAAATACCAAATATTTATGAGCACATAATTTAATAATCCGGCAGCTTCTTATTTATTTTCTTATTCTAGTCTTATTTTCTAGCCCTGTCTTTTTTTAAAAATATATATTTCCACTCATAGCATCTTGGTAGATTCGAGACATTTCACCTTCCTTTTGTGCAATATTCACACAGCCCAGTGGAGAATGAAGTTCCTGGTATTGGCTAATTTTGGCTCTGATCAGAGTTTATGCTGTTTCTCGTTCTGCCAAGACTACTCCTCCTGAATGTATTTTATCGGGAACTCTTTAATCTTAACGGTTGTGCAAATACGGTTGTTACGTGACTGTATTCCAACAGCTGATTGTACGTAGGCATGCTAGATCCATTTTGGCAGAACGTTCTCCAAGTGGCCTTTGCAAAGATTCTGTTTTACAATTTACCGAACATTTCAGAATCGTTTAATTTAGACAGTGTTTCTAATATTTGGCCGATAAAGTGACACAAAGGAACATGTGGAAAATGATGACAAGGATAACGAATAAAAGTAAAGTGAAACCCCTTTCTGAAAACATGACATACTAATTATTTACTGTATTTAAAAGAAAAAAACAGCCTGATTTGATGAGACATCTCTCTGGTTATGTCCCAAAACACTAAAAGTATGTTCACCCATTGTTTACAGCATCATGCTGCTTGTGTTTTTATTGTGTGTACATGGAGAGCTGGACAAAAATGCAAATAAATTGTGAAACCATGTGAAATCAATGCACTGCTTTCTTTCCTCTTTGGTGCACCTTTTTAAATATTTTTTTCAGGGATGCTTTTGTTCTCCTGTGATCTCCATCGGCTCCTTGACTATCGAGTCCTGATAAATTCTAATTACTGATACAGGCTCAGAGGCAAAGCCTAGAATATATAAGCTGCTGATAAGATTCATCTTGCCCTCCAGTCAGATTCCCAGTCTGATAGTCCCGCAGGATGCACGCAGGTTGCGAAGGAAACAGTGTTTAAATCTTTTGTCTCATCTAATTCATTTATTTAAGACTGTCACTTTTGTTTAAGAGAAGGTTGAATTCAAATGCTTGTGTCACGGCCATCTGATCTGTGGCAAAGATGTGGGCCAATCTTGTCATGTTCTATTCATCTCATTTTAGTAGCTTTCAAGACATATTTGCACATTTCAGTGGATGCTTGTGAGCGGAATGAAAATGGCTAGTTTAATTAATTTTATTTATCTATCATATGAAAGCTGGCTGATTCTAATAAAATGCTGTATCCTGCAGTTTGTCAGGGCAGAGCAGAGCTTAATGAATGTTTAGCATCATCAGTGCTTAATGCTTTAAAATAATGACCATTATAATGCTTATTATCATTTATTACTAATGTATTATGTGTGAATCTGCAGCCCAGAGGAGTGAAGCAGTTCTTAGAGATATCTAGTTTCTGATATGTTCAGCCTCTCTAAAATAAGTCTGTTAATGTTTTTTCCAGGGAGAAAAAAAGTCTTTTTAGGATTTTATGAATGTATTAGGAATCGTCGGCCAGCAGACATTGAAACAAGAAGCCAGTTGCATTCAGATCGTGTTCATTACAGGTCTCTTGACCACCAGTATTCTCCATGCCTTTAGGATAATCCCATCAAGGTTTATATCAGGATCAGGATTTAATTGCATGAGACTCCTCTACAGTCAGTTTTAATCACCAGTGCTGCTGAAGCTGATAAATTATGACATTTCTTGAAGACTTAATACAAGGGCAGCTATCTTTGACTTCACTAAGTTATTTAGTTTGTAAGTTTAGGGGTTGAGGATGTTGGAGCTAGTCCAAAACTACTACTGCCTGATTCAGCTGTTTCACTGAAACTAACAATTAATCACTTACATTGTATAGATTTGTCTCGAGTGTGTTTTCAACCATGCTTTAATGTAGTGGCAGCAGAAAGTTAATGTTTTCACTTAACCCATGAAGATGTACCACTCCGTGTCCATCTACCTGCTACACTATGCTTTAGAACAAGAGGTATCAACATCACCTATGAACATTATCTGGATGCTCATTGTAAAGTTGCAACTGTGTAATAAACCAACAGTTTATTAATTAGTAAACATCCAGCCATCTATCTGTTTTCTTCCACATATCCAACGCAGGGTCAGTGTTAGGCTGGATCTCAGCTGTTGTGCCTCCCAAATAATTATTAACTGAAGGTAAATTGACAATTGATTAACCATTTATTATTATTATTATTATTATTATTTAATAATAGGGGTATTAAAGTGTACCCCTATGTTGTAGTGTGGTGTTTAATGTCAAAGCAAATGATTCAGTGAACAACCAAGTAAAAAGTTTCTCTACATTCCCCTAACTCAAAAGTGCATTTTATCCAGTACTTATAACTAAGTGAATGGCAAACTAAAGATTTCTTCTTTTTAGAGCCAATATATAAATCCTTGCACGGTAACACATTCAAGTGAAATGGTGAACACAAAAATGTCAGTGTTGTCATTGCGAACATGTTATTACTGACATTGCTATTTAGCTCAAAGGACCATTAAAAGCTAGATTGAAGAGATGAGCGGCTGACACTCTTTTTAACTATGACCTGGCATCGCATGCTTCCGATAGTGTGGTGGTTAACACGTTCACTTGGCGAGTGAAAGGTTGAGTCCTGCCAGAGAAACAAATTCCCTTTGGGGTTGGAAGGGCATCCAGCTTTCAGCGTAAAACCCTGCCAGATCAAAAATGTGGAGCTACCTGCTGTGGTAACCCCCTTGTTGCAAGGGAGCAGCTGAAGGAAGCTTTTATCACAGAGCACAAAATGCACAATAGTGTGTGTCTTGCTGGGCCTTCTAGGGATAGAAGGACAGAGAAAGTGAGACAGACTAATAAATATTTGGTGCTGAATTTGACTGTTAGGCAGGCTGGGTATCTAATTAATCAAGAAGGAGAAGAGAAGGACTTCATGCCAGTCCACCCGCTAATCTTCTGACTTCCATTTTTGGTGATTACATGAGCCAGCACACTGAGATCTTAGAGGGTGCAAAGTTGGAACACGGAGAACTGTGAGGTCAAAAAGATGAGCTGGTGCAAGCTTATGTAATTAATAAAAATCCTGGTTTCCACATGGAGTCTCTGAAATAAGGACAAATTGTTGTTATAAGGTCAGTGCTTTTCATTTTCGTCTGACAGCATTATTTAGTTCAAGATGAAATTTTAATCTTCCACAATGTTTTAAAAAAAAAAAAAAAAAAAGGATGCAAGACTTTCTTTTATGATGAACTGGAAAAATTATGAAGTACTGATTTAAATTCACCTCAGTCAGTGTTTAGAGGTAAATGATGTCAAGTAAACCCAGTGAAATGCAATGATTTCTTGGTACATTTGCAAACTGAGACACACAAACCAACAAAGTGATTAGGCTATGTGTGTCGGTAGGTGAAGGCACGATGCTCTCTGAGGAGCCAAGGTTGTAAAATATCACTGCTAAAATGAAACGATTACGTCATAAATGTCGCACTTTCTATCCTAGATCTCATTCATCTCACTACTGCAGCAGCACAGAAAGAAAAATCAACAAACTGACAATAAACACGCTTCTAATCTCATGCACAGTTATTACACTTGTGCTGAAGATGTGCCAATTATCCAACCTGAATTCATAAACAAGCCTTTTAAACTTCTACTAATTGATCACAACTAATACAAGACGATAAAAGAACCGAGGATATTAGCTGTGTTAGCGAGTGCACTTACACAACGCTCGCTTACACAACGCCTATCCTTGTGTTGTGTAAGTGACACAATGATGTAAGTGACTCAACTGACACAATAAAGAAGGGCTTCTTTATTATTTTCTAATAAAAGGATTTTCTTTTATTAGAAATCAAGTCAGTGCTTCTATCTTTCTTGACAAGTTGTTGATCTTAGCCTTGTTTAACTCATTTGTCTTGTTTTCCTATTTAAACACTCTTCATTTGAAGCCAGAGATGAAAAGGCATTTTTGTTGTCTTGTGACAGAGCTACAGTTTACAGGTGCTTTTTAAGGCCTAAAATAAAGATTTTTCCAAAGACTATGTGGCAGGTGAAGTGCTGCTTTCATGTTGGGATGGGTTGGGAGGATCCTAGCAACAGAATCTGCTGGGAAAGACTGTTCCACCATTTTTTTAATTTTTATTTTATTTTTTTACATTTCACAAAAACTTTAATAAGAAATAATCAGACTGATCGAATCATCCAACAGAGTCAAATTACTCTGATAAATTGTAGATTTTCTGCAACACAATGTGCAATAAACTACACCGCAAAAGCATGTTCTTCTTTGTCATATCAATCTGTACTTGAGCATATTCCCAATCAGCTTCATCAGTATCTGCATAACTATAAATCTGTCCAAGGCCAAATATTTTTCATCAGTTTCATTTCAAAGTATATTCTTTCCCAGCTATAGTGTGAGTATCATGACCAGGAGTTCAAGTGAGATTATACATGTGGGGAAAATGATATATGGCTGATTTCCAAACCCCAGCTTGTACAAAAGGTAGAATTCAGTGAGTGAATCTAAAGAGCACCATCACCTTAAAGATAAATTAATGTAACCTAGTAACAGTACTCTAGATGTAACCAGCAAACCACAAGGCATCACTGTAAACTTTTAACTAATCAGTATAACCCACACTAAACAGCCTGATGTTTCATCCAACCTATTCATGTAACACAAAACCAGCCCATTCATCCAGTCTCTTCTGCTTATCCCTATCCCAGAAAACTGTTCTGATTGTTCCGAACCGCTTTAACCCCTCACTACACCTTCTCAGACAAGGGGTCACACTGACCAAAGAATGATCTTGTTCAGCTCACTTTAGCTCATTCAGTTATGCAGTTGTTATTAATTGCCTAGATAGTGCGATTCCAGACATTTGTTTTTCATTGCATAACATGCTGATGCCCCCCCCCCCCAAAAAAAAAAATCAAAAACACAAAAAAACAAATGTGAGTCCTTGCAATGAAATGAATATTGTTCTAGTTGTATGTCTGACCACCGGACCTATATTTATTAGCTATAGACCACTAAGACCAGCAGCACTCCCCTCCTCCCCTGTACGCCCTTTTAAAGCACATTAAAAGGGATCTGTGGCATAACAACAGTCTAATTTGAGTTCAAGTCCTGATTCCGGTGTCTGGCAGTTCTTAATCACAAACAAGACTTGACATTTACTTAATTCCCTTTCCTTCAAATTAAATGATATATCCTCATTTTCATGCTAAACGGAACCCCCTTTAAAGAGACTTTTACATCATGTCCTACATAACAACTCAGACAAAACTTACTAAAATATTTGTTTAAAAAAAACACAATTATTGACACGGAAGTGCATGGTTATACAACTGTCATGAAATTAGAATAAATGTAAAAAATTTCTCTTGTGGTTTAAAAAAAAAAAAAAAGCATTTTAGTGTCCAAGTTTCATACCAAACACATTAAACACTATTTTTTCTTGAATGTAAAATAACGATACGGTATTTCTTTTATAACGTAATCTGACAAACAGCACTGTCGCCCTGTGTCCTTTGCACTTCGCTCTGCATAAAGCCAAGCGGAGACGCCGGTGGGAGGGTTTATTCCAGCCGGGCAGACATCCGGACAGCAGTTCTGCACATGTAAGTGAAAACTGCCGTGTTTTAGCTCAATCTTCCTGCTGTTTAACAAATCATAAACAAATATGGCAAAGCTGGCTCTGCGACACATGTTCAGCGAGCAACAGCTGGCTTTCAATTGTTTTAGCAGCTGCCTACGCGTCGATGGACGCAGCAGACTCCCGTGTTTGTGTGGCGTAGTTGTGTTTCCGCCGCAAAGACGCCGACAGCCAAAAGCCGCCGATGATGTACCCGTCCTCACTTCTCTTGCACTTTCTTATGGTCTGCACTTTGTCTATTTCCACGACACAGTTACTCACTTCCCCGCCCGATACTCGGTGGCCACTCTTGGCTGCTGATCAGACTGTCCTTCTAACATCACCCGTTTACGTGGTTTAATTTGAAACCGATGGCCAAGCGTTATATTGTGAACGTTGTTTTATTAATTCACCCATGAAAAGGAAGGTTTCCTGGTTATTCCTGGAACTTAGTAATATGCTTTGGAAACTTGTCATTGGCAACAGGTGCACGTTTGAACATGCCTCAGGTGACGCAGAGGTAATCCCAGCCCACATTTATCTGGATTTGCGGATCAGTCATTGAATATTTGGTAGCTATTAATGAAGAGCAAGAAGACACTGAAGAAATACTGACTTTTCATCTGAAACGTGGCTGTGGTCGAGAGTCAAATCTGAATGTTAATTTAATGTTGGATCAGCATTAAGATATCAGTGAAGCCAAACAGTGTGTCGACACTGGAATAAGACTGATTCATAGGGGGTTTTGTAGTTGACCAGTGAGGCTGAAAAGTCAATAATTTATAGTTGGTCGGAAATTAAAGATGGTTTCACCTCTGCCACATTATTATGTTGAAAAGTCAGCGATTAATGTTGCTGATCCTGTGGTAGACAACATTTGAGAACCCCAGAGATGTCTCCTGTAAGTGCATCAGGTAAGCATTCAGTTATTTGTCTAATATTTGTGTAAAATGTATTTTTTACCAGTTATGTGTTATGTTCATTGTTACTGTGACAAAGATTTGTGACCGTCACACTGACCAGATACTGAAGTCAGCCTGTTACTGTACCTGGTAGAATAATGCTAGCTAGGGTGAATTAGGAGAAAGTTAAGCCCAAATCAGAACAAAGTGTGTTCCTTTCATATTTTTATCATATTTTTATTCATTTTTTTATAAATATTTTGCTTTGGTGTTTTCTTTTCCAGATGGTCTAACTCATCAGTTGGTCAATGTGGCAGTGTGAAGTCTGCTTTACCCAGGCAGTTCACAGCTACGGTCAAGACGGTGTGAAGGGAGTCTGGATGAAAATGTAGGAGTAAATTGACAAACCAAATTTTAAACCAACCCTGATGATAATAAAGTAAATAAACTGCTTTAACTGATGTGAAGTTGTCTGTTATTTGCATGTTAGAGCCTAATGTTAAATTGTACGGTTAAATATATTAATCCTTTATCTATAGCCAGGATAAATGTTATAATTGTGCTAATATTTTGAAGTATTCCTTGTAGTGTGCTGTATTAAATATTAGCTGAAATACCACTGTGGTCCTGTGGACCTTTGGTAGTGATGTTACTGCTGTTCTAATATTGATCAGTGGTGCAAAAGGGAGTAGGACTCAACAGCAGTGTTCAACATTGATTCAGTTACATGTAAGTTGACAACAGACTGTTGTTAAAACATGATTTCGGCTATTGTTGGCTGTCTGTTTCAATACTTGTGTTGTTTCAGGGTTGATTAAAGACCCTTGACCAGTTATTGATCAAACAGTGTAGGTAGACTGGATTAACTATTGCTATGTTAGCTGAGCTCAGTGTAAATGTCAGCATCTGCTGCATTTAAGAAAGTAGATAAATGGACATATGAAAGTGATTTATGATTTCAAATGTTATTGCTAAACCTACCCATATGGAAAAGAAATAGTAAAAACATATATGATTTACTCATGAAAGTGGCCACTTTCATGAGTAAATCATATATAAATCATATAAGACTTACATGATTTACTCATGAAAGTGGCCACTTTCTCATTACTTTCATATATTTATATATGAAAACATACAAAACATACAAGTTTCATTATATAATTTTTCAAGGGATCTTATATGTGTTTTCACTCTTGTATGCTTTTCATACAAGTTTCATACAAGACATATATAAATCTTATAAAGTTTTTATATATCTTTTCCATATGGGTAAGTACTAGAAACATGTCATGGTCTGGTATTTTTAGGACGGTCTCTCAAAAAATGTATAAATTAGAAAATTCACATTTATAGTAGGTGGCTTGTCATATATTTAGGTTTTTCTTTTCTTTGTCTTAGTTCCTGGATTGGTCATTGGTTTCAGATTTACATAAGTGTGTGATCACAAGCCAATAGTGGGCACCCAACATCAAGTAGCTCTCACTGCTGGAAAGTGGGATGTGTTGGGAAAATAAAAGAAACATATCCGTCGGAGAGCAGTGGCTCAGAATCTGTGCTCTCACTTTTAAGCCATTTCTCTAAATACACAGGCTGCTCTGTAATGACTGCTAAGATCTGGTAGTCATGGATGCATGCTCAGCTTTAGTATTCCTATAGATAAGTACAATGGGAGCTGAAGTGAAGAATAAATACAGGAAAGCTTTTGGAGATGTTGACTTAGGTGAAGTTCAATGTAAGAAAACGTATTTTTCAGGGATAAAAAGCAAAAATGATCCAGATGTGTCATTGTTAACAGTGTTTGAGTAACACGTCGTGGCAGGTCATTGTTTTTATATGACAGCAAGCATGTTAATGCTCACTTGAAATAATACTTTTTTTTTTTTTTTTTTTTTGGCAGATTGTGAGCCATGGCATCTTCCCTCAAGAGTTTGGTTAATGATGATGACCGATACCAGAAATCCTTCCAGCTTTTTTTGGAGCGCTCGTCTGAACACCAGTGTATGCGTGACTTCATCCACAATAAACTGCCAGATATACTGGCCAGGTAATCTACCACACACAGCTTTGAGCAACTCTGCACGGCCATACCATTCAACATGGCATGCATTATACTACAGCTGAGTCTGAGAATCAAAGCAGTATTTAAAGCTAAGCAATCATTTACTGTCAAAACTCTGAAACTTTGGTGCAAGCCTTAAAAACCTGATACAGTAAGGTTTAACTGTATTAAACATATGATTTAAAAATGAAGCTGATAAACTAGAGTACCATAAGTCAGGAGGCGTTAATAACCTTTAACCTCAGCTCCTTTTAATATGGTAATTTGAGATGTAGATTAGGGCAGATTGGGTAAAATAATTGAATAAAAAATTAACTCATGTCTGGTGTTGTGGTGGTTAGCATCATCATTGCCTTGCCTTGCCTCCTGACAGCAAGAAAGTCCTGGGTTCAAATCCACCAGCCGGTTGTGTAGATTGTGTATATTCTTCCTGTATCCTCATGGGTGCTCTCTGGGTGATCTGGATTTAGTCCAAAACTGCAATCCCAAATTGGATAAGTGAAAGAAAATGGACCGATGAATGGAAAACCCTTAAGAACAGCCAATTAACTTTAACACTTCATATGTCTGTGTAGGTTCTCAGTCATCTAGGTCATGGTAGACTTCATCTAAGCCACGGTAGTCTGGACTTCTTTAAGTTTCTTTTGAAGAAAATTGCTTTCTTTCCAAGCTCCTTAGACTAGATGCATGGTAGTGTCAACATTAGTCGGGGTTAAAAGTAAGTGGGAATTGGGTGGCAACCATTTATTGTAATCTTATTAGACGTGAGTCAATTGAAAAAAAAATACAATCTGGCATTATAAAGTATATATTTTGTTGTGTGTCGTTTCTTATTTTACTTAACTATTCAAAGTCTATGAAGTCATTTTGAAACCTTTCAAATATCATTAAGAATGAGCCACAACATTAAAACCATCGAACTACAATATTGTTGAAGTACCCCGTGTGTCAAAGACACCTCTCTACACACATCTCTGTGCATGGATCTCTATGATTGACCTATGAGCAATTGCGCTCAATTACAATTAATTAGCAATTACAGCTAATCTGTGGAGCCTTCTTGGACTGGATTCTTCTGTTGCACCTTATGGATTATGCAAATAGGGAGTTTGAAAGCTGGGCAACCACTTTAGGGTGTCTGTCATGTTCTGTATGGCATTCCTGACCAGTTGAGCAATGTTTAGATCAGTGATATAGGTTTAAAAAACATACACATAAATGCCTGGACCCTAGATAATTACAGTTTAACGAGATGATCAATATTATTCATTTCACCCGTGGTTAGTTTTAATGTTGGGCCACTTGCGATGATAAGCATCAGCCACTCATACCGTCAGACCGATTTGGAATATGTCGAGAGGTGACAAAATACAGTGTGAAAAGGAAGATCTGGAGCACACAGACCATTTAGTGACTAAGCTGTGTCAATCAGTCAACATGTGCTCTGCTTAATACTGCTGAAAGCAGTCAGAATTGCTGAGTGATTAGGACTGCACTACAGCCCAAAGCGGAATATGTAAGTACCGTTTCACTCACAGACTCAAATAACTGCCTACACAAGTGTACATGCTAGATTAACCAGCCAAACAATATGTGCATGATTGTAAAAGACAATGACTGATTGCTGTGGAAATTCCATCTCTTCCTGTGTTATTTTCTGTTGATGTAGGAGGCAATTGACATGCAGCAGAAAAACAGACCCTCTCCTCTTCTGTGCAGGTCTAAAAAGCAGATCAGAGAGGAATCTGGAAAGATGTGACTCATGAGTAAATTAAAAAGGTGTTATTAAAAATCATACAGTGAGTGACAGAACATGCCACAGCAATAATCAAAGCCTGGGTATCTGTAGATTCTTCAGTCGCTACTTCAGAACATCTCACATGCCCAAGTGTCAGGGAGAACTGACAGTTACAAGCCCAAAAATGTGACCCACATGTCACAGGTTGGAGGATGTGAACCTTTCTGAAGTGTTTTATTTGCTCTCTCCTCAGCATTGGAGATGGAAAGTCACATCTGAATGTCATTGGAGTTGGAAGTGGAGCTGGTAAGAAAATTCTGTTACCACTGGTCTAAATGCGACGCGTTAAAAAGCAGCGCGACCTGCGCAGCATCGAAAGTGACAAGACATTGCGTAAGCCGTCTGTTACTGCTGTTGCTGCAGTTTTTTCATTTATGGTTGCAACAGGAAAAAAACAACAAAACTTTGCCCTTATTATCACTGCCAGCAGTTGGTAGACATCTGTCCAGTTTGTGAGATTAATCTTCAACCCAGGCCAGATAGCATGACCTCGCTGTTCTATAACTTTACTGCACATTGTTTTCAGTGCCCGTGATACAGCAAGGTTAATATTTTTCCTGAGCAAACCCAGTACATGCCCCCAGAGAGCTGTTACCCTTTGGTTATGTCTCCGCCAATCCTTTTAATTTACTGAGCTGTCATGTCAGAATCATATTGGAGCATTACGGATTCTCTTTTCGGCTGCAAAATACATTAGAATGACTGGAAACTCCCCTGAAAGATATTATTCAATCTAAAAGATTTAACACGTGTCCACATGAGCTCCTTTGTACATGGCAACCTGTCACCTTCAGTTAGAATTAGAGCCAAATCCCTGGTTACGTGATACTGAAAAGGTATCGCTGTGATAACTATCTCTCATGGTGTTGAATTACATTTTTTTTTCACTTCTGTAATTACTGCAACAGAAAATGTATGATTTTCTGCAAAACTGAAACATGCTGTTAGATGCTTCCTGCACCATTTCAACTGATGTTGATCTGTTTGGCTAAAAGTGGAAATTTTATTTTCAATTATTTTTAGCAGTTCGGGAACTGTGGGAAAGTGGGTCAAATGTGTGTTTGCGACTTTGTCTTCCAAATAAAAAGTGTGCCTGTGCCTTTAGGTGAGATTGACCTAGAGATGCTCTCTGAGCTCCATAAGAAGCACCCAGGGGTGACGGTGGATAACGAGGTGGTGGAGCCTAGCCGCCAGCAGCTATATAACTACAAAGGTACAGTCTTTACAGGCACACACTTCTCTCACACAACACAAAATGAATCATTGTATTCTCAGCTGTCCAAAATGGGGTTCAGTATTTATTTACAAGCAAAACAGGATATTATTATATTTTTATTGGTGAAAAACAGCATCTTAAGAATTCACCGGTTCATATATTAGCAGGAAATAGTCCTTTAACCACCAGTGGCGTTGTAGAGTTTAGCCTTAATGTCTGTAAGAATGGACCCGACTAAAGCATCTTTGAGTAAAACACTGAATCGTTACGAGTTTCAAGTCTGCTGCTGTCTGACCAGGATCCTTGCATACATTAAAGCTACAACCAATTACTCACCCAAAACTCCTATAGACACGATATCTGATTAAAAATAATGCATAAAGCAGGGACTCCCCCCGTTCCTCATTGTTGATTTTTGTTGCTGGTTCTTTCCATTGTTCAACTTACTATCTAATGAGAGACACCTTTGCTGTTTAAAAATGTTTTAAAGCATGTTGAAACCTTTTGTTATTTGTGGAACTGATCATAATTGTCACCTTAGAACTGCAGTTCAAAGAAAACAAAAGGTGTTTAAGTTTCCCCAAGATAGCAGACAGATGCTGCGTTTTTACAAATGATGCAACATGAAGTGTAAGCCTCTACAAGAAGGGATGGGCGATCTTATCATGTTATAGGATGGATGGTCTAATTTTGCCACGTGATCTGCTTTGCAGAGGATTTCCAGACTTTTTTATTCTCTCTGAATTTGGTGAAAGTGTGATTGGTAATTGGTTTTGAAACAATTAGGACTATTCTCCTGGAGGTGTACTTCATGGCCTTTACCCCTCAGATGACTGGGTGTGTAAGAAATAGCAATATGATATGTAAGAAAAAAACCTCTTTGAATGATTGAAAGGTTCATTCTAAGGGGATTGTAATGTCGACATAGAGAAATAAAGTAAAATGTATGACATTTAAACTTTGCTCCGAGACATATTGATAGAGTAAATGAACCTCCAATTTTCTGTTGGAGAAGCAGCATTCCACCCACAAAAGACCTACCAGCCTACGACTGCAGATGCAATTAGCTCATGTAAATGAATCCATGAACTTACGATAAGTTGAATCCCTGTTATGCTGGAAGTCAGTGGTGGATGCACGAACAGCAAAGAGTTTCAAACACACTGTAACATTTTAATTTCAATGTGTTGTGATCATTCTCAAAGGTCTCTGTGTAGTTGTGCCAAGTGGTCTCCATTGTTTTTAATGAAGTGTGATGCAAAACAAGTGCGTTGTTTTTAGAGGGGGGGGGGGGGTGCAAATTACAGAAATGCTCTTATCATTGTGACAAGTGTCAGCTCCGTTGTGGCCTGAAAAAAAATCAGCCACTCTAAGCTGTAAAATTTCATGCCAGCTTTATTTCGGTGTTAACTTGTAATAAATAACTAAGTAATTATCTGTCTGCAGTTTTAGTGTCACAGAAACCAGATTTAGATTACATCACGTTCAACTGGAACACGATGACTGCCTCTGAGTTTGAGGAGCACTGGAAAGCCGAAAAGGCCACCAAGAAGGTGGACTTCATTCACATGATACAGGTCGGTGTCGATGAGCATACCCTGTGTTTTTTACACAGCTGGGTTACATTCATTTCTGGCAAATGGCAGCAGTAAATCCAATTAGAACAACTGCCTGGCACAGCGTTATAATTAGGCATTCTGTGAATGCAGTTAGTAGCTCATTATCTGTGGTGAAATCGACAGATGCTATACTACGTGAAGGATCCCGAAGCAACTGTCAGATTTTTCCAGGGTCTTCTTGGTAAAAATGGGAAGCTTCTCATAATTCTAGTGTCTGGTAAGTGGATATTTTCTTTCTCTCATGTGGGCGATTTAATTATGGTGCAAATAGCTAACGAACATACTGCTTATACATGCAATACATTTGGAGATGAAAGGCTTAAAACAGCATCTTACAGAAACAACCAAACCTTTTCCAGCATTCAGTTGATATATAGTACACGCACATCACTTCAGAATATAGAGCAGCAGTTATACTGCTGTTTTAACTTATTTATTTTCACTTAATTCAGTAAAAATGTTCAAATTTATTGCTGCGAAAACCAAGAGTGGCCAAAACTCAATTTACTAAGACACCTGCTCTCAGACATCTCATGCTGCCATGCTGCCCAAAACCAGTCTCAACCCAAATGAGATTCTTCACAGCCAGTCCTTCATTTAAAAAAAATATGCCTTGATATTAGTCTGACCTTTTTCCCCATGTCAGCACTAATGAGTCCATAAATATTGCAGACAACAAAAGAGACAGTTTGCTAGCACACACCGATCTCCTCGACATCTTCAGTGTATGCTGAGGTTCGTGTCATCTGCTTTGCTCCTGGTATGTGAATCCGTGAATGTGTAGATGCATAAAAATGCAACTTTTAACTTCAAGACAAAAACCTTAAACAGGGAAAATAAACAAGGCTCTGAGTGTAATCCTGAAGGAGCTAAAGCTTTGTCTTATTTCCTACTTCCCTCTGAGTCTTTCCTCTGAATTTATTAAATACCTGAGCTGCGATGTAGCAACGTGATCCATGTAAGCATCTCCATGGTGAAAAAAATTGCTCTGATGCATATGAGGATGAATTCTCCCCGCATTGTACCACCAGCAAGTCATTATTTATTTATACTTATTCAGTCAAGTATGATTCAGTTTCTGGCCAATTCTAGACCAAAATTAGGATGGTGACCGTGCTAAACACCTGCTTGTCAAATTGTCATTGTTGTAATATAGCCTCTTTTTCATCTGTTCCAGGCAAGAGTGGTTGGGGGAAGCTGTGGCGGACCTACAGAGCACAGCTGTGTCAACCCGACATAAGTCAGTGTGTGACCACTGGAGACATCAAAAGCTTCCTGGACTCCAAGGGAGTGCGTTACCAGAGCTATGAGCTGCCATCTCAGATGGATATCACCGAGTGTTTCACTGAAGGGGATGAGAAGGGAGAGCTGCTTCTTGATTTTCTCACTGAGGTGCTGGATTTCAGTAACACAGCTTCACCTGAGCTCAGAGCTGGTGTCCTGGAGATGCTTCGGCACCCAGACTGTAGTGTAGAGTCCAACGGTAAAGTTATCTTCAACAACAACCTTGAAGCAATAGCACTAGACCAGCTCTCCTAAACATGTACCGTCAGTATAGTAAATGTAGGTGGATCACATTGTTTGATTTATTTTGCACTTGATGTATATAATAAGCTGGGTAGAGGATATCTACACACCTGCTTCCATTTATATATTTTGTCTACTTACTAATAAAATAATGACTCCATAGACTGCTGTTGTTAGAGCATTTCTTAACAGTTCTGTAAAATCAAAGGTTATGCTTGTATATAAGTGAATTGGTTATAACTACTGTTTGTTATGAGTCTCACAAATAAGTCGTAAACTGCTTCGGACATTAGCTTTAGATTTCACCGTCGTATCATTTTTAATGAGCTGTATTTGGCAGGCTTCGGTGCTCCACTGCCAACCCCATTATGTTGTTTTCATTGGAACATGTATTAATCAAAATCTAAAAGTAAACAGAACATTAAGCAGTTCAGTTTTCCATAAAGGCTGATCTATTTTAGATAAGCTGAAAGGTTGTAAGCTGTTTGTTATACAGAAAAACTTGAAGATGATATTTATTTTAATGTGAGAAGTAGATGAATTAAAGTCGCTGCTTATACTGGACGTGTATAAAGCTGAAGTAAGTTACTTATACAACTGATTCTAAGATGAAGCTGTCACAATAGCATTTTGAAATTAAGATGGTTTATACATTAAAAATAAATAGTTTTCCTAGATGAGTAGATTCATCGTAATCATGGCGTTGTAACTGATTTGGGGATTGTTTACAATAACTGTTACAACCTTTTGCAGCTTAAATATATTTATGCTCCAGAATGTCTTTTCAGCTCAACAGCTTGTGCTGTTAATATTTATAAAATGGTAAAGATGATGTATGCTGTGGCAGCAGATGTTCTGCAGACACTACGATATAGCTGAACTTTTGGCACCATCTTGAGGACAACTTTACTTACTGATCTGCAAACACAACCATGTAACCATGACGTGTAATGTATGAAATCATCTAAAGCAGTGTCTGTGAAGGTTCTCAGTCATCCAGGTCACCGTAGTCTAAAGAGCTTAGAAAGAAAAGCATCTGGACTTCTTTAAGTTGCTTCAAGATGCTGCAACCCTCATTCAAGAAGTTTCTTCAGTTCTAAATCTAGGACCAGAATCTTAGACCATCTAAAGCGGTGCATACTTTGCATATGTTTGGTTAGTGTTAAGGGCAGGTGAGGCCAATTGAACAGGTTGAGGAAAGCCCACTATTTCTGTTCTACAGAGAAAATGTTGAAGCCCAGCCCATTTGTGGAAGAGAAGAGAAACACCACAACTTAAAAGAAGGGGGAGAGCAGTTGGGTCTCTGCTCTCATTCACCACAACCAGTCCAACAGTTCAGGACGCCCACTATTTGTGCTTTAGAGAGACTACTTTGAAGCCAGCCCACTTTGTGGGAGGGAATGTAAAGTGTGCAACTCAAAAGAAGGGGAAGAACTCGATTTCCACAGAGGCTACAGCTGTTTAAGGTATTTGTTTATTTTATTCTTATGATGTAACTATATAATTAAAGTGTGGTGAGCAACTTGATTATGTTGTTGTTTTTGATTTCTGTGCATTGCAGGAATCAGTCATGGCTGCAGAAGCACAGCACACTTGTTATGAGGGTGACAATGTCCACATTTTCCAGTTCTATCTGGAACACTCAGGAGAGCACAAGGCCATTGTGCAGTGTGTTAACAATCTCCTAGCAAGAGAATTTAAAAGGTACAGCAGGAAATGAAATGCTTGAAGTAATAAAGCATAGTCCAAGCTAAGAGTAGGGGACAGACTGCTCATGCAGCACTACAGTAATGACTGTACTCAAGGGTTGGAATGTGAAAACTTTGACATAAGTTGCATCTGTGTCCTCCACTTGTCAACAGTAGATGCTTTATACCGCCTGAAGTTCCACCACAGTATGGTCTCTGCTAGTTTATGGAAAGTCGTTTGAGCATTTATCCATTTAGTTAGCCAGGCTTAAATTGTTGCCTTCCTTATGTTACGTGCTTAGGGAATGGGGTAATTTAGCCCACCAGGGTCTGTGCAGATAACTTCAAAATGTCTTTTTAAAGGCAGAAGAAATTGCCTACAATTTTATGCGAGCTGCAGTGCACGCACACAATCTGAATTTTCATTCAAAAACTCAATTTCTTTCAGATTGTCCCTACTATGTCAAAACAAGCCATTTGGTGCTAAATTGGATCAGCCTGATGGATGATGCTATGCTGTGATTGGTTATTACATTTTTATCCGTATTTGTCACACAGCTATTTAAAACAGACGGGAAGACTAGAAGAAGGGTTTCTTGTCTCTTTCACCGCCGCACAGCCCTCTTATAAAAAGTTTCTTTTCACCATGATCTCCTGAATATCCACAATTTGTCTATTGAAATAATGTTAACTTGTGCTCAGCAAGACTGGTCATTTTTTAATAAACCCCCTGAAAGAATTCAACAGTACACTTGCAGTTTATCCTTTACACTTGTCTTTATTCACTTGATAGCACAAACATCTACTGTTTACTTAACTAAATGTACCTCACCAACATGAAAAATGCTTTGAGATATTCTGTAGTCTGATAGTTTGCAATAGATTAAATTCCATATTGTAAGTAGAGGTGAAATGCTTAATAACAAAAAATGTATGGCTTTCAGCTTTTACATTTTCATATTTTCCTCTTTTCCTTTTAGATTTTGTGATCCTTTAGGGGTTTGGGCTGATCGTTTTGAAAAGCAGCTGTCATAATGCTCTTGCTTTGAGCTCTGTAATTAGTTTTTTTTCACAAAAGAAAACATCCATGCTTTCAAACAGTCACTTCCTAGATGCTCTTTTTAGACCACCATTCAGGAGTGAAGCTGTTTTAAAAATTAAGCAAGCAGCTGAGCTGTGTACGACCCACTGAGCTGCCAACCCATCTACTCAATGATCCAGTCTAGCACCAGCCATAATAAATTAGACAGCTATAACACAGAGGCTCCATAGTGCAATTTTGTAAGACCGTAATTTTCCAGCATACATCTTGTGACACACATACTGTACACTTTCTTTAACGGTTTATTAACGTTCTTATTTTTGATGCAGGATTGGAGAGGGTAAAAGCAGCCTGGGCGTTCTTGGTGTTGGAAGTGGTGGAGGTATGTGATCAGATATAACAATAAGTGTAATATTAATTGTAGTAGCATTACTGACCATTGTATATGTGTGCTGTGGTAGTTCTGGCTTATTTTGTCATGTGGCAGTGTGAAGTGGGCAGGAAAGCTGCCCAAAATGCAGGCTCACAAACAGGACTGAACTCAAAACTCTTTAAGCTTTATTACTGGAAATACAGAGGACATGAAACCAAACTGGGGAAAACTAGGAAACTAACAAACAGGCAGAGTATGAGGGAGATGCAGACATAAATGCACACAAGGGGAAATGAGGGAACAGAACACAGGTGGGAACACAGCTGAAAGTAATCTAACTAATGAGACAAGGAAGCAAAACGGAACATAACGCACACAGCACAGGAGGCTAACAAAGGAATTATGAGAAACACACACTGAGACACAGACTGACTAAACGCAGGCAACAGGGGGAGCGAGAGAACTTAACATGCATAACCAGACATGATGGACTACACAAGGAGGCACAAATAACTTACACAGGAGACGTTGGAGAAGACACAGAAGCAAGACCGAGAGACTGGACATGAGAGGGATCTAAATGATTAAACAAGGGCTAGGAACTAGAACTTAACAAAACTCAGAGGCACTCTAAACAGAATATCAGCATCTTAATATTCTGCAAAAACAAAATAACAAACTCAAAAACGGGTCAAAGACTCAAGACCATCACATATTTACTTGTTTTAAACCAGTGGTTCTCTGTGGCAGTCCCCACAGATTAAAGTGGAGCAGCTGAACAAACAGGGTTTTTTGAAGAAAAGAGTTTTCTGATGTTGTCATGCTGACCTTTATTTCACTAAAATGTAATCCTGGATACTTTTTTTTTTTTTGGTTTCTGAAGTGGGGCATGCCAGAAAAAGTTTGAGAATCGCTGTTAAAAAGCTCCAATTAAACTGATTACCATGCCCTTCAAAGGCGTGCAACAAAGAGAATTCATAATAACAGTGTCTGTGGGGGCATTAATACATTAAAGTCACTGTCAAAGCTATTGCAGATTGCACTTGGCTCCACATATGATCAATATAGGTCATAGATCACTGCGGTTATTGCACAATGACATCAAACAACAAACTGTTAATGATTCTGTTGATCAGAATGATAAGAAGTATTACACACATCTGCGTTATATATTTTTGACTTTTCTAAATAAATTTCAGGGTTTTTTTTAATGTGTTCTATACTATATGTTTTGGAGCATTTTCATTTTAAAGCGTTATGTGGAGCCACAGGTGTTCAAAATCTTCTTACTTCCTGATTTTTTTTTTTTCCTTTTTTCCCAGGTGAGGTGGATGCTCAGATCCTCACACTGCTGCAGTCTGTATTCCCTGCTGTTCCTATTACTGCTGACATTGTGGAGGGCAGCTCTGAACTCTCAGACAACTTCAAAGGTATTAACCATTCACATTCACACCACATGTTGAAATATTTTTACTCTATTTTCAGATGGGTTTCCTCTTCAGGCTCTTCTTTACCTTTCTGAAAAGCCGATGTATTAGTGCCAGTAGTGAAAGTACTAACATTATCAGCTGACATTTAGAGCTTTCTCAAAATGCCAAAAGAAGTAGTTACTTTGTGTGTTGTTAAAATTCATCATGCACTCATTTGTGTTGCAGTACCTGAAAATTGTGTAAAACGTGCATACATCGTCATCTGAAATCATTTGTATCACTTGTATTGTCTGTTGTTATGCATAGGAACAAACCCCAAACTACTGATACGTCTGCTGATGTTACTTTCATGTGAATGCATCAGATGTTTTTTGGTTCTTTGTTTTGTGGTCTTCTCATGTACACCAACGAAGAAGACTACAATCGCATCTCCCCATATTTATTTTTACTTTTCTTTATATGTTCTTAAAGTAGTTCATTCTCTTAAATGACGTGTGCCAGCGTTTTATCTCAGTGTAATCAGTGTTTTGATGTATCGCATATACATAAGCATAGATCTCAATGTTATTGATGGCTATTTGGTTTTGTTCATCTTAAAGCTTTGGTAGCAAAGACTGCCAGTCTTCAGAAGATCCCATTTGACTGGAACATCATGAGCAGCGAGGACTATGTAAAGCAAGTGAAAACGAAGGGCGAGATGAAGAAATTTGATTTCATACACATGATTCAGGTATTAGGAGTTTTCCTTCTGCAGATTCATGGCAAAAGAATAGCGGGAGCACATTGGCTTTGTCACTCTATGGTGTCTTGTCTTCTCGCCTAAGGTGGGATTGTGGTGAGCTAAAATCTACTGCAAACTATAAAGTATAAGTATTGTAAAGTGTAATATCCTTGTCTGACTCTGTTAACAATGAGATATATTTGGGTCCTCACTAAATCCTGCACTGCTGCTTGAATTCAGTGGGGACCGCAGTGGGAGTAGAGTGTATTCTGACAGATAAATGTGTAATTAGTGTGATAAATTGTCAAGCAACCTCTGACGAAATGTCCTGGCAGATTTATTGTAAATGATAACACTTAATTCATTCAAGCTTTAGAAAGTTCTCCCCATAATGTTCCCCCGTACAGATGATCTATTATGTGGAAAACCTTTGTGAAACTATCAGCTTTTACCACAGCCTTCTAAAAGCTAACGGCAGACTTATGATCATCGTCGAAGCAGGTAAGCCGAACTTGATTTTAATTATCCTTAATTAATTAGTCCGCAGTATAACAGTTTAAAGGTGTCAAATTCAGATTGTGTGAATGTAAAGAAAGTATACTATAAATTTTTGAGAACATATTTGTTTTATGCTCCTGTTTTTACCAGAGATGAGCCTTGTTTCAAACATATTTTTCTCTTTGCGCTGGAAGAATGGTGCCCTCTTGGGGTTATATTTTGTATATAAAATCCATATCTGAGCATTTTTGTTTTGTATTTAATGCATTTGAAGGGGAAACTTAAAAACAGCTACTTTAGGTTTAAATTTAAGTTGAATTAAAGTTTATATTCCATTAATAATATTGAGTTATTATATTTATAATGAAGTTCTGTTAGCTTTGCACATAGCTGGCCTTCAAAGAGCTACTTTTTACTTTTATATTTTGAGTAAATCCTCTTGACTACTTTTGTTTGAAGTATTTTTTTATTCAGAAATGTATGTGATTTTCAATATCACACTATCCAGCCAACAGTGGATGGGACACCTTGTGGAAGACTTACAGCAAGGAGCTGTGTGTAGGTGTCATTAAAGAGTACCGTTCATCAGCAGAGGTCATTGCCTGTCTGAAGAGCCTGGGTCTGAAATACGATGAGCATTCAGCTCCCAACGCCTTCGACATTACCGAGTGCTTCAATCCAGGCAGCTGCCATGGAGAACGCCTGCTGAGTTTCATGACAGGAAGCGACAAATTCCACGAGTCCTTCACCCCAGAGATCAGAGCGGGCATGTTAGATCTTCTAAGGAGAAAGTGCAGCGCAGAGAAGGATGGCAAAGTGTTGTTCAACAGCGATCTGAGCTGCATTCTTGTTCATGCTTAAATATATGCTGTGCAGAAGTGTCCATCTATTCCGCTGGATCTTTATTCTGTAAGTTTGTCAGAAAGAATGAATAAAATCAATATAGTTCAGTTTATCTCGAGTGAGTAAAAGTTGTGGCTGTACAAGAAGACACATACGTTTAGCTACTAAGTCGCTTTGATCAAACGTTGGCCTTTTTCGAATCTGTAAGCAAGTTTAGTATCGGTATGACCTTTTAAGATAAAGTCTCTATAATCTATATCTTTACAGTTAGAACAGCTCTAATGTGTGGAAAATGTCAGCTCTTGTGATAGAGCCACAGAAAATAATCACCCGGCTTTACAAAGTTTTCCAGTTATTGCTCTATATTTACAATTTTTTTTTTTTTTTTTTTTCAGCCACCAAGGTTGTTTTGTTCTCAGTTGAATCTTAAACCTAAAGAAACATTGGATGCCAGTGTTGTTTCACATATGCAGCATCTGTAGCCTAATTAGGCAGCAATTCCGTAATTTTTTTTTTTTTTTAAATCAGTGTTAATATGACATTATGGTTTGCAGCAGATTTAACCTTTTTCATTTTTATCTTACAGTATAAAAAAATAACAAAGCACTTTATTTATTAGCAAAATGAAGACAACTTTTGGTATAGTCTTAGTTGACACAATGTATTTTCAAATGGGATTAAAAAAACATTCCAAAAGATACTAAATACAAAAAAAAGAATATTGATTTTATAACATTAATTATCACTGATAGATCATACATATTGAGTTATGCTGAGCTGGCAGGTCTTTGCTGAACTCTGATTAAGGATGTGATTAGCTGATCAATATTTATCATTGTGCACAATCTGATATCCATGAGGTGTCACATGATTAGCTAGTTCAAACATGAGTTCAAAGAGGGTATCTTTTTTTTTTTTTTAATTTAAATAAACTGCTGTTCACAATAAAGCCTGCAGATGGTGCTGCAACTCTCAAAATGCAGGTGAACCTGCATTATGCTATGTTGCACTAACTCCACTTGGTGGCATGCTATCCCTACATTCAGTAAGGCCATGACAGCAAACGGTGGAAACTTTTATTAGCCATATCAGTGTGCTTAATATTAAGCATTTAATTCCCGAGCTACCAGTGGTTATTTGACTGTTACATTTTCAGCCCCCACTCGCCCAGTTATTTCATTTCTACACTGGCGTTATGCCATCTGCTGTGGCCACATACGCACAAAATCCAGTGGAACGGCTGAGGTCTTGTCTCAAGCTATCTGGCAAATGTATTCTGGCTGTTCATTTACCTCATTAGCTTTAATAGATCAGTAATTGAAATTCATCAGAAATTCTTGTCAGTGCACTCCCCCCTGATGTCAATGGGCTTTCAGCACCTGCTCAGGCTCCATTACTGGGGGTCCTCGCTGGGCCCTCTCATACCACAGAGTGACAGAGCATTAGTCACAGAGATAATCAACCTCAATACACTGCTTGCCACTAATGTTCTTCAAGAACTATTTACTTCATGTGGCAGTTGGTGTCTTATCAGGGTAGAAGTTCTCCACTAGATAAATGTGATGAAATTTTTATAGATCACCTTGTTGTCCAGGTGATTGATTATACTCAGAAGTGCCGAACAGCTGGGTATTGTCATATTATTAGCTGGATATTGTTTTTATTTACTTCCTGCCACCTGCTTATTAGCTGATGCCATAATGACAAGCCACGTCTTTGAAGGGTGCGTGATGCAGATTTCTATTTGCTTATGAAACTCACGGGCTTTTTATTATGCAGACGATGCAGAGAAAGCTGTGGGTTCCATAACTACTTTCTTCCCATATTGGCCATGCAGCACGCTGGTCAGATGTCAGATGCTGCAGTAAAATTTTAACATGATTGAGGAAGCCTCTAGGTGAAAGTCTTTCTCAGAAAAGTGATCTCTCCGGTATGGCCATCTGGCGGGCAATCAGAGCTGAACTTCTAAGTTGTGTCTTCAATCTTTAGGGGCAATGAGGAAACAGGCCATGTGTTCAAAGTGTGACTACTGGTATGCCTTAAATTATGTGCTGTACCCACTAGTAGGGCTGTTTTTAAAATTATTTTCTTGGCTCAGCAAACGTCTTTGGCACGTGTTGTTAGGCAGAGAATATGCTTCATTCACAGCTGCTTTAATTCTCCTGTAATTAATGAATTTAATATATCACTGCTAAAAAGTATCACATGTAAAATTTAAAAGCTAAACCAGAGTAAAACAGAAAAACGATTTTAAAAAACAGCATTGTTTTTGCTCACTAGGAGATACCATCGTCACACCTACTGCACCTAACGCCTATAAAGAAAGTACCTTGTTATTTTGTTGACCATAACTTCACACCATTTGTTTTCACGTGTAATAGGTGCTGATAGTGCACATACAGAAGCAGTGTTAACCCATAAATATAGCAACTGTGGAGGTCAAGTAATGTGCATTGTTTTCCATATGCGTACCTTTATTCTGCTGTAAAATGGTTTCCAACAGTCTTGCTGATACTAGTGTATCCTAGAATACTAAAGCTGGTAGGGATAAACCTAATCCCAGCCACTAAATGCACATTTATGATACCAGTGCTTGCATTTATTTGTAAAGGCAAATAAAAACGAAAGCAGCGATGACATTTTTGGTATTTCTCTAATCTGAATTCACACTGTTTGGCCAAATTGACTCTTCAGATGTCTATCTTCTTTAATAATATAGCCTCTACTCTGGTTTACTCTGTATGGAGAGCCACTGCTGGCCCAGAAGCATCTTCTATCAGCCATTATGTCAGTGTGTAGCCCTCTTTGAGAAAAGAGCAGGACATAAACCGGCCCTAAAATACATCACACACACTTTAATGGGCAGAGGCTGCGGCTGGGCCTTGAAATATAGCTCTGATACCGGTCCTGTAAATGGCCGTCCTCTGCAGCATATTTCATTCTAGAGAATTAGTCCTGTTTAGCAGCCGTTGTTATATAGCAGCTGTCCTCCATAGGTCTGAGTACAGCAGAATATGGCTATTTGATTGATGATTCCCGGGACTTTTCTTAGTTTGTAATTTTATCTAACGTCAATTAGCAGTCGATAGAAAACAAGGTGGAAATTCCCGCTGAAAAATTTCTCTTCTCTTCAAGTCGGTGCAAATTCTGCTGCGCAGAAGTGATCTTATAGAATCAAAGGCTTAAATCAATCCAAGGCGATTAACTACAAATCAGAAAGTGTGGAATGGGGTGACTCTACTCTAATCAAGTTTACCTTTGTCTGTCTCATTAATCTAGCGATTCAAGGCCTTATAGCCTGATGTACAGGACCGTTCCTGTGGGTGTGAATATGGAGAATTGCCACAGATAAGATATGGCACCATATTTATTCCAGAAGTGCCATTAGTGGGACAGATAAAGCAGGACAAACACGCCACTAATTGACCGCTTCTGTTCATATTTTTGATCAATTACAGATAACACACATTTGATGATTTCATAAATCATACTAGTTTAGACTTTCTTTTTTCTAGCACAGTCGTTTAACTTGTGTCGAGAGGAAGAAAGTTGAAATGAAAAACGGGCCACTTTAGAAGAATTCTATATGTGTCTGACAAACAGTGATAACAATTTTGTGAAACAACTTGATATTTCTCTAAGCCATGCTCTTTTAAGTCAATATTTGCTGGTTTGATGGAAAAAAGAAAAAACAGACACTGTCACTTACTCGCTTTGTCAACTGGGAGAGTTCCTGAGGGCAAGCTCCTCTTTAATTACACTCTGTGACGTTTACCCCCACTAAATGCCCCTCACAAGGTTCAGGGTTTGGGGCTGTGCTTGTCATTGTGTGGGAAGTGGAGAAAGAGTTTTTTTTTAAAAGGAAACCTAATGCAGAATAAGAGATTTTCTCTTGAAGTTGTTGCTCAAATAGGGTTTGTTTGATATGCAAGCTGTGCTTTTATTAACTAATAGGTTTCTCTGACATGATTAGAGCAGAACTATTTTTTATTTATATTAAAAAAAAACATTTGCATACTTTTAATGTTCATAATACTATAACTATGGATTGTGCACACTCATATGTTTAACTTTAATATATCCCGGGCTCTATAGCCACACTGGTGATGTGGGTCAGTCTGCCTGAAAGAGCTGTTCACCCTGCAAGAATTTAATTAGTCTGGGATTCAATGGAAAATAAATAAGTAATGTTTAGAGGTTTAGCGATGCTGTTGCAAAGGATAAGAAAGGAAATCTGCAGGAAACACTGAGAAATCATTGAGTCATGGCTTGGAAAATGCCGAATTAAAGATACTGAATGTTGCCATCCTAACTATCAGTGATTTCAGTGTATCGACAGAGGCCTTTCAACACCCTTATCGTTTGAACCCTATAGATGATATCAGCTATGTTTTATTACTGTTATTACTGAAGATGATGTCTTTCTCTCTCTCCCTCTTTTGCAGCTGTGTTAGTGAAGAGATACAGGACTTGGAGTAAAAACTGATCATGAAACAGAGCAATCCTGCCAGAAGTTAATACCAGTAGCAGGGATATTTGTACTTAATCCCTGTCAAGAGAAAAAGAAAATAAGACCTTACATTTCCCCGCAGATCTGCTATGGCTTTATTATTCCTCATTGCATTAATCAACTTGTATCTCGTCTTTTGCTTTTATTAAATGCCGTTTCTGGCTCACATCCATTCATCGGACCTTAAATATCCTCCATCTCTTGGGTCTGAGCTTGATTGTGCATAGGAAATGAAGTTGGAAACTTTGGAGCTCTATTTAAAGCGCGAGTCCCTGATGCGACCCCTCCCTGCCTTAATAACTTATGAACAGGATCCTCTGGTCCTTATTTGGCCTCATAGTGTTTCTGACAAAATCAGTTATAAAGAAATGTGAAACTGTTGTTTCTTTGTATCCATAAACAGGTGTTTATAGCCCCGGTAAGAACCTGAACACAATAAAGATGGTCGCTGATTTTGATATATTGTAGTGCAGGTGTGCTGGGGTATATTTGTCATCTGATGTTTGTTTCTTTAAGAGAGGAAATGATTCAATTCTATAGAAAAATGTGATTAGGTTTTTTCTGAATTACACATAAGCAGAGAACCAACTGGAGAATATATGCACAAGTTCAGTGTTGTTACAAAAACATGAAGAGATTTAGATTTAAAACATTTCTGACTTTGGTATATTAAACATTCAAACACTTAGCATTAGGGAACAGAGAAAATCATTAACGGATGTCACTTTACTTAAGTGCTTTTGCTGCAATAGTACTTTGATATTTTTGTGCCAAATTTGTATCTATTTTTTATTTTTTTTCACTCGGTCCTTACAAGATTCGATCCTACTTGCAAATCAATAGAGGTATTGATGGGTGTCAGATAAAAACCATTACGGCAACCAGCTCTAATTCTTCAGCTGAATTGATTTCATTTTAAATGATCCATGTACATCCAGTGGAGCACACCACCACTGTGAGTGTGTTTTACCTTGACTTCATGCGAGAGAGACGTTATTCATCACCAAGAGAATGTCCCTTCTTCACACCCCAATAAAAAGCAGAGGAATGAAGCTTCTGTGGGTGCTGTCAACCCAACACTGCTTTATAAAGGATGACACAATTATATTTTACCAGCTCACCAAAAATGCTGACAAGCCCTGGTTCAATAAAACACAATTCTGCACCTAGAGAAGCATGCTGGTTTCTGTGCTATGGAGTCATAGCTCATGAACTACAGAATGTCATAACACTGAAATGCTCATCGAAGACATCAAACACATTTATTACAATTAAACCAGAGGAAGTGGGCATGGCAATGTTAGGAACCCAAAGTAATATAGTGTGTACAGATCTAGTTTAAGGGTTTCAGTGTTGCAATGCTCCGGTCTCTTTTGCTGGGAAAAAGCTGCTCTGCTCATAGACAAACTTGAACCCCACATTTTCTTTCTCAGAAATAAACAGATGACATTTGCCTGTGAGCAAACAGAAGTTAATGCTGCATTACCGTCTATCAGTCAACTTGGAAAACACTTGTCTAAAGTATGATGGAGGATGTGTCGACAACATTAAAAGACGACTGCTTCCTAAACCTGAAATCTTGCAAATTCAAAGACAGCCGGCACGATGCTCCAGACAGCCGACCGTCAACGCCCTGCTGTTTGACGCTTACTAGCGGCAGGATATTGCTGCTTCTTAGCGGACTGCGTGTTTTTTCCTTGGAGAGAGACACATCTGGCTCTGGATAATCTCTCCTTAGTCTTCTCTGTGTAATGCATGCAAAGCTGTGCTCCATGTAATTCCCCAACTGCTCTTTTTTTCTCCTCCTTGACAAGTGTAAAAAGGCCAGTAGTATAAAGTATATCGCATACAGTGTTAGTAACCTGGTCTTACTTTTAGTCATGTTGCTATATATCCACACAGATATATAAGTGCAAGTAAAGACTGGTAAGAAGTTTTATCCATTTGCATGTATCTTTTTGGGTTTTTTTTTTTCCATTCCAATTTCTGTTGTTTAAAAGGACAAGCCCAATAAAAACAAATTTGCTCAGGAGAGAAGACTACAATACTCAATGACAAAGTGAAGGCGGCTCAAGATGTGGTGGTATTATTATTCTTGACACAAGTAATATATAAACATGCCATAATTATGCTTTGTAACAGGAAATCAGGACAAATTGAAATTGAACATCATGCAATGTTAATGTTAATGAAATGTGCGGTGCGTAGTTGGATGCCTCGAGCCTGGAATATTATACGTACTTGCACCCTCACTTGTTTATTTATTAACAGAGGAATTGTCTGCTTCACTTGCTATCACTGAGGCTTGACAGCTGCACAGTCCAGGTGATGCATGAGCCAATATGTGGACTGGAGAGGGTTCAACGTCGCACATCAATATGAAAATCAGTTTCTGGCAGAAATAGCCCAAGGCAGTACATCCAGCACCAAAAAGTGACTAATCTTAGGGTCATAAACCCTGCACAAGACGCCCAGGGTCTTTTTTAGAGAGACAGAATTCAGAAATGCCATCATTTTCCATTCCACAAGCCAAGGACCTCATTCCTTGCATTAGCAGATTTCTTTTAATAGTGTGTGAAATGGCAGGGTTGCCAGAACTAAGCAAGAGCAAATAAAAGAGAGAGGGGGGGGGGGGGATAGTGAAAGGTGACCTTAGTCTCTGGAGCGCCAGATTAAAACTTCAAATGCTCAGCCAGTGGCTCTCCTAAAGAAGCAAAAAGACCATAGGCACAATGTTACAGTAGATGGAGGTGGCTGCCAAATATCATCTTCTTACAGAAAGGGATTATGTATTTCACAAGGCAGTGGTGGTCCCATTGGTGGGAATATTAGTTCGTGTATTGTTCTCCAGATCTGCATATATTTCTGTTTATTTTTTTTTTCTTTTCATGACTTTCAGAACTTCTTAGCAGTAGTCTGGTTTTAAAAAGGAGGCTTATTGTATGTGCAAATTTTTTACTTTTTCATTTTTGGATACAGTAAATTTACATACATGTGTATTTGGCTCAGTGTACTGTAAATAAAAAATACCATTAAGTTATTGGTAGCGCAACACATGTTTTAATGGTAGGCCTACTAACAATAGAAGTCTGATATAAGGATAATATAGAAATTAAAATCACAAGGGACTGTTTTTTACTGCTACTTACTGTATTTGTGTACCAAGATGATCCTTCACAATGTCACAATGTAAAATGTACATTTCTGGAAAATGGATTTCTCATATGCTGATCAGCCAGCCCCCAAATTGTTTTCAACTTACTGCCACCCCTTCGAATGACTGGGCATCACATTACGTAGGTGATCAGGCAGAATTCTCGATTCACTCCAGTGGCTCGATAATAACTCTGCTCACTTAATTACTCAGTTTCCCTGACAAAAAAAAAAGAATGAAGTAATTTTACTCATGAGGAGAGTGAAACAAAAGCTTTCCAAATCCTTGAATGGATTTCTATCTCAAAGCTCATGGTGGAGACATTTTGAACTGTAGCATCAGCGGGTGCTTTAATTACTGTTCAATGACTTTACTCTGAGTCCTTGACCTAGTTTAGATTCCTTATCAGAAACAGCCATGCTCTGAGAAAGGATTACTTTTTAAACTTTATAAAGAGGGCAGACAGAAAACAAGCTAATGCTATTGCACAAATACATGGAAAGGGACACAGCCCAGAGCAATTTGGAAAGCAATAGCCCATTCCAAGATGTGGCATCGGGCTGGCATCCACACAGCTCTTAAATTCCTTTCTCGAGCCAGATGGCTATGGAATTACACATTTTTTAATCTAAAGCATGAATGTCTGGAGGCTTGGGGAAATCTTCTTGGGATGGCCATTTTGGATTTATTTGCAGAGGAGGCAGTCTCTTGCCCTGGGGGCAACATTTGATGGTTAATATAAAGTTTGACACTGAATGTCCTGAGTCCACTTGGTGTTACTCTGACAGATAACTTAAACTTTCACAGCATGCTGCAAAGAGAGTCCAGTAATGAACAATGTCTTCTTTTTTGGTTTGTTTTTGATTGGTCTGAATAGTCTATAAAGCATTTATAATTATGATAAGCACCTTAAATCCTAATAACAGTCGTGTGATATTTTGGCATCTTTAAACACTGTTTCCAGCTTATTTGTTAGCTTAATTTTAGGTTAGCATAAAGGAAAGAAAACTAGCCAGTGTAGCATTGAAAAAACGACAACACAAATAAGTAATTTTTTTTATATCACAGAAGAAATAAACATGAGTGAGAAATAGGAATTTGACCTATTAATATTGTGACCTCAGGCGGTCCAGGTTGTGGATTTTGGTTGAAGCTACAGTGTCTCGAGGCTGGAAGGGAATAATCTTAGGATGCCCATTTTGGATTTATTTGCAAAGGAGGAAATCTCTTGGCCTGGGGACAACATGTGACTGTTAACTTCAAGTTTAAAATTGAATTTCCAGGTTATACTCTAAGAGTTAAGTCAAACTTTAGTGGTACACTGTATTCGGATGATTTCAGAAAATAAACACCATCTTTTGTTAGTCTGATCAGTCTGTGGATGATATGAACATTAGCCTTACACCTGTAAACCAATAGTTGGATATTTAAGTAAACCAATACAGTTGCCGTTGATCATGTAATTAAAATGATGCAGTGCTTTTCTATGATGTTATAGGTACACAAATGCAAAAAATAAAAATAAAAAATGGGTCAATTTAGCCCATTGTTAAGCTGTCGCTAGGCAACAGGGTGAACCTATAATGTATAATTCAGCTTTTGTGGCTACAAATCTGCCTTGAAATTAAAATGACAGGATTTTTTTTTTTTTTCAAATGACAGGTCATTTTAGCCCATTGCTAGGTGGTTGCCAGGCAACCAGGGAGTGTATAATGTCGGAGTAAAATTTTGTGAATGTTACCGTAACTAGATGTTACAGTGAGGGAATAAATGCTTAAAGAGGGTCACTCTAGCGCAATGCTCGCTTGTTGCTAGGCAGCATCGTAACATCATGATATGTCAAATTAGATAACCTTCAAAGGCCTAATATGTACCTGTGTCACAAGTTTGAATGCTTGACACAAAGGAATCGGAATACTTTATTAATCCGTCAGGAAATTATGTGGTTACAGTTGTTCCGAGACAATAACAGTAACAAACTGAACTAAATTAAATAATACAATATATTACAAAAAGTTTGCAAAAATAAGAAGTCAATAAGAAATTGCTCTTACATAAGCAAATAGCTCAGTTATAAATATCCAGAATATTACAGAGGTGAAATATATGTGATATATATACATTTTGACATTGTGACCTTCTACTTTTGGTCACAAAAGTACTGAACAAACTAAACTACATACATGAAGAATATTGATACTCTGATACTGATGGGCATGAGAATGGAATCTGTTTTCTCTTCCAGCTCACAGAAAGTGCAGAAAGCAAATTGTACTTGTCAAAAGTACGACAACACAATCCCCTTTTTTTCTCAAGATTTCTTTGGGAAGAGTACACAGATTTTAGTGTATTGTGGTGTAGTCAAAATGGGAACAATACATTATTCAACTGTAGTTAACTCTCCATAGTTTCATGTCTTACGTCCACACACAGTACCCGCCCTTTCTCCACAGGCAGGAAAAACAACAGAACTGAACTCTCCGCTAATCACAGGCGTGCTGTCTTACAAAATTGTATGTGATAGGTGACTAGACTCAGTGTGAAAGTTTATAATGTATTCAGTTTCATTCAGTGCTACTGCCTCAGTAATACAATATAGATAGACAGATTTTCTGCTTTTTCGTATGGATTTGATTATTAAAAGCATCATTTTGATTAAAGAGCTTGCACACATATTAATTTATAGCATCTGTGGCATAAACCTTTCACTGGGTAATACATTTGCTAATCAGTGTGTGTGTGTGTGCATGTATCGGTGGTGACATGCAGCTTGGAAAATCATCAGAAATTGAAAAAGCATTTCTTATTTTCCTAATACCAAAGAATATAAGAACAGTTGACAGGTACTCAGCGGTCTTTTTTCATGCTGAATACAACACTGAGCAATCCACTTAAAGGTTAATTAGAAAAATTATCTGTTGAGCTGAAAACAAATGGTACCATGGAGTCCCCCTGCTGGCAGACGAGTTAATCTATGGCAGGTCTCCTCGCTTCTCCACCTGCGATCTGTCTCCGTCACTCTGCTGACAGTCCCTGTGAGCCACTGAGAGGATACGCTCCATCGCACCACTGTGACTAGCCTGCTAATGAATACAGAGGAGCCCAGGACGTCCAGACGCCCACAAAACGGCTGGGAAGACTCCTCTGGCTGCCACGATCATTCTCTGGCCGGATGTGGGCTCAAATGAAGCGGAACAAGGCTGCTAGACAGAGAGTGCAGAGAGAAATGCCACTCAACCAAGACAGTGATTGCTCTGATGTTTGAGATTCATTCAATGAACCCCAATATGTCCCTGAGGGGGAGAGAACAGGCTGCAGTTTATGGGAAATCTGAAAGATTGTGCTGCAAGAAAGGTAATATAGAGAATGGCTCAAGAAACAACTTTCTGTGATTGGTATGATGCTCGTGACTAAGTTTAATACCGATCCAAATGAACACAGTTTATTAAACATTAAAGGTTCATACTCGCAGCGGGTATTAAGGTGGAAAAACATTTTGTTTGGTAGCTGAATTCATTCAGCAATGCACCTTTTAAAATTGTCTCAGGCATGAGACACACTGTATGCCCTTGAGGAGGCTTGCATAATCTAATCTAGCTAGAAAACATTGAGAGACATGGAAAAACTACATGGTCATGATCTCATTCAAGACACAACAATAAGAGCCGCATATACTAACATGAGTGATGTGTACAAACTGTAATAAGCCTGTTTGATGACAAGTACGAACAGGTCATGGTGCAGTGACACGGCTTAATTCATTGTCCCTGCTGACATTCACAGCGAGTCATTAAAGGTTTGTCCTTTCATTAGCAGACATCAGCCTTCAAATATCAGCATCAAAACAGGAAGAGGAGGGAAAAGTCCAGCATGTTTATAACCAAGCACAACATCATTTAGTTGTCACTTACTTCACAGCCTCTGTGAAAGTGTTTTTTCACTTTAAAACACCGAGATCACTTGTCATTTTCCCACAATTCAAACTGTGATGTAGTCTCCCCAAGCATGGCGGCACAGCATTTAGCTGTTTGAGCATGCAAGCTTCCCACAGGACTTCCTTCTGTGTCATGTTTTCATGATCCACACCCATAGAAAAGAAAATGTTTATTTCTCCCATCACTGTGCCCTGTGACCAGGTCGCAAGCTTTCAGCTGGAGTTGGTCCCCCACTGCTGACTTTGATTGTTTCCCTATTTAGACATGAACTCCTTTCCATTAATCTGAGGGCATCTGAACATGTTCGCTTCAAGTCTGAACAACCCTTGGTCACTTTTCCATAAAAGTTGTAATAGCGTTCTTACTAGGACACCCCAGTAACATTTATTAATCACTTTCTCAGCATAGTGTCTGGACTGCATGCAGAAGCACTTACAGGCAGGCATCACAAGACTACAATGAACTGATGTAGAATTTTATTATGTTTAATAGGCAATTCAATACACCCTGAACGGCGCACTCGCTTGTCCATCATGTTGCAGTCGGAAAACTGGCCTCATGCATTATATGTGACTTGAAGACAAATCTCAGCTACATGGCAAAGAGTGCTGCATATTTCAGCCCTCTTCGTCACCGTTTTAGCTATGTCTTTTTCATGAAGCCAGCCAGTGATGGTGCATTCCATGTCTGAATAGCGTTAGTTATGGGGTACTCCCTTTACGCCCTTCTAATTTACACCCTCTGCTTCATTCCTGCTATACAGAAATTGTGTGAACCTTTAGGAAATGGATTCAAAGCGAGTCTGATCTCTGACACGCAGTCATTCACCGAGTCGCACATTAACCACGTACACAGATAGGTTTTTAGTTTTAGAGCAGACATTTTAGCTGATCACTAGAATGCCAGCCGCTTAGCATACTTATTTTGATGAAAGTTGGTGGTTACTTTATTAAACATATTTAACCTCCTTGAGACCTGAACTCTTCCACAGCATGCATTTTTAATTTCTCTTTGATATTTGGGCATATTGGTGCGCGATGAATGTAAAAACTAAGAATTACCAGATTTTTGTTTTTACCTTATTTTTGTTTTTAAGAAAAATAAGAGCCGCATGTGAGGATATTCATTTAAAATTTTGATAGAACAGTGGCAGTATAATGTCCTCATAAGTGGATATCAGGCCCTTGTAGAGCAAAATTGAGTAATTTGGTCTAAATAACCCAAAATGTGATGTCCACATATGTAGACAGCAGGTCCTAGGAGGTTAAGGTGGCATGTAAGAAGGTTAAAAAAAAGGAACTGGCTTTGCAAAGAACCTCTCACTATCGAGCATATTTAAATATATTTAATGCATGGAACAGCTAACCTCCAGATTAAGACTACAAAAAGCAAAATATGATGCTTTCGACTATTTTGTTTCTTTTATTCTACTGGAAAATGTTGATGTCTTAACGCCTGTACGACCTAATATTTTTATATTGTTTTGGGGGGTTTTGCTTTGTGTTTGTGCGTGTGCGTGTGTGTGTATATCATGGTTGGTATCTTTGTGAGGACCAAAAATTGGAATACTATACTTGTGGGGGCCAACAGTACCTTATGGGGACAAAAGACCCATCCCCACGAGTTGGAAGGCGTATTAGAGAGTTAAAATATGGTTTTAATGTCAGGGTTACAATTAAGATGGTTAGTTTCAGGCTAAGGGTTAGTGTTAGGCATTTATTTTTGAAGGTTAGGGTCAGCATTATGTCACTAAGATATGAAAAACAAGTGTGTGTGCGTGAGTGTTTGCTTTGTTCTGTCTAGATTTGCTATGCCAATACTGAGTGCTGTAAATTTGGAGCAGCCGTGTTTTGTTTCGTATGTGTTTTTTGGAAAAATCATAATAAAAATGTACTCAAATGTTTCAATTCAAAATTGGTTAACATATCTTATCATCAACGCAAGTGGCATGTGATTCTGCTTGCACGGTAACAGTCAATTAAATGACTCAGAGCAAACCACGTGGAGCTTTTTCCTGATGGTGGTAAAGGTACACTGCTGCTTGTCGCAGCACAAACACACAATTTGCACAAATACTCATACATACAGCCAATATTTGCTTTTTATTAAGCATAAGATGACAGGCAATCAGTCTTACTTGCCTCTTGCATGATGGATATGGCACAGACTTTCTTGATCTCACAGGAATTTATTCAGTGCTGAAGTGAACCTAATTTATTCTGATCAGCTTTCATAAGGAGAGTTTGCAGAGCTTTGATAAGTCTTTGTAAGGTTCATTTCTCCCATTACTGTGTTTAGCATCATACGCTCAGATGCATTGTTTCAGACTATATTTTTCCATAAAGATGAATTCCTATTACTAATGATTTATCTAAGTGTTTATCATGAAATTGGCAATACAATAGAATACAGTGATATTGGCCTTCTACATAAAACACTCAAAATTATGAGTATTAACAACTTCTGAGTACTTTAAAAAACTACAACCCGTTTCAAGTAAAGCAAGTAAATAACCCCAAAAAGCGGAAACGAGGGGAAGAAGAAATGCTAAAATCCCATAAAGCTTAATGTTCTACTCTGTTGTGCCTTTTTTGATCAGAGCTACAATTCAGCTCATACAAATCACAGCTTACACACTTTCAACAGTGCATGTCTAAGTACGTGTGTGCATCTGCAGGGCTGGAGTTGCAAACTATTCCCGGAAGACCATAATCGTTGTCCTATGAGTGATAACAACCACTTCATTTAGTTCTACATTCCCTATGATAGGCCTCATTCACTGGGATCCTCAAATGACATTATATTATCAGGAACACGGGCATCTCTTGGGAGTGACAGCATGGGGGTGTGAAATCATGTCCCCTTTCATCAAAAGAGTTATGATCAGTCAAGTTGGGCTCATAACAAATAGCAGGCTTTGCGCTTTTATCAGCAATGCCATGACCCTCGACGCTGTGACCTCATCATTAATATGGGAAGGCCACATGATAGATCAAAGCATGGTTCAGTGGAGCATCCCTGGGCCAGAGCCGGCCTTGAATCGTACATCACGCCATCCCTGTGGGGACTTTACGAGGGTCCGGGGAGAAAGGACGATCTCGAGGCTGTCATATTTGTTTTACTTCTTTTGATAATGGCTCCCTTTTAAAAGATGACACGAAGGAATTTCTCATTAAAATGTTGCTGTGATTTTAACTGTGATGACATCCTCTAATGCAGATAAAACAGGATTGTCACAGAGTGGTTCTGACAATCTGTTTCGTGCTTGTGTTGGTTCAGTTTGGGTCAGGCTTTAGTCTGTTATTAGAATACTACAAGAAACGACTCTTGGAAGTCGCAGCAGAAATACAAATAAGAGGCAAAAGTGAGCTGATGCAGCTAAATGGTTTCCAAGGACCTTGTTCAGAGCATGAATAAGACATTTCAACACTGCTCAGCTGTTGGCTGTGTGAACGCAAACATTCGTGTAAAATGTTAATTTTCATTTGCCAGTATAGATATGCAAAGTACATTTAGGAAAGATCAAAGAAACAAAAGGGATGATGCAACCAATTAAAAACCCTAGATTTATTATATATTTGGCAGTTGACACTATGAAAGAATTTGTTTTCACATTCAAAGACCACCTTTGCAAAAAAAAAAGAAAATTATACACTTTAAAGACCCCTAGGTTACCTGAGCACAAGGTGTCTTTGTTTTTGTTTGGCCATGCTGTGTTTTGTCCTGCAGGAGCTGACTGGAGGGTAATTGGCTGGTTGAGATACATTTTGGCCCGGTGTGCTAACTGATAAATGCTCCATCCTCCCTGCGGTCTGTCTCAGAATCTGACTAGCTGTGCTACGGCACGCTCCTTGGGTTTTTTCTTTCACTTCCCACATATACCGCAACCTATTCATACATGCTTTACACTACCGACTTGCTGACAAATGCAAGTTATTGTAGGTTAATCGTGTTTTCGTACATACCGTCAAGTTTTCTCAATCGCCACCTGGTATTGTTTCCTCATTCCTTGTCACAGTCTACGAGGCAGGCTGTGACAAAATATAAACACCTTTCATACCTGCTAATTGTACGTGCGCACGTGTGTGTGTGCGTGTGTGTGTGTGTGAGTGAGAGAGAGAGAGAGAGAGAGAGAGATAACGTCGTAAACAGATGCACTCAAAGGCTTAGACTGATAATATAAAAAAGGCACTTGTGTGTGCCGGGATACGGTTCCCTAGACAATGCTACCTATTTAATATCAGTAAATAATTTAATGTGAAACAGTTGTGCAGGCAGATTAATGAGTGACCCACAGTCAGAGGGGCTAAAAGAAGGTTAACTAATGTCTCTTATTTTATACTAATGTGAAAGGTACATACTAATTTAAGTCAAGCTTTCAATCTTTTAGAAACTATTCCTTGTTATTATGGAGTCTCCTCTGACAGACAGTTATCCTGAGTGAACAAAGTCTCATTTATGAGGCTGTTTAACTTTGTTGGTACCATATTGTTTGCTATGGTCCAATAAGCACAGCTAAAAATATATATATATATACAGTGAAATGCCTAATGGAGTTTCCATGACAATGTACTTTTCCTCAAACTACCTTTGAAATCTATTGCAGAAGTCATCCAGGACTTCCTCTCATTGACCAGCAGGACTTAATGTTTTGTTAAAGTCCAGTGAGCCATATCCCTCAGGTTGCTTTTCACCTACAATCATGGGGACAGTTTCTTTCAGCTCAGAGAGACATAGCTCAACTCCTACAGGTAGCAGCTGACATGACTATTAGTCTTTCTTCTGGTACTTGCAGGTGTCAGACTCGCCAGTGCTCACTTGTCAGTGCTGCTCTGTGTGCTGTCTGAGGTGATTCATCTTCTTGCCAGCATCATTAACTTCCTTGTGAAAGGACTGGCAGAAGGAGACTCAAAGCAGGGCTCCAAAGAGTTTATGTGCCTTGTCAGGAGCTACTTTCCCTCCTTTGTAATCAGATTGAAACTTCTTTCCCTTCTATATAGTTTTTTCGTAATTATTTTTTTTTAATTGTTTTTCTTCGTTTTCACTTTCTCAGAATGGAAGACAGCGTCCTGAAAGTCCTTCATTCAAATGTATAAATGCAATATTTGGATGACTGAAATTCTCAGAAATGAATTATCTCATCTTGACACCATTCAATAAAAGAGCAAATGCTTGAGTTGTGATTACAAAGTTAAAGAACAAAGAGAAAAATGTGGTCATATTATTAATGCAGGCACATTTATCATGAGCCAAAACAAACAAATGGACAATGGCATAAAAGCACCCTCGGCACTATTCTATTTTGTTATTTTCCCATTAAACTAATGAGTTTCTGTTGTTTGCCATTAATTGCTTCATTTCATTTCTTCTGCAGATATTTATTTCTGCAATAGCATATATTCACTGACTGTTTGCTTTATTTAGGCTCCTAAATGAAACAAGTTAATTAGTGATTGAAATACAAAGACCTGTCAAATTAACCCTTTTTTTCCAGTACATTACACTTCTGAATTAAACCAAAATGAATTCTTACAAGGTTGGCGCAAGATATCACTATATAGGTCACAGTTGAAAAAATGATATGTCTGGGCTTGATGAGGCTCTCAAAACGAATGTTTAAAGATGTCATCATGTGCTCCTGTGAATGAGAGCAATGGCCTGCAGCATCAATAATATATTCAAAGCATATCTCCTGCTTTATTAAATGTAGCAGAACACTCAGGAGTTTATGAGAATTACTGAACCTGAATAAAAATGATATTACTCATGTAGAAATGGTATCGATGGGTGCACAGTTTATTTCTATTGCTTGTTTTTTCTGTCCTTGCTTCTAAAAACATCTCTTAAACATTTTTCTTTAAGTTAACAGCAAATTAGACGGTTAGCTCTCCCAGAGTGTTTTCCTCTGGAAGAAAATAAGCAGAAGATCACCCCGTGACCTTTTCTCCCAAACAAACCTCTTTTTCAGCTGCTCGATAACAAGTTATTATCCAATATGGATTCTAAAAGCTGGTGAAAAGTGGCGGAGGGTCTGTACAGGGGAATTATTAAGCTGGAGTATGGACTCTTAAGGAGTGCTATAGAGTGTCCTTCAACCTCCAAGTGTTTTATTATGAAACCACACAGCTTCAAATTCAGCTTAGGTCTCGTCTTCTGTGCTTATTATTAAAAAAAAAAAAAAAAGGAAATATTTCGCTGGTCTGCTTCTGAAGCTAGCTGAGAGGTGATGTAGATCAAAATTCTGAAAATGTATTACTGTCAAACACTCATTTCGTTTTTATCAGCGCTGCCAATGCCTTTATTTGTGTCATTGGAATTTAATAACAAAGGGGAACGTACCTGCCTTCTTTTAATCTGATGGAAATACTGGTTGTTGCAGAAATAAATACACTTGGCTTTAATAGAGCTGTCACCCCTAATAGCTGTAAGTACATTCTGTGTATAAAGGTATTACACAGTACCGTGTGCCTGGTGCAGAGGATGATGGGGTAATGTCCCCTATAAGCACTGCAGAGCAGCAACACTCCCAAGATGATTCGCACTCTTTTTTCAATAATGCAGCTTATAGAGAATGCACAAGCCATTTGTTTGGGATCATTGTTTGCTCTATATGTGTTGCAGACAATTGAGCCAGCAAACCTCCTCCTCAGATTTACAGTGTTTGTTAATAGGGTTATAGAAAGGGAGCAAAGGGAGAGAGAGACGGGGAGCGTGCTAATAGGAAAAACACCAAATACAGGGGGAGTTTCATCTCTTGTGTCTCCACTTGATTAGTTTAACAGCTCCTTTGATCTTTTGCTGTGATTGAAGTGTTTAAGTGGAACATGGGGGGCAATGGCAGAGCCAGAGAGCAGGCGCCAAGTAATGCGCCACCAAATGCCTATGAGGCACAACATCTTAATGTCAGGGGGAAATTAAAACACTTTTCCATTACCAAGGCCCTTGAATCTTAATTCATTTGTCCACACACAATATAAAGTAGGTGACAAGGTCAGTAAATACTCATTGAATAAGATGTGAATGTTGACCTTTGAGCGCAGGTAGAAATGAGAATAATTTCAATATATATATATATGAGAGGGAGAGTTCACCTGCAGTTTAAAAGCAAATGAACTAACCCTGTGCACTGAGCAGCAGGGTCCACATTGATCGCTGCAACATTCAGCAACTTTGCACGAGTGACTTTTTAACTTTTGAAATTACAACCTCAGATTTTATAAATTGTGCAAATATCAGTGACATCACACTTGGGTTTATCAATCTGGAGGCTCACATTTAATGCCAAATTATTAGGCCTTTTTCAGTTAAATGCATTTTAAACCAACGCTGTGTCTAAGTATGGCCCACTGTATGTTTACAGGCTCACCATGGACATCTCTAAAATGAATTGCATGGACGGTTAATTTAAACAGTATCATTTATCTTCTGGTCCGTACCTTGCTACTGTATTTTGAAGGCACGAGTCCCTGCGTTTCTGTTCTATGGCTTGCATTTGTTTTCTATGTTAAGTGGCTGTGGTCCTTCAGACACTTCCGTTCAGACAGTCTTCTGGTTATTCTGGTTATTCTGCTTTGCAATATGGTGTATGCCAAGGCCAGCCAGCTGGGTTGACATAGTAATCTTTCAGTTTGGCTTGTAATACCACAGATGATGCTAACAAAATATGTGTTCTTTATTGCTAGCTTTTTCCTTTTTTTAATGGTCCTTGTAGTGGTTATTTTCTCAAAGTTAAACCAATCACTGAGTGTCAGCCAGCAGTTTTTCAGAACCAACTCAGAAGCATCTGGAGTAAGTACTCTTTTCACCCCGGAAACAGCCCTGAAAGAAGTCCTTCAGGGGTGCTTCCTGCGATGGGAACATAAGCACAGGTGCAGGCAGTCTTAAAACAGATAGCTCCTGCAGTGGACAGTAGACAGGATTTTTTTTTATGCCCTTCACATGTTGGAATGCTTATTAACTAAATGTGTGTAAGTTTTGTCTGTTAAAATAAAAATATTCCTGACAAACATTTGGCTCTAGTATTAAGTCCTACTATTATAGGAAAAAAATAATATGTAAATATGATTAGATATATTGTTGTATTCTCACATAGCCATGTGTCGCTGCTTATACACTGGGAGAGTTAAACAGAGGTTTTTGCTGATTAGTGTGCTCCACTTTTAAAGCTGCAAAGGAAAGGGATTTTAGGATGACAACGAACCAGTAATTGTAATGCTGTCACAGAAAACAGTTTTGGCTGGGGTTAGTGGAGTGTAAACTGCCCCTAAATCCAATCCAAAGAGCACACCACAGCTGCTAACAGCACTCTAACTCTAAGGGCCCACTTTGGAAAAGTGGGGAAATATTATGCTCTGACGTTCAAGGCTGCGCTCCAATATTTTTACATAACAATATTGCAGTGGCTATGTCAAACCAGTGAAATACCAGAACAAGTATTGCTGAGGACAGCTTATTTAATGAATTCAATCAAAACCAGTTATGTCATTACATATTAGTCTGGCAGCCAGCGATCAGCCATCATCTCCTATAAAACCCTGTCACCGTCTGGAGCTTTAAAAGTCATAAGCTTGAGGTATCTCCGGGACACACTTCACAACACAAACAATTTGGTACCTGTAATGTTATGTCAATACCACTGGACACAAGACAGATGTTGTTATTATTTTGTCATTTCAACTTTTTTGCACCAGTTGGAGAATGTCAGAGATCCCGCTGCCCTGCGCCACAATGTCAACTAATGACCAGACATTCAGAAAAGAGCAGCAAATTTGTTACCACTGACAGAAAGCAGTGATGGATTTGAGAGTGAACATCCACAGCTCGCCACAGACAGTCTTAAAGGTGTAGTGACACTGTGAGCACAAAGCATTACTGCTGATATAAACGCAAGAAGAAAACTGGAAATGAAATGATGATGTTAAACTTTACCTAATCGTAATAAAAATATTATACTGCACTGTTTACTGATATTTCCTCAGTCTATTGTGGTTCAATTAAAGGGGTAAAAGCAAAAGTTGCTCTTTTATTATTTTGTAATGTTGTGAAACTTTGTCCTTGTCCTGTTGACTCACAGATAGTACGAAGACAGCAAACATTGTATTCCCTGAATGAATGGATGCAGTTTGATCTGTCTCCTGGCTACTTACAAATGCCTGCATGGCTTTCAGCTTTTGCTCCTAAGCAGACCTCATACTGTACAGTTTCAAAGTTTCCAATCACATAATTAATAATGCTTCTCTTATTATTATCTGTTGTAGGTTATATTAGACAAATGTCCTCATAATATTATTAAGAGGAATTATGTTTCTTATAGTGCGTGATTCACACAGAGCATTAAAAGAAACTATTATTTATTGGCTTAAAATATATATATATGAACTTTAGTGGTGCAAGAATTTATCATAAATAATGATAAAACTAAAAAAAAAAAGTAAAATGAGTAAAATACAAAGTGGCTACATTTGTTGTTCTTTTAGTTTAATGCTAACCTCAATCTAAGGCATTTGGTAAAACAGACCTCATGTAGTAAAGTGATATTTGTCTCAAAGGGGCTTTTTAGGATTAAAGCAAATACACATCCATTAAACTCTGGAATAGTGTGAGAACCATGGTTAAAATTGCACTTTCACGCTCCAGTACAGATGCATAATATTAGATGCCAGGATGTTGTATATGAACCGAGAACATGTTAGATTTTATGGGGAGCAGACTCAGTTGTAATTCATTGTAACTGTTTGAATAATAATGTGTTCTCCCTTTTGTGTTGGTTTGACATTGATACTGAAGATAGAGGCATATATGGAGCATGCTACAGTCTTTGCCATTTACAATTGACATACCTCATGTTTTTTATCTGAAGAAACTCACATCGCTTAATACAAAAATACAAGAAGAGGAAAATACATATTAATGATACGTGGTCTTAGGTTCGTAATACATCTATAAAAGTGCTTTTTGTGAACATACTTGGACCCCTCTCTTGGACATCTAGATGAAATCATCTCAGCTCCATACTGTATATGGCATAACAGTGCCAACCTCTGACTTTTGAGGTTTTTGTTGTTGTTGTTTTTCGCATTTTGAAGTTCTCATTAAGCACATTGTCTGCATTAGCGCAAGCATCAACTCAGGAGAGATAATCCACTGATTCTTGTTAGAAGTCCAATCACTCCAATTACATGTGCTCCAAAGTGACTTTTCCCAGTCATCCGGCCAGGGATTTCTTTAGCCATCAATTAGAAACGTCGCTTCTAATCTGAGCCGGCTTCCCAGACACTGGTCATTTCCCATTAGAGTCATTTTCCCCAGGATCCCATGGAGCGATAGACATCTCCGCAGCTCAATAGAGGAGACGTGGAGGAGACCATAATTAAAGAGGTGGCATTTACTCTCAGTCAGGCCCTCTCAGAGATCTGAATCTGCAATTACCTTCCAGAAAATAGCATTGTCAGGACAGGACCCACGTTAATAATGGCCCCCATCTCTGGGGCAGGGTACAGAATGCAATCATTTCCACTGAAGCCGCGCTTTGATTGTTTATCGCTTTACCCAGGGTTATCAGCCACTCTACTGTAGCGAATGTACACAGAAGGAAATAATCCTGTGGGCCACAAGAAGGGCTATTCAAGTATTTTGCTGAGTGGTGACAGGACTCATAAAGGGTAACTTTACCACCATACTCATAAAGGTTGTACTATCATGGATAGGATTCGCCATCCAGCCGTCTCGCTAAGTCTCACTATCTGTGAACATGCATCACCCCCTCTATTTTCACCCACACTTTCTGTCTCATTCACACATGCTGCAAGTGCATAGGCTCCCTCTACCAGTCCGTGCCTGACTTTCCAGATACTTTGTCAAGTGCATAAGGACCATTTGCACAGAAGGCAATTAAAAGCTTTACTGGTTTCTGCAGGCAGAAGGGTAGTTTGGGGGCCCCAGTCTACACATGAGCCAGCACCTTATTAGAGGGGGCTGGCTTTGTGCAGCAAAATGGCTCCAGTAATTTATACCAAATAGACTGCAGGTAGGGTATGAGAGCCAAGAGGAACGCATCTGCATTAATCAATATGAAATTATCCTGGACGTAATTTGTGGAGGGCAGCCATGCACCTGCCTAGAAATGTGATTGGGGAAGCCTGCAGACAAATAAGTGACTAAACACTGCTGAAAATCTTGTGGCTAGAACAAGAAAAGAGATCCAAATTTCAGTCCAATTGTCTGTCAATTCCCAAGAAAAGAGAAAACCGAAGAGTAAAACTAATGAATGTATAACCCGTTTGAAAACAATGGGTTTTTGAAGAATGCTGGATGCTTCCGACAGTAAGTCTTAAAGCTTTATAAGAGTTTAATAACACCTGTAGAATATTTGATGTAAACCTCCAAGCTCACTAAATGTGACTTCTAGATGATGAGCATCCCCGAACAAATGCAAATACAGGGGAGATGATTGTCAAGGGTTGTAAGGAAATAAATCTATTAGCATGGTTCCAGAGATAAGCGCGTCCTTAAAATGACCATATGCAAAGGTAGTGATAATGAGGATGTCCAGCGGATTTTCACATTTGCATATCTTCTAATCAATCCACTTCCCATCTGCTGCTTCGTGTAAAGGCCAAGATCACTGTGTCAAGATTTTTGATTCAATCTTTTGTTTACTCGATTTCTGTTTTTTAAGTAAGTCAGGCAGCTTACTTAGTGCGCCTGCACCTTTCTTTGTCCTTAACGTACTTGTGGTTTTTTCTGATACGCTTCTCCATGACAGTTTCCCAAAGTCATTAGTGTCAGTAAATAGAGGAAAAGCTGAGGACAATCTGGAGCTGGTCTAGCCCTTCTTTGGCAGCTGGTGACCTTCCTGGTCTGTATGCTCCATGACTCTCCAGCCTCGTTTTTTTTTTTTTTTTTCAGTTTGCAGACAGCCCGACTCTCTTTATCACTCTCCAGGATCAGCAATTGCTCACCGACAGTCTCTCAGTAATGCATCCATGCTGGGTATCTCTTCAGAGCACAGCTATGTGCTTTGCAAATGCAACATACAAGGAGTGAATACAAGTGAGAGAAAGCTGGGGGAGGGGTGGGGCGGAGATGGTTGGAGGGAGTTCGTAGCATTTCAAGTACCAGCCTGAAGAGGAGTATTTTAAGCTTTACAGGAAGGCAAGATTTTAAAAAATTGCCTTCTTTTAATTGTTATCAGAGAAGCATATCAGCATATTTCCCTGATATGCTGTTTCCTGTGGACTGTACACTATTAGGTTTGCAGGCATCCTAGATTGCTGCACCACCATGATGCTAGCATTTTAGTAACAATGATAGATGATCAAAAAAATTCAGGTCCTTGCACTAAAATTAAAAGCTCAGAAGCAAAGAAGAATTAAAGATAATCTCCTAGACAGTTGTGCATAAGCTCTTATACTGGACATGATAATACAAACTATAACCTCGAGAAACAAGATCTATATTTTCATATAACAACACAACAGGATGTGTTGAATTTCACTATTTTTCATTGACTCAAATAAGGCTTACCAATTATGCGGAGTGAAATACTGAAAACGTTTAGAGCCCTTCCTGTGATGCATGGTTCATAAGCATACTACCACAGGCTTAATTGCTTGGCAGACAAGGAACTGTACCCCCAAGCATAGATAAAAGGCTTCTAAACTCTCTTTTGTGGAGCGAAGAGATGAAAGGGCAAAGAAGACAGGAGCTTGTCAGAAAGAAGCCGGTTCCAGCAGCCTGTTAGTGTGCAGGTGTAGCAGACCAGAAGAGCGACAGGTTATCATCAGCTCCCTGCTTGAGGAATGAGACGCCTCGTCATCAAATCATGATGTCTTATTTCCCCCTCGACTCTCGCACCCAGTCATCTTCACTTCTGACATGACAGACGGCAGTGTTGTTTACAAATATGAGATGCTCACTGTACAGAGGTGCCTGCTCAAATTTAACTGCCTCATTTTGTCACGGTTACTGTAGCTCCAAATCTGAAGGGGAAAAAAAGAAAAATTTCCCTATGAAAGCCTATGACCTTTTCCTTTATGTTGCTTAGTAGTTAGAAAATAAATGATAGATACTAAACTCTAAATAAACTTTTTCACATGATGTTTTCCACATTCAGGGATATTAAAATAGTTTGCATTGCTTGAGATGCTTAAATAAAAGGTTCCTTTACGTTTACATGATCCTAAAATACTATGGACTGTACAGCCAAGGCAAGGTAGGAGCAACATTTACAAAGAAGAGAGAGAGAAGGAGAAGAAAAGTATAAAATGCTCTCAGCTGACCTAATCCATTACCTGCTTCCGCCTATCTAAGGAGAAATTCTGCTGTTTTTAGTCTTTTAGTCTTTCCTCTTTTCTTCCTTTTTTTTCATCTCACTTAAAATTGGGTAACTTGAGGCCACAAACAGTGTTCCTCTGATATTGTAAAACTGAGGCTGAGGCTGAACATTATTGTCATTCCATTTAAAACGACTACACTACGCTGCCAAAATGTGTTCCAATTCTCATGATCAATTTCTGGGACTCCTTCATATGTTTTTATCTTGCTATATTAAGACATATTGAATATAAACCTTATCTGCACATTACTTTTTATTACATTATGTTATCTAAAGGATTTAAAATGTTAATTGAGAACTTTTTTATTGTTTTTATTTTCAAATGTTACCATTTAGATCTGTTAGTTAACCATCGTTCCACTTTCCTACCAAAGCTACCGCCTTTTGAGTGTTTCTGGAGCTAAAGTGTGGCAAAACTAAGCTTTCAATTTGCACTACTTCATCCATGCCCTGTATAAGAATGGCTAATCAGATGAAATTGTGTTCCTCTATTTGAGAAGCGCTCGCACACGCGCACATGCACAAACAAGCAAACACGCTCAACTAGTGCTATACAAAATCAGCTTGTCAAGTTGGACGTTAGATTTTTTTCTCCCTAATCAAGTGTAAAGATGAAAGAACGTGGCTGAAAAGTGTTAATATCACATCTAATAACTGTAATACTTTTTCATGAATGTCTTAGTTCATTTGATAATCAAACTAGAATAAAAAAAGATGCATTTTGGTTAAATTAGTGCCTCATTTCCATATCAAGCGGGGCTATTAATAACATGGAGCCAGTGTGCAATTTCTCTCAGTGCTCCATGGGAAATGAGCTATGAAGAATAGCAATAATTGTCAATGGACATCTTTGCAACAAAGCATCTGCTTCATGCAACATAATCAGCCCTGTCAAAATTCTGAAAGGCCTCAAACACTGAGACAGAAAACATGGAAAGCACTTAATTAAGAAGAACGAAAATGGAAACAAGTGTAATTTAATCTTGTTTGGAGTTTCATTACACTCACACTCTTGCACTCCCCTCACAGTTAATTTTCTGCCAACTCTGGTGTTAGACTCCAGTGTTATAACGCTACAGATACTTGGCTCATCAAAATTTTTGTAAATGGGGTTTTGAATCTACTAAAAAAAAAAATCATTTTCTTTTATGAATAATTCTTTGCTGAAAAACAAATCCTACTATCTCTCAACTAAACAACTCAGGTATCAAATGTTACCAACCTAATAAAACCAAAAACAGGTTTTCAGAGCTATTAGTAATGCTTTAATAATCATAATTAAGTAACTGCAAATAGTTAATTAAACTTTAGTTAACTGTTACTTCATTGCTAACAAATATTGAGATGGCCAGATGTAACGTTTTCTAATCATTGTGGATAATATCATTTGTGGTGCAGTGTTACAAGTTTCTGTAATATAAAATAATAAGTGTATTGTATAATTTCAATTCATAGCTTACAGCCGATAAGAACTGTACCATGCTGTATGCATACTTCATATTGTATCTACACTATTATTTTTTCATGATTAATGATCCTATCTACATTCCCAGAGTGGCATATACCGCCAGTTTGTCAAATATGCTGGAGTCTCAGAATTTCATACAAACTGACCAAAACCTGCCACGAAAAGAAAGAAAGAAAGAAAGAAAGAAAGAAAGAAAGAAAGAAAGAAAGAAACCCTTATCACTGTCTCCAGATCTGAATTTAATCACCACCTGCCTACTGAACTTAAAGGTATTAAAAACATCAGATGCAACCTTACAATAACCATGCAGATAATGTTCATAAATCCTTGTTTTATTATAAACCACTTATTAGTATCAAATTAGTTCATTCTTCATTCTTTTACAGTAATCAAATGCTGCAACAGAGGTCTGTGAACCCTTGCCAGAAATTCTGCTTTAATTACTTATTAAATGTAGTCTAGTCTTCATCTTGTTGACAGTTATAGACAAATACAGTCTAACACACACAAAGCATGCTTGTACTTTCATACTTCTGTTGAGCACACTCAGTAATCATTTGCATTCCAGGCTGGAAATAGTAAGCGAACTTGCGCGCTAATGAATTCTTCGGATGTTACTGTACTTAGTCGGGTGTGATCTTCAAGAATGTTGGATGTCAAATTTTCACTATAGAGATCCCGTCCTACAGTTTGAGGAATTTAAGGTTTGTTACTTTTCTTCCTACGAGTGGTTGCCCTTTAAACGTTATATTAAGAGCACAACATATGCAAGGGCTGCTTTGTTACCTCTGGCCCTGGAGGTCTTGTGATCATCGGGTGAACAAATAATGTCAAACTGTATCAAGATTATTTACATAAGGCTTTCAAGGAAGCAGTGTCTTACATGAAACCCAAAGCACACAGGAGGCAAAATGGCTCACATGAACAGAAGTTAGCTAATTAATCTAGAGAATAAAGTTTTTTGCAATTCACAGCCAAGTGTTCAATAACGACATCAAAGTGCGGCATCTGTGTTATTAACTTAGGCTATGTTTGTGTATGATTGCTACTTATATGAAGATCATACCCATTTTATGAGCGACCAATTTAAAAGTCCTGGCTTTGTATAGCAGATGAATTTAATGCTCAGCTTCAACAAAAATGCACAAGTTAGATAAGTTGAGCACAAAGTAAAATGGTTTTGTGTGTTTCAGTTTTTCAGATCTCAGTCAAATTTACAAATTTACACACAGACAGACGACATGCTGCAGGATTTAATGAATGTTATATATTAACTGAATGTATGGTGACCTTCAGTCACAGAGCGAGTTCTACATTTATTAGAAATATATTTAAAATTAATGCTTGCAGGGATGGATTACTAAAATCTACAGTCTATGCTGCGGAGACATCCTTGTGACATTGCGTTGAGCATTCAGTGCAGTGTTACTGAGATTAAAAGAGCTATGTGTACCGTTGGTGGGAAAAAATGGATTACAGTGGCTCAAGCTTATAATGAATGAAGATACTAAGAAATGTGTGCATGGATTAAACAGGCAGCCCATGTATGAAATCTGCTGCAGGCTACTACAAGACACAAGTGTCAACTTGGACTTCAACTGCCTTACTATTATTCATTTTACAAAAAAGATTAGAACATTTTTATGGTGGATGCCAGGACTCTATTAGTCATTGTGACATCATCAGTTTCTTTTTAATTTGCCACAAACAATAAGACTGAGCAGGAATTAAATGCCACAGTAGAAAAAATTCAGACTGGAATTCATAATTAATTACATGGAGTCGTAGTACACAAACAATACAGAAATGAGTGTTTAGCGGCTAAAAGCATCACAGAGTTTGTCTCCTTCAACTGTCATGCAGAATGTTACAGCTGGAAGATATTAATATACCACATGCATTTCAGTGTCGTAAATATGGGCAATAGATGTGATATCCCACCTACATAAAATTTTGATGCACTTGGAAATTAAATATGGGACATCTTTGGCAAAAATTATGTTCTTGGGGTACGAGAAGACAAATTTTCCACCTTACATATTTTTCATGAAATAATCCATCAGTTCTCTGTCAGCCAGTAAGATTATTTTAAGAAGGTGACTTGAGGTTATACAGTAAACAAAGTAAAGGAGAGTGTAAAGAATTGCTGGATTATTTCACTGAGCTAGGATTAGATGATCATTCCATGTTCAATTTTTTTTTTTTGAATCTAGCCTTTAATCAACCTACAGTTTTGAAGCTCAGAACTTTTTTGGGTTGTTAATAATAATTCTAGTCCTCTCAAAAATAATTTTACATATACGCTACAACACCATTAAGAAGTTTGGAAGTATCAGTCCCTTAGACACCAACATCAAATGCTTTTCTAATATCAGAATTTTGGGCCAAAATTCATTGATTAACCACAATGGAAACAATTTCCAACAAGACAAAAGCATAAATTTCTCTAATGACAGCATATTTCAAGTTATGTGACAAAGTAAGTGCATTTAGGTATGTAAGTACAAGTATGATGTTCTCTGAAACCTGTCTAGCTATGTGTATATATATATATATATATATATATATTATATAATATATATATATATATATATATATATATATATATATATATATATATATATATATACACATAGCAAAAAGGAAACTAAAACCTAATCAAGTTATGTGGCCGTGGGCAAAGCTATCCAGGAGCAACAGGTGTAACCTGTCGTATTTAAACCTCTGTCATGTTGATGCTAGAGAAGTGGGTGGTGTCAACCTCCCAAGATCTTAAGCCCTTAAGGAATATGTAGTGAATACTTGAAAGTCTGGCAGATGATTTAAGATCTCCAAATTAATTGAATTGATCCTGTAAGCAAAATGATCTACAGGTCACATATTTGTTTAATTTTTACCTGACACAAGCCACTCCAGCTACTTGAGCTCAAGAGGAGAAAAGGAAAGGAAAAGAAGTCTCAAAGAAACTCAAAAGTCAGTGAAGTGAGTTTTTTTTTTCCATATGAAAAAGTAAGTAATTTCTAACTTGGGATAAATAAATTATTCTGTAGTCTTTTTTTTTTTTTAGTAAAATGACTATAAAACAAAATACAAAACATCCTCACAGAATATTTGTTTAGCAGAAGGTGGAAGAGTTGAAAACTACTACACAAGTAAGTTTCTCAAGGTCTAATGATCTGTTTGATCAACTACTAGATTTCACTTTCCATCCAATGATTATTTGAATTTTTATTACATAGATTAAAATCAAATTAGAAGAAACGCTGGATCCTCAGGCTTTTCTACAATCTCCATTGTTCAGTATTATGACTATTTCCAAAGCAGTCTGGAAAAAAAGTATGTGACTAATGTCAAAATCAATTTTTCTCTCGCCGCCATGTTCTGATAAGGTCACTGGGACTCATCTTGGCACTGTAGCCCTTTTTTCTCCTGCTCATAAGTTCTGTCTATATCAGTCTCCATCACTCAAAGCACTGAATACTTGTCAGTAATAATATCAGTGATAACTTGAATTTTTTTTTTAATTAGAAAAGTACTTGAGATTGGCAGTAGAGGACTGCTATAGTCATTGTTCAAGGGTACATTATTGCAGAGGCCTATTCATACATGATCAATACAGCAGATATGACAGAGATTAAACAGAGATTCATCTCAACGAGCCAAGAATATGATCGATATTACTTATTTTCTTTATTTAAACAAGCAAAAATACTGAAAACAACCTAATTTACAATTTACATGATATATATTTTGCAGAATGTCTATAGAATAGAAATCATCCTGTTCTAACTTTGAGTCAGAGCGCACAACGGCTTTGGAGCTAGCATTAGCAGGTGGATAGTACCTTGGGTGAGTTTCAACAAATGCCATACATAAACTACTAAGCGACACATAGAAAATATGAAAAGCAATCTGAAGAAATAAGCTTTTATTTATTTATTTACTTGCAAATGAAAATTGTAATGCACCAAGTGTATGTACTGTGCACCATACACACTAATGAAAAGCCGGGGCTGTTAAAAGTCTAACAGACTAATACAATGAAATGATTATTCTTGAGCCGTCCTATTCTTGAATTGTTAGATTATGTTGCCTGTGGTCACGTTCAGTAAAGCCTGTTTCCCTGCCCTTAAATTAAACTGATTTAAATGCTCGATAAGCATCGCCTCTTCAGCTGTGATCTTATCATCCATCCCTTCCACTTCAAAATGGGTCAGTGTATCATCGCTGTGATATTAAAGGCATTTGATGTGGGCTGCAAAATGTGACATTTCACTGCTGTGTTTACAGTATATTTGACTAAAACCCAACCGGCTCAGATATTTGGGTGTTTTTGTCATTATATGGTGCAAACATTCAAAAACTGTAACATATTTACTTGTGAATCGAGACTAGTGCAAGAAGGCCACTTATTGCTCATTCTGTACAATAGTGTCCATCCATCTGAAAGGGAATTAGTTATCACGGGCCTGCAGGGAGCCTTAACAGAGTTTTGTTTCAGAGAATGGCATACCAGAAGCTGCTTTGTGTTTGTTAAATGAGCAACATCAGAAGTAGAAAGAAGAAACAATGAGAAGACGCAGTGGGAAGTTTCATCTGTAGTGTAAATACATTAGATTTCTTTATTTGAATGGGTTTTTCCCCCCAGTTTTTTCTCCAGCCTGTGATGTTATAGCCTAACACACATGGACCTAACTTATACCATGAATCTGAATACATCCCTGTGTAAAATCAGTAAAATGCTGAAATAAAAACTTCCACATCAGTGTGGTAGTTAGTACAGTATTATACAGAAATCTGTTTAATAGTGTGTTTCATGCGTGAGAGAGCGCCTTTTTGTTGTTGTTGTTGTTGTTGTGCTAAGCTGAATGAAGCTAGGCAGAATGCTACAGGGATAGCTCTAAAGAATGTAGCATCATGGTCAGTGTAGTCCGTGCTGCAGGGAGAATGGACTACACGTGTCAATCGTGGTTCAAGAGTTGGGAGTTGCCTTGTTATCGGAAGGTTGCTGGTTTGAGCCCTGGCTTGGACAGTCTCGGTCGTTGTGTCCGTGTGCAAGACACTTCACCCGTTGTCTACTGGTGGAGGTCAGAGGGCCCGGTGGCGCCAGTGTCCGGCAGCCTCGCCTCTGTCAGTGCGCCCCAGGGTGGCTGTGGCTACAATGTAGCTTGCCATCACCAGTGTGTGAATGGGTGGCTGGATGTGTCAAGCGCTTTGGGGTCCTTAGGGACTAGTAAAGCGCTATATAAATACAGGCCATTTACCATGTGTCCGTCTGCGCGAGGAGGGAGTTGTCACCCAGCAGAAACAGGAGCTGGAAGCATGTAAATATAATAATAACCACTGCAGCCAAAAAGAGTGCCTGACAAGCCCAGTTGTAAGTAAGCTATTAAGACTCGACTGTACACTGTGTTCGTGTTTTCCTCTGAAACAATAAGCTCCGTTGGAGCAGCCTTTCAACTGCTAGCAAAGTTGACCCAGACAACAAAGTAAAGCTAGTTTTCAGCTACAAACCGGACATATTAGCCAGAGGTCCCTTTACTACGGTTCGGAGCCGCAGACCTTCAGTAACAGTAATCACACAGCAATAGTACATTTACGTAGTTGTAAAAAGGATGATAATATATTAAGTAATCCAAAGTATTCAGAATACATTACTTTAATTGAGTAACGTAACGGAATACGTTACAAAACAATACATTTTGGCGCATGTAATCTGTAATCTGTAGTGGAATACATTTTAAAAGTAACCTTCCCAACACTGCTGGCTGAGCATTATGCTGCTGAACTTTAGCTGACACGTCATTAGAATAGTAGCTTGGGGGTATAAGAGAAACCATATTACTTGCAGGGCCATACTTCTTGTATTGCTCTTGGTCAGGACCATTACCACCTGGGAAGGACCACTACAGTGCTGATTGAATAGTGATAGCAGTCTCATTAAGAGCTGGCGTTATCAATGCAAGTTAAATGTCAGCTAAGAAGAAACTTTCCAACACAGAGTCACAGAGGTGCTTTTAAAGGGGAAAAGAGAGAGAGGGGGGGGGGGGTGTTTAAGTTTAAATTACTCTTTTATTTGTACTGCAATGTACTTAATTTTGTTGTAAGGCAATGTGTATATTCTCACCAGCAAAAATGAAATAACCCTAAAAAGATGTGAGAACCTGTAGGTAAATATATGAGTGCACAATCCTTTCCCAAAGTTACCAAGTCAAGTCAATTGATTCATATGTAAAAAAAAAATTTAAACAACACTTGCTGGCTAATAGGGTTTTACAGGCACACACACTTGTAATCCAGGTCTCAAGAACCCAATTACAAACATGGAACTTACAAGTTACTTGATCTAAAATAAGTATTATAAGTCCACGTGGATACTGATGAGGTACTATACTATCCAGTGTCTCAAAATGGCAAAGATTCACACTTATGTGTGTGTATTTGTGTATGTTTGTAATCCTATTGCCTGAATAGCCTAATCAATAGGTCTATCTAGTCTCCAGAGTAACCACTGCTATTTTCAGTTTTTAAGATCAGAGTTTAGCTGAAAGGGGAACATTATTATTATTATTATTATTAGCAGTAGTAGTAGTATTATTATTAGTATTATTATAGTTGAGATGGAGGAAGACATGATCAGTCTGTGGACATTATCCAAATTTCGCGCCTGCGCAGTAGCTATATTTTCTAGCCATTCAAGCTACCCCAGCCAGCTAGACAAATGTAAGCTAGCAGAGATATAAATTAGACAAAGAAACCTTGTAAAGAGACTGAATGAAAAAGAGTTCAAAGTGACGGACCGTGAAAGGAGCAGGTGTAATACAAAGCTTTATGCGTTATTCGATATATGTGGGAGTATGAAATTGAGAGGTACGCAGTCACCACGTCTTTTTAAACTTTTTTGCCAGCAGCCAGTGTAGAGATTAGCTAGCTAGCCGCTAGTTAGCCGATGTTGTTTTCCCACCAGCAGGCTGAACCAAAGCGCTTCGTTAGTTAGCATCCTGTCTCAGCGAAGGCCCTTTTGTTTCACGCCGGCTAATGCGGGGTCTAAACAACACGGCACGGAATCAACTTGAGGTATCTTTAGTTATTTTGTGTCGCAGATGAGAAGTAATACAACTGATCTAAGTGTGCTGGGAAACATGCGAACAGATTTATTGCTAACATGTTGTGTGCTAGCTGATGACTATTCGCCGTATTTGCGGTCTGCTAAAGTGAAGTTAAGCTTGCTAATGAAAAGGTTAGCTACATACGTATTGAACATAAAATCGATAAATATCTAAAATATGATGCTTCCCCTTTTATTACTGTTCTTATTTGAGCAAGTTTGTTGTTAAATGACGACATATGGTGAAGCGGCGTAAATGATGGTCTGGAAATTTGTATTGATACTTTAGCTAACATTGAGCTGTTGCTTTATTTGCTATTTATTTTTTAATGTTTTTCATACTAACTTACTGTTAGTCACACTTGTTTACATCTGGAAAACCGTATTGGGTAATGTAAGTTGTGAGGCTCAATACAACTCCTGCGGTGTAACTTTTAGCTAATGCAATCCAGCTAGTTGAATGTTAGTCCGCATAGCATCATCTGTGTTGTGTTACAGGCGAGGTAGCACAACTCCAGCTAATGTGTTGGCCAAACAAAGTTGCAGGTGAATCTTAAGTTTAATACACTGACCTATCAGCCGAGCAGCCACCTAAAGGATGTGGCGAGCGATAAATTGTCCTAAATTATCGTTAACGTTTAGCAAAATACTACAAACCTAAATTACTCATCCGGATAACCAGTATGTTGTCGTGAGTGCTGCACTCAGTTTTTAATAACGTGGCATTCACGACTGATTTTTATTTATTTATTTAAGCAATCACTTTCCTGTGGTTCAATTTGTTGACTTTTTGGGGGGGATAAATGTGACGGGTTTGTTATGAGCATTTTCTTCATTTCTAGATGCTTCTGTAGCATGGGGGCTCTTCAGTTACTACTAGATAGGTTGAACAGCTCTATATTCAAGGCCTAATATTTGTTTCCTTTTTTTTCTAGTATGTAACATCAAGATAAGGTCATGAAGGATCCAGTGATAACCTAAAAACATCCATCTGTGTACATTTCAACCATTCAAGAGGTGATTATAAGGAGTTGGTTCTTGCTCTTTAGGGCACTAGGCTCAGATGTGTGCAGACTTGATTGTGTAGATTCAGTTTGACTACTCAAAGCACTGATACAAGGCTTTATACTGGAAACCGCACATACACATTAGCATGAGTGAGCGCTATAGCTTGCAAATTATATCACAATATTTCTAGGAAATTTGCCATAGCGATAATTCTGACATTACAGAGAAGGTAAAAAAATACTGAAAGATGTTTAAATGATGCTTGCAGGCAGCAGCATTTATAAGTGCAAGTAAATGATGAGCATATGCCATTCTGCTTTTCCAGTGAGCTACTGTCACTGATGACATACTTCCTAATTTAAAACAATGCAGCGTTTATAGTGCAATAGTAGTGACAGTATGATTTAGCTGTAAGCAAACAAGTTGCTCGGTAGTGTTTTTCCTGAAAATTTTAACAATAACTACAGTGACATAAACTCGTAGCTGTACAATACTGTACAGAATAAAGGAGAAAATCTTCCACCTAGGATGTTGCATCTTGGGTCCAGCTTTTATTTATTTCTTTATTACATGGTTCCACCATGTAAGCGCGTCAGTAATTTCCATCCACCGTTTGCCCTTGCTGTCATATGGAGCGCAAGCAGAAAGTCTTCCTGTGATGCTTGGTGGAGTCATTTGTTTTCTTTTGAGTCGGAAATCGTCAGCGCCTGCTGTCTCGTCCTTCTTAGCCTGGTTGTACTTGCAGTGTGTTTTTTATCTCAGAAGGTAAAATATGTTTGCTATTTCCACCTGTAGCAGGAACAGTTTTCTTGGAAATTTTTAAAAGTTCTGTTCTTATTTGGAAATTGTGGAAGTAGCTCCCTTTTTTAGGTACCAAAGTAACAGAGTAGGGAGTGTAAATGTATAGCATTGATATAGCAATCATATCACGATATATTTTTATAGAGACATAGAAAGAAGTCTCATCGGAGTCTACAATAATCCAAAACAGTTTCAGTCATACTGTGTCTACAGCAAATTCACTGACCGCTGGTTTTTATTTAACGAAATGTTTTCTTTAGGTGATAAAACTACATAATGTATGATCGTGTGTTATGGTTAAGCAAAGTCATAACACACACAGAGGAGTACAAGAACATTTTTAGGTAAAACATTTATGCATTTAAGATTAAGTTTACATTATTAGTATAATGTATTATAAAACATGGAAATGGCGACATCAGCTTGCCCTTTGACACTGGATATTGTCTCAGAATTGGAACACTTTTGGGCTCAAATTAAATATTGGAAATTAAAGAAATTTTACTTTATTTTTTTATGTAGCACATGGTAGGAGGGAGGTACAAAAGATGATTAATGCTAGGGACGTTTGCCAATTGTCTAAAAACATGACCAGTTTCATCATTTTTAATAGAAATTTACTCCAAGAAAGTGTGATAAGGATCACAGGGCTTTAGAGACTTTTGAACTTACTGCAAGAAAATATGAACTTAAATGATCTTATGTTAGGAGAAAAATAAAAATAAAACTGTGATATCCAGCTCTGATAAATATGAGCAGTTATATGTAGGTTTTGGTATATTGCTGTCATAAACATGCACTGAATAAGTGAAATAAAAATGGCATTTGTATCTTGCCATTGTTATAAAAATAGTATGGAGCACTTGATTTTTTTTTTTTTAATTTTATTTTATTTTTTTCAGAAATTTGTGGAGAGGCATGTCTTGTAGGTGTCCAAACATTAGGCATACAGTTCGGACGAACTATAAATCCCGCTTCAATTCCTGCTGTTCTGAACAGCCAACATCGTTTTGACCCTTTTTTTTGCCAGCCACAACTGCTGAAAGATAACCTTTTGATTTATTTAGTTATGTAATATTGGCTGTTTTCATTGAAGCTTTTCTGTTTTTTTTTCTTGCTGTAATCATTTTTGTAATAAATCACGCTGACTATAGCTTTACTCAAACTTTGGAGATGTGCTTTTAGGGTGACTGGCGACTGGCTGTCAAGTTATGGTACTTTTTACATAAAGGAAAAGTACAGAGAATACAGTTAACTGTACATGAGGATGGTTTCATTTTCATTTTGTTTACTCATGTTTCAAATGTGTTTCCAGGCTGATTCATGAAAGCTAAACTTTATGCTGTTTAATTCTCGAGAAATACTCGTTGTTTATTGTTTTCTTGTAATGTTAGTGCTTTAAGGACGCAAGTGAGTGGTACCACAGAGCCAGCGATGTCACGGGTTCCCACTCCTCCTCCTCCTGGGGAGATGTCAAGTGGACCTGTGGCAGAGAGCTGGTGTTACACACAGGTATGGTCACAACGGTACTCTTTTTATTCTTTTCTGCACCTATCAATGATAGAACTATTTTTATTTCTTATATAATTGTATTTGAAGTGGCAATCTTATACACATGTAATTACTGGTAGTAATGAAAAATAAAGGTAAATATACTACAGGTCACCAAATTCTGGGGGCAATAAAGAAAAATATTGACTTTTTTCCCCCCCTTCCTAAATGCTGCACATAGCTGAGTCTGTGAATAGCAGAGCTGAGAGGTTGATCTGTAGCCTGACACCTGCAGCTCCTCATCTAACTGGCTACACCCACTTTTTGCATTTGATAATAAAAGTCAATTCATCTCTTGCACACAGTGTGAAGCTGTAGCAGTAAGAACGGCTTATTTTACATTTGGGGTAACTTAATACAGCGTTTTACTCCCAAGTATGTTGTCAGAGGCACAGTATTTCTAATATTATAAACATATGCATATAAATATTTTGGTACTTTAATAAGCAAATTGCAGAGTAAATCATTATCAGGTTATCTCATTATAAATAGGCAGTGACCCTACAGGCATTAGAAAAATGAAAGCTTCTTGGTTGCCACTTTAAATGCAGATTTATTTTTTTTTAATGTTAGTTTTAAAATCATATTTTCCTGTTGTTGTTTTTTTTTTTTTTGTTTTTTTTGTTTTTTTTATTCTCAAATTTTATTCTCCTTAGAATATTATTACTGAGGTCGGGGGTGGCACAGCTGTTAAATATCAACAGTAATCCAGCATACAAAAGATTACACCATACAACAGCAGCTAAATTGAATTTGGTCTTCATTAATGTTACAATTTTACATCTTTTGTGATTTTATTTTATTTATTTTTTTTTTTTTTTTTCCCCCCTCTCTCCCTATAGTGACACTTTCCAAGTGATCAGAATTTACTGTGGGAGTATGTTAAGTTTCACATTAGGGGTCTGATGGGTCCTTATGTGTCTTATTCTTGTTCAAGGTCAAAGTTGTGAAGTTTTCCTACATGTGGACCATAAACAACTTTAGTTTTTGCAGAGAGGAAATGGGAGAAGTGTTGAAGAGCTCAACTTTCTCTTCTGGCCCTAATGACAAAATGAAATGGTTAGTACTCAAGATAAACCTTTTACTGCTGCTAGATGTTTGTTGTTTTTTTTTCTTCTTCCCTTTAGTTTCTGTGGCCATGAAAATCACTGATGTGTTGAATAGCTTTTAGAGTTTTGGAACTGTAAACATGGTTTAGCTTTTTACTATTTATATCAAATTTTTTGCCTGATTGAGTTCCTAGAATTTTCTAGAACAAACCCGCATGTCCATAAAAAGTATATTTGTTTTCAGTATGTGAACTCTGCACATAGGTGATAATTACACACAGCTGCTCAGAAACACGAAAATTGCGCCTAAGGGCGCGTCGCAGTACTGTTTTAAGTTTGTATGATAACTGACGTGCAGTGTTATCTGTTCGCTTGGCAGGTGTCTGCGAGTCAATCCAAAGGGACTTGATGATGAAAGCAAAGATTATTTGTCATTGTATTTACTTCTTGTTAGCTGTCCAAAAAGTGAAGTCAGAGCAAAGTTCAAGTTTTCTTTGTTGAATGCTAAACGAGAGGAGACAAAAGCAATGGGTGAGTGCAGGATTTTGAGTGGGTTTTTTTGGGTTCCTTTTCATTCCCTACTTGTAAAAGCTATAACAAGACTGCAATTTTGTTTTTTTTCCTCTTGGTTGCAGAAAGCCAAAGAGCATATAGATTTGTCCAAGGCAAAGACTGGGGCTTCAAAAAATTTATACGGAGAGATTTCCTCCTTGATGAAGCCAATGGACTTTTACCAGATGACAAGCTCACCCTGTTCTGTGAGGTAATCTTTCCTTTTATTCTTCAAATTAAAGTGCTACCATTTTGTCTTTTTTGGTCATTATATTTAGCAACATTACAAATGACATGAACCACAATTTCTCTACTCGATTGCAGTCAAAAGTTCTATCGATTGTAAAAATTGTAAGCGATTAAATTCATATTGGGTTCTTTCCGCTAACATTTGGCTAGTGGAAAGAACCTGGTTGTCTTTTTTCTTTTTTTTTTTTTTTTCTTTTTTTTTGTACCAGTTGTTGTGTTATATTTGGCTTTATAAAGTATTCATTTGTTATGTTAAATTTTAAATGAAGTCTTCAACATTAGACCACTCTTATATGAACTTAATTACACCCATGTTGCGACCTTTTAATGGATTAGAGCTCTTGACATGACCACATTACACCTGAGTGCATGCTGTGGTGCAACTTATTGTTAGGATTTGCTTCAAATGACATTGAACTGTTGGCAAAAGAAATGCTTCCCCCATCACACATCATTTGTGTTGGATCTTGTTTTCTGAAATAATTGAATTTGGTGTGTCAAGAAGAATGAACATCTACTGAAATCTTCTTTCAAGGGACAAGTTAAGTGAGGTGGCAGTGAATTTTCATGTACGTGCAATTGAGTTAGTATTGCTAGGATTACAATTTGCCAGCCAGCGTTTCCAGAAGGATTAAACAGTTTCAGAGAAATTGCCACTTTGATAAATAAATTGCATTCAAATTAAAGACAAACTGTCTCTTCCCATCAATTAGGGATGTCAGCAAAGTTAATTAATTTTGGATTTAAGTGGTTGTATGTTTTCAAGCATTTTGCCATCCTAATTGTAGGTTCCCTAGTCTGGATAATACACACTAAAAAGAAAGAAATCAAACACATATTGGCTGCTAAATGTTTGCTACATATTTGCTGCTGGATTTGTTAGCATGTTTTGACTTGATACAACAGCTTTAGTTTGTTTTTTTTGTTTTTCTCTCTGCTATACAGGTTAGTGTTGTCCAGGATTCTGTTAACATTTCAGGCCAGTCTAACATGAACATGCTGAAGGTACCAGAGTGTCAGCTGTCTGATGACCTCGGGAACCTGTGGGAGTGTTCACGCTTCACAGACTGCAGCCTCTATGTGGGAGGGCAGGAGTTCAAAGCCCACAAATCCATCCTTGCAGGTAAGACCTCCCTGGCCTCCACAACTTAAGTTTGTAACAACTCAGAGAAAAGCCCTCAAAATGGGCCAAGACAGACACATCTGTGCCGCCTCTGAACAGCTTCTGTGGAGAGCTATAAGTACCTCGAAAGGCTACGAGCAGTCTGTGTTCATGGCTTGATTTGTAGCGGCCTACTTCTGCAGTGGGTGCTAATCCACACCACTACCCCTGCTTGGCCCTGCTTGACCCAGATGACTGTAAGATTCAGGAGATTGAGAGGCTGGCTCTGCTCTCTAGTTCATCTTCATTAGACATGGTGGAAGCCTCAGTGCTCAAAGAGGAAGTGCTAACAAAGTGGCAGCAATATAAATTTTGCAGCATTTTATTTTAATAGTATAGATATTTGTGGACTTTTTACATCTGTCTTCTAAGATCTTAGTAATTTATGTGCTGTTTCCTTATGTGACATTGATGCTTATATGCTTGGATGAATTAAGACATTTTTATTTGCTTTGCTAATGTGCTCAATATTGTTGACGAGTCATTGGTAAATGTCAAAAGTGTATATTTTTTAATATATATATTTTTATGCATTTTTTTTTATTTTTTATTTTTTTTTTGCAGCGAGGTCACCAGTTTTTAATGCTATGTTTGAACATGAAATGGAGGAGAGTAAAAAGGTAGGAGTAAAACTTTAATTGTCACGTCCTCAGCAAATCCTTTCAGTACTGTTATTGCTTTTGTGTATATATACATACTAGGTTCTGTGCACTAAAGAAAGCCGTCTAAATTTGCAGAACCGTGTTGACATCAGTGATGTGGATCCTGATGTCTTTAAGGAAATGATGGGCTTCATCTATACAGGCAAAGCACCAAATTTGGAGAAAATGGCAGACAATTTGCTGGCAGCTGCAGATAAAGTAAGTGCCCAGTGAGATTATGCTTTTATTTGACCAGACATCTACTGCCATTTTCTCTTGTAAAAGTAGAAAATTAACCTTATAGTCTTATGGTCTTGCTTTGTATTGTATTCAGTTACTAACTCACTAGTAACTTAAAGAGTGAAACTGTAAAGCTGAAATGGTAATTGTATGCAGTATTGTCATGGACAGTAGTGTACCTTGTGAGCGTTTGAAGCCTCCAGCTGTTCAGTGAATGGAACATGCAACACTATATGTAAGTCAATGAGGCTTAAGGGCTAATGTGGTCTGTTCTGTAATTATGTAGCTGTTAGCCGTCGTAGTCTGTATTTTTTTACATTTATTTATTTATTTATTTATTTATTTATTGGGGGGATGTGCTCATCCACGGTGTGTGCTTCCAAACACATACGTGTAGGCAGCTCTTCAAACTTTAAAGGGCTGATTTAACTAAGGTTGCTGATATGCTGATGTGGTTTCTCTTCTGTGTTGAGACTGATTTGTCTAATATTTTCGTCTAGGGATGTTATTGTGTAGCTGGAAAGGGATAAACTGTTAGAAGAATCAAAACTGTACTGAGTGAGCTTTCTGTCATTCCCGTAAACGCGGTGCTTCAGGGACGCTTCAAGGGAATTTCTTCAAATTCTGTACAAACCATTCTAACTCAGGGATGCATTTATTAGGTCTTACTTGTCAAACCTAAAGCTCTCTGTGACCTCACAAAACATTTTGTTATAAACGGTGTGTAAAAGATTGATGTCGACAACATTTAAATTTTCGTTGTCGACGTGTTTGTCACTGCTGTGTTGGTTTGCATTCAGAAACTATACAGATACAACATAAAGGCACAAATGAGCTAATTAGTGCTAATCAGCAGGTTAATTAAGTCTTAAAATTTCACTCAACAAAACAGAAACGCAGGCTTTTCAGATCAGCTTTACCGCACAAACAGCTGTATGATTATTTTTTTCAGATCATTCAATTCAGTTAAAATACTCAAGCATACTGGAGAGGTCCACTGTGGTGGCTGGAACTGGCAAAGTTACACCACACAGACAGCAGTCAGCTAAGGCTCCATGTGTCGGCACACCTGCCAATCAAAGCAGGCATCCTCCTAATATTAAACTCATACAGGATTCATGCATATATATATATATATATATATATATATATATATACATATATATTTTTTTTTTTTTTTATTTTTTGGTTGTCGTTGTTGGTTTGATTTGAGGGTTTTTTTGGGGGGTTTTTACAGTTTACAATTTTTTTTTTTTTAAGAAACATCCGTTCTCAACATGTTTAATGGTTCCTTTATTGTAATCATCTCTAATGGTAAAGCATCTCCAAGTATGAGGACATAAGAAGAGTTTTTGCGCACTTGTACTGTAAACACACAACACAAATTTCTTCATTCTCCCTTACATAACTCATAAGTTTAAACTGGATGTAAACTGCAACTCTACTGGTCGACAGAGGCATAGAACTGCAAGGTAGTGCTTTTAGTTTTCTTTAAAATGCTTATTAGAGAGCCTTCTGCTTCAGCATTTTGGATCCTCGTCATTTTTTTCTCCATTTCTATTAGGATTGCTGAGTCATCCATTCCAGTAAATGATTGCATCCGTAGCCTTAATGTGCATTTGCACTAACTGTGATAAAACCGTAAGTCACCGGCATTTATTTAACATGTAGACTATAATCGCTGCTCTCTGTGTTTTCCCCCCCCCTCGTTCCATCACCTCCACCCCAGTATGCTCTTGAGCGCTTAAAGGTTATGTGTGAAGAGGCCTTGTGCAACAGCCTTTCAGTGGAGAATGTGGCCGACACCCTCATCCTGGCTGACTTGCACAGTGCCGAGCAGCTCAAAGCACAAGCCATAGATTTTATCAACAGGCAAGTATCGCAAAAAAGAAAAAAAAACTCCAGTGATAAATTCCTGCTGCCATTTCTGTTTACCAGCCCTGAATGCTTACCTTTTTATCTCCTTGCCATAGGTGCAGTGTCCTGAGACAGCTGGGCTGTAAAGATGGAAAGAACTGGAATAGCAAGTATGTAATTAGCTGATATATGTGACACAAGATTAATACCACACTCTTATCTCTTTCCCCAACCAGATGCATTAGAATTCATTGTTTTAGCCCAGGTAGACAGAGTGCTATTTGCCTTTTCAGTTTGAAGCTCCATATCTTTGTATCCAAGTTATTAATAGACTCATTCCTGGATAAACCCTGGAAATGGAATATTTGTAGAATTTTAAAAAGAATGCAGGTGGTTGCCGTGGGAAGATTTTTTTTTTTTTTCTTACTTCTCTTCCAGATGATGTAGTGCAGTGTTACAGGACACCTTGAAATATTAAGCTTATTTCTCTCTGTTGTATTCACAGCGCGACGCATTCCACCGCTCTATTAATTTTAGTTTATGCATGTGTGCGGAAAGCACTAATGGCCCTTTTTCAAGTTTAGCATACAACTCACAAATCAAATCCCACTTATTTGCTTTGTCATTACGATCTCATTTATGTTTATTGGTTTTTAATGTGCAGATTATCATGTCTGAGTGTCTGACTTCATTTTGCATGTGCTTACAGTCATGCTACAGATATAATGGAGACTGCAGGCTGGAAGTCAATGATCCAGTCCCATCCTCACTTGGTAGCCGAAGCCTTTCGTGCCCTGGCTTCAGCACAGTGCCCACCCTTCGGTCTTCCCAGGAAGCGCCTAAAACAGTCTTGACTGCCCGACTGTGTCCCAGGACTTTACTGGAGGTGTGAAGCATGGGTTTACAAAAAAGGACTAGCAAGGATACCACTCTTTATTTCCACCAAAACTGAACACACTTGAATAAAGAAGAGTGGGGCTTTCTGGCCAGGGATGTGGGGGAGGCTGGCACGTGGAAGACTGACATCAATTGACTGGGGGGAGGAAAAAAAAATTGGTTCACTCGGTGTTGCTTGCTTGCTTTGCTGCCCGAACTGAATTCTGTTCAGACTGGGTAGCAAGTCAAGCTCTCTGCTACAGTTTTATTTTTCCTGTAATTTTCAAAATGGCCTTAATATATCTGCCATTGCTCTGGAGCTGCTCTGGAGTACTTTGTCTATTTTACTCTGTGCCTGCCTTGTCACAAAGACCAGGCCTCCTCCAGGTTGCACTAGTTCCCATGAATAGTCATTTTGATATGGAGTTCTATAGGAACGTAACAAAGGTTTAACTAAATGGGAAATATTATATATTTGTAATGTTTAGCCCGTTTTGTGACTAGACATTAAAAAGCATGAACACTTTCAGTGCAAGGTCAGTTCTTTACACTTTTTAAAAGATGTGTATGCCCCATATTGATGGCACCATTTCTATGTAAATGACAGTTGAACCATCTTCAAAAGACCAATGTACAAGAAAGTGTGTCCTATTGCGTATTTGTGGGGGGAAATAGTGATCTGCCATTATGAAGACAGAGTGTCGATCCTTGTGAAACATGTAAGACAAAAGTGTCTGTACTTTGGCCCTAATATATTAAAACATTGGAAGTATATGGACATATTTACTCAGTCTCCCATTTGAATGACTTTTTCCAGATCATACGTCTGTGAACTGTTATAGATTCAATTTTGAGAATTTGTTTCTTTAGTATTGCCAACATGCAAATATTATATATTCTCAATATATTGTGGTTAACTAAAAGTGGAGAGACTAATGCATGGTCATGTTATTGTCAAAAGAAAGTGTCCAAGTACCAATTTTGTTTTAACCATTTTTTTTTTCTGCAATTATCTGACATATTTGTGCAGAATAAAATTAATTGAGTATGTGCAAAATCTTCCTCTAACATGCTTGGATATCTGTAGGATGCTGAGCATCACTTCTACTGGCAATGTTATTCTGTGTTTGAATGAGGGGTTGTCATTTTTTATTCGGTCCGTCTTGTATGTTGTGGCGTGACAGACACTTCAGAGGATTTTGTAAATTACGAGTAGCATCATTTTTACATGATATTACTCATCATTCAGCGTCATGTTGAGATGTTGAAACGTTGGAAGCAAAAAAAAGAAAAAAACAAAAAGATGAAGTTGTTGTCTGCAAGAATGCCTGCATTAACCCATTAAAACATTTTCCAGCAGTCTGAAGTGGCCTAGGTTTTTTTTGTTTTGTTTTGTTTTGTTTTTTTAATATGTTTTTAACTGGAGAATGTTGAGCTCAATATGAAGAGATTTCAGTCTAAGGAAGGATGGTTATTATCCACACAGTTTCTTTTAATGGTTGTACTAATGGGTGCAGGTATCAGGCTGGGGTGATTTTTTTCTTTTTGAGGGGTTCTCGTTTGGAAAAAAAATAATAATTAGACAACAACACCACTGTGATAATCAAAAGAAAATGTGCTTTAACTGCATTAGCATAGTGCCATGTTAAATGTTGAACCTTTGTTCAGCACATAAAAGACGTGCTTTTTTTTTCCCCCCCCCCCCTATTTTATGTGTGAATGCTTGGCACAAGCCCTAATTAAAGTGAATGTGAGGCCGCTCTTTTCTGCTGGAAGAGAAGTCTTCATCAGCAGCTCGCTGATCCTCATCCGCCCCTCTCAGCACAGATCCCAGGAAAAGACCTGATACCATCTCTGCTTTAGGACGCCTCTCCAACCTTTTATCTTCCTCCTTCGCGTTCCTCTACTAACTTTAAAGCTTGAAAGAGAGAGATGCCTGCAGTGTCAAAATTGAATTTTTTTTTTTCTCTTATATTGATTGTCGGAAATAAGCGTTGAATGCTGAGAAGTGAAATGTATGTATACATTCCTTGTAGTTTTCCAGGGGATTTGGGTGCATGCGGCAGGAAAGCGTAGTGTGACTTGATGCCTATAAGGAGTAGGTGCCTCACCCTGATCAGATAAGAGTAATGGAAGCGAATGAAAAGACCCCTGTCCCTGATGGCCACGGCAAAATGGATGTGCTCCCTGAGGTGTACCTCTGGTATCATCCACGCCTGTGGACACAGATTTATTGCCCATTAAAAAGCTACCCTGAAATGTACCTCTTAAAATTGTGTGTTTATCCTGTTGAGAAGTCCTTTCAGGAATGAAACGAGACAACTACGAGCACCAACAGACTAGACCTGACTCGGTGTGACAGCGTGCTTTGAGCCAAGTTCAAATAAGGTTTAATGCCATAAAAACCTAAATTGATCTTTACAGTTACATTTTAACAAAATCTGAAATCAAATATTCCAAAATGAAAAGTGTAATTACACTATACACAGAAGAGCTTTTACTCCTATTTTACAAGGGAAACTATTGAAACAATTTTGAGCAAGCAGAAATCAAACTGGGTACAATCTGCAGTTACAAAAAATGAAATCAAAGCAATCTAACCATCAGCTGAAATATGACATTTATCTACATGATATTTCTTAACAAACACCAAAAAATAAGGTACAGTATACTTGATAGAGTTCTCTGGAAAAATTAGGATAATCTGACATCATATACTTTGAAACCATAATCAATAAACACGTTTAGTTTTACACATTAACACACAGCATTTGCACAAAGGAGCAGAACCAAAACATCAACATAGACCAACTCCGAGTTAAGTTCCTTATCGTACACCTCACCTCATGTATAAGGTGATGGAATCATTTACAGCTGAAGTGGAAAGACAGTGAGATACATCCAATAAAATGACGCTAACAGAAATGTATTCTTTGTCTTTAGTGGCACATGCCCTAACCTAAAAACCCTGGGTATCTCCAGATAACAAAACTCATGCCGTTTAAAATGCGAATGGTTTTTAACAAAAGCTTTAAAAAAAAATTTGAGTGATTTCTGAGTCGAACACATTACACCATGTACTACAAGACTGAATGTTATCCACTTTTACACAAAGTCAGCCAACTTAAGCCTGCTGTACTATTGGGAAATGTCTTATATTTCAAATTTAGTCCCTCTTCTCATTAAAATTGCAGATGGATTTTGTACTTTTGCCTTTACCCCCACCTTTTTGTTTCTCCACTCTTGGTAAATGAAATTTCCCAGGCTAATTAAAGCCTATTAAAGACAGGTAATGTCAGGGCTGGTGGCAGAACCATGACAAAGTGCTGATAATTGTCTGCCAGACTCACTAAATCCACCTGTCCTGCAATTATTGCTTCCCCCTCCCCACCTCTCCTGACACATTAATCCACTGTGGGGCTCACTAGGCAGGCTGATGCCTCAAAGTGCATCCTGCAAACACAGATGTTGGATCTCAGACTAGTTTAGCATACACATGCCTTATGATAATTGTAGCAGAAAACCAACACATTTTAAGGCGCAAACAAGGCTGCAGCCATGTTAAGCTAGGATATGTGCCTACATACAGTTTGTTAGTAATGTATGATCATGCGCTCAAGTTTCTTATGCATTAGATTAGTTGGATGGACTTATTTTGTCATGAGCACTTTAGGAATTGGTTTGAATCAGTCAAGTCACTTGCTTTTAGTCCCCACAAAAGAACGATAACAGATCAGTTTTAAGACCATATTAATTATTCATTCCTTAATGAAATAATTCCATTGATCAAAATAATTTGAAGTAATAGAGACTGTCCTGTCTGTGTTCTGTTAACAGGTATAAATGGATGTTAGCGCCACTTCAAAGGCAATGATCATTTTGACTAATCATTCTTAATGCAGTGATCTTCCAAATGGGATTTCTTTTTTTCATTTTATGCCCTGTTGAATAGCTTTATTAATGTTTAGGTATTGTAATTGTTAACATTATTTAAAGTCCTGTCATATTTTGTCACATTACTATTTAAACAAGGTTCGAAAATTGTTTGAAAATGTTGGCAGGAGCGCAGCTCTTCCAGAAGCCAGCTACACGCTTCCAACTCAGCAGGGCTCCATGCCTATAGTCTAGCCTTGAAGGAAACATCTGGACAACATACTAATTATACCCGTGGTTTACAGAGAACATGTGCTGTTGTGATGTGGTGGATTCTTCCAGGATTGGTAACTACCTTTTGAATCCCAAGCCAACCCCTAAAGCCAAGTCCCTGTACACCTAACTATCTGAAGTGTTAAACTTGTGTATTTGTGTAGTATATACAAAAGTTTCACCAAATCCCTCCAGTGTGCGTCCCTTCATAAGTCGCACTTCCTGCAACATGTCTCAGGTATTTAGGTATTTTGGGATAAGGAGTTTAGAGCTTGACATTTACATTATTTGAAGATAAAACAAAAGGCTGATGCAGACTAACAACTACTAGGTCACCCTGTTGAGGAGTAAGGTGTGTCACTGTGGTAGTTGTAGTCAGGGCATACCTTCTGGACCAGTTTATAGTCTACACTGTAAAAGGCTATATAGATGCATATGACTTTGAAGGGTTTTGAGCATAACCATGACACATGGCTCTGCGTCTGCTCCTGATAGCACACCTTGGATGGATCAAAGCTGCACAAGGCAGTCTTCTTGTTGCGATCCGTCTTCTCATATTCAATGCGACAGTTGAAAGATTTGGTGTCTTTGGTCTCCAGTGTGGACTGCTGGGCGATCTCAAACTCCACCACCTTGGAAGGTGGCACCAGGCTCACCGACACATTCCCCAGACCTGTGGAGTTGTGGCGGAAGTAAACGCTAAAGGTGCCGTTCCCATGGTCCACAATCTTTCCTGTGATCAGCAAGTTGAGTTTGACAGTCTTGATATTGGAGTGGAAGTCTCCCCAACCAAACATCTTTTTGAATTTGCCAGTCTTGACGATGGGTCTGCGTTTAGTTCTGGCCTGTGCGCCCTGAACATCTGTCTGGTTAGATAACCAGTCCCAAAAGTCCTCCATGCTGTGTAAATATGTCATTTCCCTTATGTTACTCTTGAACTCGGGGGAGCCCCTGGCAAACAAACGCAGGGGGTTGAGGATCCGTGGACTGGCCCCGGTGGGAGATATCTTCTGTTCATTATCGCTGTCCCTCCACTCGATGAGTTCTGTGACTCCTCCATGCACTTTCCTGCACGAGACCTTGATAGGAAACAGAACAGAGATAGATAGAAAAAACAATTAACCAACGTGAAAACCTTTGTGAAATGCAATTTCATTCATTCAAATTCATTGCTTGTTAACGTGACGTGTATAAGAAAGTTTTGACAAAACTCTGTGCAGTCATGTGAAAAGGGTAGATAGCAGCCAAGTGCTGCTAATAATAACTGATCGTTAGCAAGTGTGATCACCTTTATAAATACATTTTAGCAGTTTGCCGGTCTGGAGCATTCAGGTGTATCATAACACAATGCCACGATCTTCCCAGGAGTGCCAAAGTCACCCCAAGGCCATCAAAACAGCCACAGCATCAGCTAAAGGTTGGCCCAACTAGGTCGCGCAATGATCCCAAGCATGCCAACAAATCTACAATCTGCAACTGTTTATGTTCACTTCTTAAGAGAACTGCATAAATGAATGCTCACAAAGCTCAATGAACTGAAGCAACACTGTAAATAAGAGTGGACCCACAATGCTGGGAGAGACTGATAAAGTTACACAGAAAACAATTACTTCAAGTTATTGTCCCTAAAGATGCTCATGAATCATGGGGTGTACTTAGTTTTTCTGATATGTTCTTTTTCAGATGGCAGTAGTGTTTTTATAGACTTTCATTTAAAAGTGGCAGCCTCAAAGCCAGAAAGTTCTGGGTTTTAACTTCCTGTTCAGCTCAGGGACTTTCTTTGTGGAATTTGACTGTTCTCCTTGTGCTTGCATAGGTTTTTTTCTGTGTGCTCTGGTTTCCTCCAAAAGATATGCATGCTAGGTTAATTTGTAATTCTAAATTGGCCATAGGTGGGAATTTGACTGAGAATGGTTGTGTGTCTTTTGGTCTTATCCCTGTGATGGACTGATAGCCTGTCCAAGGTGTTCTACCTGTCACTCACTGTCAGCTAAGAGGCTTCCTCTACTACCCTAGTTGGTTAAGGGTTTAAGAAAATGGATTGATGGGTGTTCTTTAAAAACTTTCTATTTGGTAATTCTACATAGATGAATTCACATTCATTATACTTTGCTACTCTGCTTTGCATTTGTCTGTTTCACTGACATGTAGCAGAGCAGAGAAAGAGAAAGGTACATACACAAATAATGGAAAAAAGCACAGAAAAGCAGCAAAGCTGCAGCTGTAGAGAGCTAAAATGATAGCGTGCATATAGACAACATGAGCCTGTGAATAACTAATATGGTTAATGTTAGATAAACCTTACGCACGATTGCCAGTTCTGAAGAGCAACTTCCACCTCACAAGTTAACAGTAATAGGTTCTTGGGTTTGGTATGTATGAAGTTTCTGTGTTTTTGAGAATTGCCATTGGTATAAAGCAGATGGTAAAAACATTTACCCATAGAGTAAATATAAATAAATAATATTCACAAGGCGTCACCACAGAAGGTAGCTCCACATGTTTCATTTGGCAGATTTTTACACCTCCAAAAGGTTTGGGGCTCTTCCTGGAATCGGTTGCCAGCTAAAACTACTGCTCTAGGGGCAGTATGGACAATTTTCACATTCATCTTCTAGCATATCCTAAAATCCTTTGTTATAGATATTTATGAAATGATTCATTATGGGTTCATTAATAAAGAAAAGGGAAACAAACAGATATTCACAAATGAAATAAAGATTAAATACAGAAAATTCAACAGCAGCATCTCGTACTATTGTAAACTCAGTAATAGGATACTGAAGATTATTACAGGTCTGTGCAAGAAGCTAAATAGCATTCACTGGGCATCACTTAACAACAACCAAATAAATAAATAAATAGAAAATAATCATTAATATAAATATAGCATTAAAAAGTGCATGCACATGCAAATAAATAGCATGTAATACACTACTGCTAGATAGCAGGGGCACCACAGAAGGGAGGAAACAAGAAGTTTGTATTAAACTGAACACATGATGCACTGATGAACTCAAGCAGATTCTGATATTTAGAGTGCACAGATATTCCCATGGACTTCAGGGAAAGGTGAATCTAAACTTTAGCTCGCGCCCACCTATAAACACTCTTCCACGGTAGTGTCATAAAGTACGTACGTATAAAGTATATACGTATATAAAGTATAGTGCTAAGTGCTAATCCAGACGCAGCAATGAACCGTGATCCCTCCTTGTACCTCAAAGCCGTTTAGCTTTAGGAACGATTCCTGGTCCACTTCAGATAAAGCTTTAATAATTCACAGCAATAAGCTTAGCTAGTTTTATTAGTAATTAGTAGTGCTGGGTTTTCCCCGGGCCCAGTTATAGGGATCACTGAGAGAAGCAGATGTTGAAAGTACAGAGCAGCGGCTGCTTGAATTCTCACAGAGATGCTGCATACTATTTCCAGACTAATTATATTTTTGCTGTAAGCTGAACGGAGGCATATGTGTATAAAGCTAACAAACTAGGTCTGTCTAGCACAATTTGTTTTGTCACATATACCCAAACCTTTCCATCTGAAATGTAACAGGGCTACATTCACCTTAAGCTGTGCTGCTGTGTCTTATAATTACAGCTTTGCTTTACTGTGCTGCTTATGTCCGAGACTGCGGTAACACTTTAATGCCTAAAGCGGAAGGTAATGGCTCGCCTATCTGGATATGTAATGTGAAATCAATGGGTCTCCCACGGACAGTGAGCCCGGCCCATTTATCACCTCTCACAATGCTTAATTAAGACAGTTGCTCCCTGTAAACATGGATGAATGAGGCAACACTGTAATAATGCCCCTATGTGTAGTTCATCACATCCAAAGTCATTTAATCAACCAATTCCAGTGGCGTTATTCCCCACTGATACAGCCACTTAGTAATACCTTATGTGAGCTCAGCTGTTAATTTGATTTGACTCTTATAACATCACAACAGCAGATGATGCTAAGCATAAAATCTGCAGGCTCTCAATAGGAACATTTTTCCTCTGCTGTGAACAAGGAAGATATGGCACTTGTCTTCCCGCCAGCTCAAACTGTTATATCTTTAACACGTTGGGTGTCATGCTGCGCGGCTTCAGAGGTGAAACCAAATTGTCTTTCTGCGTAAATCTCAGGTGTGCTTTGTATAGAATGATTATAATGGAAAAGAGAGAGGAGTTTAAGTATGATGAGCAACTGGGGAAATTGCTGTGACAACAAGGGGATCAGCAGAGGGATATCTAATACTTAAATGCCCCAAGAGAGATGAAGCACTAGGAACTTGAAAGCTGGCACTGACACATAGGCTTTGGTTTCTTTCTCTCTCGCTGCCTCCCTGCACAACCACAGCACCAACACACACTCGAGCACACCTTGTTCATTTAGGCAGCAGCGATGTCTCTTAAAACCGACTAAAGGATTCTGAGGTTTTGTACAAAAAAAAGGGGGAAAAAAAGGCAAGGTCTGATGAAGGAGAATCTACAAAAGCTTAATTAAGATTTCTTAATCGGTGCTGCCGTGCTAGAGGCGTTTCAGGGCAACTTGAAACAAGACATTATTATGATAATAACTGTAGACTTATAGAGCTGAAAACACCAGACCTCATTTCAACAGCACAAGGCGCAGTGACTCGTGGCAAACATTACGGATATCTGCTAGTGTGGTTTAGCTTCTTCCTTTTCCTGCATGTCCTAAAACACAAAGACATGCGTGAACCTCAGACACCCCGGCACAGATATCGCGCTTTTACACCACAGCAGTCAGTGTTCTATCTGCCCTATAAAGGACTATGTTTAGTGATACAGCAGTAAACATAAAGGCCTATGCACCAAACAGTTTCCTGGTAATTTTAATGTACATCCACCAAGATGAGCAAAAACAGTAAGGTCTCACACAAGGTGCTAATAGCTGATATTTCCAGTTCACTATCAAATGTCATGCATAAAACACACGGTTCCTCTCTGAAAGAGCACCTTAATCACTCTCATTAGCTGAGCTAAGCCTTCTTTTTTAATAGACACTCCATCTTTAAGGTTATAGTGACTAGAATTCTAAATTCAAATAAATAAAACACATTTGGACTGGTAAAAAATGTATATGTATATACATATATAATGTCAGGAGTAAAATGTTTATGCTTGTATATGTTTGCATTCAAAACAGCTTTTTTTTAGGAAATTATGGGGCCATATATAGTTTACAACCCACAATTAAATTTAAACGGTAAAAGACTGTTTAGGTAATGCATTCTTATACATAAAAAAGAATCAGCTACTTAGAGATCTATCAGTATTATCTACTTTATTCTATTTTGTTTTGAAAATGCTTAAATATCTCCAAAGAATACAGAAAAATACATTTTTAACTGAAAAATAATGCACATCCTGACTAAACATTTTTTTTGTAACCGACTTTTAAGGACTCGTATTTTTGTCACAGGCTTACATTAAACTGTTAATATTGGCTGACAAGTGGCGATCACATTTTTCATATGTGCGCATTAATTTCCTGCATAAATGAACGGAAAAAAGGTTTTCAAAAATTAATCTTCAACCACATCCTCAAAGTACACACCCTAGTGTAGCTGTTGAAGACAGAGTGGAAAATACACATTTGTGCCTAAGTCAGAGTTGGGTGAATAGTCTATGAACCTCCAGCTTTTACGCTGCTTTGCATGCAGGACTACCTGTTTTTACTGTGTGTAAAAGTGCATTGTTATTATTACAGACATGAACATCTGTGGCTTTTATTTTTCACCTGTCATTTCTACACCTCGGGGGCCTTTTCTTACAGAACCATGCATAAATAGGCAATTCAATCTAATGTTGTGGCAATCATTACAATCAAGAGCTTTTCATGAAACTTACATCCTGACAGTAGCTTGAGCAGCAGCGAACCACACAGCGAGTCAGGATGAATCAGCCTCGACATTCATCTGTAACGAGCATTATGGAGCTGGCTGCCTGCTTGTCCCGTGGGTAGACATATCTTTTAGAGGCTTGACATAAAGGTAATTGCCATAGTGACCAGAACTAGCCTCTAGAAAGTTATTAAGAAACCAGTGACATCTGGCTTCTGGATCATCTAAAGAGATGCCGTTAAAATGCATTTGGAGAGAGAAGCTGGTGGCAGTGTGTTTGGTTGTGATGGGTTCTGGTCCACGGGCAGGTCTACAGCTTTTGTACTTTGATGGTGACCAAATCTTTCACAGCCTTTCACAACTGACAATGTGGCCAACTCATGATCTGAAGTCTGTTTTTCTGTTTCTGTTTTGGTTTTTAAATCACATTTTTGCTCAGGAAATGAAGTTGATACAGAGGCAAGCTAAACTAATCTGTTTCTGGGTTTTCCATTGCTGATTTTTTTTTTTTCCCAGTGCATAAGGCTGAGATATGCGTCTGGGGAAAATTGGTTTCAGGCATCTTTCTCACAATAAACAAAATGGGCAATTAACCTGCTCATCAGTGCAAACCGAGCAGTTCCAATGATGCACTCGACTGTTCTTCATGGATTTATCTGTGCAAATTGACCTCACTTTGGTGGTGAAATTCATTTCTCTGCTAATTTTCTGTGTCTGAAGCTTCATTAACTTGATGCGCTTCCACATAGTAAAAATCTGGACACCCCACAAAAATTGCACCGCCTTCGCCACTGCCTTTCGTAATACTTACCCAGCTCTATTGCGACGAAACACCTGTCATATTAGGAGCTGCTCAGCCAGTGCTGCTAGCATTAGACAAAAAAAAAAAATGTAGCAGAGCTGGATGGACTGCAGACTCTTGCTTTCAAACATTCAACATGACAAGTAGCATCTTTCAGATTAAAACTATTCTCAGCCTGCAATCGTCTGCGCAAAGTCCTTCCTTAGCCATCTTCCTCCTGATGTTACAGGGCATATCATTTGTAATGATTTACACCCAGAGCCGGTTCCATGAGAGGAGGCCCTGGAGGCGCTAAAGCAGCCCACAGAGAGAGTCTACATTCTGCTGAAGAATAGATTGGTGCTCAGATCGCTGGGACAGCCTCACGCTCCAAACCCATCACTTTTAATCAGAGGCCGTCCGGGGAATCACATGGCAGGTGCTTCAGCACTGTGGTGGATCGTAACAGCAAATCGACACACCGGGGGCAGCTTACCAATCACAGGAGGCTACAGTTAGTGAGTGAGTGTGCATGTAGCATATCTGCTACCCCCCAGTATAATCCTTTAGGCCATTACCACCTGACCTCTGTGAAAATGAGACAGACTACAGCCTCTAGTGTCATGACATTCCTGCAAAAGATGTTATAGATCTCAATTTTAATTCATCTTCAGCGTACACAGCTCACATTATTTGTGGTGAAAATATATTGGTACACTTGGTGCCGAGTAGAAATTCAGTGCATTTCTTTAGTGGTTACATTTCTGTGTAGTATATGATTTTCATACTGACTGTAAAGACACTCCTTTAACCACTGCCGTGTATTTACAGAAGGCCAGTCTGTGGCTGTCTACACATTCTGTACAAGTGTTGACGATGAGGAGAGGGCAGGAAGACAAGCTCAAAAAGACGTGATGCTGATGTTTTCATTTCTATAATCCCAGCTGTATCGCTAGCTCTGTATCTACACACTCATCGCTTCTCCTTCTTACTGTTGACAGATTTGCCCGAAACATAGAGGATCATCGCATCGCTATCATAATATGTAACAAGTCCGCTGGCGCTATCAGAATATTCGGTGGATGGGCGAAGAGGCATATCTATGAGTAAAATAAAATCCAACTTTGGTGCTTGAGCACAGAGATAATAATAAGTATGAATATTGGATTTCTTGCTTCGCATGAAATATGTATTGAAACCTTGTTGATTTAATTGCAAGAAAAAAATCCGATGTGTGTGACTTTGCAGATTGTTATGGTGCGTTTCTCCATGTTGGCTTGGAGCAAAGAGAAAAGGCAAACGCAGGCACCCAGCCACATAGAAATCCTTGTTAGTTTTAGGTTGGATCTTTTCTAGCCGTGCAATATTTAATGGAGCGTAACTAAAGCCTAAAATTTGAGAGGCATGTGAAAAGAGAAAAATTGTTACAAATTGAGAGCTTTGTGTGCAAAAAGCAGCAGAAAGAAACATAATATATCTGATTGCTTTTCCCAAAAGTTGGATGCATATTTTCATCTATTAAAAGTATTACACTTAGTTTTCAGGCTCGCCCCTCCGCCCACCTTTTTTAGGAAGTTAGGAAGAATTGCAGCTGTTGCTTAGACCTTCTGTTGTGTGTTACATCACTGAATATTAACTACTTGAAGCCATTTTTCAGAAATTATCTATGAAGACAGCAGAGGATGAGGGTTAATGTCTTAGAGCCGACATCAGCGAGCATTCACCTCAGTGAGAGACACTCTTATTTCCACTACTTGCAATGCTGTTGATCTAAAGCTGCCCTTGACCCTAAACCTCTTTTGATGAAAAAAAGAAAGGGTAATATGTCTCAAAAGAGAGCAACTCCAACACCTGCCCACATTCATCTTCAAAAAAAAATCCAAGTATGCCGAATTTAAAGCAGTAGAGTTTGTCTCCAGTCAAGTCCTATTTTGCTTTCACACAAATACAGTGCAACAAATCTGGCCTTGTTGAGTTATTATAGCATCTAAAGCATATTGAACCCAAATTTATTATTTGTGCCTGTTTGCATGCACACGTTGTGGCAAAACATTATCTGACAGCTCATGATGTCACTCGGGGCTGCTTGCAACCTATGATTAGCATAAATTATAGCACGTAATATAACCCTCCTTTGGCTAGCATAAATCATACGATGTGAGCCATTAGTCATGTTAATAGTGTCAGCGTTGTTCTTGTCTGGCTCGATCACACAATCCTCTCTTTTTCCTCTGCATCTGAAATGACAATGACCGAAACGTCGCCTCGCCTCAACTCTTTTGGACATTTACTATTGCCACCTATTGCCCTGCAGGAGACAATGTACCAGGCAGTTCAAATAATACACAATTGCTTCTCCCGCCGTGTCGTTGTGGAAACATGCTTCAGCGACTCCTGTTAAACTGAACAAATTACAGGAAATTACACCACCGTTAGCTCGGGCCTGTTATACTTTGATTGCGACGAGAGGCAGAGCCTGTCCTGTTAGAGCCTGCCATGCCAAGAGACGCATTATGTCTGCTCACTTGTCTGACCTTTTGCTTGCAGCCACTGTAAAGCCGTATTTAAGGCTATGAATTATCTGTTATCTGTCAATGCATTTGACAAGAGAAATCACAAAATTTCTGTTCAATATAATGCAGGGCGTGTCATTCATGTGGGGGGGGGGAAGGTAATCTTGCTATGAAGTGTATTTCATGTGTAAGTCAGTTTCAGTAAGAGTTCGTTTAACTTCCTACCAGATCCAATATATTTGTTTTCTTTGGGTAAAATTGTTTTTAAGACTTCTTCATTTAAAAAATTACATTTTTGGGAGGAGCCTGTGTGTGTGTGTGTGCATGTGTGTGTGTGTTCAAATTAACTTAAAACTGGATTGAGCAAAAAATGCTTTAAAATACTTAAAATATGACATTTAATTACCTTTTACAGGTGTTTGCAGCTGTAAAAATGTGGAAACCCACATGATAAGTTTAGGATGAAATAGACGTTTACATGCAGTGACTTTAGCAGAATAATAACACATAAACTTTGACTCTGTAGTTCAAAAGACAATGAAAATCATCATCATCTTGCTATAAAATACTCAGTATCAATTAAAATGCATTCTGACAGTTTGTTAATTAACTGCATGAGACACGGGGGTGAAAATGGGATGTTAGTGAGCATGGCTCGGTGTGGAAACTTTGGATTCAGCGATGATGTCAGGTGTTTCCAAAGTGTTAACAAAGATCCCACCAAGAGAGAAGAGAGAGAGAGTGACGGGAGGCTCTGGGACGAGAGCCTCCAGGTAATCTGGATACTAGTGTTATCTCGCCACCTGCCACATATGACAGCTGCAAAGCCCTGAACACTTCACTTTTAGGCAGACGTTACCTTTCAACGCATCATCAGTTTCATAATCCCCTTACATGGTCAGAGCGCCAACTTCTGTGCTGGCTCCTGACACCTGCCACGCACCTCCGTATGCCTGATAGCTGATAGGGATTGAGAAGGATAATACCACAAAGCACATTGGACTCAGTGTAATTACCATTCTCTTGACTGGTTTTAACACCTTATACTTCGTACGACAATGGTAGCTGTGCTTGTAAAACTGCTCAGCTTAAGGAGGCATGGCGTGTTGTTGTTAAATTAATACTTCAAAGTTCTACTTTTAGGTTTTTTTCTGCTTTCATCTCAGGAAGACGTAATCTAAATGTTTCTCTCTCTGAGCTCCTTTTCTGTGAGCGTGCGACAACCCCAGTTTTACATTTTCTCCTCTTCAAATCCGCGCCGTGAATGATAGGAGTGTTTTATTCCAAAATGTTTTTGCTTGATTTGCTCAAAAGCACGTCCGCTAAATTTGACAGAGCAAAATGTTTCTGTTCTCCGAGCAGATTGCGCCGTGGCTGATTTCACAGAAACAGGGCTCTTTGAAGAAGAAACAAGAGTTGGAAAGACGTTGCTTCCTTTTTCCTCTGAGTAGCTGTGAAGACAGGTACTTCACAAGAAATATACAAAGACAGAGGGGAGCTGACAGTGCTTTGTTATGGCTGAAAATGACATGCTGAAAAAGAAAAGGGGGCTCAAAGCTTGGAGGCAGAGGAGGAAATGCAAAACTGAGAATAATCAGAAGGGAGATTTATTGTACTTATTCTATAGCTGTCACACTTTTCCTTTAACAGAAAGGCAATACAGTTTTAATTAAAGAGGTCAATCATTTCTCAGAGCTTTGACATGAAATGTGATTGCCTTCTCCAAGAACCACACAGACGGTAATTAACAACTTCTTATGTCAGAGTTTTCAGGAAATTTGAAAATATTTAAAGAAGAAACATCGCTTGTTAAGTCACGATTTTGTGTGATTGCAGTGTGGTAGCTGGTAGACGTAGTGTTAATGTAAATATTTGACTAATTAAAAGAAAAAGTGGCACCGTGGCATCATACTCCATCCCCTCTCTGGATGCGGGCAAAATTTCTTCTTCTCTCCATAAACTGATTGCGACACTTAGTTTTGTTGCAGCACGGCAGTAAAAAGCAATACAGACAACAGTCTTCAAAACACTGGCGCTGTGCATCAGTGAGTGCTGGATGCTTCTGACACTGCAGAGAGGTAATGACAATGCTATAAGGTAGCAGAGCCTCTAGATCCAACACCGCCTCGGGCTGCACATCGCCCATAAAAATTCATAGCTGTGGACCAAGATCAGGAAACTCAACATCATATTAAACATAATGTTTCCTGCACCACTAGAGAGGCTCTGCACTTCATCCTAAACAGTTCACATCCCACGAGCAGCTAGCGGGAAAATAGCCGTGCCGATTATAATTGTTTGACTAAAGTCTTTAATGGGCCATACCGTGGCGTGATTAGGCTTATTGTCAAAGCAAAGGGCAATTGTGTCATAGCTATCAATCATTTGGAGCTTCTTTCTCTTCATTTCAAGACCTTTATCATGGATTTATTGCCAGTACAAACACAATTATGACTGATGATTGGGAAAGGAGCAGGCTGCGGGGCTCAATACAGTCAGAAGAACCTGTAGTGGCTGCGAGCTACATTTGAGGGATTTCACTCGGAGAAGCGACAACCTTTTCTTCAGAGGTCTGAGACAACATACAAGTTGAGGACTGAAAATGCCACGGACAGTATTGTTTATGAGGGATTATCTAGTCAGGCCTCCTGGCTAGAAAGATTGTGACCCCAATATGAGCACAGATACAGATCAGCTCCATGTAAGCTCCAAAATGATTCCTGGAAGGTAGCGCATGCATACAAGGCCCCTTCACTCTGTCAATCCAATGTTTAATCACTTCCACAGAAATTTCTACTGGTCTGCCAGACGTGTTCTCTCATATTTTTTTTCTCTCTCCACCCAATTTCTCTGGTGGGGTTTTGAAGACTTAAGTTCCACTCTTTTTTTTCTCCCTTTCTTACAAGGCAAATCCTGGGAGAGGTTGATGTGAAGACCAGGCAGAGCAGGGATGTGAAGAATATAAACACATTTTTTTTTTTTTTTATTGTCCAGAGGGAAAGGGAGGTGCAGGGGGTTGGGCGGTGGGGTCTGTAAAAGAGACGAGGACCTTATCACAGCCCAGCAGCTCTGTAATTCGCCGCCATGATAAAGTGGCAGCGCGGAAAACCTTACAAGGCTGGCACAATCCAAAGACGGATTAGGTTTTTCTGACATAAGCTTCCTGAAAAACTAATCAATCAGCCCATGCAGTATTATCAGAAGCGTGAGATTAAAGAGCTGCTCCTAATCCCCCCACTGTACATTTTATTACACTTCCCAGTGTTAGTTGCCTTTAAATATACAATAAATAAATAATAAAACCAAACCTAATTGAGCATGGGGAAGGGGAAAAGGGTTAAAGAGCCCTTAGAGATGGATTTTATGTAGAATTTGTGTTTTGTTATGAAGACAGGGATAAAACTGTTGTCCTTGCCAGAACCCTTTCTGCCTTTGAATAGAGCATCACTGTCTCACTCTACCACTGCAGAGAGGGGGGGGGAGACACAACTAGGGGGAAAATCCTCTGGCAGAATTTTACAGCAATATTTGTGTCTAAAAGACTAAAATATCTGATTGTTTGTAACAAAGACTTTTTTAAATATTCGCCTGACCAAATAAGTAAACACATGTTTTTAAATAAATTATTAACTGTAGAAAATTAACTCTAAATCCTTTGGGAAATGACTCGTAATCCCTCAAATCACTGCACATCAAAGTTGCAGGGATGAACTCCAAGCCTGGCGTGATCTGGAGTACAAGACGCATTCAGCTTACTAGTAACCAGCTAAGCTTCGTCTCGCTAGTGCGTCACACCCATCTTTTAAGACGTTCTTGTCTTCCGCGCTCAGTTCAACCCTGGGTGGTGTTTTCGGTAACGGAAAAGGCAGCAATACATCTAACGCTGCGACTGATCCTCTTGGCATGGGCCATATAGATGCTGTGTTGTGACATAATATTACCAGAGGAGCTCTCACCCTGGCAAAAAGACATAAAGGCGTAATAGACTTTGTCAACGTCTCCTAACACTTAATCCCAAGCAGAGTTGAAAACCCCACTTTCCCTGCGTGCAGTCTCTGGTATAGACGTAGGGCAGGACGGGCTGAGATGGCAGAGAGCACGGCTCTCAAATATGTTTCATCTTCATCTACATTGTTCTGCTGTCATTGCACAGAGGATAACTGCAGCAGATGTCAGGGGGAAGAATGGATTCTCCCAGGATGGCTTTGACCCTCTTATTTGTCCCTGGGGCATGGCACAGATGCTGGGTCCAGGGTTACATTTTCACCGCTTGATTCATGTTCTAAGCGCTTTTTAATTGAATGTGCATGTGACGAGTGATGGGAAGAAAAGTGTGATTTTATCTGGGGGTCTTTGAGGATTTGGACCACTTTTTCAAACTCTGGATTTTTACTTAAAACAAGAAGCTTAAAAATTTCATATCAAGGGTTTAAGGTCCTGCGTGCAATCCTCTATCACAGAATGCTTCTCGGGTTCAAAATTCTGGCCTTGCGCTAATGGGCGTTATCCTTGTGCATCTTTTCAGTGGTTCATACACTAACAAAAAAGAAATCTTATTCATACTTCATGATGTATTGCAGCACTTATTCCATTCCTTTACTGAGGGTCAGATATTTGGGATTTTTTTTTAACCTAAGAAGGTAGGGTAATATTGATAACGGCCACTACATCCCCAGTCAGACATTGGTGAATCTGTTGGGAGGGAAGCCACTGAGGCATACAAAGAGAGCCTCTCCAGGGAGGCAGTCTGTCTCTCTCTGGAGGCACAGCTCCCAGAAGGCACAGGGCTGATTACAACCGCAGCCAAAGCAGACAGCACTTTGCTGCTGCAGCTGCACAGTTGAAGGCTATCTTTAAAGAGGTCCTCTTTGAGGATGGCACAGATGTGAAGAACTTCTTCGATCCCATGGCATTTTCGGTGCAAGTTTGATCATGGCAAGAATCCATAAAGCAAGGATGAAAACGCTAATACCCTCGCTGTATTCAACTATCTATAGGGGACAACATCACGATATGATGGGGGTGGGGAAAGGGCAGGAAAGGCCTTTATACTCCCCAAAAGCTCATGAACTTTCTTCCGAGTGCTTGCTGCATTAAAACCTGAACTAGACTACAGAAAGATTACGTCTAGAAGCTTAACACAATCATTCTCTGGTAAATACTAAATAATTTTCTTTGGATTAACAGGGACATCACCGTTATCATCAAGCTTTTAAAATCCCTGGGTTTTTCAATTTCCATCTATTGTTTTCAGTTGTCTTGAAAGGGGAAAAAGTAATAATAAAAAAAGAACTCTGGCCACAATTTGAGAGCAAAGACACTTAAAACAGGTTAGGGGTTCAACACAGACGTCTAATGATTCCAGTGATCACCAAAGGTGCACCTGAAGGGATGAAGAGGCAGGTTGTATTTTCAGATGAGCTGTGATTGAGAGAAGCAACACACCCAAGGACATAATACTGAATATAAACACTGAAAGAAAAGAATATTTAAACTTTGCAAACCAGCACAAAAATTAATAGCATATTTTATAAAATATCTTCAGTGGATTTTTTTTTTTTACCTCGGTAATTCTGTGTCTCTATTTAGAATATTACCTAATTGTTAATTCTAACCTATTACCTTTTGCAACACTCTGCTTGTAATGTAAAATTCCCATAGCTGAGAAAGCTGATGGTCTTACAAAAAGCCACAATATCAAATAGAAATAATAAACTCAGATGCTTTTATGGTAATTAACTGCATATTGTAGAATACATGATGCGCATTAAAGCAAAGCTGGAGTCTTTCCAGGATTACTAAATGCATTTTGTTTGCATTATGTTATTCATTGTGTTTGTTTTTACCATATTTTTCAGTGGCTACAGAAAAGAAAGAAATGATGCCATTTCTAAGGGTATTAAATTATTTACTATTTTATGGATTTTAAAAAAAAAACACATGAAAAGTATTTCACTGAATAGTGTGCGAGCCCTGATAACATAAAACAATTAAGCTTATCCCTGTAAGACTGAATGAGGAGTTCTGCTCGGCAAATGAATTTGCTCCTGATGACTGTGCCAAATAAAATTTCATGCCAGGAAATTATTCAGTTTGGCACAATGTGGAGATAGACAAGTCTTGCACAGCTGCGTGATAAGGATCCACATAAAAGACAGGCCAACAAAACAAATATAAGCAAAAGAAGTTTAAACCATTACCTAGAGTGAAGAAATAATTATCTCGTAAGAGTCCTACAGCATAATAAAAATGCTTCATCTCTACTTTTTCTCAGTCGGAGACATGCTTCTGCATAATTAGCCTCTTTTCATTCACTCATCTCACTCCTCACCTGGTGCAGGAGGAAAAACAACAAGAATGTTTGCAGAGGACTCATCTTCAACGACTTGTCGACTTATTCAAGATGAGCGGGGATTAAATCCTCTCTGGAAGATTTGGAGAGGTGAAGACGCTCATGGCACTGAAACATCGCTATGATCACCTGCAAGAAAGAGAGAGGGGGAGAGAGAGAGAGAGAGAGAGAGAAAAGTGGAAATATTTACGTCGTTAAATCATTTAAAACGTCTCTTTTTAATTTGGAAAGACATCAAAGATGGGGGCAGTGAATTATTCAAGAAATATACTAAACTTTTCCTTACCGTTTCGTAAAGGCAATACCTCACTTATTTCGGTAAGGCGGCTGGGATCATCCTCTCTCAGTCCACGTTCAGCAAAGAGACCTAAAATCCTCTCAAAACGTCTCTCAGGATGTCGAGGTACTTTCCCCCGAGCAGCTGGGACTCTTTGGCTCGTCTGTAGTAGTGAAGCGCCTACATTAAGCAGTTCAGCTGTAACAACGCTCCTCTAAGTTTAGAATCCAGGCAAAGCGAAATAAACTGTGGACTATATTTTCCCTTACTCAATCCGGGGCAATGTTGGTCTTAAGTTGTCAGTATGCGCAGTAAAACACAGCCAAGCGTGCCCGTATCCCAGTGCCAGGACTGCAGTCAGACAGACAATAGTCAGCTCGCTGTCTTCGCTTTTAGGCTCTGCTTGATTTCAGTGCGCAAAATCCTCTTCTGCGCGTCTGGAGACTCCAAGGTCGGCGCGCATCCGTTCAGAGACTCAGACCTAAAGATGTACCTTAGAAGTCTTACTCTCTCCATCTAAGAGACAAGTAGAAGCTTGATGTCACCGTTGTCCGGTTTTGTTCATCATAGCGCGCACGTGTTTAACCCCTTAACGTTTAGATACTTAATCGCAGAGAACAGTTATGCCGTGATTTTCGTTGGAAGTTTTGTGTGATGACTCGAATGCGTACATGTCCAGTTATATAAGAGTGCATGCAAGCCGTGTTTAGCAGAATGTATAGAAAAGCCTTTAAAATCGTTGCATGTATTAAACCCATCTTGCAAACGCAAGATGTGTGGACATTCCTGTTTGCATCGTGCAGCTAAAAGCACAGCAACCAGAGACACTTATTCTTCTGGAAACTCAGCTGATGCTGCAATCCTGACCACAAAGTGCAGGCAACAAAAGGTCAACCGCTGTGCAAGTACAGAGGGGTGATAAATGAAAACACACAACAAAAAGTTTCTTAGGCGTTGAGCCATCACATGATGCCAAAACATTTTTGGCACTGAATGTGCACATCTCCAAAAACTCCACTGGAGGGATGAAACAACCTTTTTCTAAAAGATGTTTTAAAGATGGCGGTGGAGTGGAAAGGAGCGTTAGGTGTGTTTCGATCGGTCGATTTTAAAGTCCACAGCTTACACATTGCAGATCATTTTCATATCAATCTAACCGCTTGTTGACCCTCATCTGGAAGAGACCACTCCCACCAGAGTAGAAATCTTTCATCAGAGAATAAAAAGGTAATCGCTCATGATAACTTTGTATTGATTAACAGTGATTTTCTGTAAAAGCACAAATGGAACCAGACCGCAGAGCAAAATCCTTCAACTGTTAAATAGAGCTGCGGAGTGTCCTCCTCACTGCTGGGGCCCCGTGGCTGTGCAAGCAGATTTTCTACAGTGACTAGTACTGGTGTAGCGATTCTTTTGAATTTGGCGCCATCATGTGGTTAAAGCGAAAAATGTCGCTTTACAGAAAAGGCTGCAGCAGCAGAGTAGAGGTGAAATTAGTTTGTACTAAAAGCATCAGTTTGTATCTTTTCATTTCAACTAGCGAATATTTGAATTTATTAAAATTTCTATGTAAACATGAATGCGTGACAATTATTTTGGCAAGAGAAGGTTTGTGCTTGAGAAGTTAAAGTCCAAATATGAAGGTGAAAGAATGAAACCCAGTAAGAGCAGATCAGCACAATATGTTGCTGAGTAAGCCATCAAGGCAGTATCAGATCAGTGTGATTGTATCACCTTATATTACTTTCTTTCCTATCCCACAAACAGACTTTATGCATGCATACACACTCACACTATGTTTTAGTCGTGCTATAGACTAAATCTTATTTAGCCGTGTACAAATGAGCTGGATTTTTGTCAAAAAAAATTCTTACATTAAAATGAAACATGTACTTCTAAATTGTACACTGAATACCCGGTGTCAGGTGTATTACAAATAATTAAATCATAGAGTTAAGCGACCTCTTCATATGACAACACATCCTTTTACTGGCTCTCATTGAAGGGAGAAACTGAAAGAGATAAACCAAAGGAAAACAATTAAGAACAGTGACTGCACTGATTTAATACTTTTCCTATATCAAACTTTGCACTTTAGAGCCACCAGCATTTGATTAGAAATGTTTCAATACAGGCAATCCTCTCTTTTTCAGGAAAACAGTGTAAACAGTGCCCCCTCAATCTTTACTTCACATGTCCACAAATACTTTTAATGGTGTGCTGGCTGCGCACGTGCAGGTTTAACTGCCATGAGGTGGATCAAATGTCACTCTCCTGAACATTAAACTCATATCAGTTTTCCTGCTACCTTTCATAATACCTGGATTTCAGCCATCGGGACTCTAAAACTTCTAAAAGTTCCCTCATTAGAATTTGTAACTAATTAAGTCTTTCACTCAGTGGCAATGTTGCAACCACACTGTCTAATCAACAAGGGTGTAAAGCAGGTCAATATGTTTGAGTCAGTGTTAAAAAGTTATCAACAAAATGATAACACACGAAAGGGCAAGCTTATACTATAAATTCTGAGGTTAGTAAGGGAATCATTTTGAACAGACACCTGTTTATATTAGTAGCATTCACCTGTTAAATGAACATTTCCATTTCCAGAGCTTTCAGCTTCCAGGCTCCTCTACTGTGGAACCTGCTCCCAGTTTAGATTCAGGAGACAGACTCCCTCTCTAAGTTTGAGACCAGGCTTAAAACGCTCCTTTTTAAGTTTATAGTCAGGGCTGGTGACCCTAAATCCTCCCTTAGTTATGCTGAAATGGGTCTAGGCTGAGTGTTTCTTCTTCACTCACATTGTTTCATTCACTATGTGTTTGTACACCACTCTGCATTTAATCATTAGTTATTATTAATCTCTGGTTCTCTTCCACAACGTGTCTTTGTCCTAATCAGAGGATGGTGCTTTGGTAAAGAGGCAGCAAACCAACAGAAAACTTCAACTTGGAGGGTGTTTCAATGATTTGGCACCATGCCATCTAGGTGAACAGCAGAATCAACTTCATAATTTTGTCAGTCAGCATGATATCAGCACAGCCTTTTTGTTTTTTCAGTTTGTTTGTTTGTTGATTGTTATGCATGTGTCTTATTTGCTAAAATGCCACATGGCATAATGTGGTCAAGGTCAGGAACTATAACATAGTCCCGTTTGTATGATGTTTTATTACACTGTCTCAATTGTTTATTGTTTTATGATTGTTTATCTGTGAGCACGGACAGTGTGTTGCGTGCCGAGGCTTTCTTGTCGCAATAGCATCTAGCCTTTTTAGATTTTCAAAAACAACAACCCTTTCACACATTAAACAGACTTTACCCTGCCGGCTCCTCAGTATAGCCATTGTATATCCAATTATATAAAAGTACTCAGGTTACTGCTCAGTAAATCCACACATGCAAGGAAATGGATGTCATGTGTCTTGCATCCTGGATGCTCTATGCAGGTTCTATACTCACATAAAAAGTATTTCCAGTAGTGAAAATACATCTGGCACAGACAATGTCCCTTTTTTTTGCTACTAGTGAGAAAGTGAATCTTTCCAACATTGGTTCTTTTGTGAAAATGTCTCTGTCAGTCCATTCCCAGTGTCAAAGGGCCGGTGTTCTGTATCAGGGTGACAATTCCTCACCCTGTTTTCAGAAAACAAAAAGTCTTTGGATAAAAGAAAATATGTGAGACCACAGTGGCAGACTTCCCAACAGTTTACAAAAATATTCTAGTTCCAGTTACAATAGGGCTGGTAATTAATAGTCATTCAAGTTCAAGGAAGGTGAGGAGAGTAGTCACACCTCAAGAGTCCTTTACAAGTATAAATATCTGCTCTTCAAGTGTCAGTAATCTTGAAACTGCCAGGTTTCTACATTTTGTCTTCTAACCATGTCTGAAGGCTAAAACATATTTTTTCTTTAGAGCCACAGAGGACTATGGAATGAAAAGCCTGCTGTCTAAGTTTCAGTATAGATAACAGATAATGCCACAAAAATGTCATTTTATGAAAAACTGAAGATTTGTCTGCCAATGATGAGAGTTGTTTTTTGTTTTTTGTTGCTTTTTTTCTTGCACAGTAATTTTACACTTCACTTCAGTAGCTGCTAACTTGTAATTGTTTCAGCATGTCCTTTTGCAAAAGAGTTGAAATGCAGTTCATGTGAAAGGTCAATGACATCATTATTCAGACTTTAGGACAATAAGCCTTGTTCACTGTAGTGTAAGTCAAACGTTCCCACTGTTAAGTTGGCTGTTGTGCAGAGAAAATGTCTAAAGTGTTTTGACTGTTGATGGATGGATGGATGGATGGATGGATGGATGGGGTGCCATTGTTGTTTTTGCTGAATCTACAATCCTGATTAGTTAGTTACTTACAGAAATTTATTTTTTTAAGACAAAGCGATGTTTACACAAAGGTAAAATTCCACATAACTGTTCTAGTATGTGTGGGTTTACGTGCCACCACTCTCACTTGTAGGTTATAGGTAAACTGGAATAAAGGGCAGACTCTCATTATGTAGATAGTTTTCTGTTATTTAAAGAACATAAAGCACACAAAGCAAATAAGGACCTTTGCTCTTATTGATAATCAATATATGCTTTGCCACCATGACTTGCAACTCCTACTGACTGCTAGAGTTTGACATTTAACCCATTAATGTTCAACAGTGGACTTTCATGGATTAATTTAAAGTGACTAAAACGCTTGCTCAGCTGAACAAATGCGTAGAGGCTAGACTGAAGTAGTTTTTTTTACAACATCCTTTTTGTTACTTATTCAAACAAACACACGTGCAAACAGACACACGCGTGCATGCAAACAGTCAGGAACAAAGTATTGTTCAGTTTTTCTTGTTCACTCAGGAATAAAGTAAACCAGGCTTTATGGACCACAAAGAACGCAACCACAATTATTTGTCCTTCATGGATTGATGTCTTATTATAGATGGATAATCATGGGAGCCTGCACCTCTTGTAACTAACAACTAAAATGAGATACAATACAAAAAAGGCTGCAAATCGAACTGCAGTTATATCACGAGCAAGGATTTCACTGGATTTAACAGATTTGGATTTAAGGCGTGCAATGGAATGAATACCACATATAGTCTTGTATTTTTATCAGTCAAACACAAATACATGATTTTGTCACGTAGTGCAGCCACATGTACCTACTGGAAATTTGTGTTTAAACCCCAAACAAGAAAACAAAAACACACAGAAACAGTTTTCAGTCATTTATGATCGAATAAACAATTCCTACATTCTGGATTGGAACTTGTTTCTACTAAAGAAATTATTTATTTAAAGATGGTCAACAATGTGGCCAGTAGGGAACCCCTCCAACCCGCTAAGACCTCCTCCCTTTCCCTTTAACCCCTTCTTTTTTATGTAATAGCAAAATCACTGCACTGAAAGTTATAAAAGTATGTGTGTAACCCTGAATCAATTCATAATTTCCTTGTGAAAACTGCAGACACAGCGAGCCACAGCGCATTCCAGGACATGGGGATTTGTTTCTGTGACTTTATTCCAGATATTGTACTCTTGTTCTCTATAAATCTTACCGCTCTAACAAATCTTTAGCACTATGGTTATTCAAATCAGCCTCAAGCAAGTTGTAACCAAAGGTAAAATTCCTTACATATGTTGTTTCTTTGATAATATCAACCCCCTCCAAGAAGAAGGGTGTTGGTGTCCTATTACACTTGGCTTCGCACGCCATCAGTCTCATTACAATGGCTCAAGGTTTGCGTGTCTGGAGGAGAAAGAAAAAAAGAACTCCCTTTAGCCCACATGTGCCGGGGGTTTTTTTTCAGGGGGAGGGGAGAAGGAACATCCAAAGTAAATAAAGATGACTCCGCTCAAACTGGCAGGCAGTACATGCAGTGTACTTTCTGATCTTACTAGAGTTTGGCGGTGGATACGATTATAATTGCTGTTAAATGCACCTGCCATACAGGTTAGCATGATAAATGTGTTGAGTGTAAGCGGACTTCACAGGACACAAAAGAATGATTAACGGGAGATGGAACTGTGCATGCTAGACTTCCCCCACTTCCCTCCCATAGGAATCCCTTCTCCGCCTGTCTTCCTGTTGTGTAATAGGCCAAGCCCAAATGCAGCCTGAACTTCCTGCAGAATTTAAGCACACACACACCCCCTCCCCTTGCCCAAATACATAAAGCCTCCACTACGTCTCACACCAAATCAGCTTGCAGTACAGAGAGGAGGCAATGAGCAACGGGGTGTGGTTTCCTACTCTGGGGCTGCTGGCCATGCTATGCTGCTTCAGCATGGGGCCGGTTCAAGGGGGGAAGGTGCTGGTTGTGCCTGTGGATGGAAGCCACTGGCTCAGCATGAAAATATTGGTGAAGGAACTCATCCGCAGGGGCCATGAAGTCGTAGTGCTGGTGCCAGAAAGCAGCCTGTTGATCCAAGGCTCAGAGAGCTTCAGGACAGAGATTTACAAAGTGCCTTACACCAAAGCTGAACTGGATGGATCTTTCAACATCTTCCAGGATGAAGTCTTCCTCAAACCCGCAGAATTTGAAGATTTGATAGTGAATTTGAGGCGACTGGTCAACTTTACTTCACTCCAGGTGAAAGGTTGTGAGAGTTTGCTGGACAATAAGCCTTTGATGAATCGACTGAGGGAGCAGGGTTTTGATCTTGTGCTTACAGACCCCTTCCTTCCTTGCGGGTCTGTCCTGGCTCATATGTTTTCCATTCCAGCTGTTTATTTCCTTCGTGGGATTCCATGTGAGCTGGATATGAAGGCTAACAAGTGTCCTTCTCCTCCTTCCTATGTTCCAGTGTTTTTCTCTGGAAATAGAGACTCGATGACTTTCCCAGAGAGAGTAAAAAACTTTGTAATGTATGGTGTGCAGTCCTACATTTGCACAGTACTCTATCCTCACTTTGATGATCTAGTCAGCAGGTATATAGGAGAGATTTCAACTTATCAAGAACTTGTCAGCCACGGGGCTATCTGGCTTCTCAGATATGACTTTACCTTTGAATGGCCCAGACCTCTCATGCCAAACATGGTGTTAATTGGAGGGATCAACTGTGCAAAGAGGGCTCCCCTGCCAGCGGTGAGTATGTGAATATATGAACGCAAGTGTAAACAAGCACATGTCACGTCTGGATGTAATCAAGCCAAATCACATATGCTCAGAGCTTACTGAAAAGCAGAGAATCAGCAGTCATTAGTTTTATATGGAAGAGGAGGTCAGAAACTTTTCTAACAACAACTAACATGAACTGCTTAGTGAAGTGATCATTCGCATTAATGCTTGCTAAAGGGTTCTGGGACAACAAGAGATCTGTTAGTTTCAAAAATAGAGATGCAAATTATTTTTGACAGTTTTACCAAGAAATGAGTTATGATACTGAGGCACAACTGGTTTTTCTGCTCTTCTGGAAAACAAAGAAACGTTAGAAAATAAATGCAGATTCCCGAACGGTGGCCAGAATAGTCTAGGAAGAGAAGTGAGAGGCAGTGTTATGTCAACAGAGATCAAAAGCTGTACAGAACCAAACGGTTTGTTTATACACAAACAAGGAGGCTACAATACACAAACTGGTAATCAAATGAATTCTTTTTAGTATATTTTAAAATAATGCATAAAAGCTGTTGGAAAAATGTCTTTGTTTTAGATTTTTAACATCTTCATACATCCTACAGATTTTTTGTCTGTTTTTTTCCTCCCCTCTCTGCAGGACTTGGAAGACTTTGTGAATGGCTCAGGAGATGACGGCTTCATTGTGTTTAGCATGGGTTCAGTGGTGTCCACCATGCCTGAAGAGAAAGCAAAGCACTTCTTAGACGCTTTTCGAAAAATACCTCAAAGGGTAATGATAACCTGAGTAGCTCACTGTACATCAATGGAATCGATTCACTTTTTTATACTTCTGTCTAGGATAAAGCTGGTTAATACACAGGATTCAGCCACACGAGCCACACAAACATTTACACAATACCCAGAGATTTTCACACTGTGCAATGAGGCCAAATGTCTAATCAGATTAAAGTGCAGGACTTTGTCCTCTGCCTTGCCTTGCTCTGAACATACAAAACCCTCCATTTATTACTTATGTACTCTGCACAATGAACAGAGATGGTTTTATTTGTGTTTCAGGTCGTGTGGAGATACACTGGTGCACTACCTGATGATATACCCAAGAATGTCAGAGTTATGAAGTGGTTACCTCAAAATGATCTCCTAGGTATGCATAGTTAAGTGAGAAAATTATGCTGCTGTAATATCACACCTTACAAGCTAAAAACATATGACACTCAGATGAAATTATCTACATGTGATTCATGGTTGATTTGACCTGTAACCGAGTTTGTGTCTGTGCTCCCTAGCCCATGCCAAGGCTAAAGTCTTCATCACTCATGGAGGCTCCCATGGTATCTATGAAGGTATCTGTAATGGTGTGCCCATGTTGATGTTTCCACTTTTTGGAGACCAGGGAGACAACGTGAATCGCTTGTTGGGCCGTGGCGCTGCTTTGAAACTCAGTATATACGACGTGACAACTGAACAGCTACTGGGTGCGCTAAAGAAACTTATCTATGACAAAAGGTGAGGAAACTGGTTATTGAATTAAAATGCACTGAAGAATGCAAAAAAAATGGTGTTGAAAATACTGTGATTAACATATTTATTGGACCCACATCATAAAAACAAGACTAAAAATGACTAAATTTATATTTTTTATCGAGTTGGCACACTGGAAATTAATCAAGCATAACCTTCGACCACTAAAACTACTTTTCCTGTTAAGGAATGCAAGTTAATAACTTTAAACCTACGTGGACGTGCTTGGTGAATGAATCAGTAACTGGAAAACATTAAACCTTTAACAAAATATTACCTGTCCTCAGGTACAAAGCAAAGATGATGGAGCTTTCAGCGATACACCTAGACCGTCCCACTGAGCCTGTGGACCTAGCTGCGTTTTGGACCGAGTTTGTCATGAGACACAAAGGAGCTTCGCATCTCAGAGTGGGCGCTCATGATTTGAACTGGTTCCAGTACCACAGCTTGGATGTGCTGTCGTTTTTCGCCGTCATTCTCATAACAGTTGTGTGGATGACAGTGAAATGCTGCCGATTTTGTATCCGCAAGTGTTGCAGGAAAGGAACTGCAAAAAGAAAATGTGAATAGCGTTTATATTCATTTGCATTCTTTAATTTTTACATATTCAGTGACAAAGCTAATGGTTGAAACACTGCACTGAACTTTCAGCTGGATGTATTGTACGAGTGTTTTATGTGTGAAATCTCAGCCAAAGTGCTATTACCAGTGTTGGGTATGTTACTTTAAAATAGTAACTTAGTTACATTACTAGTTACTGCTATCAAAAGTAACTCAGTTATTTCAAGTTGCTTGTTACTTTCAAAGTAACTAGTTACTAGGGAAAGTAACTTTGCTTTTACTCAGAATTCTCTTGTTAATGTGTTGCTTCCGTAACTGGATACCCAGCAAGAGTGCCAGTCTTCTAGTTTGCTTACTTGCCACAAGTGCACTGTGCCACCTACCAAAGGAAAAAATAATGTGCATATTTCCACGAGAGAAATCCCACGCCTGGACCGTCGTTGACCGCCGCCATGATTCTAGCCTACGTCACAGCGTCATGTGCGCTTTTTACATCCAACACGAAAACTGCAGTCGTGGTGCTTTCGATTGTACTAAGAACTCGGAAATTCTGCCTTCTGAATAGGAAGATGTAGGTAACACCAGACTGCAGATGAGCTGCATACAGGGCTGGACTGGGACAAAAAATCGGCCCGGGCGTTTTGACTGACCGGCCCGCCATTATTGGAAAAATCATAAAGCCTTTGAATGAAAACAAACGCTGTTGTGACAGTGATGTACACTGTTTTGATCTATCAATCGTTTGTTGTAAGATTCAGATAATTACTTTTTAAAAGTGAGACATTTTAAATGAGAATAAGAAAGAAAAGTATTTCTTTGTGCCCCCCTTTCCCTGTTAATGCCCTACCTGGACCCCTGGCAACACTTTGCTAGATCCGCCCCTGCACAGTTACCAACTGTCAGCTACTTAGAAAAGGATCCTGGTGTTATTTGTCTCTCAGAAACTGTTCATAACTTCCCTTCAACTCATTCATGTCACCTAAAAGGTAAACCTGTTTCTCCATCACCTGTTCAGCTCTTATGATTCAGTAAGGACATCTCCTGGTTTCATCTTCATGTTTCCCTCTCACCACATATCCAAACCGATATCATGACCAGCAGGTTTACAGCTGTGGCTCCAGCAAACATCAGCTGATACTAGAAATGAATATTAAATAAATTCTAACAACAGCTGATCAAGCTTAAACGTGCTGCTGTTGTTTAGCGCGACATCCGCTGGTTTCCTCTTTCTGGCAGGAAGTGGGCGATAAACAAACAAGAGAGAAAAGCCGATCAGCTGATCATTGATCAGTTTCATGATTGAAGTAGAAACGGGAGAGGGAGGGGGAGAGAATGAGAGAAGAAGAGGCAGCTGTGCAGCGTAAAGACAGAATAACTCCACCTTTGTGTGTTTTTCATGCTAGCTGAAGTACGGGGCAAACTGTGTTCCTTTTCACCTCAATACGAAACGAAAATATTACGAATACGGAATTCAGAGAGAATACGGAATCTCTGAATACGGAACAATTCTGTTTTTTTCGGGATGGTTGGCAACTCTAATAATTAACCTTATGAACAAAATAAAGTGTAACATCAGTAACATCATAGCACCCACCCAGCTGTATAGAAACTCCGTCATGCTAGCTAGCAAGCAGCTTAATGTAACTGACTGTAAAAAGTCAGCACAACGAAAATAAACTCCACCTAAACTTGGTTTATATCTGACCCAGATAGACTGCAGGTCATAACTTCTTACCTGAAGTTCAGTTCACCTGACACTCGGACAGGCGGCCGCTTCGGGTCTCTCCTCCTCCTGCCTCCCCTTTCCCTTCATCCAACCTGCTGGCCTCCACCACTTGCTAATATTACTGAATCTGTGGAAGCTCCGCGATGCCACCACACGAAGTAACGAATAACGAGCCTATCTAAATCCCAGTAACGATTAACGCGTTCCTGATTTTGGCATAATAACTAGTTACCATGCTCGTTACCACAATAATAACGTAGTTACTGTAACGCATTACTTAATAACGCGTAAGTCCCAACACTGGTTATTACTGACTTTAAGAAGTGAAATATAATGATGAATGACATAATTCTAGGCAAATAAATGATGCTTTTAAACAACTTATGTGTGGATTTAATTGTAATATTTCTGAAAATTTGAGAATGTTGTACATGGAACAATACTTTGAAGACTGAGGGACCCTTCATCAGTCATTCATCGGGATTGTTGAGTGATTGGATTACTAGTGCACTAAATGGCTGAAATTCTGTTCCTTGTTAGTAAGCAGAATCCCAACAACTAACAAGACAACATTTCTAGTGTTATTTACACTACGTATTTGTTAACTGGCATCTCTCCCAGAGAAATAACTCATATAAAAACTGAACTTATCCACTTGTTTAACAGAACAGCTGACTGAAAGAGCCTTTTTTACTCTCTATATCAACATCTTGTAAGATTATTTCAAAAATAAACCATAAAACCTGGAGTTTTTACCTTTGAAAGGCAAACATATACTTTAGTTTTCAAGAATGTACCAAAGAGGCTGTGGCCACAAGTGGTCGCTGAGTGTTGCTCACTGTTAGGTGCAAACCAGTGTGACAGTAACCTCATCTTTAAACCACGATAATGAGAGTGCCCGCTGTTTTCACTCTGACTCCATCTCTTTGATTATAACTCAGGAGCCAAAAGATGTGTTAAGAATGCAACACTGGCTCTACAGCGCAGTCCTGCCAAGAAGTTTTCAGGTGTGTGAACGAGGAAGAGAATGTAAAACCTTAGAAACTAATCATGAAACAAATATCAATATTAATGAGGACATTCAGGCTTGTTGGGACATGTGCTTTTGACAAGTCAAATTATTCAGTTTCTGTTTATCTTGGAAAAAATGTATGGCTTTACCACCTGTGTAATTGGTGTATGACTTAATTTCTTTACTTGTACAGACAAATCTGAATGAACACAGAGCGATGTAGTTTAGTAAGTGAAACTAGTATTTTAGTAATTCCCCTGTAATTAACTGGAATTTCAATGTGATTATATTTACCTACATGTATTTAAAGGTGGGTAGACTAGAATAAAGGTTGTAACAAGTCAGTTTTTTTGACAGGAAACAAAGAAACTATACTAGAAATTTAAAAAAATGTTTTAAAATAATATTCAAAATTCAACTGGTGTGTAACTAATTTTAAACACAGCATAAGGTTTTCTTTTACATAACCTAAGGACTAATTTTAAGTATTGCATAAATTCAGGTATTTTACAGGAAAGGAAACAGATGATCAAATGATGCTGTAATTTTAAGCAGTGCATTATTTCATGTTAATTTGGAAGAAAAACAAACTATATTTTCCCATCTTGCATTTTGAGTAAGCTGCACTTTTTGTTGTATCAGGTCCTGCATGTGCGTTTTTGACACCCTGACACCAAAGTTTCCGTTGTGGCACTTGGAAGCCTGACGGCAAAAACAGTTAAGGGGCTTTGCAAGCCAAACTTTTCAGCTTTTGCTTCAGTGCCATCATGATCTACTGCATCACATGCATCTTTCTACAAGTCTCCCTCACAGGTAAGATAAGGTCATTTTTGAAAGACAAGTGAATAAAGCATATTCCTTTACTTTATATAATTATAAGGTCATGAGCAAGAAATGGGCATGATTTTGATATAATCAGTATATTGATTCTACATTCTTTTCTTATGTAAGGGGCTGCTGAGAGCGGTATAATTGGTGGCAGAGAAGCAAAGCCCCATTCCAGACCTTACATGGCATCACTCCAGTATCAAGAACACCATTCGTGTGGTGGGATGTTAATCCGAGAGGACTTTGTTCATTGCATTCATGGCTTCTCAATCATATGCAAACATTTGAGGTCAGTTTTCCCCCTGTGAAACCAGTCATCTGCATAGAACGTCTGAAAAAGATCACCTTAATCTCATTCCTTAGACAACTTAATTCATATATTTAAAAGATACTTCCATTTAGCAAAATAATTATAACACTGTGATACGCGTACATACCAAGAACGAAACAAATGTGTTCTAAGAAGACTAGAAGATACACATTCATTTGAACAGGCAGGGTATTTGGGTTTATGCAGTTCTGGGGAAAAGAGTAGCACTTCAGGCACAAATCAAAGGTGTTTAATCAGGTCTGACAGTTTCATGTATGGAACGCGAAAGTGAAAACAACACAAGGATCCTAACAAATGTGTGTTTTTTACTATGTTTTAGTTTATACTACCACTAGATGTTGCCAAAGTCACCAATTTTTAAACGTATACCAATGGGCCACAAACTGTGGAGTGGCCTCCTCTGGTGGAGCAAAGAGCTACTGCTGGGGTGTTCGTTACCAATACATTCATTGAGTTATATTAGGAAATTAATGAAAAACTGCAGTAAATATATTTTAGAATTGAAAGCATCAATTTGATTAAAGAGCTCCCAAACACTGTGGATTAACCAGTTTATAGAAACATAAACCTTACACTTTGTGGTGGTCTAATGAAAGTAGTAAACTAGTTAAAGAGCATATTTTTAAATCTGCAACATCTGTCTCTCAGTCACTGCATGGTCCAACCACACTCTCTTATGCTGGTTGGTTAGGCCTCTTTTCTGGCCAATGTGGACAAGTACACTGTGTGCTTGGCTGAATACTCTGCTGTTCTCTGTACTGTATTGTAGAGGTTTCCTGTGGATATGTTTTGTACTCAGGATCAGATCTGTTTCAGTTTTCAAGAAAACTGAGACACTGTTTAGACAAGTGAGTGTTGCTCACAAATCAACACTTACCTCATCCTTAAACTATGAGGTGAGAGTGCCCACTGGTTTCACTCTAACGCCGCCCTTTTGATTATGAGTCAGAAGATGTGTTAAAAATGCAAACCTGGATCTACAGTCAGTGACATTTACACTTGTAGGACCATGTGCTGTTAAAAAGATAAACAGTTCTGTTTCTGTTTTGTTTTGTTTTTTTCGGGAAAACCTTTGTGGCTAACTGGTGCATGGCTTTTTACCCATACAGACAAATCTGTATTTATACATACAGCTATTTAGTTTAAAAAATAAAACTAATGTTTTAAGTAGTGCTCTTAGTTTTCGGTTTATCCAACTTACTCTTTGCAAATATTAGTTTGAATGAAATGTTATCAGTGTCAGCGTTTTCATTGCCTATCATCTTTGTTATTGTGGTGATCACACAGCAACTATAATCACATTTCACTCTGTGGTAGCCTCTGCTTGCTGCGATCATGTGGCTTTTGCTAGGTTGGTTAGCCCATCTGACTGCTTTCTGTATATTGGGATCGTTTAAAACCCCTTAACCGCTGTAGTATTATATCCTGTTCTTCAGGAAGCAGCTTGAAAGTGTGAACAAAGTTTCTGTATTTTACAGCATGTGCAGTAAAAAAAACAAGTGTAGATCGAGCCGTGCTAGACTTCCCACTAATTCCCTGATGTTACAACAAGTAATATTTGGCATAATGTCTAATTAAATGTGAGTTATTGGCTTTGTTAGATCATTTTGTACTCGTGTATTTAAAATAAAACATAGGTATTTTGTACTAGAGCAAGAGTGTTTTGAAGCTTTTACGAGTTAATGAAATGAGGACGGGCTGCCAGAGGGGATCATCTGCTGTGATTATTAAATTTATGTTTCTGTGAAATTTGTCAGTGACACCCTCAATTATGATGAGAGATTGAACACATCTGAGAGAACATAGAGAGTAAATCAAACATCGAAATTTGTTCAGCTGCACAGATTCAAAGGCAAAATGAGAACGTAAACTTCTAACCTTTTGTTGCGTAAGGCAATGAATGTACTGTTCAACTACATTTACAGCATTTAGTCAACAAGTTCATGTCCTTATAGAGAATGCTGTAAAGACACCCACCAAACTGGGCTTTAAATAATAAGTTATTATTAAATAATAAGTTCAGAAAAACATGTGCACTGTATGTGCACATGTGATGAAACAAAAGAAAAAGGAAGAAAGAAAAAAGAAGTAATGTGTGTATAGGGTTCATAGCGAGAGGTGTGAATATCTTTGTACATACCGTGGTCACTATGACGATAATACACGCTTTCCATTTCACGATTTACCACCAACCTTCACCATCTTCCTTTAAAATAAATGTGATCGACAGAAAAAAAAGGAACTTTCATCAGAGCAAAAATTGGAATTATCCTCTCATAGAGGTGTGTGATTTTTAGAGAGGACAACCACAAAACGTAGGATTTTGAATTGAATTAATCTGAATTGCATAAAACCACATGAAGGTGCAAACACACATACAGTATAGAAAAACAATAAATCATTGACAATTTAACAACGTTCGATGCTATCTTGCTTGAGAAGATGGCTACAGACGATCTTTTTTTAATATGTTTTTTCACAGTTGCGTTTCACATGTAAAGCAGTGAGCAGGGTGTGATAGCAACTCCTGCCCGTGCAACAAAGTTTTTGACACCTGCCCACAGCGTTTCCGTTGTGGCAGTTGGAAGGCAGACAGCAAAAAGGGTTAGGGGGGCTTTGAAAGCCAAACTTTTCAGCTTTTGCTTCAGTGCCATCATGATCTGCTGCATCATATTCATCTTTCTACAAGTCTCCCTCACAGGTAAGATTTTTGGAAGAGATATAATTAAAGCATCTCACTTTTCCTTTTTAAGGTCATAAACAAGAAATGGGCATGATTTTGATATAATCAGTGTATTGATTTTACCTTCTTTTCTCTTGTGAGGGGCTGCTGAGAGCGGTATAGTTGGTGGCAGGGAGGCAAAACCGCATTCCAGACCTTACATGGCATCAATCCAGTATCAAGCCCAACATTCATGTGGTGGGATACTAATCCGGGAGGACTTTGTTCTAACAGCAGCACACTGCAAGTGAGTGCAGGGACATTTCTTTTGTTTTGGGTTTCTTTGTAAATCAAGAACTAAAGAAAAAAAGTCCTAAAAATTGGTTTTTATGTAACAATTACCCCCCAAAAAGTTAAGGATTTTATTTATTCAAAATATATCACTACTGAGTTATGTTATAAACACAGTTTAACACACATGTTGTAGGTCTCCACTAAGATCCAGCGGCACATCACTTTCAGACTCACCTATCTATTCAGCAAAACATTGTGTCCTATGACACAGGCATTTTAACCCCAGAAAATAAAAACCACACACACACAGATGTCGGTCTAACTATTTCATAATACTGTAAAGATGATTTCTCAGCCCAAATTTGTAGAGTCGTGAGCTTTGTAAGACAAATGGATGCAAACTACACTGATCAAATATCCACCACAGCATAACAGTCAAGAACTCGGGTTTTTCCTTGAATTTGTCACCTGTTCAGTATTTAAGCATATTGTAACCTGGCTGAAGAAAATTTGCTGTTATGAGTGTTTCATGGCTGTACTTTATAAACCTTTATTTTTATGTATAATCAGTGTAACTGTATGAGATTTCAGGACATAAAAATGTTACCTTTTTTCAGATATGACAACAGCGGTCCTTGCACAGTGGTGCTTGGAGCACATGACATTAGCAAGAAAGAGAAAAGTCAACAACGCATCAAAGTGGCCAAGTACTACCGTCATCCAAAATTCAACGGGAAATACGATTATGACATCATGTTGCTTAAGGTAAAGCTAATAGGCCATCAAATTTCATTTTAAAGCATTTTTGTGCAGTGTATCTATTCACAGTTAAAGCTTTGTTATGCAATTTCACACTTGTGCTAGGTAGCAAGTGTGAGTGTGTGTTAATTGCTGACCTTTATATATAGAAGAAACTCCCCTTTCAATAACACGTTGATGTCTTTCACAGTTAGAAAAGAATGCCACACTGAATAAGTATGTGAAGACCACCGGACTACCTAAGAAGAATGGGAAAATACCTGCCAATATTAAATGTTATGTGGCTGGCTGGGGTCGGACTGGAAAAAATATGCCCACCTCAAATGTTCTAAAGGAAGCCACAGAGAAGATGCAATTCAGCAATGAGTGCAAAAGTATTTGGCAAGCATTTTTTAATTCTAATCAAATGATATGCACCAAGTTTACCAAGAAGGATGGAGGAGTTTGCCAGGTAATCAAATGTTAAAGGCAACCAGTACACCATTATTAATATTCAGAAAAACTAGTTTTTGTTCTTTATTCATAACAAGAAAAATGCAATGTTTTTAAAGACGACTTAATCAAGTCTCTCTGCTCTTTTTTTTTTTATAGGGCGATTCTGGAGGACCACTTATTTGCAACAAGATGTCTCAAGGTTTAACAGCTTTTACTTTGGCAGATGATTGTAATAATCCAAAATATCCTCATGTCTACACTAAAATTAATTTCTTCATTCCCTGGATCAAGGAAAAAATGAAAGAATAGAGGAATGTTGCATGAGCCACTAGTGAGTGGAGAAGTGGGCTTTTTTCATTTACTGATTAAACAATTTGGTTGAATGGTCTTTGTATTAAAAAGGAATTCAAAAGTTGAAATGTGTATGTTAAGCATTTGGATAAACACACCTGATTACACGCAGATATTGTGTAATAAACTTTATACTGTACTTTTTCATTTTCTGAACTTTTCTTTATTCGCCTTTTCAATTTTGATTTCTAACTTTTAGGAACTTTTTATTTACTTTCATTACTTAATGTTTAAGCCAATGGAGCATGAGGCTGGGGTCTGATCACACCATAGTTCACAGTCATTGCATTCGTGGCTTCGCAATAAAAGTGAAAACCTTTGAAGCTGAACAGTTTTCCTTCTGTGAAACTAGTCTTCAACACAGAAGTTCTAAAAAGTTGCCCTTAAACATTCTGTTCCTCTGTTTGATTCTGTTACATGTATTACATGTTTAAAAGATCATTTTTATTTAGCAAAGGTAAGACAAAAATAAAGACTAAGCAAAACTAACTGGACTTGGATCTCTTTGTCACATAATTATTTCTCTATTACCTATTACAGAGCAGACATGTGCATACCTAAAACATTAGAAATGTGTTCTACGAAGACTAGTTTTAGTCTGTTTCACACCATGTTTTACAGCACTTGATGTGTCTGCAGCAAAGTACCTTGGGTTCATGCAGTTCTGGGAAAACAAAATACCGCCACAGCCACAAACCAGGCATAAATCAAGGGTGTTTTATTAACAATCTCACGTGGAATGTGAAAGTGAAAGAATGGATGTTGTGAACATGTGCTGTATGACATGTTTTAGTCTACCACGAGGTGTCACCAAAGTCAGTGTCTGTTTTAAATCATACCAGTGAACCAAAGACTGTGAAGGGGGCTCCTAGTTTGGACAACCAGGAAAAAAGCTGTGCATCAGTCCATCCATGGAATGTCATTTATCTCAATCTGGGTGGTGGAGGCACGAGTCTAAGCAGAGGCACCCAGCCCTCCCCCTCCCTCCACCTCTCCTTGGGGAACACCAGTATGTTCTCAAGCCAGCTGAGATATGTAAAGCTTCCAGTATGTCCATCAGAGTGTGCATGTTACATATAAAGTGCTTGTATGAATGTGTGTGAGTTGTCTTTGTGTGTCACTGGTTTTGTTTAGTTTGCACTCTTAGCTTCTTCAAATGCACAGGAAGCACGACAGCATATAAATTTAAAGTCACATATTTAGGGGTTTTTTTTCTGAGTGTCTGACACTGTGCCCACTGTGTGTGCAGATGATGGTTGAAGCTGAAGTGATTTACCTGCTCAGCTTTTAGAAGAAGAAAAAAAACACAGAAGCAGAATTTGCCCTTTCCAAGAACCACCACTAAACACCTGAACTTCCAGGCAAGTTTGTGCAATTGTATCATGAGTGTTCATACAGGAAGCTGCACAAACGCACTACAGCCGCTGAGGGAGAGAGAGAGAGCGGTGTGTCATTAACGCTGATTTCAATTTCAATTTATTTATTCGTTGCCAAATCACAACAATAGTCACCACAAGGCACTGCAGCCCTCTGCTTCACTCAGAGAGAGGTTTAAATCAGAGCAAGAATAAGTGACAGTATGGGCTAGATGTACTAACACATTGCAAACTTTGTGAAACAAAAAAAACACAAAAAAGTAATGTCAGTATTTACTAAAAATCAACAAAACTCAAAATGAATCAACAAAATGTCTTCAACATACGGTGGCTTCAGTTGCAGGAATTGCTCAGTCCATGTAATGGAGTTCACAGCTCTGACAGTGTGTGAGATATAGATCACAAATACGCATGCGTGAATATGTTGTGCCCTCAAACTGGAGATGAATGAAGATACTTACATGCAGCTCTCGACTTCTGTATAGAGTGTCAGTTACAAAAGACACAACCAAACCCGTATTCTCTCTGCAATGATAAACTCTGTCTCAGAACCACAGTTTCCAAACAAAGTTACTGTTATTTTCTGCATTAGCTGATGAGAATACTTCAGGCAGTGCACAACATGAACTGTGACATAAGGTAAATACATCTAATTAACTCACATATTTTAGCTGACACTGCCTTTCCACAGTAATTAAATAATACTTTAGTTCTGTATGTCTTTCAGTAGTTAACTTAAATATGCAGACAGTGGCAGAAAAAACATCATTCAACATGGTGGGACAGTATTAAAAGCTAGCTTACACAGCTGAAACAGTCCACCATTCACCTCTTCCCTTACAATGAACAATGATGATGGAGTAAAAAAGTTTGTAGAGTTTTGTGCATGGCAGTTACCTTAAACAGGGGAAATAGTGAGGGGAGATGAATGACTACATTCCTGTGTACTGTAGTCCCAACCAAAGACAGTACCAATGGATCTACACACAGTCAACCCAGGCACAATTTTCACCACTCCCTTTTCATTCCTACTGCATATTCCATACAGCAACACATTCAAAACAACAATTAAGTCAATCAAAACCCTTTTTTTTTCAATCACACATTTCCCATCATCAAAACATGATGTCCAATTGTTACTTCTTACAGTCCTACATTGGACTCTGTCAGTTACTGAAGTTTGTCTCCATTATAACGATTCTCTGCTAGACTGCCACTGTAGGCCTATATTTAACGTACACGTTCCATATTAATTTACTTCATTTTCTGTTTACAATTATAATGCTGCACTTGTCCTGCTAGAAAATTATCTTAAATTACCATCTCTTATTTTTTGACAGTGCTCTAAATTGCATTGCCTTTGGCAGACTGAGTATGTCATATTGAACTGACTGCATCTGTGTTTAGAAAACCAACCACAGAACTAACCACACCTGTAAGCAGTAATTTGTGGATTTTGCTCCCATTTTTGCCTCAATTAATAACTCTTGCAGAAAAAATTCAAAAACGTTTAACACTAGAATGGTAAAATAATCTAATCAGGCCCCAAAACTACAGAAAAACACACACCGGTACCAGAATTTAATGATATCTAAAGATTCAAAGCGTTGCATTTTTAGAATAATGAAACCAAAACTAAGCATCCCAGTATCGATCAAGGCCCGTCTGCAGTGTACTCTAAACCTGATAGTGCTGATGGTGGTGGAGGCTTTGCTACAGGTGGTACCGGACTCCTCATCAGTGTTTATTCACTCATAGCTGGATGTTTGATCTCTTTTATTTAACATTAAGCTGTGTTTTTTTCTTCTTTTGGGTGGTTTGTGCAGCTGTGGCTTAATGCTGCTTCTGTTTCTTAATGTGAATATATAGTATGAGTGAAGATGAGACTAAAATGACTTTAAGCTTTTAAAACTCAACTAAATATATTTTTAAATTATGTTTTTAAAGCAGCTACAGGTACTCTGATTGCAATCTGATTACACTTCACATTAAGCCTGATTGCTGACATATTGTTGCTGACATACTCAAATCAGTCTCAGTGGGCTGACCGACAACCTGATCCACCAAAAGGTATCATAGGCTCTACTATAAACTGTGTCTGGATTGGAGTCTGCTTGCACAGAACCAGAAGTGTATTGCTATGTGTTTAATTAGCGCATCCGTCACGCACACACATGGCCGTGCACGTTTGAGGTGTAATTTCCGCCTCTCTTTAACTTTGATGCCATCTCTCTCCTTCACCTGCTCTCTGGTGAATGTTGCGTATATGGGGTAAGACTGTCAATCTAATGCACTTGATCTTTCTGAGTCCCACTAATAGCAGCCTCTTTGAAAGAGACTTGCATACAACCGATCTGCGAAAAAAAGAAAAAGAAACCGCGCAAAATTGATCTGTGATGTTGCAGAGCTGTCACTCGCTCCCTCACAGTCTCTCACTGTGTGCTTATTTCTGAGCCGCTAATCCACTCAAGTCAGGTAATCATTAAGATGTACTGACTGCATCTTTGCATGGAAATCAGTGCACCGTTAATAGATCAACAAAAGAATTTTCCACTTGCATGGGTGCAATTTTGCAAATGCATCGTAACACTGACATCTCGGCCTAATCTGGCCCTTGATATCATGATGACAGCTTTGATCGCTTGTTATTACGTTTCTTGCAGGAAATACTCTAACAGTAGAAACTGAATTTCAACCAGTTCAACTAACTGAATGTTTTATTTCCTCTCCTAATTTTCCAGCTCATCCTACCCAGATCGGTTTATAACGTCACAATATTTTGAATCATCATCTGTGTACATCCTCCCAAAACTATACTGAAATATTTAAAATCTATAAAAAACAAGACATTTGCCTTTACTGATAAAGCTTTACATTCTTTAAAGACTTGGAAAGCTGCCCTGCATTCATTGAGTTATACGTGAAATTGCTCTGAAACGTCTCTGTTGTGGCTGTAAGAGATCCATCATCTGTGAGTAAAAGTGGGATTGGCTCATATTAGAAATGATTAAACTGGGAGACATTAAAGCAAATCTAAGGATATGTATCCACTAACGGTAGAAATAACAAAAACCCTCTCTTTAAAGAAAAAAGGTTTGTAACATTTAATTGAGACATTTAAATTTTACTAAATACTCATTAAAACAACGTAATGTTCATAAACTGCTACAAAAACAGTTTTTATTTAATACACTGTATTCAGGGCAGATCCACCTTGGGGTCTGATGCTATCTGGGTAACTAATATCTTGATCCATCAGTAAACTGCGTGTGATCTATTTCTTCAGATTTTGAACTTTAGTTTCCGTGTCCTACATTTTATTCCTGTTTTGTTACAGCTAAATAATTTAGATGTAAACATCAAATGTAAAATTTAGATTTCAGCCTATGTATTTGCATTCTGCCCGACACCGATTGTGAAAAATGAAGGGGCCCTGCAGTGAAATGTAGAGTTGATCCTCCGAGTGTGCGCCTGTAGACTCAGCCTATAACCACCTGTTGAAGGTAACATGCTAACATATGGAGCACCACAAGAGCCACGTGCATCAAGTAAAGACTTTTTTTGCTTAAATAATGAATTGTACAATAAATTATGCATTTGTAAATTCATTTACAGATTCATTTATTTATTATTTTATTTTACTTATTCAAACGTTAATAAAGTTATTTATTATTTAATAATCGAATTTAAAATAAAAACACTATTTTTCGGTGTGTGTGGCTCTGTGGTCCTCCATAGATGAGGTCTTTATTTCAGAAACATGAGTTCCTGCTATGTCTTCTATTTAGTGTTTTCCCTTTATTTAGCTACATCATCAACTACAACAGCTGCAGGATCAGGAGTGCTGTCTTCCAATGGTGCAGGTTCATTGGCGCTCAGTTGTTGTAGGCTTTGTCCTGAACAGTCTCTCCCTGCAAGAAAAATGATTCATGTATTAACTTTCAACAGAGCAGCTGTGTACGGCATATGTGTGGATCTTTTTCCAATGGATCTCAACAGCGTAAAGGGTTGACACAGAGCAGAGACATCTGTGCCTGTGCTTAATTTCGTGTTCTGAGTTCCAATGGAGGAAAAGTGGTCGTCATGAAGTTATAGTTTGAGGTTATTTTACACCCTGAAATGTTTCTCTCTCACAAACTTTGTGTTGTAGCTTTCATTGGTAACTGCATAAGAAGGTGAGCTAAAAATAAGAGATTGATACTAATTTTCCACAGCGGTTTAAACCTGGTGCATTCTCTCAAAGATGTTGCAAATTAAAGGAAGAAAAAAGCAAAAGAAGTATGTACTCAGTTGTCCAGTTGTTGCTGCCAGTCACTAGTGTCAAATCGGTTGCAAAGAAATATACGGTGCCGCACAAAAAAAAATCCTTGTGATTGCATGAAAAACACCAACTTGTCTGCAAGCATTGCAAATGTGTTTCTTTTACTTTAAATGGAAACTGTCAGTTTCCAGTTTGTGTCAAACTTTACACACTTTCATTAAAACTCGAAGAGTATTTGGGTAGTATTTGCAGATAAGTGGACGTCTTTCTTGCAAACTACAGGCAAGTGCAGCAACCTTATGGTGTAGCACTCTCTTTTTCATAGCAAATGCAAGCAACCACTCACCAGCCAATCAAGTAATAACACATTTTTACCCAGCAACCAGAGTTTGCTAAGGGGTCAGAGTCACTTTGTCATTTTCTAATGATGTATATAGTCATACATTTTACTCAGTACTGCTGTTACTGATCCTCCGCACAGTATTTGATGTAACCAATTTTTAAACATTTAATTACATAATTAATAATTACAAAGGAAAAGGAGCAAAATTCAAAAGTTTACAGACTTTTCCTTTTTCGGCAGCCAATGGTGGCTCCTGCTCCGAGTATTACTGCAAGTATTACCGGTACTCCAAGAACAGCTCCCAAAGGCAGACTCCAGCCTTCATCTGTAAATCAGGAACAAGACACAGTTACAACAGTCAGTTGTGTTACTTTACCTACAACTTCAACACAAAATTAATCCTTAGTGCAAAAATCATCTAAATCTAAACAGCACTGTAAACTGAACTTTAGGTTAACTGCTCATGGGAATCTGTATGAATGAAACACAGAAAGCTTCCACGAATTGATGGGAATTGATGTGCATCTTGAATTCTCTTGCATGAAAATGGTAACGTTGTAAGCTACTGTAATTCAAATCAGGATTGTTGGGGGCCACACTTTTTTTCAAAAAGTTACTTTAAGATCTTCTCTGGTTTGAAGAGATTAGTGTTAATATAATTATGAATTCATTCACTCAAATTGTATCTATAAAAGATTTGCTACTACTAAGTCTGCAATGGAGAATTACGTTATTTTCTAGGCTTGTCAAGGCTTTTGGCTCGATGACATGAAATTACAGGGAAACAGACCTACAATTGATGTTATTCTGGGATGAGATGTATGTAATTCTGGCAGTTTCAAATTTCACAGTGCGTTTTTAAATTTACAGCAAAATTACATATATATATATATGTTTTTCTCTGTGTTTAAGATGAACTGTGACTTAAGACTTAGAGTTCTGCCTCAGGAGTTGAACCTCAAGTTATTCTATGTTTTTGTCATTGTTGGTTGATTAATAAACACAGTGGTTTACATATCTATTTCAAACCTATGGATATGGATTCTGAATTCATTTGAAAAGTCAACTTCAGGCTGAAAAGCAAAAATGATCCTTGGAGTACCTGTAATTACGTCTTTAATTACACTCAATGTCTCCTTTGAAGTTGGGTTGTAAACGCTGCATGTAACTTTCTGTGATCCTCTGATGTTGGCAGTACTGGTAGCTCTGTAGGTGCCGTCATCTTCCTTGTAGATCTCAAGGGTCTGGACATCAGGTGGTTCAAGTGTACGTTCATGTCCCTCGTGGTCCACGGAGATCCATGATAGCTCTGGTTCAGGAAAGCCCCCCTCTGTTGCACACATAGCCATCATATCTATGGTGTTGACCACGATATTTGGCATCTCAAAACGAGCTGGAAATGAGTCAGAGATTTTTCACATGTATAAATGTTAGAATTTTCATACAAATTTTAAGAAATCAGAGATCATTGTTGTACAAATTAACAAAAACATAAACTAGTCACTAGTTTTATCCCTCAATCATCACTCAACTCAGTGAATAAATACATGCAGCACTCAAAATAATCATCACGAGCCACCTGTTTTATTATCCTTAAGATATGTGCCTGAACACTGCCTGAAGGGTTTCGTCTTTTCAATCCCATTGGACATACAGTTTGCATTTCACATATTTAACAAATGCTGATATTTGCATCCATGTTAATTAAGGTGAACTATACCTGCTACATGAACAGTGGTTTGGCAGAGCGTCCTGCTTTCTGGTATGTAAGCAACTTCGATGCTGAGCTGATCGTCTTTCAGCATCAGCGGATTGATGACAAGGGAGAAGTTGCCAGAGGCCAGTTGATCGCAGAAAATTGCAGTCCTGTTTTTAAATGACTCACTTTGGTGTTGAAATTCCTCTTGTCCTTTTGAAAAAATATGAAGAACGATGGAATTACTTTGCCAGTATATGGAGGTTTGCTCAGGAATGAACTTTTCGCTGAGGTTGTGATGGCACTGAAGGACCAGCGGTGCCCCTCTGGTTCCATTTGTTTCTGATGAAACTGGCACCAAGAACCAGAACAGCAGACCTGCAGGGAAACAGAGAAACATCCAGCTAAAAAAAAATTCAACATTCCAGACAGTAGAGCTCTGAATCTCGTAAAATGCCACTTTCTGACCTGTGGAACATAGTACTTTATTGTACTTTATACAGTAAATTGAGACTAAAAGAAGTCCATTTAGATTCACTCAATTCAGACGTCATAACCTGAAGACTTGTTTAAGCCTAACTAATCAGCTGGTAAAATGGGAAAAAAAATGCAAGTTATAATGCAATAAAAGTTACGTCCAAATGGGACTGGTAGACTGGAGCTGCTCAGTTTACTGCTCGGTATGTAAGTACAAGTATTTTAAAATTAGTCTTAAAATACATCAGGAGCCTGTGTAAAGAGTTCAAAATAGGAGATAAGTTCGGCGTGTAGAGCAAGGGTTCCCCACAGAGAGCCTGCACAAAGCCGTTTTTTTCTTGGACTCAGGCAGGGCAAGGGAATCTGCCAGTAGCCCTTGGTCAAATCCAACATCAAGAAAAAGTGAGCAGTGCCTAACTGGTCAGGGAGCGTGTTGACCCAGGGCATGGAATAAGTGTCAAACTGTGAAACTTGATTCACCTTAGGGTAGTCAACACAAAACTATATAGAGCCATCTTTCTTCACAAAAAGAACTATGGGGCTACACCACGTTACTTTACTCCCATTTTTAGCATTTCAGCCAATTCCCTCTGAACAATTTGCCACTTATGCTCAAGTAACCAATAGGGCCACGCCTGTGTGTGTATCAAAATAGTGCTCATAAGACTATCATTAGACTCGCAGATATCGGAGTCATTATTTGTTCATGAGACTAGTATAGCTGAGCAGGGTGGAGAACAAATCTGCAAAACACCGCTACTCTGCTCTCTGGGGCTGTGTGAGATGGTTGCCACAATGGCGGGAGGCAGGAATCGTGGAATTATGCACCGCCAGCCCCAACTCATCTCTCACCGTCACCAGGCTCACCAGAGAAGCGGTTTCAGCCTCTCTTCATGCTTTTAAGAGTTTGAGGTGATATATTTGTGTGGCTCCTCCCCTGTCTGACAGTATGATGTTATAGTCAACGCCACCACGTGACCACAACGAGACCTTACCAATTGGCAAGTAACTTTGAGCTAAAAGAAAGGAATAATACAAGCACTTTGTGGCGATCCCAATTGCATTTATCCTCGTGAATGAACTTATGAATCATGGGCTTTTAAGTCTTGTTCAGTCACTCCACCAACCCGTCAGTCTGAGGGTGGTAGACACTGGTCCAAACAGATTTAATGCCCAATAATTCATACAGCTCCTTTAGTGTGCAAGACATGAACCATGTACCCTGGTCAGTCAGTATATCTTTCAGGATCAAGAATGGGAAATGACCTGAAACAGTGCTTGTGCCACACTCTTTGCAGAAACGTTGCGCAGCCTCACTGCTTTGGGATATCAGATTACATGATCCACCAGAACTAATACAAAGCGATATCTTTGCGAGGACTCTGGTAAAATGGCCTGATGAGGTCAACACCAAAGACTTTAAATGGGACCTACATTAATGGTAATAGGCACAAAGAAGCTTTTGCAATCACAGGCTGGTTAACCAGCTGGTAGCGGAGTGGGCCTACTTATAGACCCACTCTATGAACGGTTTGAGCACGATGTGGTTGAGCAGCCGAGCCTCACCCTACGCAGCTGCCAACTCTGCAGTTTTCCAGCTCCCCTGCTCTGCCCTTCAGCCAGTTTATTTTAAGCTTTAATTCAACCAGATTATTCTTTTCCTCAGTAGGAAAACAGCTCCAGTGAGCTAAACTGCACAATACCTTAGACTTCACACAATGGAGCTAACTACTAGACCACGTCACCTTTTGTTTTTTTAACCCTCCACATACACACACAGTTAGATGCATAGAGCAACCTTCAGGTTCAGGATCTCACTTCCAAGGCAACACTTCAACTTTTAGGCTGACAAATGACAGCCACTATTTTGTTGGCTTACGTGGTCATCAGACAAAAAGAGTTCTCCCACGACACTCGAACTACTTTCACGTCTCACGCAACATTTTTATCGCTGAATGTAACAACTAACAAGACAGCTGATGAGATTAGTAAATAATGATATTATAAACTGGATTAATAGAAAGAGCAGATTTCATAAGCACAAAGGTCACCATGCTAAAAGAAGTACATATACAGTGGGGCAAAAAAGTATTTAGTCAGCCACCGATTGTGCAAGTTCCCCCACCTAAAATGATGACAGAGGTCAGTAATTTGCACCAGAGGTACACTTCAACTGTGAGAGACAGAATGTGAAAAAAAAATCCATGAATCCACATGGTAGGATTTGTAAAGAATTTATTCGTAAATCAGGGTGGAAAATAAGTATTTGGTCAATAACAAAAATACAACCCAATACTTTGTAACATAACCTTTGTTGGCAATAACAGAGGTCAAACGTTTACTATAGGTCTTTACCAGGTTTGCACACACAGTAGCTGGTATTTTGGCCCATTCCTCCATGCAGATCTTCTCGAGAGCAGTGATGTTTTGGGGCTGTCGCCGAGCAACACAGACTTTCAACTCCCGCCACAGATTTTCTATGGGGTTGAGGTCTGGAGACTGGCTAGGCCACTCCAGGACTTTCAAATGCTTCTTACGGAGCCACTCCTTTGTTGCCCGGGCGGTGTGTTTTGGATCATTGTCATGTTGGAAGACCCAGCCTCGTTTCATCTTCAAAGTTCTCACTGATGGAAGGAGGTTTTGGCTCAAAATCTCACGATACATGGCCCCATTCATTCTGTCCTTAACACGGATCAGTCGTCCTGTCCCCTTGGCAGAAAAACAGCCCCATAGCATGATGTTTCCACCCCCATGCTTCACAGTAGGTATGGTGTTCTTGGGATGCAACTCAGTATTCTTCTCCCTCCAAACACGACGAGTTGAGTTTATACCAAAAAGTTCTACTTTGGTTTCATCTGACCACATGACATTCTCCCAATCCTCTGCTGTATCATCCATGTGCTCTCTGGCAAACTTCAGACGGGCCTGGACATGCACTGGCTTCAGCAGCGGAACACGTCTGGCACTGCGGGATTTGATTCCCTGCCGTTGTAGTGTGTTACTGATGGTGACCTTTGTTACTTTGGTCCCAGCTCTCTGCAGGTCATTCACCAGGTCCCCCCGTGTGGTTCTGGGATCTTTGCTCACCGTTCTCATGATCATTTTGACCCCACGGGATGAGATCTTGCGTGGAGCCCCAGATCGAGGGAGATTATCAGTGGTTTTGTATGTCTTCCATTTTCTGATGATTGCTCCCACAGTTGATTTTTTCACACCAAGCTGCTTGCCTATTGTAGATTCACTCTTCCCAGTCTGGTGCAGGTCTACAATACTTTTCCTGGTGTCCTTCGAAAGCTCTTTGGTCTTGGCCATGGCGGAGTTTGGAGTCTGACTGTTTGAGGCTGTGGACAGGTGTCTTTTATACAGATGATGAGTTCAAACAGGTGCCATTCATACAGGTAACGAGTGGGGGACAGAAAAGCTTCTTACAGAAGACGTTACAGGTCTGTGAGAGCCAGAGATTTTCCTTGTTTGAGGTGACCAAATACTTATTTTCCACCCTAATTTACGTATAAATTCTTTACAAATCCTACCATGTGAATTCATGGATTTTTTTTTCACATTCTGTCTCTCACAGTTGAAGTGTACCTCTGGTGCAAATTACTGACCTCTGTCATCATTTTAAGTGGGGGAACTTGCACAATCGGTGGCTGACTAAATACTTTTTTGCCCCACTGTATGCACACTTTGCTTCACATACATTTTTGCAGTGTCTTGAAGGCATATAACAAATTTTCAGACATACCAAACAACGTGGAGAAACAACTCATTTCCATTTATAGTAAAAGGAACGTCCTTTTGTCAGCAGCAGGATGATATGTAGAGAATGACGAAACAGGAAGGAAGCGTTTGAGCATGTGCAAATGTAGTTTCAACTACATAAGGGAAAAAACATTAAAAAACAGAAAAACATTTTCTTTTATTAATTAATTTTATTTTTTGGCTCTCATTCTCGTTATGACTGAAGGATACTGTAAATGATACCTGTATGTGTTAATAATGTAGATGATTTTCTCCATACTGCTCCACAGGTCACTCAAAATAAAATATTAAAGCAGATAAATCAAAACATGCTTCAGTTCTGGGCTCATGTCTTATTTTGACTTTTTTGTTTCACTGACAGTAGCCTGAAAAGCAGACAATAAATACCTGAATTAATAACTAAATAAATAAATGCTCTTATGATTAACACAGTATAAAGAACAAAAGTATCCCAATTAGAATATTATATATTTTTTATATATGGTTTATAGATAGAAAAAAATTAAGGTTTTAGGAAGAGAATCAAGCTCACTTCTTATGGAGAAAAAAAAAGAAACTATGTGGTTCAAATGACCAACATAAATGCAATAAAAATATTTTTAAAGGATAACCAGGACCAGAATGACCCCCCCCCCCCCCCCCCCCTACCTGATGATTGGAGTTTGAAGTCGAAAAAATTAGATGAAATATTCCTTGAAGACCCTGACAAGAGAATAGATGGCTCCTGTGCAGACTTCTGAATATGTGTGAATATGTTTCTTTCTGTAAGAAAGAATCAGACCCACACTGCGTAAACAACCGCAGCCCTCGTTGTCTGAAAGGCAGAGCCGCAGACTGCGCAAGAGGGGCGTCTGCAGCTTCGTGATGTAAATCTGGACCCAATCCAAAGTGCATTAATACTCTGCAGCATTTAGGTCTACATTACAGAATACAAAACGTTAGTCTTGTGTCTTCTGCTTGTTATTTAGCTTCACTTCCTTTTGAGTTATGTTACATCGCTTTTGTACCCACTGCTACCTTTTGCCTCATTATCTTCAAAGCCTAAATTGTCTGACAAAGAATTAGGGGAGCCTTGTTCTTTGTAATATCGCCCCTCACTGAAGCCTGTCCCGTGAAGACTGAAATTTGGCTCACATTAAACATTACTATGTGGTGCAACTTGGTCCCTCAATAGCAAACAAATCAGGACCTACTTACTGTAGCTTGCAGTGGCAGATATCATGTAGTCCAGGGCTGGAAAAGTACAAAAACCTAGCCTAGCACCCAGTCTATCAAAGGTGGAGCTGTGGCTCTATATGCTCATTCATGAATTGAAAAGGAAGCTCATAAATGATTAAAAACAAAAAGCTTTACAAGAATGCTTCATTTAACAGACCCACTGCTCTGCATTTGGATAGACTGTTGTGTTGTGACATTGTTTGTGTTTCTCTGTTCTCTAAACTGTGTAATACTTCTTCAATTCAAAGTAAAACATAACCAGTGGGTCACATCAGGGGGACAGCAATCAAAACTTTTATTCAGTTCCTCAAATTTTTTTTAATTTTTATACTTTTTAAAAAGAGTTTGGTGGTTTTTCTGAGTAAAAGCCTCTACACACAAGAAACATAAAATCTGTGCAAATATATCGTCCACAAAAAATATTTTCTGACTCACCTATTCTTGATGCAGCCCTTCACACCAAACATACGTATAGGAGGAATTTGCAAAGTTAATTTTTTGAGGTTAAGCTAAATTTTTCCAGTGTTTCGGTTGCATATGAACACATCTAACCAATCACATCATTGTCTGGTGGTGACGCAGTCAAAGTGTCTCATCTCTGCTAACAAGAGTTCAACTGGCCCCACTGACATCCAGAAATATGTGCAAAAGCAATCGCGATAAAGCTTCAGCTCCTGGATCCCAACATGAAGTTCTGCATGCTGCTCCTTTCTCTTGAGAATGAGAGGAACAAAGAATTTCTGTTTGTTCCTTTTTTGGTTTAGTAAAATCAGGACTAGCTCATCGTTGCTTGATGTCAACTCCTTTTTTTTCACAGTGTATTATTTGAGGATGAATTTTCTGCAAACACGTTCAGTGTGTATTTAGGTTACACAGCATGTTTGGATCCGTAAAATTCGGAATTTCGTTTTTACGAAACGCTTTTGGTGTGTAAAGCCTTAGCAGGACAAAAACAGCTGCTTAGTAAATTCTGAAATTAGCTGCATTATGCTTACATTAGAAAACTGCTTAAATCAAGCTGTCTGACTGGTTCTTAATTACTTCTGAGATATCATTGCCATTTTATAATCAGTTACAAAGTTTTCCTTTTTTATGACGATGCCTGAAGAAACAAAGAGGAAAAAATTGAACTGCTTTCACTTCAACAAACTGAGTCTGCTTTATGTCCCTTTGTCTCTGCGAGGCAAATCTGCAGACAGAAAGTCAGCAAGAATACATCTGTGGCAGAAAACGAAAACAAAAAAGGATCCATGGACCACAAACCTACTATGCTTCACCAATATTTCTGGTAACTAACAACTGCAGCCAGCAGACAGTTGCAAAAAGGAGAATATATGTGCTGACGGTGATTCGTTCTTGTAATACAGGCTTGAGAAATAAAGTATACATTTTGGCATCATCATTAAGCAACACTGCTGACTTTCTTTGCTTTGCTGCCATGGTTTCTGGCTGCACAATAAAGACAACTGAAGTACAAGTGCATTGTGGGTAAAATATAAAGGCTCCTATCCCCCTAAATACTCTGATGGCTGCTCAGAAACAATCAATTTAACACAAGGATCTTGCCACGATTCCTAACCTGTCCATGATGTGCTTCCAAGGCCCTAATATGACCTAAAATAGAGTATTATATAACATACTATATATTAATATTAGTAGTTTATTATTTCCATAACAGTAATATCCTATTTCACTTTGATTTTTTATCATGATTAGTTATGATGATGGTGCAGGATGAAGATGTTCATATCTGACTGAAACACAAACAGCAAACCAAAAACATCCCGTGAAGCTCACACTGAGGCATGCTTGTAAGCCAATAAAGTGCCAGCAGCTAAATCCATTTCGTCATATAGACATGATCAAAACAACCTGCTGATGTTCAAACTGAGCATTAGAATGACCATCTGAATGCTGCAACATTCAGATGGTCAAGTCAGACTTTGATGTAGACAACATAAAAACGCGGACCCATTCTGCCTTTATCAGCGGTTCCTGCTAGTGGTGGCCAAGTAATGGGGTGGGGAATATTTTCTTGGCACACCTTCAGCCCATTAGCACCAAATGAGCTTTAAACACTCCGCCTACCCTGAGTATTGTTGCTGATCATGTCCATCCCTTTCCATGGCTGCCCCAAACAAGATAACACCGCGAGTTAACGAACAAAAGATTCACATCATGGATGCAGTGCACACATTTGGTGCAATTGTGTGATGCTATCATGTATAATATCATATGAACTGAAATCTTTGACGAATATTTCCAGTATTTTGTTTAATGAAGAATTAAGTTCTTAATGAAAAATGAGGTTCACACCGGACCTAGCAAGGTGTACCTAATAAAGTGGGCAGTGTGTATACAGTGATTGAAGATACAAAAACAATGGAAACCAAAGATACTACCACAGAAAGCAGTGTAAATTAAACTGCCTGTATCAGATCAACAAGAAGATTACTGAACACAGAGCAAGCGAACAGACTGAGAAGAAGGCAAAAAATGATCAAAGTGAAGATCAAAGGAGCTAAACGTAAGAGAGACAAAACAACTTCAAAATCAATGAAGAAAAAAAGAGCAAATAGAGCAACAGGAAGTTGTGTGATTTTTTTTGATGCAACAGTTTTTCTACTTTGTCTAACCATGAGATATCCATTTGAGAATCTTACCTTTCGGCCCCTGTTGGTTTTCACACACACTGTTTCTATGTTAGGCGGGCAATGGAAAAACTGTCAGGTATCCTCGTTGGATCTGTAAACATACGTGAGTCATGTTCTTCCTTTTCTATCATATTAAACTGATTTCATATCTGCATCTAATGGCAGGTGGTTCTCAATATTAAGGAAGTCATCTGAACGTCTTTGTCTGACAGAGAGTGGAAGCTTGTCGTGCAGAGGTGAACAGAGAATATCAGCTCACTCTTCTGTTTTATTTTCTATCTCTCGATGTCGGAAAGGCTCAGATTATTGAGTCTCCTTAGAGTACACTTAGTTTAATATTCTGCTTTAATACTCTGACATGTTACCCAACTCTCACTTCCTCTTCAATGGCAACCAAAGCACGTAGGCTTTATGTAGTCACAGGGCACTGATAATGCAGATATTAGCTGCTCTCCGCAGCAGAGCTTTACTTCGGTATTATGAAGACTTTATTACTAGTCATTCTGGGGGGAAAGGCCCGATGAAGACTGTCGAGTCAAAAGAAGGCATCTTGTTAGTCTCCATTGCACATGACCTCATTTTTAGTGTTCGTGCTCACTAACACGTGTTTTACTCGCTGCTCTTTGACAAAAGGCTCACAAAAATGTTGATCCTATTTGTACTTTTTTTCAGTCTCACGATCGGTAAGCTATCACCTTTTTATAAGACCATTTTCATTCAAAGCTGTGTGCGTGTTTGTGTACATGATGGAACTGTACCGTTTGGCTTATCTGAGAAGAAATTCGTTTTAAAGATAAGAGTACTTGGTATTAGACTGTCACAGGATTTGAGGAAGTAGCAATCATTAACAGTTGTCCATTTTATTTTTTTTTTCCATTTTCAGTTGGTAATGCAACACTGGTGTATGTTAACACCACTATCACCGACTCAGCAGTCCTCGAATGTAGTATACAAAATAAAAATATCACGGACTGGAGTAATGTTCGTTTTTATTGGCAAGATAACAGGGATTTTGTGTTGTATTCCTATAATGAAGGAAGAAAGATGGCTGAGCATGTAAATGACTACTATAAACACAGAGTCACAGCCTTCCCCCAGGACATAATTAGAGGAAATATCAGCATCATAATCAAAAACCTGACTCTTGAAGATAACGAAAGGACTTTCTGGGCTTTTGCGGCAGTCTTGGACGGCAGCGTGATGAAGAAATACCACCTGGAACACACACAGATCTGCCAAGTAACTTTACAGATCGGTGGTAAGAAAGGTTTTCAGTCTCTTTCACAAAAATAAGAAAGAGAAGTTATATTGTCATATAAATAAGCACCTACAGTCAGTGGAGATTACATTGATTTTATGCTATTGTGGTTAATGTAGAATGTGTAGTTTCCTCCTTTCAGGCACTGCCAACAGTGACAATGCTAATATTTGCATTTAGTGATTGTAATGATTATTTATCGGTAATCAAGTGACAGCTAGGTTCAAATCATTTTGGACAAAGACACAGTTTGTGTATTTTTGCTCTGTGCACAACCACAGTGGGTTTTAAATCAAACAGTCAAGATGTGCTTGAAGTGCACAAGCTATTCAGGAATTATACATATTCACCTCATCCAGCCGAAGGACTGATGAGGTTATGCCATTCTGAAGAATCTGGCATGAAGAATCGCTACTCCTGTTAGAGTAATATTCACTTTCTTTACTCAAAAAATTTTAGAAAGATGGAAATGGTCTTCTGTCCCCTTCTCTCCTCAGTTCCTTATCAGAATCCCAGGCTAGATGTTAATATGAAAACAATGACTGCAGTGTGCACTACCCAAGGAGGATTTCCTGCCCCTGAGATACAATGGGTCCTCCTCTATACCAGCTCTCATCAATCAGTAGAGTCGAGGAACATCCAAACTACAACGATGCAGAATTATCACGACCGCCTTTACAGCTCCCGCAGCACCCTACTAATCCCTGCAGGTCCTCACGAGGCCGTGAGCTGTCTCATCCACAACCCGACTTTGAACACGACAATGAGGGCCACCGACACTTTCAGCAAAGGTATGTTTGGCGCCATCCAGTGGACTGAGAAAAGTTAAACTGGAGATAGAGGGGATCTCACTAATTTCACATGTAACCTACATGCCAGTACAGTCACTCGAGGTTACACAACATAATATTTGTGGTAGTGGTTTTTATTTTATAGAATTTAATAAAAATGGACAGTAAAAACCATATATCTATTTTTTTAGCGGTCAGATATTTTGTATTTTCCAACTCTGATCACTTTTTCTGTGTTTAATAATTAACTGCAAAAAAAATTTGATGAATGAAAGAATGAATAATTATCACATCAATGTCAAAACACTTTTCTTCCAGTGCAAGTAGCGGAGGTGCTTTGAAGCCAGAACTATGAGTCCACTTATTGTAGCTCATTATTCTCTTCCAGTGTTAAAGCTTGGCCATCTTTCAACTTGCATGACAATGACTGTTCATTTAAAAGTATTTGAGGTGTATCAAAAAGAATAATTTTAATTCAAAAGGCTATATTTTTTGCATCCCAAACGTATAAATGTGTCCCCCTTCACAGACACAGAAAACCTGTCCCCTTGATGTTACACCCTGTGTAACGCCCATTTTAATCTATTTGGTGCTGAAAACAAATTACAAACAAACTATTAAGAGAGGAGGGAGTTTGCAGCTGTTATGAAGCTGAGCGGTTTCATAATCACCACTTTTGTTTTTGCAAACTAGACATGGTGAGCTCATATGCAGAAAGCTGTTAGCCACAAATAAGAACAAAAACAGCAGTTATTTCAACGTCTCTGTCATCAGGATGTGAAACAGTAGGACCTCAAAACACTGAGTAACCTTTAAAGTTTCTGAGCTCTACTATGTAGCTGTCATGGCGAGAATACTTATCATGATAAAATACATGCATTTGTAGTTGCTGTTTGCCCAAAATTATAACTCATAATCAAAACAACGCTGGTATGAATCAGTCCAGAAAAATTACTAGCGCAAATCAAAGCATCTAAAGCGCATTTTTAACAAGTTTGAATTATTAAATTATTAAAATTTGGAAACCACAAAAGGGTCCTCCAATATTCACTCACAAATTCAGGATATCAACCATTTTCTGCAGTTTTGCATTATCAGTGTTGCTTTTTGTCATATTTATTTTGTATTCTTTTTGTATCTGTTCACTTCATCTCCGGTCTCACACTGAAGTAGAACAACAATGATCTGTTCTCGTGCAGAGGAAATGTCAAATTACGTGTCAAACGCCCTCCCCACAGCTCAGAGCTTGAAGCAGAAAGTCACATTCAGTTTGAGACAGATTTCATCTTCAATTTACGAGCAGTCCCACCGACTGAGACTCATTTACTCAGTCCTGTAATAGTGACTTAAACTCTCATGTGACAGTTTTACCTCCTGTAGTTTATTCCTGGAAAAAGAGGCTTTTAAAGCTGATGTGGCTATTTCTGTTCTGACTCAGGTCACGAACATTTTAAAACCAGTATAGAGGTATGTGCAGCGATAAGAATCAGTCTAAGGCACAGGTGTCAAAAGATCTAGTCCCCAGGCATGAATTGGCCTGGCAAAGGTTCCAAAACTGTCCTGCAGAATGGCTTTGGAAAATGTGAAGGAAGGGAAAAAAATTTAACTGTAGTTTTATAGGTTTTACAGTTTTCCCTGCAGATAAAGACCCCCTCACAGCCATTCAAGTACTTAACAAGTAGTTATATGACAGAAAGGTTCCTGTTTTTCATTGTCTTCTGTAGAAATTTCAGTTAAGTTAATAAAAATTCCATGTTTTATAAATACAGGAAAGTATAGGAGGTGAACTATCAGAATTTTCTCTGTAATTTACACATTTATCATGTAGAAAGACTGAGATGTGCTGTTGAAATTGCAAGGTTTTATCTTATATTAGGCTCCCACTCCCACGTGACTTAAAACCAATAGAAAAATATTTGAACTTTTTTTTTGTCCATTCAACGCTGCCAGGTTGCCCCTCAGACTGACCAGGAGCTCAGTGATACCCTGGTCCAAATCTGGGAAGCAATCCCCCAGGATATAAACCATCATCCAGTTATGAGCATGCCCTGATGTTGTCAAGCAAGCACGTTAGCCACGCCCACACAAGCTACTAATTGCCATTTTGAGTTGCTGTAATTAAATTGAAGGAAAATGTAAATATAGCACTTTTCTACTCTTCTGAGCACTCAAAGCACTTTATACAACTTGTGCATTCACCCATGCACACTTTTTAAGTGCTTTCTGCCTAACATTCATATTCCAATGGATGCATCGGAGAGCAATTTGGGGTTAGTATCTTGCCCAATATTTGGCATGCAGACTAGCCAGGAATCGAACCACCAACCTGCCGATCTGTAGATGACCTGCTCTACCGCCTGAGCTACAGCCACCCCAATCAAGCCTCTCGTATAATTTTGTTTTCACGCTGGTTTTTGTGGTGTTCTCAAATTCAGCCCTCTGTAGGTACCCAGTCACATCAGTAAAGAATGTGTGTTTTCAAAGTGTTCCTAATTTTTACAGCAGTGCAGAATAGCTTACATGTTGGTGTGTCTCTGTCTGCAGGTGCTGGAGTGACGAGCTCCCCTGAATGTCTGATATCTGCTGCTGTGTTTCTTCTAACAGCTCTACACTGGCTGTGATTCACAGCAAAGGTTTTTTCTCTTTAGGATCCATCATGTTAAACAGGTGATGTTTTAGGCTATTTACAGCATTTTCGATACAGAAACATAGATGAAGGACATTCCCACATCTTTGCATATGTAACAGCCTAAAGGAAACAACTACTGTGCTTTATTGCTTTTCCAATTTTCATACAAGACTTACAGCTACATTAATCTGTCTGTTTCAGCCACCTGACATAGACTGATCCACCCATCCATGTTCTGCTGTTGGTACCAGGGTCTGGTTTTGGTAATGGACTACTCCAGAGGAGTGATTTTACCTCATGCTGAAAATACTTCGTGCCATGGAGACACTTCTACTATCTATAGCCTATATAGCCTAACTATAGCCAACAATCTTTTTTTATACTTTAGTCTTATTATTTATTCTTTTAGTCTATTGAAAGACAGTTAAAAGGAAATTATATTTCTAGTAAAATCAGGAAAGTGCTTTCCAGAAAGTTTGTTTTAAAACTCAGAAGAAGTTCCAGACAGTGTTAAAGTGGGATTGCCAGGTGGGAAATGACTCATTCAACATTTAGTCAAAAAATTATGTGTACTGTGAATTACAGTTGTCTTTCTGGACAGGCTGAGAACTGTGCTCTAGCTACATTTAGCTAAGAAGATGTTACGAGGGCTATTGGGGCCGCTTTCCAACCCCCAGCCTGCATGACACCAGTAAAGAAATACAGAATAACAGTAATATCGAATACATTAGCTTACCTTTAAACTGACGACTGAAACCTTTGAAACCAACTGTGAGCATCTGCTTCGTATCAGTCCAACATCCATCACTGTGAACTTTGATTTGCTGAAAGACACTTGACAACAAATTAAACAAACAAATCAATAAACATAAACATAGATTATGAACCTCAAATGTTCTGGAAATAAACATTTATAAAACACATCTACAGTCATTTGTCCCTTTTTTAATACCAATCCTTGTTATAAAACAAACACAAGCATATCAGTGGATAGTTTGACACAGAAATATAGCAAAGGTTAATCTCACACATACACTGTATGTGTTTCCTATTGAACTAATCATGATTAAAGTATATCCCGTATGTGTGGTATATATTCTGGGGACATGCATTTCTGTGCCAGCCACCAAGCCAGTGTTTAGCTTAGCTAACTGTACGGTGCACCAGTTAGCACTAAAAACTGAAAGAAAGCTTAAAAAGATTTCCAAACTTCAGTTAGCATGTTTAGAAAATACAAGCAACACAGTTCCCCACATAATAGTTCATAGTACAACTGTACAAATTCTTTCTTCATACCTGAAAAGAGGATAAATGAGTAAAAATGGTGGGATAGCTTTCCTTTCAACATCTTCAGTATGGTGGCAAGAGCTCCCCCTAAAGACCTCTACAGGCATAACTAATCAATCACAAACACCATTTCTCAAAATAGGCAAAAGTAGATCATTGTGCCAGGTTGTATCCCAGCAAACAAGGAAATTTTCCCCAAACATTCAATGTACCACTTGAGGTGACAATCTGCAGCCCTGGAGGGTCAGGAAAATTCGTTTTTAGTAAAAAATAACAGTTCAGAGGATGTTCTGCGACCTTCAGTTTAACTTTATGCCATCCTCAGTGGAGGCTGCTCCCCTTTTCCCTCTCACAACAACAGCAGCGCCGACTGTCACTGCTCCTATGGGAAGTTTTAACTGGGAGTACTACAAGTTTACCAAGACTACTATTAGACACTCACACCTTAAAACATGGTTTCACAAGTCTCTGAATGCTGTACAAGCAGTTTCCAATGTCTTATCAACAATTTCTTAGCTTTATTTACCCACCCTCTATTGCAGTGGCAACAGACATGTCTTCCCAGCAGAAGCAAGATCCCATCCTTACTGTCCACTCCCATACGTCTAATTATTAATAATATCACAAAGCATTTGAGATTGATAATAGAAATTATTAAAAGTGACTGTCTCTATGTGCTATCTCTGTGACAGTCTGGTGACCTGTCCAGGGTGTACCCCACCTCTCGCCCTATGTTACCTGGGATAGGCTCCAAATACAACCCTCCCACAACCCTGAGAAATCTAAAAGAAGTTTAAGAGAATCAACATGTAGATATTTTCTTTTCATTGAAGATTTGTATATTTTAGAGAACTGAATAATATTATTAATCATGATAATTGCTGCAGAGGTAAAGAGATGTTTTTATTACTCTTACAGGAGACAATTCTTACAGAACCAAAAGTTTTGTTTGAGTGGAAATTGGAGTTAAAGGAATTAAACATAAACATAAAATCCTGAAGTATGAAAATCTACACAAATAAACAAACAAACACACATGCGCGTTTGTGAAGCCACCGTGTGTCCACCAGATGTCGCCAGAGGTCGGGTTATGTGTTGCACACCGTCGGGGATTTTTGTTTTTTTCAGCATTGCCATGCGACAGACTTCCAAGTGCCAACATCATCCCTGCATCTACTGCGCCTGCGCACGACGATCCCATTCTTGTCCTGCAGGCAGCATTCCGGGTGGAGAGAGTGAGAGAAAGAGAGGCGGACACAGGAGAGATTTAAGGCCGAAGTGAGGATATTTACCCGGGGAGACACGGGCTGGCTGTGAGGACGAGCTGCGGAGGTTATGGTGAGTAGAAGAAAGGGTGATGAAGCTGCTCCGTTTCGGCTCCTGCTCAGGTTTTCTCTTCTTTGTGCCGCCCCGGCTGTGGACTGACGTTTCATTGAAAGGTTGCTAGGAGGGCTAGCTGCAGCTTTTATTCCTATACACACCCCTGTCTGGCTCTCAGACCGAGGCCGGCCTGCTGTTTTATGGGGGGAAAGAAGGAAAAAGAGGTTCACGGTCAGCTGGGGCGGAGGAACACGGGCTCGGGGAAGGGGCGGGGGAGCGGGCTTTGGCTGGGAGCTGTCAGGGCTGCAAGGCTAGCAGGGGCTCAGCTAACGTTTGCACAAAAGCAAAGCGGTGTGTGTGTGTGTGTGTGTGTGTGTGTGTGTGTGAAATGAGTGGCCTGTTAAAAGTGGTGAAAATAGTCATGTTAGCATTGAAACAGTAAACAGGTGCGAAGACAGACGAATGAGCTTGTTCTATTGAATGGATGGATTATTAATAACAGCCCCCACCTGACCCCCTCACTGTCAGCAGTTTTTATAAAAAATAACTTTGGTGTATTTGTATAATTCTACCTTAATACTGTGACAAATCTATCCAAATTAAAAGGCTTTTAATTATTTTTCCAGCATTTCTGAGCCCCCATAATTTCATAGGTACAGGAGATGCTCAGAATAAACATTTGTACCTCCTTCAAGTGTCAAAATCAAATTTTTTCATCAGTATGATTCTTTCTGATTCCTTCAGCGGGATCTCTGTGATATCCAGGAACAGTAACGAACATTGGTAACCTGGATGTTTGATCTGTTTACTGATAGTTCAGTGGAGGAAATTCCCCCAAAAAGTGTGAGCTGGGGGTCTTACAATCACCAAGTAAAACTAGGTGTTTTCTTCTCACTGCCCATTGTTTTGAGCAGCACTAGATATGTTCTAATTTAAAAACTTGATGAGTTAGATTTTAATCTCACTTATAAAAACAAATAATAAGGAAAAATATTCTTTTGCTTTCATTTTCACTCTGAGGCTCTTGTTTTTTCTTGTGTTGTAACTCAAGCTTACCTTTTTCTTTTACAGCGGTGCATTTCGGCCCTTCCCTGAAAGCTCAAACTCACTTGCTGTTTAGTTCTGCTTGAGCTAAGATGAAGCTGAGAGCCACTTTCTTTAGGTGAACCTGTAGAGTGACTGTCTGCAGCTGCCTTTGTCTCTCAGGCCTCGGTTATGGCTAACGTGTTGGTCATCGCTCAGCTGAACTGTGATGCCAATGCAGCTCCTCATTTATACTTGTGCTTGAGGCACGCTCATCACACTGCTGTCTGCTTCTTAAAACTAGTCTGCTGCAGTAGTTGGCAAATTGATTTAACACATTATTTACGTTTTAATACCACAGCGCACTTTCATTATTTGGCTCTGAGATGTTACAGTGCCACCTGTCAAAATCTGCAGCTCACCTGTGTGTGTGTGTGTGTGTGTGTGTGTGTGTGTGTGTGTGTGTGTGTGACATAACGTTGTAAATAGACAAGGGTGAAAGTGAGCCGATGACAGCCATGCTAACCTACACGTTTCAGTACTCGAATGCAGGAAGGAAAACTGGTTGTAAATCAGCAGGGTCAAATGTCATATAGCCATGTGACCAGAGCGATGAGTAACGGTGTCCTTCGCTGGCAGTGAGGTCGCTAACCTGCAGGAAAAGAAGGGCTTTTGTGTCAGCTTATCACTTCCCAGTGTGGTCAAATTGAGTGCTCACAGCAGGTCAGGATGACCCTCGGGTCAAGTGATCATCTGAAACTGCCTGCAGCACACAGGCAGAGGTGAGAGTTTGGAAATGATGGCGTTCCAGTATCTTTTTTTAATCCATGCTTTGTGGAAAAAACAGACCATGGACTCAAACTGACAGGCCAATTTTAGCTGGTAGTGCTGAGCTGCACGCACACATACATATGCTTACACACAGCCTGATTGTCTCATCCTGTCGTTTGTTTTAGCTATTTTATCTTCACTTTAAAAGCTGTGAAACAGGCAGATAACCTGCTCTGTGTCCTCACACTGTTTACCGCTGGTCCAATAAACAGAAAGTACTCAACATATTTACGGCACCGTGACGGTCATAGTCCAGCGAGTCTGGCTCGTATCTCTATTCTTGAGGACATGCAGGTTAAATTTTCACCTGATAGAGGCTATGCAGGAATTCCTTCAAGTTTTATAAAGAGGAGGAGTGGTGTGATAGAGCCGATTGGGAGTGTAGCTCCTGTGTTTGTGTTGTAATGATGGGGGCAGATGTGTGGTTGAGAGCAGATTAGTGTAGGGTACACGCAGGTGACTGATTCAAAATAACACACATACATATATATATATATATATATATATATATATATATATATATATATATATATATATATCTCAATTTATTCATAAATATGTTAAAAACATTATTGCTTTATTTTTTTACCTCCACGCGTGTACGGAGGATTAAAAACACTACAGAGGATGGGCATTTGAAGTAAAAATACTGTTTGGCATTCACTGGGAAGTATTTGGTTGTTACCACCCGGCTCTTGAGGCATAGCATAAAATGGAGGGTGACGACAAAATAAATGTCCCTGTAAAGCCAAGTTAGGAGTATATTCATGGCAGAGAAATACTGCTGGCTGCATGAAGCCGGAACTGTTACTTTGAAACCAGCTAAGCCCCAAGATATGATCCTTCACGTGGGAATCCATCCACTGGCTGTTAGAGGCAGCAAGCTACAAGGGGAAGGTCATTATCTTAATAATCTGGTCATATTTTGGAAAAGCTAAACATTGTGTGCTTACAGTGTTTTGTTTTTTTGCAGTGGGAGATGTGTTTCTTTTTTTGTTGTTAGACAAATATGTAAATAAATATGTGATCAATAATGGCCTGAAATAACCTTCCTTCGTTCTGTGTTTCCTTGCTCTTGCAGGGCAGCCCCGTTCAGTTTTGGGGACAGGTCATGGAGCTCTAAGCTAGCACTCTCCATCCATCTCCATCTGCTGCCAGAAGCGCCTCTTCCAGCCTGCTGCTGTGGTTTGGCTCCGACTCCTCTAAGAGAAGAAGAGGGAGGAGTAAACTTCCCCCAGCTGCTGTGCAGACACACACATGCTGCATTGCTGCCATTCCCCAAGCCCTACTCCATCTATCCCGGGGGCACAGCCATTAGCTTGCTAGCAGGCTAGCACTTGGCACAGAAAGGCGGCCTGTCCTGAGGGACCAAACACAAACAGACTGTACTGTGGCCTCCTCCTTTTGTCCTCACTTTTCAGGTCATACCCACCAAGTGGAACTCCTTTTGTCCAGCTGTCACTCCCGCTGCTCTGAGCAGTGGAGGATTGCTAGCGATCAGTCAATCATACAGCCGGGCAGACTGAGGAAGCCAGAGGGCGTGTTTACCAGACAGCAGAATGATGGAGCCTAGCATGGAAAACTGTCTGGCCCTGGTCCTGCAGAAGGACATGGGCCGAAGGCTGCAGGTTGGCCAGGAGATCATTGATTACATTCTGGACAAGGAAAAGTCCCATGACTTGGAGCAGGACCAGACAGCGCTGGACAAGATGGTCGATGGCATCGCCAGCTCCTGGGTCAACTCCAGCAACTTCAAGGTAAACTAGACTGATGTTTCAGGATGTGTCTGATGTGTCTTCCAGACACCCCTCAGAGGATCAAGTAGCTTTATAATTCCTCACAGGTGGCGTGGTTTATTGGTGTAGTAGTGGTTAGTGTTACAGCCCTAGCAAGAAGCCTGTCTGCTTGTTCTTCATGCATGTCTGTAGATTTTCTTGCTGGGTTTCCTGCTTCTGTCTGAAGATACTTATGTGTAGATAATGGGAGATTCTCAGTTGGCTGTAGGTGTGGATATAAGTGCAAGAGGTCTTCCTTTTTTCTTTTTTAGCCCAAGATGGAACATCTGTGAAGAATGTGGATAGATGGATGGAATGAATTAATTCCCATTCGTTTTTTGTTTCAAGACCTTTTCACACTTAAAAGTCCAACCAGAATATAGGGTAATATATTTGTTTTTAATTCCTCTAAATCATTCTCATCTTTGTTGTTTATTTCACTTTAAATAGGAGCAGAAATTCTAAAAATGAGCTCCATGTTTTATTCAGTAAGTCATGAAACCAAGAAGAGAGACCATGATCTCTCCAGCCAAGTGTTTACTGAGCTCAGAGATCAGGTGTGCAGAAGATGAGAAGTTTTCTCATATATTTCAATACAATAAGAATTTTATTTTCATTTTCACCCCCTGCTGGTCATTAGAAAGAGAGAAAATTTGATTTGGTTTAGCAGAAGCTACATCCCTCTTTAATAAGCAGTCTGTGGGATTAAAGTGAAAAGTGTGAGGACCTGTGAACGTGCCTGCAGACAGACGTTTATCACAGCACTCATGTTTCTCTGCAAAAGAGCTTTTTTCCCCACAATTAACAGCCCATTTTCCACCCACTCAAACGCTCCTCTTAGAGCCTGTTGTGTTTAACAGCGTGCTCAAGGTGTTTTTATTAGGAAATGTCTGCCATAGCTCACAATCAAAGCTGCTCATGTTTGAGATGAAGCAACTTTATGGTTTTATGTAAAAGGCTGAGTCATGTAGGGCCGAATGATAACAGTTTACCTTCCATGAATAACAGATTCAAATCAAAACTATTCGTTTTTGTGTAGGAGGTGCACTTCCTTGTTATTGTGAACTCATAGAATGAGCTTTTGTAGTTTGTTTGAGCAGGAATTTTCAGTATTCATCACTGCAGCGCTGCAAGGCAAACTGTTCCTCAGACTAGCATTATTGTTTCCCTTGCCCTGTAGTTGGATGGCATTCTTCTCTGATTGATTGGACTTTATTCTGGGAGTTCAATCCAGGGCACAGTTTTATCTGACCTGAAAAGCGATTCCATCAGCAGCTCATTCCGTGCCCAAACACTGATTGCTTTTCTCTGCCGTGGCTGTAAGAAGACATTGTTTACCAAAGCTCGGGTTTCATGTTGCGATATGCTGCTTTGGCTCTCTGCAGGCCTGAAAATGTCAGAGATATGTGCCTGAACAAAGCCAAGCCTGCCCTCGATGCCCTACATACTGCAGCTCTGCGAGGATGGGGAAGGACTTCACTTGTATTGCTTTTTCTGCAGTCTCATTGGTCCAGCGGAGCCTGATGGTGGTTTTTGTGTGCTTCAAATGACCACATCTGGCACTGCGATGGTTGTGCTGGGAGATGTCTGGTGCATGCCTGAGAGAAAGAGTTTGCAGTTTGGGGTTAGGAGTGTTTAATTCGCTGGTTGTAGCTCAGATGGAGGGGCAATATGAGGAGGCTGCTGCCAAACTACATTTTTTTGTCCTGTCATGGGTCCAATTTCAGTGTTTCTCATTGCATACTCTGTACTTGAGCAAGCTGCACATGTGTTGTGTGATTTGTTTTCATTTTGTCATTAACATTTTACTATTATTTGCACTTGGTTCAAGTTGCTTTTATTGAAAGATGTGCTGAAGGGCAAAATAAGACTCGCAAAACCAAAAGTCAGCACAGTAATGGTTTTTATCTCAATTATCTTGTTTTAATAATTACAGACACCCAAAATTATAACTGAAGTTAAAAGCTGGTTAATTGCACAGCCCTGATTGAATGTCTCACACTGACTTTTGGTCCATGTTGGGCTGCAGCTGGTGATGGTGGTGCTAGTTCTATTCTGGAAATCCTCTGTTAGCTGGAGGATAACTCTATCCAGAGACTGCAGCAGGTGGAGAACCAGGACTACCAGCTGCAGAGCAACATGGAGGAGATGGAGTCTGTTTGAGGGAGGCGTAGCTCTGTTATTTATTGACACAAAGCATATAGAGTAGATGTGCTGTGGCCACATTCGGAATCTAATTCTGCAGTAAACACTGTGAAACTCCTCAGGAGGCACATAACTTTGCCTGAGAAGTGTATTATGGATAACATTTAGTTGCTGACTTCCAATTGAACTGCACACAGTTCAGGTAGCTGCCTCACATTTAGCAGAGGGAAATGGTTTTCTTGTGTTAATCAGCCACGTTAACTGCTGATACATCATATCCCCTGCAGGGGAATAGAAGCTGTATATTAACTTCAAAGTGAAGTGTCATTCAGCTACATCCTCTCTGCTAATCGCCTGTCCCGTCTTTGATGATGTCAGCTGGTGGGTTTTCACTTCAGACACAAACAAAAGCCGACGACTTTTCTGTCCAGTCTCGTTTCTATGCATTTGTTTGTGTCTTTGTAAAACTGTGATTTAGTTTCAACTAAAGGCTGAAAGCCTGGAGCATCTTCACCACAAAACACCCACCTGTGTTTGCTTTATGCTGAGGAAGAACTAATAGGAGCTTCTATACAAGGACATAAAGGCAGATCCTGCTCTCAGAGACTGACAAAACACAAGCTTAGACACATTTCACCAACACTTAAAGCTAAGCTGACTGAAACCCCAGAGCAGGGGAGGCAGGGGAGCCATGTGATGGTGCAGACACAACATAAATGGCTGTATCTGTGGATCATCTAAACCACAAGGGAATTTACTTTGGGGAAAAGGAACAAAGTAAATTTTCTGCTTGTTTTTTGTACTTACACAAACTTGAGAAATGGCAAAAATGAGAAAAACGTAAAAAATGTCATTGGTGCCTCGCTGCCGGCCTGTAAGACAAAGCTGCACAAGAGCTGATCCTGCAAAAGTATCTCCTGCACGGTTGAGCAGCATCACAGGTGACACCAGGCTGTCGGAGCGATGACTTCAAGCCTCATCAACCCAGAAACCGTCACTGCCGTCAGCGTCAGTCCCACTCCCACCTCTGCATGGCAGAACGGAGAGCGAGGCAGAGGAACGGAGGCATGATGGACTGTTACAAACAGGACACCAGCTCGTCTCCTTGAAGCAGGAAGTGTGAAAAAGGGATGGTGGGTGGAGGCTGTAGCGTAAATCCCATCCTTATTTATGGTTTGTTTTCCCCACAGTTTTATGTTTCTGCTTGTGGCACAAAATCCATCAACAGTAAAAGTGCAGAAAATTCATCCTAATGCACAACCTAGACAGGCGCTCCGTAGGTGGACTTGAATTCATAAATGACATTAATTTGCCTCTTTTTTTAATTATAATTTACTAATTTGGTTTTCATCGGAATTCTATTCAAAAATGATTGCAGTCCCCTGAAAAAATATCTTTGAAGCATGATAGCTGCTTGAAGTTTTCCAAAAATCATGGTTTTTGTTTGTATTTTTGTTTTTGATATTGTTTTTGTTTTGTTTTGCTTTGTTTTTGTTTTTTTTAAGAGCCAGGTGCACTTCCTTTATCACACAAGGCAGTGGAAACGAAAACAAACACACCGTAAATGTGAAAGAAATAAACTGACGTGCTGATTGATCACAGGGGAACTCTGAGGATTAGTCTGAATCTTCAGGTGACTGTGACACAGCCACCACATTAAGCATAAATCTATCCGGAGCATGAGGACAATCTCCTCAGTCAGGCCTCCTTGTGATGTCATATCTCTGCCTCCACGCTTCTGTTGAGATGATTCAGCAGCTGAAACCACAGCTGGAAGGATCCTGTTGACCTGGCACACCCGGACACAAAGAAAAGACACACACACGCACACAAGTAGGATATTTTCTTCAGAAGGTGTCTGTCATCTGCCAGCGTGACTGTTCTTGTTTGAAATTGCAAGTGCATGAATCACAAAGTCACTCAAAGAGTCAGAAAAGCCTGATGTTCATGCATCCTGCACATCACAGTCTGTTATATCCAGAAACAAGAATATACTGGATAGGCTGTCAGATAAGATATGATAAATACTGTACAGGCTGAAAGTCCCCCCGTGAGATTAGGATAAGGAGCACACACTAGTCCTCTGTCTGTGAACTTGTTCGAGTCTTTTGTTTGGTTTGAAAAACAGAGCAGAGTTGCTTTAGAAACAGTTTAATTTTGCTCTAAGAATATTTGTTGAGCCGCCTCGTGCTGTATGCTGTTGGTGACTTTAGCACAGACAGAGAGAGACACTGAACTATAAATCTCTGGGAGAATTCAGCTGCAGCAAAGATGATGGAAAAAGTGAAACTTGCAGGACCAAAAAAGCTGTTTAAAATCTTGTGTTTTGTGCAAATACAGGAAACTTTTAAAGAAGAATTTATTCGATTGCCTGATGATTCTGAGCATGCATCGAGCCGATGGGGATCCCTAGCCTTAAGTTACTTTGCACACATTGCTAAATGTGTGCAAAAAGTATATTGGAATTAAGGCATTTTGAAACCAGGGAAAACCAGCTTTGGCCCAGCTAGACCTTTAATCATAATGTTGATGATCACGCAAACTGAAAATTCAGCACTTCCTTTGTGTTTCCAGTAATGCATTTTGGTCTTCTGATGATTTACCTGTTTGTCTGAAGAGTCTCTTTCAATACTTTTGCTTTTCAAATTAAGGTGTTTCCAAATAATGATGAGCCATAATAAGAATTCAGGATCAAAATTCGGTCTGAAAATTAAGATTAATTATAACTAAACTGCAAAACTTGAGAGATAAGTTGTTAATGTAAAAATCTGTTCAAAGGACTGTATCAGGCTGTATCACATGCAGAGTCATGTGATTCAGCCTCAGCGTGCATCTTATCCTGACAGTTAATCCTGCAGAAGTCATATAAAAGATATTCTTATCTACTTTTTAATCTTGCAAGAAATAACAATTTAATTCTAAATGAGCTTTTGTGGATCAGCTTCAGTATCATCAGGGAGCGGATCTTGTTTAATTCCACAACACATTCTGGGAATTGATTAGAAATCTCTGTTATATTCCCGACTAATATCCTGCCCCTCCACACGGAGTGTTTTCCCCTGACCTTGACCTCACAGCTAACCCGTATCTCATGTTTACTGTCTAAACAAAAGATAAATGCAGAATAAAAGCACACCGAGTGAGTGAAAGCTGACATTTAGTTAAGACGACTATAAAAGACTGTAAAGCTCTTTCTTGAAACAGCTGCCTGGTATCAGAGGCATCCCCACCAAACCTCCATTTATGGCAAATGAATCCATCACCCTCTCCCCCTTCTACCCCTCTCTCTTTCTCTAACTAAATAGTTTCCACATTAGCTGCTAAGTGATCGGGACACTGCCTGTGTTCAGCTGACATCATGAGTAAAAGCCACAGGATCACAGGAAAACCTGATCTGTGGTTTCAAGAGGACACATTCGCTTCTCTTTGGTTGTTATTGTTGTTGTGTTGTTTAAACAGAGTCAAAGCAAATGCGTTTTACTTCCTCGTGATCGAATAATGGAGGTAGGATCAAAGCAGCACTGACAGGGAAGATGATTTGATGTATGACGTGTATTGTATTTGCTGCGTCGTGAGAAGAAAGGATTTAATTGTTATTTAAAACAGAAACTTGGAGCTTTGTGTTTTCCGAGGAACAAAAATGATTTAAATCAAAGAAGTGTTCCTCTTAAAATACCTTTTTCTTGTGTCACAAAGTACTTGGCAAATGAAACATTTGAACAAGTTCAAGGAAGAAAGTTCTTTAATAATTACTTTATGAGAGCGCTGGGTGATTAAATAAACTAGAATTTCAGGTATGCGTTTGGCTTCCAGAAAAAAACAAGATAATTTGGATTAAAAACAAATACTCTTTTGCATTTGTTTTGCTGTTCTTTTTCTCCTTGGAGAAAGCATGCACAAAAATCAGATCCCTCCCAAATACTGTGAACACTTACGTTCCTGTGCATGAACTTACTCGATCAATAACACATCTCTATGACATCGTTATTTGTGTTTCTGTTTGAATGACAGCAAAGAGTTCACTCACTCACTTTTTCACATGTACACACACCAACGCACTTTTGGATTCGTGGCTAAATCTCTTTATGGAAAACTGACCAGGATCATTGAGTGTGTTTACCGGGAAAACTTTCCGACTGAACCGGTTTCAGCTCTGCGGAGAACTTTGGATCCTTCGTTAAATGTTAATCTCAGTTTAGTTTGTCAAGATGTGTGCAGAGAGAGCTCAGAGGGGGAAACTGCAATGCAAAAAAGAGACAAAAATGAAGGAAAAGAGTGCGAGCACACAGAAAAATATCCTACATTTCTTAAGTGTGAAAGCAAAGGGCAGGTGTTCCTTTATAAGAGCTTTCTGAAATAGCCTTTTCATATTTTCATTGATGTTTCTCTGTGGTAAACAGACCATTAAGTACTGTTACAGTGTCACGCTGACCCGTCTTAAATTTTGAGGCTTAACCCAATTACAGCCACACCACCACTGCAGCAAACATCACATAAAGGACTAATTCTGTCGTTAATCCCAGACTTAAACCGTGTCCTCAGGAACGCTGAACAGAAGACTGACGGGCAACACAACACAGCTTTTATTAATAAAAAGAATAATAAAAATAAAGGGACCGCAGTTTGAAAAAGTAAGAAATCAGGTATTTAAACTCAAAAAACATCAGCAGGGTAACTGTGAATAACAAAATTATTCTAATAAATCCATGTACAGAATCCACATAATTGTCCTTTTACCTTGATGAACCCTAATAAACCAAACCAGGAATATTCACCATTAATGCCGTCAGGATTAAGGTTACCATTCAACGGTATTAAAGCTGAACCCAGCGTGGTATCCGCTTAATAAACCCAAATCCTTCAGACTGTGTGGAGTTTGGCTTAGAAGCTCTTCAGGTTTTTGTTTGGACAATTCTGAGTAAAGAGAGTTTATCTTCATATGATTTTTTTTTTTTTTTTTTTTTTTTTAATGAGATATTTTCCATAAACTACAGAAGGGACAAAACAAAGTTAATGACAACAAGTGCTTAGAGCACCATTTGAACCCCTCTCCGACATCCTGAGCCTATCCGGTCTTTAAGTGATGATGTGATGAATCCTGCTTCCGGGCCCAAAGTACTCTGCATTTAATAAGGCTGTTGTGTTTTTAACATGTTTTAATGCTTTGTATCTTGTTCTATTTAATCTCAATAAGCCCCTAAAAACAGTCAGTGATCCCGGACGACTTCTCTCGGTTTTAATTACCGCCTTCCTGTCCTTTAGTAGATTATAGAGGCTTTTTTTCTGTAAAAGTTTTGGTAATTTTGTAATGTCATGGATGACATGAATTTTTCTAATGATGCTTAAATGTTAAATAGATTAGCTACTGTGAATAAATAGGCTTATTCTAATGGGGTCAGGTGTCAGGCTAGTAGATGGAGGGATGGACCTAATGTTCTGAAGCACTAAGATAAGATAAGACTTTATTGATCCCACAGTGGGGAAATTTTAAGCATCCTTTTCATGTGTTCGTTACTCATCAGTTTAGTTATCATGTCTGCAGTCCTGTTTTTAGCCCTGTGAAACCCGCCTCCCCTCTTATCTAAACGAATCGCACAGTGTTGGAGACGTTCCTTTTGTGCACCACTGTACCGTCCCCAGCAGCAGCTGTAAATGCCCTTCTCCTGGTTCCCACCCCTCTGCCAGTAAAACTCTGTCCTGTGGGGGGGGGGGGAACCCTCTGTAGCCCAGACGTAATCTGCTCTCTTCTTTAATCTCCTCAGTTTGAGGATTTTTTTCCCCCCTTTTTTCTCTCACATAAGCCAACGTTTCCATGTGTGATTCAACCCCCCCAGTTTGTGAAAGACAGTCTGATTTCACCCTGCTGCTGTCTTGCTGAATCCTCCCCGATGTAAATTGAATTTGAAATTTTGTCCAGTAAACAATTAGTTGGCAGTTGATGAGCACGACGGTCTGGCAGATAGACATAGAAGAGACTACTGAGTCAGCTCAGCCTGGTTTGGTTTGCCTTTGTCATTATAACATACACAGAGTCTTATCAGCAGCACAGCAGCCTGAGGATTCATCCGTCAGAGTTCGTCCCTGCCAGTGTGTTTAAGTTGCTCAGTTGTATTGCTGTTAGGACTGCCACAAACAATTATTTTGATAGTCGACTAGTCCTTCATTTCATTATTTTTGTGATTAGTCGACTAATCAGATCATGCATCCATTGAACGTAAAACATACAGCTTATTGCACCAGCATGCATCTCCTCTTATATAACTATCATTAGCTTACAGCTTGAAGAAAAGTATGTGCTAACTAAAAATAAAGACAAGATGATAGTTTATTAAACTTTTAATGAAATTTGCGGATTGTCTCAGTGGAGTTTAATAAACTCAGCCGTCTGCTCCTTGCTATCTAAAATACAACAAGACATTGGAGTAAATTCTACCATCTCACACTTCTGTTTAATCAGTTTTCTGTTTGACATTTATTCAGCCAGTTGAAAACTATAACTTAATCTCAGCCAAACTGATTTACTCAGGAACAAATACAATACTGAAAAAAGCCAAACAAGAAATTTTTTAAGTTATCTAAGTGACTACTAGATCATGTTTGTCGGCCGTATTTGGAGCAGTCTACGAATTTGGACAGCCTTCGCCGCGTCGCTGTAACGTAATCGGCCTACAAGTGCGGCCTCCGAAGGATGCGGCCCATGAATTTGGACACAGCTGGAGACTGCTTCTTCTTCTTTAGCGTTTAATAGCAGCTGGCATCCTTGTAGATGCATTGCTGCCATCTTCTGTTTCACTCCGTTATTACACTCTTAAATCCTACTACTTATTCCTGCGTCTTTCAGGATCTTACAAAGCCTCAACTGACTCGTTGACTATTAAACTAATCGTCGACGATTTTGATGCTCGACGTAATTGTGACTAGTTGACTAATCGTGGCAGCTCTAATTGCTGTGAGTAGTTTAAAAAGGTGCTTTGTATGACCCAAAGTTTGCTGAAGCTGTTTTCACACACGCTCTGCATTTCTGAGCTTTTCTAACCTGATAGAAGCAAACACTGTTCAACAGATTAATTCAGATCAGTCGGTCTCCTGAGTAAAGAAACAGTGTGGCTTTAGATGTAAACGACATCCAGGCGGCTGCCTCACCTAAAGCACACCCGAGTATTTGCAGTACTGAGAACACATCGCTCTCACTAATTTTAGCTGGGGAAAAAATTAGCTGAAACCCAAAAAGTTTTTCATATCAGGCTGTAAACATGTTCACTTTTGCTGTTTTCAGACATTTTAACATGGAAGTCTATGGAACTGAGTCAACAGAAGCTTGAGCCCCAGGAGGACATTAGAGGAACTGCACCTTTTTGCGCTACAGCTTCATTTTATGACCTCGGGGGTTGCTGGTCATTTCCATCACTCTCAGCTTTCTTTAACTATTTTAAACTTCTCTGACATCAGGACTCTTTTTGTTCCCACTATTACTCCGGTTCTTCCACCACCCAACTCAAAAAAAAAAAAAAAGCCATCAACCATGGCTACTAGTTGAGCCTTTATTCTCCCAGAGGTTTAAACCCAGTTACTGACATTACTGCTCAGTACCAAAAAAAAAAAAAAAAAAACAGTGACTAAAAAAACTTGCACACTGTATTGCTAAAAAAGTTAAGAGAACAATAAAATAATCTTTAAAAAATGAAACTAAATGTGTGCTGGGTAGTTTGTTCATTGGCTAATCAAACCAGTGTAGGTCAACAAAGAGTCTGATGGTAGGGCTGCACGATTAATCGTTAGAAAATCGCGATCTCGATTCATACTTATGTGCGATCTCATTTCCAAATGACAACGATTTAAAAAAAAAAAAAAAAAAAAAAAAAAAAAAAAAACGACGATGATTGTACCGCATTTTGATCCGGGACGTACTCTGCATGAAAACAAGCGCTCACTCTTCCTGCTCAACAAATGACAAGGGCAGAGCTTTATACCACGTGATACAGAAGCTGTGCCGTGTGATGCTAAAATTAGCAGGGAAAAAACAACGGAGAACACGTCAGGGATGACGAGAAAGTGACAGGAGAAAATCCGTCCCGGTCAACCACCCAAACATCAATAACGGGAACCTTATACAGCGCTTCCCTATACACGTCGAACTTCTGCAGGCACAAAGAAATTATGGAGGCTATCACTTATCACCTGACCAAAGATATGGCTCCCATCAACACTGTGCAAAACGAGGGATTCAGGAAAATGATCAACACCCTAGACAAATGCTACACAGTGCCGTCCCGCAACTATTTTTCTATTGTTGCACTACCTGCTCTGTACACGCAGCGTCGAGCAACGGTGGAGACGGAATTTCAAGCAGTACAACATTTTGCGGCAACAACAAAATGTGAGACATTTGTTGTTTTTATGTTTATTTATTGTTTTTATGTTCAGTCTCAACTGTTACGAAGTTGATGTGCAGTTAATAAGTGCAATAAATATTTATATTGGAAAAGAAAATCGTGAGAGAATCGTGATCTCAATTCTAAGCCAGAAAATCGTGATTCTCATTTTATGCAAAATCGTGCAGCCCTATCTGATGGTGACATCTGAGAGAAAGAAGGCTCAGCAAAATTACATAAAGCGAGGAAGTAAACCACTTAAAGGTTGATGAGAGCCTTGCAGTAATGCAGCCATCTTACTTTGTCTTCCAACAATTATCAGGTGGCACCGCGCTGAGTGCGCAGTCACACCTGAGGCCGTGCAGATAAAGCACTCACTGAGCCAGCCACCTTAACCACGTCGTCCTCCTGCCTAGGAGGAAGTTGGAGTGTGTTAAAGCTGTAAGAAAAGAGGCCTTCTCTATGTTTGTTCCTCATAAGCTATCCTTCAGGCACTGATCAGCTGAACGTCAAGTCAGTTTGTTTCAGCTGAAACACTGACATATTCAAAGTGATTCTTTATGTTCCTAAAACTGGAATAAACCTGGTTTCATACGTCTGACTTACAGTCTGGTTTTTAATGATCTTTGTATATTTTCAAACGTACACGTGAAGCAGGTTTATAGTAGAAGCCGGAGAGAAAAAACATGTCTCACAGAGATTCAAAGAAGAAATGAATAAGAAATATGTTCCCATTTGTTTATGTGGCTTCATAAACAAATGGGAAGATTTCAAATCATTTTCGGTGGAAGCCAGTTTAGCTCTTTGGTCTTCCTCCCAACAAAAACACATTCACGTAACAACGCGCCAAATCTACCCTGTCCTAGAGTTATAATGCTGTCAGAACTTTTTTTGCATTTTACTAAGAATTAATTAATTAATCAATCAATCAATCTTAGTTCTTGATTGCTAAAATAATCAATAGCAGCAGCCCTAATTGGATTGTGGGGTAGGAACTGTTTTAGAGTTTCTGAAGTGGGACATAACAGAAGAAGTTTGAGAACCGCTGCCTTAAACACAAACTCGGGTAGCAGCTGAATGCAGCTCTTTTCCACTAGTACCTACTCGGGTCAGCTCGGCACGCCTCAACTCGTTTTCTTTGGTCTTCCTTTAGGCTGTAATACCAGGTACCAGTTACCTTTTTCTAGTACCTACTTTGCAGCTGTTCCAAACGATCTGAGGTGATCTGAGCCACCAACTGGTGTCACTCATCACTCGATGAGTCATGAAAGGGCCTGCCATTTTTTGAAAGTCAGCAATGGGGAAACTGGCTACACAAAAGACAGCACAGTGGCCACGAGTCTGACAAATAGCCATACACAGCAGCAGGTATACCATCGTCTCAAGTCCTCCTTTGTTGTGACATTTGTGTCGCATGCAAATGATTGTCACAGGATGTTTGGCTGTGTTGCTATAACGACTCCATGTGCCTAAGTGGTACTTGATTGAAATGGAAAAAAAAACAACACCAAGTTGAGCCAAGTAGGTACTAGAGGAAAAGGCTTATTATCTGACTACAGTTCTGAACCTGAACTGTGGTCAGCTGTGGCTTGAGTAGCAACATTCAGGCCCTTAAGGCTGCCTCCTCCCACGCTCCACCTTCACATGTTATTTCATAAAGCGGCCAGCGGGTGTGGACTGTGATGTTGTGCCTGCAGTTTGCTGTCCATTGTAACGTTGTGACTCTAGTGTTGCAGTGCAGCACGTGGCAGAAAATATCTCAGCCTTTGCTTCAGGACTTGCATCATGATCAGTGCAGCAGTCAGTCAGAGGAGACGCCCTTCAGTAAGGTGAAAGTCAGCTCTTTGATCTGTGTATTACCTGCTAGACTGGGATGAAGTATTTGGAAGTGGAACAACATACCAGAGCTTGATCTGTGAGTTTGAAAGTTCATCAGGCAAAGCATCACCTTAAAGAAAACTTGAGCAGCACAGATCTGCTGTACAGTCCTGAGTTGTCTCAACGCAGCGTCTGATTGCCCAACAGCATTTTCAGAGGGTGTTTCTGAGTTCTTCATGCACTGAAACATTTTTGGAACCAGCATAAAAAAGTCTGAATAAATTAACGAACACTGCCTCATTGTCTTTAGTATATGCTAATAAAATGTGCTTCAGTGTAAACTTATCCCCACCAGAGGCTCATTTAGAGTCATAAAACGCTGAACTCTATCACGGAACTCCTTTTTTTGACAATTTTTCCTAACTGAACCCACGAAACCGTGGGTGAGGGCCTGTGTCCACAAAGGTTGATTGATTAGTTAACTCAATTTCGAGGTTAACTTCTACGCTAATGTAACTCACTGTTAATGTTGGGAAGGTGAAGAGGGGTACTGAAACACTGAGAGCATCTGTGGTACTTGGAAAGAATCCAGATATTTGTTGAATTGATGTAAAAGCAGTAATTTGTGCTACATGTAAATACAAAGTTTCGGCTGCTGTGCTGCTTTCAACGGCCTGGTTTTAACAGTGTTTGCTTCCTTCGATCTGCTCGACTCTGTCCAACATCTGTATCTGGTTATCAGTTAGGCCATTTGTTCTGCTGAGTCAGCCTAGCCTAGGAAGGAAGCCACAGACTAATGTGCTTCATCATGCTGTGATATGGACAGAAAACCCAGAAAAACCTCTACAGCTGAGAGAGAGAGGAAAGCCAGAGAAATGCTTTTAATGAAGTGATGCATCAAATCTTAAATAAAGTCATTGTATGGTCAAGTTATGTCAGCTTGCCACCCTGTTTTTCTGTGTTATGATGACGTTGCGCACATTTTACAGGATTGCAGAGCAGGTCAGCTTAATAACAGACTTTTAATGTCACTGAAATTTTTCCCTCAGTGATTAAACAACGTAGGTCATCATATTCACTGTGGATCTTTTCCTACTTTCTCTAGTGTTTAACTGTGTGGACCATAGGGGTGCTTGTAATAATCTTGCTCGATGCTGTCAGACATCAGGAAAAGGATGAGGAGGGTTATTTTGAGGGGTTATACACAGCCCAGGCAGTGGCAGACGCCACCTTCTGGCAGGATTTGAGATGTCTGTATAGATCTGGTCCCGCTTTATGATGTCATCTATGTGCTACTGTTAAGCTAGTCGCTGAAGGTGTTGTTTGCTCGTAGTCTGAATTCTAAGTTAAAACTTTTTTTTTTTTTTCAAATTTTTGGGAACATTTTTTTCCAACAAAATTTTTAATGCAGCCACTGTTTTTTTGTTTTTTTTTTAAGTTTTTGATGGTATTTTACCTATAGTGCCCTTCTTTGTACCTACCTTCGGCTGGCCTCAGTCCAGAGAGCAGCAGAAATGTAGAGATATACCATGCTAGGTCACGTGAAGATTGAAGCAGTCGAATTCACCTTCAGGTGAGTGGATCACGAGTGTGCGGTTGCTATGAGCGGTAAACAATAAACTCAGATTAGCATTTGTTGCCTCGGGTAAACCTGGAAACCTGCATGTACCAAATACACTCGCTTACAGCAAACATTGTTTCTTATTTTTCTTAAATTTCCTGCACAGTGATCTACCTGTCGATGGACTAACGTGGAGAAGCAGCACCATCATCAGCTGCTTTGGCTCCAGAAGAAGAAATGTCGCACTCCGAGAGAACAATAAAGTGGAATACACATAATCAGTTTAACTGAATTATTCATTAGTAACATTTCTCTGCTCTCCTTGTCTCTGAATGCGGTTCAATAATACATGGAGCTATATTTGGGGCTTGGCAGTCCTGTTAAAGTCAATGTCATAGTACTGCCATGGATATAATCTGCATTTACATTAATGTAAAAGTACTGCACTGCTGTGAAGGTGATTTGGCTTGTGCTGAATGATTAATATGAACAACACACATCTGCTCTGTTGGATTTCACTGTTGTGCATCTTCTTTATATTCATGTAACAGAATCCATGATGTTCATATGAGTGCTCAGGTGAATGCTCTCACCATCCATAATAAGACTGCTTGTTCATAATGTTGCTAAACACCGTTCTTTAAGACTCTATGAATAATGACCTGAAGATATAAGTATTGATTGTGTTTATCACCAGTATTGGTAAATTTCTATGTTACAGCAGCCAAAACTTCTAAGAAAATATCTTCAGTAAAGTAGAATAAATGTGTAACTCATTAAGGTAAAATTCAAAACTACAACTACACGTTAAATGAGCTGAGAAAATAAAAAGCTAAATAAAATACATACAATAAAGTGGATTCATAAGGTAAAATATTTAATATCTATGTCTTTAGTAGAGCACACAAAATAAATAAAATCATTATAAATAAGTAACTGCAGCCTGCGAATAAGCACCATAACACTGGAGAACGAAAACAATTACACTTTTTGAAGATAAAAAAAAAAAAAATGTTGTGTTTAATTTATGGATGTGCAGATCCAAACTTTCAGTTCCAGTGCAAGAGCTCCAATTAATAAACTTTAATGTAGTTCCATCTGATGATTGTATTAAATGTAGACAGATGTGTGCAGATGCTGTTGGCCTGTTGTCCCTCTGTTTCCACAGTGGGCCTTTGTGGTTGTAATTTAACTTTGATCAGTCCAAACTGCAGCCCCGTGTTGTTGTGTGCCTGCAGCCTCACGGCGACACACTGAGTCAGCTCTTTGAGTTTGTTCGTCCTGACAGTTCGCTGCCTCTGCTGGTAGAGTGATGTCCTCCTCTGTCCTGCCTGGCAGGTGTCACAGCATTTTATGGATGACACTAACTTTGTGTTACAGGTTTAAATATTTCATTTCAGGCCCAGAATACAAAGCAAAGTGCAACCAAAACTTATTTATCCAGTTTGTAGATTTATTCAGCTATTATGTAAATGTGAAATTAGCAGTTTCATATTAAAGCATTTCTTTTATTTTCTGTCATATATATCTGCTGTTTCCTAACTCTTTCATATGTCATAGGGGTCATAGAGAGGGGATCACCCTTTTTGTGGTCATCTCTCATCCACCCACTTGCTACATAGGATAGACCGAGGCCAAGTATCAGATAAAGGATTATTGTGAACTGCGAATTATGCAAAGCTACTCTTGTGGAGTCCAAGAATCGAAATGATGAGCTATTTGATCTAGTCTCTAAACAAGTTGGAGTTAGCAGGAAAAATATCTCCGCCCACACCCAGCCAAGTTAGTGTGTCTGTCTGCTCGTATTCCAGCCCTTCAAGGAGGAAATTGAGCTCCTTTTCACACAGCCTTCCATCAAGTGTCGTTAAAACTAGCGCAGTAAATGAGCTAGAAACGTTTTGATGCTGACTAACGGCGTGTGCCAGGACATCAGCTCATTTTCCACCTGATGAGTTTTCTTCTGTTTGGCCTCCAGCTCGCTCCTCTCTTTCTTCTGAGAAACAGCACCGAGCTGCAGCTCCACTGTTTGTTTATTCCTGATATCACATGCAGCCGATCGGAGAGCCGTGATTGGCTGAGGTGTGTGTCAAACTGGGTTTCTTTTTTGGAGTCTGGTGTGCTTAGGCAAAACTCCGCTCTGTCTCTACTCGTGTTTGACGTCTGTTTTGGTATTTGACTACGTGTGTATTAAACACGTTTAAGAGAGTATAGCACAAGTAGATTGTGTGAAATTTCGGACTTAAAAGCCTTGTCCAAACACTTTTTTAAAACTAGAAAAACTTGCAATGGAGTAACTTTGCACTAACAGACGGTCCAAGAAGGCTAAGCTCCAGTTTTAGTGAGTGAAATTAAAGGATTTTATTTTTTTTATTTTATTTAATTAAGGTTAGCTTATAAATTCTAATTCTAAGAGATAAAATATGTGTCTTATCTGTGTGTGTTTAGTCCCATCCTTCTTTCAATTTACTTCCTGCTGTATTTTGGATGTTGTTTTTATTGCCCTTTTTCCTTCAAAGTTGGTTATTAAAATCTCGAGATCTGTTTTCTATGTATGGATGAATAGAGGCAGTCATTAGTGGAGGAATTATGTTATATTGAACAGTGTTGTGGAGCCTTCAGGGGCTGCAGCATTCAGTAAACATTTATTGTAACAACACCATCAAAATTATTTAACCTAACGTTAGCAGTGAATTTGCAGTCTGTGAAATGTTGGCTTCAAAAACAAGGACACAGGTGCTCAACCTTGCTTTTATAAAGGAATCTATGCAGGATATAACCAGCTGTCAGAGACAGATCTCACAATGTAAGAGACAGCATCGCATGTGAGTTGCATTCTTTGGTGCAAATAAATTAGATGATTCTTATTTGCAAAAGCTTCACCAATCTAGCAGAGAGGGTTTGCAGTGCAAATCGAGCAACAATTGTTTGGCGACAGGTTGCCTCCCACCTAGCAACATGTGCAATCAAACCCCCTGGACAACCAGTTTTTCACTAAAACTACTTGCAGTTGTTCACCAAATGCAAGACGATTCAGTGCAATCACTGGCAAACCAATGTTTTTCCTATTTGCAAAGAAGTTGCTGTTTTATTTTTACTTTAATGTGTCTAATCTATAACCTTGAGTTTTGTCTGCGGCTGATTTTTAGCATTTACAAATAATAAAACTGTTTTCAATTTTCATTTGATTGCTATTATACTTAAATAAGGTTCAGGCATTTTGGCCTTATAACCCCATTAAAGAAATAAAGGACACAGATTTCTGTTCTCAGTGTCTATTACATAAATTTGCTGATCATGATTTAAGGAGATTTAAACAGACGTGATCATTTGTAACAAAAAGCTCTGACACTTCTTTGGAGGCCAAACACTATTACTGCTGTTTCTGTTGTTATTTTTCCCTGTAATTAGTGGCTCCACTCTTTCACGTAAAGCATAAAGCATGTTTGAACTTGAGCGAAGCATGTATTAGTGTCAGTGGCAGTATGTCCGGAGGAGGATGCTCCCATTTCAGTGTTTTCACTGCAGCAATTCGAGTATGAAGCGCCATCTCAGGAGGAAGTGAACCGTGAAAGAGCGTTGTGTCTGTGCGTCTTTAAATGTGCTCTGTATTACAAGTGCTGTTGGCTCTCGGCTGTAATAAGAGTTTACTGCACAGCTCCATCATCCAGTTGCCACCCTGCCCGGAGTCCTGAGCTCTGCTGAGTGCTGCTGAGTCACTGCTGGCTAATCACCGCAAACTCCAAATGGTGGCATAGCATCACAGTTAATCACTCCCACTCTGTTACTGTATCTGGTGCATGTTGGAAATTGTTTAGATGAGTCTGGCCCCGCCTGTATGAGCCTGTGGTTGAACTGGGACACTCCCAGTCTGCATGTGTGGAATAATATGCAGGCGACCTATTGTCCTCATTTCCATCTAAATATTTTTTATTCTTGGAGTCCTCTAGAGCAGCTTTGCATGATTTTTGAACTTTGCATAGTTCAAAATGATTATTCATGTGGGTGGGGCTTTTCCCCAGTGACATCATACAGATCCAAGAGTAGAAAAAAATGACAAATTACCAGTGATTCTCCTCTGGTTCACGGTCCTTTATGACTTCAATGAAAACAGTCTCCAGAATATCCTATTTTATTCAGTGAGACCTGAAACTAGCGACTGAGTCAGGAAGGTGTTTCCTAAGATCAGAAATGTTAGCAATGAATTTCCAAACTTTTGCAACAAAGAAATTGCCCCCTGTTGGACATTAGGAGGAATGCAGGTTTAAAGCTTAATCTTAATCTGGGGGCAGGGATAGCTTAGTAGGTAGAGTGGTGGCCGGGGTCGGGGATTCAAATCCACTGAACGGCTACCCTGAGGTACCCCTGAGCAAGGTACCGTCCCTACACACTGCTCCCCGGGCGCCCAGTGGCTGCCCACTGCTTCACTAAGTATACATTATTATTATTGTTATTATTATTTTAAGCCTATTAGCTACTTCCATCTTTTATATCACAGACTGTCATTACTAATTAAACCCACTGTTAAACAGTTAGTAACTATAAACTCTGAAGAGGTCAAATAGCAGCTTTTATTAAAGCTGCATTTTATTTTAGAAAAGACTCTTCTTCTTTTCTGACTCTAACAAACCAAAATCTTCTTCTTTGGTCTTGGTGCGACTGGTGTTTATTTTGCAGTGTCCTAAAGGTAGAGCTGAGGTCTATCAGACGGTAACCACGGGACAGGCAGTGACGCGGGCTGAGGTGCTCATGAGTCCCTTTTGCCACAGGCGAATTACTAAAAGCAGCAGCAGCAACAACTGAGCGCGCTCAAAGAAACACACTGGCAACAGTCGAGACTCTGTGAAAGCCATTAAAAGGTGAAACAGCCATGTTTAAACCCACTTCTGGTGGGTCCACAGTTCATCATGATTTCAGCATTCTTGGATTTTTCCATTCTCTTTGACTTTATGTAAACTTGTGCATTTAAATATGACTTCCTCATATTACAATATTTCCACTTGAGGCTCCAGCAGTGAGTCAGTCCCCACAGACTGACATTTTAAAATGCCCAACTTTACTGCAGAAATAAACATGCTTACAGCTTAATACAAAAACCAGGTTTGGTCTCTGTAGCTGATACCCTCCTTTATAACAACTCATCATCCAGATGGAGGCTTTGATATTGATGCGTATTAATAAAACTATTTTAATGCTGCATAACAATAAAGGTCTCTTGAATCAAACAGAATTTTATTTGTTGTGTTGTTCCTTGATAGCTCGATGCATTATCTGCCTTGTGGAGGGCAGCCGGTTATTAATGGATCAGCTGAACCAGCAAATAGACTATTTATTAAAATGCACTTAATAACAATTTACAATTGAATTAATTTCAGCATACAGAGCATCAAATCATCTCCTTTCAAACTGTTGGAGAGATTATATTATTATATCATTATGAAATCAGACGGAATTGGAAGAGATGCATATCTGCCAGAGGAGTAAACTTGTGCAATAGCTGTAACGAGAAATATAGACAGAGTAGTTCAAAGTTAATGTAATTTAATTAGTTAATTCTGGTTGATTCAGTCTTCACTCTCATGTCTTGATTTTTATGGGCTTTTTTTTTTTTTTGGTTGTATTGTTTTTTTTGCAATCCATCAATTTTCTTCCGCTTATGTAGTGCCTGGAGCCTATCCCAGCTACCATAGGATGATAGGTGGGGTACACCCTGGACAGGTGTCCTGTCTGTCATACAGAAAACAGGGTGTTGTTTTTGAAAAACTTTAAATAATGACTGATTTAAATTGAGCACCATCTTCCCTGTGCAGCTTGCCTGTTCCCTGCAAACCTCAACAGAGAGGCTATTTGCATGCCGGGAATCAGAACTTCTCATTCTGCGCTGTGTTTGCATGAAGCAATGTCTGTCGTTGTTCTTCAGTCTGCAGCACAGATACAGCTTTGATAAACAAACTATCAAAAGGACTCAAAATGAAGCCATAAATGTCAGCTGCGCTCATCTCTGACCTGCAGCTGCATCCAGAAAACAGACCTGTAAGCTACAGTTAGAGTTTAAGCTGAAAGGTAGACCAAGTAAAGACAAAAGTTCTTGATTTATGGCACTGTGAGAGACATGAGAATGTGGTGATTACAGAGCAGGAGGCTGGGAGGGAGGGACAGGTATGCTGTATATAATTACAAAGCTGGAAAATGATCTGGCTTTCCATGTGTGAGGGACACGGCTCATTTTTGAGGAGTTTGATCGATGTCTGAGTTTTGCTTGTCTTTACAGGTTGCTGCATGTGTGTGTGTGTGTGTGTGTGTGTGTGTGTGTGTGTGTGTGTGTGTAACAGCAGAGATGGCAACATGTTTCCTTTTGTGTGTGTGTCCGTGTGTAGTGTTTCCACTGGTAATGAGATGGCGAGTTGAGAGAATTTCTTGATTTAATTTAAAGGCTTCTCCACATCAGAGTGGCCAGTTGTGGGTTGCCGGGTTTTTCCAGCCACTCGGATGACGATGAAGAGGCACTCGTGTTCCTCTGAACGAGGCTTGATGCTAGTGGGTTAGTTTGATCACAGCCTGATCCAAGAGTCCTTTCTGAACTTTTTCTTTTACATGATCAGGAAACAAACTGACTGGACTGACTGGAAGTTTGCTGCCCCTCGCTAGTTTTCTAACCTAAATATGCATCCCGTGTTTTGTTTTACTTTACTTACCACATTTCCACATGATTTATTTACTATAATCATTTTTCCGCATTTTTATCATGTACAAAACCACCCAGCCCGCCAGATGTATCAGACAGCACATGGATTGAGTATCCAGACCTTAGTGATCAATAAAATCTTCATACTCACGGGTTGCCCCTGAAATCATGTAAGCATTGGGAGATTTGCTGTCTTTGCTTCATGAAGCAGCATCTGAGTGAATGGAAAGCTAAACCAACACGTGCATGTTGACAGAGTAAATATCGAGCGAGGCTGAAGCTGCTTTCAGTGACGGCAGGGTGCATATTTGAGCTGAGGTAAACGCACGTCACGGTCTGACCACTAACTGCCACAAATGCTTCAAGTCTGAACCTTCATTGTGAGCTCAGATTTGAAAGAAGCCACTCGTCTTGCAGCTGTGTGAACTGAGCTGACATTCAGCTCCAGCTGGGTAGCTTTACTGCTCCGACACCTTTGCCTGTGCTGAAAATCTTTAGAAACTCAGTTGTTTTTTTTGTTTGTTTTTTTTAAGTGGCCTACAGGGGTGGGCGATATAGATGATGATGATCTTCTGAAACTATGTGCCAGCAGCACTATAGCGACACAGTATTATAAAAGTATAAAATAACTGATTAACACTTTAATTGAACAATAACTAAATTAATTGAACCTTGTAATCCTTTCAATGGTTGCACAATATTGTCATAGAATAAAGCTGAAACATATTTTCTACCTGGGATCTTGTATGCTGGATTGAGCTTTTTAACCAGATGTTTAAAGTCCTGCTTTTTCTCCCTGTGACCTAATCAGTAATTTCCATCCACCATTTGCTCTTCCTGTCATATGGAGTGTCACTAGCGAGTACTCCAGCGACGCGCGGAGGGTTGCTCATCATCATGTCCTCCTTTGTAGCCCGGCTGTACTCAGCTGTGCGTTTTTGTCTCGAGTGGTAAAACACATTTATTGTTTCCACCTCTAGCAGTTGTTATGCACACTAGGGAATGTCGCTGGATGTCGCTGCTATGGTAACAATATTACGATATGACACTTTCCTATCACATAAAAATGTATATGGTTATTATGACAGACCAAGGGTTATGGCACAGTCCTTGTTGCCTTTAACATTATTGAATTTCAGATCAATTCCATTTCAATTTAGTGCAGTTCAGCTTCATTTGTCATTCAATCTCACGACAGTCACTTCAACGTGCTTTATACTATAAGGTAAAAGAGAGAAAACCCCAACAACCTGACAACCAGGTATGACCAAACCCTTGGCGACTCTGGGAAAGAAAAATATTGTTTTTACAGGAAGAAAAACCTGTGGTACAATCTCAGGAAGGGAAAATAGTCTGGTGCTACATAGGGTTAGGTATAGAGACAAAAAACATATTTTTGTATCCAGCTGTAAGCATGTTTATTTGTAATGTAAAGTTGTAGATTTTAACATGGGAGTCTATGAGAACTGCTGGAGCACCTGGTGGACGTTAGAGGAACTGCAGCTTGTACTGCATGTGATGACATCATTCTGTTTAGGGTTGCTGTTTTGTTATGTGGAGTGTTACTTTGGTCAGGGTTTGAAAGTTATTGGTTATTTATCGCATGGTTTATGTTGCTTATTGTAATTTTTCTGCTGGTCTTCAGTTGTTTTTTTTTCTTTTATTACCTGTTAGTGAGGTGGTTGTTTCTTTCTTTGTGATATTAATAAAGTTTAGCCTGTGCAAATCCCTGTTATCCCGCACTGCTGTGCAATAGTGTGACCTGGACTGTGCGTGAAAAGTAGGCCACAGTTTTGTGCCCTTGATGCATGGACACATTTTTTAAAACTGCTGCTTTTACATTGTAAATTAGGAAAAATCAGCTCTTTTCTTTTACTGTCAGACTAAATAAATTAAATCCACAAACTCAAAACATATTAAAACTCAACATGAGGGGACGTGCAACGCTGATGCCCTGCACCAGTTTCAGCCAGGTTATTTTACAGTGTCAGCATGTAAAAATTATGCTGTCCCCATGCAGCTGTGCTGCTGTTGCCTTTGGTGGTTTCTTAGAAAACAGTAAACCAAGTGGCCCAGCCTTGTGCTTTAAGGGGGTCGGATTACTTTACGTTACTTTACGTTTCTAGTTTTTTCACTGTGTGACCTTATTTTTCACCCCTGACAGAGTTTCTTTTAACTGTGTTTTAAGGTTAGCAAAGGGACACTCAGATGAGAATTTTTCTTACAGTGTGGACATTTGCTGAAACACTGTCAGGATTGAAATGCAGCAGATAAGAGGAGGGGAAGAAACTAGAGCCGAGCATGTCGGATTGGAGGATTTGGGAATTTGGAAGGGATGATGTCTGAGAGATTTGGGTCCAGAGCCTTCAGGGTGGGGGTGAAATAGAGGTGTGTGTGTGTGTGTGTGTGTGTGTGTTGGGGGCTCTGGATGTGGGTGGCAGCAAAAAGAGAGTTAGCCATCTGTCTGCAAAGAGGCGGAGCCTGTCTGTCCTGAACTGGACCACGTTCTTCTTTGGCGTTCCTTGTGTAATTCAGTTTTCCAGAAAAGACTCTTTACCTCCAGCTATGACTCCAAGAAAGAGCTCAAGTGAACCTGTTTTGCGTTCCTGTGCAGGGTTTCTCTCTTCATGTGGGGCCTGTCGTCAGTCTAATTACCGTCATTCTCTCCAGCTGCAGAACAAAGGGGCTGATCTGAGGATTAGAGCTGCAGATAACCAGGACTTCTGCCTGCAGCAGGGGAGAGGCATCCATTGGAGACACTGAGGAAAATATAAAGGGAAGAGCACTTTGTAGTTCGGTGGTTTTAAGGGTAGGATTTCTGCAGGTCTTTAAAACAGCCCTAAATTAAAGACAATTAAATTAAGGTGTTAAAATTCTCTTATGTTCCCAGTAAATTTGCTGGTAGAAAAATCACAACAGCAGTTGGCTCTAAGCACTTTATGATGTAAGGTAAAGACCCTGCAATAATACAAGAAAACAGACAAAACCCCAACAATCAAATTACCCCTTATGAGCAACCGCTTTGACGACAATGGCAAGGAGAAACTCCCTTTATAAAGGAAGAAACCTGCAGTCAAACCAGGCTCATGGAGGTGTGGAAATCTGCCGTCCAGTTGGGGGTGAATGAGGTTGTTCAGTTAGTGGAGGTCCCCGCCCCCTCTGCAACACCTCTCACTCATGGTTGGGATTATGTTATAAAATGTAACTTACATTTGAATTAAAATAGAGGAAATACAAAAAATTTAATAGAGGCCATTCCGGTAGAAGAGGGAAAAACCATCTCGGAACTGAGGAGTATAAACTTCACCATCTTACAGTGACGGGATTGCAGCCATTTCCCAGCTTTCTGTAAATGGTGCGCATAGCCACTGATGAAGGTTCATTACAATTTGCATATTAATGATCAAGAAACTAATTGTTAGTCAGTGGTGCTGGTTATGCAAATGTACTGTTTATACTGTTGAGGAAACCTGCAGTCAGCTGAAACTGTAAAAGTAAACTGGATGAGTGAAGAAACATTTGTCCCAGTGAAACAGTAACATCCAGAGGAACAGAATCAATTCTCCAGGGTTAATGTGTGGATCACAAGCCTTTTCTTCATATTTATAAAATTAAACAGCACTTTTTATGCAGTTTCATTAAAATAATTCATCTGTACTGACATGCTGAGACAAAAAAAGGTTCTCTGTACAGATTAAACTTCATCCTGAGATGATTAATATTGAAGTTTCCCCAGTAGGATCTTTCCTCCCAGCAGATTGCAGCAGCCATTGTTGCTTTGCTGTTTTACTCGTTGTTTTATTATTGTTGCACACAGTAATTGGGTTTCCAAAAAGTGCACCAAACCCTGGACATTCGCCAGGCGATGCGTGTGTGTTGTTGTTGTTACGGTGTCAGCTGGACTGCTCTCACTAAGCGTTCATTGAGCAGTTCTCTCACCCCATGACAAGGAAAGTTGCAAGAGGCAGGGCCTGTGTTACAGGTCAGTGTTGTGAGTGTGTACCCTGAGTCATGGTGCACGCAGTTTGTTGTTTTAACCCCACCCCTTTTCACACCCAGGCCTGTGTCGAGTGTTTCTTTGTTGATAAATTCCTCATTCTGATTTCATTTTTTCTATTAAATGTAAAAGAAATATTTACATGTAATTGTATATGTTTAAGATTTCTGTGATGATTTTTGTTTTTGTTTTATTTTTTACATTAAATTGTATTTAATGTGTGCGTTTCATTTTGTCTCCACCAGGTGGCGCTGCTCGGCCTGGACCTCTTATCTGCCTTAGTGACAAGGTTACAGGAGCGATTTAGAGCCCAGGTGGGAACAGGTAAGACTCAAATTTCAATCTTTGATGCGAATTTAATGTTTTATTTAATGTTGGATTTTTAAAGTGGTAATCTGATCGAGTTGAAGTGAAGTCAGAGCTTTTCTCTATATTATTTCAAATGCTGTCATTATCTTTATAAATTAAAGTTAGTTTGCATTATCTAATTAAAAATTGTTAAGTTTACTTTGTTTTTAGTTTTTATGTATTTTAATGTTAATATTGGATACTGATTGATATTGAGGGAAGTTGACTCTCAGTGTCTCTCATTATTTGCCCCAGTCCCCTCAGGATGAATCGTCATCCACATTTAAACACATCGACAAATATCAAACAAAACATATTTTGTATTTTTGTATTTTGTATTTTATTTTTTTCAGGCTCTTTGAAACATGTCGAGTAACACAAAAGTACAACGTTGCAAAAGCGAGTGAGAATTAAAGAATTTGAAGAAAAGCTATCTGGAGCATGTACAGACTGATATTAATCTTTAATAGGGCTGTCAAAATTGAGAGCAAACAAAACTGCTGTATAATGCCCTCCGCTATCTTAGTTTAATTGGTCACATGACTGCATCACATGACAAAAATGTGTCATCGTTTTTGAAAAGGCTCCGGGTTCACTGTCCGCACTGGGACGCGAAAACTGCATTTTCAAATGTATTTGCTTTGGAGAGCGTTTTCAAAACGCTGCGTTTTCCTTGACCAAAAACGCCGTCTCAGTGTGGACAGAAGGCCAAAGCGGAGAGAAAAAGATGCGTTTTCAAACGAAAACGTATTAGTGTGGACATGACCTAAGTTCCTCAGTGCGTCCTCCCCTGAATTTAAATGTGTGAAAAATCAAAAGCTTTTGTTTCAGAGTTTCAAACTACTGTTCTCACCTCTTCTCACCAAGTTTCTGTTGAGTGCTGTTGATCACTTCAACTGCTCTTACTTTGCATGAGAATAACTTGACAAAACATCCTGTACAACTGAGCCATTTCACCATCGTTAAGTACCAATAAATAACTCATATTTTCTTTTCTCACTCAGTTCTGCCCAGCCTTATTGATCGATTGGGAGATTCCAAAGATCAGGTGCGAGAAACAGACCAAACGTTGCTGCTAAAGATCATGGAACAAACCGCCAATCCGCAGGTAACACGCTCACTTTTTCTAAGACAGTTCAGGTGGTCATGCATTAGCTCAAATTCAGATGGATGTCGGCTTTAGTTATCACTTGTTTACTCTGTGGTGAGCTTGGGGGTCTCACTGGGTGTGAAAGTCTGCTGCCACACCCGTCTGCACCCGCAGACTTCCTGCAGTGGAAGCTGGGGGCTGGCAGGTGGCCGGCAGGATGCCAGTGGTTGACTTTGTTAGACAGATGTTACACCCAGGGTCTCCTGCACAGACAGCATAAAAGAAAGAAGTTACCATGGTGACATCCACCACTGATTGTCCAAGTCGTACTCTGAAGCTTCAAATTGATCATCTGGGTGAACTGCATCAATAGAGCTAGCTATAAACCTGAGGACGCAGCACACTCATTGACTAACGACTTATCAATCACATGTCGTTAGCCAATGAACATAACATTGATAATTCTCCCTTTTAACACTTAAACCAGGCACAATTAAGATATACATAAATGGGAAAGTGTTTACTGAGGTCAGGGCAATCTACCTGTAGACTCCTCTATAAACAGATGATTTTTTGCAGCCACAGCTGTTGGCCTTTCGTGGTCAAAAGAATGCAGGTTTAAGGCATTTCACCATCAGATTTAACTGACAACTACATTCATCCTTTACACTTTTTATTGCCTGAATATGCTTTTTCACAGGACGCAGCTTGTGCTTTTTTTATTTTTAATAGATAACACCAAAAAGCATCACACTGTCACTGCTGTGAAAGTGCAACAGGCGCTTGCTGGGCACTGTGATGACTGGACTGCTGTGCGATCAGTAGAAATGAGGCATACAGCTAGTATGAAATGGATGAAAAGTTGATTAATAACAATTAAACAACATGTTTCTGAGTTTGTATAAAGACCAGGGAGGAGAAATCCTTTCATTGGAAACTGGTTTGGTCAGGTGTAGCTTGTGTAGCTTTGTGTTTAAACACATTAGCTGATTTTTGATGTTCTTCAAAGTACTCTCCAAATATTACAGTAAAATCTTACATGAATTTAAAGAATGTGAGTAAATGTAAGCCATTAAGATTATACCCCCTTTTTTTTAAAAGAAATATGTGACTACTACGACTGTCTTTCATGAAACTGCAGGACAAAAGTGTGTTCTCAACCTCTAATTCTTATCAGAATTTTCAGCTTGGAAAAGTCCTGTTTCATTGTGTACATGATGTTGTGTATTTTTGCAGTACGTGTGGGACCGAATGCTGGGAGGCTTCAAGCATAAAAACAACCGGACCAGAGAAGGAGTGTGCCTTTGTCTCATCGCCACGCTGAACACGTGAGTTTCCCTCCTTCGCTCGTTCTGCTCGAGCAGGCCGATTGGGCCGTCACGTGACCTCATTTTTAAAAATCTGTGTCCTCCCGTCTCCTCGTTTTTGTCCCGCTGCTCATTACTCTGATCTGTTTGTCTTACAGATATGGAGCCCAAGGCCTGACTCTCAATAAAATTGTTCCTCATATATGTAACCTCCTGGGGGACCCCACTAGTCAGGTAAAGCCTACCATGACATTTCTCTTCTTTTCGTTTTTCTTTTTAGAAGATTTTGTGTAATTTATGACCAAAACATTGAAGAGACACCAGGTGAAGTTTAAATTAAGCCAGCCGGCACCACCTTGTACCACCAGGTGGTGCAGTGAGTTAACTAGGGATGTCATATAGAGTACCTGATTAAACGCTGCCATCTGGAGGTGAAAGTCTGTATGACTTTTTTTTTTCAATTGTAATTTTTTTCACCCCATTGGTTTGTCTGATGAGTTGACTACATCATTTTATTCATGGTGACTCTGCTGTGGAACATCTGAATAGAAACGTCTGTTTGTTTGATTCCTCTCTGATGTTGTTGTGTGATGCTGGTCACCAGGTCCGTGATGGAGCCATGAGCTCCCTGGTGGAGATCTACAGACATGTGGGTGAGAGGGTGAGGCTGGATCTCAGCAAGAAGGGCCTGCCACAGTCACGGTAAGAGAACAGGCCGCTGCCGTTTAACAATTTTTCTCTTTGATAGCCTTCATTGATTAACGGTAGAGCGATGGTTAATGAACAGAGAGCCCTTTATTAGTTCCCTGTTCCAACCACAGCTTGATTTTCACGCGCTGTTTGGTTCAAGTGGGTAAAATGTAAAAGTCAATAAACATTTTATAGCAACCCTACTTTCAAGAGTCTCTTTTTAATTAGAATTATATAAAATTTTATTTAGCCTTTTTCACATATTGAGTTTCTACAGATTTGGCTGATGTACTGCAGGAATTTCCCATTTTTAATGCTAAATAAATTATATGATTTTTCTTTATATTACCACTGTTTTAAATTGCTATCGAATTACCATATATAAGGATTATACCTTCCTAAAACATGATTCTGCAGCTCACCGGAGCACCTGTGAACCTGTGATTTAACATCAGAAATCAGCACAGAGTGTAAAATAAATGGTTGTTTAAACATAAAATATATATTCTGTTATGATTCATTATTTATGAAGTTGGCTGCAGATTTAAAGTTGAGCTGAACTGCAGTAGAGCTGGTGTGCGTGCACTTTTTGGTCTAAATCCACACTGCAGAGGTTACTTTCTGGCTCATGACTGAACACCCCAGATGATTTATTTTTTCCTAAATCGGATTTATGGTCATCGCTCTTGTAATCAGCCATGAACAAGCTCTTTGAAACGGCGCCAGAATTTTGTAGCTCGGGCTCAAAACGTGATTTCACGTTTAATATCAGATACCAGCGAACATTCAGATGCGGCATCTTCTTTGTTCCCTTTGTGTCCTCTTCGTTCCTCCTTCACACTGGGCCATATGTCTCTGCACCCCTCCATCACCCCTCTCGCTCGCTCTCTCTCTGGCCCCGTTGCCTGTTAGTCATCTGTGTGGTGGTTTCGGTCTATTTTGGTCCCTGCAGCAGAAAGCCGAGGGAGGGCTTCTCACCTCGGAGGTGATGGATGGTGCAGTAAACAGGTCTTTAGTTACTTTCTGCTGCCCATCTGCTTTGTTTTATGTGCCATCTGCATAATTATCTTCACATTCTTGTCTTTCTCTCTGTCCCTCTGTTACAGCTTGAATGTAATCTTCAGCAAATTCGATGAAGTCCAAAGATCCGGGAACATGATCTCATCTTCTGGTTCAGGTGAGTGCTCCTCCCTTTGCTTCAGGCTTCTTTCTGCTGGTATGCAGAGCACATTAGAGGCTGGCTGATGTGGAAATTCAAATCACATCTCTGTAGTTTTAGGCTGGATAAATTATATGTACCTCAGTGTCTTCTATCAAAAAGCAACAGGTGGGACGTCTCAAACACATTTATTAAAGATTGTCGTTTTTCCCCGTTGTCTGACTGGCTGACTCCCGCTTGGTCGGTCAGGCTGACCAAACAGCCGGTCTCTGAGGGCCTGTTGTCCTGAAAGTGAATTTGCAAAGGTTCCGATTTCCTGCACCTTTGTTTTTGAGTCGGCTGCAAAATCAGCTGAAACTTGCGGAGCTGGTTTCAGTGAACCTGGTGGCTGCAGAGGTTTTAGCTGAATATTACTGCTCCTGTTTTTTTGACCAGAGACTGTGACTTCCTCTGAGGTGTTAGGCTTCATCTGTGTTGTAGTTTATACATTTGTTGTTTGTAGTTGTTGTTTTTGGTGGGCGTTTTGTATCAGACTGCTTCTCACAAGGACATATGAACTCATGGTTCAGTGAGTGTGTCCTTAGAGCTGCCCTCTTTGTAATCTGTTCAGGGGATGTCTGAGATTTTTAGCTACAAATACATGGGTTAAGGTTTCTCAATTGCAGCCCTGGAGCATAAACAATTCTCTTTCTGGTGGTTTAAGGCGTTTTTGTTTCGAGGGGATGGGACAGCTTGGTGTGTCTGTCATATGGTGCAGGGTGAAATTTAGGAGTTATTTGACAGCAGAGCTTGAAAACAACATCTTCCTTGTGGCAGATTTTTCTCTCCTGTGTCATCACTCTCTTTTTCTGGCGTGTCAGCTTCTGAGTCTACCCTCCATGTTGAATGTGTACATGAATGTGGAGAAAGGAGGAGGATGGGGGAGGGTTTCAGGCCCAATGGACAGCCTGGGGTGAGAGTCAGAGATTTCAGCTGTCCCTCTGTGGAAGTAAAAAAGACTAGCAGACTCTGTTAATATATCAGAGAAACAAAAAAAATAAAACTGCAGTTGGGTGGATGTTAGAAATTCTTCGCATTTGGAGCTGCTGACTCTGTCTAATTGCAGCTAACGCCGCATTTACAACAAGAACAGCTGATCCGAGGAGAACACGGTGAGACGGGGATCAGTGTTTCAAAACAGTCTCCACCTCCCGTCTCAGCTGCCGCTCTGAGTTTCTTTGAGTGTCATGTGAAGTTTAACTTTCAGTAAGACCTGATCAATCATGATGAGGCACGATTTTCTGTCAGATTTAAGCTGTATTCACCAGCCTGCTGAGTCACAGTCGCAATCTTAAGATGATGACACAGCATTTCAGTCGGCACTGAAGTTCTTTCATCTCTTTCCTGCTATTTTTATCGGTTATTTTTGCACCATATTTTCATCTTCCTTGTTCTGTTTATTCGACTCCTTAAATTGATCTGTATAAAATCCATCAAAGTGGAGAAAAAAATCCCACCTGAACCCCCCTTAGTTAATCCTTGTTTTTTACTTATAGCCAGTCCAGAAAAAATGTTCTCATCAGTCAGTTTCTTTGTAATCTCCTTTAATTTCAGACACTGAGGATAAATAATATTGTTCAGCTCCGTAGGACATATGAAGCAACTCCTGAGTGTGAGTCCTAATAATAAATAAAGGTGGACACTTTAGCCAGTGTTCATGTTGCTGTGTGAAAGTTAACTTGGAGGACTGAGAGGAGCATGTACACATGACTCATTTCAGCGCTTATTAGATATTGAGCCTTTATATCCATCACGATCAGCTGCTTGGCTCGACTCGTCTCTTTCACAGCTCCACTGAAATTGACTCTGTGACTTGTTTTAATTGAAATCTGTCAGTCTTAGAGAGAGGGGAATGTCTGGTGTTAATGTGGATGGACAGTGAACGCCGTGACAGCAAAATAAGAATAGAATAGAATAGAATAATCCTTTAATTGTCCCACAAGGGGAAATTTGGTTGTAACAGCAGCTAGATGACACATATACAACAGTACACAGGACACAGAACAGAAACATACACAGTTTTTCTTACATATTTACATCAAGGACAATGGTTACTATAATAAGCTCTAAGCATTGAGGAAATGGGTTATAATAACTGCACTGAGTTATTATAGGCCTTTTTATTTTTATTTCGTTTTACATTTTTTTCTTGGACTTCAGTTGTAATTGTGTTAAACTGTAGTTTGAAGCGCAAGTTTGATGTTTCATTGAGTTTAACTGAGCATTTTCAAACAATATAATGTTATTATGCAATGAGCACATTTGTCAGGGGCTAAATTTAAGTCATTTAGAGTTTCAACGAACACATACATGGATGCGTGAGGATGGTAGTGTGATCAAACAGAGAGAGTATAGATGTTTCATCTATATATTTAAAAAAAAATATACAGTGGAACCCCGACTTACGAAATTAATTAGTTCCCGAGGGTCTTTCTTAAGTCGAAATTTTTTGTAAGTCGAAGCACCCATCGCGCCTTTTGAGTGAACGATAGGCTATAGGCTAATTGCTAACTGCAACAACAATACGTCGTTCAAGTGGAACAACGAAGCGCTAGTACGAAAGCCAAGGGGGTTGTCTCATGATTCGGAAGGCATTGTGGGCGTTCTGGGCATTCTGGGCTCAGCCAATCAGAGCCAGTGGATTTCGTTACACGGGCATTTTGCCGTAACATGGGCAGAAATACTGCCGTTAAGTGCCTTCGTAACTTGAATTTTTCGTTAAATGGGGTCTTCGTAAGTCAGGTTTTTTTTTTTTTTTAAAGTATAGTTTTAAATTTTATTTTGATTAACCTAACAGTTTCATTAAACTTTAAGTTTTGACTTTAGTTGTAGTTCACTTTCATAATAACTCAGGCACTGCAAAGGTTTTTTGTGCTTTTGTACCAAAACTAAGCAAAAAGCTAAGAGTGAACACTGAACTTAAGATGTGCACACATGAAACTGAAATGAGAAAAAATTACAGTAAATGTCTTTAGTTTTATTTATTTTTTTGTAAGGTTGGTCAAATTTGTTTACACAACTGGCCCGATGAAGCATTGCTGCATCTGATTATTGAGTCTGGTATTTCTACATGACTGTGAGTAAAAAAAACCTGCATAAAGCTTTGTGTTGAATTTTGGTTCTATTCTATTCTGCTCTGTCCCCAAATCTTCCCCCTGAAAACCCTTCACATTACAGTAATTATGATTCAGTCTAAAACTGAAAGTAATTACACTGATTAAATAATACAGTAAAAATGAAAGTGAACTAAGAGAAAAAATATTCCTAAAGAAATAAAAGTGGAAAACTGTAATAAATCCAGTTGTTGTTTTTTTTTCTTTTTTGCAAAGGGCAGAAGTTTAAACTGTTCCAAAGTTAACTGAAGGACAAGAGATTGAAAAAAGCAGCTTTGAATTCATGTCTAAAGGATGCGTAGTGTTGGAGGGATGTCAGCTAAAGCTCAACTATGTATTATCTCTTTTTACCACAAGAGGAAGCAGTGAGTCAGTGCACCTTTTATTTAACCGTTGTGGTCGGCATCCGGGGGAAAAGACAAAGCCTCGGAAGGAATAGGGAGTAGGACTTAAAAGAAATGTCAGAAATTAAATTAAGGGCAGCACACATCCCAAAACATCTCAATACTCCCACTGGTAAAATGCTGCCCCCTGGTGGTAATAGATATAGTTGCAGAGGGTAATTACGAAACGTAGCTTTACCTCTCACAAAACTGAGCTATTTCAGCAACTAAAGTGCTATATGTTACACAAGTATCGTGTTTTTACAGCTCTCTTGGTGTATCCCATCCCTTTAGTGTTTCATTTATCTGTTACAGATCAGCTAAAATGACTAATTTTATGATTAAAAATATCTCAAAAGTGCAAAAATATACAATTGCTCACTCTCTAGATGGTTGACTACAGACAGATGGAAAGAGACAGGCTGTTTTTTCAGGGAAGGAGACAAGGGAGGAGGGAGCAGAGTGAGAGACTGTGGAGGGATAAATCGACAAGAGCGAGGGAGGGAGCAAAACAAAGCAGCCATTTCTGTGGCAGTACTGTGAGGTAAACAGAGAGAGAGGTGGCAGAGACTTCGGTTAGAGCTGACCGATCGGTGGAGCGATCAGCTGTGGATCTGCATTCCTGTTCTGCTCAGCAGCTTTGCACCATGACAGCTGGAGAAGGTAAGACTGGAAATGCGAGGAGCTCTCAGACCACACGCTTTGAAACACCCAAAATATTCTCATCGTCTCTTTTGCTCTGTGTTTGAGTTTTTATCTTTTTATGTAATCTTTTTTTTTTTTCCCTGCTGCAAACTGAGCTCTGAGCCACTTCTGTACTTTTCTGATTGCTCTGGCAATCGAGGAGGGAGTCTCCGGTTGTTTCTGCAGCAGCGTGGCGTTATAATTATAAGTGTGACTGCTGTGACGAAGCTGCAGCAGCTTTCAGCGGTCACACTGTGATTTCTCCATGCAGTGCACATGGTAGTGTCACATTTTTTGCCTCTTGTTTGGAGAATGCCTGCTGGTGCCTGAAGCCACCAGCGACAATTTGATTTTCCTTATCCTGGAAATGGTTACACATTTCTCTATATCATTTAGATAATTTGTTACATAATCCCTTCTATTATATATTTTTGTGCGTATAATTTTTGATAAGCTCACCTTCGGTTTTATGGTAGGAGTATACAAGGACAAAAAATCTTGCTTCTGCTGACGTTTCGTTATAAAAGCAGCCAGCCCCGACATGAATTTTGTTTTGCAGTTTTACATCAGCGGTTCAGTCACTGGCAGAGCAGCAGTCAGCAGCAGCTCTTTTAAGAACCAAAGTGGAACTAAAGTTATTGCAGCACTTGAATTGTATGAAGAAAGCAGGTCATCCTCACAGTGGGAGTGGTGCGTTTTTAAATAGGCGGATGCTCCAAGAAACCTGATGAAGTGGGCGAAACAGGCTTTAGGAAACATGAAGTCAGAGATTTATTTTGCTGCAGTATTTTCCACTACTGATACAGCACATGTAGAAATAAACAAGAGTCCTTTCCACTCGCTTAGTTTCTATAAATATGTTGCGTGTGTGATATGTTGGTGAATTTCTGATTAAGCAGGAACCAAATAAACATTCTGCAGGTCAACATAAAATCAGAAACAGACCGTCAGCGCTCCTCTGACAGGAGAGATGACATCGTGTGGGGCGGTGTGAGGGCGATCCTGGTCGTGTTCCAGACCTGCTGCGATCGCTTCATGCTTCATTTCTGCTGTTGTGCTCGGCTTTCACACGGCCACAGGGGTGAGGCGAAGGTAATCTCGAGCTGCTCAGGGGTGATTTTACCTGGAAGCAGAGTCGTATGGGCCTCAAAAATTAGCCAAATAAATCCAGTGCAGTTTGTTTCAAAGCTTCATTAATGCTAGCAAGCCAAATGTTGACTTTAAGACCAGCTGCAAAAAAAAGGAGCGGTTCTGTGACTAATATTTAGGTTTTCATAACAGTGTGCGGGAGTAGTCTGTTTATTGTTTTGGTTCCATTTTCTTTACATTTCCTTTCTTATGTATGATATACATTTCATGCATATAAAATGTTTTATTTTCTATAAACTACAGAGAGGAGAAAGAACTACTGAAACATAAAGGCTCACTTATGCGCAGATATTAAATCTCCAAGCATCTGTGTGTTTGCTCTCAACACAAAACAAGCTGTAAGTTTGGTAATAAAAGCTGCATTTAAAACTTTAAATTGTCCCGTATCATAAATACAGCTCCATCTTTGTAACAAGCCAAATCTATTTAAAATCACTCGTAAAATCAGTGAGTTCTGATGATTTCTAATCATGTATAAACTGTTTGGAGGTCTGGTTTACCGTGGCGCATCGTTCAGATGGATAGCTTGTGTGGATATCTCGGATGTGAGCTAGAAGTTTGTATTATTTCTCCAGATCTGCGCACACTGAGGCTTCAGATCCAGGCTGTATTTATAACCACAGAGGAGAGCTGTGGGTGGGTGGGTGGGACGCCATGTCAGCTGCTCACTTCTCAGTTTCTTGAACACAATCACAGTGTTTTTGTGACTGGCTGAATTCCCAAGGCATTTTGTGTGCACTTGGTGTGTGTGTGTGTGTGTGTGTGTGTGCGTGTGTGTGTGTGTGTGTGTGTGTGAGCTCTCACAAGCCCCTTCCTGTGCTCTGCTGCTGTTACATAAACCCTGCAGACTCTGCAGGTTTTTGTTTCCCTCAGTGTTCAGCTGTGATGAGCAGATCTGCATCCTCAGCCTCATCATGACAGCCGGTTTAAGCATCTATTACCTAACTGGAAAATAAACAAAACGTGTTAATTCAGGTTGTAAGAGTCACAGAGTTTCTTCACTCATGTGACATCATGTCAGGGACTGTCTGTAAAATGAGAAATGACATGATTCTCTGAGCTGTGAAACCTGATTTCAAGTATAACTCCAGTGTGTGAACGAGGAGAAAGGAGAGCGCTTCATTCTAAGGAAGCTCTTTGATCGTGACACATACAGTGAAAGCGGTGCTTTGCAGAGAGCTTAACAAGCTCATTAATGTGTGTGTGTGTGGGTGTGTGCATGCTGTGTATTTGCTGCCATTGGCTGCTTTACTGTGTGGAGGAGGATTTGGCTTTAAAGCACCAAAGAAGTACCTTTTCTTTAAATGTCTTTGATTCGAAGAGGCCATACTGATAAAAATAGAAGGTTCAAACATGCATTTTGCATGTCGACAGCTGGGAGCAAATGAGTTCACTCTTCATTGCCAACTGAGTTTATTAGCAAAATGTACAAATTTCCAGCTGTTTGCAAAAACTAGATCACAGCAGGACAGTTAAATGTTACAAGAGACGTCAACATCATCTGTTTTTAATGTTTTCGGTTGCAAAATCATTCAGCACCCCCCCTGCCAGAGGGAATTCACTGTCAGTTCACACATTTATAAATGACTGTGCAGACTTTTATAACTCCTCTGTAAGTAAACTTTCACCAGAGTTTCAGCGTCTGTTGATTAAGGCCTACATTTATTATACATCTGATTATATATCAGCAAAATGACAAAGCAACTCATCACAAAGTTAAGAGATAGCTATCAAACAAGAGCCACACATACCAGTGTGTTTGCTATAGTTAGACCACTGCTGACCCAAAAGAACCAGACAACTATTCTCAGAACTATCTGAATGAAAGATGCCTTCTATTTTAGCTGAATGAGGTATTTAAACCCCTCTTGTGTAATTTTAATATTACGCACAAATAAATAATTTTGTAATAATTGTTCATCAGTGCACAGCTGATGCGAGCGAGACTGTGTAAGGGGGTGGGGGGTTGTTGGAGGACTTTATATAAAACAAAGGGAGATGCACAGAAATGAAGAGATGAGTATAAACCTCTTGAATGATGCTTTTGTCTTACTGTTGCTCTCTGCCAAGTGAATCGTGCAGACAGCCCTTCTGGTCCTGTGATTCTGGGGTTTAAACAGCGTCTTTGATGGGCACAATAAGAGGCCGGTACAGCAGTGGCCCCTCTGCTCGGGAAACAGACTCGGGGTTATCTGCCGCACTCACAATCTGTGCAAATAGTTTGTGAACAGGCTCATTTGGGGGAGCACAGACCTGAATGTGAAGCAAATCCCAAACAGTAACAAGCAAACACTGTCACTGGAAACACTGAGAGAATGTTAATTAATGCTGAATAGAAATCTATGGGGCACTTCAATATTAGCAAATTCAAAGTATAACTTCCATTTCAACCCTTGCTTTTGGAATAAAGTCAACAAACCTTTTAAGGAGTTTCTTGCAATGCCAGTAATTGCTGTCCTCTGAGAAGGATTTTAATCTCAGAGAATGTATTTGTTAGAAAAATCCAGTGTAATCTGTTTGCAGGATTCAGCTGTAGATGCAGTTTGCTCTCATTTGGTGATTCTTTTTCTGTTACTCTTAAAAATAGATATCCATCCCTCTATTTTCTTCTGCTTGTCCAAATTTGGGTTACCAAGTCAGCAGGATAAGCTGGTATTCCAGGCGAATAGTGCATTTAACTGGTAATTCTGTCTGAGTGTCAGAGTCAAACATCAAAGGTACCCATTAGGGCTGGGCCATATCATACCATTCACGGTAATACCGGTATACTGTTAGGCAATGATAAGAAAATGAAATATCGCGATAGAATATGGGTCAAACGCGCATGCGCAGTGCCTTTGTTTTCATACGCACGTGGCAGAAAAAGCATGGCGGCGACGGAGAACGAGAAGGGCGAAAGCGGATCGTTGAATGAAGGGATGAACCAGAATTGGTTTGTAAAAATGGTGCAACTTCAGTGGTGTGGAACTGGTTTGGCTTTCATCAAATACACACCAAAGTACAATTTTTGGTAGAGCATGCAAGCGGACCATCGTTATTACCGTGTTTTTCGGAAAATAAGTCGCTCTTAAAATCCTTTTATTTTCTGAAAAATTGACAGTGCCCCTTATAATCCGGTTCGCCTTATGTATGAATTCTGGTTGTGCTTACTGACCTCAAACTTTTTATGTCTTACACAGCGCTCAAAAATCTGTAAAAAAGTGTTTTAGCACGACTTTGATAAGCTACAAAGCCGCACCGCTTGATGGATTGTCAAAGCATTACGGCTACCGTAGTCAGGAGCCTCGCCAAGTGATACGTACTGTTCTTCAACATAGTATTACCGTATTGTGTGTGTATAACCTCTTTTTAAGTTTTGTAGATATATTACACATGGTTATGCTCAGGATATGTCGGCCAGTTTCCACTGGAAATGCCTTTTGGTTAAACTGGCAGCAAGGAATTTGCATAAAAAAACAGCTGTTTGTTTAAGTGAAAATACATTGATGGGTTTTTTTTTTGTTTTTTTTTGTTTTTTTGCACTAATAAAGTTGTGGAGTTGTAAAGTATTTTGTCTCACGTCAGTTATATCGTCAGTTATATCATTATCACAAATTTTCAAATATATATCGTGATAAATATTTTTGGCCATATTGCCCTGCCCTAGTACCCATCGGTGGTCATGGGTGTCCATAAAACATATGACCAAATTTGCTTCTGCACGTTAAACTGTAGTGCTGGTAGGCCGAATCAGGTCATGAAACCTGCTCTGTTTCTGCTGATTCTACCTGCCAGTCATCATTTAAGTATTTGCTCATTGATTGTGTGAGGTCGCCGCCATGTGCAGATGTTTGAGAGCCAATCCTGTGTCATGTGTCAAAGCCCAAGGTGCTGAGCAGCTTCCTACAGGTGCACACTTACTGGAATGACGTGGTTCAGGCTCTGACCTGGTTTATCTGCCTGAACAACTTCACCTAGCTCTGGCTTCTTGTTAGTCTGACTCTCTGTTGGCCTCTCTTTCCTCATTTGGCTACATGTCTGTATGTAATGTATGGATTTAGCTTCTTAATCCTGCTTTCTCATTTAAAAAAAAAATCCGTGATAATGCAAAAAATGAAGTTAAGTGCTATCAAAAGCAAATCAGAAACCCGAGGAAACAGTTATTAGGGAAACAAAGACTGCACAAAGTGAGTCTTAACACTGGGACAGACAGTGAGGTGGATCTTTTTCTCAGCACCACAGTGGATTATAAAAGTAGGTGTTCGTTGCTCAATGGACTTGTGATCGATAATTCTCTTTGCGCTTTTTGTCTACCCTGAAAGCAGGGTGACACCAGGGGAAACAGTTTTATTGAAACAGAGACAGACATGTGTAGCCACAGGCTCACTGAAGTAATGAGACCACTGTGTCAGACTGCCCACACCATCCTGGCATCCTGACAGGAAGTGATAAAAAATGACAGATTTTCATTAAATAGCGCCAAAAAAAAAAAACTGAACACCACAAGAGGAGTGTATGTGAGTGGCCTTTTTGAGTGTGTTTTTTTTTGGGGGGGGGGGGGTTGGTTTTTTTTTGCTGGCAGTATTTAAAAAATAAAGAGAAATAAATCAGCTGTTAATGTGAACCAAAACAATTAATTTAATGCTGATATTTGTATTAATTTACTTCAGTATTTATTCACCTTAAAAAAGGGGGGGTCAAATGTTTTAGGATTTTTTTTTCCCCCTGTAATTATAATTTCATTTACTAATTATTTTTATTTAGATTATTGTCTTATGTTCATTTTTACCCCAAATTAATTTATTCCGTGTTTATTTTTATAATTCTTAATCTGGTTTTGTTTTATATTTCCATAACTTTTCTTTCAGTCATACAAAGACAAGAACAAACAGATTTATAGGTGAACTGATCACATGTTGATTGTTGTCAGCTAAGAAATTCACAGGGACGTGAGCTCCTTCCTGCTCGGTGGTTCTAAAAAGCTCAGTTTTCTGTTCGAAATTTGACGGATCAAATCCCGTCTGTAACAAACGGGTATGAACAGAAGTCATGAGGTCTAAAATAAAATGGGACACTGTGCAAATCTCAGGAGATGGTAAACACCAGATTTCATCAGCACATAATTTGCAGGCAGAAGGTGATTTTTTTTTTTTTTTTTTAAATAAAAAATAAAAAATCCTCCTCTGTTGTTTTAGGAAAACATAGGAAGTCTTTATTATGATATAACACTGATCACCAGTCAGCTGACTTATATAACACCAGCTAAACTGCTGCAGTGAGTGATGGAGACACCGCCTTGGGCCTCATGAAGATCCCTGTTGGACTCTTCTGGGCTCCCTTAGGGGGTACCAAGGGACAAAAAGGTGAAGAAGAAAACCGAGCGAGCTGGTGGGATAGCAAGAGGCCCTCCCTCTGTCCTCGATTTAGAGAAGCTAAACTTTCAGTTAATCCCCCAGTTCCCCTGAGCTTTTCTTCTATTTGTATAAAAAGATCCTCACTGTTATATAAATCTGGGCTTCATGCAGATTACTAGTTGCCAGCTCTGACAGCTCCACTGTGCACTGCACCCACAGTGTATCCTGACACCTAGTGGACAGAAAAGGCAGCACACCTCTCAGTCCTCAAACAACAGGATTTGCACCTTTATTTTCAGAGGGGGTTAAACAACACTAACGAGTTAAAATTCCCGACCTGTCCCACACAAACCTGCTCTCTGTCCCTGCTTTCATTTCTTCTCTTACCCACGCTGGAAACTAACTGATACTTAAGTGAATTTAAGATGAAATAAAAACGTAATATGGATGCAGATCTTGGTCCCCTTTTAAAGTCACATGATTAGTATTTTTGCTGTTTCTCCCCTGCAGATAAACTGTTGTTGTTTTCTCATGAAATGTATTTCTCACGTGTTTGGTTGCTTCTTTGCTTTGCTGTAATGATAAAACACAGAGGTGTTAAACCTGCTTTACTTTCACAGCTACAGCAGATACTTTTGATACATTTCCAGAGTACTTATAACCAGTTTTGTGTTTTATCACAGTTGTGTAAAGATCGATGAGAAACTGAACAAACAGTTTTAGTCAGACAAAAAAACCCAAAACATTAAACTGCTGACGTCCCTCACGACCTCCGCCTGTTACAAGTGATGAAACCTTTACAGGAAGATGGAGGTGATGTCCAGAGGCTTGTGGGCTGATTGCTGCTGTCACCACTCATTTACCTTCAGATGCTCTAATGACCCGCCTCAGGCTGTGACACACACTCTTCTGTGTGTGCGTGTGTGTGTGTGTGTGTGTGTGTGTGAGAGAGAGAGAACTGCTCATCTCATGTTGCATGCCGCTTTAATTGCTCCCTGGATAAATCACACACACAATCCAGCCGTTGTGTCAGCGTTGCTGGCAGCAGCTGCTCTGACAGCTGTGATCAATGCTCTCATCTGTGTGGTCGGGTGCTGTGCTTTCTGCTTAGGTGTGCGAGCTGTTAGCCTTTACGAAGAGGCGAGGGGGCGAGTGTTTAGGTGATTGGCTATTGGTTTTGCTGGCCTACGGATGACGTCTGATAACTGATTACTTCCTTTAACCTGGAAAAAAATATATAGATGCGCTGATGAGCAGCTTGGCCACTTAATCAGACTTTCTAACAGTGATGTGATGGATTGCAAGGATCATACCTAAAAGAGCTGTTCCAGAAACAAAAATAAATCCAAACAGATGAAAGGAGTCAGCTAGGGTGGTTCAGGCAACTGATTAGGGGGCTTTTGTCTCATGGTCTCAAGGAAAGAAAGTCCATATGGGGCCATATTTACTGACAACCCTTTTGATATTAAATTAAAAAGGTGTGTACACAGGTGTCTTTGTAGTGTCCAACATTTTGGAAAGAAAATAATGAATTTAATCACAAAGTTTAAATTCATGAATGTCTACAGCAGACACTTTACTGCAGATTTAATACGTTATGTTATGCTGTGTCTGATATGGCTGTATTGGCCTCTCTTGGGTGTGTTAATGTTATTTGGAGCAAGTGGGGCATAAGTTATCAGAGTAAGTGTATAATTGTCACGTGTAGGTCGTTGCAAAGCTCAGAGCTTTGAGCCACAGCATCACACTTTGAATCTGCCCTGTGGGTCTGCAGCCCCACGTGTTTCTGGGCCTTAATAATACAAAACGGAACTCAACCTGCAGCATTTGTGGGACGGAGAATCCCAATATCAGGTGCACGTGGGGGTGCGTCCTTTTTTTTTTTTTTTTTTTACTGGCAGCAAAGTAAGGGTTTACAGTAAGCTAATGGCTTTTCATTGTTTGAGAGGTTTAGCCACATAGAGATCGATCGATAGAGAATAGAGAGCGAATAGCATCTGCACGTCTTTTCTCAGCACCCACCGAGCTTCTTTGGTTGCACCTCGTGTGTGGATTGTACTGGTTATTTTACTCTAAAGTGCACACTTCCATGGACCCAGGATCACATCTTGGCTCTTTGAGACGTTGTGTTCATCATCTGTGTTCTGGGTGACGTGTCAGTTCGACTTCCAGCTCACATTGTGTTGTTTTTTTGTTTTGTTTTTTCAGTCAAGTATAAAGCGGCTGGGATGAGAATTGGCTGAACTAAGTCACAGAGCTAAGGCTGTGTTTCTCAGGGGTCTTGATCATGAGTGGGTTGAGAGTCGAGTAAGCAATTGAGAGACGATCTGCAGTGATGAGGATGCTGTGCTGGTCTATTGTGGTGAAGAGAGAGCAGAGGGCCACAGAGAGGCTATTGATTTACTGGTGATCTACATTCTGACCCTCACCTATGGCCGCGAGGTGTGGGCAGTGACAAAGGATGAGATCACCGATACAAGCAGTAGAAAGGAGCTTCCTCTGGAGAGTGTCTCTTAGAGAGGGTGAAGAACGTGGGCATACAGGCGGGGTTTGTCCTCCACATCAAAAAGCGAGGTGCTTTGGGCTACTGGCCAGGATGCCTCCAACCTCCCAGGGAAAGAAATGTCTATCGGCTGGCTTATGAACACTTCAGACGAGCTGGAGGACGAGGCTTGATAAAGAAGGTCTGAGCATCTCTGATTCCCCCGAGACCTGCATTTCGATAAGCAGCAGATAAAGCTTCATCATTATTGACTTCTTTTTGAGAAACTGCATTTAAACACGACAGTGTGGTCATCGTACAGGAACTGTGCTCAGTAAATACAAAATGCTTCATAACCTCAGACCCCTCCCTGTTTTTAGAGCCTTTAGTCCAACAGCATCAGCAGTGATGTTACTGTGACACATACACACATACACACACACACCTCAGGGAGAGGGCTGGTTTGTCTGGGAGTGTGCCGGAGCCACACACAATCCATTCGACAGAGATGCCTGAAGAAAGCGAGAGTGTGTGTTAGAGGCTGCTGCCGAGACATGCTGAGGAAGCTGATGTGCAAGAAAATCTGCCCTCGTAAGAACGATGCATTTATCTGTCCTCATTTTCATCCTCGCCGCGCTCGTCTCGCCCTGCACAGCTTCCTGTCTGTCTGTTATTGCTCTGCTCTCTCTGGCTCTGTGCGTCTCATGTCTGCCAACCTGTTGCCTTTTTGTCCCTGTCATGTTTTGTATTTCTTGGTCATGATGATGATTTTTCATGCAGGGAGCAGCTTGTGCGGATGAAGCTTCTATTTTATGTATCAGTTTATTATATGTGGCTCCACAGATAAAAGACAAGGCACAAACCTGATTCCTAAACAGCAAGTTAATGTCTCTAAATGTCCTCAGACAGCGGTCATGATCATGGCTGCAAACACCGCCTTTATCTCCGTGCCTCAGCTGGCGGATATCACCACCGGCTAATCCCTCGTGTGAGTGGTCACGTTGGGCAGGTGACGCCGGGGGCCATGTATGCACTGCTGCCAAACCAGATTAGAGTCAGATGGATGGAATGATTAAAGCGTGCACAGATACATACACCACCTGACAGATTGCCCGTGTTGCACTCTCCCCCCTGAGAGGTTATCCAACGCAGCAATGACTCAGGGCTGTTTAACACTTAAGAGAATGATTTCAGCCTCTGAACGGTGCTTTATTGATCCTTACGGGAAATAATTCTCACAGTCAGCCAGCCTATATCGAAAGCCTAAGTCACCTACACCCTTTCTCATTTCTTCTTCTTCTTTTTTGCAGATAAGAACTTTGAGGATGAGGACTCTGTGGACGGAGGCCGGTCCTCCTCCTCCTCCTCCAAAGCACCACCCAGTGGCAGGAGGACTGTAGTGAGCTCTGTCAGAAGACCCAGCTCAGCCACCACGCCAAAGCCCACGGGTGAGGGAGAGGTTCAAGCTCAGCTCAGTGCTGGGAATAAATAATCTGCTGCTGAAAGTCACTATTTGTTCTGATTTAATGAACAGTTATTCACATTTTAATTTAACCCTGGGTCATAACAGTTTACCCTCAGGCAGACGAGCTCTGTTGGCTGGCGATTCGTTATGTTTTAGAAAGAAATCTTTGTTTGACGGCAATTTTTAGTTTGTCATAGATGCGCTTGCATTGAGAGCAGGTTGTTAATGACTGAACCAAGGCTTCTGTTCTTTGGTCAAATTCGTAGTTTAAAAGATGCTGTTGAATACCATTTAAAATGCCTTATGTATATTTTTCAAAGGTAAAGAAGCTGCTGCTGGTGCTGTTGATGAAGAGGATTTCATTAAAGCCTTTGAAGACGTGCCCTCGGTCCAGGTGAGCTGGCCACATTCTCCACATGAAACCTTGCTCAGTATGATGGTAGTTAGCCTTCCCAGAGGGTGTGGCTTTAAGAGTGTTAGAGGTAATTGGTCCACACCTGTGTGATGGTCCAAAATACTTGGTCCATCTCATGATGATAGCAACCTGTGCTATCATCATGTGGTTGGGATTCTTGGCTTTATTGAAAATACCTGAACAGCTGAATCATGAAGTGCCTTAAAACTACTTCGACACGACTTAAAGGCGTTCATGATTTCTGGATGTCATGTCAGATTGAATCCACGATGTTTCATCTCACACCACCACACCTGGTAGGAAGGCAGCTAATGCTAGCTAATTGGTTATCTGGTTATCTAGAGTAATCAGATTATTGCTTTAAAAATGTTCCAAAAGGCTCCAACAGCACAAACACCTTGCAGAGCTCCAGTTCAGGGACTCCAATTAGCTGAGGTAAAGCCTCACAGGCAGTTAGCAGCTACAGCCACGCCCCCGACAATGCAAACTTTAAGCCTTGATTAAAACATTGCACCAAAACAGTCTTTGTATCAGTCTGTAAACATGTTTATTTCTGCTGTAAAGTTGGACATTTTAATAACGTGGGGACTGATTCACTGCCTGAGCCTCTAGTGGACATTAGAGGAACTGCACAGTCTGGTGATTTGGGGTCAGTCACTTTGGTGCACCATATTGAAATAAGTCCTGCTAATATTGTGGCTTCCCTTCCTGTCCCGTTGTGCACAGATCTACTCTAACAGAGAGCTCGAGGACCAGCTGACCAAGATCAGAGAAGTGCTGTCTGATGACAAACATGACTGGGAGCACCGAGTGGTTGCGGTGAGATTCTGGAAGCACATGTGTCCTCTTTAAAACACACACACACTTACATATAAAGATGATAGGTAATATATATTTGATCATGACATTTTTTTTCTCTTTTCTCATTCCTCTGTAGCTGAAGAAGGTCCGTTCCCTCATGTTGGCGGGGGCCACTGATTATGAAGGTTTCCCTCAGCAGCTTCGACTTCTCGAGGCTTCCTTCAAGCTGTCAGCTAAAGACCTGCGCTCCCAGGTGGTCCGAGAGGCCTGCATCACGCTGGGGTAAGACAAGAAGACTTTACTGACTGAGATTTTAGAAGCCTTGCAACACCCTTAACCACCTGCAACATCAACATATGTCTGGGAACATTTTTATAGAATAATTTAACATTTAAAAAAACAGATGATGAACAGATGAAATGACATGTATTCAGACAAATAAGTGAGATTTCAACAACATCTCAGTTTTTCCACATACATCGAGTCTGTTGTTGTTATAATATGCACATGAAGATTTATTTCATGCTGTGTAAACCCATCCAGTGGGCTGAGTCAGACCCTTTGGCAAGCTGGCACCTATGTAAATTGTCAACTGGCCATTAGGTATAAGTACCTGCTGTAATCAGTCACCTGCAAATTGTTTTCTGAAACGTTCACCACCAGGAAGCAGAATTATACCAGTGAGTGAGCTGCTGTTTTTCTTTTTCTTTTCCCATTTCTTTCAGAGACCTCCTTTTTGAATTCTTCTTATTATTTCCCTGGTTGACTCACTGCAGCTGTTGTTTCTTCAAATTCTGTTAAAGCTGTAGTTAATTGAAGACTTTTTAAAAACAGTATTAATAATATGTACCTTAAAAAATTAAACATAGTTGACCTTAAACCCTGGATGGCAAGAAAAAGAACTTTAAGTAAATGACAGAAAAACTGAATTAGCTTTTTTTCTTTCTCTTCTTTGAGTTGATTGGTTTTCCTGTCATAGCAGATTTTTTTAAATGATCTTTTTATAATCTAAATGTGTAACAATTAATTTATTTTAATAATAAAATAATTAGTTAAATAAAATGAAAGCCTGAGGGTAATTAACGATGCTTTTATGCGTGAACATCCCTGGTTTAAGAGTGGGAGGAGACCCAGTCCCAGCTTCAGGAATCATATGTGCTCTGAGTGTCAGCCCCAGGCCCAAACAAACAAGGTTGTGTCAGGAAGTGCATCCAGCAACACAAACGTCTCCCAAGTTAAACATGCGACTCCATCTGCATTGGCGACTGCATCTGAACGAGCATCTGAAAGGGTTTTTCAAAAACTTTATAAACAATTAATGCTGATTAATTTTTATAGTGTTTATTGTTATTTATGCTTTTGTATTTATTCGAGTCTTGTTTTATTGTTGTAAAACTGGTGTTTTGATCTGTTTGCCTCGATTGGAAAACACTTTGAGTTTGTAAACATGATTTGACTTTCTGGTATAACGCTGCCACCTTGTGGTAAATGATAAATGGTAAATGGCCTGTATTTGTATAGCGCTTTACTTAGTCCCTATGGACCCCAAAGTGCTTTACACTACATTCAGTCACCCACCCATTCACACACACATTCACACACTGGTGATGGCAAGCTACATTGTAGCCACAGCTGCCCTGGGGCCCACTGACAGAGGCGAGGCTGCCGGACACTGGCGCCACCGGTAATGACCACCAGTAGGCAACGGGTGAAGTGTCTTGCCCAAGGACACAACGACCGAGACTGTCCGAGCCGGGGCTCGAACCGGCAACCTTCCGATTACAAGACGAACTGCCAACTCTTGAGTCACGATCGCCTCAGTGGTGACAGCTTTTATTAATGTTTGCAGAGGGGTTTTTACAAAAAACCTTAAGACCAGAATCTTTCTGCATGAGACACTGCTTAGATTTCTCTGCCTGGCTGGGCTCAATTGGTCTGATTATGTTTATGACTGCCCTGTCAGTATACCTGATAGTGAAGTGCATAGTCTAATCTTCAGATAGTTTTTTTTTTTTTTTCAGCTGTGAAACTGTCAGTATGACAAAACAAGAGGTTTAAGTGTCTAATTGAAACCTTTGCCTATAAAGGCTCACTTTTAGTTCATCTTTACTTAATATTTTGTCATCAGGGTGTGACCAGATGAGCAGAGTACATGTCAGGATGATTCATTAAATCACAAGTGATTGCATTTCATGTCATTTTCATGGGTTTCTCTCTGGATTAGGGCTCCGTAATGAGAGTCATTCAGTTTTTACTCATTGATCAACGTGCTTCTAATGGCTTTGATTAGCAGCGCTGACATTAACATGGATCCGTAACTGATGAGGTTATACAGTGAAAAGCTTAAGCTAATGAAAACCAGTCTTGCAGCATCACTCTGGACTTACAAACATCCGTCATCCCAAGTTTAATCCGGCCCTGATGAGGTGGAACAGAGCAGAGAGGCACTGAAAGAGCAGGAGGCTGATGAATAGATGAGACCTACATGTATCCTATCATCCCTCTTAATGCCAACACAGCAGACGTTTCCCATCATCCCTCACTCACTTCTCTGTATTTCTGCCAATCTGTCAGTTTGTCTTTGAAAGCTTTTTGCATTGTAACCATTTCTTTCTTTCTGCCAGACATTTGTCATCGATTCTCGGTAACAAGTTTGACCACGCGGCCGAGAGCGTCATGCCAACCCTGCTGAATCTCGTGCCCAACAGTGCCAAAGTCATGGCCACGTCCGGGATGGCCGCCATCCGTCTCATCCTCAGGGTGAGTGATCTCAGAGCATTACTGCATGCAAATAACTGATCCTCGCAGAGCTGTCAGAAGAAATAATCCCTCCTGACATTTTCTTCTCTCCCAGCACACACATTACCCACGGCTCATCCCCATCATCACCAGTAACTGCACCTCCAAATCAGTCGCAGTCAGACGGTAAGAATGCCTTTCAAAATAAAACACACCAGCTGCAAGTTAAAAATAAAAGACAAGAATTTCAGTTTTCTTATTTGTTTTCCAATAAACTTGATTTTCATTTAGGGAAAAATAAATCAAGATTAAAAAGAAAGAAAAAATTTAGGAAAAAAAGAGAAAATGTAAAAACTCAAGAACAGGGAGTAATCGGATAAAAACAAAATAGATATCAAAAAGCCACTTTGCGCGCGTGTGTGTGTGTGTGTGTGTGTGTGTGTGTGTGTGTAAATATACAAACACATATACACATCCAAACTGTGAGCTGGTTTCACTGAAGAGGAGCCTGAAAGCTGAAGGCTCTGCCTCCTATCCTACTTTTAAATGCTCTAGGAACCACAAGTAAGCCAGCAGTCTGAGGGCGAAGTGCTTTAAAAGAAAAAGAAAAGAGTTGCTTGCTAGTAGGCTAGTACTTAAATTGTTAATGTTAAAATGTATAATAATATGTCAATAGTAAAATTTCATTATATATCTTTTCTTTTAACTTTTAGTCATTAAAATGAATTTATTTTCAGAGGCATTAAAATATATATATATATATATATATATAAATGTATATACATAATGCAGTCATTAATGCCGCTGGGTTTTTTTTAGATAATTTTTGAGGGCATGAGAGTTCATGTTCAAGTCGGAGCTTCAGCCACAGAAAGGTTATTGTTTACTTTAAATCCAGTGAAATGAATAATGAATGAATAAATACTCTGAATTACTTTGCAGTTATACATTTTACTCCTCAGCCCTAAAGGGCTGTCGAGGTATTGTTGTTACCCCTCCGGGTGGGTGGCATGGACACCTAAGTTTGTGAATGTATTAACTCGAGAACGGGGTGATGTAGAATTTACAAATAAATACCATAGGTGCATTTACTAAAAATGTCAGACAGGTTCGAATCTCAGTGACCAAAGGTGTAAAAAAGTATAAGGTGTAAAAGGTTAAAGACGTATTCATATAAACTTTAATTTCTTTCCAGACGCTGTTACGAGTTTCTCGACCTCATGCTGCAGGAGTGGCACACCAATACACTGGAAAGGTGAGCTAGTCTGCTGTTTCCTCCTGGAAGCATACTATATAAGAGTGTGTGTGTGTGTGTGTGTGTGCATGCATTCTGCTGAGGCGCAGACGTGCATGCAGCTTCTTCTTCTACTCTCTCATGATGACATTTAGGTTGTTGAGCATTTGCAGTTAGCTGAGCTGGCTCGCTGAGCCGCTGATGAGGCCCGTTAAATTGATGACTCCTGAGCGAGCCATCATCATCATCATCATCAAGGGGCCTGCTTGCCATATATGTAACCATGGCAACCGCAGCGGGGACTTTAAAAAGCGGGTGAAAAGCCCCACGGGTGGCTACATTCCCCGTGGATCAGCAGAGGATTCAAACTGTAGAAGAGAGGAGAGGAACGAGGAACTCCCCTGAGAGCTGTTTGTGCTCCACATCATCAGTACAGCTCGTTTCTGTCTTAACCGTTTCTCCTTGCCATGTTTCCTTACTATCCCAGGCACGTGGCAGTTCTCACTGAGACCATCAAGAAAGGAATCCACGATGCCGACTCTGAAGCCAGATCCATCGCTAGAAAGTAAGTGTCCTGTCTTAAAATTCAATGAGAAAGTTTAGTTTGTTTTTTTGTTTTTCACTACACTGCCTCTTCTCTTTTTTTTCCACCCTGTAGGTGCTACTGGGGCTTTCACGGCCACTACAGCCGGGAGGCAGAACATCTTTTCCAGGCGCTGGAGGCCACCTATCAGAAGGCCCTCCAGTCTCACCTGAAGAGCTCAGACAGCATCGTGTCTCTGCCCCAGTCAGACCGGTCCTCGTCGTCTTCGCAGGAGAGTCTGAAGTAAGAACCGCGCTGCTCTTTGGCTCCTACTCTCCTCCTCCTGCTGGAAGCACTCGTGTCCCTGCATCCTCAAAGCTTGAGCACACATATTGGATTTCACTGACTGATATGAAACCACTAATGCATCTGCTGTTTTGAATATGGTGATAAAGATGTTGGTAATTACTGTCAGATGTGCAGCGGGTGGGTGAATCAATCGCCATCATTAATCCCGTTTGTAGACTCCCTGTGGAGCGCGCTTGGGTAATGACCTCATGCTCGGCCCATCAGACCTGCAGCTGCAGTGGTCTCCAGTCTGAACTCATTTGTCCTTTGGGGTTATCCCAGTTTAGATGCTGATGAGTCAAAGCTTTTACTAGAACCTGAATTTGATAGTGCCAAAGTGGAGTCCACGCATTTTAATTTTATAAATCATGAGTCTTAGGTTGTGATACACATAAATTCTAAAAAGTGTCTTTTTTTTCTTCCCCCAGCCGGCCACTGTCTGTGAAGAGCGTGATTGGAGGGAGCATGACGAGAAGTAAGTATCTTTTTATTCGATTCGTCAGCGTGGAAAGGATATAAAGTTTGTATAAAGGCTTCAGACAAATCGAAAGCTTCACAAAAAGCACAGATTCCTGAGGTCACAGGTTAAAGCGCTGGAATTATTTATTGATTCAATATTTTGAGTGGTGAACAAGCAGTATTCTGCAGCGGAAATCCACGTCTTCAGCTTTACTCTCTTTCTCTATGGTAACAAAGGAGTGGTTGGTGAAGCAGCAGTAAATAAACTTCTCTTAACCTTTAAACTCATCAATCAGGTGCTCTGATAAAAGGACTCTGATTGGAGGATTGAGGTGTATCCAGCGAGCAGGATTTCTGCATCAGAGACGAAGGTCCTCCAGAAATCGACCTTTTTGTAGCGGCTGAATATTAAATACTTTGACTGCAGTCTGAATGCATCTGTTTTTAGTCACAAATATAAATAAAGCACTCACAATGATGTCTTGCAGCAACGATTTCCTTCAAAATGAAAGCAGGCCAATGATAACTTAAAAAACTTTCTATTATTGAGGTGAAAAGACCACTGAAGTAGACAAGCCAGCAGTTGGCCATTCAACCTGCCCAACCTGTTTACTGGCCGTGGCCCATTGGAGCATTGGTTATGATGAACCCTGGCTCTTAACAGATTTATGTTTAGATCAGTGAGACTGATCATCTTTGGGTTTCAGTAGTGATGCATACACTGAACATTTTCATTTTGAGTCGCATGCACTGTGTCACTTCACGTTATCATTTCCCCTGGACCAAGCTGATCAAGAACTCCTGAGATTTAAAATCGGGGAGCTTGATGGTGGAGAGATGATGGGGTGTTAGAGGATCAATACTCTTGTATTGCCTCAGACTGAAAGATTGCACAAGTTGAGAGATGAGAGAAAAACATCTAAATTACGGAGCTGTGTTAAGTGTGTTAAATTCACCTCAATTTATGGTGGAAGTCACGTTGCAGCAGTAAAATAAACAGTTGAAAACTGTCACCACAAGGTGGCAGTATTTCAGCAGAAGGGTTTATTGTAGATGCCCACCCCAACCAACATTACATTTACATTGTTCTGCCTTGAAAGTCGACTTATAGTCCGGTTTTTGATGTTTCTGTGCTGATTAGTAACTGTCTGTTCTGTCCTCCTCTACTACATAACCAGCTTAAATCAAAATTAAACTTAAAGTTATTTAGGTGCAACATGCATGTAGTGCTGTAAAAACATATGCGTGCAGAATCTGGCAGTTGGCATGGAGTGGAAATTAAACCTAAAGAAAGCAAGAAGAACATTTAGTTCACAGTTGGTTGCAGAGTGTTTTACAACAGCTAGTACAGAGCTTTTTGCACAAGAATTAAAACGGATTTAAAAGGAGTACAAGAATTCAACAAAGATGTCAGAATCTGGCTTTTAAACTCAGTTTAAGTGCTTTCGAAGTTCAGCCATGCTTCCATCTGAGTGTAGAAAATGGATCCTGAAACTGGAAAATGTAAAAGCATCATAAGGTAGCCATGATAAAGTAACATCTCTGTGTTGCCACAGGTAAGCTTGTGGGATCCAGGGTGCCGTCCACTCCAGGATCCCTCCAACGCTCCCGCAGTGACATCGACGTAAACGCCGCCTCCAGCGCCAAGTCTCGTCTGTCCACTGTTCCCTCCTCCTCGCCGTTCAGCTCTGCGGCTGCTCTTCCACCAGGATCCTACGCCTCTTTAGGTAACTGATCACTCTCCTCCTTCTAACCCGCTCAAACCAAAAAGGAAGACCACTTTCTGGTATTCAGCACAAGTTGCTCACACTCTTATTTCTCAAAATGAAACATTCCGCTCTCCGTAAACGTGCACGAGGACAGATAGCTCCCCAGTAACAAACCATAGGATTCACCCAGTGAACAAACAACACAGAGTAAACAGAGGAAGTCTTGCAGATCCTTCGTTTAAGTTTGCAGAGTGAAGGAGTCTTATATATAATCAGTACACAGTGCCTTTCATTATTTTATTCAATATCGTACAATCGAGATGCATTGATTACAATTAGGTCTGGTTTTTCATTACAGGAGTTCAGTTTCATCATATGATTATTTTTGTCATGTGTTACAGAGCTTCACCACATTTCAGAAGCCTCTGTCTTTGAACATAGATTTCTTGTACTAATAAAAATGATCTGCCTCGTATCACTCACTCTGACTCTATAATTACACCTTGAAAAAACACTAGATATTTTGTAAAAAATCCTGAACGACAGTCATTTTTAAATTTAATGTACAGTTAATGCCATTCCCCTGACCGGTACTTAGATTTCTGGACAGATGAGCAGCAAGGCTATAGGTTTTTCTGAGGGTGATCAATCAGTTCATCTCTATTTTACAGTTAGAAGGGTTAAATGAGGAGAACACTGTTTTCCCTAGAAGAAGGTGACCCCTCTGACCCCATAATTTCCACCCGCCGTTGGGTGAATATGACACTAGTCACATTTCCTGGGCGCCATGATGTTTAGAAGAGCAGCTCAAGTAGCTGAGGGGCAAACTGAGCCCCTTCCATGTTAGAGTAAGAACTACTAAAGCCGCAGTTTAGCAAAAGTCCCAAATAAACAGATTAGTCTCCTGTCATCTTGAGCTATTGAAGCATTTCTCCTGTAATCAGTGGCTTTTATGGAGCTGCCCGGGAATATTAATAACTGCTGATGTTGCCATTAGACTGTTCTGTCAACAGGAACTGTTTAAGTCCTCCACTGACACTTTACACAAATTGATTGGTTGAGGCTGAGTGGCCCCCTGCTGTGATGGCCGCCTGTTTAAGCTAATGCGAGAAGTTTAAGCCACTCTCTCCCAATAGATGAGATATTTTGTGTAATCTTTTCCCCATGCACAAACTTCTCTCCCTGCTTTGTTCTCCTCCAATGAGTCCCTATGGCTCCATAATGACCCTAACTAATTACGATGAGGCCCCTTGCTCACCCACTCATGCCTGTTGCTGCTTCAATTGCTACTAATGACTTCCTCTGTGCCTCTCCTCCCACTCTTTGCTGCACCGCCTTTCTTAAATGCCCCATAGATGGCACTCCTGGTAAAAGTGATGGTAAGAACTGTGTGTATGAGTGTTTCTCTTTTGTCAGATGTGACAATGTTTACATTTCCTCTTCATCTGTGCTCTCTTTTCCTCTCTTTATCCCTTCTAAGTAGTCTTTCTAGTTTTGTGGACCTCTGCATGGACTGTCTGCATGGATTTCCTCCTTCTGACTGTAACCCTAACAAACGGGTCACTGCATGAAAAATCAATCAGCGGCTACCACCTGACTCCCTCACATTTTTCTACAATAACTTCACCACGCTAAATTTTACCTCCATACTTTGAATATTCTCAGCGTTACAGACCATCAGAGTACATAAGTAAAATTGGAGCTTACTCATGTGGAAAATCTTATATTTGTGAAGTTATGAGGAATCAAAAATGCACTTTGAGGGTCAGTAACTGAGAAAATAGTCATAGTATGAAGGCTTCACTCAATATACTGAAGTTAATGTACAAAAAAAAAATCTGTTGATTTTGAGGCTTCAGGTCTTTTCTGATGTGGTTGATTTTTTTTTTTTTATGGAATGACCCAAATGTATCCATCAGCTGACTAATTCGAACAGCAGTTGAATCCACTGTTACTGTATCATACTCTACAGAAAAGGTTCTCATGGTGCGCTGCAGGGTGGCATGCACTAAATGGGTCCACAGTTTGATTTCCTGTCACGGTGTTGCTACCTCCAGTGCCACTCATAGGTTTGGGGTCTCTTTGAAGTGTCCTCGTGTTGTTTAACGCTAATGAAAAAAGACACAAACTAAAAACTAACTTAGATTCTGATGACTTCAAAAAATAGATCACAGGAAAAAAACACATCGAATGAAAGGATGGAAGGAAAAGGAGGGAAGTAAAAGCAACCTTCAGGCAGTAAACTGAAAGACAGACCAAGGACAAACGTCCACAGTAATGGGAATAAGACACAAGGCACACATCTGATCACGCTTGAACTTTTCAGGTAACTTTATCAAGACGCATCTGCAGACTGTAACACAGACACAAACTGGTGCTCAATAATATCCAGATAAAGTCCTAGAATTTTCATATGTCTTGTTTTAGTCAGACACTTCCATTTAAAAAAATCAGGCACACCCCTAATAATGCAAACATTAAGCCTTAATACAGTTTAAGCAGGCAAGTTTTTTAAAAAGGTGTCATTAAAGGGAACTGCAGTTTAATTCTAATACTAGCAGACCTAGTTTTCGAGTTAAGGAAACACATTATCAACAGGCAGTAGCTTCAGCTAGTCAGTCAGTGTTACACCCATTTAAATTGTGTCAGAGCTGTAATGATAAAAACCAAAACGTGGCTGTAAACAACGGCTGCTCTGTAATGTCGTGCCAAGTGTGAGACGTAATGAGAGCTGCAGCCAGCCTCTGCAGCCCTCGCTCTGCGGGTAGGAGAGCGAGTGAAGTTCTGTTACTGAGCCTGCAGCCGCAGGTGGACGTGCACTGATGCTCACTGTACCAGCGGCGATCTAGTACAATGCCTGAAGCTGTGTAATAAAGAAGCTCAGCCTTCTTCCATGGATCAAGAAATGCAAACTGTGAGAGGAAGGAACAGTCAGAAAAATCCAATCCACTCTGTGCTTTTCCACAGAAAACCTGAGTGGTGTCATTAGTGTAGATGAGTTTGAATGGCCGATCAGATGAGGTTTTTTATGATCTGCTGTAAGTCTCGATGAATATATGAAGAGATAACGCACACAGTCTAATCACTTCCTATACGCCTCATGGGGATTTATTTTTAGCATGTTGTATAATCCCTGTTATCATTGTCGCCAGTTTTCAGGTGCTATTCTTGACGTGTTGCATAAGAGCACACTTTAGATGTTTTTGCTGAGTTGGCTTTTGCCCATAACTTATCGTACAATCGTTCAGTGAACCTGCAGACTGGGCGGTTGCAGCTGTCTTCACTTTTATTGCACCTCGCACTTTATAACAGGGCTGTAGAGGTGAGAGGATGAAAACCTTTATCGCAGAAATACATTTGTATCAAAAGCAAAGAGATCTGCAGAAGATAAAAAGTTAGGATAGAAAGATATTTTAGCTTTTCTTCCACAAATGCCCTGCAGGATGGATTTTCAGTTACCCTTTTAGCTTTCAGCAATGCAAATAATTTTTGTTGCATATAAGTTTGAATGTTTGTTTTGTCCCCAATTCCCAAGACCGTAGAGAGCATGTGGGAAAATCCAAAGGTGGCAGTTAGGGTTACTTATCATTGCTGAGGACTTAGACCTGAGAAGGTTATGATAATTAAAGCCGAACTGATTGTAACCTTTTTGCCTCCAGTTTATCAGTTCTTCTTGGTTGGAATTATGAAGGTTTATGATGTTGTCTAAACTCATAGTGGGGAATGCATTTTAATTATTGTGTAGAATATGTGATGCAACAAGGTGTACATGTTTAAAATATCAGAGTACTCTTTACAGTTATATAATCTTCTTCAGCCACAGAGCAGCTCTGAAGGATGTTCAGTGTTTGTTTATCTTTAAGTCTCGGTCAAAAAGTCTGAAGATATTTCTTGTGGTGTCCGTTAGGGTAAAAAGGAAGTGGTTAGCTTTGCTTGCATAAGTTAATCCGAGACTTCATGTCAGGTAGGGATTTTCAGCCTTGAGCCTAGCTTAGTGTTTTGGTCAAGGGGTGGATCTGACTGAGACACTCCATGCTGGGACAAGAGGAACATGTCAATCACAAGGTAGTCCTGCCTTAAAACATCTCATACTTTAAGGTCCTTTTTGACTCTAATGGGACAATAATTTCCAAAATGAACATCAGGTTTGATTCATTAAGACTTGAAATCAAAGACTGAGACCATAAACAACCATAGAAGAGAATCCATGTTCAATGGACTCTAGAAACTTGAGAAAATACAACACGCACATTAAATTAAAACATCAGTTATTGATTACCATACTCTGTCAAAGCTGCTTTGTAGCTGGGTTGGCCTGCATGGACAGATGACAGTGACAGCACTTCTTACCATGAATGAAGGAAGCTTATTGTAATTACACAGAATTGTTTCGAATCCAAACTCTAGAACTGAAAAGTAATGCAAGGAATTACTAAACAGGCAAAGCAAATAACCTTTGACGATCACCACAATACACTCCAGTGACATGCAGCCATGCACTAAACTGCTGAACACGTCATTTCCAAACCCAAGACACCCTTTTTCAGAGCAAAAATCAAAGCAACATAGATACCCTACAATATTATAGAAATAAACCCAATAATCCATTGATTTCCTATGAGAACCACGGGGCAACACTAAGCCAGCAGGTAGACATTCAGCAGAATGAGGCTCATGGACGATGACTATCTACTGATTGGGTGGGCGAGGGAACTTGGAGATCTTTCTTATTTCCCTTCTTTACATATGAACACAGAGTTTACCTTAAAAAAAATTACTTTTTAAGTTAATTTTTAATGAAACATTGGAATTATCTCAATGTATGGTCTTTAAAAAGTCCTTTTCTGAATAGCACGAGTTACAGATTCAGGAATGCCTTTCCTGTCTGGCGGGTCACAAGAAACACTGAGAACTATTTGTGAACACTAACAAAGCCAGGTGTGTCTGTTTCCCCTTCATGTTTTCAGAGCAGCTCTATCCCCTCATCCAGGTCTGCTTCATTCTGTTTCCTCAGACTTCTTCTTCTCCAGCGTCTCTGTCCAGGGCTGGGTTGAACCGCAGTCAGTCACTCCCATCTATTAAACCTTCTACCCCCCCCTCTTGCTCTTTCTCCCTTTTCTTTTCATCCAGGTCGCGTTCGCACAAGGAGACAGAGCTCGGGCAGCGTTGGCGGAGCCAGCTCTTCTTCAGTGGTGGACAGCAGGGGGCGAAGTCGGGCCAAAGTGGTCTCACAGTCCCAGCGTATGTATAGACACCTCATGCACGTGCTTAAATAGCGATGTTAGAGTGAAATGTGAGCATGAAGCTGTTTAACCAGCTTTTGCACATCCGGCTTTACAAAGCTGCAAAGCCTGCGCTGAACGTTCATTGTTGTGTGCTGCTTTAACATCCCCTCGACATGTGTTTCTTCTGTGCAGTCTTGTGTTTTTGTTTATGTGTGCCTCCATACATGCACGCTTTGTTGCTTTTGTGTGTGTTGTGTTATCTTTGTACGTTGCTTAGATCTGTGAGCTCACAGCTAACATGTCCACAGCCACCCAGAGTGCATGCTGGGAACAAATCAATGAACATAACCCCTTCTGTCTCATTCTGACTGATCTCGATCTCCACCCTGTCCTGCCTATCGCTTCCATCACCCAGGATCAAGATCAGCCAATCCCATCAGTGGTAAGGCCTCAGCTTCAACCAATCACAAGACAGATGCCTCACCTTTCATACCTGACTTATAGCATTGCGTTAAATCTTCATTGTATCCTCACTGTTTGGTCAGTAATATCAGTCAACCATCGTCTTTGCCCATCATAGTCTAAAACTGCACCAATTTAATTTTAGCGACTGGATGGATGGTTGGTTGGATAGATAGAGACTTTATTTATCCCACAAGGAAAATGATTGTGTTACAGCATTAGCCAGATAACGAATAAAATGGTACAGTCTACAATGAATAAACAACATAGTTAATTGCATGTTAAAGGCCTTATACTTTAAGAGAGAATGCAAAAATGGTATATATACAACAATTAAATTAAAGTTGGTTGAAGAAAAGTAAAAGTAAGACTCATCTGGTGCAAGAGAGTAGTGCAAATTGCATTAATAAGTGATACATTATAAATCTAAGAAACAGCTGCAAGACAGTAAATTTGATAGGTTAAATTGTTAAATTTTGGTAAATAAGCATTACCCACAATGCACTTTTCTCCAGTGAATGATCAGAAAACGACCATACTTGTGTCATCTCCTCTATGTCGCAGACATTAAACTGCTGCAGTTTATTCAAACTATGACATTTCAAATACGAATGCAAACGGTGACATCGCCAACGACAGCAGTGATTCAACGCAGTTCTATAAATGAAGTCCACTCTAAAGCTTTGCACGTAGTCTCGTTGTGTCACCCTACAGTATCTGCATGTTTCTCACACTTTCCAGCTATTAGTAATTTTGTGAGGTTTTGTTGGGGTTATTTTTCCCACTGTGGAAGGCATTGTCTGTTCCCATTTACTTTGAACAAGTGTCCTCCTTCCTTCACCCCACATGTCCAAGCTGTAAATTTTGTTTTTGATTGTTTAACCTTCAAGTGACCAAAGTTACATGTTTCTGTGTGCCACATGTTTCCTTCCTACATGGTTTCTGTGAGGAAAGCTGTGTGAATTTTTTTAAATTCATTAATTTGTTGGTAATTATTTTATAGTTAGGCTTTTCATTTTCAGATATTTTTAGTGTTTCTCTAGAAAATCTGTGAAATCTTTCACATCTAAAAAACAAAAAAAACCAGACATGTGGTAGTAACAAACAAACAGCCTGATATTTCTGTAATTGTGCACATTTACTAAGCATTGTCTACAGCAGTGTTTCCCCACGTTTTGGAGCCACAGCATATATTTTACATTAGAAAAATCACATCGCACCACCAAACAAAAATGTCACAAAAAGCATATATTAAGATATCTCAGAGAGGAGAGTTTCACTGGTCTGGCCCACAGATTTTCAATGTTGATGCCACCATGTAAAACTGGTGGGCCACATAACCGTGGAGTTTAGCGTCCCTGTTTTAGATGGCCTGTCGTGTAACAAACAAAACAGTGAATGGGTGGGACAGACAGACAGATCCATTACAAAAATAAAATAAAAGCAAAGAAAGAAAGTCTAAAATCTGATGGTCCCACTTGGCCGTTTTAGTGGCTACCACAGCTCGGTCACTTGATGGTTTACGACTGTAATTTACGTGTCTTTGAAGCTCTGTGTTGTCACTGTGATTCACCTTTAAAGATGGGATGGGTTTGTGCCTAAAATAGAAGAACACATCATAATCTGTCAGATTTATGGGCTGCAGTGTCCTCACAGGACTATCTCAGCCACTTTTTTCCTGTTTGTCCTTTTTAATTTTTTATTTTTTTGTCCTAACAGCCGGCAGTCGCTCCAGCTCTCCGGGTAAGCTACTCAGTCACAGCAGCTACGGACGGATCCCTCGAGCCACGGCATCAGCCTCCACCACTCCGGCAGACAAGCGCAGCAGGATCCCTCGCAGCCAGGGCTGCAGCCGGGAAACCAGCCCCAGCCGATTAGGCCTTGGTAAGGACCTGACTCTGGAGCGGCACACTCACTGCATTTACTATCTGTATACGACAATAACATAGAATTAAACTTAAAGCACCTTCAGAAACAGGAAAAGTTCACAGAAAGTGCCTTCTAGTTAAGGCAAACAGTAAAAGTGTACAAAAATATGGAATATAAAACATCAATTATGATGGCATTTAGAACAATTAAAAGTCAAATGTGATAGCAATGCAATAAAAAGCACAGCAAAAATTAACAAACCTGCATAAATAACAGTAAAAATGTAAATTAGACCCCAGTTATGATAAAAGTAGAATAAACAAATAAGAGAATCTACACATTAGAGAGAATGCAGTATGAAAAAGTGACAGTGGACATAAACAACGGGGAGTCTGTGCACTGAGACATACTGACGCACGTCTCCACCAGGCATTGCAAACTGAGGGAATCCACGTTTCAGTAAATAATAATAATTAATTACTGTTATACTATTCATTTATTTAGCATTTTTAAAATGCCGAGGCAGAGTTCTATATAGAATTCAATAAAAGAGCTCACCATCAGTAATAACGATACAATAAGGATGAACTGCTATTTAAAATGAGGCATAAAGCTTCCATCAAAACATAGAACAATCAGAATAATATGACCTGTAAGTATGAATAAAATAAATAAAAAATATAAGTGAGGAAGAAAGTGGTAGAGGAGAAATAGAAACATATGAAAAATATATGTTTAAAAAAAGTCTTAAGGAGAGATTTAAGGGTAGATGTTCAGTCACAGGCACGTTGAAACTGGAACTAATGCCTGAAAAACGTGTTAATGATGCGCGGCTTGTTTATAAAACCCTGAATATAAAGATTCTTATTAATTGAATTCTTACAAGTGATGATTTTTGAAATGGCTCCTGAAGCCAGCAGCAGTCTGTATTTATTCCATTAAACACACTTTAGTCCTGACTTGTTTCTGCAGTTTTCTGATATTTGATGCATAAATAGGAATTGTAATTGTGCAGGGAATGAATTGCTTATTTAGTGTCACTATTAATATGACATAACTGTGCAGAAGAAAAACAAGAAGCTGGCCCAGATGTCACACAGTGTTCCTTTGACTGGCTGCACGGCATTGACCCCCTCAGGTGTGCTGATCACCATGTGTCACAGGAACACATGTACAGATAGCTGAAACTGGACTTTCCTATCTTTCTGATAAAAACATTAAGTCCTGTTTGTTTTGTGTGCTGTACATTTCCATGAGCGAGTTTATTGTCAGAACGCAGATCATAAATCAGTGATACAGTAAATTGCGATATGATTCCCGTCCTTAAATAATCACTCCTCACAGGTATATTCTGACCTACGATATCTCACAACAGGGCCAAAAATTTTTTTTTTGTTTTTTATTGAAATTGTTTGGTTTGAACTTGTATTTGTTAAACATAGAGAAAAATTACAAAAGATGCTGCAGCCTGTGTGCAGATTACTTGGTGGTGTTAACAAAAGACCTCCTCTGTAAAAGAAAGATGGAAACCAAAACTGAGAGCACCACTACAAAACAAACCCAAAGAAATCTGTTTCTCAGTTATGTTGGCAGTCACGTGCACTTCTGGACTTCTGCACTTTTTTTGGGGGGAGGTTAGATAACTCTGTACAAGTTCTGTTTTTAATCCAGGTCCGATGGTTTCCTCTGAATATTCCTTCTCAGACGTTACAGTTAAAGTTCACAGTCTGACCTTGGGAGACAAATTCAACCCAAAGAATATTTGGGGATGCAAGCATGCTCCTGGTCTCACATTTCACCTGCTGTCTTTTGGTCTGGAGACTGTGGATGAAAATCCAGAATAAAAATCTAAAATCTGATCAGTCCTACCCGCAGACACAGCGCTCATCACCAGAAACATGTTCTCTGTGAAGTTTAGGTCACTTTAAAACGGCAGTTCTTTACTGAGCAGTGCAAGTGTTCAGAACAGAAATCTAAAGATTGCAGAGATGCTGTTAGTATTGTGGACGTTCCCAAGAAGATGATCTTTAATGATCTTGCTGTTTTATTTTTATTGATTTCATGGTCCAGTACCTTAAGAATTCCTGTGCACCACACCTCTCTGGCTGCCCTGCTGTAGGGCTAGGTGCAGTCATGACTTTTCAGACTTACAGGTCCAAACTCTTATTGGTCTTTTTTTCATGAAGCTCTTCAACCCTCGATCGGTTGCTGGTTACCTGATGAAAGACTATAAGTCAAAAACTGTTTGGTTTTTCTGATAAATTTGGTTTCTTGTCAAGTGTTTCTTTGTGTTTGTTTGTAGATTTGATTTGAGATGGGAAAGAGGTCTTTATTTTCTTCACTTGCTCATTTGTATTTTTTCTTCTTTACAAATCCTGCTGTTTTGATCTGTTTCTCACAAGTTAACAGTTTGAAGCCTGGGCTCGTGTTTGGATCTAATCTTTCCTGGCCATGTGCTGTATGACTGACTCTCACTCACCCCTACTGCTGTTTGTCATTTTCTTTACTCTCACCATTTTCCTTCTGTATTTGCTTTTTTTCTTAATCTCTCGTAGTCTCTCTGTATTAACCGGCTCAATGACAGAGGTCAGGAGTTTGACTCTATTGATTGGTTTATGAATCAGTTGATTTTCTGTGCTGTCCTTTACACTGTTCTGCCAAAACTCATAAACATGGGCTGCGCAGAAATCTCCTGTCTCCAATGACCATACACATTGTTGTAATCTCTTCATGGAAAACCAGAGTTACTCACTTATTGTTCAACCACTTAAAACAGTTTATATTGTTGGCTATTACATGCTCCAGGACCCTCATCCGAGGCTTCATGCTTCCAGTATTCCTCTCTCTCTGTCTTCCTCTCTCCGAGCCTCATTCCCACCTTTTCTCCTATGGATGCACACTGACACTCCCACCTAACTTGTTGTCCTAACAGCCAGCCTGTGTGGTAAACCTCTTCTTCCTGCTGCTCTCCCCTACCGCACGCTAGCCCGGAGCCGCATTCCCCGTCCCAGCATGAGTCAAGGTTGCAGTCGCGACACCAGTCGTGAGAGCAGCCGTGACACCAGCCCCGCTCGGGGCTTCACTCCTCTGGGTGAGTATCTCCGAGCTCACGGCTGTCTGGACTCTCTCCTAGTGAGCTTACCAACTGAACAAAATGTACCTGATGCTTAAACGAGCTTCCTGCTCCAGTCTTCTGTCTGGTCTCTGTGTTCTCTGTAGCATCTGAAATCTCTGCATGCCTTCCTCTGTGCATGAACTGTGTCTGCTCTGTTTTTCCTCTTCTTAATTTGATTGTTTTCCTATATAAGAGATTTACCTCAGTGTTTCTGTGCTGGGCTTTTTTTAAGAGGGATTCCTGTAATTGAAATAGTTGTAAGTGAAATCATGTGCAGATGAAGGGCTCTCTGCAGAATTTTTGAAATCTAAGCATAAACAAAGTAGTAAAAATTACTTCTCGGAGAAGCAGTAACCAATCGTTGTCTAGACCCTCCTCCAGTTCTTCCTGGATAAGGACAGCAAGATTTTCCTAATCCAAACTAAAGACATATCTCTCTAGCACATCCTGGGTCTTCTTTCCAGGAGCAGCAGATCTACTTTGAGCTTCTCCAGAATGACTGACCTTGTCATCCTATTCTTAAGGCCACCAGTACACCCACTACATTGGTCACATTGCACGCAACCAGTGACGTAACCACACAGCCACATGTATTTATCCTTGCTGTTACGGCACAGGTAGCTGCTGCATTATTCTCCTGAACAATCAGAGTTTTTTCCACAAACTTCATTTTTTCAAACTTAATCTCTGAACTTCTGTAGTGATACATCATTAAAACAGTCATGAACACCAACATGTTCGTAGACTCGTGTCTTCAACCCAGCTGCAGTGGCACAATGCGTAGGATTACAGAAATCAAGAGGCGTGACGTCAAGTTTGTTGTAAAGAGGCATTCACCAGATGGTGGTAAAATGGTGCCCAGAGGGCTCAGCCACCATAGGAAGCTCATTCTCAACACTTGTATGCATGATCTTATTCACTGAGTTATTACCCCTAATTCACAGTCACAGATTAGGGTATGGACATAGCTTGACCAGCTTCACCTTCATGCTCAGCTGTCTCTTCAACACAACAGCCGGACACAGCATCCACATCCTCGCAGATGTTTCATCAATCCAGCTGTCAATCTGTCTTCCCTAACATGTGAAAAAGACCTGGAGATGTTTGAACACTTGCATAAGTGGGCAAACCATCCTCACCTCAGATTCAAAGTGTTTTCTTGATAAACACAAAGGGAGATGCATGGATTGGCTCTCCTGTGGGTCCACCGCCGGCAGGAGGAGGGGTCCAGTGTTTTGTGGATCAGGTAGTGGTCAAATGTAGAGGCCTCTATGGACTTGATACCCAATCTCACTAGTTCCAGTCAACTGGATTTGGATTTATTCAAACATCATAGACATGTTTGCCAATTAAATGGTGAGAAATGCCTTTGCCTCTACCGTATGCAGACTGGTCCCGCTTACTGTCATCACACCATTCTCTGCCAGGAAAATCTCTCTAAATTTCTTTGGACCCAAACCCAAAAACTCTAAACTGTGAGAGTAACAGCATCTTTTTCTGTTCTCTGTTAAAGATTTTTTTTTTTTAATGTTGCTCTGCCAGCAGACACAGTTCAGTTATTCATTTTGGTGCCTTTTCACAGCTAATATTTTGACTTATCACGGTAACAAAAAATAAGTGAATGAATATCGGTTGATTCCATTTTTTTCAATTATTAGAAACATCAGTGTTTTTCTTACTTTGAAAAATCAAAATGTGTGCTGGGAAAAAGGCTACATGTTTTCACTGACGTTTAATGTTAAAAATTCTTTGTTATTATGACGGGCAACACTTCCTGTTATCCTGTACACGTGACCTGTTTTTACTCTGCTGAACTGATCTGAACGATATGACAGTGTTTGCACAGGTTAAGAGCAAGAAATGGAGCTAAGGCAGGTTTTCTTCAGTTTTATGTCAAATCATAACACTTAAAAGTATAATATGCAGAATAGTTGGATAATGCAAAAAGGCAGATTTATGTTTCAGTTTGGCTAGAAAGGGTAACATTATGTTGCCAGAGTGGCTTAAACCTGCAAGTCTGATTGCATATTGTTGTCTATGAGAAAATAAACACTTCCCTGATTAGTTTCAGTCTCAGTCACTAGTTTCAGGTATTACTGAATAAAATGTGTCGTTCATTTTGGACATTTTTATCACATTAAACTCAGAAAGGACAAAATCACTATTGTAAGAACAAGAGTAGCGTTGTTTACTAGCCAAATATTTTTGACACTGCTCCCAATCCATTAAGCTCTGCCAAGATGCAGCCTCAGGGTGAAAAATCAGTCAATCAAACAAAAAGCAGTTCATCTAGTGTCCACTAGAGGCTCCAGCAGCGCGCGTGTCCACATAGACTCCCATATAGACTTAGACACCAACATTAAAATGTCCAACTTTACAGCAGAAATCAACATGTTTACAGATAAACAAAGAACTGGTTTGGTCTCCATGTAATAATTGTAACATTGTTTTGTTTTGTTTTTTCTTTTTTTAAAGTTGGACATTTTAATATGATAGCAATTAATTCACTTTTGGCTTCAAGTGGACTTGAGAGGAACTGCAGTTTCAGGACTGCCTGGGAGCCCATTGAGCCCAGGAGGAGGTGCTGAAGCCAGTGTTGCATGAAGCTCAGCCCAGCAGAGTAAAAATGGCTTCTGTCTGTGTGTTTGTACCACTAACCCTTTGGTCCGGATGTTGCCCACCTTTCGTTTCCCTCGCAGCCTCCCGACGTCACTCCCGTTCAACCAGCGCTCTCTCCACAGCCGACCCCCACGGCCAGTCAGGTGACCTGCATGATCAGATTCCCCAACTAGCCAAGCCGCTTTCAGTTTCCTCCCATTTTTTAAAATATTACACACAAATCATGCCAGCCAGCATGCTTCTGTGGATGTGTACAGTGACGTGACTATAGTTGGTTTTATGTTCCCTGCTCAGTATTTTATTCAGTACTTTTGTAATTAAGCATGTAAAGGGAAAATTTTATTTTATTTATTTTATTTTATGTTCTTGATACAGTGTTCACCGTTTTGCATTCCCGGTGCCTTATTTTTCTTATATTTTTTCTGGTTAGCTGTGATTTATTTATTTTTTTGTTTAATTCAGTGGCCTCTAGTGTGTTTATAGCTGCAGTTACATTTTTTTGTGCTAATGTGAAATTTGTTTCGTGGCATTAAATATCTTTCTTTTAAATATATTTTTTGTTCGTTTTTCCATGGTTTTTGTTGTTGTTGTTTTTTTAACATACACGTTTGTTTTTTCCTATTTGGTGAATTGCTGGTTTCTTAAATCCTTCTTCCAAGGGATAAGTATACAGCCGCTGTGATGCATGTCTGTGCTTAGTGGCCGAGGGCCTGGTCACCTGCTGTTTGGGTTTTTCTTCTATAAAATGTTGCTTTTCTTTTTGCTTTTGGTGGTCGGAGCCTTAAATATATTTTCAGCTGTTAATTCACAGCATTTTTCTTTTTGCTTGAAGAGACCAGTAAGTAAGAGAAGCAGGTAAGTAACTGTGTGCATTTGTGCTTTTATTCACCTTCACTTTACTGTCCTCTGTTCCCGTTTCTGTTTGCAGACCGGTACGGTTTGGTGCATCAAGCGAGAATTTCTGCGTCCGTTAATGCCATGAGGGTCCTAAACACTGGCACAGAGGTGGAGGCAGCAGTCGCTGATGCTCTGGTAAGTTGATGGTTTTTGAGAGAAAAGACGCATAATTGAAAATTTGTGATTAACATTAAAAAATATTTTTATATTAAATTAACACGACAATGTTGCATAGCAAACAAAAGGACTTGTCTCTACTGGCAACACTTTTAAAAAGTTTATCAGTGTGAGATACATTGTGTAAACTTTTATCATCAAGTATGAGATATCTTATCTTTTTGGCTTGTGTTTATGTCTGTCCCATTCTTGTGACCTTGTCACCTACATAACTAGAGAATTAATTGTTCCCCAGAATTAGAAAATGGATGTAGAAACTATTAGATTTAAAGTCTGTCTGATAAGATAAAATGTTAAAATGAGCAATTGAGGTCCGGGCAGTTGGTCATTTACCTGCATTAATGGTTGCATGTCCTTATTCAAATCCACACTGCATATTTTCATGTATTAAGTCTTAAATTAGTGCACAATTTTTTTCCAATCAAAGAGATAGATTGGAAAATTGTTTCTTACTGCTTTAGCATTCCCATTTTGTGAGCACTTATCAAACCTCTGACCGCGTGTAAGGTTTAATTTTTTTACTGCGAGGATGAAGGTTTGACATACATAAACACCAGTCAGTGGCAGGAGTCGTCTCAATATTACCAGATGAAAAAAAGAATAAATAAATAAATCTACTGTTGTGGGGTAGCTAGCTAGCATAAACTGCTGGTCTCTCTATGTTTTCCCCTTTTGTCCTTATGCCCAATCAGTCAGGCAGATGGCCGCTCCCCTTGTCCTGTTTGTATTAGAGGTTTCTTCCTGTTAAAAGGGAGTTCGTCTTCCCCACCATCAGCAAGTGCTGCTTACAGAAGATTGTCTGTTTTGGGGGATTTTTGTTTTCTCCAACATTGTTCGCGGTTTACCTTACAGTATAACACACCTTGAGATGATTGTTGTTGTGAATTGGCACTAAATAAATAAAATAAAATAACATTTAATTGGCTATAAATTGTATTTACCAAGAGGGCTCTCATGAGATGGTCCACAATGAGTAAGAGTGAATTTGGAAGGAGGGCTGTATTTTAGTTTTTAAAAAGTACAGTATTGTATTGACTCCATTTTTGATGTAGCTGGTAGTGCTGCATGTTGATTGGTTAGTTAGCACACATGTTCATATAAGCACCTGTTTGCACACATCCCCTCCAACAGACATTTGAAGTTAAATTAAATCTTTGATGGTTCTTTGTTAAACATTAAATTAAACCCTTCTCTCACCCCAACCGGTCGTGGCAAATGGCCGTCCTTCCTTGAGCCTGGTTCTACCGGAGGTTTCTTCCTGTTAAAAGGGAGTTTTTTCTTCCCACTGTTGCCAAAGTGCTTGCTCATAAGGGGTCATATGATTGTTAGGTTTTTCTCTGTATGTATTATTGTAGGGTCTACCTTACAATATAAAGCTCATTGAGGCGACTCTTGTTGTGATTTGGTGCTGTATAATTATCCAGGTACTTGTACTCCATTAAGCCTTACGTGTCACTTGTGCAATCTTAATTAGTAAGTGTTAAGGATGGATGCTCAGGCCACTGTGAAGACTTCCTTTACTGCTAAAACAGTAGATGTCACCAAACTTAACAATCATTCTGACCTTTTTTCAGGAATACGGAGCTCCATGAAAAAGTTTTACGTTTACTAAGATCAGATATATTTCTAACACGTCTCGTCACATGTGTGTTGCACGCAGAAAAATGGACTGCACTCTTTCTTTGATCCTCCTTTAAACGTTCCCTTTCTCCTCTTTTCCTCTTGGTTTTTTGTTACCATTTCAGCTTTTAGGAGACTCCAGGAATAAGGTAGTTGGTCATTTTGCATTTCTGTCCATGTATCCATGCCATCATGCACTAACCAAGTTAAGAAAACAGTAATGCAGCTTGCCTCATCATAATCGCTCCTCCACCCCAAAGCCTTCTTATTTCTTTATTTTTCTTTATTTTTTTGTTTCACTTTGAATGTTTGTCCATCGCATCCCTGATGTGAGCATCTGTGGTACCAGAGCAGAGACATGTCTTTGTGGTATAAATGTGTTGAACGTCATTGTTTTGGCACATTGCTCATTTTTTGAGATAAGATTAAATATGCTCTTCTGTTTGACGTGTCCCCCACTGCAAGGCCTTTGCTTACTTGTGGCACTGCTTGACTGGCTTTTCATAGGAAGAATGAAAGAAAATGCTTTAAAATGTATTAGAAGAATTTCATATCATCTACGTACAAATTTGGACTTTTAATTTTCTTAAACTGTTGAGAAAACCGCATGGCTACCAGATGCAACAGGCAAGCTTTTATCAAGATTGTTACCTCATAGCCGGTCAGTATTTCGGTATCAAATCCTCAGTGTCCGTCTTCCCTTCTCAGAGGAAGACATTGAGACGGAGGTACGAATCCCCGGGGATGTACTCTGACGACGACGCCAACAGCGACGCATCTAGCGCATGCTCGGAGCGCTCGTACGGGTCACGAAATGGAGGAATCCCACATTACTTGCGCCAGACGGAGGATGTGGCTGAGGTCCTGAACCACTGTGCCAGTTCCAACTGGTCTGAGAGGAAGGAGGGCCTGCTGGGCCTGCAGAACCTCCTCAAGAGCCAAAGAATACTGAGGTGGGAGCGCGCTGTCTGTGGGGTATAAAAATACATATGCAAGAAATATGTGCTTTAGTATTTGGGGACTAGTTATTGTTATTATTGTCTTTCTTCAGAGTGGTTCAAAGGTGCACAAAAATCACTTTTAGAGGTGATTTCGGATTTGTTGGTTATCTTGAGTAATGCAAATCCCAATGTGTTTGGGTACATGCAGAACAAAAAGGAGTCATAAAAAAAATCTGTGGTTTCCCTGCGCGTTTCTTCAAGTTACAGGTGAATTTCTTCCTCAGTTGGAACAGTCTGTATGTCTGTCTGTTCTATAACCCTTACTAAACAAATCAACCATCCGATTGGTGGCGAACCAGAACAATAACTGTGTACAACCTGCTAGCCAGAGTGAGATAGACTGTAAGGAAATCTGAAAACAGGTGGTTAGCTGAACCCATGGAAGCACATGGTAGATCACCACAGGTGCATTTAAACTCAAGGATAAACAGGTACACAATGATCATTTGCTTTCCCCAAATGCGCTGGCAATGACCTGATGGATTTTATATTTGGCCTTTTGCTTAAAGCTGAGTCATTGATGATTGATTGGTGATGGCTGATTGGTTGTCTGGTTCTGTTGGTTGGCTGCAGTCGCGTGGAGCTGAAGAGACTTTGTGAGATCTTCACACGGATGTTTGCAGATCCTCACAGCAAGGTAATGAATCACAACTTTACCAACTAAATCAATCCATTTGGATGAACACTGACATCAATATGAATGCATGGTACATTACATGTGTATGCTGTGACTTTTTGGTACTAATGAGGCGTCCCTTGTTGCATGTTCTGCCTTGCTGTGGACTTAACAACAGAGAGTAAGTTTGTTTTTGAATTCATATTCTGCAAATAAATATGAGATTTTAAAAAAACTGCAAGTTTATTATTTTTTCCTCCTTAAAAAATGTTTTGCATTTTAAATGTATGATCTGTGTGCATATTTGCAGGTCTTCAGCATGTTCCTTGAAACTCTCGTGGACTTCGTCACAGTACACAGGGAGGACCTGCAGGACTGGCTCTTTGTCCTGCTCACCCAGCTGCTGAAGAAGATGGGCGCAGACCTGCTTGGCTCAGTCCAGGCCAAAGTCCAGAAAGCCCTGGATGTCACAAGGTCTGAAAGTCACACCAGTCATGGCTGCTTCCTATTTCATTGCTGGTCGATAAGGAGTAGGCATGCAGGATCAAATGTTATATAATTCAGTCAGATGGAATCGCATTATATACAGATCATTATTTTTCAATAAAAGCAACGAGATAGACGGATCCATAAAAACAGACCGTTAGTTTCTCAGTCGGAAGCTGCTGCAGTTTTGAAGAAAGTCTGTGTTTAAAATGAAAACTATTTTACTGGGTAAACTGTTTCCTCATATTTCTGATCCACAGTCAGTGTGTTACCTGCAGCAGGTGGTAGTAGACCACACCCCCCCAAGTACACACATAATCTAAAGCCATGTGCTGCTGTGGACACAAATGGAACATTGTCACTGCTTTACCTGCCATCAGACAGGAAGTGAAGCCTCTCTCCACCAGGCTATTTCCACAAAAACTTACTTTGGTGTTTTAAAGGATCAATTCAGGTCCGAGTTAACATCTTGAAATGCAAAAGTCACAAAAAAGTAGTCGAGCAAGCCGTGCTTGCAGGGTAAAAGTTCTTGCTTTTATTCTCTGTTAGCGTATTCTTTTCACAAATGAACAAACCTTTTGGGTTTTACATGCGCAGCTGTGGCTTTAATATAAATGTGGACATTTAAAACTTTGATTTATTGTTTGCAGTTTGACCCCCGTTGCTGCAACGCAATTTTGAGAGCAAATTTAAAGCAAAGGCAACATCAAATTATACTGATATAAACACTGCTGTCCAATCATTTGCAAATATATTGATATTTAGAACAAGCATTACACCCTGTCACCTGGACTACTTCTATAGAGTGATACTAAAATTTCCATTTATCTCATTCTGGGCTAACGGTCCTTGAGTGGTGCAGTGATGGTAGTCTGCAGGAGCTACGCTGAGCTCTGCAGACCTTCATCTACATTTTGCAGCTGTGTGCTGTTTCTTTTTTGACACTGACTGAGGCCTAACTGAAACAGAGTGATTTACATGATCTTAAAAAATAAAAAAATACCACAGATGCTTGTTGGAGGTACTTGCTACTCTTTGAGATGCAGTAGTTGTCATAAAGCTGCGGTATTTCTATCTGCACCTTTGAAAAGAAACCCTTCAACAGCTGTGAGTGTGACTTCATACAGAGTTGTACTTGTCTCCAGTTTTGGGACCTAACATTACTGCAGTAACATGGACGCTTCACGTAAAATGAAACTCGAAACCTATTTCAGCTTTTCCTTAGACCCGCTTAAAAGCCACATGAAGGAAAGAATTGAATTCTGTTCTCTTTCTCTGTGTTAGGGAGTCCTTCCCATTTGACCAGCAGTTCAACATTCTGATGAGGTTTATTGTGGATCAGACTCAGACTCCAAACCTCAAGGTAAAGTAGAAGTAAAGTTGATTTTTGGTCGGCAGATATAATTTCAGCAAGACTAAAGGTTTCTTGTCTCTTCAGGTGAAAGTGGCCATTTTAAAGTACATCGAGTCCCTGGCACGGCAGATGGATCCCACAGACTTTGTCAACTCCAGCGAGACTCGGCTCGCGGTGTCTCGCATCATCACCTGGACCACTGAACCAAAAAGTTCAGATGTGCGGAAGGTAGGCCAAAATATGTGCTAAGGCTCTCACACTTAGTATTCTAGTTATTATTTCCTTCTAGTATTATCAAAGAGTACAGTGTGGCCCCATTTCATCTTCAGTTGATATCTCTACAACACAATACAAAGATGTCTTACTTAATCTCTGCACTTTCTTTACATTCTATTGATATTTTTAGAACGTTTTATTTATTTATTTATTGTACCGAAAGCACCTTTAAAGAGGCACGGTGGACCTAAAACGGCTTGAACCAAGAAACGGTATAAAATACAGAAGGATCGTATTGAAGGATGTGTTTGAATCATGTAAAGCTGTCTGTGAAGTGTCCAAAAACAAAAATGTGGGGTTGGAATTTACAGAAAATTGCTGACTACAGAACTGTTATATTGTATTCCTCTGCTCCTTTATTTCATTTGGGTTCCTTGGCCTGTTGTGTTTGTCCAGCAGCAGTTGTAAACTTTGATAATAGGCACTCTCCCTGTGGATGGCCTTGGGTCAATGGCCCATTATCTTTCCCTTGTCTGATGCGCGTCATATGTTCTCCCTCTGTGTTCCTCACTGTTTGTTTTTCCACTGCCGCTCTTCCAAATGAAATCCTCACCCAGCCCAAATCTTTAGATATGCTGTAAATAGACCAACAAGAATACAATAGGTGCATCTATTATCAGGGGACACTGATCCACATGCACAGATCTTCTCAAATATTGCTTCTGTGATGATGGTTGGGGTCCTGTGCCATTCTGTAATGCCCCTTCTGCCTTGCCACTGTTGCCCCAGACCCTTCATAACTGGGTGAGCGAGGAGCTAGCAGGCAGGTCCAGCACTGCAGCCTTACTGCAGTCAACTGAGGGCAACCAGGAAGAAAGGTGTAAGCAGGTAGAGCCCTCTTCAGCAGCCAATTACATCACAACAAGCACGCAATGCCCCGCCTGCCCGGTACCTAACCAGCCACCAAACCTGCGAAAAAGAAAAAAGCCAACTGCGGCATCCTGTCACTCACCATTTACACTCCAGCTGTTCTGCTGAACAAATAAAGTCAGTGTGTGCCTGGCAAAGTGATCACTCACCAAATAAACTGAGCTTGTTGTGCAACCTGGAAAGACGTTTGTTTAACATTCGTAGTTCTCCAGGAAAGCTTGTGGTTTTGAATGCATTTTAATTTTGCAGTGCAACATTAATAGGAATGCTCGTTTTTTTGTTTTAATAGTTTGTGCCTAACACTGTTTGACTCACCCTAACAACCTGCCGTCCACCTGCATTTCTGCATGCTAACATGAAGATTTTAGATATGTGTGTCGGGAATAGTGGCACCAAGAGCTGGATGTCACCCCTTTATCACCCAAGTGTCATACAGGCCGGCTGGATTTACGTTGTAATTTTAGCTGTAAAAGTACAAAATAATTCTCATTTAATAACCATTTTAATTTTCTATCTAGCCCTAAGTATTTGAGGAATTATGGTAAAGTGAAGCACATGGTCAAATCTGATTTTTGTGTCTGACAGCAGTACTTTGTAAGTGCTTTGTGCTACTGTGATACACTACATATCCCCAGTAAAGCTCATAAATCACTCATCCTTTTAGTTCAGCCATTGCACAAATCAAGAGAACTGCCTAAAATCTTTTTTTATGAATCAGCTTAATAGTTAGACCTCAAGTAGAAATTAACTCATTTGCATTTGCTCATTTTGCAAAATTAAAAAGCAACCCAGTTTTTAAGACATCAAAACTAAACCAATCCTAACCAACAGCCTCTTTTTGTTTTTCCACACCAGTATTAATACACTGTATTACCCTGAAAGAGTCATTTCTGTTAAAGAATTCAGGCTTAAATTAGCAGTCGACAAAGAAATACATTTGAGTTAATTATGTAATTATTTTGCTTACATCTCATTTAAGCTCAGGTTAGTCTCCTGTCTTCCCGTGCTCTCTGTTTCACTGTACATATTCACACACAGAGCAGAGCAGCTAAAGCAAAGATAACATTAATTGAGTTGATGATACCTTGTTATCACTTTTATTGCACTAAGTGCAATAAAAGCTGTTCATGAACTGTTAATCCCAACAAAGTGAAAGACAGAAGAGAGGGCCAACAGGGTGATTTAAATGTTTGTTTTTTGTGTGTTTTTACTAAGTTAAACAACTGCAAAGAAACACACAACACTGGTTGGGATAGTTGGTTCCTTCAATGCTATATTAGCCGACCTTCAAGCACAATGTGCAGGCATAGCTTCACTGCTGCCCCGGGTTAGAGTTTTGTGTAGTCCCATCCTAAATGAACAAATTATCAGCAACTAGAAGATGTCTCCCCGGACATTTTGTCCTCACAGTTTATCAGTTTAAAGATTTTTACTGTGGGTTTTGTAGTTCTATAAAATTAGAATCCCTAGTAATTTATTTTGTATGATGCTATTCCTGGTGAATATTAGGCATAATCTATAGTGAGTTTATAAATGGAAATTATAAAGGTAAAGAAGAGATGGGCAGCTTCGCTGCGTTTGGAGCCGCAAATACATCAATCAGCTCATCTGAACTCTTAACACACAAAAAATCATCCGATGTATCAGGATGTTATATTTTATGTTTTAGACCCTATGTTGGTTAAGCTCAAATAAAGTGTGAAAATTCTTTAAAGAGATATTTACAGTAATCAAACTGGGCTGTGCACATACTGGAAGGCAAGTTTTTTTCCTCCTGAAAACAACCTGTTGGATGTTTAATCGATCATCGTTTTGTCATAAATATGCAATCGGGTCATTGAAATCAGAATTATAGCCGATATAAACTGTGATTGGTGCATCCCTAAGTAAAACTGGTGTGTGGTTGTCATTTCTCTATCGCGTCTTACAAGAAACCTGCACAAGAATCAAACATGACATATTTGACAACTTATTCCCAATAATAGACCAAACATTGTTCTGTTAAACGTCAACTTCTATTCTCCTGCAGCAGCAGCAGCAGCACACCAGTACTTTCTCCTTTATCTTTACTCACTTGCATGTTGCAGCACTGATTTTCCTGAAAAGATTCTTCTTCCTTTAGTTTTCTACTGAATGCATCTTTGAATTCTCACCTTTCAAAAAATGTTTTTCTACAGGCTAAAGCCTTCATTACTGCACCAAGAAGCCCGTCTTGGAGCCAGAAAGTGAAAGAATGTCTTCCATGGTTTCAGAAGTGCATTGGCAACAACCTGTGTATCAAATTCTGTAAAATATTGTAAAACATTACTGTTATTCTAACTTGATAAGTCATAATGTCCACTGTATGTGCTTGATATTGGAATACACATGTTAAGCATTAACTAGTTCCTCGTTAGTGTGCATATTAGCCTATTGGCTCTAGGGTTAGTCATAAAGCACTCAGTGATGCCTTATTCTACACGAGCATGTTCTGCAGTTTTTAGGGTACAACAATGAGTCTTTGGCCAGTACCCTCATAATTACTGCTTATTGGATAAATAAAGAAGATCTTGTACATAAATTATGATTTTAATATGCTTTACTCATGGCCTCATAAGAACTGAACCTTGAGAATTGAACTGTAAGAACTGAACCTGGACCTTTTTAGTATCATTAACTGCTTTTTAGAATAAGATGCACTGAAGTGTAGGAGAATGTCAGTGTTAGGAACTCACCTGTTTCTTGCTTCCTGGTACAGTTCAGCATTTATAACCCTTTCCCTGCTTCCTGTAAATTCTGTAGAATTCCCTCATTTTTGACCTGTGACTCCTCACTTTGGAATAGCATCATTTAACTGCGATAGTTGGGAGCCGTGGTTGAAGAAGAGCCAGTGGTTAGAGTAGGGAATCTTTTGTAGATTCATATTTATCAAAGTAAATGTGAGTTAACTGTGAGTAAACCTCAGGAATTAGAATTCAGTCAAACATGATTTAGAGTGGAGGTATAGCCTCCTCTGAAGATCATAATTCAGGTAGAGCTGCTTCCTTACGTTTGGTCTAAAAGCAGCAACCAGATTGAAAACTCTTCAGTTAATAGTCCAGTATTGGGAGAATATGGTCAGGAAGAATAGGGTGTTAACGAGAGCTTTAAAATGGCTAATTTAAAGACACTAGGTTGCTAATGTGCATTATAATGAGCAGGTAGCTACCTGGCCGAGGTGCTTCTGAAACCATGAAAGCCTGAAGGTATCTGAAGGTTCTCTGCAGTTCTGCTTTCTTTCCTAACATGTTGTGCTCGCTGCCTGCAGGCGGCACAGGTGGTGCTGATTGCTTTGTTTGAGCTCAACACCCCAGAGTTCACCATGCTGCTGGGAGCACTGCCCAAAACTTTCCAGGACGGCGCCACCAAGCTGCTGCACAACCACCTGAAGAACACGAGCAACACCAGCAGCAATGTGGTCAGTAAGATTTCTATGTCACTGAGGGGAAAAATTTTAGAGTCACCCAGGTTGCGGTATTCTAAGATGAGTTGAACTGATTGAACTTGAGGTGGACTTCTGTTTCCGATGTTACGTTGTATGTCATTTCATGTCGTTGATATTCAGGGTTCTCCGAGTAACACTATTGGCCGAATGCCGGCTCGTCACACACCCAGCAGGACCAGCCCTCTCACCTCACCGACAAACTGCTCCCATGGAGGACTCTCTCCAAGGTAGGCAGCCGCCTTTGATGACACTGTCCTTAATAACACACTCACTGTGTCGACGCATGGCTGTGTTTTAACTGTTGGGATACTGGTGCTGTCATCACGTGTCACCTGTAGACAAAGTAACGCGCAGCCAGGTGGGTCTGTAGTAGCTCGAGACTGAGTGAGCTGTTCTAGAGATTACAGCCCATAATTCATTCACACATATGTGAAAACAAAGAAGCAATTATTTACAAAGACAAAAGAAATCTTACAAAACTCCTCCTGCCAATTGTCTGATTGCTAAAAGTTTCGCTGCATAGCGACTGATAAATGAGCCTTTCAAGTTGTCATACACGATCATGTTGTAAAAGTAAACCAGAGGAGGGTGATTGCTGCATTAATCTGCTGTTTTTACAGCATAATGCAGCCCACTTACCTAAAATCCAGTTTCATTCTTCCACGCTGAGCAGCTCATTCAGCTCACACACACTGTGCCTGGATTGTCCTTTTATCTGCCAGCAGAAACCCATAAACATTGATAAGTTATTTAAGTTATTGTTACTTCACCTGAACCTGCAGTGCACCTTGTATGGAGAGCATTAGCAGCACAAAAATGCTTTTTCAAGGTTATCTTTCAAGATAAAATCACAGTCACACAATTAACTAATTTACCCAGCTTAACCCATAAATATCACAAACCACACTGAATTGAAATGTGGGCAAAAAAACATTTCTTTTGGGCAGCGTTGCAACACTTTCAGCCCAGCTGCCATGATCAGATTGCTTCCTCAAAGTCCTGTTCTGATCACTTGCATTTGTGTATCTGAGATTTATCTGAAATGGTGAAGAAGTCAGGAGTCAAGGAGTCAGACCTGGCAAGAAGATGCTAGCTAGCAACGACAGGCCATATGGGTGCATCACACAGATACAGATTAATTATTGCTGTGTAGCATTTAATAAAAGTCCTAGAATTGTATTCACTGAAACTGGAGCTCAGTCTTCTTTGACAGTCTGTTTGCACAATTAACTGCACAGCAGTCGTATTATTGCTCAGATAATCGCATTAAAATGCTACAGAATGCTCCTACAGAACAAACAGGGTGGGTAACAGCTATTTTGTATTTTGGTGCCTCTGGTTGATGTTAGAGGAACTGCACTTGATTTTTCCATCCTGGAAGCTGATACATGTTTCTTTTTATGTTAATAGGGACAAAATGTGCTTTCTTTATGCTTTAATAAAATCCAAATGGATGAATTGTGTTTAAAAAAATTACCTGCCATTAACTATAAAACAGAGAAGTTTGTTTTTGGCACCTTTATGGTCAGAACAGGACTTTCGGTGAGGTGAACAAGGAAACAACCTTGACATTGAGACTCTCAAACTTAAAATCAGTTAAAAGTTCTATTTACACGGATGAACTCGACATGCTCACTTTTTACGGGATTCTGCTTTCCTCTTTAATTAACACTTTCCCGTAACCTTAAAGCTCAGACTAGTTTCTTTTTGTCTTTTCTCTTTCTCTTCCTGCGCACTTGCTGTTTCCTCTCTCTCCTCCCTTCTCTTGTCTCGTCCCGTGCTCTCTCCTCGTGTTGTCGGTTTCCATCCACCTTTCCCTGCTCTCTCACTCCTGTCTGTCCGTCCTTCCCTCCCGGCCGCGCTGTGACAACAGTCGGTTATGGGGTTGGGGTGTCGACGGACTATCAAAGCACCCGCCTGCCCCTCCTCCTCCTCCTCCTACGCCTCACTCCACCTCTGCTGCCCCCACCATAAGGGTCCTGCGCAGAGCGTATTCACCCAGGTAATGAGGCGGGCACGTTGGAGATTGTGGCCTAAGGAATCCACACTCTCATCCTTTTCTTTACCCAGTTCACCAAACCATCTGAGAGTGTTTGTTTGTTTGTTTTTTTGTTTTGCTCATGCATTAAACCATCATTTCTAATAAAGTGGAAGCATCCTTTTGAAAATCCATAATTTTTAAGGGTTATGTCAGTCCTGACCTTTCATGCTCTAAATCAGTCTGCTTGTCTGTCAAGAGCACAGCTTCTTCGCATGCATATGTCTGCAGATTCATGTGGCTGTATTTTGCTTCTGCTGCACATTTTATATAAAAGTGCATGCATGCGTTTCTTTTTATGTCTGTGTGTCTGGCAGCATGATGGAGTACGACACGGAGAACATGAACTCAGACGAGATCTACAGCTCGCTGCGTGGCGTCACTGAAGCCATCCAGAGCTTCTCCTACCGGAGCCAAGAGGATCTGAACGAGCCTATTAGACGGGAGGCAAAGAGGGATGATGCAGTAAGCCACAAGCTTCATATCCAGAACCAGTTCTGAAAAATCTGGAATTTCATTTGACATTAAATGCTTAGAATGAATTCTGATCCTTTTTTAAGAGACTTCTGCATTACATTTTTCATTTTTCAAGACATTTTTCAAACAGTTTTTAGGTTCTTAGACCTCAAAAGTGGTTTGGCTTTCTGGTTGTATGTTGACCATGAAACAACTGTGCTTTTAGTATCTCCTGCTGGTTTCTGTAACCCTTTTAAACATTTTAGTCGCCACTATTTTGGGTGGTGTTTAGAGCAGTTGTGACCATGTTTAGATGAGAGGGGGGTGCTCTAAGTTGTCAGCTAATGCTCGATAACTTGATAGCCAAGTTCTGTCTATTGACTATATGAGAACATCACATCTACTAATCAGTGCTGACTCAGCCTCTGTAGCCACTGCAGGCAGACTGTGTATGTAATGCACTGATTTGTCTTCGGATACTCTCTTTCTTTTTGTGAGGCATGTGTCATTTTTTGCATATTGTTTGGTTTGCTTTCATATTTTTATGGTTATTTGAAGCTAAAATGGCTCCAGATCTTCTTTATACCACTGCCTAATCCCTCTCCCATCTCGCAGGCAGGGAGAGAAGGAGTAGCTTCCTCTCCTGGGTCTGATGCCCGGCTCGGCTTAGACGTGGTGGAAGGCGGTCGCACCGCCTTGGACAACAAAACTTCGTTGCTCAACACGCCATCGCCGCGCTCCTTCTCTGGGCCGCGGACTCGAGAATTTGCCCCATACGGCTACGGAGAAACCATTTGCACGTACGACAAGAGCGCCCTGAAGGAGGCTGTGTTCGACGATGATGTGGAACAGTTCAGAGACTGTGAGTTTATGCCGATTTTATGTTTTTATGTTTACAGCTCTGAGCAAAGTACCTATGTACCCCAGTCACACGTGCATTAGCTGTTAGAATTTGTTATGTGGCTCAACAAACAACCCACATGCCTCTGAAAATGGTCAGGTACAAGGACTGGACTGAAAAAGTTAAAAAGTAGCCAGTGTAGTAAGAAACACTTCCAGAAAGACCTCCAGAAAGCCTGGATACTGTTGCTAAAGAGCACTTTAAAAATTACTTGCTTGAAAGCAACATTTAAAAAAATGAGGGGTGACTGAAGACTATTGCACAGTACTGTATCTGCTTGTGGCATCGTGACAAGATCTAGTAATGTCAGCCAGCTGCGTTTTTCTTCTGGTTGGCGATGTAGTTCGATACAAAGAAAACATCTCAGGCAGTCTTTTTATGTGGTCCAAGCTCCATGAGATGAGCACCATTTAGTTTCTTTATACTGAAGAGAAGGCAGACTTATCCACAACTGATATATCCAAAACTGGAGTACCCATACCAAAACACTCCAGGTCACACATGGGCAAAACAAAGCCCGAGGGCCGCACCCCTGCACACCGAGTCAATCCGGCCCTCAACATCCTCAAGCAAAACAGGTTCCAAAACACGAATAAGAAGCAGCTTAAGGCTGGAGCTGACCTACAGAGGAAAATGTAGACCGCTTTAAATGTTCATAGAGTCTTCATATTATTAACTTTTTACTTTTTCCCCAGAAATGTATCAGTTCAATTATTCAGTTTGTGGTCCTTCGCGTATTTAACCTTAGCAAAAATAATGTCACCCACTCCCCATCTATACAATAAGTCAGTTTGATATTGGAGCGAACTGTCACTTTAATTCTGTGATTATTATACATTGTCTGCAGTGTGACATTTAAACTGAAATCTATATTGAATAAGCCTCATGCTTATTCTGGTGGTAGAAAAACATGAAACGAGTTAAATAGCGACATCCACAGAATGAGTATAAAGAAAAAACAGCTCTTACTGTCATATTGCATGTGAGCCTTTCTTGTCATTCAGCCAAACGTCAGGTCGTGCATTGTGAGCACGTGATGTCGTTGTGAAAACACAAAGGAGCAACAATGTTGAGGCAACAAATGGCAGAATTTTCTCCATTTCACTCGGTTAGTTGTCAAACGTCATCCTGAACCAGCCGGTTCGTGTTTACAGCAGACAGAAGAAACCAGTGAGCGTCCAGCCCCTCTGTCGCAGCCGCTCTGTGCTTCACTTGTTGTTGTTGTTGGTGTCATCACATCCTTTTCTCTGCCACTCTCCCCTCCCCTCCCCCACCCACCTCCACCTTCATCCCTCCTCCTCCTCCTCCTCCTCTCCAGGCCGACGTCAGGAAAGCGGTGAAAACAAGATGGCAATCTCCAAGGTCTTTGCTCCTGGTAAACATGCCCACCCTGCACCTCCACTCCACTCACCCTCCACCTGTGTTTGCATTCTTCGCTCAGCTCCCCTCATCGTCTCTCCATCTTTTAACTCCGCCTCTGTGTTAACAAAGTCCAAGCGGTTCTGCTTACAGCTGTAATATTTGAATGTTTCTAATGTTTTCACTGCATCTAATTTGACTGTAGAGATCTATCATATGGAAAAGTTACCTTTATATTTTTAATATTAACTGCTCAAACTGTAGATATCTGCATCCTCCGAGGACACACATTTTGAATAACATGAGGCTGCTGACGGGAACGGAAGTTTTCTGTGGGTGATCTACTAACAACGCGTGAATTTGATTTATGAATGGAAATTCAGCCAGTTCATTCCAGTAATGGCCAGCACAGTCCACCAAAGGCAAAAAAAAACCTGACCAGATCTGATAAGTGACGGGAAAACAGTGAACAGAAACGTTCTGATCTAAAGACTTCAGCTAGAAATAGACTGTTCTTCTGTGGAAGAACAAAAGTAAATGTTAATAAGGCTACGTTCACAGTGCAGGCGAAAGTGCATCAAATCCGATTTTTTTTTTTTTGACCCTATGCGACCCATATCCGATCATGGTATGACGGTGTGAACAGCACAAATCCGATATTTTCAAATCCGAGCTGGGTCACTTTCGTATGTGGTACTGAATCCGATACATATCCGATGTTTTAGAAAGCGACTGCTGTTTGAACGGTCATGTCGCATTAAATCCGTCTTTTACGTCACTGACACAAGACAGACGCCAATTAAGAGGAGAAAATAAACGAGGATCCATGTGCAGGCACTCGCTGAGATGCAAAGGTGGTTTATTGTAGAACAGAGGTGGAAATGGCAAAACGGAACAAAACTAATCTATACTGAGACAAACTAAACTATTGAACAGCAAACATGAACACGAACATGAAGGAGAGTCAGCAGAGGCATATGGAGGTTGATAGCAGGGAGAACACACAGATGAAACACGGTAGATTCACAGACAGTCCAGCAACTATTACACGAGTAGACACGACTTAATACACACAGAAGAACACAGGGAGATTACAAACAGGTGGGGAACACAGCTGGAAGTAATTGACAAGACGAGACATGGGAAGCAAAACTGAATACACTGACATCAGACATAAACCTTCAAAGTAAAACAGGAAACAAGAGACAATTCACAAGACACAGACTAGACACTGAACTAAAAGGGAAACATGGAAAACTCAGGCCCAATACTGGCACAGAACCAAAACCTAGGAACAAACAAAGACATCAAGAAATCAAAGATTAACAATGCAAAACAGAAAACACTGGGTCACCGACCCAGGACCGTGACATAAAAAACTTTTAGAAAAACTCGAATTACATTTAGTGCTGACTACTAAACATATTAGCTGTTTCAAGACAGACATTTCTATATGTTATGTAAGAGATCCATAACAACAGCAGCATCACTCTGGAAGTAGAAAAGTAGAGTCTGTTTTGCCCATTTTATGAAAAAAATAATGTTCATTAAAAAAAGTTTAAAATAAGGTTTTATCACATTCCCTCAGTGCAAAAGCCAAAAGTCTTTGGTAGGCAACAGGAGGAGAAACTCGTTTAGAGAGACTTTTATGCTCTAGTTCAGTGACTTTTCTGTGAGTTTCTTTGTTGCCTGTAATATACTGATGGTTTTTATGCATCACCGCGCTCATAGCTTTGCGCAATTCACCTGTACCAATCACGTGTCCATCTTGACTCTCAGCAGCAATGGTCCGGCACAAATTAAGTTTCTACGTTCAGTTTAAGTACCCTCCTCCCAAAATGTGGTCCCTGGAAAGGGAAATACATGTGCAAAAATACCTGCACCTCATCACACCTCCCTAGTAAAGTCCAACAACCGCCAAAGGAGGAATTGCAGATCCAAAATCTGGATGTGTGATTAAAAAAAAAAAAAAAAGAAATTAGGTGTCTTTTAAAAACAAAAAAAGGTTGGTGGATGATTATCAGCCCATGGCAGTTCAATTCAATTCTTAACTCTTTCTTCCTGTCCCCTCTCGGTAAGCAGTCGGGCAGGATCACTCAGACCTGGTGGCCGATCTTTTGAAGGAGCTGTCCAATCACAACGAGCGCTCAGAGGAGCGTAAAGGCGCCCTGGTGGAGCTGCTGAAGATCACACGGGAAGACAGCATGGCTGTGTGGGACGAACATTTCAAAACCATCCTCCTCCTCCTGCTGGAGACCCTGGGTGATAAAGATGTACGTAACCTGATAGTTTGTGTACATGTAAATCCCTTTTTTTGTCTCCTTTATTTGTGTTTTCATTGTCTTGATTCAGCGTAATCTGAAGAAACTGAAGGTAGTTTTGTGTGGATGATATTCTTTATGTTCCCATTTCCTGCAGCACACCATTCGAGCTCTGGCTCTGCGAGTGCTGAAGGAAATTCTGAGGAATCAGCCTGCCCGCTTTAAAAACTATGCCGAGCTGACCATCATGAAGACACTGGAAGCGCACAAAGACTCTCACAAGGAGGTACGCAGCTCCCACCACTCAGCTAAAGGCACCGAGCATGATTTTTGTTTCATAAAGTCGTCATCGATATCTGTTAATGTGGCCGTGCCGTGTTGAAAGTGATGCGGTTCTCATGTCTTTAATGACTGAGTAGCGTGTTCGCTTAAACATGAAGTTAGTTTATATATGCAAAGGAGCACATGTGAGAAAGACGAATGCCAATCATGATACATAAACAAAAAGCCTGCAGTCAATGAGATTAATGATTATTGGTTTCTAATAATTTCTAATCCCTCTTGTAGCTCACAATAACCTCATAATTAATACTTTACAGAGTGGTTATCAATATGAGCACTGAAAAAAGTGAAGACAGTAAGTCCAACCTTCGACCCTTCACTCCAGCAGTTATTCAGGTTTACTTGTAGAGAAATTTCCCATTCATGTCGGTCAGGTGTGCAGCAGGGGTACAGAGTGTGTGTAAACACAGATCACGTGTTGATAGCAAATTGAACATAAAATACACAAAAATGCACTCAACCAACCTGAGATGAAACATGCAGATAACCAAAAAAAAACATATCGATCACAGAAATTTAGCACGAGGAATTTTTTTTAAAAAAGTTTTTCAGCATGAATGAATAATATCCTGCTGAAGAAGTGTAAAGTATGCTGAAGTAAAGTACTTTTTAAAGGGGTTCATAAATCCCAGAGGTTTTTATTCTTTATCTTTAAACTTTCCCTTTTTTTTGCTTTTTCTGTATTCAGTTTTTCAGTAATTGCGTTAATCCAAACGTGTGTCATTTTGCAGCCAACAAATTTTCACAAAATCTGTGAAACATGCAAAATTCAGTACAGTCCCGCACTGTACTTTACCACACACCAGAAGACCATAAAAAGATGTTTTTAATCATAGACGAGTCATTTAAAAAAAGCTTTATAAAAGCCTAAAATACAGGCATAAAGGTGAGGATATATTGTGTTTAAAGCAAGAGCCATGATAGGTTCAAGTATAAAATCAGGACTGAAAGTGCAACAGTAAGAATACATTAGAATAAGTTTAAAATGTAAACGTTTTCTGGGGAAGTTCTCAGATCGAAATCAGCCTGTAAACGTGTTTTTCCCATCATGCTCCTGGTGGAAATTTACAAGAAGATAAAGTGTTGAGTGGTGGAGGAGCAGCTGCCTCGTTTCTCTGTTTGTTCTAGAAAAGTAAGTCAAAAGAAAAAAAGGGAGACACTGACTGACAGAACGGAGCCCTCCTGTTGGTTGTTGGAAACATTTATGGGATTGAAGTTCTCTACTTGAGCACAAAATGCTAAACTGGACAGTGAAATTAAATATGTCTGAATTTGGGGGGGAAAAGAGACTTTGGCTTTGTCTGACTTAGTCTCATGCCTGTGATACAGAAATCCTGCTGTTGCCTCAATAACACACCAGCTGATTGGATTCACGATGTGTGATATAAAATTGTTAGCAGCCTAATCTGTTCAAAATAAAAAACATGTTTTTAGGTTGTGCGTGCAGCCGAGGAGGCGGCGGCGACGCTGGCCGGCTCCATTCACCCGGAGCAGTGCATCAAGGTGCTGTGCCCCATAGTGCAGACGGCCGACTACCCCATCAACCTGGCAGCCATCAAGATGCAAACCAAAGTAATTGAACGCATCGCCAAGGAATCACTGCTGCAGCTGCTGCCCGACATCATCCCCGGACTCCTGCAGGTCTGAGCCCAAAACAGAAGTGCAGATTTGAATGGAATGTGTTTGTTTTTGTTTTGCAGGCTGAAAACTGATCAAATCTCCAAAACTGTGAAATAAAAACTCACATTTCAGAAAATTGAATAAACCGAGTTTTTCGTTTTAAATGTGTTGCTGGTGTACTCAGCTTGAATAACACAGACAAAGCAGAAACATCCGTGTCAGTGCCACAGAGGCTTATTTGGACAATGTTCATATTTGGACAGTGGGAATTATTTGCCTTATTTGTCCCTGGAAATGTTTGCGTGTACTCTGCACTCTTGGCGACCCCTCCCACGTTCCTGCTGACCTCGTGTGGGTGTGTGTGCGTGTATGTGTCCGTGTACGCGCCTTTGATACCTGATGCTCCCCGGTCTCTCCGCAGGGCTATGACAACACAGAGAGCAGCGTTCGCAAGGCCAGTGTGTTCTGTCTGGTGGCTATCTACTCTGTGATTGGTGAGGAGCTCAAACCCCACCTGGCACAGCTTACGGGAAGCAAGGTACTGACCGTCGCCAGCAAGTCTTTCCATTTGCATGTCCTCACAACGAAAGCACTTGAACAGACGCTGAGCCTTATCATCTTCCCATGTTGTTATTTCTCAGCTGGCTCTCAAATTATAAAGCACAGGGTCATATTTGCCCTTCTAAAGTGTCCTTGAGTTATGTAATGGTTAAGGTCTGAGGGTCAGGTTCACCTGACTGCAACCCCCCCACCTCCACCTCTCCCCTTTACTAACCACCACCTGGTCAGCTGGTTATCTAAACGGAGTCACCGCTGCAGTCTTCAGCTGCACTCTAAGATATCATCTTAGTGCTAAAATCACTTTGAGTGGATGCAGTTAATCATTAATAACAATCCTTCCTCTTATCAGCAGCTACATTTTAGGGAATATTTTTAAAAAGTGCCTGTGTCAATATTTTGTGTATGATCACTTTTGAGTTCTTCATCCTGTTTAAAGAAAATTTTCCCTGTGATGAGATTCTCCTGAGAAACAGTTTGTGGTTCTCCTACTACAGCATATTTTTGTATTTCCCTCTATAGTTAACTGATTGCTACATATATCAGTAAAGATGTGGACTGACAGCCATTAGAATAACTTTTGGGGGGATTTTTGTTTTTGTTTTTGTTTGTTTTTCCCCGAAGGGTATCCCCAGGAAGCTGGTCACCAGCACAAACAGTCCAGGCCAGTTCAGTCCAGTTTAGGGACTTCAACTACCTGCAGCTAGCAGCTCCAGCCACCTGTGTCGCTATCCACCTGTCAGTCAGGGGGGCCACGGCCCTAATTTTAAGTCTCGCTACCATACAATGGAGTGAGTTATAATTGCATTGACCACCTGTAGAGTTGTTTTGAAGTGGTAAACTACATAAAGACATTCTTGAAGCAGGCTGTAAACTTGTTTATTTCTGCTGGAGCGTGCAGGTGTTTGTGCTTTTCATGTTTCAGCCTCACTCTACCTCTGCTCGGTTTAATTGCATGACGAGATGTCATGAGTGCACTCATCATTTTAAAGGAACCAGCCAAATATTGTGTACTTTTTGCTTCCTATCGCCCTATCTGACTCATGAAGAAGTTTATTCCTCTTTAAGACAGTCCTGTGCTGATATAAAGAGTAATTTCTCGATTCTTTCCTTTTGCAGATGAAGTTACTGAACCTGTACATCAAGCGTGCTCAGACGACAAACAGCAATAGCAGCAGTTCCTCAGATGTCTCCTCTCACAGTTAATGGAGGTGGTTTCATCCATTCCAAGACTCCAGATCAGACTTCTCTGTCTCTGAGCATCACCCTCCTCATCACGGCTCTGCAGCTCATCCTCTCGACCCATTTTGTTCCTTCGTGTCATCCGCCTCCGCTCTGGAAATATCTGAACGGGACTGCTGTCCTGGTATTCAAGTTGGTGGGGAAGGATTGGACACATTTGGATTTTTGGATTTAGGATATGGCGCTTTCTCCTCCTCCTGTGGGTCCCACCATCTCCACATCAGCTCCAATCTGTTTCTCCTTCATCCCTTCTGCTTTTAGATTTGTTTCTATAAGTGGAAAATATTCACATCAAAGAAATGTTTCAGATCATCTTCAGTTTGGGATGAAATGTCATTTGGCTGGCCCAGTGATGGCAACAAGCCCATAAAGTGTGCAGTGAATTCTGTTTTAAGGGCATGAAGACCAAATATTGCAAGGCGGAAAAAAAATTAGATATGGACAGAAAGACAAAAAGGGGAAGTCCTATGTGAGCATTTTAGTTCAAGGCTCATATTTGATTGTAATTTCTTTTTTTTTTTATGCGCTCGTTTCTCTTTAGGAGTGGCTTAAAACCCAAACTGTCACGATTACAAAACAGATCTCATGTCTAAACAGAACTGACAATCCGTCACATTTCGTGCAGATCTTTTAACAGAGAACACAAACCACCGTCGCTACATGGAGTGGAAGCTAAGCCTGTTAAAAGCCGTAACGTTTGTGTCGTTTTTAACTTCCTGCTTCCATTTGTGTCTGAGCGCTTACTCTGTCTTACAGGAAGTCCTTTGTAAATACAGCAGATGAGGAGTTGGGGGAGAACAGGCCTTACATTTGTGGACTGCGGAGAGTGAACGGGATGTACGGCGCCGTCACTCTCGGCTCTTTAAAAAAAAAAAGAAAGAAAGAAAAACAAACAAACAAAAAAATGTGAATCTGCCGCAGAAGCGTCCCCAGCGGGCCGCGTCGCTCTCAGACTTGTGACCGTGCAAATACAGTATTACTCGTTTCCTCTTTCACAGCTTCTGCAATAACCACAAAGAAATCAAAGGTGTTTTGTACATACACTTTCTGACCGCTGCTTCACGGAAAAGCAGACTTTTTATTTTTTTTGGCTTGCATGAACCTGCGGCACGCGTCAACTCAGTGCTGCGCGGAGAGCCCGGAGCTTCTTCGGCTGTTAAAGTGCACTTTTAACATCATGAGATCACTCGACTCTGAGGAGGCGCTCGTACGGAAAAGGTACACACTCTGTGTTTAATTTATTCTGCTGTAAAGTTTTAAGTGGTGGATTCCTGCTGTGAAGCACTTCATCGATTCCCTGATTGGGAAGAAGTTTCTCAGTCTGATCAGCTTTTAATTATTGGACCTGATTTGGTTTTCATGGTCAGTTGATCTGCTGTAGTTTTTTCTTTATAATACTCTGAATAATGAATAATAATGCTGATTCCTGATTTGTTGAAATCCGCTGAGAATGGTCCAACTCTGCTTCTTTAAGGAAATGAATGTACAGAAACAACACAGTGAATTTGCTGGTACTCAAACGGATTTAACTTTTTCTTTCTCATCGTCCTTCAGCACGCTCATTTAATCCGCTGAGTTTTTACCAGAAAAGCAAACCTGCAAACTGGTGAAAACCCACCAATCTTCTCGCATCTGTCGTCTCGTCGCTGGATCTAAAACAGACGCGACGGCGTTCCTTACAGACTGTTCACTATGCATGTTCAGCAGTCTTTCTTTGGCTTCACGCGCTCATGTAATATTCACACCTGTATTTATATATTTTATTTGATCTTATTGTATTTAGTTCTGCCATGATGAACTGTACAGAAGGTTTTTTGTTTAGTTTTTTTATGTTAACATCAATGTGTGATCAGTTTGCAGCGATGTAAAAAACTGTTTGCTGTAGAAATAAAAAGACCGAGAACTGATCTCAGCTCTTTCTGGCCTTTCACTCCACATTTCACAATTCCCCCCTCTTACTTCATCTTGTGTAACGTTCAGAGATTGGATCAAAGCTCGGACGGCGTCGTCTTTGTTTCCCTCGCAGGTTGGACCTGCATCCGAGCGCTGAGGTGTGCTTAGCGGCTCTGGATAAACATTAACCCGGGCAGACTTTGAGATGACCTGCTCTTAATCTGTCACTCCCTTGAGGAGCTATGAGGGGTGAGCTGCAGGGGTTTCTACTCAACCTGCTGAAACTAAACCTGCAATAAAGATTAATGTGCCTTTTTCAAATTTAAATATCATCATTTAATTGTCATTTAAGCTGCTGTGTTGGCTTTTAGAAATATCAGAGATGATAAATATGCTTACTGACATTCATTTGAGGGCTTTTCCTGTGTTTGTTTCCTGAAAGTCCCCTCTAAACATCCTCACCCACAGTGAGTGTTTTGTTGGCAGTGTCAACAACTGATCAACTGAAGCTGCTATTAATGCATCACCCGAGATGGACATTGGTAGTGGGAGGTGAGCCGGCGCTCTCCGCCTCTCAAAGGTCATCCAAGGTATGCTAATAGCAGGCCTGATGACATCACTGGAGCCATATAAGGGGTGTGTGGCGAGGCTGGGCTGCAAACCTCTCTGAGCTGAAATCCGAGGAAGCCAGCAGGCACAACGCTCGCGCCCTCTGCCTCCACGCCTTCTCTGTGGTCCTGGAATACAAGACAACGCCGCCACACTGGAAAATATGCTGTTCTGCCATCCCCAGCCTGAGTCCTACCACCAGCACTCTGCTAGTTACATTAGGTAAAGCACTGCCATGTTGCCAAGCTCCAGAAATGTCAGGATTTCACACACAGGTGCAGCAATTTACCAGCTCCACAGGTGCTCGCGTGGCTTTGGTAAATGTGCTGATTCACAGTGATTGAGGAGCACATTTAAGTAATGTGTTATTGACATGAAATGAGTTTTAAAAATGCATTTCAGGCGTTCGTTCATTCAAAGAATTGCACTCAAAATCCACATTTCAGGTTAGTTCCACTTTATCATGTCAGTTTGTAAAAGTTTCAGTTTGATTTTTAGTTTTGGATATCATGATGTGTGTGGTGTTTTTCAAAGTGTACAATTTAAGAAATTCAGAAGGGAACACTAACGGTACAGCAACAAAAACACACGACACAGTCATGCACTTAAAAATCTGATCAACTGACACCAGATCTGAAATTAAAAGTTATTTTATCTTGTACTTAAGTTTAATGTTTTAAACAAAGAAACATAGACAAAAAAAGAAAATAGCCAATTTAGCCCACCTTTTTCTTTCTTTAATGATGTATTTAACCTGAACCGTGCTGCATGACAACAAACCTTTGGGCTTAAATGACTGAAGATCAGATGTGACAGCTGGCCATCTCCTCGTGATCTCCTCCAGAGAGGCGTTGGCGCCTTTCTTAAAGAACGAAGAAGCTCGGCTCATGGCTGAAAATGGTGCCAAAAGAACCCCGTTCCAGTACATTCTGTGTGCAGCCACTTCACCGGCTGTGAAGCAGCAGGAGGAAGCGCTCACTTATCTCAACCAAGGTACTTACACTGTTAGTCTCCGTGACGACTGTACAGACCGAAGCTCATTTTGTCACACGCAGTCCCAGCTGAAGCATGGGAGATGCTCAGAGTTCAATCCATTCATTTAAATACACTAAGAGAAAAATTAGGTTTGTTCTGCAACAGAAATCAGGTTGAAGTTTTCTGATGTTTGTCCAGTTCTATGGAAGCAAAACCAAAAGTCATAATTGTTTAAATATCTTCACTTTGCTAGTTCTTCTGTTTGTAATACGCTTTAATTATTTCTGGATTGGACTTCCCTCTTTGAGGGTTTCTCAAAATATGGTCATTGAGGTTTCCAGTGACTCACATGTCAAACATGATTGGTTCCAGTTTGGCTCATTTGACAAACTTATGATAATATTTCTTAAATTTAAATATTAGTTACTGGGAATTGGTCACATTTTTTTCTTTCATAGTAATGTAGACTGCAAATGAATTTTGGACTTTTTTAGCTTCCATAGCTTCTGTCTTTAGACCTGGATCTCAGAACATCCTGTTTACATAGTTGCACTCACACACTCAGTCTCTGTTATTGATGATTAAGATTTGACATGTTTAATATTTGAAGAATTCATTTATTTAAAGAATCAAGTATTCAGATTTATTGATTGATTTGTGCAAGATGAGCTTCTACGTGAGTGTTAATTTGTCTGACTTGGATCATCTAACCTCACTCATCAACCCCTCTCTCACTCATGTCTTTTGCTCTTTGCATTTCACACTCTCCCCTCCTCTTCCTCCTCTTCGTCCTCTTCTTCGTTTTCTGCCTTCTGGAACCTTCTGATTGTTTCCGTCTGTCGTGTTTGTCAGTGACGTTTTTATTATCTGTGCTTTATCTTCCTCTGTGTTTCTACGAGTTTGCCCTGCTTATCTGCTCTACAGTAATTTGTTTGCAGTAAAAACACAATGAAAGTGAGCTTGCTGTTCCACGCAGCTTGTGGCCATGCAAAGAGGGCATGTATTGATTAGTAAAGTTAATTGCCATCAGGGTTTGTAGCTTCGTTTTAGAAGCACTGACAGTTAGTTTTAGCGTCCCTCATTGGCTGTGTTATTGACATGTTGTTGTGATAATGTATTATGTCTGATCAGGACGACTAAACGGAAACGTTTTCCAGTGTGTGGCCTTGATATCTACGCCTCTTTTCTGATTGATTGATTTCCTTTTTAAAATTTTTTAATCAGGATGTTTTTAATGTTTTAAAATGTAGGTCAGTCCTACGAAATCCGTATGCTTAACAGAAAACTAGTGGAGTATACAGATATAAGCAGCAAATATGTGAAGGTAGGTGTAAGGTATTGTGTATGTTTGTCTGTTTTATTTGTCTTTCATGTGACCTCTCCCTCTTTCTCCTCTCGTCTGTTCACTTCCCTGGTTCGTCGCCGGTCCCTTGACCTTCCCTTCCACTTTGGGGGTGCTGTATCGACCCTGAAGAGCTTGGTACTATCACCCAAACTCACCGCTCCTCCTCTTTAAACTTCACATAAGCCCTCTACAGACGTGCAGCTCAGCTTCCTCTCACATTTCCAGCACACACACACACACACACACTCTCTTTCTCTCTTTGGTATGTCTCACCAAGCTTTTCTGCTTCTGTCTGCTTTACCTGGATCTAAGTCACATGATCGTTGTGCTTGTAATTTTTCTGAAATGTTGTTTCCTGAAGTTGAAATGAGAAAAATCTCTCGGCCTTGTGAAAAACAAATAAAAAACAACCAAAACAAAACTAGCAGCTCTCGGGTTCTCCAAGTTTCAGATGGCAGTCAAAGTTTCTACTTCCTCATTTAAGAAGAAGTTAGTCACACACTCACCTAAGAGTTACTTCATTTTAGTGTGAGTGCATCCTCTTGACGCGTCTCTGTCGTCAGGACACATCGTAATGTTCGCCGTAGCATCCTAGAGACGCAGGAATGGGACAGGTGGCGTCTGTGCAAACACATGACGTGGAGCATCCAGAGCTGTTTGAGCTCGGCTGCTCAGTCATGCACAAGCCTCCCCCATAAATAGCCCAATGATACATGTCTCTACAGGCTGCTCATTTCATCTGTGGATTTGTGTCTTGTCCACGCAGATTTTAAAAGGTGGCTGTTGCTAAAATTCCAACCTGATCGAGCTCAGTTTCTTACAGATGAGCGTAAGCATGATGCGGTTCTATTAGCTGGTAGCTAAAGCTGTTTTACACAACAGTGTGAGGTGACTGAAAAGAGATCAGAGCTCCCACATGTCATAAGGTTTTAGGATTCGGATGAAAAAGGTTCTGTAAGTAAGTCTTCAAAAGTGGGGTTGAATGACAGAAGGCGTTAAATCCAGAATATTCCCAAAGAGATAATGCTTTGGACAGACATTTCTATGCATTTTCTGAAAAAGGTGAATGACCAGTGGCAACACCCCCATCCCCGAACTCTGGAGGTCACTGGTTAGTGGACCCACCAATGACTGATACAAAAGAAATTGCTCAGTACTACTTTATAACTGAGCGCGGGGCTTTAGGTTTGTCTGCTTGTATTTAAAGTTGTAGCTGTGTGCTGCAGCACATTTACACATCACTACAACAAGATGAGACTGCAGACAAATGCACCATTTTCAAGGGCAGCGAAGTTGCTCCTTTTTTCCTGTTGACTAAATCACATCCATGCTATCAAAGGTCAGTGAAGAGGTCAGTCTTGACTTCACTAATTTGTATCATACATTTGGCATGTAAATGTTGTGGTTAGGGTTAATTAAACTATAAATGTCTAATGCCTTTAAGATTAAGGTACATAGAGTTGAACGTACGTATTGATGTGTTAACACCAACACACAGGGTTATTGTCTTTCAGTTGCGAGGGTTTCAGTTTAGTTAATGTCCATCGCATTTTTGTGGATTTTCAGAGGTTTGAAATGCCCAAATTAAATTTGGCCACCATCTTGTAGCTTCTGAAACTCAATTTAGCATGTCACTAAAACAAAACCAGACCCTAGCCCCAGATGACCTGACCTGATGGATGCTCAGAGATGAAGCATAAACCGGTCCACTGAGAGGATCTTGTTTTGCAGAGACTGTGGGAGCTCTGTCACATAGAAGGAAAGTCACCAGCATTACTGCATGTCTCAGGTATTACATGTAGCCTGACTGACAGCAGGTCATTGGGCTTTTGTGACAACAGTTTTAACTCTGACTGCTTAAGAATTGGTAAGAAAGGAGCTGCAAGTACTCCCTCCACGCCCTGTTTCAGTGCGTGTATAAATAAAACAGGGGAGCCTTTTCGCACTTTGCCCAACATTCCTGCTGTTTAGCTTGGTGCGAGCTGCCCTGTGCTCAGCTCACAGCCGTACTCCTGTCTGAAGCCTGATCCTGCTTGTTCACAGAGCATTGTGCGCGTGGTTTTCCATGACCGTCGACTGCAGTACATGGAGCACCAGCAGCTGGAGGGATGGAAGTGGAACAGACCTGGAGACCGAATCCTGGACATAGGTGAGCTCACCATACCAACATACTCATGGATCACTGATACTCACAGATTTGTGGTGGTTCTTGGTCAAAGTCACTATTTGTGTGTCTGACTGCACAGAAAGTCCAGTAATGGCATGAATACCCAAGTACAGTGAGAGAAGTGATTTTGGAAACTCACAAATATTTGCTCACAACAAAATTAAATATGCTAAACACCAAAGATGAAGATAGTGCTGTGGTTTTCGTCGTGTACAACAGTGTGCAGCAGAAGTGATGCCATTATTAATGGCGTGTGGTGAACTGTAGTGTCATACTTAAGTATGAATGATTATGGAGCTGTGCTGGACCAATGCATTAACAGTAACCAATGACCAACAGCCGTTTGACGAGTCTCCCAAAAGGTCATGGCAGATGTCTACCAGGAGGTTTCTTCCTGTTAAAAGGGAGTTTTCCCTTCCCACTGTCAACAAGCGCTTTCTCAAAGGGGGTCTTATGATTGTTGGGATTTTCTCTGTATTATTGTGCGGTCTGTACCTTATGGTAAAAAGCACCTTGAGGTGACTGCTGCTGTGACTAAACGCTACATGAACTGAATTGAATCTTAGGTTCTTAGACTTCAGAAGGTTAAACTTTTAAAATTAAACCTCTCCTCAGCTTCAGATGTTAACAGGTTAACCAAAACACAAATGTCTTTACGTGGGCTTTAAAATCAAAGCTAAAATAAGTGGCTGGCTCATTACTTGCAGATATCCCTCTGTCAGTGGGGATCCTGGAGCCTCGTTCAGACCCTCTGCACCTCAACACCATCGAATTCCTCTGGGATCCCCTGAAGAATGCTTCTGTTTTCATCCAGGTACACATTCAATTCCAGTCTCAGTTCCTCGGAGGGGGGAGGTTGTGGTCTTTAGCTGAATTTATTTTTCAGCTCTTCTCTATTCTCTTGTCCTTTCAGGTCAACTGCATCAGCACAGAGTTCACCCCCCGGAAGCACGGCGGGGAGAAAGGGGTGCCCTTCCGAATCCAGGTGGACACTTACACCACCAATGAACACGGAGAATACGTCGAGCATGTCCACTCATCCAGCTGCCAGGTCAAAGTCTTTAAGGTACAATACTTTATTTACTCTTACCTCATGCTCATCTCTGATCTTTAACATCCTAAAATCTCATGATTTACACCACACGTCCTGTTTTTTTTAAGCCTAAAGGAGCTGATCGCAAACTGAAGACAGATCGGGAAAAGATTGATAAAAAGACCCCTCAAGATAGAGAAAAGTATCAGCCATCCCATGACGCTACCCTGCTGAAAGAGGTGAGGCCTGAGAGGACCCTTTGTTTGCCTTCTGCTTTGACTTTATTGAACCCAGCTGTAAATCCTTGGGTTACTTGGATGTTTCTGGAATTTGATCAGATCTGAATATTTCCCCCCTCCTTTTCGTTTTGCTTCTTTGCTCACCAAACCATGTAAACCACTATTACGTTACAGTTTGTTAATATGTCACTTTGCTTGTTGCATTGTTTGTTTTAAAAGTTTTCTTTCTTTGCTGCTGTCAGTGACTGAGGCTTTGTCAGTGCTAGTTTGTTATTCACCTGGAGGAAAAGAAAACCTGAGGAACCATCGTACTGGTCATGTTCATTACAAATATCACACATGACACTGTAGCAATACTTACCATTACAAACCATTTATAACACAGGAAGTCTTTATAGAAAGAAAATGAAAAGTGTTTGCTAAGTGTGACATAGATACTTGCTAACTAGTGCTAAATTGGTTAAATAAAATCCTAAAATTTCACCTAATCAGGAGTTCAGACTTCTTGGACGGTCTGTTAGTACAGTTAACCGCACAGCAGCCACATTATTGATCAAATAATCGCATTAAAAATGCTTCCAAAGGCTCCAGCAGTGCCTCTATCTGCGGTGAAGCCTAGCAGACAGCTAGCAGCTACAGCCACCATCCTCCTGTCAGTCAAAGAGGCCACGCCCATAATAATACAAGCTATAAGTATATATCAAATTAAAAGCCTATTTTGTTACAAACATATACAGATGTTATGAGGGGATAAATTAACTATAGAGACGAAAACAGTTTTTGTGTCAGGCTAAAATTCCTTTAATATGGGAGACCATTGGAACTGACTCACTGCTGGACCCTCTAGTGGACATTAGAGGAACTGCAGGTTTGCTGTAGCTTTGTCTTTCAGCTCTGGAGTTTGCTAAAGTCGATTAAAGTTACCCGGATCTTTTCAGAATAAAGTTTTCTTCAGAGCTCTGTACTAGACAACCTGTGAAGCTGTATATTACGACACAAATGTCAGCCCGATGAGACATTAACAGACTTTATCCTGGCGCGTGTCTGGTACAAAGTCTGCATGATGTTCAGCTGAGGCCATGTGAGGTTAGAGCTCTCTGTTATTGTAGAGTCTTTACATCTGTCATTTAAAATAACTGAAATATTGGTAAATGGCACTGCCCCCTCTACCGCCTCTAAATCTCACATTAATGGAATGAAACAAAACTAGTGAGCTAAAGGAGATGAACTACCTAAAGTTGTTACTATGTAGACCATAGGTTTACACACATCTGTGATCACTCGCTGCACTTTGAATGTGATTTTGAACCCTTTAATCTTTGTGAAAAGCTTTCCACTTCATTGCACATCTTCTCTTTCTCTCTTCTTCTCTGTGTGCAGTGCTCGCCGTGGCCCGATGCCTTAAATCTAACCAGCCACAGCACCAGCAGCACACCATCACCAATTTACCACAGCTCACCAACCTCCTGCACTTTCACAGAGGGGTGAGTAAGCATTCACACCACACTTTAATACTTGTTTGGTGGTTTCCACCGACATAAAACACATCTTTTCAGTCAAGGTCTGCAGGGGAACTGTGTTTTGTTTCAATTACGGGTTGAAAATTTGAAAATGTTTCTCTGATGTGATTGTGCTTTGCCCTCTATGAGAGTACTTTCACAAGCACGAACTTCTGCAGCTATTAGCAGATGCAAAACAGAGAATTTTTAACAGCATATAAAGAGCAGACAGATGTGTCTCAGGGCAGTTAGAAGAAAATACTCAACCAATTACCCCAATGTGTTCTTTCCTCCTCATGTGTGCGTTTCTCTAGCAACTGTTCTCCAAACCAGCAGGGGGAGCTGTTCATGCCCGGCTGCTCTGATGTAAGTAACAGAGACCGGTGCAGTGTGAAAGTGTTAATGTTGCTCTCTTATTCCTTTTAGGCCATTATTTGGAGACAGTGGATGCTGTGCAGCTATACTCATTTCAAGGGCTCTTCTTCTTTTTGACATGTAGCACCTTCTGCCGTCGTCCTCGCCGCAGGACACTCAGCAGTGGCTGCACCGTCACAGGTTCTCGCCTTTCTCAAGGCTCTTCACCAGCTTCTCAGGTACCGCGTGTGAAAAACACACCACACACTTTAGTCTTGGAACTTTTGTCAGAAAGCGCAGGCATGCAGTGCAGGAAAGACAAACTGAGGAAGAACTGATTAGTGTCGATGTGTTCGTCTATCGCAGCGTCAGATCAGATCTGCTGTAGATCAGGGCAGCAAGCAGAACCAGATTTCTGCTGTTGTTGCAGGTGCTGATCTCCTGAGGATGACCAGGGAGGATCTGATCCAGATCTGTGGTCCAGCAGACGGCATCCGCCTCTTTAACACGATGAAGGGAAGGTGAGCCATTAAATTACACTGCCCAGCCACACCCAGAGCCATTTGCATGATTTACTGGTTGGTGCATCTACAGACACAGGATCATGGAATATACAAAATAGGCATGGCTTCTGTTTCCGGATGTGAGGCCAGCTGAAGTTCCTCAAACCTGCATTCATTCTAATAACCAGAAGGGGGCGACTCCTTTGACTTTTAACACAAGTCAGGTCGTATGGAAGTCCACACAATTCTGGCCCTTTGGGATTTTCCTAAAGTCTAGTCTAGTCTCTTCTCTCAACCATACATTATATACAAAGATGGATTTGGACACTGATATGATCCATTGTTTCTCCATTACAGTAAATTTATGATATCGGCCTCTTGAGCAGACTGCGTCTTAAGCTTTAGTGCTGCAGGTCCTTGAAATACATTCAATTCAAGCTTTTGCTCACATTTTCAGGTGTGTACAGCCCCGTCTTACCATCTATGTGTGTCAGCAGCAGGCCAGAAATCAACCTTCCATCAAACCAGGCTGTGGAGAAAGTACGTGTGCAACAAGAAATCGCTCTGAATGCTCATATTTTGTCCTTTTTTTTCAGTCCTCTGTCTGTAGTGTGACTGAATGGGTTTTAAACAAGCAATTCCTACACACCAAACACAACTGCAGGTTTATTAAGCCCTAAATTAAATATTCAAAACTAAGACAGATGGCAGCCGCAGCTGGACCAAACAAGTCAGAGGACCTGAAGAAGACCTGAAGCAGATGTTAGAGTCAGTCCTTAAAATACAAACAAAATAAAACTCATGAAAAAGACTGAGTCCAATTAATAATACACATGGATGTGCCATACTCTTTCTTAAATATTGTGTTTGTAAGGCACAGCCAATCAGGAGAAAATAAAAGGAAGGAACAGAGGAGGAGCTAAAGATGCTTGTTTCAGACAGTCCATCAACTGAGGATCTGCACCGAGGCTCAGTATAAGATAAAAAAGGGTTATTTTGAACATTGAGTCATGCATTCTGTTCTACTACTCCAAAAATAAATGTTTGCAGATGAAACCGGGCAGAGACAAAATCCTAAAATATCAGGAAATCATCACAGAAACTGGCAGAGAGTAACACTTCTGACCTGATGTGATCATTCTATGTCTGTCTTGCCTCTGCAGTCTACCACGCTCTGTACCTGGAAGAGCTGACACTGCTGGACCTGTCTGAAAAGATCGCTACACTGTACAACATCACTCCACAACAGATCACACAAATCTACAGACAGAAAACCACCGGGATCCACATCTTGGTCTCAGATGAGGTATCTGTCCAGTACTGATTAATATGAGTGCATATCTGCAAATGAGTATGTAGATTCTGTAGGCAAGGGGTAACGTTCAGGTATCGGAAGCTTCCTGACTTCCATCTGTAGTTAACTTCTATTAACTTCTACTAACACTAACACAGTCATCTTTGAGTTGAGTTTGATTAGATGCAGGTAAAAGATAATTGAGAAGAGGAAGAGAGAGCGCCTGCTTTGCTCTAATCCAGTTTTAAAACAGGATGCTATTGTCTAATGACAATTTTTTTTTTTTTATTAGCCCCATAAAAATATATCTGCCTTCCAAAACCATGAAAGACAGAACAGGAAGTCTCAGTTTTTCGTTAGTGATCATCAATAAAAGTTCCACCATGAGCTCCAGATTCCTTCCAAGTCCATGAAGTGCACTTTATACATGTTTCAGCTGTTTCAAGACCAAAGTGTGTGGTGTTCTTTGTTTCAGATGGTGCAGAACCTCAGGGAAGAAACCAGTTTCATCATCAGCACCATACGAGGTAACTGACCTTTATCCGTACAGCCCTGTTTCAGGGAACGTTAAGAAGCTGTGGAAAAGGGAAAGAAAAGCACTCATTTCCAAACAGTTTAAGCACTTAATTAATGTCATTCTGCAACAAATGCAGCAAATCAAACGCTGAAACGAAGAACGCAACCAAAACAATCAGTGGTCACTATACATTTAATGCAACAAAAACATTTTAAATAAATCAGAGCAGGGTCAAAAAGAAAAACCAAAAAAACAACGCATTGCATTGAACAATGTAAGAAAAATATTCCACAGTGTAGAAATGCTACCAACAGTTTGGGGATTTTTTTTGCTCTACATAACATCATCAAAAGATTCAGAGAGAAGCTGGAAAGATCTCCGTACACAAGACTGAAAACCACTTTATCCCCTGAACCGTTTTGTGGAATTCATGCAGTGTAAGTCTTGGCATAATCACGGTGTAATACACAAGACCTTCCCTTTAGAGGACTTCGTCTGGATGGCTGCCTGTGTTGCTCCGTGTCTTTGTTTATCATTTTGGAGAGGAAAAAAAAAGAAGTTGGTTCAGGGGCAGCTAAAGGCTGAAAAGTTGTAATTATTAAAGTTGTAATCCCAGAGCTGAAAATGAGTTCAGTAATCTGTGAGTAAACAGCATGAACAGAACTTTTCTCAATATAACACGCAAACATAGGATTTCTTCATCTGCTAAATAATATCGAGGAAAAAGCTGAAACAGTGAATGTTGGTGGAGCTCAGGCCTTCAGACACAGTGAACAGGAACATCCCTGCAGGATGGCATCTATATGTTTTGGAGTCATCTGCTGCCATCTAGATGTTGTTTTACTGGGAAAGTCTTGTTTATTTCAGTGAGATGATCCCAAACCATGGCTGTGGCTGTATTCCTGCAGCATGGCTTCATAGTAAGAGTCCAGGCGCTAAACTGGCCTGACAAAGTCCAGAAACCAAAGGCCGCTGCGGCCGCTGAGCAGCTGGTTTCCTGCAGCAAGCATGTTTCCTTACTTCCAAAGAACAGATGAAGCAGTTTAGTGGGAAACAGCTTCTTAAAGCTTCTAGTTGCTGCCATCAAATTCAAAATGAATAAATCAAATTCTTTAGTTTCAGCGTTTGCAGCTGTTTTATTTTCAGTGCTTTTGCATTGTTTTTATTTAGTCACAGAGCACACCAGTTCTTTTGAAGAGCAGTCTGTGAAACAATTTATTGATTTTAAGCTTCAAGCTTTCATCAGGATGTTTTTTTTTATTTTGAATGATCTTTAACTGAATCTTTGTGTGTTAACAGATGAAAACACTGATGGTTACCACGTTGTGTTAAAATGATCTCCGGGACGTGCCTCAGTGGAGTTGTACAGATTGTAAATACGTTTTACTAGACACTGTAATGATAATAATATTAATACTACTAATAATGTGATGTTTAATAAGATTTCTATTAAAGTGAAAATGCTTGTCAGCTCTTCGCTTACTGTTGATTTTGAGCTTTAATGTTCTCTAGTTATTTTTTACATATTTGTTCAGTTACTGATTCTTGCTTCATGTTGCAATTAGTGTTAACGAGCGCTGTATCATTCTTTAATATGTCAAATGCAATGCTGTAAATGCAACTGAATGACTCTGATGATAATAAAGCAAAATAAATACAACACATCATCATGCAGACAAAATGAAACGATGAACAAACAAAACTGTATGATGCTGTTTTAATGAGAGTGTGATCTCCCGCTGCCTCGGCTCTCTTTGTTCTCCTGCTGGGTCGTGCCGCGTTGGGATGCTCTGAGGCTCTGTATTTTCTGGGTGAAGTGGAACACGCTCCTTTTAAAGATTCGATTTTGACTTGCTGTGAATAACTGTGCTGTGTTTGAGAGTAATTATTTGGCTGCTTTTAAGATATTAAACCTGCACTGGGGGGGGGAAGTAGAGTCAACAGTGATTACAAGCAAAACCAAATCACCAGGCCTTACTTACAGGTCCTTAAAGTTAAACTTGTATGTGAAGGCACTGTCATATGTCATACATAAATGTCTTAAATCTTGACAAATGCCCACACTGTAACAAAGGTAACAAAACTAATAAAAGACTGAAAGGAAATAAAATCGAATTTAAAACAAAAACTAAAGAAGAGTTTAAAAATAAACAGTAATAATTGCGGACCAGCTCAAGATCCAGGTATAAAATTTAAACCCCACCTCACTGTGATGTCCACCTTCTCTGTGCATCATCTAATCAGGTCTATAAGTAACTTAATTCATTTCATCAGTATTGTATATTTTGAGTTCAAGCTTCTGGACAAAATGACCTTGCTCCATGAAAATGCTGTCATGCTGTTATTTTAACGATCAAAAACTCAAAATGGTGCACCTAACAATATCAAAGCAGACTTACACAAACACACAGAAACTTTTTAAATATCCTACATGCTTGTTAGCTACACAACTGTGCACAATGATCCAAACTCCAGGAGTCTGGAAAGTTGTGCTTCTTAGATGTGGACTCTCTGATCCAAAGAGTTCAGTTGGGGGAAGAAGAGAAGAATAAAATCACTGAAAGTAGAAAAAGTGTGTGGTGGAGATCTTGGAAAACTTTGTGAGATCTCGCAACAGTTCATTTTCATTTTTTTTTCTCCAATGTCCCTTGCAGGGCTCGGTAAGATCCTACTTTCCTTCTGATTTTTGCAGTTACCAATGGTAATTCTTTTCAGTACATATGTAACACCCCCTCTGGCCACATTGTGGCAGTGTTCCTGGTCAAATTTCACACACAGAAGCTTGTATGTAAATCTGGAAGTATCCAAAAGATGAAACAGAGAAAGTGTTTCACTTTGTCTCGTGGTTAACATGTTTACTGCACTCTCTTTTCCCCCCACTATTATAGTATTGAGTGTCTCTGTCTCTCATGCACAAGACCAAGGTTCGATTCCCTGATTGAGAGATACTCCTTGTCTTTCAACTTTTAGAAAAGCAAAGTGCACACTGTGAGTAGGTCTTCAGGGAGGTTAGTGTTTCAGGGAATAGATTGTCAGGAATAGATCGTCTTTCTGTCCTTGGTTTTCTCTACAGTGAAAGAATATAAAAATACAGATGCAATACAATTGGTCTTATTTTTAAGCAAATCAAGTCAAGTCAGCTTTATTTATATAGCACATTTAAAAGACATCAAGTGTCTGTCAAAGTGCTGAACAGAGGGATAATATAATCAAATAAAAAGAATTCAAATAGATAAGATAAAAAACATTGTAAGACATCCATATACAGGCAGAATCTTATATACACTTGTTTGTATATAAGATATGTAAATATATATGTACATACACACATACAATGTGTGTGTGCATGGGGTTTGATAACCCCTTTGATTTGCTTCATCATATTTTCTAATCTTTGACTTGGAAGGAAGTTGGTTTGGAAACACATTTGGCAATGCTTCATCTTCTGCTTTGCGTTTGTGTAGGAGCCCCGTCAAAAACGTGTCCATTATACGAGCAGTGTCCAAGCATTCCTTTTTCTTTTTCTTTCTTTTAATTTATAGCGTGCCCCCCTGCATTGGCTCTGCGCTCACCCTAGTGGGCGCGCCCCACACTTTGGGAACCTCTGTTTTAACCAATGAAATTATAAGTGGGCGGTGTCTTTTTTGCGGCTTTCAGTGTTACGCTGACACGTCAGCTCAAGTAACTACTGCGTAATCCCTCTCCAAAAGTGTGACACTCCTACAGGCGGGAAATTTGTTTGGCTTCATTTTTGTACAGTCGGAACAAGTGCAGCCAGGTGGTTCATCTTTTCTGCAGTCATTGATAGAAAAAAGCAGCAAGAGCTTCTTTCGTTTACTCCTCTCCAAAACCGCCACATTAAACTGATAGAGGAGCTCAGCTTTAAACCGAGAGGACTGAAGAGCGGACTGGATGAAATGTGAGTGTTCGTCAGTATTTGTTTTGAGCGTTTATTGTTATAAAAATCAATGAAAAACTGTAAATACGTAGTAAGGATGCAACCAGTTGTCCCAGCTCCTTTATGGTTTTTGTTGTTGTCCTGACACTAAGGTTACTTACATTACATCAGCGGTCCCCAACCCCCGCGCCTCGGACCGGTACCGGTCCGTGAGTCGTTTGGTACCGGGCCGCGAGAGTTGAGGCTCAGGTCTGAAATATATGGTTTTCAGGGTTTTTATCGGTTTTCAGCGTTATTTTGTCATCGTTTTTATCGTTAACTCGGTTTTCCTGGGTCTTTTTTTCGGTACCGGTACTAGTTTTATTTTGTTGTATTTATCCGCGACACCTTAAAGGCCGGTCCGTGAAAATATTGTCGGGCATAAACCGGTCCGTGGCGCAAAAAAGGTTGGGGACCGCTGCATTACATGACATAATATACCTTCCTGTCTCCACTGATACCAATTGTATCACATCTAAAAAGAAAAAAAGTCGGTCGGCAGTTATTGAATTATATACTGTTCTGTTGCCTTAAGTCTTCTGGATTTGTGGAAAAGACATTAAATGCTGATGCAACTTCCTGTTTTTATTCTAACCCTAGCTGTCATCATAGAGGACACTACTGAAATCACTTTTATTACTCAAAAGTACAAGAGGGTTAGAGCCATTGGGGGAAAAAAATATAGGGTTAATTTGGATTTTATTTATTTATTTTTGTAAATTTTGTAAATTCTAGTAGCCCTAATCCTCTTCCATACAGAGAAAACCGAGATCATGTTAAAAACACTTGAGCTTAGTAGCAAAACTACTGTTATTGTAGTTGTAATAATTGCTCTGAGCATAGAGCAATAAATTCAGATTTTTATTTAACTGATACTAAATTATGTTACAAATCTGACTCCAAAATTGATTATTGTATTGCAATAAAATAATCAAAAAGAATGCATACTACAACATACAGCTGACTTACAACATGTTACCATGTAATGCACATAATGCCATGTAGTGCACCTGAACCAAAGAGCAGAGCCTTCTGCCAATAAACCAGCTGCACTTGAAAATTAAACTTTTCTTTAAAACTCATCATTACTCCTCATTTTGAGATCAGTTCAGTGAACCTCCGTTTCCTCTACCTTCACCAGCAGCAGTGCTCCTAAACCTGTACACAGAGTTCAGCATCAATGGGGCCTTCTCACGTGTAGAACTTACCTATACAATGCATATTAATGTATAATCCTGTGTTATTAAACGTATTATCAAGGCTGCTGTCTCAATGTAATCAAGACAGCAATAGCTCAGTAGGTAGAGTGTTCACCCCATGATCCGAAAGTTGGGGGTTCGAATCCACTCAGCGGCCACCCTGAGGTATCCTTGAGCAACGTACCGTCACTTCACACTGCTCCCCAGGCACTGGATTGGTAGTTGCCCACTGCTTCACTGAGTGAATGGGTTAAATGCAGAGGACTACAAAATTTCCCACGTGTGGGACTATAAGGGCTTAAAAAAAATAAAAAACAAAAAAAAGCTATTGAGGCTGCTGTCTTGATGAGATCAGACATCCTCTTTAGCCCGGAGGATAAGTAGTAAGACCACAGATTAGTTTTCAGTAAGGAAGCAGTGTTTCTGTATCCTGCTTCTTTGTTTGTTCCTTGTATGGTAGCATGTGTGAATGCAACAAAGAGCTGTATCACCTGCCAACACTTTTCAGAAGTGTTTGTGAGGTCATGCAGTGATTTCCAATCAGGTCTGTCTCTAATGTAGTGCAGGCCTTAAGACTATCAACATCTAAGCTCTGCAGCATTTTTAAATTGTTTCATAGAATGATGAATTTCCTATTTTTACTATAGACACATTCAGCCTGTCAGGGATTTTCTTTTAAAACACAGTCATATTATACAAATTTTATTCAAAATATTTTATAGCATATAGTGGTCGCAAGATAATGTGAAGGGGACCAGACGGATAAAAACAACCACATGAGCCTTCAGACATCTTTCAGAGCTCTGAATATATTTCAGAATCAGAATCAGAATCAGAATGGGGTTTATTGCCAAATGTTGAGCAGGTTTACAACATTAGGAAATTGCTGCGGTGCTTCAGTGCAAACATGGTGTCATAAATAACACTTAAATAGACATGGAAAAAATAAAAGTAGGGATAAGAATTAAAAGTGCTACGTGGAAAGATATGTGCATGAGATATACATGAGATATATACATGAGAGTAAGAATTAAGAGTGCTACGTTGAAAGATATATACATGAGTGCAGGTGGTGATCAGTGCCAAACATGGAATGATACAGTGAACACAGCGTAGGGTCATGTGTTAGTGGTGGGGATAGTCATATGGTTATTGTTCATGTGTCCAACATCAGAGGGGAAGAAACTGTTCTTATGGCGAGAGGTTCTGGTGCGAATGGACCGGAGCCTCCTGCCTGAGGGGAGCAGGTCAAACAGACTGTATCCAGGGTGAGAAGGGTCAGCTGAGATCCGAGCTGCACGCCGCAATGTCCTGGAGGTGTACAGGTCCTGCAAAGATGGGAGTCTGCAGCCAATCACCTTCTCAGCAGAGCGCACAACACGCTGCAGTCTCTGTTTGTCCCTGATAGTGGCTCCAGCGTACCACACGGTGATGGAGGAGGTGAGGATGGACTCGATGATTGCGGTGTAGAACTGCATCATCGTCCGTGTTGGCAGGTTGAATTTCTTCAGCTGCCTCAGGAAGTACATCCTCTGCTGGGCTTTCTTGATGACGGAGGTGATGGTGGGCTCCCACTTCAGGTCCTGGGTGATGGTGGTACCCAGGAAGCGGAATGAGTCCACAGAGGTGATGGGGGTGTCAGTCAGGATGATGGGGGGGAGTGGGGCTGTGTGCTTCTTATATAGATACAGAATTTTAACATTTTCAGCATTTGTTTTACTTCCCCTTTTTACCTCTTCACCCTCTGTTTTAGGCACTTTTCCCCATGCAGTCACACAGATTGCCTCTCCTAACTTCTCCATTTGTTTAGTGACTGTCTTCCACCCATCTCCACTTCCTCTCTCGCCTTCACAGCCCATTGCCGCCTCCTCTCCTAGAATGTGACATGGTGCCTGTCACATTCTACTCCACACACACACAGCTGCGGAGATCTACTATGCCAATCTAACCAGCTTCTTTTTCTCAACCCAGCTGCTATTAAACAACATAAAATAATTCACTCGCCTGTGGGACAACATATAGGACTCTTGAAGTCCTTTTAATTTAAACAGTCACAGTGAGTTTTACACTTCATGGCCAGCAGACATCAACCTGTAGTTCTTAGCAAAAGTCTCTTTCTCTAGTGCCCAGACACTGGAAGCATTTCGCATGAGTATCGTTTAACTTAACGAACAGATAATTTAGACTTTGTCCAATATGTACACTTTGATGTAACAGATGTTGCTTACCTTTACATTCTGTTGGACCGGTTCTCTGTTCGCCTCGTTCCACGACCCCCATTCCTCTATTGCTGATTATTCTCTTTAAATTATTTTGTAGCATCACTAACCTATATTTGTGAAAAAGGAAGCAGTACTGTCATGGCAGATCAAGGTGAAATGAAGGTAAGTAAAAATTGGAAAATGCTTTCATTAAACTGCCAACTTTAATAAAACAAATGTTAAGAAATTAGCTTTTATAAATTAAAACATAGGGTTCATGTTTTTCACTAGATATATTCAGTAAATATTGAACTGTGTAACAATTAATTTAGAAATTAGGAATGTTAACTTGACTTTATATTTCACTGCCATGAGGATGATCTTTCATCAGACATACAAGATTGGAGTAAAGATCAGATTATACAATCAGCTAAACTTTATAGTGACTGCACACTTATTTATGTAGTGACTTAAACTAAGAAAACAAACTTTTTATTTTAGACTCAAGAGGAGTATCTGTCTCCTGACATCAAGAATTGGAGCAAACATCAAGTGAGACAATGGGCTCTCCAGTTGGATGGTGTGGATGACAAAGTTGCTGAAATATTATTTAATCAAGACATCAATGGGCATAGTCTTCTTCTTTTAAATCCAACAGACTTGACTGCAACTGGTGTCACTTTAGGACCAGCTAAGCTTCTCATTCATGCCAGAGATGAAGTTGTGAAATTTAAAAAAGAAGAGCCAGTAGGCTCTAGAAACCAGCCTGGAAAACTGTGGAAGCCATATCCATTTGATAAACACCACGATACATTAAGATATATGGAGAGCAGCATTCTTGATGTTACAGAATCAGGTGCCTCAGATTTGATTGAACCCTGCCACGAGTACAAAGCTTTCACCAGGACAACAGAAGAAACTAAAATAAACAAGTTCACATCTGAGGTCATTCGCTTTGCAGCTGCCTGCATGAACAGCCGCACCAATGGCACCATACATTTTGGAATAGGAGACAAACCGGAGTTCACCCACGGTCAAGTGTTGGGAGTGGTTGTTGAGGACAGAGAGGCTTTTGCAAATGAACTAAAATCTGCCATTAATAGGTATTTTGAATATAAACATAAACAAGCTGCTCAGACATGCGTCAGACATCCACGATTTGTTGAAGTTCTCAACAAGAACATGACATCATCTGACAAATGTGTCATAGAAGTCGACGTTGTTCCAGAGACTACGATCTGTGAAGAAAACGGCTACCACATAAACACCATAAAAAAAGGCAAGAAAAAAGGCAAAATGAAAGAAACTGAATCAGAACCATCAAAGTGTTTCTTTATCCGTGATGGTGGAAGCAGCAGAGATCTTCTTGCGCAACCAAACAAGCGAGAGTACGAGCAGTTTCTAGAAAGTATGGCTCAGCGATCACAACGCCGGAAAAAGGCAGAAGAGAAGAACCTCAGTGTGAGAAAAAACAGCACTCAGGGCTCTAGACTCAGTCACATGATCACTGGTGGCTCTCTGTCTTTAGATAAATCCAATGTTGAGCAGTATGTGATAATAACTAACAAATCACACCCAAGCCAGTTAGATTCTTTAAACTTTCTTGTACATCTGAATCCAGCAGCGGTGTTGGACTTTGATCCAGAATCAGCTAAAGAGGGATTAGAGCAATATTTTGACCAGCAGAGCCCAGTAAATGTTCATTCACCGGCACGATATAAAATCACAGAAGGAGTTGAAGACATTGTGAACAAGTTGAAATTAACTCAAAACACCAGCTGGGTGTTCTGCAATGGAGGCATTGAGCATGAGTCGCCCTCAGAAATTGACCAGTGGTTAATGGATAAGGGACCCTCCGTCAGAGATGTGATTTCCTTCTTGTGTCGCAAAGGTATCCTTCCAAACAAGAGGTTCCTCGTCATTTTTTTAATTTTGTCAAGAGTGAGTGAGAAGATGGACCCCCTTGTGGAGACTTTCAGTACATTCTGGCAGGAACTCAGAGGCACAGATCAGATCCTTTGCATATGTGACAATGACAAAGCATTCAACTCCTGGAGAGACTTAATTGAGGCTCGATGTGGAATCAACATCTCAGGTAGATGCATACATGATCTCAGCTTTGCAGAAGTCAATGGCACTATCCTTAGCCTTTGGTCAGAGAATCGCAGATCCAGTCGTTTCCTACCGTGTGGTGGGGGAAGCAAAGTGCTATTTGAGAAGAAAGTGGAGCGAAGTCTGAGTACCTTAGATGTCCTTTGTGTGAACCAATGTGAGGAAAAAATTCTGATAGAACAGAACTTCTACAAGGGTGGAAAGTTAACGTGGTGGAATTTCTATTTCTCGGAGCAGGCCGGATCCACACCGTTTATCAAACGAGACCACTTTGACTACATCAAGGATACAATCATGCCTGATTTATGCTCCCTGAGAAAAGCCTGTGTGTTCTTTAACCTCATGCATGTACCTGGATGTGGTGGGACAACTTTGGCCATGTACCTATTGTGGTCTCTCCGGAACACATTTCGTTGTGCTCTCCTCAGGAACAACAATGCTGACTTTGCTGAAGTAGCCAGTCAGGTGACCAAACTTCTCATGTATAAATATCAGGAGCAGCTGCCACGTGTCCCTGTTTTGCTGATGATAGATGACTTTGAAAATATGGAAAAGGTATGTGACCTGCAGCAGCTCATTGAAAAAGAATGCGAAGAGAAAAAAATTCAGTCTAAGTCTGCACAGGTGGTTGTCTTGAACTGCATGAGATCAGAGTCTTCTGAAATGACTGGGCAAACTGCAGATACTGTATTCATTGGAAATAATCTCTCTGAGAGGGAACAGAAACAGTTTGAGGAAAAACTAGTCGAAATTGAGACAACTTACAAGAACGCTGTGCCTATGAAGGTTCTCAGTCATCCAGTTCATCGTAGTCAAAGGAGCTTGCAAAGACAAGCGTTCTGAAGAACCTGAAGAAGCTTCTCAGATGAGAGGTGAAACATCTTCAAGCAACTTAAAGAAGTCCAGACAATTACAAACGATGTAAGATGGCGCTGGATAATGGATAATGCACTTTTTAAAACTTCTGGAACCAGCTCCTTCATCTATTCGAGAGCGGAGCTGCTGGCACTAAGAACAAAGGAACAGACCGGCCTGCGACACAACATCCCGGCTGAGATAAAGAGGAGCTACAGAGGCTGCAAGGCTGGAGTGAGGAAAGCGGATCACCGGAGGTGATTCAAACCGACATCAATCCCGACAGTGATAATGGGCAACGTGAACTCGCTACAGAATAAAATGGATGAACTGTGTGCTCTGAACAACCACCGACTGTACCGTGAGTGCAGTTTGTTTATCTTCACGGAGACGTGGCTAACCGAACTAACGCCACAGGCTAAAGTAGACCTATGCAGTTTCACATCCGTGAGACATCCGTGAGACATATGTGGTTGGAGGATGAGGAGGAGGTCTCCATTTCTCCACCGGTTCCCTCTTCCAGAAGGAAACGTTGCCCTCGCCACCGCCACTCCTCTCCCCAGTCATCTGTTCTGCAACCTGGTCCTGCTGGAGGGTCCGAGGGGCCCGTCCGGCCTTCATCTGTTGTTCCCGCTGGGGGTTCTGGAGAACCGCACCAGCCTTTGTTTGCCTCCGCTGGAGGGTCCGAGGGGCCCGTCCAGCCTTCTGCCTCCGCTGGAGGGTCCGAGGGGCCCGTCCAGCAACAGCAACCTGCCTCCGCTGGAGAGTCCGAGGGGCCCGTCCAGCAACAGCAACCTGCCTCCGCTGGAGGGCCCGAGGGGCCCATCTAGCAACCTGCCTCTGCTGCAGTGCCGTCGCCTGCAGCGCCACCCTCCTCGTCTGGTCTAGCCTCCGAGTCTTCATCCTCGCCTGGTCCAGCTTCAGCTTCGCCTGGTCCAGGTTCAGCTTCGCCTGGTCCAGCTTCAGCTTCAGCTTCGCCTGGTCCCGTGGCAGCCACGCCACCGTCTGGACCACATCCTGCGCCTCAACATCGCCGGCCTCCTTCCAGGCCACGTCCACGCCCTGTCCGGCCTGCACGTCCACACCCTGTCTGGCCACCTTCCAGGCCGTTGGCTGGACAGCGGCGACTGCCCTGCTCACGGCCAGCCTCCGGACCTGCCCTGTCGCCGCCGTTGCCTTCCGCCCGGTCGGCCTCCGGGCCGGCCCCCTGAACTTTTTCGGAACTGTTTTCTTGGCCGGCCTCCGGACCACCTTCGCCTGGGTCGCCGTTGTTGCCATGCGCACGGTCGGCCCCCTGAACTGTTTCCACGTCACCGCCGTTGCCGTGCGCACGGTCGGCCCCCTGAACTGTTTCCACATCGCCGCCACTGCCTTCCGTGTGGTGTGGTTTTTGAGTTTATTATATTATTTATCATTTCTAGTCTTTGGTTTCTTTGTTAGAGTTTTGTCTTATGGTTCAGTCTCTGTGTAATCCTTAGTTGCTGTCTCCCCTGTCGGCTATATCTCCGTGTCTGTGTCTGCCCTGGTCCCACGTCTCTGTTCCCTCTGTAGTGCCTGCCTGTGAGTCTCCACTGGAGGGTCCGAGGGGCCCGTCCAGCAACAGCAACCTGCCTCCGCTGCAGCGCCACCACCTGCAGCGCTGTTGCCTGCAGCGCCACCACCTGCAGCGCCACCACCTGCAGCGCCGTCGCCTGCAGCGCCACCCTCCTCGTCTGGTCTAGCCTCTGAGTCTTGATCCTCGCCTGATCCAGCGTCCGAGTCTTGATCCTCATCTGGTCCAGCCTCCGAGTCTTCATCCTCGCCTGGTCCAGGCTCCAGCTTCAGCTTCGCCTGGTCCAGCTCCAGCTTCAGCTTCAGCTTCGCCTGGTCCAGCTTCAGCTTCGCCTGGTCCAGCTTCAGCTTTGCCTGGTCCAGCTTCAGCTTCGCCTGGTCCCGTGGCAGCCACGCCACCGTCCGGACCACATCCTGCGCCTCAACATCGCCGGCCTCCTTCCAGGCCACGTCCACGCCCTGTCCGGCCTGCACGTCCACACCCTGTCTGGCCACCTTCCAGGCCGTTGGCTGGACAGCGGCGACTGCCCTGCTCACGGCCAGCCTCCGGACCTGCCCTGTCGCCGCCGTTGCCTTCCGCCCGGTCGGCCTCCAGGACTGTTCTTTGGACTGTTGTGCCGTCAGCCTCCGGGCCGGCCGCCTGAACCGCCCGGATTTGGACTGTTGTGCGGTCAGCCTCCGGGCCGGCCCCCTGAACTTTTTCGGAACTGTTTTCTTGGCCGGCCTCCGGACCACCTTCGCCTGGGTCGCCGCCGTTGCCGTGCGCACGGTCGGCCCCCTGAACTGTTTCCACATCGCCGCCACTGCCTTCCGTGTGGTGTGGTTTTTGAGTTTATTATATTATTTATCATTTCTAGTCTTTGGTTTCTTTGTTAGAGTTTTGTCTTATGGTTCAGTCTCTGTGTAATCCTTAGTTGCTGTCTCCCCTGTCGGCTATATCTCCGTGTCTGTCTGCCCTGGTCCCACGTCTCTGTTCCCTCTGTAGTGCCTGCCTGTGAGTCTGTGTCTGTAAGTTCAGTCTGTGTTATGTTTCCTGTTTTACTTTGAAAGTATGTGTCTCATGTAAATGCGTCTGGTTTTTCTTCCTTTGTCTCGTTAGGCCTGATTTGCCCCAGCTGTGTTTCCCTCCTGTTACCCATTCCCTGATTGCTCCCTCTGTGTATTTAAGCCCTGTGTTTCTCTGTGTCCGTGTCGCGATCTACCCTCATTTATGCTGTGTGTTCTGTCTGCCTGCTTATGTAAGTTTATTTGGATTTTTGTTACGTTTTGCCATCCAGTAATAAAAGCTGAGTTTGAAGTACACTTTTGCCTGCCGTGAGTCTGCACTTTGGGTCCACTACTCCCGCCTGCACACAGCGACACATGACACCTCAGGAATTCAGTCATGTGATCTGTGTGTGTGTGTTTACATCCCCCCGAGGGCTGCCTGTGAGGAAATACACACAGTTATGGCATTTCTCCTGCGGTGTTGCTATCAGTGTGTGAAGAGTGGGAGAAGAGGGTTGCATTGACAATCCAACACAATGGGCAGCACATTGAACACATTTTATAAGTGGTCAGAAACTTAACTCATGAAAGAATAAACTTATGTTGAAACCAAGCACACCATTGTTTTTCTTGTGACATTACCAATAAGTTTGATGTGTCACATGGCCCTCTTCCTATTGAAAAAAACAAAAGTTGTATCCAAGATGGCCAACTTCTAAATGGCCACCATGGTCACCACCCATGTTGAGGAGTTTGCCCCCTCACACATACTAATGTGCCACAAACAGGACTTTAATATCACCAACCATTCCCATTTTAATACGGTGTATCCATATAAATGGCCCACCCTGTATATTAACCTGTCTGGCGTTTGAAATTCTGACACTTGACGTTTTATCATTTTGTCTTATATTACTTATGCAGTTTTGTTTAAACAGCATGATTTGTTTTTTTTGTTTTCCATGTAAAAGCTAGCACTGAGTTTTATATCCATAATCACATACTGTGTATGCTACCATTGTATGAAGTTTATTATCTTACTTATCAATCAATCAATTAATCAATCAATCAAGGCTTTATTCGCCACGTGCAGGTTGCCCTGCAGTGAAATGGGACCCCCCCTTCGACCTTACACACACAACACAGACATCACATGGGGATACAGGTCGGAGATCGGTAGCGTTACAGAAAAAACACTGAAATATACACTACAATGGGAAAGTACAAGAGGAAAAAAAGAGGTGCTGGGCTCCTATGGGAGGACAGCATGAGAACAGGAAACAAAAAAACTCCTCTGCACAAAAAAGCACATAAATGTCCAGCTCATGCCTCATCAGTAACTAATTACCGATTACTTCCCCCAAAAAGTAATCCCGTTACTTTACTGATTACTTATTTTCAAAAGTAATTAATTACTTAGTTACTTAGTTACTTTTTAAAAACACAATTTACAACCTGAATAGGTGATAAAGTGATAGATCTTTCAGCCCAATTCTACTTTTTCTGCATAATCCATCATACAAAATGTAATCAAACGGAAAAGTAACGCGTTACTGCCCATCTCTGTTCTTCAGTATTGAACAGCAGAAATTGGGCTTTCTTGTCCAAGGTCATTTAAGTGAAAAAAAAAAAAAGACAGCAGCCGACAGCGCTTTGAACAATGGTAGACTGGTGGGTAATAAGAAAATGAATAATGCAGAAAACAGAGATTTGAGACGGGAAACTGTTCTTGAAGTACAGCGAGAGAGAGAGAGAGAGAGAGAGATGTGCATGAAGTGTGATTTTTATCGTGGTGGAAGCAAAACAGCAAAAGTCAGAGGGAATTCATGACGACATTTATCAAATGTGAAGCGTGGTTTGCTGCTTCTTTTGCTGCTGGCTCTGTGAATTTTGGTTGGAGAGAGACAAAACCTGCAGCTCAGAATCTAGCGCAAAAAGACGTAAACACAGCATGGACGGTGGGCTCGGTGAGCTCCAACAGCGTATCCGTCTACAGGCCGTTGGGTGAGAAAGCCGGGAAAGACAAAACTGATTCTGATGCGTCGGATCCGCTCTGTATTTACGTCTTTGTGTGGAATCCGTGTACCTGCTCTCATTTGCTGTTTGGTGATTGTTGAAATAGTTTTGTGAGCTTTAATCTGAGAATCTGGCGTTTCTGGCAAAACACAGTTATATTTAAAAGTCAATTCAGGATTTAATGAATCGATATCACTTTATTCAAGCTACTCACCTCCCTCTCTCCACCTGCACTTTCAACTGAACCACGGCCAATCAGAGAGGTCCCATCCCTGACTATCTCTGATTGGTTTAGTCCACGATAGGGGCATAATGTGTGTCTGTTGTTGACCACACGGAGAGTTGCAGAGATTTTTTTTGTTTTTATTACCCGAACAGTTTGTCGCACTGGTGCGACCAAAGATTTTTTTTTAGTCGCACCTTTGGAAAAATTTGGTCGCTTTTCCGACCAAATTGGTCGCACTCTAGAGCCCTGATCAGGATGCTGATACCTTGAGGACTGTGGGCATTCTCCTGGCTCTGGGCTTCAATCGACTGATTTAACTTACTTCTTAAAAAGTATGTGTCAATGTGAGGCCTCTTTCTCAGCTCGCTGAGGCACTTCTTCCTGCCTTGGTGGATTTTAAGGCCCGTGTCGGCTGATAGTTTTGACCAGCCACAAATGCAGTTCTGCAGCTTCTTTCCTACCATCATTGATGGTCCATTACTTGCAATGCTGGTTCATCATTGGTACCGATCGTGGCTCAAGAGTTGGCAGTTCGTCTTGTAATCGGAAGGTTGCTTTAACCGGTCGTTGCGTCCTTGGGCAAGACACTTCACCCGTTGCATACTGGTGGTGGTCAGAGGGTCTGGTGGCACCAGTGTCCGGCATCCTCGCCTCTGTCAGTGCGCCCCAGGGTGGCTGTGGCTACAATGTAGCTTGCCATCACCAGTGTGTGAATGTGTGTGTGAATGGGTGGATGACTGAACGTGTAAAGCGCTTTGGGGTCCTTAGGGACCAAGTAAAGCGCTATACAAATACAGACCATTTACCATTTACCGTTCCGTGGTTCGTTGACATTAAATTCCTCCAGAAAGGATCTTCTTCCGCCCCATTGCTTTGCAGACCCTAGGGGTATCTTCTCCTTTACAATTTCCCTAGCAATATTGGGTGTACCCAAGTATGCTAAAAAGCGCTGGGTCCTGCTGGTATGAGGTGCTAACTCACACCAGCCCCATTAGGGTCTATTCCCTCCTGTCAGCATTCTTTCCAGGCTGTCATCTGGTCTTTCCCTAATTGTCAGCTGCCCTTTTGCAGTTGCCACCGGATCACTCCAGAGCACTGATTCAGTAAAAGGACTAGATGTTACAATCCCTGATAATGCATTGCTTCAAATGGAGAAAATCTTGAGGGATGTCTGTTATGAGGAAAGGCAGCCCAGAAACTTTACCAGCGGCACACATCTTTGTGTGCCTCAACTTTCTGTCTTTTGCCCAAGCTAATCTGCCATTTTTACCTTTGTTAGGTTTAGGAATTAGAGATCTGATCTAGATTATCATATTAAAATTTGGGACACATCATCAGTAGTGGACCTTGGATTCATCAGGTGTTTCGACCATTATCACTAGACACCCTCATCCAAGAGGCCCTAGCAGTGTTGATCAGTCCCTGGAGTGTGTCACTGATTTATGTTACATTATTATTTCTTTTCTTTCTTCTGTTTAGTTTTCTACATTTTTTTTCTTTTATCTATTGACTGCAACTGAGAAATAATACTTACCTCTTTAACATTTATGGAGCCTCACTTCTTCAAAGGGATCGAAAAGGTGATAGAGAGAAGTACGATAAAAGGGACAAGATAGGAGAGAGCAGAGAGGAGAGCCGGAAGGGGGGCGCTCGATCTGGCTTCCCACACCTCCCTGCCGGATCGGGCTGTACGCTCTACCTCCCCACTGCCTCCTAGAAAAGGGAAGAAGAGCAGAGGGGAAAAGAGCGGAACATTTTTCCTTTTCTTTTCTTTCATTCCTCCTTTTGGTTTCACTATCATGAGGTTAACTGCACAGTCCCCAGGAGGCCCTGAGACAGCTGTATCAGTCAACCAGCAAAATTTCTAATGTTATGTTTTACCCTTTTGATGATGAGTCTATTAGACTCCATTCCCCAGATTTCACTCCATTAAAAGTTTCCGAGAGGAAAGAGGAAATGAGGGGGACTGGCAGTGTTTGTGAACGACAGATGGTGTAAACCTGGGCACATCACTGTGAAAGAACAACTCTGCAGCAGAGACATTGAGCTATTAGCCATTAGCATGCGTCCGTACTACCTCCCCAGGAAATTCTCGCATGTTATCATGTTAACAGTTGAAGAAATTGTTCAGCTCTTTGTCTGTCTGTCCTGTATAACTTCATCATTCAACTCAACACATCTTTCCTGCTGTTCCGTTCGAGTGTGTGCTCCAGCTTCCTCCTGTAGGAGTCCTAGCACCCTCAGGTCATGCTGTACTACTTTCCTGTTTCCACACCTGGAGGCTTTTTTCTTTTTATACATAAGGTCTTTCAGGTCACCAGTTATCCTAAGATTGGATTAATGGGCAGATTAATGGATGATACTTAAACTGCATTATATTGTTACAGCTTAAAAAAAATTATATAATGCAAATTACAGAAAACCCCAAAATTGAAAGAACACACAGTGGAAAGCTGTGAATAAAAGGAATATCAAAAAGCCTGTAAAAAGTATTTCTGAAGTTTGGAGTAAGCTTTACTCCTTAAAGAATTTAGGACATCATCCTCCTCACTGGTCACATCCAGAGCAAACAGGTTGGTTTTCATTTACTTCTCTTTCCCCTTTTATCCACTCTGTCTCCTCCTTTTTTCCTCTTTCTTTAAAAAATGGTTTTAGGAATAGAGAGGAGGCAGAACTGGAAATATGTCCCATCTTGGCCTAAACAACACAGATTCAGTGCAGGAGTGTCTGTCCCTTTCAGTTTACCAGGACAACGGTGACCAATAGTTCACCTTTTCATTCATTTTACATCACTGTTGTCATTTTATCTCTAAAACAAATACAGTGGAGAACAGCTACTTGGACACAGGGTAAGTTTTATATCTGCTGCTTGTGTTGTCGCAGAAAGAGTTTGATTTCTTGATTAATTTGATTTTTACTTTAGGTTTGACATCAAGTCAGTAAGCAAATGAAAGGTGAGAGAATCGTATGTTTGAGCAGGAGTTTCTGATTTGTACTTCATAAAGATCACAGATAGCAGTGTGACTGGAGAAGAAAGTGACTTGGACAATGATGCATGTGAACGGTGCGTGTAGCCTATGTGTGTGTGCTTAAAAATGCCACTTCTGTGTGATGTTTTGCCTTATAGGAGCTAAACTAATGTGTGGCATAAAATTCTAGAAATGTAATTTATCTGACATGTTAAACTAGTGTAGCATTCCTAAACATCCTATAAAACCAGTTATGTTTGGAAGTAAACTTAGGTAAACTAATTATTGTTCAAACAAGTGAAGTCACAAGCTCTGTGACACATGATTTCACTACCAGTGAGATATAACAAGATAACTTTGTATTCTAGGAAGATCATTTTTTCCATGAGATCAAATGGGGAATCTGCTGCTTAACAAATTTTTAGTAATTGCATGGATATAGATATCTGGCAATTAGTTCTAGCTAACAAACTAACTAACTGTTGGAAAATACAATCACCAAAACTGTAGCACAGTCTTCTTGAATAGCACAGTCTTGTATAATTCGCCGCAAAGCAGACATATTATTGGTCAGATAACTGCATAACAAATGCTCAAATAACAGCACAAGCAACAGCACAAACAGCCCAGTTAGCTGAGGTGAAGCCTAGCAAAATGCTAGCTATCAATCAAAGAGGCCACACCCCTAATCTTGCATAACTGCTTTTCACCCTGCTTTTACTATGAAAACAAAGTTGACATTTTTTTTTTTTCTTTTTCACAGGTGTCTTTTAAGTTTTTTCTGAAGATGAGAAGGCATCAGTTGTTACCGTTGTGTACCCTTCTGGGTGTCGTGTTTGCAGGACTTCTTCCTAAGCTCAGTGCTTGGGAAGGTAAGTTCAGTCAAGTCAATCTCATTAAAGAAGCGGCAGAAGTCATTTTACAGATGTTAAGTTTTCATCAGCACTCAGTGGGATTTTTATTGTCTAAAATATTTAGTCTCTATTTACACCTGCTGGACTGGTTATTTTTATTATTGCAGTTATTATATTTTGGACCTGAATTCAAAAAGTTCTTCTCAATATTGGGCAAAAGCTTTAAAATAGACACATCAGAATATATGAAACTGTATGTTTATACTGTACTGTACTGTATAAAATATGTCTAGGGGTCATCGCACAGGACATACTCTAATGCCCACTTGAAACATCACACCATAACTGGGACCCAGTTTTTGTTTGGCTGTAGTTTTTATTATATATATTGTATCTTAAGAGCTATATAACTGAAAGCATCACATTGCTAAAAATCAGAAGCTGTAACTGTAAGTTCTTCTATCCAAAATACCTAACCCTTTACCACATAATTTAATATGAATATAAAATACTGCATAAATCTGATATTTGAATATCCTTTTTAAAAGATTTTTTGTGGCATTTTTGCCTTTTTTTTAACCTGGTAGAGGAGTTCAGCACCAAGCTGAACTGGTGTACTGATATTAGAATGACACCTTTGATAGCCATAACTATTGATAGATATTGTTTGACTGACATAATTTTTTTTTAACTCTTTCAGCTGCAGAAATTGAAAAATGAGACATAATTTTCCTGCTCAATAGTGCAATGGAAACAGCAGCCATCAACAGTGCCTGTAAATTGATCAGGAGGTTTGTGGAAAGCACGCCAATCAGTCCAGTTGCAGTTTAAGTGGGTATCACCCAGTTTAGTGCTTTCCTGAGACTCCGGATAGCTCTCAACACCCACGGTAACAGAGACACAATCATTTCTGCTTTGGGTAATTTCCAATCAAGACCACGACAGATAGTCAACATTGGAGCAGCACTGAACTTTGTCCAGGAAAATATGTTGTACTGCCTGAGAGGGGCAGCCATATTCAGCAGGGAGTACCCCAGCTTGTACTGTTGCTGAAATGTGCAATGACAGTGTGGAAGAATCTGCAACAGCTAATGGGTGTGTTGATTCAGGCTGCAGGCTCCAAGGCTGCTGACAAACAGGAGCTCAAGCAGATTGCTTTTCCAGACAGTATTGTGTTCATGACGAAGGACTTCCGACTACTACTTAGGAAAACCACCGAAAATTCTTCATGCTCTGTCTTATTTAGCCCCATAATGCCAGGTACTGCTCTTTGTCTCTTAGATTCAATACACCTAACTTAAACTGCACATCACAGTGATGTTTAATTCATGCAGTACATAAAGAAAAGCATGAATAAATGGGTGGAAATACATCTCATTCAGACGCTTCTAAATTAATGAAAACCACTAAAATCCTGTTCTCGCACCAAAAGAAACATGATGAAGTTGAAGTGAACACTAAACACCAGGTTGTTCTGGTGACGCGAGAGATGTTTTTAAAAGGTTTCATTTGTAGGCACTTTGGCCCTGCATCTCTGTGGTTTGGAGTTTATGATTATAATTGCAGAAAGCAATTAATGAGTTCTTGTGCTTTTCCTTGGTGTTGGAGGTAACCACAGTGCAACCACGAATAGTGCTCAGAGACATTGTCTTCCTGGTGGATTGCTCAAACAGTATTGGCAGTAGTAACTTGCCCTGCGTGAGAGAATTCATGATCAGTGTTATCAACCACCTGCATGGACGTGTCTTGTGCAGTTTGCTGACCATCCAAAAGTAGAATTTTACTTGAACACCTACCACACCAGACAAGAAGTTATAGACAAACTGCCTCAGCTGATGCTAACTGGAGGCTCAGTTGTGAATACAGGAGCTGCTATGAGTTATACCCTTAAAAAACATGTTTTCTTCCACTAATTGTGGACCTAATACTGTGGCCACAAGATCTGCTGGATACGGTGATAAATTATGTTTTCTTTTTAATAGTTACTTCAAGCTTGGGGATAAAGCCCACAGACAGACCATGAATCCTTTGAACCATAAAGAACCTGTAAATAATTTTACCTTATCTGGAAACTGCTTCTCCATGTAGCTCTGCACCGTGTAACAAAAAGGTGTTTGATCAGACTTTTCTTTTTGGTCATTTTGATTCAGATGATGACATAACATTCACAGGACTGTTGCACTATAGTGCATATTAAACCTAGAAGTTTTACCTGTTTTACCTTTACCTTGGACACCCGACCCAAAATCCATAAAGTGAGTTTTGCACTGCCAGCACTCCTGCTAAACAACCTTAAAAGGATGTGACTCACTATGTCTCTGTATGCTGAAAAAGTATGTAAACATAAGTTTAACTTCACTGGAGGAGGATCATTTTTTCCTTTCCTGCATTTTTTGCAGTTACCAGTGGTAATTCTTTTCAGTACATATGTAACACCCCCTCTGGCCACAATGTGGCAGTGTTCCCAGTCAAATTTTACACACAGAAGCTTGTATGTAAATCTGGAAGTATCCAAAAGATGAAACAGAGAAAGTGTTTCATTTTGTCTCCTGGTTAACATGGTTACAGCACTTTTCTCTTTTTCCCACGGTTACAGTATTGAGTGTCCCTGCCTCTTTTGCACAAGACCAAGGTTCGATTCCCTGATTGAGAGATACTCCTTGTCTTTCTCAACCTTTAGAAAAGCAGAGTGCACACTGTGTGTAGGTCTTGAGGTAGGTTGGTGTTTCAGAGAATAGATTGTCAGGAATAGATCGTCTTTCTGTGCTTGGTTTTCTCTACAGTGTAAGAATATAAAAATACAGATGCAATAAAATTGGTCTTAATTTTAAGCACATGAAAACAGCACAAGCTGCATTTGTATGTCTTATGTATATTTTGTCTTTTTACTATGCACTTTATTAACACAGGACACTCAACCCTCATTAGACTAAGCACATAACAGACATCTATTAAAACGCATTTATAGTTTGCTACTACTTCTACATACATGAGAGATTAAGGCCAACACCTGTAAATATCTTCCCCTTTTCAACTGCCAAATTCTTCTTTTCATTCTGATAAAAAAAAAAAAAACAACAACTACAAAACACGACAGCTATATTTTCCTGCCACAGCTGGAACCCAGTATGAAAATGGTGTTTAGATTGAATTACGAAATATAGTAAATAACTTTGAAAAAGTGCTGTTATGGAGTAGAAATTCAGAAGACTTCATGTTTGCGCTAAGCCCCTGATATTTGAAGGTCCAGATGATTTTCCCTACCTATATCTGTGAAAAATTGTTTCTAATATGTGCAGTGTGGATCTTACAGTTTTCCAAGCTACTGCATTTGATCAATAAATCAACATTTCTATGAAGTGGTGCTTTTCCAACTGTCCAAATACGCAATTCTCCTGCTTCCGTATAACAACTCTTCTTCGAGCATGGTGTACGCTCTACAACTGCTGTTAATGTTTCTTCTGCAGTCTGAATATTTACTGTCATTTCACCTCCGTGCTCTCTGTAGTATTTATCATTACCTTCTTTACCTACATTAATCAATATAGGAGGTCACTAGACGTTATTGTATTATTGAGTAACTTTCATGTTTTAATTCCTGCTATTTCAGTTGATGTTGGTGGTAAATAATCTGTACATTTTGCATTTAGTGAAATACTATACCTACTGCCTTTGGCCTTAATAATACACATCAATTTTTTCTCATTAATGAAATGTTTGAACCACTGGTTCCCCACAGTGCTATATGTGGTGAACTTGCCCCACCATAATCATTTCCCTTGCAGACGTTCACCAGGAAAATATATTCCGCTGTGGTGGCGAGAAGGCTCTGGCACCCTGCTGATCCCTGGATTCAGGAGTAATGTGAATTGGCCACAAAACAGTAAACCAGATCTTCACCCTTGTTTGACAATGGGTGATGGACCATCCAGGATTATGGATTATGTCCTTTTGGGTTCAATATTCCAGGCCATTAGGTCCTCATATAATTTAGGCGAGAGCTGTGTTTGCAACCTTCCATCAAAGTGGAGGAACACAGATTCATGTTGCTATGCTTGAATGCTTCATAGTTTGGTGTTAAGCAGCTTAATAAACAAAAAGATACAAACAAAAAACCCTTCTTATGGAAATGGTTTGCAGTGCAAACACTGGCTGAATGGAAGGGACCGATTGCTTTCTTTTGTAGATTGTCTCATAAGAAGTCATTTAAAAGTCATCAGTGATCCAGGTGATTGCACTTGGCCCAGCTGTGATCATTTTAACTGAAGAAAACGTGAAGTGTTATTCTACTTACTCGGTTATATACTTTGATTTTGTTTCCACTGTTGAGAACACACAGGGTGATTTTATACTACAAATGTACATGTGTTAGTCAAACATAAACAGAAAAGTGCTGTTGCATTAGCACTATATATTTTATATGAATAAGGGCCATACACCATTGAGTCCTTCCAGTTAAAAAAAAAACTGCGATTTAACAGTCATTTTTAAATTCAGATCTCTTAACATCCAGCAAATGATAGGTGGGGTGTGTTTCGCTACTCCAAAGCAATGACGGTAGAAAATAGGTCCAAAGTCTCAACGTGGGCATCTATGGGGACTTTGGAGCCTCAAGGGGACGTAAGTGGAACCGCAACTTTTAGTACCTCGCTGTTGCTTCACTTTCAGCTGTGGCACCCGCTGCTGGGAGGCACGGCGGAGATAGCTGCAACTGATGCAGTGATGCGCAGTAGGAGGATGCTTTTAATCCCTCAGTTTTTAATTTTTCACAAATTTCAGCTCTTAGATATTATACATGTGCTTTAAAATTCAGTTTAACTATTCAGTTGAGAAGGAGGGCGCTCTTTCAACCCTGGAACTGAATCTTTCCACTGTTCCACTCCCAGTGGAACATTTCAAGGACCTCATAGACTGACGCACTGACTTATTTGGGAGGGTTTCCGGGATCAAAGGATTTACAATATCGTTTCACAATTAATCAAGACGACGAAAAGAACATGATACAATGCTGACAAATCACGGAGGAAGTCACCCATCTCGCAACAAGTATCGTTATGGAAAGAATAATCGAAACACACGGACAGTTTTGGTTAGGTTTCAATTCCTGAGAATGACCCGCCCAGCTGAAGTCTTCTTCCTCAGTCTTCTCTCATCTGTATCCTCCGCAAACAAGGAGAAGCCTCTTTGTTTTATTGCTCTCCAAAACTGCTACATTAACCTGGCTACGGAGCCGAGAGGACTGAAGAGCGGACTGAATGAAATGTGAGTGAGTTTTGGTCAGTATTTGTATTTGTTTTGAGCCTTCATTGTTATAAAGATAAATGGAAAAATAGTAAATGCGTAGTAAGGATGCAACCAGTTATTTTTTGTGGTTCTTCGTTTTACTTTACAGGGTTTGCCTTTCTAAGATGACACTTCGCTTACTTATATTACCTTACATTACAGATCTTCCTGTCTCCACTTAATACCTACTGTATCACATTTAAAAAGAAAAAAGTCAGTCGGCTCGGGTCCTTAACCAGTTTTTTGAATGATTCTGTTGGTTCTGTTGCCTTAAGTCTTTTGGATTTGTGGATTGAACAAAAACATTAAACACTAAAGCCACTTCCTGGTTTTATTCTAACCTCTAGCTGGCATTGTAGAGCACACCACTGAAACCACTGGTGTGCTTCTGAATCAGAAGTACGGAAGAGGATTAGAACCATTAAAAAATGTGGGGAGTCATTTGGAATTGTAATAGAAAATTTCTATTATTCTCATTTAAAGTGTTGAAGTGGCTTATGCATATGCTTAGTTTTAACACTGTAATAGACTGTTCAGTGTAAGTTTCTAAAACTATATTAACTTATTTCAGCCTCAGTAGTTGGAGAAGACAACTCCCTCTGCAGGTGCTAATAACGACAAGGGCACAAAACAACGAGCCTCGTGATGTGTGGTGTGATAAGTTTGTGACTTTTCCCCTCTTCCTTGTAATGGATAAAGAAGTGGGAGCACTACTTCTGTTTCAGAGCTCTCATGACTGTAGAACTGTGATGTTTGATTTGTGTTAGCTCTCCTGCTTACAGTAATTTAAATGCCTTGACCACAGCTGACCTGTATTATTATACGTATTATCGAGGCTGCTGTCTCGATGTAACTAAACATCCTCTTTCAAATAAAAAAAGAACTGAACTGAACTGAGGATAAGTGGTGAGACCACAGGCTGCTTCCTGGTTTTAAGGAAGGAAGCAGTGTTTCTGTATCTTGCTTCTGTGTTTGTTCCTTGCATGTGTGAATGCAACAAAGAGCTGTGTTAACTGCCGACACTTTTCAGAAGTGTTTGTAAGGTCATGCAGTGATCTCCAACACAGGTCTGTTTCTAATGCAGTACAGGCCTGAACCCTATCAAGATCTAAGCTCTGCGTCCTGGCTCCTGTGTGCAGAAACCTCTCTAGAGTCTCTGAATCTTTCATTTATTAAATTGTTGAAATAATTGCCCAGTTTCATAGAATGATGAATTCCCCATATTTACTTTAAAAACGCTCACCTTCTCTGGGATGTTCTTTCAAAAGACAGTCAAATTATACAAATTTTATTCAAAATATTTGTTTAGCACTATACTGTTTTTCCAGTTTTTAGTTTCACAGGTGCCAACTTATGGTAAGTTATAGGTTTTCAGCAATATATGCTGCCATCCAGATTACATCTTTTTCAAGTTCTTGCTTATTTCATGAAGACAATGCTAAGTCATATACTACATGAATTCCAATTGTGTGGTTGCTGGGTAACCAATTGCTAAACAGCCCACCCTGTAATCAATACTTGGCACCTATCGAGACCACAGAAAGGAGACCAAAAACTGTATATATACTGAAATCCTGTATAGCAAAGCACATCTTAACGATTATTGAGATTAACAATGTCATACATATTCCCCCTGAAACTAAATAAATTAGTCTCGTTGGTTCTTAAATCCCTCCCTTGTTACTCCTAAACTGCCTCAGCCATGTGTTTATAATACTTCTACTTTTTTGCAGCATTACCAATATGTGTGAAAAGTTGACCAGCCATCATTGATGATCAGGAAAAATTAAGGTGAGGCTGAACTTGCTTAATTTGAGTTACAATCAATACAGTTCCTTTTCCTCTATTGCTAATATTTCTATTTAAATTATTTTGTAGCATCACTAATCTATATTTGTGAAAGAGGAAGCAGTACTGTCATGGCAGATCAAGGTGAAATGAAGGTAAGTAAAAATTGAAAAATGCTTCAATAAAACAAATATTAAGAAGTGAGCTTTTATAAATTAAAACATAGGGTTCATGTTTTAAACTGTTCCACATAATACTAGACATATTCACTAAATATTGAAGTGTCTAATAATTAATTTAGAAATTAGGAATGTTAACTGGACTTTATATTTCAGTGCCAGGAGGATGATCTGTCATCTGACATACAAGATTGGAGTAAACATCAAGTGAGGCAATGGGTTCTCCAATTGGATCGCGTGGATGACAAAGTTGCTGAAATATTGTTTAATGAAGACATCAATGGTGAAAGTCTTCTGCTTTTAGATACAACTGACTTAACCAAAATTGGTGTGACTTTTGGACCGGCTAAACTTCTCATTCGTGCCAGAGATGAAGTTGTGAAATTTAAAAAAGAAGAGCCAGTAGGTTCTAGAAACCAGCCTGGGAAACCGTGCAAGCCGTATCCATTTTGTAGATACCACGATACATTCAGATACACGGAAAGCAGCATTCTTGATGTTACAGAATCAGGTGCCTCAGATTTGATTGAACCCTGCCATGAGTACAAAGCTTTCACCAGCACAACAGAAGAAACTAAAATGGACAAGTTCACATCTGAGGTCATTCGCTTTGCAGCTGCCTGCATGAACAGCCGCACCAACGGCACCATACATTTTGGAATAGGAGACAAACCGGAGTTCATCCCATGGTCAAGTGTTGGGAGTGGTTGTTGAGGACAGAGAGGCTTTTGCAAATGAACTCAAATCTGCCATTAATGGGTATTTTGAATATAAACATAAACAAGCTGCTCAGACATGCATCAAACCTCCACGATTTGTTGGAGTTCTCAACAAGAACATGACATCATCTGACAAATGTGTCATAGAAGTCGACGTTGTTCCAGAGACTACGATCTGTAAAGAAAACGGCTACCACACAAAAACCATAAAAAAAGGCAAGAAAAAAGGCAAAATGAAAGAAACTGAATCAGAACCATCAAAATGTTTCTTTATCCGTGATGGTGGTAGCAGTACAAATCTTCTTGCGCGACCAAACAAGCGAGAGTACGAGCAGTTTCTAGAAAGTATGGCTCAGCGATTAGAACTCCGGAAAAAGGCAGAAGAGAAGCACCTCAGTGTGATAAAAAACAGCACTCAGGGCTCTAGACTCAGTAACATGATCACTGGTGGCTCGCTGTCTTTAGATAAATCAAATGTTGAGCAGTATGTGATAATAACTAACAAGTCACACCCAAGCCAGTTAGATTATCTAAAATTTCTTGTAGATCTGAACCCAACAGCGGTGTTGGACTTTGATCCAGAATCAGCTAAAGAGGGCTTAGAGCAATATTTTGACCAGCAGAGCCCAGTAAATGTTCATTCACCGGCACGATATAAAATCACAGAAGGAGTTGAAGACATTGCGAACAAGTTGAAATTAACTCAAAACACCAGCTGGGTGTTCTGCAATGGAGGCATTGAGCATGAGTCGCCCTCAGACATTGACCAGTGGTTAATGGATAAGGGAGCCTCCGTCAGAGATGTGATTTCCTTCTTGTGTCGCAAAGATGTCCTTCCAAACAAGAGGTTCCTCGTCATTTTTTTAATTTTGTCAAGAGTAAGTGAGAAGATGGACCCCCTTGTGGAGACTTTCAGTACATTCTGGCAGGAACTCAGAGGCACAGATCAGATCCTTTGCATATGTGACAATGACAAAGCATTCAACTCCTGGAGAGACTTAATTGAGGCTCGATGTGGAATCGACATCTCAGGTAGATGCATACACGATCTCAGCTTTGCAGAAGTCAATGGCACTATCCTTAGCCTTTGGTCAGAGAATCGCAGATCCAGTCGTTTCCTACCATGTGGTGGAGGAAGCAAAGTGCTATTTGAGAAGAAAGTGGAGCGAAGTCTGAGTACCTTAGATGTCCTTTGCGTGAACCAATGTGAAGGAGGAAATGAGGAAAAAAATGTGATAGAGGAGAACTTCTACAAGGGTGGAAAGGTGACGTGGTGGAATTTTTATTTCTCGGAGCAGCCCGGATCCACACCGTTTATCAAACGAGACCACTTTGACTACATCAAGGATACAATCATACCTGATTTATCCTCTCTGAGAAAAGCCTGTGTGTTGTTTAACCTCATGCATGTACCTGGATGTGGTGGGACAACTTTGGCCATGCACATATTGTGGTCTCTCCGGAACACATTTCGTTGTGCTGTCCTCAGGAACAACAATGCTGACTTTGCTGAAGTAGCCAGTCAGGTGACCAAACTTCTCATGTATGACCATCAGGAGCAGTTACCAAGTGTCCCTGTTTTGCTGATGATAGATGACTTTGATGATATGGAAAAAGTATTTGACTTGCAGCAGCTCATTGAAAAAGAATGCGAAGAGAAAAAAATTCAGTCTAAGTCTGCACAGGTGGTTGTCTTGAACTGCATGAGATCAGAGTCTTCTGAAACGACTGGGCAAACTGCAGATACTGTATTCATTGGAAATAATCTCTCTGAGAGGGAACAGAAACAGTTTGAGGAAAAACTAGTCGAAATTGAGAAAACTTACAAAAACACTGAAACATTCTATGGTTTCATGATCATGAAGAAGAACTTTAAGTCAGAATACATTGAGAGTGTGGTCCGCAACACACTGAAGAGCTTCAATGTGAATCAGAAAAATGCCCAGCTTCTTGCAGTTTTAGTTCTGTTGGATGTTTACTGCCGCGGGGCCTCTCTATCAGTCTCTCTGTGTGAGGAATTCCTTGACCTTCAACCAAAACCGTTTTGTGGATCCAACAAAGTTGAATGTGGTTTTGGAAAATTTTCTACTTTTATAACCAGCTGTTCAGTTCAGGGTAAGGTAGTCTTCAGAGCTGTGAAAATGATCCACTCAAGAATTGCAAAACAGTGTTTGTTGGAACTTAAAGCAACACACAATGTGAAAAAAGTTGAAATTGCTGACCTTCTGCTGAACACAGACGAGTTTTATGAAAGCACACAAGGCAAAAGCAAGCTCCTGCAAGACGTTCACCACATTTTGGTCAAGCGATATCATGAATTAGAGGAATCACAGTTCTCTCCACTCATTCAGGACATTGCAAATGAAACACCTGGACTGGAAGAGATGGTGTTAAAAAATGCCTCAAAGAGATATGAGAAAGATCCCATTGTCTCCCAGTTACTCGCCCGGTACTATTACCTAAGAAAGAAAGATTTTGTAGAGGCAAAATTTTGGGCACAAAAAGCAAAAGATCTTTACAAAGACAACTCCTATATTGCAGATACATCAGCACAAGTGATCAAGCATGAGTTTAAGAATGCCATTGCAGACTGCAAGGAAGAACCCATCAGTCCAGAGAAACTGAAAACACTTCTGAAACTGGCTCAGTCAGCATTGGAAGCATTCCAGGAAACACAGAACCTTGCAAAGAAGGAGTCACTCCAACGACTACAAATCAAAACAGACAACGCTACTTTCAACACTTCTGGCTGCCTGGGAGAAATTCAGGTCGGTGTCCTCACCATTGATGTGCTGGCAATGACCCCTGTTTTCTCTTTTGATGGTGTTCGTCATGACATAATGAGCCAGGTTCTCTCTGGAGATCTTAAACTTTCCAAAGTAGAAAGTGATGATCCTCGTTACATCAGAAACAGACCATACTACCTCATTCTGAAACAGTATGAGGATGTGCTTTACAACCTCAAATACAGGATGAAGAAGAACTTTGACTTCCTTGACAATTTCTATGTAAATCTGGGCTCCAGATTTGGAATGAAAGATAGCCGTGAGCAAATGTCCCAAAATGAACTTTTCAGATGTTTCAGACGTTATGCAAAGGTTTTCTGTAAGACAGATTCTGCATCTCTTTTGAAGAATAAAAACTTGCACACCATGTTGAAACTACACCAGATTAGACAGTGCCTGGAAAAGGAAAAAGCTGACACCTATTCTGGGATTCTGAGCTATCTCTCAAGCAACACCTCAACAGAATTGATGGAAGAGATTGCCAGACAGTATCTTTTTGTTTGTAAGCGTCACCCAACTCCAAAGGAGAAAGTCAACTTTATTTATGTCAATGTTGTGTTGAGTCGTCTTAAACTGGAATCCCAACTGTTACAGCCATATGCAGACATGGTAAACCTTCTCTTCCAAGTTTTTCATGGGCAAATCCCATTGAGTGAGAGTTTGCCGCTCTCCTTCATTGCAGTTCTGCTGTTATGGCCAGAGCCATACAGTCCAGTACATAAAGATCTTGGAAGGTACATCTCACAGATGAAAACCTCTTATCATGCAGAGATGAAGGAAGTGTACAATGGCAAAAGTCCTGTTATACATTTCCTCCTGGGAAAGAAGCGTGGCTATGAACGACTGGTCCACATTGGAGAAATCAAAAAGTGCATCGTGGATGGACAACAGCAGTTTACCTCCATGTGGGGAAGTGGCAAAATATGGAAGGAGAAGAAGGTGGAGGAGCTCCTTTATAGGGTTAGAGGGAAGGTGAAGAGTGATTGCATAATAGCAGATACTGGTTTTCCAGTTGCCCCAATGTATCGAAGCCAGATTAGTGGACACGCAGAGGGTTCGGAAGTGTCATTCTTCGTTGGTTTCTCAATGAGAGGACCTGTTGCATTTGACATTGGACAAAAATTTAAATGATTATGCATGGCAGGAAACATGCTAGCTTTATCTGACAGAGTTTGCACTGGACATCTGAATAATTGTCGTCTTTGGCTTATATGTGATTATGTTTTCCTGTGTACTTTACATAAATGATGTTTGCATTTTTATTATTGTTGCAAGGAGAGGGGGGATTTGTCATGCAAAACCTTTAAGCAATGTCTTAACAACATTTACACTGTAGCTCACAAGTCACTGCATATGTTAAAGTCTGTTTTAATAACTGTTATGTGATATTTAAATTTAACTGTTACTGGTTGACACGTTTTAGGTTATATGACTAAAAGTGATATATAATGAATTTGATAATATAGTTACATCTGTTTTATAGTACATTTATATGAATTGTGTACTTTGTGTACTTTTGCACGACTAATTTTTTACATGATTATTTGATTAATACAACTGAGTTGTATATGAAGTTGTCTGAAGTTTGAAATTCCAACACTTGACCTTTTATCATATTGTCTTATATTACTTTTGCATTTTTGTTTAAAACAACATGATTTGTTTTTTGTTTTCCATGTAAAATCTAGCACTGAGTTTTGTAATACTGTTGCTGCCTAATAAAGATGTACTGTAACATTACTATGTAAGGGTTACTTTAAAATGCACTGCACATGCACTCAAATAGTTATATGTAGACTACAGAAATGAAGAAGTGCATAACTATGTCAAAATTAGGGGGGAAATGAAATTGAATTGATCCGTTTAGAATTGCATTAAAGGGTCATCTTGATGAATGCTCAATCATCCAGGTAAGTAAATCTCCAAAAGTTGATTCTGTTCATCTGGACGTAGCGTTTTCAGTGGGAGAAACGTTTTGTCACTCATCCATGTGACTGTGCAAGTTTCTTATAAACAGTACATTTGCATAATGACTGAAACCAGCCCACTGAAGGGACAATGGGCCTTGATCAGTGGCTGTTGATCAATGGTCATGAGAATTTGCATAATTAAGATTAAGGAACTGACCTCCCAGCCCATTGTTCCTTCAGTGGGAAACGTTTCTCCCACTGAAAACGCTACGTCCAGATGAACAGAATGAACTTTAAAGGGTCATATGCAAAAGCTTTAAGAGGCATTTGCATTATATAACCCCATGACTGCTCCTCATACAGCTTGAAGTATGAGATGCTTTATGCTTTTTTTGGATGACAGACCAAAAACGGAAGAAATGTTTTTTATGAAAAGTAAAAAAATGCAGGATATCTAGTCAAAAATAGATAACTACAGTTTATTATCATGCAAACAATAAAATACATATATTCAGGCAGCTAATATGGGAAAAAGTGAATGGTTAACAGGCCCTCTTTTATCTTCCCATCTACTTCCCCCCTGCCCTGCACAGGCTTGTGAACACACAGGCTCCACATGGTGTTACCTATCATTATACCTGTGGGTCAGGGTGATAGGTAAAGTATGGAGTCTCGCTGAATGTGGGTGCTACTTTCTGGGCTTTGTGAGTATAAGTTCATGGCCCCCAGAGACACATCTAGTCTCTCTCACACTCATGGCTAAGCAGCAGATGGCTCACCATGTGACACACATCAATAAGAGATTACATTTCTAAATCTGACACAAGATAGTGAACATCACCACTGCATTTCTTCTGTGAAGGCCTTTAATGCATCTTCAATTTTGGATGATATTAACCTGCAATGGAAAACAGTTTAATTTGCTAAAAGGGCATTTTAATATTAATAGGTACAATGTTAGTACGCTAACATTCAGTGTATGTTTGTCTACAAACTACATAAGTAGTTAAGTACACTAATATAGAGAGGTAGAGCTTTTGCAGAATTTAACTAAAACGTACCACCAGGGGGCAGCAACTCATTTGTTTTATTAGGAAAAGCCAACAGTGTGAGAGAGAAGTAATTCTGAATTACAAGCTGAACAGTGTCTGCAGCGGAAATCATTTTGTAGCTTTTATAATGGTATTTTGGGTTTTAGTTGAAAATCTCTGTGGCTTTCCCCCTCCATACTGTATGCTGACAGTAAAAACAGACATTAAAGTGGTTTTAAAAAAGTCCAGTTGATCAAATTGTCTGAGCTCGCAGGTGATTTAATTAAAATCCTGATATTAATTGTCCATACTCTAATAAGATGCCTGTTCAAATTAAATCCACCAATCAGAAACAGGCCTGAGATGTAATCTGCTAATCCAAATGATCCAGTGAACTGATTTAACCCTGGAGAACCCATGGGGTCAGATTCAACCCCATTGGTTTACTAGGGAAACCATGGGCTCAAATTTGACCCCATGGGTTCTCCAGGATTAAAATCACGAACTGAAAATAATTGCCCACATTTGAATCAGCTGTCAGTTGCTACGGTGATATCATCTCTCATCACTCACTGTCACTCTATATCCCTGTTAAATTTGGCCTGGCGCACCTCTTGATAAACTGTTTCTAAATCTGAGCCCATAACTAATTTTTAAATGGTTTTTGAACCATAAGAATCCCAAGGACTTGTTTTACACGTTAATGGTTTCAAAAATATGGTCATGGTAAGAAAATATCAAAAAAGGGGGCTGCCCTGCCTTTACTGGACAATCAGTGAAAATATAATAGATCCCTATGCAGCAGCTAGGTGGGATACCTGTCACTTGGATGGCTCCAGAGCAAAGAGTGTGAGAATGCTGGCTTTAAGAGGATAATTGCTACCATTTTTTTCTATATTCTGATGGGTGATTGATGGCTTTTGAGTGAAAACTGTGAATTTGGTGTCAGGTTTGAGTAAAAAAAAAACCTCTCCTTCGCCCACTCACTGTTAGTTTGTCCCTCCACTCAGCACAGAGCTGCAACATAAGCTCAGAAATGGACTTAAAACCCCCCACAAAACTAAAATACAACTGAACAGAAAAAATAGTTTGGTGTCTCTGCAACTGCTAAAGTTAAAGCTCAAATTAAGCAAGGTTCGAAACTGATTTGAACAGTCGATCTGCTCGCACCCTAGAGGTATATAAACTAGTTAAATATACAAAAACATAAACAAAAAGAAAATTTAGGCTGTCGTGCCAGTAAACGTGTTTGTGGTTCGACCTTTATCGTTTGTTTTTTTAACTTAAATTTTAATACAATTCAAGTAGAATTTATAAATGAACTTCACCATAACGCCAATGCATTATATTAATACTTTAGACAGAGTACCCACTGTTTCTTTATGCACAGATGGCTTATTCTTCCTGATTTCTTCTGTTTTTCTGACATGAGTCAGACGATATCTCCAAGTATAAGTACCCCTGCACCACATGGCTGAAAGCAATCTTTAGAAGGTCACTTCTGGGGGTCAGAAGGTCATCATTCTGGCGATAAGTATAGCCTTTCTCTAACATATTATGGAGCAAGTTAGATGTGTGAGCTATCTATAGACGTAGAGTCAGAAGAACACATGCTGTAAATCTTTTAGCAGCTTCACTTGGACGTAGCTTGGCAACCTGAGATGTTACATTTAGATGAGTCATGTCACTGTAATTCGTTGACATTCATACCAAAGTGAAACTTTAGGCATACGGGAGGTGAAAAGGTCAAAGTGGCCATGTGAGTGAAACCCGATGCTCCTGCCAGAGAAAGGAGTTTCTGCTGCTTCACACAATGTGAATTAGAGAACTAAAAGTGAGTCCTTTCAACGAAGAACACATTTTAAAATACTTTGAAGTTAATTTAGCCAGACGCTCATATAATAATATCATAATACTACATAACACTGTAATATTATGGTTGCTAGTACACATAATCCACTATCCAAATATTGCCTGTATCATCCAAAACTAGTAATTTCTAAGACCTGCAGCAGAGTTTGATGAGTGAAATTGTGAAACACTTTCCTTATATCATCACAGTACAGTCAAAGGCAAAACGAAGCCAATGCGGCACCTGCAACACTGACACAACCTCACCAACCAGTGATATCATACCATTTATAAAATGCATTAAAAGGTTCATCTTATGACTATCAAAAAACGATACACTACCATGTTTTATTCATTAAAAAAAGTCATTATTATAAATGGTCATGTACACAGGATTTACATTTAAACGGTACTATTTACAATTACCCTCTGTAAATTTTAAGACTAATTATCATCACTGGAGGCAGTGTTTTACGAGCGTGTGAGTTGAAATGTTGCCAAACCTGTTCTGCTGTTCTTTAAACCTTTGATAATTCTCTCTAGCCATACCTATGTTCCATCCATCAGCTTCCACTTGATGTCCTTTTTCAGGGTTGCCTATCCCAGCTGTCTTAGGGCGAGAGGCAGGGTACGCCCTGGACAGGTCGCCAGGTTGTCTGTCGTGGGGCTAACACCTATACACAGACAACCATTCGCACTCACACCTATGGGCAATTTAGAGTTTCCAATTAACCTTTGGACTGTGGGAGGAAGCCATAGGACCCGTGGAAAACCCCCACAAAGACAGGGAGAACATGCAAACTCCACGCAGAAAGACGCTGGCCTGATGGTGGAATTGAACTCAGGACCTTCTTGCTGTGAGGCAATAGTGCTAACCACCGTGCAACCGTGCTGCCCATTGTTATTGCAATGATAATGCTGTGTCGATTTAGTTCCTGCACCATGTTGTAGTCCATATTGGTATTACACAAACACAACTGGTCCTAGTTCACCTTCAGCTGATATCACTTCAACACAATACACAGAGGTCAGTACAAATACATAAAGTCATTGTGGATTTTTTTTTCAATTCTGCTGCAAAGAAAAACCATCAGTGAAAACTTTCACCAGAAGGTGGCAGCATGAGTCTAGTTGCTCACCCAGGAACCGAACGTTTCAGTTCATTTAGAAGGTTTCAAACTCTTTAGGCGTAGGTTTTTTTTTTGTTTTTGTTTTTTTTTTACAAAGAAGATCTTTAACTAAACACAGGAATTTAGAACAAGTAGCAAGAGGCATGAAGAATACTGAGTCACGATATAAACCGAACATGCACGCTGCACAATATTTGCCCTGTGTCAGAGTGATTTTGATGAATGACTTCCTCCTGCAGGGAGCGTGTTAGAGCTGTGTAACACTAATCTGAGCTCACAGGCCCGACTGACTAAGGCCTTTGTTGCAGGAGAAAGAAATCTGTTCACCCTCGCTCTCACTCTCTTTTCTCTGGCAGCCTGATGATTTTTTTTTTTTCATTTTTGATGAACTGAAAAGCACGTGTGTTCCTTCAGCGGTCAGCGGGGGTGAAAATGATCCCGATCATCTTGCACCATTCTGCCATAAAGCACAGCTGTCCACCCAACATTAGCACATCTGTGAAAAGCTGAGCCGGCTGAAAATCGGAAGAAAAACTCTAGGTCGGATGTGCTATCGGAGATTTTGTCCCTCACAAATGCTGCAATAATACATCCCATTCACGATACTTTACTGCAGAGATCATAAAGCAGATTTAGAGGATTGGAATAAACATTTTTGTGAACTTTGGAAGAGCGAGCTACAGGCTGCACTGTCACACTTGCTTTTATGAGTAATGTCATGCTTTTTCAGCAAAGTCAGTAATCGCAGATTTTAAAATATGGATAAAGAAGTTTCCCACAGCCCCCTGAGCCACGGTTCTCATCCAGCCTAAAATACACCACCCTGTTGACCTTTCTCCCAGAAGTCCACCACCACCCATCCCAGCCCCCCAACTCTGTCTGCTGCCTTTGAATTATAACCTTTGCTCACTGGAGGCAGCACAATGTGACGATTGTGATTGTATTTTAATTCTGATGGCCAAGTGAAAAAAGATAGCTTCCTCTGAGAATGGGCTAGATTTATGGGCCCTGTCTTGGCTGCTGGCCCCACATCCTCTCTGATCTGCTTTTACTCCAACGACCCCTCGACCCCCGGGGGTCATTAGAGAGCCCCCGAATGGTGCGGCTGGCCACCAGCCCATCTCATACTGCTTGTTTTCCAATCAAATCACTATATTTAACGGGGACACGAGCCCAGGGCCAAGTCCAAACAGACATCTGTTTGAAATTGTTCCTCGCAATTATTTCACACAGAAGTTCTCCCTTTGCAACCCCCCCGCTGCACTCCTCGCCCCACTTTGGTCTTTTGTTTGTTGTTGTTTGTTTTCAGCTAAACCTCCCCCTCTGGACTGCTAATGGACAGAAATGAGCAGGGGGAAGTGAGAGGGAGGGTTTCAGGGTTGGTGGTGAGGGTCTGGCTCCTGGAACCGCTGTCACTGAGATATGCAGCCAGAGGAGAAAAGCAGAACCAGCCAGGGGTTTTTGATTCAGTACAAAGCAGGTTTTTCACTCTGAACAGGGAGCAGCTTTTACACTCAGGGGCCCTGAACCACTGCCAGCTCACAATGACGTCTGCATCAGGACCATCACTCTGTGGCTTTTATACCTTAGTGACAGCATGTTGTGTAAACATGGCTAATCTGATCGAAGAAAGTGCACTTGCTATGATGGTTATGAACATTTGCTTTACTTTCTTGTTAAGACAAAAAATATATAAAATTTTTTAGCCACTGTAGGTATCTCATTCATCTGGCCTACGATGCAGAATAATTCTATTTGATCCTGAAATTACACTTCCCAAATGACAATGTGTGCTGTGGGTGCATCACTGTCTTATTCTTGTACCCTTTAGGGACTAAGAGCATCAATCAATGCTGTTCATATGTGGCTAGAACCAAAAGTTCTTCCCTCCTTTGACACTTTGTTGAAACATGCGTCACATGTTGGTTTTGGACTCTCGATATTGTTTTGACTTCTGCCATGTTGGGCTTTTAGCACTAAAAATAACATCCAACCTAATCATCTAAATATGATTATCAACTAAGGCTAGCTAGCTTGACTTCATCAATAGACTGTATGGGAGCATCAGATAACAACCATAAAAAAATCCTAGAATTTCACTCACCAATACTGAAACTCAGACTTCTTGGATTGGCCTGTTTGTACAATTAAGTGCAAAAGAAGTCACGTTACTGGTCAGTTAATTGAATTAAAAATGCTCCAAAAGGCTCCAACAGCACAGACACAGTCCAACGGTCCAGTTCATGGACTCTATTTAGCTAAGGTGAAACTTAGCAGATACCTACCACATACAGCCAACTGTGTCACCATCCATCTGCCATTCAACAAGACCATGATAACCTGATAATGCAACCTTTAAACAGGTGAGTCATAAAAATCTTCACCACTGTAAAGTTGTTATGAAAGGTAAAATTCGCTAAAGTTTAAAACTAAAATTTATAGAAGTCCGTTAACATGTTTACTTCTCCTGTAAAGTTTTTGTAGAAACAGAAAAAACAGAAATATTTTTAGGAACTGAAGTTTTTTGTCAGGAAAATTAAAAAAAAAATCTTTCTGGCTGGCAAAAATATGGGAATAAATCTTTTACTTGTGATTTTCCTGCAGCTAAACACACCATTGCAGCTATATACAATTTACGCTCAGTAATATTCACTGGATATGTAGATATTATGCATTATTGAAGGAATAATAATTAAATGCGTGACATTGCTGAGAATTGTTCTCAAGTTTAGCTCAGAATAGCTGTGCAGCTGTAGAGGCTGTGTTGGATATTTAAGTGTGTAGCAGGGGTGTCCCGTTGCGAGTCAAAAAGATGCTCTTAGTCACCCCCACCCATGTAGCTGGATATTAGATGTGTGATAATGCTTTGTCACCTAAAATGGGACATTTTGACACTTTGGAGTGCTAAAAGCCGACATATCATTGAGGCCTTCTGTGCAGTACCGGAGTTACACTAAAAGCCCGTCCTGGATTTTTCTTCAGGATTTTTTGACAAGACTAAGAGAAAAGATTTTTTTCTATACATCTTTTTGGAGGATTCAACCCCATGCTGATTTGTTTATGATTTATTAGATGACTATTTTTTCAGTTAAAGATACCACAGGTTGCTACTATTAACTGTGCACACATACATGTAATAAGTACCTTTAGAAAATGTGTATAAACCTTGTTACAAAACCACATAAAATATTCTTAGTCAGCCCTGAACTATAAATAAGAACATATGTGACAAATTTATGGCTGCATACTTATGGAAACAATTTTATTTACTTAAGATTGTTTAAAACAAGTATTAAATAGTTTACTTGCTTATGTCACTTTTACATGAACTCTGCTGACCTTCAAAGGGTTCAGTTTCAGTGACAGACACACTGGGAATTATCACTCAACTGCATGCTTTTCTTTTGCTCTCAGTACTTTCAGAGATGTTCATCTTCATTTGCTTGTATTTGAATAGAAATGGGCAACCTCCAGGCTAAAAAATAAACCAGAAACCTGCAGCACTTCTAATGTTTGCTTGAAGCTGGCTTCTAAAGTTTAAAAAAAAGGGTAAAAGACTTCATACAGTGCTTGTTTTATAGTCCTGTGGTTGTTACAACAGAAATGTTCACAAAACCTTTCATGGGATGTGTTTTTTAGAACCCCAAACTCCATTTGGATACAGGAAGGACTTGGGAATGTGCTGCTTTGGATAACAGGTTCAGAACTACTAGCTGTCTCGGGGATCAACTGTTACTGATTTAAGTCACTGAAGTGCAGCTGGTTACTTTTAGATCATTAATGATGGATTTGCCTGAAAAATAAAGTGTGTTGTTACAAGGTTATTTAACACTAATTAGTAGGGATTTGCATTTGTGAAACTTTGATGGAACTTGCTAACAATGTAGCTAGAATTAGCTTAGCAAGTCTGTTTCTAGTCTTTTTGTTTCTTTTTTGGTGTTTTCAGTTTGGTTTATTCATAGTTTCTGATTAATGTTAGGTTAAAGTTTTGATTTCCTGTTGTTTACCTGATATTGTTTCAGTATTTTAGGTGTTGTTCTTGTAACTTTAGAAATCAGCTCACTGTTGTGTTATTTAAATGTGGTTCCTTGTGTTTGTTACTCTAACCTCTCTGCGCCCTTTGATATCATGTTTAGTGTGTGTTCTCTGGGTTCTGTATTTTGGTGAACTTTAGATATTTTGTTTGGTTTCATTGTTCTTGTTCATAACTTGAGATTTTGATTTATACACTAGAATTCTGATCCCTTAGTTCATGTATTTGACTCCTAGTCACTCTTTATAGAGCCTGAGTTTCCTCAGTGGCCCTTTTGTACAGTGTAGTTTGTTTCTGTGTAGTAATTAACCTTTGAATTACTTCCTATTATATTTTGGTAGTTTGTTGCCTCCTGTTTAGGTTCAGTTTTCATCCTTCCCTGTCTTGTTGTCTTGATTGTCCTACCTGTGTCCAGTTTGACCCAGCTGTCTCCACTTCCCCGATTACCCCATATGGCTAAAAGTACTGTCTTCCCTCTGTCTTTATCACAGTGTCATCAACCACCCTGACATGAAGATGATATTTTAAATATATTTTCACACAGAATTCATTTTCCTTTATTACCAAGTGATCAGCTACATGGCCCAGTGACAGTGTTAGGAATAATATACTGGGTTTTTATCATTTATCATTATCTTTGATCTATTTCTGTATTTAAATTAATATAAAGACTTTACATAAACATAACTCACTTTTCATTCACTACTTGATGGCCATACTGGCTGTGTGGGATATTTAGGGAATTTGCATCAGCACAGTGATAATGACTCAATGTCTGAATTCCTTTTGTAAATCTGCTTAATTAAAATTTGCAGTTGAAGAGGCATTTGACACTTGTCCATTTTTAATAAGCAGGAACCTTTGATGGTTACCTAGTAAACCAAAATTCACTCGACGTGGACAGTGATGAGCAGCTTTCAGTGTATTTTTGGATGACGCGCAGTCAAATTCAAGTGGTTTAAACTGATGCAAGAAGCTGATGGTGAATGAAAGAATTAGATCCCAAAACATCACAACACTTTTTCCTTCCTTCTAACAGCACTGCTTGGTTTTATTGTCCTACACAAACCTGCAGTGTGAGCTAACTTTATGTGGCATTGTGCATTGAATGGAAGGAAACAATTTGTGTTTTGTCTAAGCAGGTTTATGTTCGCAGACCTCCTTCCTTGCCTGAAGGGACAGAATAACGAATATATGATATCTGTGAGATGCTCAGGCCTTGTTCTTAAGTCACTAGGTGAAACTCAAAGAAACCCGACCCCACAGCTTTGCGTGGCTGGCTGGTTTCTCTAAAATAACGTATGGCACCAGTCTCCTCCTTGCTCCACTGATTTATGATGGGATGAAGATTATCTCGGTGCTCGGCTCTTTTAAGTGCTTCCAGGACTGTATGATTAAGGAAAAACAAACATGTTGAAATATCTATTTGCAAGGTTTTAAGGGCAAGTTCTACTGCAGAGAACTCATTTTGAAGGCCAATCATTCCACTGTAGCTGTGCTCAGACTTTCAGACTGTATTTGTAGATGGCATTTCCACTACATAATTACAGTGTTGTGGGATCTGAAAATACTAACTCATCAACTACAACTCCAAAGGGTTAAGAGTTCAGTTTCAGGGTGGAGAAACAGCCTTTGGAATATTTTGTGTAAACTTTATTTTTGTAGATCTTTTAATTCACAATTTACAAAGTCAAGTCAGCCTCTCTCTCTGAAGACTCTCTGAGCCTCTGTGCTGACCAATGACTGAAAGGCCAACATAATAACACATGTAACACCCAGCCAGGTTACAAAATTGGTACACGAGAAGTGGAGTGCACCATCAGTTGTGATGTCACTTTGTGCACATGTTGCATCATGAGGGTGAAAATGGCAAGCAAAAATTAGGTGTCAGACTTAAAGGAGATCTGTGGAACATCTACCATGAATAAAGCATCCTACTGGACTGGCACTGACTGTAGTTTTCACCAGTGTTGGTCAAGTTACTTGAAAAAAGTAATCAGTAACTAATTACTGATTATTTGCCCAAAAAAGTAATCCCGTTACTTTACTGATTACTTATTTTCAAAAGTAATTAATTACTTAGTTACTTTTTAAAAACACGATTTATAACCTGAATAGGTATTAAAGCGATAGATCTTTCAGCCCAATTCTACTTTTTCTGCATAATCCATCATACAAAATGTAATCAAATGGAAAAGTCTCTTTTTAAAACTTGTTTTATTAGTTTTAATCTTTTAGCTTTATGCATCAAGCAAAAATTTAATTATATGCAACATTCACTGACTGGAAGAAATTTGTTTAACATTTAAACCTATCTTCTGCACATTCCAGCACATAAAATAAAATATTTTTTTGTGTTTACATTCAGTCTTTCAAATAAATGCAAGTAAAACACAGCATAAAATAAAAATAAATAAAATCAAAGACTAGCGGTCCTTTGGCTCTATTTTCACCTGTAAAGCAGGAGTGGCGTAGGCGGAGGTTTACCCTGGTGCAGGTGTGCCGCAGCGGTCAGTTGAAGAATCATTACCTCGTTGCGCACTCGGTGCTTGCTCGGAAGTTAAGGAGTTTTTTTCGCTGTAAAAAGAAGTTTTCTTCCCATGCAGCGATCAGCAGACGCAAATGTTTTTGTCACTTTTTATGGAATCAAACTCAAAGTAAGGTCAGTACTTCCACGCTTTAAACGCTGCACGCTCATACTCGCTCCTGCACTCGATATATTATCCATTGTTGATCTGCACACAGCTGTTGCCACCAACGTTGCACTCGTTTACGTCACTGTCATGAGACACTCTCGCAAGAAAATCACGGTTTTAGTAACGCAGTAACGCAGCGTTCCTACGGGAAAGTAACAGTAATCTAATTACCGTTTTTGCAATAGTAATCCCTTACTTTACTCGTTACTCGAAAAAAGTAATCGGATTACAGTAACGCATTACAAGTAACGCGTTACTGCCCATCTCTGGTTTTCACTGATAGTCGAATGCTGTTTGGTTAGACAGGCTTGGGTAGATGAAATCCTCATGTGGAACTCATGTCATGTCTGTACTGTGCTGGGAACCAGTGTTATTCAACAGTTAGCTTAAGTGTCCTTTGAAAGCCAAGGTCTTCAAATATAAATCCTCCACTGGCTGCTCGAGGAAACCAAGACAATCAGATAAGTCCTTAAAAGATTAGAGAAGAAGTTGCATAAAGCCCCGACTTTGAACCATCATTAAGAGCCCCAAAAAGGATTTAAAGTGAACTGACTCATGGGGTCAAAATTTCTCACACAGAGTCGAAATGAACCTTGGAAGCCAGACGCAGGCATACTTTAAATCTTAAAGTTAGTTCTATTATGTACAGGAAGTCAGTGGAGAGGAGCCAGGGCTGAAGTGATGTGATGCCATCTGCTGAAACCAGTTAAAATCATGCTTATTCCTCTGAAAAAAGAAAGGAAAGATGCTTAGGTCAGTGTGGCCTACACAAAAATGCAAGTTAGCCTAACCAAAGGAACGTTGGTAGGAACTGACTTGCCCATTCTCCCTGTGGTGTTTACCCAGTACATTTCTCTTTGCCAGAATAACAGATCTATCATTTCAATGTACACAAGAATATTAGGAAAGGCTTCATTTCAACTTAGCAGACAAGTACAATTATGCCCCAGTAATCTAAATGACACAGCATTCATTTTAAAGGATGCAGTGAGTGAGGGAGATGAGTGGGCGCATTCTTTGTGCTGGTTATGACAGGAAGAGGAAAAGTATAGAAAACATAAAAGAGAAGCAATCAAAATGCTTCTGAGCAATAACTAACACAAGGTCGTACACATGCCTGCTCTCTCATTCACGTAAGCCTTTAATCAGACGAATCCTCCTAACTTCAATCAAACTATGGCATTCCTCAACGGCCTACTCATGACGAGGTTCTCAGACCATCTGACCTCCAGTTTGGCTGCTAATAGAGAATAACTAAGGAGAGGTCATGATCTGGGTTAAAGACTGACTCTGGGCTCTCAAACCCCGGAGGAAGGTCCACAATGCTGCCCTTCTTCACAGACATTCTCTGGGCTCTCTGCCAGTTGATCATAATTCTTGTACTTCCAGAGTTTAGCAGGGCACGCCTGCCCTTGGGCCAGCAGCGGCGGGATGGGCCAAAGCTCTGTCGGAGCAGTAGGTAACCCTGACTCGGGTCATTTCCCTCTGATCTCAGTAGGCATAGAGCTCAGAGCAGGAAACCTTTGATGAGAAACTGAGCAAAGCCCCCAGAGAAAGGCACAGCAGCTCAAGCCAATGAATCGCTTTATTATGATGACCTGGCCTCAGAGGTCAAAGAGCAAAATGTGACACACTCCGATACAGCTTCAGAAGGGCTCAGATGTGTTTGGAATATATTGTGGATTCATTGTGGACACATGTTACGACAGTTTTGGGCTTAGATTTATTTACAGGAGCGCCATCGTAGTATAAAGAGTTTGAAATGATGGATATATTATTTTGCAGTTTGTTTAGTGACCTTAGTAACACTTGGTGACATGTCTGTTATTTTTATTGTATTTTATTAAATTATTTTTTATAAACATTACATATGTTCATCTCACTGCCCTGATAATTAAATTAACCAGATGGAGAAACACATTTATAAGCCAGAAACACACTATATACACTGATCAGCTACAACATTAAAACCACTGATGGAAAAATCAGGGGGTCAGCATCCAGGAATATCTGAAGGTTTTCATGTCAGTCCCTAGTTGTTGGGATATTTGGCTCAAAGTTGGGGATGATCCAACAATCCCGCATTATTCTGAGTTTGGCCCATTGTTTTTTTTTTACCCCCCAGGGGCAAAAATAGACATTTTATGTCAAATCTCAAATAATAAAAATCATGGCACACTATCTTGATCTTCCTCCATAAATAAAGTTTTTTTTTCTAGTTCTAAATGGGCATCTACAGGTGATGATGCACTGATGGAGGATTGCGCCACATATAGTTAAAGCAACGAATCTGTTTTACCTAAAGGTAATTTTGTAAAACCAGTTGTATAAATTGTAAAATGATTCATGAATAATAAAATTACCTAAAGATAAGCTGCATGTAAAGAAATGGCATCCACAGTATCTGATGTGTGTGTGTATTACGTTGCAGAGTTATTACAGTCCTGGTGATTTTCTTTTGAGTCTAAAACCTTTTTGGGGGTGCCTAATGTGTTGTTTTTTCTGTTTTTTTTTTCGAGTGGGAGTTTTTTATGCAGGAAAATCCCTGCAAAGTAATCCTGGTCCAGATATCCTTCTGGATCCATAAACTCAATTCATGCATGGAGTGGAGGGAATTTTCTGCCTTCATGGAGGTATGCAGTCACAGGCTGATCTGGTTCCCTCAAGCCTCAACAGTTGTGTTGCTAAAAGAGAAGGACAAGCTTTTATAAAACTGTCAAGTCCTTTAAAAACAATTCCTCTTCATTTCTTTAGGGATATATTATATTTAACTTATTTGTCATTAACCTTTACAGGGCATTGTAGACTGTTTGGCCCATACAGTCCCTGTAATTTACTGCTTTTTATGTTTGCAGCTCTGAGAAGTTATTTTAAGGCTTTATAGTTCCATTTGTTCCATGTGGGTCAACTGAGGGGATCCGTCTTTCATCCACTTGACCCTCTGCCCCTGTGATGAAAGTTGTTTTGTCTGGTAGCGGCCACGGTGCAGGGTGTGAATACTACCGACCAACAGCTGATTCCTAATTGCCTTCGACCTCATAAGCAGTTGTATCTTAGAGCAAAGAGATGTTGTCCACCCTCAGAACAGCTGAGCCAAACAAAAATAATGTTTAGCAACTCTTTGCTTTCAGTCCCTCCTTTTCTCTAAGAACTTGTTGACAAACCTGGCAGCAACAACCAAACCCCCCTCAGTCTTTTCATCAAATTAAATTATTTTTTATTAAAAATCATTGTGTTTGGGAGTTTAACTGCCCAGAAAGCTACTTATAAAAGAACACTTTCTGCTCATTTATAGAGTCATAAATAATCCTTATTTCTCTCATTCTGGGTCTTGCTGCAGCCCTTCAGTTCATCAACTGTCTGAAACAAACAGCTTTAGTTTCCCCCTCTTTAAACCAATTTTCTACTGATTAGCTGCCCCTCACAAACAAGAGGTTTGACCAGCAGGTGGATGGGACATATTTGTTTGAGATATTACGTAGAAAAAAACTAAGTATTAAAAAAGATGAGATTTAAGAGCTGAGCTTTTGGCTCACGTGGATTACTGCAGGTTTCATGCGAACATCCTGCAATGGAACAGCAGAAAGCACAACAGGTGCACTTTAAAGCATCACTGGCTAATAATTTTATATGAACAGCTGGTGAAACGATAACGTTGATTGATACTTGATGCTACGCTCGCTGCCTTTTGGAGCATTATTATTTACAGCCCGTCCAACAAGTTTGTACGAGAGGGAAACTGAGTCTTTACTGTAAAACGCAAATTTTGTGTGAATGAAACAGGCAGTATGTGTGCGTATGTGTGTGTCCTGGAGCCTGTTTATGGTGTGAAGTCGTGTGCTTCAGAACACACCATTTCTCCCCAGCTGTGTGCTTTGTCTGATCATCCGTTTCTGCCTCACTAACCTCTTGTTCTCCTCTCTGCTGAGGCTCCTTACCCCGGGGCTATTTTTCTCCCATCCTCTCTCTAAGAGAATAAGGAATTCCAGTGGCAAAAGCAATCAGTGGGCTCCACTTCGAAGCAGTCCCCAGCTGAATTCACTGTCAGATTAAAAGTGATTTCTTCGCTCTCTTTTCTGCATCTTTTCTTCTACCCCCGGCCCCTCATGTGGCATCTCTTTTCTGCTCTACACCTCTCACTGGCTTTGCTTTCTTCTCTGCAAGAGCCCCCTCTTCTTCTCTGATGTTCCTTTTCTTGTGCCACCTTTTCTCCCGCCTCCTCTTTCCTGCTTTATGTTGCCCCTCAGACCTGTTTCTTCAGGGCCGGCCTGCCACTGTTAATTTTGGCCAGTGTACCATCTAACTTTAGAAACTGCGCTGTATGCGTTTTGCTGTATGGAGTATCCTTTTTCACCTGACTTTTCAGATGGGATTTTCCCCCCCTCTTTCTTTTGTTCTAAGGAAGGCTGGAGGATTGTGTGTAAAAGTGCAACTACTAAAATAATCCATTATCTTTTCATTAGCAGAGGGGCACACAGACAGTGATGTATGCAGAGGAAAGACAGGGCTTCAAAGCAAAACAAATGCTGCTCCTTTATTATTGAAGCATATGCACTGAAGCTATCACACAGCAGTCTAAAGACACCTTACTTAAAGGCAAAGGAAACAAGTGTGAAGGAAAATTGGTTTAATTTGACACCACATTAACTGTGATGTTATATTTATGCTGAAGAACCTCAGGAGTTTTTTTTAACCTGACACAGAGTGTGAAATCTAAACTGAAACATAAGAAGAATAATTTCGAAGACTGAAAGCAGGAACATTTGCACAAGCATTTTCTTTACTTGGTGAAAGTTCTTAACAAAGCCCAGAGAAAATTTATGGATGAAGTACGCAGAAACCTTGAGTTTAATACAACTGTAGATGTAGACTGTCCTTGGGCTGCTTCATTCTCATGTTCTTAGTGTTTTTCCCTTTATGCTGCGTCTGTATCTCCTGTTTGTCTGCGTCGTTGTGCATTTGTGTGATGTCGAATAATTGGAAAACTGAGTTGCAAGCATAAACTATGTAAAATATATACCTTTAAGTACATATAGCCACTGTGATGTTACCCATCGGTCTTGGACTCCACATTCACAAAGTTTTGGCTCGACCAAGTTGTTTCTTTATTTCTAAAAGTGATCATTTTGGATGAGAGAATGGAGTGCTAACTTACCAGCTGGCTTTATTAGACAGAGATACCTGCTGATTACTGCTCAGTCGATTCAAATCATTTTATTTATATAGCATTTAAACATATAAGACATAAAAACACTGCACAGTAAGTAAAACAAACACAGGATGACAAATTGATGAAAAATGAATACAATTACAGGCTGAAAATAATACTACAAAATAAAATAAATAAAAAGGATTAATAAAAAAAACAGTCAAAGTGGCCGTGCCCCTAATTAACAAACTTTAAACAGGTGAATTAAAGAATATTCTCCTCCATTCTTTGGTTTCTCATATAAACATGTTTAGTTTTGCTGTAAGGTTGGACTCTATGGGTTGTGGGTTTGGTGCATTTAACAGATGAAGATTTCTGAAAGCAAAGAAACTGAATGAAAACCTAGTTGCTGGTTTGCAACTGGGAAAATAGTTGACGTGCGCAAATAGTGAAGTAGACTGTAAGTAACCCTGAAAACCAGTCAGGTTAAAGGAATTACATGGTGGAGATAGTTATCAACATGGTTTAAATGCTGTTTTGTTTCCAGTAAGAATTAAAAGCAACTACGTCCCAGGTCCTGGATTGTGACCATCTGAGGAGAAGTTAACTTCAGAGTTAGACTGTTTAAATTTGCTTCCTGTTTTTTGGTAGTGACTTTCTTTGGGCATTTTTTCCTCTTTTCTTTGCCTGTGTTTTTCTTTCTTTGTGATTGTGTGCCCCGTCTTCATTAGTTTTACCTGCGTCCAATCAGTTCTCTGATTGTTTCTCGGTCACTCTGTATTCTTAATTCTTCAACCTCCTTGTGGTTGTTCAACTGCTTCCGTTTTGTATCATGAAGTAAGTTTTGGGTTAAAGTCATTGATTGTTCCTGTTGCTCGCTTGATCCCGTGTCTTGATTTAGGCCCTTTAGTGAAAAACCATCATGACTGCTTAAAAAAAAAAAAATCAATCTGGTCTGTTTGGCATTTTGCATAACATCATGGACAATAATTTAACATTGTATTTAGTAAAATTTATTGAATTTGTTTATTTTACTGAAGGTAGAATAAAAAAGAGAGCACACCAAATTTGATCCTGCCCGTTAAAATCCTTGCTGGATTATATGCTGGACTTCCAGGTTGGTGATGAAAACACCACCTGCAAAAAACTGATATCCTTTAAAACCAACAATTAAATCACTGATGATGAATCATTTTTAGCACAAATTCAACAGACTATGTGAAGTGTGTTAAAAAGTAAAGCTACAGGTCCATTTCTCTTCTTAATTAGTATTTACAGATGTCAAACATCAAATGACGTATTTATGAAAATAGCTTAAACCCAATAACCATGTGAGGCATTTATTAAAATGCTCTCATATAGTCTGTATATAAAAGATAGATGCAGCCATGGTGAGGTCACCCATCGGCATGTGTTTGAAGCATCGAATTCATCTTTATAGCTGCCACTTTGGTTTCTAGAGCCAGACTTTGCTGTATTAGACGCAGAAAATAGACACATTAGAGTCTAATGTGTGTTACTTTTTGCACTGAGGGTAAGTATGGCACTGGGGGTGATTTGTAGGCAGATTCAGGTCCAGTACTTATTCATGTTTCAGGAGATGAGTTGAAATTGCTAGCAAGCTTCACTCCTCTTTCCTTTATTAGTGTCTTCCTGTTTTTGAAATAAGCCGCAACCCCTAATAATTCAATCTTAGTATGAGTTATACAGGTGACTTATTTAACCCCCCCCCAATTTAAGATATATCTGTTTTCAGTAACTTGTATGGATGAATATGTGATAGTGTTTGGTTTCAGTTTTTCTCAAGAACAGTCTGAGAAAATACACAATAAATGAGATTTCAAATGCAGTGTAGCCTCACTTTCATGGTCTGTCTCCAGGGAACACAGATCATGTGATTTCAAAGAAGACACAGCAAGCAGATTTAAACAGAAAAAGAGGAGATAGTTTATTTGAAATGTACAAAAGCTATATACACATGCACACGCACGCACACACACACACGCACACACACACACAAACACACACACACACATACCAAGCATAGTAAAAGTGGATGGTAGCATACACACAAACATTTAAAAGGCTACTTTCAGCAATTTCAGCAAACATAATAAAACAGAGGAATTTGCAGACCTAGTTTGCCGATCCTGTCCGAAAACAGGATTTCATTATCAAAGTCTGAGTCCTTTCCTGGACTCTGCAGTTCATTGAGAACCCAGGGGAGAGACAGGGTGCACTGACGGGGGTATGAATGTGTTAATTAGAGTTGGATCTCTACTGAGAACACACAGAGGTACTTGTATATTCTTTCAGAGAGTGCTCCTCATCAGATGCGCAGGGGTTCATGTGCCCTGATGGACTAACACTGATGCATATCCTTGTCCTTTTCAATCATTTACCCTTGTGAGATGGGACCATGGAGAATGAACGTCTCTGATCCAGAGGGCAAAGAAGGAAATCACATTTCACATCCTCACAATCTCAGATTATGATCAGAAAGCACTTCAGTTCTGTGGATCACAATGCCTAACAACCATGTGTTTAAACTAGGGCTGTCAAATATGTTCACTTTGTAAACTGCATTCAGTGAAATTTTATGACACACACACATGTTGGTAACACATTTCAAAACATTTCAGATGGTAAACATTTATTACATAACGACATGCTCCAGCAAACACAGTTTTTATTTCCTCTGCTGCGGGATGGTTAAGTGCATATATGAACTACAACGGCAGTTTATTTTTTTTTTCAATACTGGCATTTATTAGGGAGCAGAGATACGCTGATATTTACTGGAACTTATTCGACTCCCAGACTCAAATACTCGAATGAGTGCACGCACATGTAGTAACATGCTAGCTTTACCTGACAACATCTGCACCAAACCTCATTTTTATTTTTTATTTTGTTTAAATTTTGGGATTTCTGTGGTTGTCTTTGGCTTTGCATGTTTCTCCTGTTTTTACAGCAGCGTCTAACCTTGCTGTACTACACATGCTTCTGTTATCCAGTTATTTTTCATAACTTATTTAACCTGTTTCCGTTGTTTAATGGTTGTCAGCAAACAGTTTCTACTGTGGCTACATTACTATGACCTCTGGGAGTATTAGTGTGTTATATATCCACCCAGATTCTGGTAAAGCCAAAGGAAAATATAGTTTAGCATAACCAACTGATTAAAAAAAAGAAAAGAAAATGATAGAAGAAAAAATAATTTAATGACTATTGAAAATCATGACCATCCCTGGTGTATAATTTGGCCTCAGGCTTTTTTTAAAATTTTATTTGGTGACTGTGTCAAAGTAGGACTGCAGGCTAGACCCTGCCCCACCTATTTGGTGCTATGGTAGCTCAACATGCCCTCCCATCTATGCGCATTCATGGATGTCAGCAACAGGAAGAGGCACTGAGCATGACACTGATGAAGTCAGACAAAGTATTAAAAGCAAGGAGCTGGGACTGGGGTGGGTTAAAAGCAACTTGCAGATATGTTGAAAATGTAGAGGGTAGAGCTACTTAATCAGATCACCCTGTGTGAGGTTTGCCAGTTAGTCGTAGTAGAGAACCATAACATGGGCTGAAGAAACTGCTCCATGCTTCCATAATCAGTTTTTGCAACTGCCTATTATCGTTTAGTTAAGTCAATACAAAATGAATTTATCATTTATAAACTGTTTGACAGCTCTAGCTTAAACAGCAAGTGTGTAACATATCTTAGACCAGGTACCATACAGTATCATCTACAAACATAACAGTCTATCCACATATTGTGTCCATTTCCTGATAATTCGGTTTTTGTGTCATATTCAGATTCTCACACTTGATGACCTCATCAAGGCACTATGTGAACTGCTATCAGTGCACCACTTTTTAAAGGCCTATTACGCTGGCAAATACTGAATGGCAATTGTTCTTGATCTGTTTATATACCCTGGGCTATCATAGACTTGTAGCTAAAAAGTATGGCTTTTTAACAAATGATAGAAAATGGTCCTTAACCCTATCTATATTTACTATTAACCTTTTAATGTAACATATAATCTGAAACAAATATTACAGGATAAGCATATTACTATGAACAGTGTAGAAAAAGTTTATGTAATGAGCAGTTTTGCATTGTACAATCAGTGCTTTCTTGTATAGTCTTTATATTCCTGATATTCATGGTAAGAATGGATGGATGATGAGGTGTTTGATTGCTCTCAGCTAATCATGTTGAGGAACTTGCTTTCCTCAGCCAGGGCTGTGAGCATAGAGTTCATGTCACCGATGGCCATGTTGCCAATCCCTGCCGGTACAGAAGCGAGGGTGACAGAGTTGCGGGGGGTGGTGAGACGTGAGGAACTCTGAGAGAGGCTCTGCAGAAGGCCTGGACTCAGGGTGCCCGACATTAGGCTTGAGTGGTCTCCGTCATCAAGCATGGTATCAAAGTCGATCTGGGCGTGCTCTGTGGCCCCAGATCCACTGGTGGAAGAATCCACTGTGCTGCTGGAGACCTGGTTGACGCCTGGTGAAGCCATGTTGGCTGCAGAAGTGTTGTTGCTGGAAGGAGCCTGACTGGCACATGGGGACATGGGAGCATCAAAGCTGACAGAAGGTGGCTCAAACACGTGAATCTGACCTGTGTAGAACACAGCGGAGTTTGGATTTTCTGAGTTGCTGTCATGGGCTACTGACCCACTGGGCCTCTTTGGGCTTGCCTCAGAGGTATCATTACCTTGACCGGGGCTAACATCCGATGACTTGAGCAATCGGCTCGGTTGTGTCATGCTAGACCCTCCGTGTGGTCTGGCAGTAGACCTGGGCTCTGTGGGAGGCCTGGGTTGTAACATTCCTCTGCCTCCATTTTGGACATTGTGCTGCTGTTGGGAGATAACGTAATTTTGCTGAGGATCCACTTGGCTGACATAAGAATAGACATCAGTCTGTGTCCTTGATCTGTAACTTTGGACCTCTTGATCTGCCATACTGTTGCGCGTAGGTCTCATGCTAGTGCTTCCAGATATAGAACTTGGGATTGCTTCTTGGCCAAACCCTTGCTGAGGACTCATTTGGTTACTAAAGTTCACGCTGTTGCATTGTCTCTGTTGTGGATGCTGCTGTAGAGAGATGTTCATCAGCCTCTGGTTGCTGTGGTTTGCATACCCCTGCATAGATATATTCTGACTCATAGGCACAACTTGCTGGTTGTTGCTCAAGCCCTGACCTTGCGTCTGGAAGGACCCAAAGTTCTGCCTCTGCTGTACAACAGCTAGATTCCCCCTGAGAGGATGCTGTTGCTGTTTGGGAAGCTTGGCTGTGGTGTCCACTGTTCCTGAACTCACCTCATTCCACTGCACTGGCATGTTATTCTTGTTCATGTTTTCTGATGGTGCTGCAAAAGGCTGCTGAGCACCTCCCGGACCCATCTGGCAGGACTGCACATCCTGATTGGACTGAGCCATCATGGTATCCACCATGGCCATCCTCCTCTGCGCAAAAAATGATGCTGGTGGAGCCACGCCTGTCTGGTAGCCCTGAGTCTGACCGTGGGAATTATAGTCGGTTTGTCCCAAGTTGTGAGTAGAGGGGCCAGAATTCTGTGACCTGAGGTACTGTACCACATCGTCTGGAAGCACCATATCATCCTCTCCACCCTGCTCACCCCCAACCATCATTCCATCTACCGCCATGTTCTCCATGGCTACATTCTCAGAAATGCTTGGTGGTCTGGGGGCAAATGGGTAGCGTTGCAGGCTTCCATCAGAGCGAGTATAGCCCTGTGTAGCCAGTGTCTGGTGACGTTCTGCAGCTGGTGGAGCATTCATGGGGTTCATGCTGCTCATGCTGTTGTAGCGCTGGACCCTTGGAAGGGAGAGAGGGTCCAGTGTCGTACGACGCACTGGATCACTTGCACGGCGTGGCAGATTGGTGGGTACTTCGTGGGGCATCATGCTCTGCGTGCCATATCCAATATCACTGCACCGTCTTGGTACAGTTCCAGAGGGTGGCTGATGGAAGGGATGCGATGAGCCTTCTTGGGAGTCGCTGTAGAGTGCCATGCGAGTCCTTAGGCTCATTCGTTCCATGTTGGGAAGAGGAGTAGGTGGTGCTCCACCAATGGCAGCAGCATACTTTGCCTTTAGCCGATAATGTTGTGCTGGTGTAAGACTGAGAAGGCTTGGAAGGCCTGCTCCACCTCCTCCGCTGACACCGCCACCTCCGCAGTGGCTGGCCTCACTGGATCGACGAGACAGGTCAGTAGAGATTGGGTCATAGGAGTCAGCTGAACTGATATTGTTGTGGCGATTAGCGCCAAACTGGGATGTCCCACTGGAGCGACGGCTGGAATAGCACGGGGATATACCAGAGGAGCGCCGGCTTAGGGTGTAAGCAGAGCTGATGGTGCTGGTGGTGCTGTCACGGCGCTCGTTCAGCTGGTTCAATAGCGTCACTTCACATGACAACAGGTCATCCATGCGTTGGGCAGGGTACGAACCACTTAAGTTACTCATGTTGGAGTTCTCCAGCAGGGACCCTGGCAGATAGAAAGATTAGAATAAATATTATTATATTATAACATTATATATGCACATGAGTTTATAATTACAGAGGAAGCATTTCTCAGCATCGCTGTTTTTGGTCTTTATAGCTAGTGTCCACCTTCATAACAACTGTACAGGGACTGAAAGCTAGAGCACTGTCCGCTTTGTTACATGTACAGGGAGCTGTAGCTCCTAGCTGTCTGCAAGGCTTAACCTCACCTGATTAAACTCACCATCACTTTTGGAAAAAATAATACGGCTGTTGTGTAGTTAACTGTACTGACAGACTGTCCAAGAAGTCTGTGCTCCAGTTTGGGTAGTAAAATTCTGGGATTTTACTGGAATGTACTGAGCATTTATTAGCAGGTTTCTGTATGACAGACAAGTCTTTGGATGTTCCTTATTAGTGCTAGCATTAGCTTACTGCTCCAACCTTTAATTGAAATATGATCACTTATTTAAGAAAAAACTAAGCAGCACATATAACTAAAGCTTAGGCTTCAAGATGGGTATAAATGGTTCATTCCATCTCCATCTTCACAGTCTATGACAGTACAGCCCAATATGAGGTGTTTCTTCAACATGTAGTCCTTACCAACTGCAGGTATGGGAGGCAGCTTCATGCTAATGCGTTGGCCCTGCAGCGGCTGTGGCGCAGAGTTAACCCAGGGGCAGGGGTCCCTCACCGTCTTCAGCCTTTCCTTCTTGATGTTTTCCAGCTTGATGGTGACTGCACCACCGTGACCCGTGGCTTTCCTCAACTGAAGCCCCATCCCAGCCTGCTGGCCCCCAGTGGGAACAGTGGAGTCAACCATGGGGCACTCGTCCTGTGCGCTGAGGTCCCCGAAGCTGCCCCCGCTGTGCACGGCCATCTCTACCCCACTGTCGTTGTTGTTGGCGCTGCTGAGAGGCGATGGCTCGCTGCTACATGACGAGTGGCCACCAGGACTGGACTGATATGTCTGGAGGAGGACAGACGAAAGTGTCATGAATCAAAATCCAAGAGGTTAGTAGATCATAGAAATATTCACTTTGCTGTTTGAGTAAATGAAAAAGAAAATAAAATGATTAAAAAGTGAAATTTAAAAATGAATATAAATGAAAGAAAACTAAAACACAGCCTTGTGCCAAGCTAAAAAAAATCCCATTAGATATTCTTCAATATTAAATAATTACCACAGTTAAAAAATTCTGATTGTGATGGTGTTTTGTAATAACTAATGTAGCCCTATAGCTTCATACTCTTGTGAATTATAAAGGAGGTTTATTTATTTAAGAAAACAAGTGGATAATAGAAAAGTTCTGTGAGCAGCACACATGCTACACAAGTCCCTGCCTTTCAGTATTAATGTGACAATGACTTTTATCGTTGGTTGAATATTGAGCTCGTAGATATAAAAATCCAGTGTAATGGCAGCGTAAGACTGTCTTACATGCAAAGGAGCAAGAAAATATATGAACATGGATGATCATGCACCATACATTTCCACCATACAGGAATTTGAAAAAAAAAAAAGACATTGAAACAGGCTGCGTGCTCACCTCAGTGAAGTCTGTCCATTAGCAGGGTTTCAAAGGAAAGAGAGAAGCAGGTTCAGACAACAAACAGAGAGTGAGTTTGAAAGGACGCATGCAGGTCCAGCAGGGAACCTCTCACTAACAATGTTAGTAAAAATGTAAGATAACTGTTGTTCCCCTGTTTTAAAGCTCACCCAGAGCCACTGTGCCGTGTAACCGATAAACAGGACTCACCATAGAGTTCTCTGTCTTAATAGACTTGACTTGTAGGCAGTCTTCCCCTCCCCTAGAGGTGCTGTTGGCCTCCACCTTGCCATCTACGGCTCTTGCGCTGTGCTTGGAGTTTGCCTCGTTCTCCCCATTGCCTTTGGGTGGCTGTAGCCTTGGGGGAGCGTCACTTCGTTGTTTCTTGGTCACGTGAGCTTCGGGTCCATGGACCGTCTTGACGTGCTTCCTGAGAGAGCTTGGGTCCGTGTAGCGCTTGGTACAGCCCGGGATTTTACACACATATGGTTTCTGCCAAGATGGATTCAACATGATTTTTACTGTGGCAAATCTAAATCTTAGCTGACCTTTCCGGCTGCTCAGATGAGATCCATGTGTGAACTTACCTCATTGGAGTGTGTGCGGTTCTGGTGCTTCGCTCGGTCTGAGGCATTTGAGAAAGCCTTGTTGCAGCCTTCGTGCTCACATACATAGGGTTTCTCCCCAGTGTGGGACCTGAGATGGGTCTTGAGATTCTCCAGGCGGGAGTAAGCTTTAGAACAGCCCTCAAACTGCAGAGAGACAGACAATGGGACAGGCGGACAATGAGATTGATGCTTGAGTGCTGTTGTTTTGTCTGCAGCTGGCCAGAGAAAAGAGCCGGAACACAACAACAAAAACAACACGAAAAAGCTCTTTTTGTTCCAGTTTTTAAATGTCATTTACTCTTGGACTCTTGCCCACCTACTGTGGTGTGCCACACAAAAGCAAAGCTCTGCTACACTTTTGGTAAAAAAAAGGGCTATTACACAAAAAATCCAAACTAAGTGTGAGGTGTGGTAGAGCTCTTTGTCTGGTGCACTTTGTTGAGACAAAGAGAAGTCTGTGTTTAGCCTTTGTATTCACTTATACTGTACAAGCTATAATTTGGTATTCCTTCTGAGCAGTCATTGTGAGTGTAATTGGCTCTGAAATTAAAAGAGAATCAAATTAGAGCAGCCCAGAAAGGGGATGAAAAAGTCCGAAGACTCATCCTTAAAAAGAAAAGACTAAAGGGGAGTTAGGAGAAGATGCATGTGGGATTTGTGTGCAGAATATACAGCTTGGTCTTAATAAGGACCCATGGCCCCCTGCTTGTCTGCAAATTTTAATTACACACCCACACTGTCAATCAGCTTTCTTAACTTTATCCTTCACAAGTCATCTGTTTTAATACATTCATGAGAGGCCCAGAGTGAGCTTTGAAGCCAAGCAAACAGGCCCCTCAATTTGATCTTCACACAGCAAATGAAGGCTTCAATGAAAGCCCATGATTTATCAAACACGGGAAATATAGTGGTGGTACGCACAAAGAAAATCATATCAAGTTTTTTTGTAAGGGAGTTTTTTCCACAGGCGAAACTGACGCACTAAAGGGCTGACATTCTTTGACTGCTAAAGCGGCGGAATAAATTCCAACTTCAACTAGTTGGTTAACATGTTAACAAGAAGGTTAAAGGGCCTCTCCAGTGTTTTTACACAGATCAATGAACCAACTGTGAGAATTAAAGTCAGTGTGTATAACTAGTTGTATCATGTCTGCTGTGGCTCTGCAGGAACTTTAGTGAATCTGAGAGGAGATTTTGTGTCTGCCTTCTCATTGTTATGCACACACACATTGTTAAAAAGCATTTTTGCAGATCACACCTAGGTTTATGGTTTTGGAAATACATCATTGCTTAACAGGTGGGTGCCATAACCTATGCCATATATGTTATGAAAGGAATTCTTCTTCCCCCCTGTTGCCTTTTGCTGCTTATAGTGGATCGTTAGGTTTTCTCTGTATGTCTGTATTTCTCTGGATGTCACCAACTATGCCAAATAGCTTGCATTGCAATCCGAGCTGGAAAATGGTGCTGGCTGCATTATGGGAGATGATGGCTTGTGATACCAGTCAGCAAATTACCAAGAATACGAGGCGCTTACCGTGCACTTATGGGGCTTCTCCCCCGTGTGTCGCCTCATATGGACCACCAGCATGTACTGTGCCTTGAAGGGCTTTTGCTCCCGTGAACACTCCTCCCAGCGACACACAAACTCTTTCTTCTCACCGTGGATGTGGTCATTGTTGATATGCTGTAGATACAGATTGATTCCAGTCAATTGTCACAGTTCTATGATACTTTTCCCTAAAGATGAAAATAATGTAACAAAATGCTAAAGAAGAGTCAGCAAATTCTTGTCTTTTTCCCACCAGAATAGGCTCCCGCCTCATGTGTCCATGCATGCTTGACTCACTGACATCACTCTGCAATCCATTATAGCTGACAGTTATTATGCCTTTGTCAATAGTAGACAAAAGCTACAAAGGCTGTGTGTGTGTGTGTGTTTTTTCAGGCTGTGTTTGTGTTCACATTTCTCTCGGAAAAGGAACTACAGCGGATCCTTGTAAAAAGTGATCAAGAAGAGGATTTCCGACTGTATTCCTTCATTTCCTTCATTTCCATGGATCATGAGGTCAATCGAAACAGTTTCTGTGTGACTTTTTAACTTGCACTTTAAATATGCAGAAAGTCTTCAGAGAAATTAGACAGTACTCAGCTTAAATTATCAAAGGCGTGAAGAGAAAAAAGAATGGCATGCTGGAGTCCAACATACATACAGCCTAGAGCACTTCAAGGTAAAATGTCCTCAGCTACAGCATATTTAGTCACATGACTTCTGCTGCAGTCAAACATGATTTCTCTGAACAGACACATTTCAAAACACTTGTCCCGTCCACCGCATTCAAATATCCACACACCCAGAGGAACCACCTCATTTCCTGAGGACATCCAAGCCTACAATGCTCCACTTATGTGGCCACTTCTTCACCAGCAGAAAAGGTCTGTGGTTAGCAATTCTACTGAGGGCTATTCTGGGAGGAAGGAGGAAGAGGAGGAGGAATGGAAAAAAGCGTGTGGCCCACGCAGAGGTCTCTATTTTCAGGTTACACACTACTGTGAATCCGTAATTTGGAGGCTCTTGAAACAGGATTACTCTGGTCAAACAGAAACCACAAGAAACCCACAGGTGTGTGTGTGTGGTGTGTATGTGTGTTTGTTTTGGTCTCTTTTCGCTGATGATGTTTGAACCTCATGTGAAACCCCAGATGTGCTCAGAGAGGTGGTGTTAGAGATCACACCCATGTAATTTATACTTTATAGAAAACAGGAACATAAACGCACTGTTGGCACTGTTTATCAGCACAGTCCTCTACTGGTCCACAGAGTTTGCAAAGTTGTTAAAGGTAACTCTGGTCCTGCGTGTAGCAGCTTATAGCGACCTGTCCACCTCCTCCCATTGGTCTGTAGGTCTATGGACCTGACATATGACTCTCCTACTGCTACTCGGAGGTGACTCACTGGCAGTCAGAAAGTGTAGAGAAGAGAAGTTGGCCTGGAAAAAGCGAGGGTGCATAACCCTAAAGTTGCTGGCATGACGATGGATTTATGGCCGGCCCTTTGGGCTTCGGGGGTTGGGGGTGTTGCTGGGAGTAAGAGGTTAGGGGTTAGGGGTCTCTGGGCTTGTGGAGGGGTGGGCACAGCTGCAGGGCTTGGGCTTGAATTTGGCGAGAGCCAGCAGGCTCATTAACATTACGCGTGTCGACCCAACAGAAAGAGACCGGTCACTACTCAGCTTTCTGAGTGGACCCAATCAGCATGGATTTAATTAGGAGCAGAAGAGGAATCTGAACTTTTAAGTTTTTACACAACAACAGTAGTCTATCCACTGTCATTGCAAACAAAACAGCAGATACTGACAACATAATGAGCAACACAACATAGAACCCTAACAACCACCAGGGATGAAGGAGGGTAGTATGTATTTCTTTAAAGGAATTTCTAGTTTAGCAGTTTTGGTGTTTCCCAACGTTAACTGAGTATTTTTTTTGCAACTCTCAACCATTTTAGAATATATTTTAAATTCATAGACAAGCCCCATGCTCTTATTTTGAAAAAGTTGGTTACTGCTAACAAGGTCCCCAAAAGTTGATTCTGTCCATCTAGACAGTGTTTTCAGTGTGAGAACAGAATCAGCTTTTTAGGATTTCCTTTCCTTGATGATTGAGGATGCATTAAGACATGCTAACAAGGTCGTTCTTGTTGTGGTCTGTGATGTCTCGTATTGGGACAGACTCTAACTCCATCTTTGGAGTTCCTGTTCTGCTTTTAAAATCTGTTTCTGGATGAGCAGTCCAGAACCTGCAGCAGGTGCAACTGGTTTAAACTGACTGAGGCTGCAGGGCCGGTTCCTGAAGTCTATATTACTTATTAATCTAATTAAGAAAGCTTGCACATCCCCGTCCACCACTGCAATATAATCTAATCCTGTGGGAATTGCTGGATTTATGTCCTCTGTCTGCTAGCTGGCTGTCATTAAAAAACAAACAAACAAAAAAATCCAACTGAGTACTCAAAAACTCACATGAACGAGTTGGTCCTGGGTATCGTACTCTTTGGAGCAGCCATCCCAGTGGCAGTTGGTTTCATAGATGGCCTCTGGCTCCTGTTTACACTCATCTTTATCCAGATCTTCACTCAGGTCCAGGATCCCCCCACCGTGGTCCTGGAGACAAAGTGTATGATACTTCAGATATCAAATACGTGCATCCAATTTAAATGAGTTAAAAAAACAAAACAAAAAACAAGACTTCAGCTTTCACAAGTCATTAAGAAGCATTCTGCACTATTTTGCATTTCTCTTATCTTATCAACCTCTTTATTACAGAGGAAGAGTTGTAAAAAAACACACCTCTTGTCACACATTAAAGCTGCATTTTTATCCATTACTTATAATCAATTAGAGACTAATTAGCAACCTAACTTTAAGGTGCACCACTCTCCCACTTTAAGGAGCTTATTATTTTCTCACCTGAGACGATGGTGAAATGGGCAGTGGACCCTCTGCTTCGGTCTTCACCTTTGACCTCTTCGTGGTCAGTGGGTTGACAGTGCTGCTGACTGCTGGATCTCCACTGGCGTTCTGAAAGACATGAAGGAACAGAGGACTGTGTTTTTAACTGGTTGTCATTACCTACATTTCTTTTTATTGAAGGAAAATTAGTTAGAATTATCGTTCTTAAAGGGACAGTACACCTAGAAATATTTTTTATATATATATATATATATATATATATATATATATATATATACATACATACATACATACATACATACATACATACATACAGTGGGGCAAAAAAGTATTTAGTCAGCCACCGATTGTGCAAGTTCCCCCACTTAAAATGATGACAGAGGTCAGTAATTTGCACCAGAGGTACACTTCAACTGTGAGAGACAGAATGTGAAAAAAAAAATCCATGAATTCACATGGTAGGATTTGTAAAGAATTTATTCGTAAATTAGTGTGGAAAATAAGTATTTGGTCACCTCAAACAAGGAAAATCTCTGGCTCTCACAGACCTGTAACGTCTTCTGTAAGAAGCTTTTCTGTCCCCCACTCGTTACCTGTATGAATGGCACCTGTTTGAACTCATCATCTGTATAAAAGACACCTGTCCACAGCCTCAAACAGTCAGACTCCAAACGCCGCCATGGCCAAGACCAAAGAGCTTTCGAAGGACACCAGGAAAAGTATTGTAGACCTGCACCAGACTGGGAAGAGTGAATCTACAATAGGCAAGCAGCTTGGTGTGAAAAAAATCAACTGTGGGAGCAATCATCAGAAAATGGAAGACATACAAGACCACTGATAATCTCCCTCGATCTGGGGCTCCACGCAAGATCTCATCCCGTGGGGTCAAAATGATCATGAGAACGGTGAGCAAAGATCCCAGAACCACACGGGGGGACCTGGTGAATGACCTGCAGAGAGCTGGGACCAAAGTAACAAAGGTCACCATCAGTAACACACTACAACGGCAGGGAATCAAATCCCGCAGTGCCAGACGTGTTCCGCTGCTGAAGCCAGTGCATGTCCAGGCCCGTCTGAAGTTTGCCAGAGAGCACATGGATGATACAGCAGAGGATTGGGAGAATGTCATGTGGTCAGATGAAACCAAAGTAGAACTTTTTGGTATAAACTCAACTCGTCGTGTTTGGAGGGAGAAGAATACTGAGTTGCATCCCAAGAACACCATACCTACTGTGAAGCATGGGGGTGGAAACATCATGCTATGGGGCTGTTTTTCTGCCAAGGGGACAGGACGACTGATCCGTGTTAAGGACAGAATGAATGGGGCCATGTATCGTGAGATTTTGAGCCAAAACCTCCTTCCATCAGTGAGAACTTTGAAGATGAAACGAGGCTGGGTCTTCCAACATGACAATGATCCAAAACACACCGCCGGGCAACAAAGGAGTGGCTCCGTAAGAAGCATTTGAAAGTCCTGGAGTGGCCTAGCCAGTCTCCAGACCTCAACCCCATAGAAAATCTGTGGCGGGAGTTGAAAGTCCGTGTTGCTCGGCGACAGCCCCAAAACATCACTGCTCTCGAGAAGATCTGCATGGAGGAATGGGCCAAAATACCAGCTACTGTGTGTGCAAACCTGGTAAAGACCTATAGTAAACGTTTGACCTCTGTAAAATAACCTTTGTTGGCAATAACAAAGTATTGAGTTGTATTTTTGTTATTGACCAAATACTTATTTTCCACCCTGATTTACGAATAAATTCTTTACAAATCCTACCATGTGGATTCATGGATTTTTTTTTCACATTCTGTCTCTCACAGTTGAAGTGTACCTCTGGTGCAAATTACTGACCTCTGTCATCATTTTAGGTGGGGGAACTTGCACAATCGGTGGCTGACTAAATACTTTTTTGCCCCACTGTATATATATATATATAAATTATTATTATTTTTTTTTTTACACGTTTATCCTTGGGCCACTAGTTTTGCTTGTCAATCCTAATGCCCAGTTTACATCAAGCTTTTGATGTTTTGATGTTTGCCTTCTCTTGAATATAATGGAGGTTACTTTTTGGTGCTTAAAATACATTAATAAATAAACTCAGCAGCAATGTTTCATTTCAGAAATCATGGCCTAAACAAAACAAAACAAAAAACACAAATCCCAAATCCTTATTTTTACAGGTTTTGATTTTAAAATTTTGAGTTTGTCTCTTTAAATATTCAGCCATCCCTTGACATTGGAAATATCTCATTCATAATTTATCAGCCAACCATTCCATTACTCGTAATACAAACCATCCCTAACCATTCATTCATTTGTGGACTATTAATCTTCCCACTCCCTCACCTTTTAATTAAACCAACGACTGAGCACCAGACTCTACTGCTTTCCACACCACAGGGAGCAGAGGGGAGTCACAAGGTTACGCTGTGCTGCTGCAAAGAGATGTGACAAGTCCTGGTTGCACCAGGCACCACGGTTCATAAGTCAGACTAGGACCCGCCGCCGAGACTAAACAGTTTAGACTGCTTTATGATCGCCAAAGCCGCAAGGAAATATGAAAGAAGAGGAGTTATTACCCTCGCTACAGATTGGGGGAGGAGGCAGGGTCGGGGCTAGAGGAGTATGTGAGTGTATGTGGGGGCGACGAGAGGGCTTTGATCTGCCGACTGATTCTGAAAAGACAAAGACTACGAAGGCCTGTTAAAGCTCTAATGGAGAAGAAAAGAAAGGATGGATATGAGTGTGTGTGCGTTTATTGAGGTTCGTTGGAGGAAGTCCAACAATGGAGAGGGGGGTCTTCTAATCCCACCCAGAACACTACAGTGCAGTTCTAGGGGCCTCGATGATTCATTCAGTTGGCTGGAAACCAAGAGGGAAATATGGTTCTGATCACTACAGAAATAAAGCTGTGTGTGTGAGTGTGTGCAGAAAGGTGCAAATATACAGTACACTCCAGCACACTTGGATTCAGCAGACACAGTGCTGAAACAGAGCTGGAGGCAGTGGCGTGTAGTGTGTGATGGAGTGATTCACCAAGTGGGAAGTTTACATTACGAGGGGCTGCGGTGTTGACAGTGGGCTGATAAAGTGGAGCAGAGGAGACAGTGGGAAGTAAGACAGATGGAAGTGGGAAGGAGCCTCAAACATTTTTCTGACCTGAGACATCATTTGTAAAAATACTTCATGATAACTCGTGCAATTAGGCTTTGTTCCAGCACCTCAAATCTATGTCTCGGTTCACTATCTTCTTTTTACGACTATTTGTTGGAGTTTTATAGCTTCTAAAATTATCTAAAAATATCAAAAGAATGTGGAGAAACAGCAGTTTGGACATTTTGTCCAAGATGTCTGCGTATCGTGTTGCAGAGATATCAACTTGTGTTTGGTTTATTTTACTTGTTATGGTTGCTATGTTTGTTTTTTTTACATTTTATTTTCATGTGTAATTAAAATGTGTATGCTATTACATTTGAAGAATTCTTTTCAAAGTGTTATTTTACAATTTCTCTTAACTTTATCTACGGTCAAGTTCAAGAGACACTTAAACTCTTTGCAATGTTTTATGTATCAGGACAAAATTAAAATAATCATTTGCTCCTTATTAGGTCTTAAATTTATTTAAAGACAAAACATTAGATGAACAACAACATGTGAAAAATGAGACCGTGGCATTAGTAACAGCGTAAAAACTAAGTACAGCCCAGAAATTCCAAACAAGTCATATTTGTTCAGTCTTTTTCTAATTGTACTGTCATGAACATTAGCATAACAACTGAGGCCTGCAGAATCTGAGGTGTAGCTGCAGAGCATTGCACATTCTGAGCTCAGGGTGAACTTCCCTTCCCTGGGAAGACTGGCAACTGTCTAGGGGATAGTGTCCGGTGAATGTTATAAAGGTTTTGCTTGTTGGAGAACCACAAGACTTAAACTTTGTTTATTCTATTAATGTTTATGTGACCTAGTGATCACAAAACATTAGAATCATGACATAAAAAGTGAAAATCTGTATTCATCCCAAGCTTACATATCCGTATAATGGAATCTGAGGTATAACTTTAAAATATAAAGACATGAATGTTACCTGGTTTGCTTCGGAGTTGGTGCTGTTGTGGGAGGACATAGGTGATGCAGTGAGGGGGTGTTGACGAGCAGAGAACGAAGATGGCGACTGTTGAATGAGAGGAGGCGTGTGGCCAAAGGCGTTGAGACTCCTTTGCTGGGACAACAGCTGCTGGTAGGCAACGGGGTTGATGTGATGGGGGAAGCTGAATGTCGGGCTGAGTGAGGGGGTGAGAGGAAAAAAGATATTTTAAGGCTAACATGGCTGGAGACTTTTGTCTACTAACATTAAAGCAACTGGAATCATGGTCGCATTGTCCCTCACTACCAAGTGAAAATAGATAAGCTAGCGTTCTCCTTTAAAGCAAGGACCATGTAGTGTAACCTGGCACTGCAGGAAAGTCGATTTTACTCTGAATCTAAAATGAAGTCAGAAATGCCTCATAAAGATTGTTTTTTTGTGTGGTTTCAGTCCAAATCCCGGACAAGCCCCCACTTACACTGCACCTTTACTTCCAGTGCAACCTTACACTTTAAGTGATAGTTGTAAAATGCTCACTGATGTATTTTTAATAGTTTTTGGAGAAGAATGTGTCATCTTTTCTTCAAAGCAATCTTGCTTAACTTGAAGCCACCCTGCATGTCTACTGGTTTGTTGTAACAGTATGAATACTATAAATTCGCTCCATTTGTTTTTAATAGCTGTGAATAGAAAATATATACATTTACTAGCCACCCAAAAAAGGAACTTGATTATAATGGATATTTCAAGAAAAAGAATGGTGTTATTTTTAAGTGTGATTAATTAATAACTGTGGTAGATCTGAATCAACAAACGCCTGCAGACTACAGTTGCTGGAAACTATAAATATGCCTGTCAATGTTTATACAGTATTCTTGTATGAACCGCAATTATACCTGATTCCGCCGACTGAAAGGTGCCCATAGGAGCTGCTAGCGGCTGAACTGGAGCGTGAATTGTTGATGTAGGCCACCAGGGAGTTGGGTGAGGTACGAATCATGGTCTGCAGGTCAATGCTAGCATCTGACAGTGGCGAGATGGACAGCGCCCTTTTTCTGCTGAGCCGGGGTGTCAACCTTGGGCTGGAAAAACGGGATACTGGGGACAGACAACAAGAGACACAAATGTCACCAATTTTGCCTTTTGATATTTGAGTTTTTTGCCACCAATAAATTAACTGCTGTGAGGAAATGACAAAACCGCCATTCCCTTAATATATACTGGTTCAAAAGTGACCGGATCCACATACACGCCAATGTTAAAATTTCTGGCTTTGCAGCAAAAATAAATGCTGCAAAGCCAGAGCACTGAATACACCCAAGCTAGCTAACGGTATCTAACACTCCACACATATTGTCCCAATATGTTTTTTTTGGATTTCACGTTGAATGCCTTTAATGTGCAAATTCCTTGTGTAAAAACTATGCACGGCCTCAATAGAAACCAGCAGTTATCCTGGACCATGTTCGAGGAAATGCTGAGCCGCGGGCATTCTAGTGGAGGTCACAGCCATGCTAAGCTAAACTCTATCTCCTGCATCTCTCTCACACACAGCTCCCCTATTTAACATTCGCATCCTCTTATGCATAATGAATCTGGGCCTAATCATTCTCCGTAATTACTCTGATAGGAATCTCTTTCAGCCGCTGTACTTGGGGAAGTTAAATAGAGGCAATTTGAACAAATTGATTTCAGAATCCCATTAAAAAAGAACAAGGCTGACTCACAAAGGTAGAGTTCATGGCCTCCTGTTAGACCTGCTTCTTGTACCGTTTTCTCATTCTTTTCAAAAAGAGCACAAGAAAATGACGGGGTTCACTACTTTCCCATGAACTTAAAGAAGGCAATTTGTTTTTCCACACATACTGATGTGTATTTATTTCTTTTAAAGGCATGCAACTCTCACTCCCACATAAGATGGAGACAAATCACTGGTGGGGACCAACAGGTGCTGGTCCCAGTGTGAGGGGACAGAGCTGAGTTGAGTGCGTTCAATTACAACTTACAACAGGCATCATCAGAGGTGTGAGAGGCAGGAAACTCATAATAGCCCCATCACGGCTCACCTAAGCACGTGCATAGTGACCTGACACACACACACATTTCCTGCATGTCAGCTACACTGCTGCCAATATGTTGCCAATCCCGACTCTTTGCTGGTACAACTCACAACCCCTCCAGCCAAATTAATCCAGGCACCGCCATAATCACCGCACCAGACCTGCAGCCATAAAGAAGGGGCTTACTTCCAAAGCTATTATGTTTGGAGGTGGCGAGTCGTAAAGCAGAGGCATATGCACTCAGTTAAAAGGCTCCCAGGAGCTTCAGATGGCAGACAACAGAAGTTGGGGGCCTGGAAAAGGAGAAAAAAGGCTGGTGGAGATGATATAGACATGTATCAAAGAGTTGGCAAAAACAACAAACGCTGCTCAGGAATGCGACTCCGTAGGGTTAATAAATAAACATGTCATCATCTCCCAGCCACACAGAGGGGTGGGAGTGGAGTAAAGGAGGGAGGCGGGAGGATTGAAGCAAAACTGGGATCATGAACAGGGACTTTTTTTTTTTTTTTAAGGTGAACTTGCACCCTTGCCAACAGATTTAATGGGAGATACAGGTATTAATATTCCCCTTTATAAAGCAGGAAACAGGCCTCACAGCCTGGTGCCCTGGTAGGTTGGCGCCAGCCTCACCCTTCTGGGCACGGCGCCCACAGTGCCGCCCTCTACCCCCATCTTTAAACCGCCGCCTTCAATCTGTACATCTAATTCAGCTCAAAAGAATTCTCAGTGCCTCCAGCAACAAATTTTCAACAATGTTTGGTCAGCAAGCTCTTGTTTAGCTCAGTAATCTTTCCTAATTTTACCTGGAACAACTTTCATTCACTCTGAAACTCTCACCACTTGGTAAAGGAGCGTTTTATAGGTGGTGGTTATGACTGAAAGGGTGAACAGGTTCCGGCAGGGAGTGAGAAAACAGATGTTGCGCAGGCCGTGGCGACGCAGCAGTGTGTGGTAACGTGTGTGAGTGTGTTTGTGTGTACATATATGCGAGTGTCTGCATGTGCATCGGTGCTTTGCGGGCCTGAATCCCGGGCTGGTTGTAATTGTGGGATCTGGATTTATATAGCGGCATAATTACAGGCACACACTGATACAGTAAAGAAAAGGAATATTAAAAAAGAACCCGAGTGAGGAGTGTGCGTGATTATTTTAAGCATTTGCTTCTGCCGAAATAGTTTTGTGGAAAATGAAAATGCTCTAATTGGAGGGTTGTGCTGATCTCCAGAAGTTGCTAGCACTCGGTGTCGCTGCAGCCGGAGCCAATGGAGGGTCACTTTGCAGCCCTGCAAAGAATAGGTCTGCAGCTTTTCCTCGTGTAACACTGATAACAAAACAGCAGTGTTTTGAAAAATATTTGTATTCATGGCCAATATGTGAGTGAAAACAGTTCTCTGAGAATCCACTGGCCTCTTGATAAGTTCATGGAGACAGTTAAGCTAATGCAGAGTTAGCCAACAGCAGAACGAGGAGTGGTGAGGATTGCAGCTGAGTTGGACCCACAAAGACTGCCAAGAAATTCAGCTCAGTGCCAATAAATCCTCAAACACGTAGTAAGAAATGCAAACCTTCTAACATCCTTGAACGTGTGAACAAACTGTCTCTGCTTTCGAAAAAAAGGGTTAGCATCTGTTTTGAGTACAGGACAGCAAAGCTAAGCCAAGAACATGCATACTTCACTGTGTTTTACTGCAACTAACTCTGTGGGTCAAAGGTTTTCATTAAGAAATAACATTTATGTTCTCTAAACAATTCTTAAGGGATTTTAGTTTGCATAGTATTCTGGAGATATTCAGCTTTGGACAGTGAGCACCATCATATGAATATGGAAGTAGAGCAAAGATCTATTCACATACACAAGGGGAAAATATCAAGTAAATATTTATGTTTCTAGGGAAAATGGGGGGAAATAGATCAATGTAAAAACTTGGATTTTAATGGTTATTGGTAAAATAAAATGCGTTCAGTGCAGAGTGGCTTAACTTTTCAATATTTAATGTGTATAAACAGTAACATCTAGATACAAAAGTAACACAAATCTGCGAACCAAAGCATGCTAGTTTTTCCAAATAAGAGTTTCTAATAATGTTTCTGTGCTTTGACAAGCGCTTTTAAATGAGCAGATAATCTTGAGCTTACCCACCTTGACCTTGAATAGAGATATAACCACACCACCCTCACCACCATTACACCAAAGCTAAGGTTTTGCCAGTCGGCCTCCTCATCTCCATCCACCCCCCAGTCGAGCCTGAGACGGGGACTGTTTATTTTTCCTGTTAAATCGCACTAATACGAACACTGTGAATTTTATTAGCGAGAGGGTTCGCACTGTATCTTCTACGAGCCCCTGGTGTCCAGCCCAAAGCCAGCGTTGTGTTTGCCATCGTGTTTATGCACACACTTCCAACCCATGTGCTCATGAACTAACATATAGTTAAGTGTTTGTGTAAGCAGTCTCAGGGGAAGCCCCCCCCCTCCCCCACCCCATCAACTCCTTCTCCCCTCACCACCACATCGGTACACAAATCTATGGCCCCCACCCCCCACCCCGCTACATCAACACTGAAATCTTTTTCCTCAGGATGGCAGACATTTACTTTGGCTGCTGCTTTTGTCATGGGAGCTTCAAGGTTTTCCCGCAAACTACTCTGATATTTCTCTGCCCACCCACCCCTCACATACCTGTGCATTCATATACAAACAGCCTTCTGAAAGCCTCCCAATGTGATACCATAATGTGACTTTATTTGCATCCATAGCAGTGGCGGTGTACCAATGCTAATAACACTTTAAAGTCTATTCACTAACTAACTTTACTTTCCTTAGTCTTCATTCTACTGGGATTAAAGAGACTAAGACCAGCTCGGGCAACTGGTTTTATGGGCCCTAGCTTATCTTTTGTAATTTTAATATATTTATTATTTTGTATATTTATTTATTTATTAGTAGGGCTGGGCCATATTATACCATTCACAGTAATACTGGTACAATGTTAGGCAATGATAAGAAAATCAAATATCGCGATAGAATATGGGTAAAATGTGCATGCGCAGTGCCTTTGTTTTCATACGGACATGGCGGCGAATGAGAAGGGCAAAAGCAGATCGTTGAATGAAACGGATGAACCAGAATTGGTTTGTAAAAATGGTGCAACTTCAGTGACGTGAAACTGGTTTGGTTTTTGTCCGTCAGATAGGCACCAAAGCACAGTTTCTTTGTAGAACATGCAAGCGGGCCGTCGTTATTACTGTATTTTTCGGACGCTAAGGCGCTCTTAAAAGCCTTTAATTTTCTCAAAAATTGACAGCACACCTTATAATCCAGTGTGCCTTATGTATGAATTCTGGTTGCGCTTACTGACCTCGGACCGATTTCATGTGGTACACGGTGCTCGAAAATCTGCAAAAAAAGTGTCTAGTTTGACTTTGGTAATCTATGAATCCGCACCGCTTGATGGATTGTCGGAGCATTACAGCTACCGTAGTCTGGAGCCTCGCAGAGTAATACGTACTGTGCTTCAACATAATATTACCGTATTGTGTGTGTGTATAAGGACCCCAAAATGACACCTGTTAAGAGACATGCGTATGAAGCGGATTTTAAACTCAAGGCTATCAGTCACACAGTAGAACATGGGAACAGAGCAGCTGCGAGAGAATTCAGCAACAGCTGCTTGTTTAAGTGAAAATAAATTGATGGTTTTTTTTGCACTGATAAAGTTGTGGAGTTGTAAAGTATTTTGTCTCGCATCAATTATGTAATCAGTTCTATTGTTATCGCAAATTTGCAAATATATATCATGATAAATATTTTTGGCCATATTGTCCTGCCCTATTTATTAGTATTTATTTTTTGGTATATTTATTTGTAACTGTCTTTAGGTTTATTGAAAGGTGTTATACAGATCTAAGTTGTTGTTATTATTATTATTGTTGTTATTATTTTTTACCATTATCAAACCCTTAAAATACGCAAAGGGCATTTAAAATAATATTCATATACCCAGTATCACTTAAACCTCATTCAAGCTTAGGCCTCAAACACAACTAGATGCATCTGTACAGATCTGTACAGATTAAAAAATGCTAAATGTACTACTATTTTTATTTTAATGTCCCCCTGGTCTCCTTTACTTCCCTACTGTTACACATTACTTCATATTCATATTAGTTTCTTCTTTCCCAGGTCTCAGCCTCACTGCAAGTGGACCTCCACACACACACAGAGTGGAGCACAAAGACACAGGAGAAGGAAAATAGTTCTTGTGGAAGCTGATAAAACTGTATATTACTATTATGCAATAAAATAGCTTCCTTACAAATATTACACTGAATATAACAAGAAAGAACGAGAAAGAAAGAAGCACCATGATTACCTGAGTTTTCCAGTTATGTTGACTCACATAGGTCATACTGCTGATGGGATGTGACAATTAGCTGCACACATCTTTAGGTTGGCAGGTGTAGCTCAGCGTAACAACAAAAATGTTTTCTGATTTATTCATTTTTTTCCTTTTTGGCTTATGAGCTGGTGTAAAAATCTACTGAAAGTAGGTTAGTCGTGGGATTAGCTGTCACTTAAAGAAGCAACTGAAGGAACTTTTCTTTAACTCTAAACCAGCCGAGCTATTTTAATTAAAGAAACTCTAGGAAACAATGCTAAATTAAACAAGCTGCCAAACATGCACATTTTTCATGAATGTGTCTTTGGACTTGAATGTACTTTTGTTATTTCAGCCCAGTCGATTTCTCACCAGATAACGACAGTGATTGATGCGTGAAAAACATACCGCAAGCACCGATACTAACTTACAGAAGCAGTTAAGCGTTGCAGCGAGGCCTTCGCGGCCACTGCTAACACTGTTTGCTTAGGAGACCTGTCCATCACCCTGTCATATGGCAGTCCTGAGGGAAGGGAGAGTCTTAACAGTGGAAAAAAAGCAATCATTTTGCTGGTTAGGTTTGTGTTTTTAACAGTCTGTGCCACTTCAGTCAGCGCCACAGCAGTGTCTTTCAAATGCTGTCATCCTCATCGGGGAGAAATTGGTGTGTTTAAGTTTCTCGTCTGAGGTATACCCGACAGCAAATCCTAAAAATTCTTAAGTGGACCAGCAAGACCTGCAGACCTGCCAGAAATCCCGTGTGCTCACAACTTTTCCAGCAGCACCCTTCTCACAGCAGCACCCAGTGTTTGGGGCTCTACTCTGAGCCTTGCTGTTCACTCATCCAGAGGGAAAACATGGGCTGGACGAGCCATACTATAGGGTCACTGAGTGCTCCCAGTTCTTGCGGTGGGTCTGCTGAATATTAGTGCATAAATTGATTTTTAATATGGATTTTATCTGTGCTGCCTTCCAAAACTAACGGCAGGGGTGAAGCACATATTTGCCACGTCCTCCTCCTCCTCCTTCTCCCATGTTCTAGCAGTAAATAAGGCTATTGATTCAGGCTGAGGCTGCCCGCAATGACCATTAGTTGGCCGCCTCGGTCAATGTGGTCCCTGTGCCTCGAGACTGGCAGAGTGACCCAAACCTGACCACATCACTCCGAGGATGGTAGAACACTAAATAAAAGCTGGTAGCTAGTGTGGACGTTGCAGTGAAGCAGGCGGTGGGGGTGTTGGGGTGGGGGTTGTGGCTACACGAGTAAACAACCACCCAAACAAGTGTGGGCATGGCAGCACAGCGGCGGTCACTGAGGTGGTGGGAGAAGGAAGAGGAAGGAGGAGGGCGGGAGAAAGCGGTGGTCTACAGTTTCTGAAACCCCGCCTCAGCCTGCAGCTCAGCTCAGCTCAGCTCTGTTTGACTAAGTGATTGAGGTAATTTAAAAGATTAATGTTCAAGCCATCCTGTACCTGATTTTCTCCTCTCTGCTGAGTTTTCCTACCTGTGTGTGAGGATGGCAGCTTTAGTGTCTTCTGGAAGCGTGACAGTGCAGCAGGTTTTTTTTTCTTTTTTTCTGGGTGGGTGGTTGGATGGGATGAAAGGAAGAATGAGGGCTCCTGAAGGGGGTCAGTGCCAAGCAGGGTGTTTGATTATCAGGCATCGAAAAGGCCGACTTTCCTCTCTGTGAGCTTTCTCTTTCTCATTCATGAGGGCTGAAGGTTTCTTGGAAGCGTTTCCTTGCTGAAGTCAAACGTCTGTTCTGGTGCCTGACTGTCACTTTGATAGAGGGCCGAGGTTCTGGCTGGCATCAAAGAACAGGCTGGCCTCTGTGAGTTTGTGTGCAAACACGTGTACGAGTTTGTGAGCATTAGCCTGGCGGTTAAATTTCTGCCTGCCACTGAGTGTGAGTGTGTGTGTCAGCAATAACCTCCCTGCTATTACATAGCAGTATATGCAGGATTGAGCCCTGCCTGATACAGAGCAGAGATGAAGGTACACCTCCATGCTGCCTCTTTATTGGCTACCCCGGACGTTTTTCTTTTTTGTCGGCTGTTACTCATAACGACATCACAAACACACCTGAAACACAATCAGAATTAGAGACTTTAAGGTAATGTGGTTTTATGAGATCCTGGCCTCTGGGCTTTCAGTGTTTACACACCCTCAACTAGCCTCGGCCCCCATACGTGTAAGTCTAAAAACCACTAGCTTTGATGTTGAAAGCACTGCCATGAAAAAGCCTCAAGAGGAAGAACAAGAGGACCGTATCAACATGTCTGGTGCTGAGAACAAAGGACAACGTGGCTGTTAAATTTGGCTCTTAGTGTTAAAGTGGTGATAAAAGACAAGCTTGGGTTTCCGTATCAAGATGGTTGATAATATTTTGACATATCATGCTGGAAGCGCCGTGAGCTTCCACAGGTTCTGGTTTTGATTTGGTTTGAGGTTTTCAAAAATGCCTAATTATGAAATAAAAGTCTGCAGGCTGATTTTCAGCTGAACCAAACAGAATGATCTATCTTCTCCAGTGACTGATTTTCATGTCAGAATCTCCCAGTGAACCCAAACATTCTGTTAGATAAAATCTGGACAATAATTTGACGAATTGCTGTTGAAATTTGACCTCACAGTGGGAATCATGGTTTTTTTCTTCTCTCCATGCTACCCCCATGGTGTCACTTTCCAATGTGAGGCTCACACAGAGCTCCAAAAGTCCAGTCCTGAACATGTCTTTGCCTTTTTCCATTGATGTCTGATTAGGTCAACACACTAAATTAAGCAGTTTAGGCACTAAAATGACTTAGTTACAATTAGAGATGGACCGATCCGATATTACGTATCGGTATCCGTCCGATACTGGCCTAAATTACTGGACGAAATCACCTCACAAAACTTGCAACACGCTGTAACTCGCCTCAGAACGTTAGCACGTCGGAGCAGTATGCATCACGTGATGGAGCGGCTGTGGCATGCGGGACCTGTCGGTGGTCTGGTTCAGCATTTGGAGCTTCGCTAGCAACCCGGCATTTCATCCCCGACAAAGTTATCCCCGAGAGAAGTAAAGCAAGTGTGTAAGTCCATCTCTGAATGTTTGTAAAGCATTCCTGCGTTAAGCTTAACAAACGATATATGGAGCGACTGCCTCTTCTTGCTGCTACTTCAATCATGAAACTGCTTAATGATCAGCTGATCGGCTTTTCTGTCGGGAGTCCGTCTCTCTTGTTTGTTTTTGGCCCACTTTGCACCAGAAAGAGGAAACCAGTGGATAAACAACAGCAGCACGTTTAAGCTTGATAAGCTGTTGTTAGAATTTATTTAATACTACTTTCTACACCAGGATCCTTTTCTACATAGCTGACGCTGGTAACTGTGCAGGGGCGGATCTAGCAAAGTTTAGCCAGGGGGGCCGATAGGGCATTAACAGGGGAAAGGGGGCACAAAGACATACTTTTCTTTCTTATTCTCATTTAAAATGTCTAGCTTTTAATAAATAATTATCTGACACCCAAAGTTTTAATTTGATGTAAAATGAATAGAAGTCCATTACTGTATATAGTGACTATTAAGTCTAATATATATACCCTAGTAAGCTATAGTACTTTTTCCTTTGGGAAAGTACCATCTGTGCAGTCTGCAATTTTGTTGAAGAAAGATGCTGAATCTATTTAATATTTCTTGAAAAATAATTGATTTCTGTGCATTTTTTTTTTTCACACTGCATCAAATTAAGGTTGATTACGTCGATTAAGCATCATGAGGTGGAGTGTGAGGGGTGGTTCCCTATTTTTTATTTATTTATTTTTGTTGTTGCTGGGAGTTGGAACTCTATTAGTTAGGTTGCTTAATATTTACGCTAAGTACTCTTTAAAATACCAGAATAGGGAGGATGGTGTAGGTTTAAGTTTATTAGATTGATCAGTATTGCTGAACTATGAAATATTTTTTTTGCATACAGGTATAACAGAATAGCTTTAGTGTAGTTGTTGTTTTAAACTTGAGTATGAACTTATACAAAATGCAGCAAGATATTTAAAAAAACCTGTTTTATTGATTAAAAAACACTATATCGGCTTCATATCGGTATTGGCAGATATCCAAATTTATGATATCGGTATCGGACATAAAAAAGTGGTATCGTGCCATCTCTAGTTACAATTAGAAGAAACCCTGGGTTGATATAAAATACACCTTTATGTAAAATTTGTTAAAAGTCTAGTACCATCTATAATAAGCTTCTCCAACATTTCCTGAGTTACAGGTATACCTATTCTTGCATGCATCCTTTCATTTCCTCATCATGTCCATTTATGACAGCCCTGGATGCTAGACAATGACCTTAAAGTGGTACATATATGACAATAGGCTCTGATCATGTGTCAGTGTCTTTTCTTTTCAGTTTTCCTCCTGTTTTATTTTGAAGGTTATTTCCTCATGTGGCTTCCTGTCTCTGTTGAGTCTACTGGTTTACACAGTTTGGTTTCTTTTTTACCCCATTTTTCCTTTTTAGACTTTTTTCCACTATGGAAACTTGAAATAAAATATTATATTTTTTGAACATACCATTTAGCTTCCTTAAAATGACCCTGTCTTAAACTCAAAGTATTCTTTCTCAGCTAAACTATTAATGCATACATTGATGGGTACAGTAAATGTGTCAGTACACTCAGCATTTCTCTCCTCACCATCCACAGGGCTGATGTAATCGGGAAGGTGAGCTGCGGCCGCTGCAGCTGCCGCCGCCGCACCACTTTGCATCAGCAGGTCACCGTAGGGGCTTCTCTGGCTGGCGCTGGCCATCAGGTAGTACTCTGCAGGGTTCGCTCCCGGAGGCGGTGGCGGGAGACTGAATAGGGCGCGGTCCTTCAAGTGTTCGTGGGTTACTGCGGCAGAGAAAAGAGACAAATGGAGAATAGATCAGCTTCTCTTTCTGGAAATAAAGATCAAAGCAAATACTCGCAACCAGTAAGAGAAATTGTTAGAATTCCCTCTCATCCCTCAGCGCAGAGGTCGTTGTAAACCTGTGAAGTGATGCTAAATTAATTCTGACAAGTCAGAAGGGCTGAGCAAAATGGATTTCCTGTAATGAAGTGATATGTTCACAGACAGTGTTTGACATATCCCTCGACAGAATGACAAAAACAAACAGGAGAACAGCAAAGGAATCGAGTGCCCTGCTTCACAGACTCAAGATTCGTTCCTGCATGTTCGCCCCAGGGCATGAGGCTTGCTTTGCTTTTTTTTTTTTTTTTTTTTTTTTTTTTTTTTTTTTTTTGATGAAACAAGTCTGATGTCTTTGAGGCTTGAAGGGTTTGGGGAAGAATCTCTGGGGCCTAAAGGGAAGCAGAAGAAGAAGGGGAGCAGGGCAAATGGGGGAAGGGGGGGGGACCACATTCCTGCACCTCTTGTGTCTGACAGGCTGAAGTCATACACAGAGTGCAGGTGCTCACGGACCCGTGCAATGCTGAGGAAGCCTTAAACGCTGCATGAGCAAAAGTAATATTGACGTAAAAAGTGTTAACACCTGCATCCAGTAAAGCAATGTTTAAAAATGTCATAAACTATAAGAGTGAGGGACAGATTGCTTTTACTTTTTCCCTATTCCTCCAGTGGGTGTGGGTATTTGGAGGAGACAGGGGTGTGGGCTGAAAGTGGATTAATATGCACCCTAATGGAAACACGGGGGAAGCTGGGGTTGTACCCTCTGCACGCACAGACGCATAAAGCAAAACTGTGGGTCCATCAGAAACTATTAGGCCATAGCTGTGGTAACAGCGCACAGGCAGCATGTTTGGGCTGCTGCAAGCATAGTCCTGGTTTCTCCATGGCTGCCAGATCACGTTACCACCGCCGCACAGAAGCATTTTGTGTCTGGGTGTATGTGTGTGACCTCACATATGAACACAGAGGGATGAGGGGTAGCGGCTACGCTCCACGGCCCCAGAGAAAGCAGACAGAAAGTTAGGCTGGTCAAAAGTTGAAATGTTTTCCAAACTCAGCTTCTACCCGTGCAGACCCAGGCTTTCTCCAGCTTCAGTTAAGTGAAAAAGTAGAAAACAAAGAACTGTAATTCTGCTGTTTTAGTCTTTGTCAACAGATCAGCGTGAGAGGATTTTATTGAGTGTCTACATGAGTGTGAGTCACCTGTTTGTGTTGTTGTTGAAAGTGCTAAGAAAGCTTTCTGAAAGTGCTATATGAATAAATTGCAAACGCATATATTTCTTTTGACAAATAATACAGAAAATTATAATAATACTACAGAAAAAAACTAAAGCTACCACTCAAACTATTATCAGCTGAAATAAACAAATGAATCATTTATTCTGGTAATTTTTAAAGGCATCATACATTTCCTGCACATAACCAGTTCAATCCAATATTGTCAAGTAAAAACCCTACAATAAACCAGACTTCAAGAAGGTGTCAAAGGTGGAAAGTCATTTTGGAAACCGCTCCAAAGCTCAGCGAGTCATTGTCACATAGCTGCCATGTTTCCCATCTATATATCCAACAGACATTCAGAAATATTCTGGTGAAAAGCAAAAGTCTTCCAGTTCAGTGCTGAGCAAACATCCATGGATGTCTACAGGCAGTTTACTTTATTCTCTGGAGACCAACCAATACTAGAGGAATGCTGCTAACACGGCTGAGGCTATTTTACATGCAGTCAGACGTTAGGACGTCCTTCCTTTTACCTCTCCACACATACTGTAGAAATGTCAGAGATACATATCAGTGCAACTACCAGCTACTAATTACATTTGCGTTTGGCATTATGAGCACAGACTTTGTATCACACCAAAAGCAGTTTTACAAACAGTCTTTAACACATGCATTACACCTAGGTAACTGTATCTGGAGTTTACACATGCTCCACTGAGCTCCATGCTTCCACAGGCTTTATTTATGTTCTGCTGAGCTGCAGAGTGCCCTCCATTTGGTGCCATACTTCCCCGCCTGTTTATCAGTGACAGCATCTCTTCCGCATTGCTTCTCCTGAAAGGTGGGGAGGCTTTGCTTTGCCAGCAGCGTGTGCTCTGTGATTTATTGGAGCTCGTTGCAGGCCTTGGGCTCCTCTCCTCTCCGATCGGTTGTGGAGGATGGCTCTGTCACTGTGTGAACTCAATAGTTCAGGCGCACGGAGCGTTTGTGTCTGTGCTAATTTTCCACGGTCCCCCCCTTTCCAAACACACATACAAACGAGCGGGCACCGCAAAGCATGTGCCTGATACAACCACAAATTACCAGCATGCGCACACATGCAGAAACACCAGAGCATGCTTGATGAAAGGTGTGGGTCAGGACTTATGTAGGGGAGTGTATAAGGTGTAAGACTAATTATCACTGCTGGTGAAATAATCAGCTGTGTAAACTGCAGCCGAGCAGAAACACTTGGTTTATAGTTCACAGGATACATAAATTCTAAACCCGCTCAACTCTTGTCTCACCTCCTTAAAGCCGAGTTTCCAGTTTACTCTTCAGTCTGTGGTCATTACATACAGCAAAGAAGACTGAGTGTTTAAATCTTGCAGATGCATGGTGGTGACTGTAATCCAACAGAAGGCAGTCTCATCTTATTTTACTTGAGCAGATTTTAGATATAAATGTAATAAAGGTGCAAAGAAATTGTTATAAGCTTCTGATTTAAGTTGCCAGAATTATAGCTTGCACTCTTAGACGCTGAATTTACATAGAAGAGTGACTGGAGACTTTCAAACAAATCTCTTGTACGAGTAGTCCTTTTTCTGCTCTGGAGACTCTAAATGTTGGAAGTCCACTTTAACCAGAACCTGCACAAAGTGGCTGACGCTGCTCCCCTTGTAGCTCGCTAAGGCTGCAGATCAAAACAAAGTTAACAAGATGCAGTGCAAGATAGTGGAGGTGCAGTTCATCCATGGGATAATGAAGTTATTATTGTGGTAATATTTATTGTTACAAATCTTAATTTGAGAAAGTGTGTACGTGCCTCCTTTCGTGTTCGCACACACTTGGATGCACACATGCTCTCATCCTTTCCCTCTCCTACCACACATACTGTCTAATTGTGCAGAAAACTACAATATGATGATTTTTATGGCTTGAAACAACTATAAGTGCTTTAGATTTTTGACTTGGTGAGCAAACATCTCATGCAAGTTTATTCTAAATGGACCATAAACTTAATTCTGAATTGTACCAGAATGCAAGAAGGACAATCAGTGAAACCTGAGCCATTTTCAGACACAAACTCTAAACAATGTCCAACGTGTCCTTTCTTACAAACACAGCAGCAAAAATCTGACTATTATAAGAACTCTGGTTAGATTGTGATGGAGGGCACGGGATGAGCGCACCACTTTGAGTCTGCAGGCTGATTACTCGCACATATTCTTCAAGTTATAAAAAGTATCACACAGACTTTGTCGGAATCCCGTTTAACAGCTTCACAAGGTAATGCTGAGAAAAATGTACTCTGATAAACTTTAAAGCACAAGTTCTATTCAAATATACCAACATGGTTTAAGCTCCACTGCTCACTGACATTTTTGTGGTGGTGCATCAGATCCACTGAGGGGGGAAAATCTTACCGTCAGCAGGGCTCAGTCCTCGGGCCGCTGAGATCATAGAGAGGGTGGGACTGCTGTGTACTGAGCGTAGGTAGTGCTCCATGTGAGGGCTGACATACGGATGTGGAGGGCTGAATGGTGACTCGCCGGTCCCGGCTGCCGCGTGAGGAGACAGGCGAATCAGCGAAATATCTGAGATGACTGGACTGCCCGTCAGTCCAGGAGGCCTGTGGAAAGGAAGTAAAAATTGGACAAATATAAATAGCGGTAGAAAGATTTAGAGGCAGAGTGGATTAAGGGAAGGCGCAAGACAGACTGCGAGAGATCAAGGGAGAGAAAATAGAGTGCGTTCATTTGAATATTAGCATTGTTGTTATCTCCTGAATGATCTCCAGTGGTATGTTCATAGACATGCCTTAACTTTTGTGTCTTCAGTCCAAATCCATTTACACCCTTTCCCCTCCCCAGTCACACAGCTAATACATAATAATCCCCATTTGTTCACCTTCTCCCATTAAGCCCTAAAGCTACAGACAAGTTGAGACCAGGACTTCAACTGCAACGCTACGATGAAGTGTGTTGTATCTGTTCGGGTGGGCAAAACTGCTGGGTGTCTCAAATCAAGTATTACAAGGAGTGTGATAAGAGGACACAAGCAGATGCTTAAAACCTTAAGTGGTTCCCTGTAGCCACATTCGGCTCGAAGTTTGTCTAAAGTTCTCCGTCAGCCTGCCGGTCAAATTGGCCTATACAGTAAATTTGTTACCTGTGGCAGGTAATTGGCAGCTGTGCTAGCAAGAACGCAGACAAGTAGGTGTTGTAATCCTGAGCTAGATAAAACTGTCTGATAGCCGCTGGCAGTACGACACAGCCCTTTGAAGGGGCACTAGTATTTATGTCGGCCAAGTTTGCTTTAGGCATGACAAGTGGCTTGTTTTTCCCCTGAGTGTGTGGTACAAAAACCTGGCACAGATCCAGCCCTCAGAAACACACTTAAGCCTAAGCAATGATTACTAAAATGCTAAATAAAAGAGGGTGGTTATGTTACTAGCTAGTAAATTGTCCATCAGTATGTTGCAGAAATCAAAGTGAGACCCTGTATCCACTTGTTTTCGTGAACGCCGAAGAAGGCATTCGAAAAGTTTCATTCTCTGTGATCACGTGGGAGCATCGCAGCCATAGGTCATCAGTCATTCATACTACAGTCAGGACAGAAACAGGCACTGGGAGGAAGATGTGGGTAATAACTGTAAGACAGCCCTGAAGACAGCGGGGTCCTCCCTTTCTTAGAAATGACCAGACTAATGACTCACTAAAACTGTCAGCGAGTTTGAGGAGGGCCTTGCACAATGAGTCGGAGCAAGAAATGATTAAAGTTTTGGCCACCGTAAGGCTGCTTTTAACCTTCTAACATCCCGCAGGTCTTCAGCAACCTATCTGTGGTTAGAGTTGGGCTTTTTTGTTGCTGTTGTTTTAGCCACATGCTAAATAAGCAAATTTTGTTGGCTATAAACTATACAATGTTATATAAGATTTTCCATTTGGGTGGTCCGATTAAGCAAGTGTATAAAAAGGAGTGGTGTGTAACTGAACACTAACCCCAGATGAGTTGCCAATGACCTGTTGGATGTTAAGAGGTTCAAACTGAATGTTGAAATGTTCCCATTTGGTCATTTTGTTCCCATATTAGGCCTTACTTTACATGTTCAAGTGTGTGATTGAAGTGATTTTATGCTGGCCTTGTTCAAATCTGTCAAACATTACACGCTAAATGCCTCGAGTTAGCTCTCTCGTTCACATAATCTTCTCGTTTTCAGTTAAATGCATCTGTCAGCAGCACTCACTAGAACAATTCGAAGTAATAAAAATAACAGAAATGCTCTCTTTACGAGTGACGCCAAGCAAACTCTGACACTTCAGCATCTCCATGGCTGTTGTGTGAACAAGTGAGTGTTTATATGTGTGGTTTTGACTTTTGGCAGCATTGACTGCAGGCTGGGTACACATCGTGTGTGTGTGTGTGTGTGTGTGTGTGTGTTAGGAATGGTTAATCTTTTATAGAGGTATAACCTAATTTATCAAAAGTTTATGGCATAAATCAAAGTTAATGAGGGAAAAAAATCAAAAATCAGGCAGGATTTGATGAAATGAATGTGACTGCTCCCGTTTGAAACTCCTTTCTGTGGCTATGAAAGGTGGGTCAAGGACCTGGTAAGGCTGAGACGTCCCCCTCACCCCATCCTCCCTTCAGAATTTCCCTGCTCAGTCTTTCTTTCAATGTATCTGTGCGGCCGCCAACCTGCACCCGGGCCCAGCCCTGCCCAGGCCCTCGCTCCATTTCCAGTAAGCGCCTGCAGACTGCCGGCCTTGTATGAGGGCCAACTTTCTGCCGTCCCCTTCAAACAACCATAAAGAGCCCTCTGTTCTGGACGGGAGGGGAGAAGTGAGAAGAAACAGACGCTCCATACACAAAAACATGCTTTGCCCGATCTGCCTGTAAACAGCATACAGAGAGGCTGGCACTGCCTCCTCAGATTAGTGCCTGGGTGCTTCACTGAAGGACTACCTGGGTAAGCTGGCACTGGTGCTGTCTCAGAGCGGACTCAAAGCCCATCATAGTAACTGGGAATCCCAGTGTTTAGCTAAATAAAAAGGCAATCCAATGTGTCCTGAATGGACAGAACAGTAAAAATACCTGCCTCAATGCAACACAGGACTCTGCTGAGCATGTTGCATCTGTAACTCCATCCTGGATCGAAGCTGAGTCCATAATGAAACATAGTCAATTTCATTTAGGTCTCATTAAATCTTAAAATATAATAGTTTATATTCTATCTGCAATAGAGGGCAGATATCCAAGCCAAAATCTGCAGATATCTGACAGTTTTTGTTTATGGATACAAATGCATTAAATTAAAAACTACATAAAGATGATAGCTGATGGTTTCAAGCACTTGTTTTACCTACTTACCTGCAACCAAAGAATGCAAACATGATCAGAACACGAATAAAGTTAAAGCACAAAGCTTTTTAGTACTAAATATCTCAGCCACTGATGCTGCACAGTCATTTGTAGGTGTGTCTTTATGTTTATAGACATAAGGTCAAATGAGCTGCCTTTAATTGTAACCACAGTGTGTTTTCACTGTTGTTCACTGAATGCAAAATCAAAGTTTCAAGTGTGAACTTCAACCCATCCTCTTCCACTTATCCAGTTCAAACTTGATTTGAAAATAAATGTATTTAATTCCGGTTATAATAAAAATGCCAAACTCTTTATTCTCACCTATTTTCCCACATTTTACTTTAAACCTTTATCCATCAGCAAAGTTATTTGTTTCTTGGCTGACAGCAAACCCGCGTGCTGACACACAATACTCGAACTGCAGTAAATCACTCAAACAGCCAAAGAGTGTGTATGAGGCCATGATAATAAGGTGAAATTTACTGCCCCTGCCTGTCAGGTGGTTGCAAATAATAGTCTTGCTTGGCAGGTACCATTATTGAAGCCTTGTCGGTCCACCCTTTTTCTGACAAGATGTTACTTGAAGTCTGTGTGTTTTCCCGAGGCTCCAATCACAGAGGCTTAATAGCAAGCTCTCCGAGGAGCTCTGAGCTCTGGAGGAGCCCTGCGTCTTAATCAGGAGCTGCCACTTAAAGAGATTTCCATCATACCTGAACACTATGGGTGGCTACCCAGTGGAAATAGACTAAGAAATGGAAAACAGACCTAATATAGATGTCTTGTCATTTGTCCTGGTGATGATGATACTTGAGGAGAAAAAGAGACAGAGGGATAGGAAGCCAGTGTGAGCCGGTAGATGACATGCTTTCAAGCAGGTAATTGCTATTTGTCTCTGTGTTCTGTACTGTGTGATTACATGCTCTCTGTTGTTCCATTGTTAAAACGCTGCTGTGAGAAAAAGTGATTTGGACAAGGTACGGCTTGTTGAGCATATGAGTAAGTGCATACCACAGAGCATGTACATTACAGCGCCGGTGGTGGCAGATTTCACTACGATTAGTTAGGAGGTAAAGAAAAGTGGATCGTTTTTACGGGCCAGAACAGTTCCAGTCCAATATCATACAGAAACAATAAGTTAAGCAAACATGCTCTTTTTGCTTTGGTCTCCCTTCAATTTCAGCCTTTAAACACAAATGTGAAAAATTTATAGTTTTTATTAAGACTGTGGGGTCAGATGAATTTATTATGTCAGACTTTCACAAACCAACAACCCAACAGGCGCTGATTGGTCAAGTGTGTGGAGGTAAAAAGTGAAAAGATTAAACTGAACAGAAATATACTTGTTCTGCCTGTTAAAGGATTTGAGGGAAACCCTGTTTAATTAAGAGGACCCAGAACTCAAAAAGAGCCATTCAACCAATCTGATAAATCTCGAACAAGAATGAATGTCTCCATCTGGACCGTCTGAGCAAATAAAGATTCTGAAAATGATCAGTTTTCTTTACCAAAGGATGCTTTCTGTGTTCCCGGGGAGGTCACATAGAGTCAGCTCCCCTTCTGACTCCCTGCCCTTTTAGCTGCCCAACAAGTTAGTGTTTGCCTCTCTGGCATTTTCCCTACTGGCTCAGGGTGGGATGAATTATGATGCACCACACTCCCTTCTGTACTTCTGGGCAGCCAAGGCGATCAAGATAAATCACCATGCTGCCCCACAGGGGATGTGGTGAGATCCTGCCTTGGATGTTTTTGGGGCCCTGATCAGGATGCTGAGGATTTGGAGCTGATGTGATACTGCACTCCCTGAGAAGCATGCACTGTGCACACAAAGGAGAGGCCTTGTGGAACTATGTCAGACGATTGGATAATAAACTAAAACGAGATGGGATTTTAGAGTGGGTAATTATCCATTATTCGTCTCCGCTACTGTCACATACCATTTAGTTTTTTCTGAGTGTAAGAAAATTACACTGAAACCATGCGATAAACCGTGCAAATTTCAGCCTATTGATTCGCAGCATCCCGCTCTTTTGATTGATGGCTCTCTTGTCTTTTCAGCCGCACATTCCTGGCTGCAACTCAGGGGAGCCTCCGAATTCAAACATGAGCCGTGACAATGAGTGGGTCCTGGAGCCAACAAAAAACAACACAAGATACCAACATGTCTGTCAAAACCACCGAAAACTAATCGACGGAGTCGAAACTCCAAAGTCCATCCTACCCCGCCTCGCTCCATGTTACCCAAACCAAAACAATGAAGGGCAAAAAAAAAAAACAACAGCAGCCCAAATGGCTCATGCATAAACTGTATTTAATCAACACATTCCGAGCTGCGGGGCTGCGGGCCGTCAGCAGGCTGATTGCCTGGTGAGCAGCACCACATCTGTTTGTGTACAGGGGCGGTGTAGGCCACAGCTCTGCCACACAAAAACCTTGGGCATATTTCAACTTTTCAGTGCTGCAATTTGCCCCCAACTGCTTCCCAAAAAGCATAAATACAGGCTGTGGAATGAGCGGGGGATCTGTTTTTCTCATCCACGGCGTTGTCATTGAGGTTCTGGGAACGGAAGGCTGGATTTCAGATGCTAATTACTCGGTCAAACGTACTGGCACGGTGGCTGGCTCTCCTGGCTTGTGGGTTTGCACAGAAGATGCACATATGCAGCAAACAGCACACAAGTACTGTATCAAAGTCCAAGTTCTACTGTCCGCCCACCAGAAGCTCTTCCTAATGTGTTTCAGAGCCAGCTCGGATATGGCACGGAGACCACAGTGTGACGGTTGCTACTTTTAAATTTTTGGACCAAGCCTTTAGAAATTTGCTGAAAAATGCACATGACATTGAAAGCCTGCATAATTCATAGAAAGTTGATACATACTTGGCCTAGATACTGTTTTATAACAGTCTTTTGTTCTCCGGAGATTCGAGCAAAGGATCACTTGTGTGATTCCAATGTAGCCAATGTAGATCACAATACCAGCTTGCACAAATATCCTAAATGACTGCAGCAAGGAGCAGGCAGTGTAACGTGTTCAGCCCTGCGATACCTACAGAATCACAGGATGGAAGAAGTACTGCAGGATGGCAGCTTTTATAGAAAGGCCTTCAGACCTCATTATGTTATATGCAAACAGTAATGAAGGATCCATCAAAAAGGATGTGCAACGCTGACATTCGGGAACCATCGTGACCGACGAAGTTCCACCACCAGGTGCCCTGCGCCGACGGCCTGCTCCATTTCTCCAGTACGACACGCGGTAATTAGGTGAATTTGGTGCGGGCCAGGGGCAAAGACAGCTAGATCAAGGCCTTGATGAATTAGTGGGAGCAGTCTGTCAGAGTCACATCACATTAATCACAACAAACCGGGTGCAGAGCCACACTCTTGCCCCCCCTCCTTTCTCTCGCTTTGCTGGTGATGAATAGCTCTGCCTGCACTGTGTATCACCTGATCTGGCTGAATTTAAATGTAACAGCACAATTCCCACAAAACCTCTATTGATCTTATTCCTGGGTTCCCTTCTAGGGTTCGAATATTTTAGATAAGGATGAAGGCGTGGTAATGTTAAGCAGGCCAGAGTTTTATGGTACGCTACACTCATAAGTCACAAAATAAATGAATCTTTGTTTTTAGGTCAGGTTAGAATACATGTGGTAAAAGTGAGGGGAAAAAAAACTTCCACCCTGTTATAACAAACCATTCAATCAGTCAGTGCTCTTATTTTCATTTAAAGGATACAAAAAAGATGTTGCAGTGTTGCAGAAACACTTTCTTTCAATGTTTGGACCACTTTCTCGGTAGAGCCCACATTTATGTGATGCCAGCACCAGAAAGCTTCCTAAGTCCTAAACCATGGTCCACGAGGGCAGACACAGAATGACACATTCACAATTTTGAAAGCCATCTAGTAGACTGGATTAGATTCTTTGATGGGGTGATTCTCTTGACCGTGTCTGCAGTGGCAGCTGGCTTTACTTTCAAATTGCTCGTGACGTCCCACGTGTTACGCATACATAACAACAAGATACCTACGGTATATTTTTTACTGCCACAGCTAGAGTGCTGGATGGAGTGGTGGTGAGATAAACCAACTGACATGTCACACTGAGACAACTTTACATATCACCAAGTCCTCCAACTAAATCACACTAGTTGTTTGTTTAGACTGGTAGCCTTTTACAACATGGAAAACTCTGAATGTGAGTTTTCCATGTTGAACCCCATCCACAGCTGATGACTTACTGAGCTAATGTAGTTGCACTGTGTGAAGAGTTATTACGGCTTGATGATTCATGTGATCTAAGATAACGAGCCTTGTTATGAGCAAGCGTTTGTGTTTGTTTCTTTTTGTTCTCTGCTTATTTTCAGCCCTCCTTAATAGTATGTATGTCTTGTATTTTTCTCTTTTTTAAAAAGAATATAAATAGAATACAAGTCCTTTTAATTTGGGTTTGTTACACAGCATGATTCCCAAACTTTATGACAAGCCCAGGGACATAAGCTGTAACTGTGAACCATTAAGAGCCAGAAAAATGTTATGACTTTACCCCATTTTACCTGTTTAGCTGATATTCACTTACTAAGACTCCGCTACTAATGCCACACAGAATGTGTTGGATATTAGACATTGAATTAAACATTAAATTTCTCCCAACCCCCATAGTTGGCTGGAAATAAAGTGTTTCAGAGGACATCAATAGATACTTACCCGTGCATTGAATGGAGTGGGTGTGGCTCATAATGGTACCGCCCCTCGTGGTGTCGCATGTCAATCGGTATAGGTGTGTGAAAAGTGGGGAAAAGGTGGTGCGCCCCTGCAAACACAAAAGACAGAAAAATGTTAGAGAACAGCATTTCTTAACGCTCGCCGAAAAACTGGAATACAGTTACTGATTAGTGGCCGCTCCATTTTACAGTTCCCATAATGCAGGAGTAATTAAAACCGACCCATATGTGCCTGAAGAACCTTCATTAACTGCTCCCTCTCCGCCCAATAAGACCAAAGCAAGTTTTACACAACAATGAATGCTGCTTTATGTGTCAGACCAAAAATGCACGAATCTGCCATTTCCTGCCATAAATGCTCTGATGGCTCAAGGGAAGTCTCATTAGAACAGCCGTTTTTCATTAATTACTGTCATTAGAGCAGCAGATCATAGGAAACTTTACCGTCATGATTTAAGGAGGAGGAGAGGTCTAATCACACATAAAGGCTGGCTAATTCTCTCCACTTTAAAATGTTTACATCTCAGATCTTTGATGGAGAAAAATATGCCGTATCTCAGCGGGACTTTTTGTGAATCTGACTGGCAAATCCAGTTGTTTGTTCACTATAAGAGGAAAAAGACAAAGAGCTGTGCAGCAGAGTTCTGTTCTCACAAGGACAAGTAAGCCCAAGACCAGAAGGGTTAAAGGTCAAAGCAGATCATTATCTCAGCCTAAGAAAAACACTGGCATCAAGTGTCAGGAGGAAACTGGTGTAGCACCAATGGGATGCAAAGCAATATTCACACATGTTCAGCCCAAATTTAACCAGTGCAAGAACGTCTTCCTCACTTTGTTTCACTTCTTAAACTTACTAAACTTTTTATTTTTAGTTCTGCAGTTTCACCTGTTAGTGAAAAATGTTTTTTTTTAACTTGCTGTGAGAGCAGCTGGGAATAATTAGTATTTATGGGTTTTGTTTTTTTGTATTTTTAAGAAAAAGAGCAACAGTTGTATGTATAGTGTATAAATATAATATCATTTCATTCAGTGTTTGCATTGTTAACAACACCTTTCTCTATGAGATGTGCCTCAGGTGTGCTAATTCACTTTAGCCAGCACTGTGAAAACAAGGTGTGTAACAGGACTCTGTGCCTGCAGGCTATGGCTAAATACTGGATGTTGTTTTTAGGTGACGGCAGTTACAAAGACAGACATTAACCCTAATAGAGCCTTTTGTTAGTGTGACTGAGGCAATCATTGTGATGTTGCACCATCTTGTTCTTGGTTAATTTGGATTGGCTCACACATGACCGGTGGAGGACAGGTTCCCTGAAGGCAGCTCTGAACTGTATAACATTTGACAGGAGTGGAATTTTTTTAAGACCACGCATTAACGCTCGGCGATTATTTTACCCTTTGAAAACAGACTTTAGACAGGCCCGGTTTTACTGAGGCGTTGCCCTAGTGACGCTGTTGAAACCATGAGATTAAGAGAAGAATTGTACAAAACAATTTAAATAGATTTTTAACTGCAGTGCAGCACACCCATATCTCTAATTTTACAGCTCAGAAATTGTTTTAAAAAATGCTCAATTTTTGGTGAATTAAATTCTTGGATTTTATTTGGCTCTTACTTTGCACCAATTAGCATGTATATGTATCTCTCCCATACGGTCTATGGATATGGCTTAATATCCAGGCTAGCTAGCAGTTGATAACACAGAACTCATCTCATCTGTCATCCAAATATAGTTAGTCTGGCTCCCAGAAACCAACATGGTGGCAGTCAGTAAAGCTAACGAGACTTTACCCTCTGGTTCCAACTGACATTTTAATGTCCTGATGTCTATGCCATTGTAATAATGTAGTCAAAATAAAGCAGCCACACATATACACATGTTCTATACTGTGCTACAAGATTTTCATTTGTAAAAAATTAGCAAATAATAAAAATTATTAGTTCAGAGAGCAGTGAAAAAAACCCCTGTAGGTTTTATTAATCGCTGAATGTGCCCAGAACAGTGAGACCTGATCTAGAAGACAAATTGAGTTGTAAAAATTTGTCTGGTGCCTCTTCTCCTCCTTGAACTGTAAAGGCCAAGGGCTTGTTGTTTCTATTGAGACCTAAGTTGCTGGTTCTCAGCCACTGACCTGCCCTCATTTTATTTATTTATTTATTTTTGAGCAAGACGGTCAGACAAATCCAAGTCAGCTTCTGGTGACCAAGCCAAAACAGGCACCCAGTAAGAGAGAGAAACGTAGAGCTGGGGAAAAGAAGTTTGAGCTTTGTTTCACAAGTGGAGCCAGAAGTTGGTGATTTGTGTGAGGGGTGCCCCCTGCTTGTGCTTCCTGGCACATCTCTGGTGAAGAGGATGATGAAGCTTACTTTTTCTTTACTTATTATATTTTGTGCGGTTCTGCAAAGCTAATGTACGGTGATTAAGTCTTTTTGGATAATGTATCACATTCTACAGGAAGAAGTCTTGGTGTTTCTTCTGTAAGGACTAATGCCCAGGACATTAGAGAAAATACATGCACAAACACTAAAAGAACCAGCACCAAGCAGAAGCTCCAGAGGCTGCATGAAGCCTCTCCCCACCCCCTCCCAGGATGGTGCTGCTGGATGTGGGGGTTATAAGGGCTGAGCAGGACCTTCCATCACCCAGACAGCTGCATTGTTTGCTGGGCTGCAGGGACAACTACCGACAGGTACACGGCTGGGACGATTCACACGCCTCAGCTTCTTGATTTACCGTCCGTCTGTCCCCTTTGGGCGTGCTGGCATGTGGGGTTACTCCACCCTGGGCTTCATATAGCCAAAACTGTGTGGATGGCATTAGCACAGTGTCCCAAAAGCAATCAGTGTGCCAGAGACATGGAGGATAAAATAATCACAGTGACAACTTGAGATTTGCTTACACAGCAAGATTGTACCATGGATTTACTGCTTAAAATGTGATTTATTCACATTTATTTATTCAGATAGAAGCCTTTGTGTATTTTAACTGCATTGTGGTTTCTGAGTGTTTGCACAAACACACATTTAGTGGATCTCTGACATCACAAGTGTTTTGCTTCTGCTGTGTCATTGCAAACAGTTTAGAACTCAGCATCTAACATTATATCTAAAAGTACGTACCATGGAATAGCCGTAGGATTGTGAGTCAGCTATTTTTATTATAGCATTCATTATCATTCTCAATATGCAGTTAAGCGTGTCGTGCACGGAGCACTGAGGGACTTTTGTTTTGGCACAGTCTTATGCAACACAGTCCCACTGGAGACTGGAAAATAGTTAGGACATTTGGAATATTAAGTTGTGTTCCCCTTTTTATTTTTACTCACCTCAATATGATCTTTTATCAGATCGGTCTCATATCTACTTATTCACCGTTTAACAGTTTTCCACTGTTAAGGATATAACAGTAACACGAGTGACCACATGATTTATTAATAGAATTGTATGATTGAGTTTCAAAAAGATCATGTGTGTTAAAATGCAATCGTTGCCAGTTTAGAGTTGTTTGCCAGGATTTACATGTCCCACTGAACCCCTCACAAACAAACACTAAACAAACTTCCTATTAAAATACTAAAGTTACAAACTATCGTGAACAAACATCCATTTTCATGCCGTGAGACCCGGCTGTCTTATCTCATGAATCAAACCCGGCCACAGGGACTTTTGACCTGGAGTCGTTTTCAGTCTTCACATCTGCTCTGAACTCTGGTAACATGTTTGTTTTAAAACTGAACAAATCTTTGCTCCCCCATGACCCCCATAAGAAGGCTCCAGACATGCTAAACATCCTGCCAAGCAGCAGGAAGAGCCCCACATCAGTCCCTTCTTTTTAGTTTGCATCTTGAATCCTCGGTTTGATCTCTCACTAAAGACAATGGCAGGTGTTCGATGTCAACAAAGGCTACTTCGAGTCTCATGACTCAGGGGAGGAAGAAGGAAAAGCACTTTTGCATTATGAAGTCCCAGATCAGGACTACGCTGAAGTGGAGAGCGGAGTGGGTTCATATCTTTGAGGAAGTACTCAATGATAATAATAATAATAATAATACCCTGAAAGGCCAGAGCAGGCCAGGAATAATTTTCAGGAAAAAGGCTTCTGTTGTGCTTTGATAGAAAGAGGCGGGGAGAAAGATGGGGGGGAGAAAGCAGAGGAGTAGGAGCGGTGGGGGTGCGCGATTCAGACAGGAAATTCCACTAGAAAAAGTTGGCCCGAGTCCTAACTACACAGCACCGTGCCAACGGCTATACACAAACGCTCATGTGCTTGCATACACACTCACATTCACAATTACACAGACAGACACTGATTTGTTCTGCAGTTCGGTCTCCGTAAGCAGACGTCCAGAAAGTGACTGAGACAAACGTGCCGCTCGGAGCTTCAACAGAACTGCCCTTTTCAAACACACACACTGCAGCAAGTGCTATGCTCAAGGTTAATAAAAAAGTGTGTGTTTAGCCTAATCCGGGAATCCTGCAGTACACACACAACATGAAACCTGCAGGTTTAATTTGCAAGACTTCGCTTCCTCTAGGGCAGTACATGGGCGAGTGATGGCGACAGAAGGATTAGAGGCTTACAGGAGAGCACGAAAACCACTGCCATGTTTGAAAGGAAGTCTTAACAGGGTGGCTCTTTACTTTTAACTACCCTCAGGGAAGGTAAAATGATACCTTTTTTATTGATAGGGGGATTCTGGGCAGAAGGTAAGTGGATTAGGCCAGTGGTCTCCGTAATGACACAAGATGGTTTGAGCGGAAATTCATTAGTCCCTGTGAACTCCTGCTAAGTCTGTAGATGTTATGGTGTACACACCAAAACGCTCGCAGCCTGGAAGCACTGACACAATTGTTTTCCAGAGGTTTTGAATCATCAGTGTAACTATGTTATGGAACATCAGGATATTGGATATTTCAAACATAATAATGTCCAGTACAGGTTAGATTTGTTGCTGGATCCTAATACTTCTGTACTGTAGACTAAAGTTTTTTTGGTTGGACAATTTAGTCAGTTTTGATTCTTGGGATCAGATAATATGCAGCATTTAAAAACTTCTGCTAATCGTATGGTTTGTTTGTAACCCCTAAAGCTGGTTAGAAAAAAAAGAGGAGGGATGTAATAATAGGTTGGTCAAATTACATTATCAGCTTTCAGCTCTGTTTGGGTCTCCAAGTCCTAAAAATATAGCAAGGCTTTTATAGTAGGTTCCTGTTTGTTGAACTGAAACTGAACCGAATCAGGGGAACTGCAGTACTGACCACCACAGCTAGAACTGCTCTACATATGAATCATGCGCATCCATCAGAAATCTCTAAAGTTGAAGCTGAAGGATCCTTAGGTAGACTTGACAAAAACTGTTGAGCTGGGTCCTAAACTTTGCTGATCAGGATAGTGACACAAGAAAAAGCTGGTGAGGCTCAGCGAAGAGCTGCTACAAACGGAGCCAACTGAGGTGGTGCAGCATCTGAGCAGGATGATTCCTAGATGGCTCCTAGGAATTTCAGTGGTACTGGGAGGAGGCCTGAAGCATACTGGGCGATTATGTCTCTCAGCTGCCTTGGTAATACCTCAGTGTCCATCCCACCAGAAGAAGAACTGGAGGAAGTGTCTGAGGAGAGAGATGTGTAGGTACGGTGTTGATACTGTTGCCCCCATGACCCAAACCAAGATAAACAATAGACAGTTGGATAATTGTTTATATTAAAATTTCTGTAAATAGGCTGACATCTATTGATATTATTTTTTTTTTATGATATACTGTGTGCATGTCAGTGAGTGATTAAAATCTTAACAAGTCTGTTGCTGATCCTGTGTTTATGTCTCATTGCCATGACACCCCCACCCCCACATATGTTGAATCTACTCGCCCAGACCTCTGCTGCCTCCGATCCTGTCCCGGCGTGTTTACAGATCCCTCTCAGGCCCAGCTGGCTCCTCTCTGCTGTGATTAGTCTCTGTCAGTTCAGCACGTCTGCTTCGGCCAATCACTCCTCAGTCTTAGCTTTAACCCCACGAACCCACCACCAGTATGATCCATCACCTGGGCTACAAGGTGCTGCACCGCCTCCCCTAATTGTTCTAAAGACTGAGCTCTACCAAGACCTTACCTCACCTGGGTTGCCATTAGCTACTGAGCTAATATCTCTCTTTGGTGTAAAAGAGGTGCTGAGGGGAAACGGGAGCAATTTTGTCAGTTTTACCTCCAGACTTTTTCCAAATTTCCATTTTTAGCTCTTTTTCTAAAGAACACTGGCTACATTTTTGGCTCTCCACCCACTGAGACTTATAATGGACTAAAAACACAAATATGATATGCACCACTAAGCCTGAATCGTGAGATTTAGCAGGATTTGGTGTATCCTGTGCTAACATTCAGGTAGCCTACAGCAGGCCTCTCTCTGAAGACTGATGGGGTGTCGGGATAATCAGCTTCCTGTACAGACTTCTGATTTATTGCCTGGTCACTTTAGAGCACAGGTGTGAGGCAGATCAGGTAATTAACACACTGGGTTTGTCACCGTTCTGTAGGTCAGGAGGATGTAAGGAAAAACCGGAAGGCCCCCTTGTAAATGTGTTTAACATCCAATGGAGTGATACTTGACATAATGAGGTGTCGCGACCACATTTTCTGCTTTTCCTACTTATCAAAAACTGGGTTTATGCACGACCTCTGTCCGGTCCAAACAGTGTTAGCAAGCACCAATCAAGCCAAGTAACCTCAAATGGTAAGAGCTGGCAGGAAAGCTTTGTCTGTCTCCCATGAGCCCTTTAACCTCTCATACACAGCTGATGAAGAGGCTGCCAGTTCACACAAAGAGCGTCCTCAGCGGTTCTATGACAGCATCCTTTACCCAAAAGCAGCCATCCGACCCCCCTGAATTATAAACTGGGCTTTTTTCTTTAAAGGAAAGAAGGGGAAAGACAGAGGAAGTGCCCAAAATGGCATACAATGTGTGGGAGAAGGAGGCAGCGACATCAATCTAAAGCTGTCCCAGCTGGGGTTCACCCCGAGGTGAGGTGTCCCCCATGGGTAAGCTGCTCCCCAGGTCCCGGGAGGACTCGGCTGGGGAGTATCTCTTGGACGGACCTGGTCTCCATCAGATTGCCTGTCTTTGGTCTTCCAGAAGGATACACACTTCCCCTTACTGAAGACATAGGCTTAGAAAGGCCAGAGGTAAATTGTTTCAGAGGAAAAATAATTTATGTTTAGAATAATTTACACTGCTGAAAATGTTTATATCCATCAGCGTGGAAGTTATATTAAATAAACGACTGATGTCCATTAGTTTCATTGAGACATTAATAGCAGCAAAGTTTACAACAACTCTAAAAGCAGGTGGGCCATTTCAGCCTCGACTGCAGGACACAGCCAACATCCTTCCACTTTGCTTAAATGCATGTTTGCATTAGAAAGCTACACAGTATAAAGAATTCACTGTACTGTACTTATTTGTTAGGGTTAAGTTTTGTTTTAGTCACATGTTTAAATAGACAAATTTCATGAAGCCGTAAGGCGTTTTCCTTCAAATGAAGTCTCACAGATGTTCCAAAGAGGCAGGATGTTAACTTAAACCCTCAGTACCTAACCTTAGATGAGTCGCTGGTGGATGCTAAAGGGTTTAAACAAAAAGATTTTGAAGAGCTCAAAAGCAACAGCTGACTGCTGGTGGTTCATAACACAGGGATGAGCATCTTAAGTGCTAGCCCCTGCACTCTCAGGTCAGCTATCCTGATAAGATAAAACATTAAGACTGCGCTGTTTATATACACACAGACAAGCCGGATCTCACAAACCCCTCTCTTGTCTGGCCTCTTTCTTCGGGGCAGGATTCAGCGTGGAAACTCTGTGAATTGGTTTTAAAGCACTAACAAGAAACAGCTGTGAAGGAGGTCAGAGGGCCTCCAACTAAACGGATCGGCTCGCAGGTGATCCACAGTCTGATAATGCTGCCCTTCTCATCCTCTTTTTGTGATGCGGCTCTTGTTTCAGTCTTACATAAAAATGTAGCAGACAGAGTTTAGCAGATTATTCATTGTATTTCTCAAAAAGTGTAACCGGATAGGCTTATCAGCGAAGCATAAACACTCAGAATCAAATGAACAATCATCAGGTCAGCAGTGAACCCTGCTAGGGTTAGGGGTTTATGCCTATTGGGAACCTCTAAATTAAAAAGCTGTTACAAGGAAAATTGAAATGCTAAAATATTAGACATCTTCTACTTTCTGAATATTTGCCCAGTTAACATGTGGCTACAACAAAACCCAACCCCATCCCCAGAATGAGCCACTGGTTACCTGCCTTTGTATGACAAGGGGCCTGCAGGTGCCTCCTCATTCCTCAGGCACTGTTAGAGATCTGATGTGTGTGTGTGTGTTTTGTTTCCTTAAGCATTTCTTTGTGCAAACCATTCTCCATGTGCAAACACTTTTGGATTTTAGAAGTGCACAAGAGGCATTACGCTATCAGTGTTAGATATCAATCAGTGGTTCAGATCTCCTCCCCATAGTGAAAGTGATCAAACAGCGTAACAGTGCTTGACGTCTCTCCAGTTGTTCTTCAGCCTAAAGGCCAGTTTACTTGGCCTTAATGCAAGTATGGAAGCCAAATAAACAAGAATCCCTATGAGTAACACATGTCCCTTTCATCAGGGCCTCGCTGCCAACGGGGTCGAACCATTTACAAAGGAAAGAGGAGGAGGTTGATGCGTGTTACACTACAAGTCTGTCTTCAGTAGATTATACACGGGCAAATGTGAAGGGCATGAAGCCGAGCGGTGGAAAGCTTAAATCAGAGAGGAAAAAGCGAACATAGAAAGCAATCCTCCCATGGGGGAAATGACACTTGAGTTTGTGTACATATCAAAGAAAGTTTGCGTTGTTTCTGCAGAGCGCTACTTGAGCATTTTCGATTGTGTCGCTGTTTGTGTGTGTGCGCGCACGTGACTGCGGTTTGTGACAATTGACAGGCGAGCAGATGAAAGCTCCAGAGACGGGAGCGAGTGGCTAGGACATTACTCAGCAACAACAAACAACAGCCCTCAAGATAAGGCGTGATTTGTCACCGGAGCTGCAATGACAGCAGCGTGCATTGTGTGATAAAATTAGCTAACACGATACTTCCCTTGTGTGACACTCTGAGAGTTGAGTCACGGCGGGGTGAGCCTGCAGGGGAATCTCCTTTATCTGACAAACACCTTTATGGATACAGACAGGAAGGGCTCTCAATCATGAGGAAGTGGCTCTAGAGTTTTGTAACTTTTACATACTAGGAGCTTTCCTTTGGAATGGGAAGTATCAATTCTATTTCAGTCTAAATTATTTTGATGGAACAATAATAATAATGATAATGATAATAAATGATGAAATGTAACAAACAGGAAGATAAATTGACCACTTATTTTGTGCCGTTTAAAGATTTTTTTGCATGTGTAAAAAATGTTTTTCACACTTCCTTGTTTATAGTAACACTGAGAATCTGCCCAGTTTAACCACAGACCTCCACTGAGCCGCCTGACCCGAGCGACCAGCCTTCAGCTGATGCCTTGCTCAAACCCACTTCAGTACCAGCTGCTGAATGAGGACTTACTTTGCAACAGATTTTCCCAGAACTCAAATATGAAAATAGGGGATAATCCTGTTAATTTGTATTTCTACAAAAAATACGTCATAAGAAAAGCAACGGCCACACCCGAAGCCCAGCTGCAACTGCCAATAGGACTGCACACCGAGGCCTTTGCGTGCTATTTTTGGAGCACAGCCAACTGTGACTCCATCGCTAAATTCTGCTCACACACTCCTCAAAGCAATCGTAACAGCATAGTAAACATGTCAGGGGGTCAAAGCGGGCTGTACACGTGTCTTCAGCTCACCTCCTTTAAACACAACGCCATGGTGGCAAAGAGAAATATTGATTCAAGGCAGGCTGGACAAACATCACGCATGGGTCTGAAACACTTTTGCACCACCTGAACTTATAACTTGACAGAACTTTAATATGACACAGACTGTATCATAAAATACTATATAGATCTGTATATATAAAATGTCATAAAATGTCCTATTTTTGACTCTATATGATGTCATCGAGAGAGGAACTTCTTAATATGGTCATCTCAGGCTAAGAATACCACTGATTTGCTGTTCAAGCCTTCAGATTACTTTCAGAACACGAGTGGCTTAAAGGGAAAGTAGATTTAAAGGGGGATATCTAGTTTGCACCATCTAGGAAAAAGGAATTGACTTCTAAATTGATCCACCAGATTCCTATTGGCATTCTTCACCCAGCATCTGGACTCCATTGTGGTTTCATTGACTCTACACTCGACATATGTAGCCTTACAGTGTTTCAGTGAATATGTCAAAACATGCAAATGTCAAAATAAAATAAGCATTTTCACAGTGAGTGGAAACTTCAAGGCTGCTTTGGTGGAGAACTGGCGACGACAGCCATACAATCAGCTAGTTGACAATGAAGAAAAAGCATGTGTGTTCTGAACTTTCTAAAGTCCTGATGTGTGTAACTTGAAACTACAAGAGATCCAGGCAGCAGAGCAGTGATTGCAGAAATTTGTCTCGTATAGGAAATTCATCTCAGAGTGACAGACCTTACATTCTGAGGATAAAGGACCAAATTAAAGAGCTGCATTTAATTTAAAATTCTGTTTTAAACTATTTTTTTCTCTTAAAGGATCCCATGTCTATAACATATTTGTCATTTCTTTCAGCTCATGGTTGTGGTAAGAACTCGTCTTCCAGTGTTAGCATAATGACTTCATTATGACATTAATCCCCGATGTCATACTCATCAGAATTTGTGCACAGAGCATGCGATCAGGACGGCTATAAAGTACACTTTTATGTATTCTTATAGGACTCTTACCCATATAAGAGATTGAGGATGGGCATTTGGAAGAATATGATGTCTTTTGGCTAATTTTCATTTTCTGTGTGTGCATTTTTTAACGTTGCTAATTTGGTGGAATGAACCTCATAAACAAGCACTTCACAATACTGACATATTTAAAATACAACGTTTTTAGATCTTGTTTAAGCTCTAAGACTGTCTCCACCACAAGCTCCTGAGAAAAATACCCAAACTTTACTTGTTCATCAACGAGCTGGTAACTTATAAAGTTAATAATGCCATGAAGTGGAGTGTCCGAGTTAACAGCTGTACACACAAATTTCCAGAGATTCTCAGCAGTATGATTTGGGCATGTCGTGCTGTGGAAACCTGGCATTTTGCGCTGAATGTTGAGTGCCATACAACAAAATGCAGAAGTCTCCATTCATGTATTTTTTCAAGCTAACAAGCTATCCTATGCCACTAAGCTGGGTGCACATTGCTAGTTTTATCATCAGTGCTACAGCAGACCTGATCATATCTCCAACTGTGTAATCACTTGGAGGCTGCAAACCATGCTCCATCTTTTTGCTTTATTAATAGTTAATAGTTTTCCTAGGTGATACTTTTACACATACTAAGATCGTCAGTCTTTTATTGGTAGACACCCTATTACTATTGGCGATTCAAAGTCAGGACAACTTGGCCTCCGCTTCTTGAATTTTTGACACTTTTTGTTGTGTTTTTTCTTGAGAAGGAATACTTCATTCTGGGTGTACCATGTTGAAGCCTGACATCATTATTTGTGACACAGATGTTTGAAGTTGTGTCATCATATCGTAAAACTCTGTCATTTTTATACTGTAATTTAAAATCTCTACTGCATTGTTAAATTGCAAACCAAATGTTTTTGCATACAAACATTGGGTTAGCCATACTTGACTGGACTGTATGCGCACTCTGTCATTGAGCCCACATGTAGACTGAATCAGTGCTGGAGAGCTTCCATCAACATAGAAAATGAAACATTTGGAGAACAAATTTAAGAGTCTGGCAGTCAAATGTTTTTACTGAGAGCACAACGTGGTGATAACAGTGGCATTTCATCAGACCTTGATGTTTTGGAGGGCTAAAATAAGACGCCCTAATGTCTTAGTGATTGTGCAACTGACTAGCGACATAGTGAAACAATTACAGTGTGGACTCATGCCAAACTCCAGACCTAATGTAGGGCAAACTCTTGTATGCTTATCTTGACTCGATCCAAAAAGGGAGGGCCTGCTAAATTGTATTTACCGTCTGTTTCCAGATATGAATTCCATTTATCGTAATGAGAAAGTGTTATTTGATGCCTTCTTAAAGAATTTTCCAGAACGAGTTACTGAAAAAAACAAATAGTAAATACAGATGGACCTATTTTATCAATCTTTTACTATTTAGTTTGGGTTTTCCTTCAGTAAACATGACTGGCGTCTTGAGCAGGAGATGGGTCTTTCTACAGTTTGATTACTGTGGCATTTGTTTTTCCGGGCCCTTGATTAGAAAGTATTTTTCCTTTGCTCTGCTTCAAAGCACTAATATAAAAGCACATTGAAGTTTTAACAATCCCTGCCTGGCTCTCGTAATGATCCACATGTGGTACAGTTGTGATGTTCAACAACCAACCCATGCTCTTTCTGTGGAGAAAAGGGTGCCACATGCTGCCACTGTATTATTCTTAATCTACTTTTATAGGCTCCACATTAAAGTTCACAACAAACACTGTGAGAAGTGACGCCATATGCTGAGGTTTGGGTGCTGGGGAATGAATCATGACTGCGGCAAAAAACCATAAAGACGATGGTGAATTTGGCAGCTCCACTAATATCCAGTGTTTTTCTTTCCAGTGCCTACTAGTTCACACCCCGGATTGTGTTTGGCCCAAATGTTGCCTATATTTGCAGTTTTTTGGACCACATTTGGTTTTTACTGCTAAGTCAGAGACTCACTGTTTCAACTCAGCCATACATCCACCTCATATGGGCCAAATGCCAGCTGTGTTGCTGGATTTGGGTAACAGAGAATTTTGGGGGCATATCTTGACCGTACAACTCTTCTCAGTGGTATAAGTAGCACAAATCTGTCTCCTGTCCATGTTCTCTCTAAACCCATTAATGTTTCTAGACTTTTATGTATGTCTCAGGTAGCTAGTTAGGTTTTTCTCTGTCATCTTCTCCCAGACTGGTAGCTAAAGGGTTAGTCTTACAGCAAACACTCACAGCTTTGCGGGGCATACAGTATTCATTATATCTAAAATCCATTCTGCTTTTTTCAGTGTGAGCCCGCACACCAGTGGCGCTGAGGCATGCATTCATTCCTGAGACGTACCGTGTCACGAAAAACACCACTGTCCTATTTCTGTCCATCTAGCATTAGTACCATTTGACACTCCAGCAGAGCTGTGAATTTTGTATATTCCCCCATGAATTGGTGATAGCTCTTCTTCTTGTGCGGTGTTGTGAGTCACACAGCAGACAAGGAGGAACATTTACTAGAGTTAGCATGAAGATAACTTTTCAGTACACAACACAGCCTGGTAAGAAAGACAGACTGTGTTTCAAGGTAATGTCCTGCAAAAAAAAAGCACAAGTCTCTGGGTATTTTATCTGAACTCAAACCCTGCTATTAACCTGAATGCACCTGACGACTTGGTGGACTTTAAGAGGTTAGAATATACGTTCACTATATTTATTCTATCTAGTCTAAGGATGCTAAAGAGTACCAATTAAAATATGATGGAGCCTCAGCAAGCACCTATATGTGCTACTTTGGCAGTGAGACTGGGCTCATAGTTTTGATAACTAGTGGAACAAATAAACTTCAATTTTGACTGACCCAACAGGTTGTGGAACACATTTTATTTACACTGTCTGCCAAACCTGGGGAGACCAAGCAATCCATAAGCTCAGTTTTTCTACCATACAAAGACTTTATTTTAAGCAAGCCCGCCACCGCAGGTCTTATTGAAACAGGGTTATGTTTCTATAGCGATCTCCCCCCCCCATCAGACCGCCACTTGTCAGCTACTATTAGAGCTAGCGGTTGCCTCTGCTTACATGTGGTACCCATCACCCCAGACCACGAGGTAGTGATCGGGTTCAACTGCTACAGCTCTAGGCCCCCAGGGACACTTGGTTCAGTGAGACCTCGGATCACCTCCGGTTATATGTGCCGTGTTATGACAGGCTAATAGTGCTAGTCACTATGTGGCAGTCGAGTGAAAGAGAGAAAGTTAGTTAGACAGTGGACGAGAAGGATGAAGGTTAATGTGCATGCAGATGTTGGTCTTCATAAAAAACAGTTTAGTGGTGCTTAAAGAAATAAAGCCTGTATGTGTTTAGAAGTTTTGATATTAATAAGATTTTGAACATCAAGAATATCTTAAATGTCAGTGTTTGACATGTCATTGAGGATGTTCAGCGTGGTTTGAGTTGTTACTTTTATCTGTAACTTTTTGAAGGAAAATATTTTTCAGAGCATTTTTGGTGAACATGAGACTACAAAAACACCCAGCGAGGCCAACAAAAACCACTGTATGTAATAGGTATGAAATTTCTAGTGTGAAGAGTTGAGCTAATGTGCTCCATACTCTCTCACAAATTCTTTAAAATTACAGAAAATAATTCATAAATATTCAGGTTAGTATGGTGAGCTGCTCTGATATCCTGTCCTTATATGAGCGTGAGAGTCACCCAAAATAAAAGCTGTGTATTATTGTTTTTTCTCCATCTGCCCCGTGGAGAAGTTCAGGGGCAATTACACCGTCTCGATTACTGTGACAAACTGCCAAAGCTAAACTTTAACCAGTCAGGACAACACACACATACACACACAATTTTCCACAAGACCCATTGAACAGAATCAGCAACAGCCTGGTACATTAATGCACACCTGCACAAACAGCTTCGCTGCTGTTGAATGAGCTAGTCAGCGTATCCTAACAAAGTCATAATTTACCTTGAAATATACTAAGAAAAGCTTTTACAAATGGGTTTAACATGGCCTGATTAGCAGCACTAGCTAGTAGCTTAAAAATCTCATCCACTAATCAGTAGCAGTAACAACCAGATCACAAACACTAGACTAAACTACATGTCAGGACTAAAATAACAATGTGGATTCATAATTGATTTTGCTAGTGAGGAGGCTAGCTAAGTATGCCAGCTTGGTGCTATGTTTGACATCTAGAAAGTCGTATATATCTTAACAGTAGGAAAATGTTAGCTGATGTTAATCAAAAGAAAGCCAGTGTTAATTAGTGAAACCCTTTTCCCAAACATGAATATGAATGATGTACTGGAAAAACTAGGGTCTGCATCAGCTGCGGGTTTTAGTCATGGAGGGAGCTTCATTTGGTTTCAGCGATCAAAACCTCAGTTTATATGAGAGGGATGGAAAAAGCCTGAAATCTGATTTCTTCATAACGTCAGTGATTTCTTTTCTGACGAGTTTATGATCTCTTTTGAAGTCGTGTTGAAATAAACGTAAATTAAAATGCTAAAGCAGGGGATGAGCTAGCCTATAAGTGCACTTTTCAGCTAGCTAGCCTTTGCAACTAATAGTTTAAAATCAACCCATCCTGAAACTCCAACTTCAACTGATGTACACAATTGATTAAGTCATGTTCTAATTATTTCAGCTCCAGTCTGTTGAGGTACTGTGATCCCTGCTGTCTTTCAGGGACTTTGGAACTTGTGTGAAAATGTGTTGAGATTAATCAGCTTCCATAAAAAGTTTGGACACTTGTCACTTCAACTTAAACAGCACTGAAAATATATGAAAACATAAACCATGTGCAGATTTTTTCAGACTAAATACACAACTTAATGACGTGTTGATGGATAGCTCTGCAGTATCCATATATTTTACCCTTCTTGGAACATTTATAGGTTAGGTCAATATTTGCTCACGTCTGTCATTACAGCTTAAGGTTCAAGCACCCAGTCTGGATGTTAATTGGCTTGCTTGTCATGTAATGGCTTTTGCATTCAATTTTCCAAAAGTTGGGATGATTTTATTAAGTGATTTCCAGTCTGTAAATGGTAAGGGACCCCATGGTTTTGGCAACCTGAACCATCCCCCCCCCTCCATTCTTTGGGCCACGACGCCTATGAGTCTGCACCAATGTAGCTTGCCTGGCCTCACAGGAAGGAAATATTACCTGGAGCGGAGCGTTAATTGGAAAGTGCCCAGACGCCGTTGAGTGCTAATGAACAGCCAAAATGGCCACAGAAATGAAAAAGTAAAAAATCCAGATTGAGAGCAAGGGAAGAAGAGGGGGTCAAAAACTCACTGAGGCTCTCTGTGAGCCCTCAGCCTCTGTCCGAGGCTTACGGCTACTTCCTCCTCTATAATAAGGGGTTATCCCCCTGCACAATGGAGAAATTAAAGTGTAAAACCTTGCAAGGCAAATTACAGCTTTTCCTCGGCGTTAGAGGAAGTGTCTTGATATGTAAACAATACCCCCTCTTCAGCTGAGTACCCTCTCCCTCTCTCTTTCTCTCTTCCTGTCAGTCGCCCCCCTCACCCCTTCCCCCCTTCCCTCCTTCTTTGTTCCGTGGGAATTTCAGATGGGCCAGATTCTCCCTAAGACTACAACTCTGTTGAATAAAGAGGATTTACAGTACCTTTATCGCTTAAGCATCTCAAACCTGTTTCGCCAAAGCTAACACTTAAAGAATGTGCACAGCACTCATGCAAAGAGCATAGACACAGTTTAAACTATCTGAGGTTAACTAGATCTTCTCCAAAACTTCTTTTCCACTTCTAATAAAGACAGGAAGATAGTCATGATTCCAAAATGAACAGTTTAAATCATGTATGCATTCAAAAAGCCGTGCGTATTTTCTGCTGTGCACCTGGAAAGAAAGTGCCTCAGTCTGCACAACAATATCACACAGCCTTTCAGCAAGACAGCTTGTACCCAAGGACAAACGAAGAGCAGAGCCAAACCTCTACTCAGTATCATACAATTCAAACATAGCTTTTTTGTGCATGTGTATATTTCAGTAAAAACATAAGATTGTCACAAAATCCACTGATTTAAAAGCAACCTAAACTGAAGCAATACAAAGAAGATGCAGTTGTGAAACCAAGGGCTAAGCTAACGGACCAACAACAACACAAACGCACAGAACTGTAAAGAAGCTACCAAAGATGAGTTAATACTAGAACATAAAAATGATGTGGGATATCAACGACTGATAACTGTCCAGTTATGGAAGCTTGTCTTTTACAGAACATAATACAAAGGAAAAGATGACTGAGGCACTTTAATTTTATAATTACACAGCTTGCCCAGCAGTGCAGTTCCAACTCCTCTGTTTAATCGTGTCAGTACTGTGTGCAGCACATGTTGCAGAGCTGAGCAGCCAGTATATGTGCTGTTGTTCTGCAGGAATATTAAGTTCTTGCTTATAATTCCTGCAAAAACCCCAGAACGTATACTAAATTCTTACCACTATGAACACTTCCAAACACTACCTTATATACCATTTTTACATTTTACATAATGTTTTCCATTCATGTTTACACTTCTTTATACTTTCTTAAATGTCTTTGTTTTTCTCTTTTGCTAACAGTTAAGCATCACATACCAAGCCCAATTCTTTGACTGTGTGAATTTTCTGATTTTGACAATAAAAGTCTGGATGTCTGGATCATGGAAACAAAAAGTGCTACTTTGTAATTCTGCAGTGTTGCTAAAGTTTAGACCGGTTTAGAGTGGATGTGCTATATTTACTGAATGACCTCTTCAAAAAAAGCCCTCTCTCTCTCGTTTGTTTGATTTCAAAGAGTAATGAATTTCTAAAGTTAAAGCAGGAGGAAAGAATAAAATTATCCAGTGTAAACAAATGGTCTTGGCAAATATCTGAGTCTGTGTTTGTGAGGCAGCACTGGACTCGTGACTGGTTTTCAGTTGAAGCATTGCAGTTTCTTTGTGAAATAGTTTATACAAATCTTCAGGCCCGTGCAAAGTGCGATGAAAGCGGTCAAACAGACAGACGGGATATTTTTCAGATCTGTGTCTGCCCTGAACATGTCTGTATTTGTTGCTGTCAGGGGATGACCCCGGTATCCTTTGAAGCCCAAACCAGGAATTCTCAGGCTTAGCTGACACCATCAGGGGAAATCACCTGGCAAGCAAAACACAACAAGCTTACATACTATACTAACACAAATGCCTAACACACACAGCCTTCAGCTAAATAAACGCTCATTTGCAGACTATTGATTAGATGTAGGGGGAAAAAAAGTGGGAAACTTCACTGTACAAGTGTAATTATAGCTTTGCATAAGAAAACATGATCTTTACTTGGCAGAGGTAAGTCTGGGAATATGCTTGGTATTTTCTAAGAATGTAAAAGCTGAATTTGAACACCATTCATGTGTTGTACATGTACCAAAGCATCCCAAGCAGCTTATAGGGCTGGACAGTATAGAAAGAAATTCTATCTTAATATTTTTAGGATGATTTACATGATGCATTTATCTCTGTACTTTCTACTAAAGCAACAAGTGAGAAGTCACAGCAGTGATTAATTTCACTCGGTTGAGGATCGAGTTTCTTTCAGTATGTTACGTGTAATAAAAAGCAGAAACACAAACTAAAGCCATGGACTGCTTGGACAGAGACTCTAGACATATATCACAGTTTTTACCTGATGTCAGACAGGAAGTGAAGCCATTATATTTACACTTCATTGCACTTTATGTAACAAGACATGTTAGCTTTTATGATAACAGCTGGCTATATATGAGAGGAGATATCTCGGTGGACACACTGAGAAGCATATTTGCTTTCTTGCCCTGTGCAGGATACACAGATTGAGCTCATGGCTCAAGTCGAGACTTGTTTAGCTTAGCTTAGCTTTGAAGACCAAAGATACTGGGGAACTGTTCACTTTACTTTCTCCAACTAGCACCTCTGCCATTACACTCCACCAGACTCCACTCACAAAAGTGGCAATTCTGCCTCACAGAACATGAATGCTGGTTAGTTTTGTGTCTTAAGTGTTTCAGTTCAGACCCAAATGGACCCAGTAAACACCAATGCTCACAAAGTAGAAAAGCTACTCTTTTTTTTGTCAGCAAAGTCTAAAGGCTTTACAAAGAGGGCGTTATTTTCCCCAAATGAACAAATTTCATTGACAAATCTAAATTTTAACATTAAGTTATTATGAGCCGCGTGTTATTCAGTGATGTATTGGCACTGTGTCCCCCTCCATGCTCTTCACATAAAATGCAAAACATTAAATGAAACCACCAGCACGACTTTACTGACAAAACACTGAAAGCAGAAACATTATGAAGGATAATTTCGAACCACTTTTGAAAATATATGAGTGTATTTTAAAATATCTATATACTGCTTAGTCCTTGCTGCTTGTGTTGCCTTGGGAAGATACTTTTCTACTTTTTCCATCAATTTTAAGTTCATGTGCAACTTAGTAGTGGTCATTTCTTTAGGTTCTCTGAGTTTGCCAAATGAGATTTAATATCTTGTGAGTCTCAGGTTGCATTCCTAATCTGCACAGCTGCCTCGCTGGTGTGTAGTGTATTCAGAAACCCAATAAACAATACAATGGCAGCTTAGCTAAGATCTGTTTGCTATACATATGAACACTAAGGCAATTCAAGCGTAAAGTGATAGGTTAACAGACCAAAAGCAGGGACATGTGTCGTGTTAGGATGAGTCAAAATGAGGAGAATTTACGATTCAGATCTCAGACATCCTGTTTCTAGAAACAGGGTGGATGCTTTTAGCCAGGAATACCACTCAATCATGTGTTGCTACCCAGCTGTTAGAACGACTGACTTTATTCCTGCATTTTTCTTGCAGCTGGATGATGAATGACATTACAAATTAGTTTTCCATATGGCAGCATTTTGTTTGCTTTTTTTCTTTTCGAAGGGCCATGACAACCATCCAGGGGTCTCATGACAGGCTTAGCTGTGATTACAGAGCAGTGTAACTAATAGAAACAATAGAATTTTCTCACAAAGAATAAGAGGATGTAGCAAATGGATACTTATAGCTGGTAGAATATATTTCCAAATTATAGCGTTTTTTTTTTTTTGTTGTTTTCTTTTGTTGTTGTTGTTGTTGTTGTTGTGTTTTTTTTTAATCCTGGAGTAAAGAAGGCGACATAAAGAACTGTACAGGAAAACCAGTCCCCAACTGGAATTTATCTTCTATTCTACATATGAAAAAATTGTATGAGATTCAGCTTATTGCCTTTTTTGTTTCATATGACAAGACAACTCAAATGTTATGATAGCAGGTGGCTATATATGATTCCATATGATATATGGTGATATATCAGTGGAGTGATCTTACAGAAGTAGGTGGGCAATTGGGAAACTTTTGCTTTGTTCCCCTGTGTGGGATGAAAAGATGGAGCTCATGGCTCAAGTTGAGACTTGTTTTGCTTAACTTAGCTTAGCTTAGCTTAAAAACAGAAGGTAGTGAGGAACTGGGGATAGATTTTTAAGTGTATCCTAGCTTGGATGGAAAAATATGGAAAAAGATTTACTCCTCGACTGGTTGGTGAATGCTGGACATTTCTTGCTGTTACTAGATGAAACTGTTTGCAAAGAGGAATACAGCACTGCACCAGTCCCCTGTAGTTTGTACGTAAGATGCCGACTGGATGAAAACTCTCAACAACTATTTGCCAAACAACAAGCTGTGAGGAGAGTGGCTCAAACCAAAAATGGAGATCCTTTGGCTTGAGAGAAAAAGTTGTGCCTTTTGAGACATGTTGGTTTCAGCTGTAAGGCACAACTTCCACTTGAAAGCTAATGGGCTGGTTTCATGACTTGGGCATTACTTGTATCCTTTGGATGTAATGTAATTACAAGATACTCTGTTTTTTATGTAATTAGAAAAATATGAAAGTCATTAAATTTATAACACTGTGTTAAATCTATGCTGTGGCCTCACAGACACCTCCCCAAAAATGTGCATGTGTACCTCAACAGCTGTCTGTTTGGTAGTAATATACAGTGTGAAGACAATCCCCATCCACTTCTCACTAGAGTTGAAAACTTCATCAATTAAAAACTAATTCTGCCAATAATTCTCTTGAGTGTTTAAGGTTTAGTGCGCAAGTTTTTCCTGCTGGTAAAGTAATAGAAGCTTAGAAAGCGTTAACAGTTAAAAGCACTATGGTAAAAATAAAATAAAATAAAATGGGACTACTACTTCCAGGCCCAGAAGTAAGAAATTGTTTTTATGGTATATAGCTTTAGAAACTTGTCTTTATTCTGAACTTTGAATCCCACACACAGTGAATATTCATCAGTGAAAATAAATTTTTTATGAAAATTGTATCCACTCTTGACTCAGATATCTACTTATTTTGCTGGTTGCCCAAACGAGGCCACTGGGGGCAGCCGGACTCATGGCTGGACGCTCCGTCTGGAGGAAGATTTCTCCCTCCTGGGGATGTGACTACGAAAAATATTGTAAAAGTTTATTTTTTCATAAATGTTTATGGAATTCCTCCGCCTCCGCTGCAAACCCAGCTGCTGCTGACAGGGCAGGATGGTCTGAGATTGTTTCCATCCATGACTGTTTTATTTAAAAGTTTGAACCAAAGGCTGGCAGGTGATGTGTATGAACAAGTGTGACTGTTCCCCAGAGCTGTGGGTGATTAGGCTAATTGCTAAACGCTACCAGAGGCGAGAGACTGAGGTGTTGAAACCTTATAGCTGTAATTAAAAGAACCAGTGTGTCCCCCAGGAGGAATTTCACTGATGGCAAAAATCAATTTCCTCCTCTTGCTTTCAGCTACAACACAATTACACCAGGCATTAATTTTAAAGACACCTTTTGTCCAGCGGCTTACTGTGGCTGGCACATACCTTATCTGTTGGGCGGCCGGAGTCGAGGGGGTCTTGTGTGAAACATTTGAGAACATTATCCCCAGAGAGCTGTTATGTGGATGCAGACGTTCTGAGGTCCTATATTCTCTTAACCACAGACATGCTTGTCTCATCATGGGTCAGTGGGCTTTCTTCCCCCTTAATCCTTTTCCTCCAGCAGTGTTTCTACGAGGGCGGACCACAGCTGTGCCTGCAGTCAAGGGGGAGGTTAGGGGATAAGAACCGGAAGAGCCTGACCACAAACTGTCCGCCCCGAGACCAACTCAGCCATATGAACTGGGCCTGTTTATATAAGCACCTCCCGCCTGTGTTTACAGCTAGCACACATTTTTGTTTTACCACGTCTAAACTCCTCGGACGTTTATTTGGCTTCACTTGAACTGTGAGTGTTAGGGCTACATTAGCGGATGAAAGTAGCTGAGGCTGGCAGACTGGGAACTCTAGTCTGAAGGATACTGAGGATTACGCTGGGGCGGAGAGGTCGAAAAGCGCAGTCGCTGACTTTCAACAAGTTTTTTGATAACATGGAGCATCTTCCCATGGCAAAAAAAAAAAAAAAGCAGTTGCTTGAGCCGACACCTTAGAGAAGAGTTATAGGCACCTTCTTGGGCAGATTTCCATGAGTCCACAAACAAAACAGGCAGGAAGTGTCTGAGAGGTGGGGGCATGGATTACACTCTGCATGCTGGGAAAGGGCTTTCTGCTTAAGAGAGGATGAAGCACAAAAAGAAAAAGGGAAGTGCAAGGAAGGGACTTGAAGGATAGGGAGAGAAAGCTGGTTGACGGGGTGTTGGCTAATCCCCTAAAGCATCCATATATTGCCTCCACCTCCTCTCTCTCTACTTGTAAACTGCGAGGAATGTAGCATGTTGTCTTTGGTTCTTGTGCGTGTAGACGCCTCTGGTACAGAGAGATTTATATCCACAGACATTGCCCAAAGCATACCACATTGCTTTTTTAATTCTGGAGGCTTTGAAGCAGAGGCGGAGCTCCAAAGAAACAACCAGTATCAGAATTGTCCTCTCATTTGAGCCTGATTTATGTTTCCTAACCACATTAGAGAGCTGCCAAAGGCTGTTAGCCCTCCATTGAGTTGGCATACAATAGATTCAGAAAATACAGTGTTAACATTGGGCTGTTTAATATTTTTCTCTCCGGCTGTCTTCTAAGCAATCTGTAAAATAAACATTTGTCTTGTGATATTCTTTTTCAAAAGTAGAAAGAAATGTCTCTGTGGTGCTTGGAGCTCGTTAGGAATTCCTCTGAACTCCTTGGTTGGACTCAAGTTGGGGTTTCTTTGCTATAAACATAAAAAAGAATACTGGGAATGTATTCATAATTCAGTTTTACATAAAATACCCAAATGTTTGATTATATACCATAAATTAGACTGGAAACCCTTGTAGCCAATTGATCCCAGTCTCTGGAGGACAGCCACACCATTGCTTCTTATTGCCTCCTCTTGTACTTATTTTGTAGGCCAGCCACTTTGTGATGAGAACTGCCTACAATAACTAATGATAAAGGCTTCAGCAAAAGCTCAGGGATCAGAAATGAGTGTTTTTGGCTACAGCACAGCAATCAGCAAGGCCAAAAAACAAAACAAGATGTCCTCCTTCTGCTTTCACTTAGCATATCTAATCTTTGAATTCTGTCTTAGCCAGCCAGAGGCCTAAAGTGAAACACTAGATAAGCCAGAGAGGCAGACATAGACATCAGGATTACTTAACTGTTCATAAGAGCCACATGAATTAACTTAAGCGCCCAGAAAGCCAGTCAACCGTTCAAGTATTGTAAGAATGCTAGCTGGTGGGAAGATGTGAATATGAGATGCGATCAAAGAAGCTACTGAAAAAAGTTGCTAAAAATCAAAAGATAAACCAAATTTAAATTTGGCTGATCACCAGCTCAAGATCATCTTCACACCGACCTCTGGACCCTTTTCAGTGTGGCTGCTATGTTTAGATCGCTTCACAGAAATCATTTTATGACCTCTGCAAATTTTTATTTTTAGAAACAACATAGTCTAAAGCTCTGCTAACAGTCTCAACTTAGGGGATGAGTTCATGGCTCAAAATGTTGCAATCCACTTGTCACGCATTGCTTTGAAGCTTACACCTAGAAGCTTCTGGCCATTCCAACATCTTCATTGCCTAGGTAACGCTCTAATGTGTTTACCATGAGATCATATCATATTATCAATGACTTGAACTGGAAATTGGCAAAATAGATTTTGACTTGCTTCTTTCTGAAGATGCTGTTCATGTCCATGTCCATGTGTAAAAAGACAAATTCAATGTTTCCAGCCTGAGCTTGCGCAGACTTAAGACAGGTTCTTAACCTAATATTTCTTTTTTTTTTTTTTTTTTTTTTTTTTAAATGACATCAGAAACAGCAGTATGCGACATTACGTGATGGCAGAGCTTCAGTTCATCCTTTGTCATTTTTTTTTTTTTTTTTTTTTTTTAATAAATAGGACAGGGGGAATGAAACCTAATATTTCTTTAATACACACTTTCTAATGTGCCTTGAAAGATTCTAAGTGATGTTAAATTCAGTTTAAATGCTTTATGTCATTTCACGTAAAGCACACAGTGCTAGTGTTTTTGACCTCTCCAGACAATCAGATCACTTGTTTTGATCTTGAACTGACATCAGTCTGTTTACTTGAAAAATGTACATTTTTTTAAATTTCATCTATTTCCATTGCACTTTTGGTAAAGTAGCATCAGAAGTCTTGAATTTAACTTGTTTCTGCCTGTAGTCACTTGGTTGAAACACATACTGGAGCTATCAGGTATGAAATCTAAACAGGTATAAGCCGATCCTGCAGACAACGAAGCTATAAATCTGGAAATAAAAGCTGTAAATTGAAAGTCTTTCCGGGACAGAAACAATATCGGCATCTCTTGAAGTCATCCTTGGAGGACAGCAGTGAGTTCCTGATAGTGTGCTGCTATAGACCCTGACAGGAAAATAAACACTGGGACTTGGTCAATAGGCCTTCCTGTAAGCTTGTTGCTTGCAAGTCTTCTCAAGTATCAGGGAAGCATTATTGATATGTTACAAAATGTTACTGTAAATGACAACTGATAAGAGTCGATTCCCTCTCCTCAGTGGGGATATATACTGTTAAAAATGAAACCCGTGACATGTTTGGTGGCTTTCAGACCCAGGGGAGGTGGGTTGTTTTTTGTATGTGTAGCCATGTAATTCAATCTACAGCACCTCTTTAAACAGGACACATAACATAAGGTTGAATTTTTACTGCCAACTTAACTTGCCTCCTTCAAAGAATAATTCAGGAAGAATTGTGAGGAACTGCATTTTTCTTTTTTTAGTTGAGTACTTCAGGCATCACAAGATGAATTCTGTGATTCTTTCAACCAAGGTGGAGGGCCAAGGAGTTGAACCCCAAGGGGGGCACAGGGGTATAACATGAATGGAGTCATCCCTGCATAACTCTGGCCAGTGAGTGCCCCCACCCCCTCCTCCACCTCTGAACTGTTCGGTGGAACCACAGCAGTGTAAGAGCCTCATTTAGGAGCACAGAAAGAAAAGCAGAAATCTCTTTCTCAGGAAGATTAGTGGCTGTCCCTTTGGAGTAGCCCTGTGGACGGGGAGGGATGGGGGGAGGTCTATTTTTCTCTGGGACATTTTTCTCTGCCAGGGAGGGCCGTGACCCACTCCAGAGCACCATCCAGAGAAAGGCCCCGTGCATAAGGCAGAGACCTCAGCAGAGACCCTCAGACTCAAGTTCTGAGACTTACCCAATGATAACCATAATTAACACCCAGTTCCTTATCGCAAATCCACCCTCCACTCCCAGAAAGACCAATTATACTACACACCATGTCTTCATCCATCTATGCTACGCTTTCGGTACCTTTACGTGTAAAACAGCTTATCTCATGGGTGGTAACCTCTATGGTACTACAGCTGTACCCTTGTGGAGACCAGAAACCAGTCTTGAACCTTTGGTGACAATTTTGGACTTTAATGTCAAGATACAAAGATCTTGACATTAAAGATCTTTGTATCTTCTAGTTTCTGAAACTGTGTTCAGCATAGGGCTAAAAAGCAAGAGATTCACCTGCTGACAGGTACCTGATTCAGAATAAAATTTTCTTAGTCCAATAAAATGGACTCAAACTTAGTAATCAGATAATTCCAGCATTTTAAATCTAGAAGAAAAGTTGCAGATGCAATTTGTTTTCTGCTTATTGTAATATATGATCCATTTTTAGCCTTCAGAAAGTTACTCATAGTTACCCTAATAAAAGGCCCCAAGGAGTTACATTCAAATACCCGTAGGAACAGAAACAGACGTTTTTTGGATTTCTGTTTCAGAGATATTTCGAGTTAGAGTAGTAAGACTTATTTCTGATCTATTTTCATGAGGAAAGACTTGAAGAAGTGATTTAATGCTTTTGCAGTAAGGGCTCTCGAAAGTGAGGTCATTTTTCTTCTATTGGCACTCTCCTTAGATACATCAGTGCTGAGAATAACTATCTGTGGACATTACGTTTTATATGCTGAGGATCATCGATCTTTGCAAAGGCTTCACAAGCCTCTGGCAAATTCTAAGAAAGATGAAGACAACACTGTGGTTAGGCAGAAATAATCAGCATTACCCAGCTTGTCTGCTCCACTGGCCTCGTACAGTCAACACAAAAATGAGCGATGATGGAAAAATTCTCTCTGGCAAACTTTTTCTGAATATAACGGGAGTCGTAAAAGAACACTGGCAGGTCTGTGTTTGAAACCGTCACTCTTCGTCAGTCGAGGTCAGAGGAGAGTAGCACATCTGAGCGCATGTACACTTTGGTGCAAAGTGGGGAGGGGGGGTGTATCAATCACAGGTTTCCCTTTGAAATTGTGAGATGTTTTACAGTCCTGGAAGTGGGCACCTAATCTGAACACATGTTATTCTGACATGCTGAAGCACTCGTAAATCCCTGGGCCTGGGAATCAGGTTGCGGGAGGCGAGCCTGTGGAAGCACGCCCTGCACCGAGACAGATGCAGGCTGTCACACAGAATGTGGGTGCCCATTTAAAACCATTAACAAGACCCTGAGAAACAAGTCTGATTCTTATCATATGGACTCAATCTGATCTGGGCATTTGTGCCAGCATTCCCCTTTCCCTTTATCCTCATCCTACTTCTTCTTTCCCCTTGGATCCTAACACACTCTCTTTATTAGAAACCAGACACAAACTTCCATTATGTTTCCACACTCAGAGACACAGACAAGTTCAACAAGGCAATGCAAGTCTCCATGAAACATAAGCAAAGTGATGAGATTCGTGACCAGCTGACAGAAGGGATTATGGAGAACAAGATGTTCACGGGTTGTTTCTCCTTGAGTTACACTATTCCATTGTGGAGTTATATTTTCAAAAATAACCTCACTGCATATGAACTATACAGGGGACCATTTGGTGTCACCGTTAAAGCTCAGAGTAATCATCCTTTTTCAACTTGCAGGGATACTGTTTTTTTTTTTTTTTTATTAGTCCTTTATCCAGGTAAAAAATCTCATTGAGATTAAAAATCTCATTTTCAAGAGAGACCTGGCATCATGGCAACAAAAGTCAAAATACGCATACCACATAAGTATATAACATTTAAAACAAATACAATATCCCATACCAACATGTGTAAAATATACAATAACAGATCAAATTAAAAGTACATTAAAACAATCACACTGAGTAAAAGAGTTATTCTCTCGTTCCTTTAAGTCAGACTTAAACTCTCCCAAGGTAACCAATTCTGATAATTGGTTTTAAAGTGAAACAAGGCTCCTAAACAGTCTGAAGGCTGATAAACCTGCGACTTATCACAACAAGAAACCTATAGCTCTTTTAAAATTGAACTATTATCCTTGTGCATCCAATAGTGTCACAGGCAGTGAGTGAAGCTACTCACTCTAAAACACACCATGTGCTGTCATGGTATTGTGGAAGACTGGCAGCATTTTATGTCCTGTAATGAGACCACATCGGTAATTTTTCTTTAAAAAGCATTTCCATTTTGGTCTTCCTAAGAGGGAGAAATTCTTTAAGAAGAGTGGATCTGAACCTAAACCTAAACCTTACACCCACTTGGTCAACGGAAATCCATCTGGGGTTAGGGTTAGGAGTAGGACGCGGGTACTTTTAAATGTAGTTTGAGTACTTAAAAATTCCATTTCAAATACGACTAAGCAGAACAAACAAGGCCCTAAAAGTTTACCAGTACAAAACTACTTGATGTATTCACAATCGTCCTATATTTTTTGTTTGAATCTGCATACTAATATAAGAAACGAAAAGGAGGCATAATCCAAATTGAAAGCAAAAGCCTTAAAACTATCTAATGACATACTAATGTCCTACTTTAAAGGTTCCCCTGTGTGACAAAGTGAGCTTTGTGATGGCAGGGCATCAGGCACTTCATTAAACAGTAAAACAACTTGAATTCGCTGCAGTGGCCTCTCACTTGATGCCAGAGCATCTTTCTGAGGGGGTTCAGTGTCCACCAGCCGGCGTTAGTAATTTATAACACTTGTACCTCAGAGGCCCCAACAAGGTCCTCCAACCTCGTTATGATGAGTTTTCATCACACACTCACTAATGAAAACATGAGCTCTCATCTTTTAATTATGAGACGAAGTCTTGGACACCCAGCACCCTCACTGTTACCTCACAAGTACAAATAACCCCTGATGGTTGCAGCCTGCTGCTTTTCAATGGGGCAAGGTTATGAAAATTCAACCCCCACAGCCTCCGTGACACACAATGGTCACAACTGTGTAAACGACTGAATAATTCATGTTATGGCAAGTGCAATATTTTCTTATCGCTGGTTTGAAAAACTTTTGGACCCTTTGTGGAGGTGCCAGAGAGGACGCACTGAAACGCCCTAGTTTCTCACCACGCATCCCTAAACAATTAATGCTCATGGCTCCTCTCGTGGCAGGCCACCAAGCCCATCATTAAGCAGAAATAGCGCTAACGCCACAATGTCATACGACATCTTGTTAGCATTTCAAAGGTGCTTCCCTCCTCCCTCCTCTTTATCCACGGCCTCTGATACACCATGTCGTCCACTGCTGTGCCAGCCTTTTTTAGTAATTCATGAAATTTACACTCGGGAGGTGAGAACAAGGTCTTTCGACCTCATTATAACATTTTTTCATCACTCATTCTCTGACATCTCTGAAACACGCAGCCCCCATCTTTGAGCATTTTCATGTGCCACCCAACTACTTAGTGAGCAGCAGTTCACTGCAGTGCAGAGTGCAGAAACCTAAAGACAAAGGTCCAGATTCTGGTGTTTGAAGGCGCCAAAGAGAAGCTGATTTTTTTTTTTTTTTAACAAATTACTTTGACAAGTATTATGTCAAAGCTCTAATCTGTCATGTCTTCTGCTGTACTTCCACCTTACAATGAGGAAAGAGCAAACGGATACGGATGTACCTCTGGTCAGAGTGGTGGGCGAGGGTTTCTTCGGGAGTTCTGAGAAGCTGCTTCCATCCAGACCAGAACTCTTACACTCCTTCTTGTCAGTTGCTGTTGGAGCTGAAGTTTCCATGCTGCTCTTCAATTTCTGTCACAAGCTGCAGAGGCAAGACACACATAAGAACATAAGGTCAAAAAACTGATCAAGGAAAACATCATGTGGTGAAGGAAGTACTGCGCTGAACTCAAAGTCCTGCAGAAGCAAAAACAGCGTAATAATAATAATAATAATAATAATAATAATAATAATACAGAAAAGTCAGACAGTTGTATTAATGTATTGTAGTAATGTATTAGTGTTCTGTCATTCTGGGAAATCAACTCAAAATTTTTTTTTTCTTGCATTGAAAAATATTTAAACATTGTCCTTTTCTTCTAACGAGCGAAAAAGATACTCATCATTCTCACATCTAGCACACCAGTTCTCAAACTTTTTCTTGCATGCCCCTCTTCAGAAACTCAGACTAATTCCCACTTTACAGTCCACATTTATCTTCAATTATTAACATGAATAGTAACAAAAAAATAAAAGCAAAGAACAAAAAACTGACCCCTTACAGTGGGTCAAATACCCCAACAGAGGGGCCCACCCCACAGTTTGAGAACCACTAGACTAACAAAAACAGAGCTAAGTTTAACAGAGCACAAATGTTTCCATTCACAAGCCAAACAAATTTCAACAATCTTTAAGCTACAAAATAGAATTTAAGTTGGAAAAAGACCCAACATTAAAATCTGGAGATTGTAGAATTGCACAGTTGGGCTTTCAGGAAGCCAAACATTAAATAAGTAAATTACTCTCAGCAATTACTGCTGACATAACAGACGGCACAGGAAGCAAGAGAGATGAATTTTTTTTTTTTACTGAACTAACAAAAACTGTCTTGCTATAGTGTGTTTGTAGCATATCTCCATAGGTGTGCATATGTGTTTATTGGGCCAGTGTAACCGAAAAGCCTTGAACACACACACACACACACACCCTCAGGTTTCTCAGTTTGATGTAATGAGTTCATGGAGCCCCTTCTGTTCCAATTGTAAATGTGAGTGGCCCTCAGCGCTGAGGTTTTAGCCTCACGCACTGTGTCAATACCTCCTCATGTCTGTGTGAAAGGCTCGATGACTTGGCAACCTGCCACTTGTTTGACTTGGTGGGACCTACAAGATCATCCTCTGCTGAGAGCAAATAAGACCCAGTCTCACCATCCACCTCCCCCACCAGCCCCCCACCACCGGGCTGGCCTAGAAGGGAAAAGTCATTCTCCGCGCTCTGGCTAGCTTGTGGTCGTTGCTCTTCCACATGCTTTCAGACACTGGTGAGAAAACGTTTGTCACAATGCTGGAAAGACGAGAGAATGAACAACTGCATGTAATCACAGGGGGGTGTTGGGTCTGCAGATTTCTGTCCTCTCCTCACACCTGTTTGCAGCTAGCTGATTAAAACAACCTCAGATCTTATAAACCAAATGTGTTTATGACCTAATATGTGCCCAAAGAACACAAACAACATCCAGAGGATATTAATTGTTGCTTATATACGAGAAACAAATGTGATTTTTGGCTGCAAAGAAACCACAAAATAATTCAGTTATACAGCACCTATCCACAACAACACCCGGCTCACTTTGTGTTAGGGAGGGTCACCTGATCCATCCCAAACTATAAGATTTTTTAGAAAGCTTATATCTTAAAGTTTGAAGTCTAATCTTAAAAGCAGAGAGGGTGTCTGTCTCCTGAATCCAAACTGGGAGCTGGTTCAACAGAAGAGAGGCCTGATAGCTGAAGTCTCTAACTCCCATTCTACTTTTAGAATCTCAAGGAACCACAACTAAGCCAGTGCTCTGTTGGGATTATATGATACTGTGAGGTCTTCAAGATAAGATGGGGCCTAATCAAGAGGAGAAGTATTTTAAAATTCAATTCTGGATTTTAAATTGCGCCAAAAAAGAGACGTTAATATAGAAGAACACGGATCTCTCTTTCTAGTCCCAGTTAGTTGTCTCATTGTGTATTTTGGATCGACTGAAGGCTTTTCAGGGAGCTTTCAGAGCAGCCTGATGATAATAAATTACATTAGTGGAGCCTAGACGTTGTAACATATTAAAACACGGGATGGTGTGACACCAGGTAAATACACAATTAGGAATGTGGAGAATGATACTGTCATTCAAATGGAAACCTCAGTGATCTGGTTCCTACCAGGCAAACGTGTGAAGCGTTGTTTTCGGTTTCATGTGGATTTCCAACATGTCATGCTTTATTGTGAGGTGTGCGTACTAGCAGCCATGTCTGTTACCCTTCGGAGGTGCCAGTCGCCTGTCAGTGAGCCAATGTAAGCCGATTAGAGGTGGGCGACTAACAGGTTTAGGCTACATCTGTTTCTTTTTTTCTGCTGCCAAAAATGTCGCTGAGCTCGCCAGCGAGCCATCTCGTCTCTGAGAAGTCCGTCACTCTGACATCACCTTAGTGATAGAATCTAATTTGCTCTTTCATGGGCCTTTATCGTATTTAGACTTGGCCAAAAAGCCGACTAGTTTTTGGTGGTGATCCCTGTTGGCTCGGATAAGATGTGCCCATGAACAGACCAGAGCTCGGAGCAACCGTGTTCGCCTTTCAAGCAGCCTGACTGAGAATCCTCCCCTTAACATTGCCGCCTGATGAACATCTGGCATCGCATTAATGGCCGTTTCCATGCTTTTACAGCAAGCCAACTATTTGGTTTCCAGTTGCCTCTGAACCTCGAGCCAATACTTAGATTAAGAGGGGTTTGGGGGTGCAAACACCTTTAAAGGTCGTTTAGCAAGAAATGAATAAATAAAAAAACAGGTGCAAAAACTGTCAATAACTGGAAAATGTGAGCACATTTTTGAAAAAGTGGCCCCAACTTCACCCTCACTCATCCTTCCTTAATACCTTGGAGCTGTTACATTACACCCTCCACCCCCCTTAACCAATCTCTCCCTACAGGCAAGACCCTGTTGCCCCCGATGACAGGGGAGCCCAGTTCTGACGGGCTGGTACAGGTGTCAGGAACTAAGCGGACAGATGGCAGGGGCCAAAGGCGAACAAACAACAAGGGTGCACTTCTTTACTCATCTTCTGGTTGGCTGGGCAGCCTGTCGCAGGACGAGCAGCGTCCCCCCCCCCCCATCCACCCTCTGGTGTCATGTGACCACAGGCTCAGAGACTTCAGAGGGCAGAGCAGGCATCTGATTGAGTCTTCTTTTTTTATGTTACACCTGAGCAGAACCCAGGCTTTTAAATTTATCTGGTCTCTTACAGGACGGTCACTGGAGGCGATGCTCTACAGACGGCCTCAAAATTCTGATGATCGAGTGATTTCCTGGATGTGCAGAACTAAAAACACCACAGCAATGTCAGTCTAACAACAAAATCCCAAAACAAGACTTGCGCAGATTGCAGTTCTAAATGATTTATTTTGTTCATCTGAATGCAAAGCTGCTTTTCTTTGCCTGTGGTTAAGGCCAGACTAACCATATCCGAAACCTTAAGCTTCACAGCTTCACTTTCATCTTTGTTCTTGCTCCTTCCTGCCACAAAAAACTGGATGATTTTCCCCACTTTAGTGAATTATCTTTCAAACATTCAAAACTGCTATTTAGAAGTGAGCACAGACACGAAGAAACATCTTATATTTATTTAATTACCCAAATCCTTCCTTTCCTGTCACACGCAGTCTGCTGAACATATTCTAGATTTATAATAAATTATTGTATTTGATGATTCATAGAAAAGGAGTAGTTTATAGGAGAGATTGCACATCTTGATTTTCCTTCCCCAGGACTTTGCTATGATGGACGGTCCAGGCGTGCCAGTAACCGCACAAGGCACCGGAAAAAGACTGAGGTAATGGGGAGTTGTCACTGATATGTTTTCTGCTTCGAGGCTTAACCTCTTAAGATCCATCAGGTCACCTAGGATTAGTGTTCAGTTGATGTCCCCCCATTTTCATTGACGTTTTGCCTGTTTGGAAGATCAAATGGAAAACTTTAACACAAAAAAACTAACCCCAAAATGTCTAACACCTCATTTGAAATGTATCATCTTCTACTTTATATATTTAAAAAAAGGCTATTCAGCATGTGGCTAAAACCAAACCAAGCCCTAGATGAGCTGCCAGTGACCTAAGATCATAGGAGAGCCATATCATTCCATTTATTTCTGAGCAAAATCATTTGTTGTGGGAGCAACGATGAAAGCAGTAGTGAGAAAAATCGCCTGCTTAATGAATTTGCTCTTCACGTCAGGATTGATTTTCCCCTGGTCTCGCCTGCTTTTGTCTGAACTCCTCTTCCGCTCTCTGTTAATTTACCTTCTGCCCCCTTCGTCTCAGACTTGCAGGACTTTTGTTATGAGACCCGGTGTGTGTTTTTCTTAGCGCCTCGTTCAGTTTCAAGTGTTCCTCTCCTCCACTACCGTTCAACAGCTCCCCTTTCACCAACACTGAAAGGAATGCAAACACACATCAAAAGAGGCCCTCTCATTTTGAAGATTTCCAGGCTTTGCTCTTCTTACTTTCTTCCTTCCTATCTTTCAGTGAATGCGATCCGTATGCTGGTAGGCTCTCTTTCCTGGCAGCGCGCACACACACACAGTCAGTTTCTCACACCAACTGCTGTCCCACACTCTGCTCACTTGGCAAACAAGGGACAGACGGATAAGTGAGGTCTCCAGCCCCTATGCCACCTGCAGACCTCTCTGCTCAGGTTTCTGACGGTGACACTCATGCAGGTTAACAAAACAACTCAAATGAGCCAAAATATGGTTTTGTTTTACATATTTTTGGATCTTCATCACACATTTTGTTTTGGAGCCATGGTTAAGATGAAAGACTTTTGATCTTTTTTTTGAGGTATTGTAGACTTTGGATTGTATACTGCTCTTCATATTTTCTTATTTGTCACCTTTAACATCTTTAACCCTTATGAGTACCTCCTGATCTGCCATCTTTTTGGTTCAGATTTGGTTACATTTAGGTGACTAAGCCTGTTAGATTAAAGTTGTCCTATGACAGGGATAATTCACATAAGCTGAAAAAACTGCTAAACCATTTTAAGTTTGCTTAACTAAAAGTCAGCTCTATAGCGTGACCAGCGGTGGATAGCACTTTTATTTCTTGTTACCGGGACGGTGTCCCACATTTGTATTTGCTCTACTTTACAGAAGTCAGAATACTTGGCTCTAACAAGAAACAAGCCGCTCAAAAAGAGACCTGCAGATGTACGGATGCATTCCTATTGAAACCTAAAGATGGTTACCAGACAGAACAGCAGCTCAAATAACGGCTGAACAACTACTGAGACACAAAATGGGAAAACATGGGTGAAGGAAGACTATTTTATAAGAATCTTTCACGTATGCTTACTGTATTTACTTAATAGTCAATCTGGGGGGAAAAAAAGAATCCATTTGTTTTTTAGTTATGACCTTTTTGACCAATCTATATTCTGCATAGTTTGTTAATTACATTACATATAACCTCTTACCATATTAGGGTGTTTCACATTGTCCCACCCACATTTGGTTTGTTGGAATCTGATCACCACACACCGTATGCTAGCATGCTTCAATAAAGCTGGCTAGCTTGGATCGAACTCACAATCTTTTAAAATGCAGTGACACACAATGACCACTAAACCATCTAACTGATGCCTTGATAATTGTATAATTTATATTTTTACTTATTTACTCTCCGTAGGAACGGAATTAGTTTCATGTTATTTTTAGGTTACGTAGGAATTCTTCAGCTGTCAGATCTAATTTACAGGTAGACAGGTGTACGGTGCACGGAGGGGAAGTGCTGGTGACAGGTTCACCGCAAGTTTCTTTTTTTTTACTGTGCTTTTGTTGCATCCCCTGCGTATTCAGAGAGCTCACGGCAAAATGTGGACATAAAAACATATGGTTTCCCCCTCTCATGGCCAGCTCTAACCACCTTGGCTGGACTTTCTCCTTGACTCTGTGACAGTTTCATAAGTAACCTTTAATTTAACTTCCCAGATGTTCTCTCCATGAGAGCATTTTTCACTTACCAAATGCTTCCTTCCTGAGACTATTCAGCTCATTTTTGGTCTTGGCTGCAACACTACCTAACAGTAAAATGGCAGTACTTTTTAAACCACACTCTAAAACTTTCACCTTTGGTTCACCACATTTGAGACTGTATTCAGGCAAATGTCCATTACTTAAATGTTTTAACTTTTTGATTTCTGCATGTTGTTTTCGGTGCCAGAGTAAAGAACATAGGTCATGGTCATGTAAAAGTAAAGTCATGGGGTAATGACCCACCGTAGATATGCTTGTTAGGTACTAAATCTTGAGATTATGTGGAAAACTTAGAGTTTTTTGACCAAGTATTATACCTTTATAGTCATAATAACCAATACCAATAAAACGGGTCACTCAACTGCGTTGGCCCTCTTTCTCCCAAGAGTTTATTTCACTTGAATTTATAGTTTTGGCTGGGTTTGCAGCCATGGCAGCATGCTATTTTCAGTGATAAATCTCTAAAAACCCAACAACAGTTCATCATTTAAGAACTAAAAATCCAACATTTCCCTTAAAAGTTGGTGGAGACCGAAGATCAAAGGTAAACAGGATAAGACTGAACTTTGGGATGACCACTGAATGGCAACGTGGCTCAATCTGTTATCTGTATAAGAAGGCAACTGTAGTCCACCATATAAAATTAAAAACATAAAAACATGTCAGAGTTGTTTTTTTCTTTATTCTTCCCCTATGTAGCTACAAATCTGTTACAAACGGAAAAAAAAAAAACTCTTGGGATACAATATTACAAATATTTGACATCATGCAAAATGCAGATGTCTTGTAAAACGGAAGATGTGACCTTGGCACCTTTAAACAAACCCTCAACTCCTTTCATAACACCATAAAACTACTTCATGTGGTTGATGCTGTTGTGGCAAAATCTGTACCCCATCAGTGCAAAACAGTCTGTATCAGACTAGGAATGTTTTTGTTGACAGATGATATGCCAAAATGGACGGCGACTACAAAGACCTTTGGGAAAAGACAAGTTTAGACTAGGACAGGACACATTCTCCATGGGTGAATCACTTCTGTGTGGAGAAATGTCTCCCTTTGAGGATTTGAAGCTCAGGTCTGAAGGATCATGAAAGCAGTTGAGACGTGAGAGGCCTGACAGCAGCACGTTATCCAGTAGTTTGATTCAGAGGTTGAAATTACCACAGGCTGCCTCACATGTATAGCTTCAGGTCAGCCAAGCAGAAAGGAGACGATTGCCACAATATGCTCTCTCATTGCCAGAGTGAAGGTTGTTTTAAGGGTTAAGCACTTAACTTGGCTGAGCTACTTTAAGATCTTTGCTTTAAGAGCAATTTAATGTGCAGTGAATCAAAGGAAGCCTGCAAATAATTTCTTATATCAATTAAAACCACTATGGCTCATATGTGTGAGCCCTGTTTTCAATCACAGGCATGTAAATCGGGGATTACTGAACTATTTTCTCTATTGCATTCCATGTTTGTATGAATCTACTATCCATTCCAAATGTTTACAATGTGCACAACACACTGGGGGAACCAAATCCCTCACCAAAGACCAAGTATCCAGTGGATTGCAGATCATACAGAGTAATGAGAAGCTAACAACTGATGTAATATAAAAGGCATCTAAAACAGCAGAGAGAAAAAAGCCCTGTGGATGAGTTCTTACTCCACCCCTGAACCTGACCTTTCCTTCTAGTAAAGGCAATATCCTGTGGTTGATCTCTTTGTCTCTCTCAACCAACAGAAAACAGATGTGGAGCTCGTGGCCTATATAGTACACGGTCACCAGCTGGAGGGGAAGATACATGAATGTGATTTTTTTTGTAATGGTCCTAACACTGTCAAAGGCAAAAAAAAACCAAAACAAAAAAAAACGAGTTTGGCGCAAATTTAGGTGTCACTCACATTCTTACATTTTCTTCCTGTTAAAAGAGAGTTTTTCTTTCCCACTGTCACCAAATGCATTCCCAAAGTCAGCCTTTGATCGCTGGGGTTTTCACCATATTATTTTATAAAATATATAGTATGTAAAACACCTTGAGGTGACTGCTGTTGTGATTTGGCGCTATATTAAAAAACTGAATTGAATTGTTTTGATCTCTATTAAATGATTACATGAAAAAGGGACAAAAAAATATCTGCCACGCATTCTTCTGCTGTGTAACCTTACACCTTAGCTGCAAAGTGGGAATGCTTTTATTTTTGCAAGTATTCACTTTTTTGCAAGAAGAAATGTCACAGGACTGCTGAATTTATCACAATTCACGGAACAACTATGCCCGCGCCAAACTTCACAGCAAGTTATTTTTTTTTAACATTTTCAAGTTATTTTAGCCAGTGTGGCCCCACCACACTGGTCTACAACAAGCATGCAAATCATTAATCAAACCATTAACTGATAAGCTGACGAGTTAGAAAGTTCTCATTGCTTACATATCTCAGCTGAATGAAGCTGAGCTGAGTCTGTATCCATGTAATGTGTGTTTTAAGTCCCAGCTGTCACTGGTGCCACCATGCACACTGCTGAGTCGTGCCTCCCTCTCTGAAGCATTTGGCCGGGGGTCATTCATCCTAAACGTGCTGTTAGCACTCACTCTCGGCCACTCCAGCTGTCACTGACCTCGACCACGACATCAGCTAAACTGCCACTCTGCACGTCTGTGTTCGGACGCTCCAACGAGCCAATGTTGGCATTTGCTACACTCAGGTTTCACTGTGGTGCGGCTTCCACGCCGTTGTGGTGAGTTTAGTAGAAGTGTCTGATAGCTGACAGTCTGCATGTGTCTGCATCGGCCACTCATGCCAGCTGCTGCCAATTCACAGTCAAAGCTTTAGTCACAGCAGAGGGACTCCCATTGAAGTTTGCTGTGTATGTGTGTTTATGCAGGCATCCAAAGCAGCTGTCAAAGCGCATCTTCAGATGCGATCCTAGTTGACCGGTAACAGTTATCAGGACCTAAAGTGCATTTTAATTTTTTATTTTAAATATTTTCACTAAAACTAATAATTACACCATTAGCTGCTAATTTCCACACTCCCAGTTTGTATTGCAGACTTTCAGTTAATTACTCAGACATCTCTTCTGCTCCAGAAAGAGCCTCAAAACTTTCCAAGAAGCTGAGAAGCTGAGCTGTGGTTCTCGATTGATCCTTATGTGTAGAAATGGTGGACCGTCCCTTTTCCCGTGTGCTTTTATGTGGCTGCTTCAAACTCTAAAAGTACTAAATGTGTAGCTCAAGGTGAGCCAAATGGCACTGTCCTCTAAATGCAAGGATTAGATTTAGTGTTAGAAAAACCACTTTAATGAAGCTGCATTCTTTAACCTAGAGCGTGACCTTCTTATGTCAGGCCCGTATGAACAGTAACATGCGCTTTGCTGTTAAACAACCTTTTTCTGCCCTCTTCACCTGAATTTTTTCACCCTGGAATCCACTGCTGCCCTGCAACCATGTTTTGGCATTACCGAGTTCACGCTCAGAGCAGCCTGACATTACAGAAGTTTTGCATGTGAAACAAATTAGAACAAAAATGGGCCCTGAAGATAACACGGCGAGGTTTTCATCCTACTTTCTCTCTAATGAGCTGATTACAAAACACAAGCAGACCTCTTTTTGGACCCAAGCCACAGAGAGAGAGGAGAGGATGGCAGCAACAGAAATGCAATGAGGGAGGAGGGGGAAGGTTTGGAGGAACTTGCTGAAGACAACCACATGTCTCTATATCCTAGCTCAACTCTGAGCTCCGACTCTTGTCTCCGGCTTCTATCTGAGAGGAGACTGTGGCCTGGCACTGACTCAGCGTGATGTGGAATCTAATATTTCCCATCATATGGAAATGTAAGAAAAGGAGCCCAGCTGCCCTGCCCTTAAGGCTGCGTTGACTTTGTAGCTATGGGAGGGCCTGGTGTAAATCACAACTTACAAACTCCCTGCCCTCTCCCCTTCCCAACACAAACCCCAGAGTTAGGAGCACAAACAGATCCCCCTCCTCTCTCTCTTTGAGCACGATGGCTGCATTTTGCTGCGAGTGGCCTCTGCGCAAACCCCGATCTCTGCCTCTGCATCAGATTAGGGCCAACGGCAAACATCACAGACAATACTGCATTGTCTGTTAGCCTGTGTCAGTCTATCTCACAGCTCTCAACCACACAGAAAAAGCCTGCTGGGTGTTTAATGAGGAAGTGACAATGATACAGTGAAGGGAAATCAGAAATCCTCCTCATCAATGGCACTAACAGCTGATTCCACAGCCAGTCAGGGGGGCAACATGGACTGAAGAAAGCATGCATGAGCTTGGAAACATTACTCTGCCTTCCCATGTGGTTTCCATTTGTTCACAATAAACAGGACACCATCATCACTTTCTACAGACTCAAATATTTTAGGAAGACAGTTCGACTTAGTCTAAAGATGTGAAGTTCAATCTTTAACCTTTTTTTATTTACAATACGCACAATATGAGAATGCAAATGTCTAATTTTAGTCTGGATATTAAACACCTTGACAACATTTGATTGTGCCCGTGTAAAAAAAGCTATTTCCTAAAGTGTGAACAGGTCAAAGGCAGACTATTTCTCTGTGCTGTGTGCTACATTTAATAAAAAGCAACTGTGGACAATATCTGAAGCTGATTCTCTGTAAGGGCTACATGTGCAGAAGAGTGCAGTGTAGTTTAGGTGCAAACTTTCTGTTTACATCTATAAATGCTAGCTACAACAGGAAGTGACCATATCTGAATGAAGTGGTAAGTTTTCACCTGATCATCGCTGAAATGCTTTGCAGTCTGCCTCTGTAGACTGTATGGGAGCATACAGACACAGTTTAATAAAATTCTAGAATTTCACTGGAGCTTGGACTTCTTTGATATCAGTTAGTACAAATAACCGCACAGCAGCCATATTATTGGTCCGATAATTTCATTAAAAATGCTTCAAAAGGCTCAGGCAGCATAAACACAATCCAGAGGTCCAGGTCAGGGACGAGGTGAAGCCTAGCAGACAGCTATCAACTACAGCCATCTGTCAGTCAAAGAGGCCACACCCCCTAATGATGCAAAATATGCAAAACAATTTAAACAGGTGAGTTAAAAATATCACACAATTAAAGCTGTTGCGAAGGGGAAAATTAGCTATAGAGACGGAAAATAACTTGCTGCTCTCATGTGAAGTTGGACATCACATGGACGTCTATGGGCACTAACAGACTGCTGGAGCCTCAAGTGGATGTTAAAGGAACTGCACCTGTTGATGTTTCCGTGTTGGTTTTATTTTTCAGCTCTTGAGGTTACTGCTTGTAGCTGATACAGGCTAATAATGTCTGGTAATCTACCATTTTTCTAACGATCCAAGCCAGAGACAAACACTTCATCACTTAGTCACAGGACTAAATTTAAAATATTCAGTGTTCGGCTTAAAAAAAAACATCCAACCTGTCACTTTCCTTTGTCCACAGAGTTTATCTTGCGGTGAGATAATAGAATAAGTTTCACCACCCCACCCCCCCTCCCTCCCTTCCTGCAAATGAACTGACCTGTGGTGACCTGGGTAGGGTTTCCCCGCAAGACCCCCGCTCTGTGACCACCATTGTTCCTTTGTAAGCTGATAGACAATGATGATGTTAGACCTGAAACACTTTTGGGAAACCAGGCTTGAGATGAGTCAGTGGAGAAGCGTCTGTGAAGAGTTTGACCGGGCTGTGTGTTTGTCCACCGCTGCTGCTGATGACACATCGTGCATCACACCAAGTACAATGTATACAAGAGTGGATGTGTTTAAGTTTTCCTCCCTCTTTGGAGAGTCTCGAGCTGGCTGAGGTAGAATTACATGACAGAGGAAGGCGATCGTTAGACCCTCAGTTTGGCTCAGTTTCCCTGAAACAACTTATTTCCGCCGCAATCGTGTTGAAGATGAAGGAGAAAGGCTGCAGTGATTGACGAGGTCAATCGGCCTGTAATGAGCTTGTCAGTTATTTTACTGCACAGCCCTTAAAACGGCTTGTTAAAACTACATTATCCTGCATTTTCACATGTGTTCTCACAGGCCATGTGTGCTCCTTTTGAATGTGGCGTGACCTCTGTTTCTGTGCCGGGATTCGAGTGGCCACTCGTACCCGCTCTAGTGTAAAGAGGACGGAGCCCAGCCCGGATATGATGTGAGCCTCTTTAACCTCACGCACTTGAGTCAGAATTGAACGGGACGCCTCGAGGGGAGAGAAACAACAAGTGTTAAAACAAGCGGGGATTGTCCTGCGCCGCCCGCCATGCCAGAAGCAAAGGAGACGGGATTGAGTGAAGGGCTCTACACATGAATGTAAGCGGCCATCTCTCTCTTTCGCTCGCACACTTTCCCCTCCGTCTGAAGTGCAGGCTGACTGTGAAAGATGGCGGTTGCACGCCGCCTTTTACTGCCGCTCTAAACGCCCATTAAAGTCTCATCAATTCATCCCTGCACATTTTAGTCCTCAGCACACCTCCCCACCCCGTCTGTCTGTGTGCTGCGGGTCTCACAGTGAGTCTCATCATCACCAAATCAGAGTGTCTAACAGATTTCATTAATACAATATCAGATATTTCTCACTTGGTCCACATGTCAGCTTTGAACTACATATTTCATAATGTTTTATTTTCTAAATCATAATCATTAACTTCGGGTTCAGCAAATTGAAATAAAACAAACCAAATTAATTATTTTACAGCATTTTTTTGTGATGGTGAAAATCAGTCGTTATATATTTAATCCCTGCATACAAACCTATACTAACACACAAACACACATCTTGCTCTGTAAGAGGTGTGTGATCGCACTTATCATCCCCTCAATAATGTGAATATTTAACAATTATGTTTTTTTTGTCTTTTAAAAGAGAAAGAGAAACTGATAATGAAACTGATGATATCACGTTTTCTATATTTTTAAAAAAGCACAATGGCCGTGACAGACGTGAAGACAGAATTGTGAGTTTCCTGATCTTTTTGACCCCTCAAATTTCAAGTCAAAACCCTTTTTTTAAAAAGCACACCACACGGCGTGAAAAAGAGGGAGAAATAAAACCATAACGGCCACGTCGATATGATAAGCAGAAGAACTCAAAGAAAATATATAAGTGGAAATGGCATTAAAAAAACCCATTAAAGACTCAGAATGGACAAAAATCCTGAGACACCACAGCCTGAAGTGAAAACAAATTAAAACAGAAAGTAATCTTAAGTTGTCAGTTATGGGACTCTCACAGAGACGGTCGCTTCAGGTTTTAAGGTGTGCTCAGAGAAGATTTTAGCGGGATAACTAAAAGCTGGTTTCAAACCGAGCTTCTCCAGAACCTTACAGAGCATCATGCGTGCTGCCTCCTCCACGCTCTGTTCAGGCAGATCACTCACCTAAAGCACATGGAGTGTGAATGCATCTGAAGCTGAGTATTTCCTGCTTTACGCTCAGACTGGTCGATTATTCAAATATTAAAATTTCACTTAGATTTGTCTTCCAATCATAATGAAAATCAATCAATCAAACCAATTTTCTCTTTAAAGATTCAATCTTTTTTGTGCACCTTAGTGCACCTACAGTAGTGCGCTTTCACCTCTCCCTAAAAGCTTAAATCTAATCACTGTTTAGTTCAGCTCAAGCCAAGATGGTTTAAAACACCCTTTGGTCAATGAGATCAACAAGAAATAAAAGTTTTAGAAGGAAGGATGTTGTCTGCAGCAGATTAGGTTTTAGCTTCAGCTCTTAAATTTTAGGTTCTTGGGCCTAAAGTTCAATTTAAAAATTTGAACTTGAACTGAAAATATCTCACCCTGACTCGGTCCAAAATTAATGTCTGTAAAACAACTTTGCAAAGCTGAGCAGGGACAACATGACTCACGGTTTTCTATTTACATTTAGTTCATCAGTCAGGGAAAAGAGCTGCAGCTGGTGACGGACTGCCTGTCAGGAGCCTGGAGGACATTTCCCGGTAGCCCGAGGCTCATTTTGGCTCGCTACAAACTCGAACGGTAATAAAGCAACAGGCAGGCAGGAGTTAACAGGCCTTTCATGACCGACTCATCAAGATCGACTCCCGCTCTCGCACACAGACTCTCTCACTACCATGTCCACGACGCTCAGGCGTGCACATGCTTCTGCTCCTCTGCCAGTAATGTTTAAGTTTTTCAAAAGAAAATGAAGGGAGGCGGAGGAGAGAGAGAAAAGAAGAAGAAGATGAAAAAGGCCCAAAGATGCAGTTACAGACTGAAATGACAGTCTGAGGCCAGCTCAGTGAAAACGGGAGCAAAAACACACACACACTCTGAATATATGGGTGTCGTTCTCAACTATTTTTCATAATCCTTTAATATAATCATTTAGCTCACTTTTGTATTTTCATCTGCTTTTAAAAATAAAATAAAATCAAGTAATTGTTTTGTGTCGATTAGCTAATATCGCCAGATTCCTCTTGACTCTTTTTATTGGTGCCTCCACAGCCTTGGAATTGAGTTTTCTAATCCACATAACTTTCCAAAAGAGGTGTCTAGTGCCTGTTCGATCAGCATACTGTTATTACATATCATATGCTGTAACAGCGAAAAACAACATTTTTGAAATATTGTCATTTTAGAAAATGTAACATGTATTGAAGTATTGATTTATTAACACTCACAATACAGCCTTTCCCTGGAACTCCCTGCACTTGTTTTTTTTCAGTGCAGATCGGGGGGGGAACAAAAGGCATAATAAACATAAAGATTAATTGGACACCTATTTTTTTTCCATGTCCCAATTCCCATGGCTATTCTAAAAATTGTAGCCTAAATGGAGTCAGATTGTCAGCCTAAATTGCTTTTTCATTATTTATTTTTCTTCTGCCGATCTACCACCAACAGCCAAGCATCCACGCATTCATCTTCTGGAGGTTCTGTACACTTTCTGGATTATAATCTGGATTACAATCAACTAACTGAAGTGATTGAAGGCACATATTCAAAGATTTGATGGCCAAGTGCTCATCAGTACGTCTGCAAAGTGTTGTCTGACGCTCCCTGCAGCAGTTCAGGGGTTTACACGGCACTTAAGGGAGCAAGCAGCAGCTATCCTTCATCCACAGCAGCTAAATTCCAGTGCAAACATTTTTCCGCTCAACCACAGAGGCCTCAGAAGCCCCACACACACACACACACCCCACAGCTACTGCATCCCGACGCTGGCTGCACTTTGTGCCATCACGAGGTGACAGGCCGCTGAATGGCTTCATTGGTACAGTGCAGACTGTGAGAGGCATTCTCTCTCTGTCTTTCAACTTTTGAGTTTACTCAGCAGGAGTGAGTGGTTGTGGTGTTGGAGAAGGAGGAGGAGGAGGGTGGTGGTGGTATAGGGGTGCTCCTCCCCCTCCTCAGAGTCACTTCACCCTCCAAACCCTCCTTTCTGCCCCTGTACGCTAGACTTCATCGGTATTTGCTTTAAAAAAAAAAAAAAGAAAAAAGAAAAGTACCCCCTCCTCCTCTTCTTCTTCTTCCAACACACACACACCTACGCACACACACACACATTGACTCCTTTACCAGTATGTGGTTCATTAAATTTTCTGCAGACTTCCAAAAAAGACACACACACACACACACACACACACACACACACACACACACACACAAAACAAAACAAAACAAAACAAAACAAAACAAAACAAAACAAAAAACAAGAAGCAGATCAATAAAATAGGGCCTGTGTGAAACGGGGGGCTTCAGCAGCACACGGGGGCTGCAGAGATGAAAGTGACATGGCCACTATAGGGTCTATGAACGGCACAGAGCGGAGCCCCCAAACTGAGGCTGAATGAGCTGAATAGGCTCATCCATTCTTCCCTCCTTTCACTCTCCATAGGCCTGAACTGTTGGAACTCTTCATTCCTCACAATGGCCAAACGCACTAAAACTTTTTCTTTTTTCTTCTCATGCAAATCACCTCAGCCCTGACCACCAGTGTCATCATGTGCAGCAAAAAAAACACACATGAACCTTCTCAGTTTTTAAAAAAAGGATCACAAATGCTGCCATCATCTGAACCTTTAAAAAAATCTAAAAATTCTTTAGAAAAAGCTTCATTTTGGCCTTAAAGTCCAAAAAAATCCCAATTTTCCTAAATCTGTGTCTCATTAACATACAAATAAATAAATAATAATAATAAAGCAGATTTTCAAATGTGACTTAGAAAAATTCCCACCAAAGACGGGGCTTCTTTCCCACTAACATTTAGGCCAAAGCAAGTAAGAAAAAAGGGGGACTCATAAAAGTCCACCCATGACTTTGGAGATCATTAGCAGCGCCTGTTAGATAGGAGGGAAAGCCAACAGCAAATATAGCTGCTAAAGGGCCCCACAAAGGCGTGAAGTGTTTGTTGACTGCTCAGGCTGCAGAGCAAACAGTAAACTTTGAATCTTTCAACAATAAGTACACATCTCCCACAGTCCAAGGCACTGATGTGTCCACCATTCCTCAGCTCACTGTTTGATTTTTGCTCCTTTGTACCATTACAGGATTAAAAAAGTGGAGCGTGTGGCTGACATCAGAATAACTACAATGAAGCAGGAAAAAAATATATATCAAAGGTTATTTTTGCTTGAAATGAAACAAATGAAAAGAAGATAAAAAATACAGTCGACTTTGGGTACGTTAGTGCTAAACTGTGAAAAGTGAAGCAGGAGGATTGGCGCCGGGTATTCTGATCACATCTCTTCCCATATGGATCAAGTTGCAGGAGCAAAAATTTTTTGGATTCCTGTGTCAGATAAGTTCAAAGTGCAAATGAGATGTGAAGCTGCCCTAAAAGCTTCATCTGCCGCTGACACGCAAGGCAGCCGAAACAGAGGAAGAAGAGGAGGAGGAGGAGGAACAGCAGTGAAACACTTTCTAACACAAGAGAGGGAAAAAAACCCAGCAACATTAAAGCGACTCCAGTTAGCATCTGCACGAACTTCTCCTACCTTCACTGACGTCTCTTTTTCTCCTCGAAGCTCTTCCAGCTCCGTGTTTTTGCCGGGGGTGGGGGGTTGGGGACTGTGCCAGGAGTCGAGATTCCCGTAAACTAGAACCGAGCTGGCACCAGCACTGAGCGACGCTCTCCAGGCTGGACGCAAAACTCCATGAACCGAGTTAAGAAAAGTTTGGAAAGCCGCAAAGTTTGCGCGACATTACACCCCTCTCTCTCTCTCGATCGCTCTCTCTCTTTCGTCTCCCGATTCAGAGCGCAGTGTCTAACTTTTTCTTACAATCCATCTTCCTGAAGAGGTGCGCTTGTGCGTGCTGTGCTGTGCTGTGCGCGCTCTCAGCTAACTAACCTCATGCTTAAGTTTCTTCCTTGATGCGCGTAAAAGTTTGGAAGCAAACGCGGTTTGTGTGCGTCTCACGGCAGTTGTTGCAGAGACATGCGGTGCTGTTGAGATCTTCAGACTGCTGATCTGTTTTCAATCCGACCCCCCTCCTTCTCTCTCTCTCTCTCTCTCTGTCTCTCTTCCCCCCCTCACCATCCCTCCTCTCACTCCCCGTGCTCCCTGGTGAGTTGGGCCATTTGCTGCACCAGATGGGCCGGGCTAACTCAATCCAGCAGTTGCAGAAAGCAGGGGGGAAAAGTTAGCTTAAGTTTCAGTTATTGCCCGGTTTTTCACAGGCTTCATCTTTAAGCGTGTCTATCTGAGCCGGGTTTAGACTTCACGCTTAAAATGCGCAAATCTGCATCAGCTGAAGCGCTGATGTTGGAAAAGAAATAAGCGCCTGGTAATTTTCCCTTTTGGGAGCAGTGATTTCTTTGAGTGGGTGGACACATTATCAAAGCGCTCTTTTATCATGAACAAACCAAAGGCGCATTCAGCAACAGATACATCCACAGCCTGTAGTTCCAGTCACAGCTTGTTGATTTAAAAAGTAGACAACAGGCAATCTTCATAATTCATGCTTTGTTTACTTCCATGTAGGCTTTTTCATCTTGGTTGGAACCTTTTATTGAGCGGTGCAGCAGGGGCAGCACGGTGCGGACAAACGGCATTTATGATGTGATGCATGTACAGTAGATTTCACCTCACATAACCCAGGCAGTGGCAGAGCGTTCAAAGGCTCATTTTGTGGTTCTTTTTTCAAAATATTAGATGTTCTTTTTTAAGGAAAGTGACGATGTGGAAAGAGGAGACAGAAACTGAGGGAAGCCAGGTCCACTCTGCACAAGTGCGCGAAGTTTACTTTTAATCAAATCTGAATTTAGCTGAAGAGTAAAAAGACTGAACTCTAAATCCTGCTTAAGTACAGATTCATGATAAAATAAATAAATAAAAAATACCCATAGTAACCAAAGTTGAAGGCCTCAATCTTAGAATATATACCCCAGCAGATGTTTTTCCATGTGAGCACCACTTTAATGCTGAAGTGCCTCATGGTGAAGCTGATTTACTGACTTTATCAGCCACAAAATGCCAAGGCAGCATCTTATTTGTTAAAAAAAAGAGGAACATGGCTCCCATGAAGGTGTCACAAGGTCTCTAAAAATTTTAGATTTACAGAAACATGAATGCAGGACCTAGTGCTTCCCAGTGGGACTTCCCAGTGGGAACTTGGGGAAAGGATGCCAACGTGGCATCCTTTCCCCAAGTTCACACCATGCAGCACCTGACCATCCACATAATGCAAAAGAAAATGAGAACCGTGCTCCAGCTCGCCTCCTCACCTTCCGGTCTTAAGTGAATTTGCGTTTAACACAGGCTTACCAGAAGCTGCAGAGCTCTGTGCATTCTGACTCTTTCACACATGGAGCATGGACAATTTCAGGAGAATCAGTAGTCCTTTTTCACAGGCAGGACATAGTCTTAGTACAGTAAGTGCCTGTGTGGTTTAGGTGAAGCTGCCTGATGGAGCGCTTAATGAAACAGGTTATTAGCTGCTTTATTCGCACATCAGTGCACAGACTTTGTACCAGGTATCTTGCAGGTTAAAGTCTGAAGAACACTCGATCCATCAGCATCGGCCTTGTCAACATTTCTAAAAGTCCTGTTTTTAAAAAGCTGGGTGTTGCAGTGAATGTGTGAAAACAAAAAACAGAAATTATATATATAAACTCATCAGTTTTCCCTTTCAAATAAAATATGATAATAACTGAGTTTTCATGTCCTCTCTGCAGTCTGTGCAGACCATCAAGTGGGTTGTTCCCTGTCTCCACCAGTCTGCATTTGGAAATGTCCCCAAGCAAGATACTGAACCCCAAAGCTCCTGATGCATGCTTTGCGTCAGAATGTGAGTGGCAGTTAAAAAGTACTTGAAGTGCAGCGCGTGTGTGAAGTCTGAGTGGATAGTAAGAGTAGAAAAGTGTTACATAAATACCAGTTTACCAATGAGCTGTCCCCACTCATGACACAGTCACATACAACACTGCACAAATGTCTTGAGCTGTCACTCATTTCTTCATATTTCACTCAGAAAATGGAAAATAAGTCCAGCAGTTTATCGCATGCTTATATGTTTGTATGTGTTTCCACTTTGAAACGTGTGCAAACACAGCATACGAGGCAAAAACAGAGTGTGTACAATCCTAATGAGCCTGAAAGTCAATATTTAGTATGACCGCCTTTACAACACAGCCTGAACTCTCTTAGGTAGCTTTCTTGCAATTTCTTCAGGAATGGTTGTCTAGTTTTCTTGAAGAAAATCTAAAGTGATTTTATCTCAGTGTTGACTGTCTTTTATTCTGTTTTCTGTCAAAATGGTTCCACACAGAGACCCTCAAATGAGAAGAGTTGCTTCAGTGGGGTCCAGAATGCGGGATTGTCATGTGGTTCATATAGACTTCAGATAGTTCCCGGAAGTGCTGTGCAGGGATTTGGAATATGTGAATATAGGGAGGCAGAGCTCTTCTTTCAGGAATTAGTTGTGAATAAAAACATTGCAATACAATAGTTGGTAATGCCAAAGTGAAGTGCATGTAGTTAGATCTCTGTATATAAATTAATAAAATATTAAAGCTCTAACATTAACTGCAAGTGTTAACAAACCTTTAACTGCAGTTTTGACATAGTTGAGCTGATCATTACAGTGAGAAATCCGGCTGCTTTCATTAATGTAACAGAATAAATATTTAAAAATGATTTATTACCTAGCTGCCAGTTTTTTTCATGGTGGTTCAAGTAATCCTGTGATAACTAACATTACGATAAGTGTGTCTACAAGCTAATATTTAACTTGGTCAACAAAACAAGGTCAGATTTTGAAGCTTTTTTTTTTTTTTACTGATTCCATAATGTTAGATGAAATAATATTTACATAAATTAATTCACAATTAATTATATGTTCCTGGTTATTATTATGTTTGCTAACCTAGTCTGTCATCAACTATCATGCCCAAAATCTACAAGTGAATTTGATTTCATTAATTAAACATTAACATTAAACATTTTTTAAAAGTGCATTTTAAACTTCTGTGTCACTATCTCTATGGCATGGGTTGCATATGGTGCTAACTTCTGGGAGCCATTGCAAGATTTTTGAGCCGCCATTGCTGTGTATTAAAAAACAACTAAATACCTGGATGCAATCACTCATCGTGGTGACTTCTTGACTGTGAGCTGACTGCAGGTTTCTGCAGCCTTATAAACAGTACAGCTGCATAATGACTGAAACTTGCAGTGCTGCCCAACAATAAGCCACAAACTCAGTTTTATAACTATATAGCAGTTGAGTAAACAGAGACTCAAAGCTGAATGACTGGTGATGTTAGACACCGACTCACAGATGCATTCATTCTTCATCGGCTTTTCATCCCTGCGAGGCTTTCTTGTTTTTTGGGGACCTGTCAATCACAGAGCCCCCACACACACACACACACACACACACACACACACACACACACACACACACACACACACACACACACACACGCAGTCCATAAAAGAGGCCTTTTAGCATGTTTTCGTGATCCTGCCCTGCCATTCATGTGTGGGAGAAACAAGCACTAACATGGACATCCCAGGTAACCCTGACCGCACATGTTCAGCTCCAGAGCAAAGAGAACCAGGAGAGACGGAGTCACAGGAGGGCTGTCAGGCCTAGCTAGTTTTGGGGCTCAAGGTGCCACCTTTTGTGGCATTCTCTCTTTGCGCCTGCATCATGCCTGAGTGGCCACTGTGAAAACCAGCCTGTGCACATGAGCGTCCTCTGTGCCTGTATGTGTCCTCAAAAGAGGGTGAATGCCAGTGTCAGGCCTCTCTCCCGTGCTACTACACTCTCACAGGCAGGAATTTTAATGAGTGTTTTTTTCCCCTGATTACAGCAGAAGAATGTAACGGCAGAGATCGAACACCAAAGCTTTTGGACAGAGAATCAAAGAGGGAACAAGTATAAAAGGAAGGAGGTGAGGTGAAGACATGCAAAGGATTCAAAGTCTGACCACAAGATCATAGTTTGATCGTATTAGCTCATGCATTCTTTAGTGATGACCCCTGCAGCCCGTGATGGTTCAGCTTATTATTTGCCCGTGTTTATAGGTCACATGTTGCTTTAAATGAAATTGTTGGCCAATCTGGTGGATTTCAGTTTGATCTGAAGGTCAGTGTCTGCGTAATAGAAACTCAGCGTTTGTCTTTACTTCTTACTGATAACTTGGCAGGTCGGTGATCCATTGCTCAATCATGCTGCTATTTTGATTTCACTGTTAGAAAAAAATCACTCCGAGATGTTTTGCAGCATTATATATTTAAGATTATTCATCATTACGTCAACTTTTCTGCATTGTTTTACATAATGAAGAAAAAAGTAATAAGCCTAAGATCTGTGAAACAAGTCAAGTTAATGTTTTTTAAATACACAGTAAAAGTTGTGGCTAAAACACATTGTCTGATAAATATACAAATATTTAGAAATCTATGTCGTATCAAAGTTAAAATTTCATTATTAAAGAATAATAATAATTGTTTTAAAATTATTATTTGAAAGAAGGTTTCTAATGGTTACCCGTCAGCTCAGTATTAAAGCAGCATAAATTCTGTCCCAGTGCTGAGATAAAGGATGCTTGACTAACACTGCCATGACTCACTGCACCACCCTGTGGTTCCAAGTGGCATTACACAGGGAGTACATCTCTGCAACACAACAAACCAGCGCAGTCTCACAGCAGTTTTCAAATAGTTATAGTTAAATCTATTGATTTGTATCTCTGAACATACATTTTTTCATCTCCCTGAACATGACTTCTCATCTATTCAGTCACATATGAACTATTTTGTGTTTATGTGCCCAAAATATTTTTCACTTTTTAATGGCCAAAAGTTCGTAGGGGGTTGAGTCACACATTTGACCAATTTTCATTCATCCTTTATTATTATTTTTTTAATATGTTATTAATTTTGAAAAATGAATAACTTTTTTAATGGTAAACATATGTTGCTTGGTGTAGCCTTTAAAAATTACTTGGTTCGGATTACGCGCTGTAACAATGTAGTTAGGTTTAGAGATTCATCACAGTTGCCACTCCTTTTAAAGGTCTGTTTTCTTGGCTACCGTGGTTACGTGAACCATGGTGCTTTCTCTGGACAGCACATTATATGTTGTTGAAATGCATCAGTTAGAAAGTATCTGTCCATGGACAATTTGTGTCACTGAACATGAACAAATAGACTCACTTTTTATGTCTGTTTCTTGTTTTGTGGGCTGTATTCAGCCCAAATGCACAAATCTTACCTTTACATAACATCATAGGTGTTGTCTCTTCTTATTGATAGTTGATAAAACTGGTAGCTGAACCAATGAGCTAAACTGGTTTTAGTTCATGGGCAAAATACTAAAAAATCGAATCCCAATAGGGCTAGACTATATTGTTTTATATTACATTATTCTGAATCATTTTATTGCATTTATTTGTTGTTCACCTTTTATTTTAGAATAAAATGAGTCATTTTACGTTAATGAGCTCTTTTGTTTTGTCATATTGTGTTTTAATTTATTTAACTCTTCTACTTTATCCTGCTTCACATGGGGTTTTGTCTCCTTTAACAATGAATTTATCAAATTTCGGGATAACAAAAGTGTCTCTTATTTGTCTCATCCAAACTAAGTGTGTTACATGCAGTCTGAAGAACAGAAAAAGTGTAATTGTTCAGATATTTAAAGTGTGGTCTCCTCACTTTTCTGTTATCACTGAAGCCCATTTTCAACAGACACATCTGTACAGAATATTCAGCATAGTTCACGAAAATGAAAGCAAATAGAAAGGTTTGCTTTGAACAGAGTTTAATGTTGCATTTAAAATCAGTTTATTGCCTTCACTAACAGAGAGGGCATTAAAATCTGTGCAACATGTGACATGTTCAATCCTCCCAGCTCCATAAAACAAGGTGGACTTCATGAGGTACTGGCTTTAAGTGAGGCAGCCCTCTGCTGGAGTACAGGGGCCGCTTTGTCCTCTTATCTGCCATCGCTGAGCTCCTCCTTCAGTCACTGGACCTCCTCCAGCGTCATCTGTGCACAGTCGGAAGGTTCAGGTTATTATAAACACACTAATGATGCAAATAAGCTGAGAAAAAGAAATTAAAAATAACACGTTTTAAAATAGTTTCTTACTCTGATCATTTTGCTTATGATAGAAGAAATTTGATTAGATTAGTAGGACTAAATTAAAATAATACTGTTTTAAAACCATATAACACAGTATCACATGACCTTGACCTTTTGACCTATGTTTAAATATTCAGCCCTTAATGTGGATGTGTAGTTTTCTTTCTTTTACTGGAACATTTGATGGGTTTTTAGAAGCAAAAAGAGCTGGCCAGTATTACACACACACACACACACACACACACACACACACACACACACACACACACACACACACACACACACACACACACACACACAATGTGTAATGCATTCAGTGAGTCACAATAGATGTAGGGAAACTGTGCCTTGAATAATTAGGAAAGTGCTTCCCTCTAGTGGTCCTCCAAAGTGTTGCAATGTTTTCGGTTAAAAATCAGTAGAAATCTTTGAAGAGCTTGACATCAGACTGGAAACAAAACCTATGTCTCAACTGATTCAGACTGAAAATAGTCTTTTCCTAATTGTTGATATATTTTGTGAGCCCATGGGCTGTAGTTAAACTGAGGGTTTCTAAAACCTGAGCTTGAAGACTTGCTGCACATGAACAGAGCTGATAAAAAGTGGGTCTGAGAATCATGGCAAGATACAAGAAACAAAGAACTGTAACACACTGAAAAGACAAGTGCGTCATCCAGCACAGGAGATACATCATCACTGTAAAATTTGAAGTAAATCTGATGTTTTCAGTTTTGCGAGTCAGTGTTTCTTCCTTTTGTTTTAAAAAAAAAACAATAAGCACAAACCTGAATGCATAGACAGGAGCTTAATGATTGCCCACCCGCAGGTGGATCGGAGCCCTGGTAATCTTCCAGTGCCACGGCATAATCGACGGAACGCGCTACCTGTACTCAGTTCCTTCGCTGAAGTAAAGTTTAGAGCGTTTATGTTGTCCTTGTTATTTTGGGTGTACTCCATAGTGTTTAGTTAGTTAACTAACTGTTGTGGAGTACAAAGTACACCTTATACTTCTGATAGAGGTACACAATTGTTTATACTTCTGACTCAATTTTAAGTGAAAATTGTGGTGTAAAAATATATCTAGTTCTTTGCAGCCTTTATCAGGACTGTTAGTAAATCAGCTCTGGATTTCACATGTGGGTGAACCTTGAACCTGAAGAAGCAGCAGTTAACTGCAATATTTTGGAGGTGTCAAGCACAGCGGTGAGAGTGTGTGTATTTATCTGTGACAAAACTGTCCCAAAGCTACATTGAGGCACCTGGAGAGGTCATTTCTCGCAGTCCCTCTTTGGGAATCCTCATTACCACAGATCTCAAAGTGGCTGTGACAAAGGAGAGTCCGTCCGGAGGTACGAAAGCTACAAAACAACCCTATAAACTGAATGGATCTGTCTTAGTGGCCATTTCCTTGCCTTGGGTGGTAAATCGCAGGGTTTGTCGCAGGGAGGTTTATGTTGTTTGTGCACAATCTGCCACCACTTCAAAGCTGTGGGAGGGGAGCGAGAGACGGGGGAGGGAGGGTGTTGCCCCATTTCAGTGAGTCACGGTCAACCTCAAAGGACCCGGTCTCTAACATCCGGCCCAGGCATTTTGTTGGCTCAACTGGGAGAAGTGGTGAAGAAGATGTCATTGTTTCAGGCCATGCAAGTTCAGCAGGTGGAGACAAGTCATCTTTATGTTTTAAGACTTCAAATGCTAAGCGAGCTGCCACAGGAACAATCACTTTCGGATATGACTCTGTCTGGGACTTTCCTTCACATCCCCTTTGAGCACCATGAGAAAGTAGTTCTGGCCACTTGAGGTCCAGACCGGTAACCACAGATTGCCGCTGATACAGTAGCTGTAACTGTAAGTGGAGCTAATTCTGTGAATCACGACCCGGTCTGGCCACCCGAGTCACGGTAGCGTGCAGTGCAGAGCCTGTGAAAGAGCACCAACATACACGCTGACCACTAATCACACATGAACAGTCACTCTCATGGGAGGAATCGGTGAGGGAGTTCTGTGATGTCGCCAAATGATCCAGTAAAAAGTCCCACTGCTGTTACGGTAAAGAGGAAAATCACACATTAGAGGAGGGTTTACAGCTGGAGCCAGAGTTTTTTATAGAAGTAATAAACGTCATTTTACTGCTGTAGCTTGGTTTAGGTTCTCACTTAAGGGTTGTGTTCAAGTGTGAGCTGCACTATGAGCGGTCAACACAAGGAGGCATCGGTGATCAGTTTTTGCAATAGCTGTTTCAGTCACTGATTCAGAAAATTATCTGCCAGTTGATTTTTATGTTTTGATAGTTGTAGCCCATAAAAAACATTATACGATTGGTTTTTAACAGATAATTATAAAACTACTAAAAAAGTATTTTTATACACCATCTCTGAATGTGTGAAAACTTTCTGTTTTTCCAATCTTGGAACTGTGTTGCTGCTCTATGCACACACATAAGTGTTTTTATTCTCAGTCGTTGCCAAAATTTTGGCTGTAGACAATCGGGAGAGAAATATGAAGTAAAACTTTTTATTTTTGGAAGGTATTTGCTCCTTTTTTGTTATTAATGAGGTGTGGGCGGTTGACATCTTTTAGGTTCTGAAGTGGGGCATACATGGAAAGTTTGAGACGCACTGCTGCAACTCTCCAAGATCCACAACCAGACCAGCATGCCTCTGTAGTTTGAACTTTTCCCCCTTTTTATAGAATTTTTCCATACTTTGTAAATTAAAAAGCTTTTATCAGAATAACTGTAATGCCAAACTTTATTAGATTTCATTTAAAATGTCCTAGTTTTGAAAAATTGGCCGATTCATTAGATAGCTAAAACTAAACCCAACCCTAACTCAGATGGGCATCAATAACCTGGTTGATTTTACCTCTGTGAGATCTAAGCCTTTACTGGTTCTGACCCTAACCCTGTGTTATACAGAATATTTTTTTTATTTATTTAACTTTTACTTATACAGCTACTCCCATTGAGACTCAATGTCTAGTTTACAAGAGAAATCTGTGTCAGACAAATGTATTAAAATTACAAAAATAATAAATTAGCTATAAAAAATGAAAATGAAAATTGTCTAAATAAAAAAAATATGTATTTTTTCATCTTTAGAAATTATTCCCCTAAGACATGCTATCCCAGGGACAAAAAAATATAATAATATTGGTGTCTCACAACAAGAAGATCTTGGGTTTGAGTCCAAGTGTCCCCTGGGGTCTTTCTTTGTGGAGTTTGTATGTTCTCCCTGTGCCTGTGTAGGTTCTCCGCAGGCACTTGAACTTCCTCCCACAGTCTAAAGACATGCATGTTAGGTTTAAAGTGGGTATAGGTGTGAATATGACAGTGAAGGATAGCATGTCTCTCTTCATCTGACTGGTGACCTGTCCAGGATGCACCCTTCCTCTTGACTTAGGACAGCTGGAATTGGATAAGCCAAAAAAGATGGATAGATTGCATTAATCATAATGATAATTGTAACTGACATCCCTGAATGACTTTTTACAGTTTTTCCAAAAAGATCCTTGTCTTTTTTCAGTGTTAGGTTTGGGTAAGAGCTATTACCAATGATGGCTTTGATCTCACAGAGGTCAAGTGTGGCTGTTCATCTGTTCATAACAGGTATCAGCACTGACCCCCTTAAGGCACGGTCAGAGTACACATGTATGAACAAGTTAGTTTTGAGTGCACCCAAGTTAATATGGATGGATTTCTAAATGCTTACATGATCGCTCAGCTTCACTTTCAGCCCAAAGGGGATGAAAATAAGCTCAAAGAGACAATAAACAAGTGCAGAGATGGAAAATGATTGCATCGAGTGGCTAAAAATACATGAAATAACAAAAAAAACCCCAACCAAACAAAAAAAGCCAAAAACAAACAGAGTGTCCAAGTGATTCAAAGTGATTAAAATGTGATAAATTAAAAATGATTTAAAAGGGAATCAAAATGAACTAAAAAATACACAATGACCAAGAATACAAGTAGAAACAAGTAGAAGTAACATATAGAACATCACAAAATAAATGTTAATATTGTTGAATCACTTCTGTGCGTATCTAACCAGCGCAAACACTGCTTAGAAAAACTGCAGTAAAAGGAACAATCATCTGCCTTGTATGTGAAAGACCTCCCCGCAGTTCTTACTGATCTGTGGTGCTGATATGAGTGAGGCACATCTTTACCAGAGGCCTTTTTTTTCAGAGATATCCGCTGAGTTTTTCCATTCTGTGTGGTGATAGTTGTGCTAACAATAAAGCAGGAAAACGTCCTGGTTGGTCTAAACTTGCATCCTGTTGTTCTCCGACTAGAGCAGTCTGCTTGAAATTAGACCAACCACACGCTCACATTAGCATAATGAATTTATCAGCTGGTTGCTTCTTAAAGCTTTCTGCAAGACTTGGGGATTTTATCTCTCTATGTATCCATGGCTCAGGGGTATGACTGAGATGCAACTGATAATATTTCAGGACCTCTAAGGCATCTGTTCAGGTGACATGCACACTGTGTTGTCATTGTGCGGTACTTCACTGTCTCATAAATCACCTAGCCATTGACCTATGAAGGGCCTTTCATGGTCTGTCTTGCATTTGGGATCGCTGCTGAAGAAATGTGAGACGGCGGGCATGCGTTGGGACTCCACTTGCAGCTGCCGATGACGAGATAACGCTCTGTGGCTGTGTGCGTCACTCTCTTGTCATGACACTTTGAATACTATCAGCGCTCTTTCAAGCTTGCCCAAACACAGAGGGTTGGTTTGAGGAACTCCGGCGAGGGATCAGTCCAAAAAGATGCAGATCAGATCCAGATACACATCTGTGGTCTGAGCCTCAGAGAATAAAAGGACAGCAGAGGAGGGGAGAGGAATAAACTCTCCCTCATCTCTACATCGCTCTCCCATATCGGCCTGCTTTTTGACTTCCTTTTTGTAACTCTTTCAGTTCTCTGGTTGCCTCGTGACTTTTCTTCTTCTGCCCATCTTTATGATTTGTCCCAGATATTTCATATTTTGACTACTTAAAATTAGATTGTTTTTTTAGTCATCCAATTCATTCTGTTGGCTGAGGAGATGCCAAGCACTTCAAATTGCTCTTGGCGTCCTTAAATGGTGAAGAATCTGTTATAATCTGTTATAACAAAGGTTCACCATAAGTGAGAGTACTGTGGTGATTCATGTCCATATGTCTGTTGAATTAGGCAACTTCTAGTGGAACCTAGGCAGGACCTAGGCACTGAAAATTGTTGTGCCCAGTATTTCGAAGCACTGATACCTACACACACCTTGTCTGTATCTCTGTGACACTAGCCACTTCTGATGCAATAGAAGCATCACACACTGCTGGAAAGGCCTCTGTAATCAATTATATTTATATTAGAAAATGTTAAACAGTATCTTTACACAACATTCATGATAATATTTTCAATTTGTTTTGTGAGTTGTGCATATTACAGAAAAATCTTCCTGTTACAGGGACTGCTAGCCTTTGACATTAAACTGTAGTTGTGCTGTTAGTTTTCTACTTTTCCAATCTGAACTTCATGCAAGAGCTCTCAGACACCTGTCCGAATGGCGGTACCTAAACACTCTGCAGACGTATGATCAAGGCTATTCTTTTTGACATGTCTTTCCCCCTTTATTATAACCAGCTTGTGATATATTACATAGTAAACCTCTATGAGTAGCTAGCTTGGTGCTTCCTCTCAAATCAAAGACCCGTATGCTTTTTCCATATGACCAAACCGTCTGGGAACCTCGAGTGTCCAGACAGACAAGGAAATTGGACTTGGCCTTAATGCCTTTGACTTCTCTCTGAAATCTGTGCCTTGTGGTCTCCAGAGGTCCACTTGTTCTCTCTCAGATATGATCCAGTTGCCATGACTGCCCCCTCCTTGGTTCCATCTGCAGCCCTTGTCATATAGGGAGGTTACAGTTAAATTCAAGAAAAGCTCACAGGCTTGGGTTTGGGGGATGGGGACAGAAATAAGGGGTTCATGTGTGCCACATCTGAGAGCTTTAATTCCTCATATGGAGTCTCATAAGGGAAAAGGTCAGAGGTTGGGGAGTTTCCCCACTGTTTCCTGCTTTTGTTGTGGGATCTCGCTTTAGGTTTGGTGATTAAGTAAAGGTGCTTTGAAGTACCATTAGATGAGCTTAAAAGTGACAGAGTATTGGGTGACTGGTATCATTCTCAGACGGGCGAGTGATGATGACAGACAACAGGCCTTGTATTGTCAACAGTTGCAGGTCTACTGTAAAAACACCCTTTAGCATCTGATGGAGTAACAAATGGGATTTGCTTCAAGAGCGCACTTAAAACCTCCTGAGTCAAAGCCCAAATGACCATGCTTTGAGTCTTATGTACACCTGTGCAGACAGCCATTCAACTAATGATGTTTGGGGAACATTTCCATTTGAAGTATGTAGGTGAAAAAATATCTTGAGGGATTATTTTGAGTGATGGCAGAGAGATCAGCCTGCAGTGACTTAAGCATGCGGTATTGGTGTCTGATACGAATACACAAAGCAAACACAAGCCCCTGATCACATTACCTACATGTGGCATTTTGTGTGTTACCAGGTATTTCTTTTAACAAAAGATCTTTTATAGTGAGAAATCAGTTGCTTTGAAGCAAGCAAGTTATTCCCCTTAAAGCAAGAAGCCAGAGTGAAGGGGCAGTTTTGAAATCCTCAGACAACTTGACATGTGGGCCGCAGACATCTTTAAGACCAGGAGCATTGTCTGGGGCATCGTCTGGAACTTCATGTAATTTCTGACTTAACCGTTTCCACTGTCCTAACCCTATTTACCTCATCGCCGTAGTTGCCGACAGGCTGTCCAATCAGCATGCACGAGGGCCACGGGAAGCTGGACGACCTCATTTAGGAATCTTAAGACCGTTGCTTGGCAAGAGTCATTGTAAGTCGCTCACCTGAGTGTCATGTGTCTGTGTGTGTTTGTGAGAAAGTGGCTTCACGCTAGCTTTAGCTGTTGCGTTTACTTTAGCCTTAAAGGGTCAGAGGGTATTTCTCACTTACCTCTTATGGTATCCAAGCAGCAACCTCCAGGGCTGGAAAATTCAGTGACATTACTCCAGTGTCCAGAAGTGACTTAGTGCTTATGGACATAACAGCTCAGTTTATTTGTGGATATTGCTAAAGCTTAAAGTTTAGCTAACAGCTGGATGATGGCAGAGGCAGCTATAGCGGCTAGCTGTTTGCTAGGCTTCCTCTCAACGACTCAGGGTCGCTGAGGAACTGGACCTCTGTGGTGCTCTTTGAAACAATTTCAAATGAAATGGATATTGATAGCAAGTTTTGTGGATAATCTGAAGAAGTTTTTGCATTGCTTTGTTAAATGTTTCCTAAGTAACTATATGACACTTTTTCCCCCTACAGCTTTAGAAGACTGGATTGACACTTAGCATATTTCACCAGAGCTCATATTTTCCACTGTGTTTTCCGGCTGGAACTGAATATTGTGTTACAGTAGAACACGTAGAGGCAAGTCAAAATGTCAACACATTGACTCAATATTAGTTGCGTAGGAATATTCATCTAAACACGAGCCACCTCAAGCTGCTCGTTGACTGTGGCAGGAAACCAAACCATGGAAAATAAAATGAGGGGAATCCAGGAGGCCTGGCTGAGAGAGACAGAGAGAGAGATTTAGTCCTTCATGCCTTTATGGAACCCTGCTCAGATGTGTGAGCAGAGGACCCTCCCAGCTCCAACTCAAGTTCTAGTGCCTGGAAAACAAACAGTGGTGTAAGATTAAAGGTAGACAGAGTGGGAGGGGTCACCGCAGTATTAAAAATGAACATCTACATTCAAACATATTGGAGGCGTGGTTATGGATCCAATCATGGAACTTAAAATTCATGTGCAGCTAATAGAGGATGCAGGAAAAAGATTAAAGTTTAACAAGCACAATTTGAAGCTTAAAGAAGTTCAATTTCGAAGACATTCTGATATTTTTTCACAAGTGGAGCAACCATAAATGATATCAAAGATAGACGATTTTAGAATTGCAAACTGGATGAATTTTTCAAGGTGCATCCATTCACTGTATGAGAGCATCATGTAGACAAAGATACTTGGTAAGTAACATACAAATAAAATCTTTGAATTTCATTAAGCAAAACTGGAACTCAGAATTTTGATGGCCTGTTAGAACAATTAACCACCACCAAAAGGCTCCAACAGCATAAACATGGTCCTAATTATCTGAGGTGAAGCCTAACAGATAGCTAGTAGCTACAGCCATGAACCATTCAAAGAGGTTACAGCCCTAATAATGCAAACTTTAAGTGTTAACACAGTTTATACAGGTGAGTAATAAAAATACTCTCCCACTGTACAATTATTATGAAGGGGCAGATTAGCTATAGGGGCTACAACAGTTTTATGTAGCAGGCTGTAAACATTGGCACCAGATGCCAAGATGCATCAAATGTTTTCTAACAAGTCTGATTATCTGAAGAAACACCTTTTTCATTGTTTAAGGGAAGTCCTCCTTGTAGTATGTGCCTTCGCCATTGAGGAATTCAACCTGGCTCATCAGTGAATGAAACTGGAACCTTCTGGCTACCCAGAAAGCTGCCCTGCTTTACAACTACAAGTGTAATCACAGTAATCTGCCTGAATCCCATTATAGCACTACCAGTCTAGACAGCATGATCTCTGCAGTGTCCTAAACTCTGCAGTCATAATGGCATCAGTGAATACTGTACCATCTCTCACACACTTCCAAACAGACGGCCCTCCATCAGCACACCCACCGCCAACTCCCAGTCCAGTAATCCACCTAAATCAAACTGCAGAGTAACCCTGCCTGATATCATTCAGAGGGGACAGAGGATTTACAGTCTTTCTAAAAATATTGAGCTGAATGAGGGGAATCCATCGCACTAAGCTGTATTATACTTTTGTCTGTTATCATGCTTTGCCTTCATTTTGCCAACTCTGTTTTCTTTCTTCAGCTTTTCACCTTCCATCTTCTCTCACTTTGCTTTCTGTTTTTTTCAGCAAAGTAGAATGATTGTGCCTGAACAGTCTGATTTATGAGGCGGGACATGTTCCAGACAAACACGTGGATTAGAGAGCACAAGGACACATTGTAACCCGAGCACAGGCAGATGGAAATGTTGTTTTGGATTTCCTCCGCCGAGCTGAAGTTAACTGTCCTCATGAACACGGCCTTCTGTTTTCACTAATGATGATGATGATGACAGTGATGCTGTTCTTATATTGAGGGCATCACCACCCTGACGATGACGAGTGTTGAATGTCCTCAGAAGGAAGTTCAAATATGTGATCTGACTAAGTCCATTTCAGGACTCAGCTACTCTTTTATAATGCTGCTGTAATACTGCAGATTGAATGTCTGTGTTGATCCCTAATCCATAGTAATTCAGGTGATGTCATAAGGTCAAAAAATGCATCCGGCAAACACTTTGGCCTAGTCACACTCCCATTCAGATTTAACCATTCCAGTTATCCACACATCCATCAATTTTTTTGCCTCTTGTCTGGATCCGGAGAAGCTGATTTCAACTACTTAGATACACAAATGTATTCTTTCAGCCACTAGCTCGTGGTCATAGGAAAAGACATACAGCAGGGCAATAGATGGACCATAATCCACAGCTTCCACAGATCAGTACAGCACCCACATCACTGCAGATGCTGCACCAGTCCAGATCAGAAAGGCTCTGAGTCAGCAGTCTTGTTTGCCGGGTTTTGCTTCAGGTAGTTCAGGTCTTTAAACCACTTCTCCCACATTCGAAACTCCATGAGAAACAATTGTTAACTATTCCAGTCCTTAATATGCATCATGTAACGCACTAAAGCAAATTGTTTCATCTTGGAATGTTCAGTGTATCACATACTTGGGTCTAACTGTGCTCAGAGAGAGGAATGGCAGTGCAGCAGCCATATTTTAAGATGGAAATGAAAATTTAGATGTGAAGCCCTGATAGTGGATGGAAAAGAACACCAAGGTTTGTGATTCTAGCTAAATGTAGCAGCCAGTTTCTATTTTTGAAGATTACAATTTTTTATTGAAATCTGTATTTTAATTTGGTGAGTGAAATTCATCAGGTGTTCATCTGGAACAAATCTAAGATAAGCTTAGTGGACACTGTTAAACACAACATTTGAAACAGACTTTTACTGCTCACTATTCTTTCCATATTTTTATTCTAGAACTCTAACTTTGTATGATTCACAGCTCAAAAATAATGATAATTTATTTTAGATCTTGATGCCATCTATTATCCTGTTCATCCTGTTTGAAGGAACCTCCTTCCACTTTTAGGCAACTTTCTCCTGGCTAGCTGCCCTTCATTGTCAAACCAGTGGGTGGAGTTTCTGTGCTTGAGATCACCAAACGTGGGTCATCCCATCTCTTTGACATCATGTTAAGCCAGAGTAAAACAAACAAACAAACAAAAAAAAACCCAACCCAGCACTTAGAGCAGTCTGAAGCTTGAGGAATTTAAAGAAAATTAATAATCCCTTGCTAAATACAGGCAGCAGTGTAGTGTAGTGTAGCAAGCACGTATAGCACAGTCTTATTGTCTCACAGTGTGACTTTATGCCCGGTGATTATGGACCGCTTATTATGAGGGAGGTCTTGGACAGAAATGAATGGAAGATGTATGAAACACATGAGCCTGCCTGAACAGTGTGGCCCGGCTCCATGAAATTTGATCAGGTGATCTCCTGACTGCTATCACTTCTGATGTTATATTAAAAAAAATGAAAAAAACACCAATCACTCATCATCCAAAATAAACTCACGTCTCAGTTTCCCTTCTACATTTCTTTCTACATTCAAGCTTGCTTAGTCTTAACGTGTGTGTCTCTCTCTTTGTCTGCCTGTCGCCACTGGCGATCCTGTCATGTTCATCATGCCAGCTGTACCAGAAACACTGGACTAACAACAAGCTCGCACTACCAATTAAGTATAATTAAATGGATGATTTGTTTTGTTTCTTATATCACCTTATGACTAATTCCAGGAGTTGCTGTCTGTTGCTTTGTCTTTCTTCAGTTATTGGATAAAACAAATTGCTGCTTAACTGAAACATTGTCATCTCTGCACCTTAATTCAAATAAACAAGACCAAACTTGCATCTTTGCAAAAACTTTGCAAAGACGCAACCTTTTTAACAAAAGGTTGTCCAAAATTATGTTGCTTTCTGACCATCATCACTCATGAAGACCTGGGTCTCCAGCTACAAGCCAGCAACCAAAGAGCAGTTTACAGTTGGAGTTGTATCAAAAGCTCAAAGGTGCCACGATTCATGAAGAGCTGTGCTCATTTTTCTTGTGTGTCATAAAATGGGCTGAAACTTTACCAGACAATCTGTGTAGCTGCTACTATTTAAAAAAAAAATCCACAAGACATACCTCTAATTAGTGAATACTGGATATTATATGAATATTAATTATTAATTAGTAGTTTACAGAACACACAAGCACGTTTGTTGTTCATCACCTGTTCAACCCTCCACACTGGGCTGCCTGTGCTTCCCTTCTTTTTTCCCTAAAATGAAATTCAAACTGAAGTATCAGTTATCAGTTTTGACATATTGGAGAAGATCCAGCTTATATCACACGCTACAGTGATATATTACTCAGAACAAACACCTTGTCATAACTGCAGTCTTTCTACAAAGCTGCTTTCTGCTAAAGCTGGATGTTAAAGGTCAGTCATGAGCCTTCTGCAGAAGAGGCTTTTTGTTCCTCTAAATCATCTGTTTGAGCCAGCATGAATATGTATGCCTCTGCTAGAGGGCCTTTTATTATATAAAATCTTTCCTTAGTGATTCTTATTCATTCTAGTCTCCTTGGCATGTTTTCAGATTACACTAGCTTCACCTCTAAGAAATTTGAGAGCTTTTTAAAGTCTAAACTATTTGGATTCGCGTCATATGCCAAGATCTTTTGAATGTTTCCCTGAATGCCGCATGATGATACTTCTTGGCATCCTTTGTATTTTTGAAAGTCCTTTAACAAACACTAGGGTTACAGTTGACTGAAAACTGAATGGAGTGACCCATAGGTATCTGCAGCCATAGCTGGAGCTGGTTGAAATCTGTTACACTACATGAAAGTGCTTCAGTGGTACCCTTATTAACTCCTTAAATCTGGGATACACTAGAACAGCGGTCCCCAACCCCCGGGCCTCGGACCGGTACCGATCCGTGAGTCGTTTGGTACCGGGCCGCGAGAGTTGAGGCTCAGGTGTGAAATGTATAGATTTCAGGGTTTTTTATCGTTTTTCAGTGTTATTTTGTTATCGTTTTTATCGTTTACTCAGTTTTCCTGGGTCTTTTCACGTGTGTTATGAATAAATTTTCTTTTTTTCAGTACCGGTACTAGTTTTATTTTGTTGTATTTATCCGCGACACCTTAAAGGCCGGTCCATGAAAATATTGTCGGGCATAAACCGGTCCGTGGCGCAAAAAAGGTTGGGGACCGCTGCACTAGAACATCCTGATCTGAATGTTAAATAGTTTGTAAAATTCACAAGCATTACTTTGTAACACTTTCTTCTCATAACTACTTTTTTTTTTTTTTGCTGCTGACAGAGTAGGGGGTGGATGTGGCCACTGTGACATCACCCATTAGCTAATGAATTATTGAAGTCCTGTTATGAAACTTCAGTGTGAGCATGGAGACCATCTTTTAGCCCTTTTCCTTTAGTATCTACTTGGTTTGGTTTGGCTTGGCTTGACTCAGTTTTTAGGGTTTGCCAGTAGGTGGGAGGACCTGATTCCAGGTACTTTTATAAGACCTACTTGACCGGGGTTTCAAGCGATCTGAGTCGATCCGAAAATGTGTCAGTTGACTAGTCATTGGCGTCAATTGATGAGTCATGAGAGTGTCTCCTTCACAAAATTCAAATGTGCAAAACGCAGCACAGTGGGAAATGGCTCCACAAAAACCACCACAATGTGCATGCTCATGTGCATCTTCTGGATAATAATTTAGAAAATCAACTTCATCTTTTAATCATTATGAACTGAAACTAGCAGCTGAGGCTGTAAATTCATCAGTAAAGTATCGAGTGTGGTCACAGAGCAAATGAGCTGAGGATTCCAAATAGACTTCTGTACAAGTAACCCTGGACTTCTGTACGCCTGGAGTCACCCCCTGGTGGTTGTTAAAAAGAATACAAGCTTTGGGCACTTCCGCATCGCCTTCACTTCTCAGACCATGAAAAAATGACTGTCTTTTATACCTTATACATGCTTTTAACTTGGATTCAGAAATACTACAAAAAAGATAATAACCTATAATAAAATCACCTAAGTTAAGTGAAGGTTGGAGCATAACTGCTGTATTGTTTTTTTTATTCCAGCACTGATAATGAAGTGGAATGTTTTTTGTTTTTTTTACTAAGTGCAGACTCTGCAGCAGGCTATGTTTCCACATGTAAATAGCCTTCAGGCAGCATGAAGCAGCACCTTAGCTACTTAACTGTGAAATATTTAATATCTGCAAATAATTAGATTTCATGTCATGGTGTGTTCTGTTTATAAACAGGCCAGTTGTCCAAATGTAGATATTCAATTTCAATTGAATTGACTTAAGATAAGATAAGATAAGATAACCTTTATTAGTCCCACACGTGGGAAATTTGTTTTGTCACAGCAGGAAGTGGACAGTGCAAAAGTTATGAGGCAAAAATTAGAATACAATAAGAATAAATACAGTACACAACTGTACAGAATAGAATAAAATACTATACTATATAAAATAAAATACTATATACAGTAGAATAAAATAAATAAAATAAAATACTATATACAGTAGAATAAAATAAAATAAATATACAATAAGATAAAAATAGAATACAAATTCAACTTGAATTCAATTTTATTTATATAGCGCCAAATCACAAAAACAGTTGCCTCAAGGCGCTTTATATTGTACCGTATATGCTATAATAATAGATACAGAGAAAAACCCAACAATCATATGACCCTCTATGAGCAAGCACTTTGGCGACAGTGGGAAGGAAAAACTCCCTTTTGACAGTAAGAAACCTCTGGCAGAACCAGGCTCAGGGAGGGGCGGGGCCATCTGCTGCAACCGGTTGGGGTGAGAGAAGGAAAACAGGATAAAGACATGCTGTGGAAGAGAGACAGAGGTTAATAACAGATATGATTCAATGCAGAGAGGTCTGTTAATACATAGTGAGTGAGAAAGGTGACTGCAAAGGAAAAACTCAATGCATCATGGGAATCCCCCGGCAGCCTACGTCTATTGCAGCATAACTAAGGGAGGATTCAGGGTCACCTGATCCAGCCCTAACTAAAAAGGAAAGTTTTAAGCCTAATCTTAAAAGTAGAGATAGTGTCTGTCTCCCGAATCCAAACTGGAAGCTGGTTCCACAGAAGAGGGGCCTGAAAACTGAAGGCTCTCCCTCCCATTCTATTTTTAAATGCTCTAGGACATACAGTGTGGTAATTAATGTTACCATTCACCATGCTCCCAGTGACTTTATCACTGGCTTGCCTTTGTATGTATCTGAAAGACTCTTCAAACATGGAGCTAGACTCTTCATGCAGTAGCCCAAATGTAGTCAGTCTTTGGAGGATTGTAATTTAGTCACGACAGACTCACGTCAAATACAGCTGCTCCTGCGTCATAAATAGCTGAATGAAATGAAGTCCGATTCTCCTTCCTACTTTTTCTTCACTTTGTTTTCAACTGAGATAGGGAAAAAGTGATTAGGAAAAGACATGGGTCATTTTCAAGCATGCCTGCAGTGTAACATTCACTAATGCATAAATTCTCCCATAATCACTTGTGCTCTGTTTCTGCTGTTTAACCTCCAGTAGTGTCCCAGCATCCAGCTAATCCAGTATGGTCCGCACTCTTCAATCTTTGCTGAGCTGAGTTTGGTGTATCTTTGCAGGGAGTTTCTCTAGATATTCCGCATACACACGACAATCTGTTCCACATGAGGAGGCTTAAATGAAAACTAAATGATGGAGTTGGATATCTTGCAGTGGTCCCTCCCCACGTGCACATGTTGGCATTGCTGAGCCCTAAAGTACCACTTGATTTAAAGAGCTAAGCAGGTCTGGAGGCATGCCAAAGGGGAGCTCCGATTGCAGTGTTGACATTGCTCATTCTCATCCTTCACCTGCTATCTATTAGCTCTGTGCTGGTGATACCAGGGCAACAGAAAATAGTTTCTCCTACAGTCATTTTTGCCTGGGGCTGGTTTCACTGTGTTGGACCTTGGGATGTTTGGTTGAAAATTAGAGTGGGGGCCCTCCCGGTATCAGTGGTGTCATGGAAAAACTCACTTGTTGTAGTTACAGATTATACAGTAATTTCTTAATCTTTCCACAGTCAGTGACACCTCTGATAAAAATAAAATACGTATGTCATCCAACATGAATGTAGGCCTTATTTTTTCAGCCTTTTTTGGAGTACAGTGCTTTTCATTTAATACATTCTGTCTCTTTGTTCCAATCGTGTGAGAGGCCAGAGAGGTCCTTGCTGTGAAATGGAACTCAGCTTATATCGCCTATATTGTGATTATTTGGCTTCTTGTTCCTTTGTGTCCCTGTAGTATCCATAACATGTGAATTATAAAGGCATTGTTCTGTGTTTTGGTTATGATGTGACACATATTTCAGATTTCAATACACAGTAACTCCTCATGTGTCATGGTAGTGTTTATTACCCCCCTGAGGACCAGCAGGTGTAAGCTTTCACACACAGTCACACGGAGAGTCCATGCACACTTTTATTATGTACAAACACATATAACTACATTTATGGATGGTCACATGCACTCATGCACACACACACACACACACACACTATAACATTATAAGTGTCTATTTTCTCGTTGTCTCATAGAGGTTCGGATTTAATTAGAGTTTAGAGGTTAGGATGAAATTGTGGTACCTCGTATAAGATCCCCAAACCAAACAAAGGTCCCTGACTGCTAATCTTAACACTAGTCTTACACTTGCAACATCGGTCAACCTAATGTTTGCCCAGACTAGATAAAATTGAGTTTGTCGTCCTCAGGTTAATAAAAAAAATCACTCGGGCTGTGATTAAAAAATATTCTTTAAACAGAAGGTGGTTTATTTTGTTGAAAATCAAAATAAATTTGAGTTTCAATAAAATAAAAAAGGCATATTCCGCTAACATTAGCCTGCTAACATTATCCTGCTAATGCAGACTAGGGATGGATATCGTTTAGGTTTTATCCGATACCGGTGCCAAACTGTTACTTTTGAAACGGTGCCGGTGCTTAAACGGTGCTTGAACCGGTGCTTAAAGAATGGAGAACACAAACTTTGTCCAAAAACCTCTCATGTTTAGCTGTTTTTTTGTAAAAAGATAACAATGTTAGCCTTTTCTGCAGCTATAGGGCATATATGGTATCACTCTTGGCTGGAAGTAGTGCTTAAACAATGGAAAAGACACAAACTTTGTCCAAAAACCTCTCATGTTTAGCTGTTTTCCACTTTTCCTTTGGTCATTTTAGCTTTTTTGGCCAGGGTGAAGGGAGCATCTGCCATCAAACAAGAAGACAGCCGCATGTAACTACGACGGTGTTTGCTAGTTCACCTTACATGCATTAATTTAATAATGTGGTTAGCCTACTCAATGTAAATTACACACAAACAACATTAAGCTACTCACACCGAGAAGAACGGCTGCTGCTGCCATCATTATCCGTCATCATTTCTGCTACACTGGCAGGGCTAGGGGCCAAGACTCTCCTCTTCGGGTTCTTGGGGTATGTTGCTAACTCCGGGTCCGATAACAGGCACCACACCTGCAGTAGATGTGCTCGGTATGAGCTCTTGCAGCAAGCTATCAAATACAGTGCATTCCTCTGCTTTTAAAAAAACACTATGCGTCGCCAGGTGTTTCATCAAATATGAGGTGTTACCTCCTTTGCACAGTATCACATTTAAGCACTTGTTGCAGGCTGCTGAGTTTACATCTTTTGCTGTGAAGTACAGCCAGACTTTTGACTGCTTCGCCTTGGGCATTTTTAATCTTTAGCTCTGCTCTAAAAGAACGTACGTACCTGGGCCTGCCTACTATCCTTGGAAAGGTAAAATGATTGGCTAGAATCCAAAGTGTATGACATCTCAAGAAAAAAAAAGCACAGAAATAAAGCACCGAAATGTGTGCTGCTTTTCGGTCTGGTTACTACCGTTTATGTCAGAACCGATACCGGTACTCATCCTTAATGCAGACCAGTTGCTGGCCATCCAGCAAAGCTGCTAGCTCGCTAGCTAACCATCTCCTGTGTCTCAGTTTGCATACTTGCTTATTTGAAAGCATAAATACAGGGTGGGCCATTTATATGGATACACGGTAATAAAATGGGAATGGTTGGTGATATTAAAGTCCTGTTTGTGGCACATTAGTATATGTGAGGGGGCAAACTCCTCAAAATGGGTGGTGACCATGGTGGCCATTTAGAAGTTGGCCATCTTGGACACAACTTTTGTTTTTTCAATAGGAAGAGGGCCATGTGACACATCAAACTTATTGGTAATGTCACAAGAAAAACAATGGTGTGCTTGGTTTCAACATAACTTTATTCTTTCATGAGTTATTTACAAGTTTCTCTTTGTTCACAGCCATTGACATGTCGAAGAGGTTAACACTAGGGGTGCAACGATACACAAAATTCACGGTTCGGTTCGGTTCGATACTTTGGTGTCACGGTTTGATATTTTTTCGATACAAAAAAATGTTCATGCATTTTTAATTTGTCATTTATTAAAATTATAAATATATATTTTAACTCAAAAGTACAGTTTTTAAATTTAACCCTAACTCTTGTGCGTGTTTTTTATTTTGACAGCGAATGCGCACCTGCGGACCACTTATGTGCAGCCCTGGTTATTTAGCTCATCATATTGCAGCCACAGAAATTCTTTTGTCCATGAAACCATAAAGCTGCACTTTCTTTTTGCCTTATAGTCTGATTTGTCATAACTTCTCCGTTTTGTGGTAAGCTTTTCTTTGGCTGTCACTTCTTCACCCTGACCTGTCTTATTTGGCTCAGCAGAACTGAAATGCTTTTACACGCTCACTCACATAAGCTCAGCGATTCTCTGCGCGATCAACCTCTCACATGTTTAAGCTTGCTGCGGGAGATTTCACTTGTCATGTTTGCATAGTAAGCTAACGATTAATAAGACGATGTCAGAGGAATTGGTGCACAAATTATCATCACTCACAGATCAGTGCTGTCGCTCTCTATACACAGTTCGCACGATTGCAAAGTGAAAGCAAAAAAACAAGCGCAAATTCAAACGCGACTTCAATATGTCACATATTGACAGTGGCTCACCGATGCCAATGACATAATTGCCCAGCTACATTTCTGAAAGAATGCAAAAGCATTGACATATATTTTTCCTACAATAGCCCGACAGGCAGGGAAGAGATAGATTTTGGTAGCCCGACTGAAAAAATCGCTAGCTCCGGGACGTCGGGCTAGCGATATTGCGAGCCCTGTATCTGATTGAGGAATCACTCATCTTTGGAAAAGAGAGTTTGTTACAGAGAAATGTCTCTTTCCAAAATAAAAGCTATACTATCCGCTTCTTCTGGGCTATATTCTCAGCAGCATAAGGAGAATCATGTGCTAACAGCTGTCTAAATGACTCGGCTAAAGTTAGTAGCATGCTTGCTTTTTTTTGTCTGCTTCCACTTGTCTTTGCACTAGGATGATGTCGGCGTAAATGTGCAGTCATATTCGTTGTGTTCCCACTAGTGCTTTCAGGTTAATCTCGTTGAAATGACCTTAACGCCACAACACGGCAAATCTCCGTTAACGAGCTACCGCCGATCGCTCCGTGCATGGGGCTAGACGGCAAACACGTTAACGAGCTAACTGCGCTAACACACAAGTTCACACCAATGTAACTGAGCATTGCATGGCACATCCAACATACTGTTTTACTTTAGTCCATGACTCGCTTACCTTCAGGGTCATACGTCACATGAAAACCAAAATAATTCCAAACGCCAGATCTGAATGAGGTTCAATTTGCCTGTTGCAAGTAGAGCTTAACTTCTGTCTCGCTAGCTTGCCCTGCGCTCTTCCTTCTGACTATGCTGTCTGTGTTGAGCGCTCAGTGGATCTGCGCTCGACAGTGCAGCCTAGGCGGAGTAGTCGAACACAGATTCACTGAGCGCTCAACACAGACAGCATCGTCAGAAGGAAAATTGATAAAATAAATTACAAATGTTGTATTGTTCGATACATATGCGTACCGAACCGAAAGCACTGTATCGAACGGTTCAATATCGATACGAATATCGTTGCACCCCTAGTTAACACGTGAGGAGCGGATCGAAATTGTGTTGATATCTGGTGAATGCAGTAACCGGGTCATTGCAGCAGATTTCAATGCAAGACACTCTACGAGACCACCCATCTCCCATACTACAGTTAGCAAACTGCTTGCTAAGTTTCGTGAAACTGGTTCAGTGTTGGATTTGCCAAAATGTGGACACAAGAAAACTGTCACTAATGAAGAAACATCAGTGGCTGTCCCAGCTTCATTCAGCAAGAGCCCACAGTGTAGCAAGAGCCCACAGTGTAGCACTCGCCGCATGTCACTGGAGAGTGGCATTAGTCGAACATCCCTTCGGCGGATATTAGCTACTCACAAATGGCACCCTTACAAACTCCAGCTACTGCAGCATCTCAATGAGGATGACCCAGATCAGCGCACAGAATTTGCAGAATGGGCAAAACAAAAATTGGAACAGGACCCTCAGTTCAACGCACAAGATTTTGTTCAGTGACGAGGCAAACTTTTATGTGAATGGTGAAGTTAACAAACAAAACCACCGCTATTGGTCTGACACTAACCCACATTGGATGGATCCCTCCAAGACTGTTGGAACAACAAAAGTGATGGTTTGGTGTGGTATATGGGGTACAACGATAGTGGGTCCATTCTTCATCAATGGTAACCTCAAGGCCACTGGACATTTGAAATTGCTACATGATGATGTGTTTCCCTCTTTATGCACTGAAGCTGGCACGTTCCCTGAGTTTTTCCAGCAAGATGGTGGACCACCACATTATGGGTGCCAGGTCCGAGCATTCCTAGATGAACAGTTTCCTGGAAAGTGGATTGGTCGTCATGGGCCAGTTGAATGGCCCCCAAGGTCTCCCGATTTGACCCCCTTAGACTTTTATCTTTGGGGTCATCTGAAGGCAATTGTCTATGGTGTGACGATACGAGATGTGCAGCACCTGAAATTACGGATACTGGATGCCTGTGCTGGCATTTCTCCTGCGGTGTTGCTATCAGTGTGTGAAGAGTTGGAGAAAAGGGTTGCATTGACAATCCAACACAATGGGCAGCATATTGAACACATTTTATAAGTGGTCAGAAACTTGTAAATAACTCATGAAAGAATAAAGTTATGTTGAAACCAAGCACACCATTGTTTTTCTTGTGACATTACCAATAAGTTTGATGTGTCACATGGCCCTCTTCCTATTGAAAAAACAAAAGTTGTATCCAAGATGGCCAACTTCTAAATGGCCACCATGGTCACCACCCATTTTGAGGAGTTTGCCCCCTCACATATACTAATGTGCCACAAACAGGACTTTAATATCACCAAACATTCCCATTTTATTACGGTGTATCCATATAAATGGCCCACCCTGTACATTCACACTATTAAATAAGATAACATGAAGTGATCTACAAGCACCCAGATTGTGTACACAAAACGCTGACACTGTAGTACTGTACACGTTTTGCACTCCCAGTGGTTGCCATCTTAACTACATAGCAGAAAGACAGGGGAGACCAAGCAAATATGTTATCCTGGTGGAAGCAGCCATCAGAAGGTATGTATGTAGAAATGATTGTGTGGGAAAATCACAGCAGATCAGCAGTTTCTGAAATACTCAAACCAGTCCATCTGGCTCCAACAACCATGCCATGTTCAAAGTAACTTAAATCGCCATTATTCCCCATTCTGATGCTTGCTTTGAACTTCAGCAGGTCGTCTTGACAATGTTGGATGAAAGGCAACACTACCAAAAGCCATGTACTGTACAACATGAAAGCATACCAACGGAAGCATGCGAATTGAGACACATTATTTGTTTTGCTTCCTCTCTAATGTGGTCTCTATTTAAATCATATGTGAAGCCATATCAGTCTTCCTTATTTGTCTGTATGTGTAGTTTGTGATATACTGGCGGTTTTCTTGATAGGAGACACTGAAGCATTTGGAGCACCAACTTCACATTCTTTGATTTCTTTGCTTTCTTTCTTTTTTCTTTTTAATTAATTCATCTTGAGTCGTTCACATTAACATCTGGTTAACATTTCACATTCTAACCAATTTAAACATAAAAAAATGTTTAATAGAGGAAAAATCTAAAACTTCTGTGAAGTCTGACTTTTTGAGTATGTTACTAACTACATTTACACAAACCGGGCAGAAGATTTCAAGTTGCAAACAAAAGTTTACTTTGTTAAAACGTCTGTGACAGATGCCCAGTTGCAGCTGATTATTGCTATTGCTTTCTACTGAACCTGAACAGTACTTGTTTCAGTGTAAACAGCTGCACATCATATTTTGTTGACCAGAGTCAGTAGATGTTTTCCTGCTGGGTTTTATTAATTTCCATGTGGTTCCTAAAGATGCACAGTGGGAAGAGATCCAACATCTGTCCCTCTGGGGGAGAGACATCATAAGTGTGATTAAATCTCTCTGAGGGACAAAAATGTAGCTTCAGAATTTCTGAAAAGGTGTCACAGGCTTGCGTGGTGACCTGTTTAACTCTAAAATATGTGAAGGTAAAATAGACAAAGCAGCAGCCCGTCTGTAAAAGGGTGGATTAGCTCATGTACTGTGAGAGCAAAGGCAAAAACCCTGCTCTCTGTCTCTTAATGCTTGTTCAGTTGATTTTTACATTTTACCAATTCTGCATCATAGTAAACAACAATTCATGTGCCCTGTGTTCCTTTTTTTAGTTATTGCTTTTAATAGCTTTATTTAATTACACTGTTTTATTTGCATAGGCTAGAAAAAGCTGATATACATAAAGTGGATACAAGTGTGATACTAAGAAAACCTGAGATATTCACATATAAATATAACACAAATTACTGTACACATAATATATTTATAGGGAATGCTCTTTCGTTTTCAGATTTATAGAAAATGTGTTTCCCGAATACTACATTCACAGCAGACAGATTTTAAACTTGCTCAGTGTGCTTTGCTTCTGGCCAGGTGGTTAAAGAGTAATCCAGCCTTATGAGGAGAGCGTGAGCGAGAGTCGTATGCTGTCTGGACAGCATCCTTGGGACTGGCGGCTCTGCATGGCAGGTCCAGACAGACCTAGAGAGAGGATTTGGTCACGCAGGAGTGACAAACTGGAGCACACTGGGATCTGTGGTCCTCAGAGTGAAGTCTTGGGCTTTAGCATAAACCTGAGCTGACCCAGCAACGGTTGTTGCTACATCCCATTGGTCCAGCTGCAACTTGCGGTGAGCAGATATTGGGTATCAGCTGTTGTGTTGGCAGCTGCTAGTCAGTCACCACCTGTCTTTCTGTTGGATTGGCTTCTAGAGTGGCTGTGTGGCAAGTTCTTGGACTGTGTGTGTTTGGAGGCAGGTTTCACAAGGAAGATTTTTTCTTTTCCTTTAGCTATTTTTCAACTCCACCGGATTATAAAAAACACTGGAGCAGCAGCACTTAGGGTTTCAACACATACCTGGTGAGTGGAATACTTTTCATAACAGTATGCATAGTGTGTTAAGTGCTGGTTTGACCAATGCATACCTGAGCCACTGCATTGATTCTACAGAAAAAAATAAATAAAAAAAATTAAAACGAGCCATCAAATCATGTCATTATAGGAGATATAAGTTGGTTTCTGTTGCTAGACTAAGTGCCTTTCTGGCCTCTTATGACTGGAGTACACTGTTAATAATGCTAAGTTGTCTGAATGCATGCATCACCTCCTGGCTCTGTTTTCAACCAGTGGCACAGCAGGTGCTGTATAGACACCCCTTATTACCCAGCCTTAGTTGATTGCTTGTAATGCCTGAGTGCGTATGGCTGAAAGCATGCGCTGGTGTCAGTGGGAATGCCCTCTTAATGGGGCCAGCAATCAGGCAGCCGTCCCCACTGAGCCAAAGGAAAACACGCTGGAAACATGCGGCATGTCAGTGGCTCATTAAGGAATGGAGCAGCGTTTATAGCACCGCTGAGAGGAACAGTAAATCACTGTGCTCCCCTAGAGCGCTGAGTGGAGGGAGTCCTGCCCTCTTAAATGCACCAGTCACTGTGCTCCACACACTACTGGCCCTGTGTGTGTTTATGCTCAGAAGCAATGGCCAGAGGGCCTATTTTTACTTTCATGTTGTACGAAACAACTGGTATTAAGAAGTATAAATAGTATCCCTGTATTGATGACAAAGTTTACATAGAGTGAACACTGGCACCTGTGGGAATCTGAATTAAAATACATTTTTGTACTATATCTGACAATAATGACAAGACAGTTTAATTTAATTTGCATTCACAGCTTATAAGAAAGTTGTGGCGTGTTGAGCACACAGCAAGGTTTCTGCACTCTGATGTATTGACCCATTTACAGTCTGACAGTCTCCTGTGTTGGATCGCACTCTCATCTTTTTTTGATACCCCTAAAACTATTGATTGGTCATTTTCAGCATCACCAGCTTTCTATCAGCACTGTTCATGTGCATAGTATTTAAGCTCAGTTTTAAATAAATAAATAAATCTTCCACAGACCAAGGCTTCATTGTGAAAATTAAAATTAGCATCAGGATTTTGAGTCACACTCTGTGGCTGAAATTACTCACTATCAGATGTTTTCTTGGCTGAAGTTTGTTCAGTTCTTCAGAATCTTCTTTCTGTTACATGATGCCGTTTGTCTCTGTTCATCAGGGATCCTCAGCATTTAACCCTCATTCCCTTTATAACTGTGCTAATGTGTTTATATTAGAGTTACCATAGCGATTTCCTTAAGTGTATGTTTGGTAGATGGTGCTCCATAGTGAAGTGGCAAGTGAAATGTTGGTGGTTTGCTCCAAACAGAAACATGGGGTCATGTCGGCAAGGCTAGCTGATGTAAAAGTCTTCCAGCATAAACATGCAGGGCTACCTGCTGTGGTGACCCCTAGTGTCAAGGGAGCAGCAGAAAGTAACCTTTATAGCAATATAGCACATCATTATACTGTAAACCAACCCAACTTCACAAAACAACTTTGCTATTTAGCTTTTGTGTCTTTGTTTAGACCTCAGTGATCATTTAATTGGAACAGAAATTATTTTAATGGGATGGCAGTATAGTGGCTCAAACTCGTGACTCAAACACTTGTGTTATCTCCAGGTATGTTTACTTCCTTGCACAATATGAATCCATGCTTCTTAGGTTAACTGTTGATGTGAAATGTGCTGTAGGTGTGAATGGGGATTTGTCCTTGTGTATTGGGTCTGCGGTAGACTGGCAAACTGTTCAGGGTGCAGCTACCTTTCTCCCTATGTCAGCTGGGGTAGGTTCCTGCCCAAGCAGTTAAGAAAGTCAATAGATGGATGCATGGTACCTCAGTGTTTACCTTTGGGAACTGAAAGAGCGTTTGGAGCTGTAAATGGCTAATGATGTCAGACTTAACAGCCACACAAATTCCCAGTGATAATGACAAATGAAGGACAAGGTTATTGCTGTTTGCATGCAGCCGAAGTTGTATGATTCAAGTTCACCTTTATTTAGACACAGGAAGAGAGGAGAGAGCTGGGAGAGAAGGGAGAGAAATCTCAGTGCTTCTTGGTTACTTCCAAAAATATCATGCTTTTCTTGAATTCCAGCTATCAGTAGTGCCTTGGACAAGCAGGTTCTCTTAGTAGCTTTTGGCAGTAAATATTTAAGGGCTACTAGATAGACTAAATGATTACAAAATAGTAAACACAAATGTTACATGTTTACTGATGTATTAAGATACATGAAGATTATTTCAGAAAATTGTCTAAAACATTCATATGGAAAGAAGTTGTCTTGACCTCAAAACCATGTTTAAAGTTAAACATTTAAAGCATTTAAAGCTGTTTCTAGCCTTAGCTTATCTGAACATAAAAATTTGACACATTGTGCTTCACACTTTGCAGGTCAAGATCATTAAAATAACAAAAATAAAATAAATAAAAAAACACATCATACATGCATTCTCTTAATTTTTCTGGAAACAATTTATCAGACTACTTCTGAGCTATGATGGGGAGGAAAAGCTAAAGCACAGAAATATTAGCTCAAAATGGAAAGAGTCATACCAAAGATTTAACCAAAAACCCCATCTTCTGTTTTTTCTGTTAGATCCAGTCTGAACATAACCTTTCTTCTGGCTCTGCTCCACTGGATTTGTAGAGGAATCAGTCTTTGAAAGAAAAGGCACAAACACTTCAATTCTTCTGACATTAACTCTTGATTAACTCTTCCAATTAGATAGCCATCGGCAGGACTGGGGCCCTGATACAATCCAAATGGGATATTGGACACACAACCAGAGTGAATTGTGTCATTGTAAGGCTGATAATGACTGCCTTCTTCCATACATTAAATGCAAGTCAAGGGGGGGCCCTTGAGGCCCCTGGTGGCCTCTTTTTGCATTCTCTTTCAATGCTTCTCTTTCAATCGGGTACAGGCTGCACCATTAAACATTTACGGAGGCTGTTTAAACAGCCGTTAATTGCACATTAAGTGCGATCTATGCTCCCAGTCTTGATCACACACAGATCTCTCTCTCTCTCTCTCTCTCTCTCTCTCTCTCTCTCACTCACACACACACACACACACACACACACCTATCTGTCTGTCTATCTATCTATCTATCTATCTATCTATCTATCTATCTATCTATCTATCTATCTATCTATCTATCTATATGTAGATATATATATGTAGATATATATATATATATATATATATTTAAATATATGCCATGCACACTTGCAGCTGAAGAAAAGTCCGCATGCTTGGACATGCAGAATTACACATCCACACAGACACACACTGAAAAACAGGCTTCTCTGTGTGTGTGCATGGACCCACACGTAGATCATTCACATGATGCCATGCAATGCTGCATTCCTCCTGGGACTTATCAGGTGTTCATATGTAACTGAAGTTGTAGATTCCTGTGGGTTCCTGACAGATATGCATATAACATAGTGCTTACTTTGGCAGATATTGAAGGATTGTCACAAAGCAAAGTAAACAAAGTAAAATGCCAGCTACACTTACTTTATTAAGTACAATTTGCTAGTACCAGGATGGAGTCACTTTGGCTTTCAGAACTTAATTCTTTTAATGGCAAAAATTCAACAAGGTGCTGGAAAAATTCCTAAGAAACTTTCATCCATGTTGACATGATAGCATCAGAATTTTTTAGCTGCTTAGAGACTACAGACTAATCAGACCAGACAACATTTTTCCAAGCTTCTGTTGTCCAGTTTTGGTGAGCTTGTGTCAACTGGAGCCTCATTCTTGTTCTTAGTTACGATTTAGGGGTGTCACCAGGATTGGTCTTCTGCTGCTGCATCTGCTTCAAGGTTTGATGTGTTCTGCATTCAGAGGTGTTTTTCTGCATACATTCGTTGTGATAAGTAGTTACTGAAATTATCGTTGCCTTCCTATTAGCTTGAAGCAGTCTGGCCGCTCTTCTCTGACTTTTTTTCACGGCATTTCTCCGAGAAAACTGCTGCTCACTGGATATTTTCTGTCTTTCAGACCATTCAAAGCTTAGAGATGGTCGTTTGGGGAAAATCTGAGCATATCAGCATTTACTGAAATGCTCAGACCAGCCCATCCAGCACCAACAACCATGCCACATTATAATTATGTCTACATGCCTATCCCACTGACTTGCTGACATTTGATTGGCCGATTAAATATTTGCAGTTATGAGCAGTTGATAAGATATACCTATTATAGTAAGCATGAGTATATTTCTTCCTACTTAGAGAGAGAGAGAAGGAAAAAATGATTCTTGTTCTTCCTCCTTTGTTTAAATGCATGATTTCAGGTACACTGTAAAAAAAAATTGTAATATAAAAGTATTTTACTGTGAATTTTACAGTTTTGTACTGTTCTTCTAGAATATCATTAAATTTACATCAATAGAATGTGATTTTAAATTTCAAATGTAAATTAATGTAAAATCACTGTAAATGTAATAAAACATAATTTTCTTGTTTTTTAAATGTATTTGTCTGTACATATGCATATTTAGATTGTTAAAATACATTCACAAATGTATCATAATTTCACAAATATTTGTCCATTATTTGAAAGATTGAACTGTTAAATTCAAACGTAATGCTATGGAAAAAATATATAACTTTTTTTTACATCAAATAATAATAATTATTATTGTTATTTAGGGCGATCGTAGCTCAAGAGTTGGCAGTTCGCCTTGTAATCAGAAGGTTGCCGGTTTGAGCCCCGGCTCGGACACTCTCAGTCGTTGTGTCCTTGGGCAAGACACTTCACCTACCACCTACTGGTGATGGCCAGAGGGGAATTATGAAGTGGAATTGTAAAGCGCTTTGAGGGTCTCGAAAAGTGCTATATGAATGCAATCCATTATCATTTAAACCAATTGTTAACTGTATATTTCTGTACATTTAAGTATTATTATTCATATTGCCGCATTCATTGACCTTGTTTATAGGTAATTTCATTGTTTAATCACATTAAAATGTTCCTAATTTAATGTTTAAAAGCACTTGAAAAAGGCAAAATCCCATGTAAAATTAGGGCAACAAACTGTATTGTCATTACTGAAAATAACCGTATTTTCATGAGAAAGTTATTTTCTGGTATTTTCTGGTATTATTTTGGCGCCCCAGCTGCCGGAATATTACTGGTTTTTTGGGGGTTTTTTTTTTTTTTACGGTGTATAGTGGGTGTGGAATTGTCTGTATTTTTCACACCTTTTCAAAAATCTTTGGAAAAAAACCTACATTTTACTGCCTTTAAACTGACATCAGCTCTTATATCAATTGTAATTTCAACTCTAATATCAAAGCAGCTTATATTACCATTGAACCGAGATGCAAATTTCACATTTATTTTCTGCAGATCCTTAACAAAAGCAGGAGTAGCATTAATTGTAAAGCATCTGTCCACTGATTAAAACATTAGAACATTTTTTACCATACACACTTACATTTGGCAAAACAGATCTTTTCAGGACTAGGAATTAGGTGTCACCTTCAGCTTAGCTGGGGAGGGCTTGCTTCATTCATGAATAGAAACACAAGTAATGTTAATTGCCTGAGTGTACAGAATTCATTTAAGCTAGTGAACATCTTCTATGACACACAATCTGAAACCTAAAGCACTTAACCTAATGTTTAATGGTGATGTTACGGTAATTTCTAAAGACAAACTCAAGAAAGACAACACAGGTTTCTAAACACTAGACAACCTGTTAATATCCCAGATTTACCAAGAATGTGAGATTTTTCATGATTGATTTTGACTGAAACAGATTACCGAGGCACTTGTGAGAGAATCTCTCTACTGTCCTGGTGCCCTGCTATTGGCAAGACCATCTATTTCTTCTTCCTGTTTTCACTTGTTATTTTGCGGCTAATCTGGTCTTGAAGAACGAGATCTGGGGCTGTGTAAAGGATGCAACTGTGACTAAAACTGTGACCAGGCCAGATTAACGTCCTCTGTCTCTTCGTCAACCCAGACACAAACGTGACGTAAGGCTAAAATCGTGCCTGGAGCGTGTTGTAAAGCGTGTTGGCCTGACTAATATGGAGTTAGCCTCCTTTCGCCACTCTGTAATTAGCAGTGAAGGCAAGTTGGGAGATAGACTGTAGGTAGACAGGAAACGCAATGAGGTAATGAGGCTGGTCCCTGTAGGGGTCAGAGGGTCGTTAATGAGGTGAGGATGTTTTGCTGTGTTGATGACTCAGGTGCCGTGTGGAAATACCAGGAACACTGACTCGATGTGTGAGAGAATAAAATAGGTTGAATTGTGGCCAAACTGAAACCAGAAAAACCTGGAATATAAAAAAATCAACCAAAATAATCACACTTTAAATAAGCATTGACCAAAATGTATCGAGAATAACAGAATTTGTCATGTGTGTGGCTTTATTTTCATGCTCTGGGCCAGGGTTGCAAATATGGTAATAAGCCTGCTCACACAGTTGAATTGGCAGCGCTCGCAGTTGTTGTTGTTTTGGTGTTTTGTGTGGGCCGGGGCCAGGGTGCCTGCCGAGGCGCTGGTGTGGACAGCTGGCCCGTCTGATCCCTCTAGTCTGCTCTTAAATTGGTTTTAGCGGCAGCACTAATAAAGCTGATTATCTGTGTGGCTCAAGGGCCCACTAACCCTGTGACACTGCTGGCAGCTGGTGGGACCAGAAGCTCGGACGCCATCCGCACTGCAAAAGAGGAGCATATTAATGAGAAACTGTATCATGAAAGCATTAAGACTTTATTTTTGTGTGTTTAAAATATGCAGAAACAGTACATCTCTGGCATTTTACGACACACATTGTGCTTTGGCTAATTTTATTGAAGCTAGTGTGTGTTTTTATGACAGCTATAATTAATTCCACTCATTATAGTGACTAGACTTGAAGCTAATGTACAATTTAAATATTTTTTGAGAGCTTATTCCCTTCTCTTCATCCTCCCTCTCCTCCACCAACCCACCCCCCACCCCCTTTGCACCTGTCCCCGGGCCTGCCTGTTCCCACTTTGTTTGGTAAATTTAATGCTCATAAACTGTGGGCATTGTGCATGTATGTTTGCCTTTAACCATCTACCATGGTTATGTTCAGCATGCTGTTGCTTCCTTTTCTGTCCGCGTGCACTCTGACATATGTGCTTTTCCACTGTTGAACATGGGTGGAGGGGGAGTGAGGGGGTGTCAGCCTCTGTTAGAGCCTAATTGTTTAATGTGTTAAATGTGTGCTAAACGACCACGTGAGGTGCAGGACACTGACAAGTGGGCACTGGATGCCCAGAGAAAGCACTCAGAGAGAGAGAGGGAGGGAGGGGGTGGTGGTGGAGATTATGGTGTTTTAGCATTCATATTGATTAGTGTGTGATGTTATTTTGGAAGGGCAGCAGGGGACAGGCAGCAGGCGGCGGGGTTATTTCAGTCGAACATGAGAATATTGCTTAAAAGCAGTATTCACACGGGACATTCACAAACAACTTGATTGCGGTGAAAATCCAGATTATGATAATAGCTAGATTAAGGCCTTTACATGATTTGCTGTAGCCACAACAATAGCTGAGCCATTATCTGAATAGACAGGCGATAAAGAGGATTTTAAAAGGAAAATTTAGACTTGCAGTTTTAATAAATTATTTTATGGAACAGCTGATGGTTAACTATATAATTTTTATTTTTATACAATTATTGGATTTAAGTATTTCACTAATATGTGTGTGTGGTACTCAAACGGTATATAACAGAAGTTTATGCATTACAGTTTAAAAGTCTTGATATACCCTAGGAAATGGGAAATGGGTGCAGTGATTTATTGAAACATGAACTGAACTCTCTCAGCCAAGCCTGTAATTTTTGTAAGTAGTCTTCAGGAATAGTTCTCCAGGTGTCTTAAAGGAAATTTAAAGCTTTTCTGTGGATGCTGGCTGCATTTTGATCTGTTCTCTGCCAAGACGATCTCACACCGCTTCAATAATGTCGAGGTCCAGGCTCTGGGGAGGCCAATCCATGACTGATAGTGTTGTTTACAGTTACTTTTATAGCATTGGAAGTGTGTTTGGGATCATCGTCATGCTGAAAACTTAAAACCTGAAGCTTTTGTTCTCCACTTCTCCAGTTTACTTATATTTTTCCAAGCACTCACTGCACACCATGTTGATATATGTCAAGTTTTGCGCCAATAGCTCTTTGGGAATCACCTTGTAAGCGCAAAAATATTATTTTATTCCTGTCAAACTGTTTAGTCTTAGGTACCATTCAACTAAAGTAATGAGTGCAGGTGGCCGCCCCTCTCTGAACCTGGTTCTACTGGAGGTTTCTTCCTGTTAAAAGGGAGTTTTTCCTTCCCATTGTCGCCAAAGTGCTTGCTCATGGGGGGTCATATGATTGTTGTGTTTTTCTCTGTATGTATTACTGTAGGGTCTACCTTATAGGATTAAGTGCCTTGAGGCGACTGTTGTTGTGGTTTGGCGCTATATAAATAAATAAAATAAATAATAGAACAAATGATGTGTTTTTAGGACAGGCTGATAGCAGCTATTTAAAAGTTTATCTTGTTCATCTATTGAGTTACGAGGCTTTTTTATACATGAATGATTCATAGGTCAGTGTTAAGTGGCTTAATGAACAAAAAAACATTCCTTTGAAAATGGTCAGGAATGGACTGGATTGAATATGAGGGAAAATGCAGCCAATGTCCAAAAACGATGAATGCATGACATTTTAAACAAACTGCAGCCTCTCAAAAGTCAATAAAAGTCAGGTATTGTGTACTAAGCTTTCTAAAATAATCAATCAAAGTGTCCATAGTAATAACTCCATGTAGGTAACAACAGAGAATGTGTGCTACTTGTATGACTTACACCCTTGAGAGGAGTGTGTTCTTCGTGAATGGTTGTCTTTGAGTCACTAACCCTGCTCCCATGAGCATTGCCATTTCTCTGGTTTCATTCACTGAGAGCAGCTAGCCTGAACTGGCCAGGGGCGGGGGGCCTCCTATAGGCTAACAAAGTGTTTATGAGCAAATGTCTGTCACCTCACAGGAGAAAGAAGAGTTATCATGGGAGAGAATAATTCTTTCAGCTGAAGTGACCTGTAAGCAGAGTAAAACCTTTTGTGCTTGTGTTGCTTATCAGCAGAAGAAGCATCTGTCTTCTTCATATCTGAGATCAAAAGTAAAAAAAAAAACCCTCTGCAGTAATTCATGTTTGATATTATGACTCAGTTCTGGTGACCTCTCCACCTTGTCACGTGCAGACATGGAAAGCAAAGGAGAGCAGACCACACCTCTGCACCCTTCCATGTGCAGGCATCAGTGATAACAGATATGACACCGATTCAGACACAAGATGAAAGGAAGAGCTAGGGTGGGGATGGGTTGCTGCACATAATGTTCAGCAATTATGTGCAGACCAAAAAACAAACAACAAATAGTGTCTGGTGGAAAAAAGTGACATAGCAATGTTTTTCCAAAAAGTAATCGTCTAGATCAAATTACTCAAAGAAGCCATATCACTTTTGTTTATTTCGTTTTTTTGCAGGGCATGAAATATGTAAAAGGAACATAAAATTAGTTTTTGTTTTTGTTTTTAAGGCCAAGACAGAATCGTTGAGACCTCTGTATATGACCTGGGGTGTAGAAACTGCAGGTATGGAAAGTTAAATGGCGCACACTGAATGAGATGCGACAACTTTATGTGTAGGAGGGTATCGGCTGATTTGCTGAAATTACAGTTGAGTTTCACTTTGTGGCATGTCTGAACTAATGTTATGCTTGATTTGGTAAACATACTTGTAGCAACCACTGTAGATACCTAACGTGAAAGGAACTAGCTGTGGACCCTGGGACAGGAGTGGAACACAATAGCTAGATTATATAATTTGCCATAAGTTCCTAAAGCATTCCCATAACAGACAAAGGCATCTGGGCTATCTTGCATAGCCTGCTGATACTGTTACCCACAACCAGAAACACCAGAGATGTGACTGCCTCTTGTAAATGATGTGATTGTGGCCTTCAGTGTTTAGTAATTTCTGCCTCAAGACAATCTATGAACTGTGCTCTATGTGAATATTTTTCTCTTTCTCAAGAAAAAAAGAATTGCAGGAAGGTGTTGCTTATGTGGCTGAAATGGCCATACGAGGAATATTCTCTATCTATGACATCACATGCATCCAAAACTAGAAAAAACTGAGATAAACTGAATGTTTGGAGCAGTCTGTTAACTTACTGAAAACTTTGATCATGTGTAATATGATCATTTGAACAATAGATCTATGAAGAGAATCGAGAAAAGTAGAATAGCTCCTCTTTAGTTTATCACCAGATCTACAGTATGTTCCAGCTTTGTCATGGTGATGAGGTCTAGGGAGTGAGAATTCGATCATGATGTTTATTCACAGACTGTCTGCCTGTCCCGAGAACAGGAAAGGTTGTGAGGAAGGAAGGAATATATGCTGCTTTTACAATAAGCAACCTGTTGAGTTTGGATGGGCACCTTATTAGCATCCTTCCTGGCAGCCTTGATGAGGAAGTAGCGCAAGCATGTCCAGCTGGGGGGAAGCTTAAACCAATAAATGCATAGTGCCATTTGGAGGAACATTCAGGCTACCTTTATTAGCCTTAAAGCACTGTATTTGAGATTCAGAAGAAAATTGGTTATACTTGTATTTGAGTATATAGCTGTGCTGGAGCAAAATGCAAGTTTTTATGTGTATTCAATAGAAGTAACTCAATGATTCCTGAAAAATCTGAAATTGTAATAATTTGCAAAATACATCTGCTGATTTATCTGGGTATACCGACCTCATTTATAATAAATTAATAAAATATCTAGTTCAACTAAATCAACTCATACAGACTCATATTTCATTTCCACAAGTATTTGAAGAATAAACCCATAAAAATAAAAAAAACTTAACGTTCTAATTCAAGCTCATCTTCACATTGACCTCTGGACAATTTTTATATTTGTAGTGGTTGTCCTGCTCTCTGGTGTTATATTGCAGTGAATCTCTTCTTTTGTGTTCTTCAACTTGAATTTGATTTTGAGAAAGTTTAAAAAAGTCACTGAGAAGCAAATCTGATGTATTAGGTTGGTGGGAAAGCTTGGCACTGCCTGACCCTAAGAGGAAGGATTCACAGTGTGCCAACCAATATACGTTGAGAAGAAAATAATGAAGAGTATACTTCTGGTCTCAGTCTTCCCTGTGACATGCTGTGTTCTGGCTTGAAAAATCCTTATCTAAAGACTGCTTGGTTGACCACCTGCAAAATTTGCAAACTCTCACCATCAGTAATGATCCACTACATGAAATTCAGACTAGTCTTAGAGAAAAGTTGGTTGATTTCTGCACAACTTTGAGGTCTGTGGTGAAATCTCAGAGGCCACGGTGCATGTGGTCAGGACAGGACTGCCAGGGAGAGATCTAAAGGTACAGATGTGCTGGAAGCTGTCTGGACATTCCATAAAGATGACCTTTGAACAGGAGACTGGCCAAATTTAAATCGGGCAAGGCTTTTTATTTTTATGGACTTGTTCCCAGAACTGTTTGATCACATAATAATCCACAGTAGGGTAACCTCAGTAGACTGCCAAACACCTCTGCAGGACAGAAACATTTGTAGTGCAAACATCACTGTTTTTTATACTTACCATAAATCACTATAGTACTCCAGCAGCTTAATTGCATTTTCTTTTTATTGTTTTTTTCTTACCTTTGTGATTTTGGGGGGATAAAATCTGTGTGAAAACAGATTTCAACAGTTCTCACACGCTCAACACATGTGACCATTGTATGATCCCTCTGTCAAGGTGACTGTAATGGAAACTGCAGCCCAGTCAGGAGTGAGTTGGTAATATGGCACACATCTGGACCTTTGCACATTGCTCACAGCTAGTTTCCTACCCTGAGAGAAAGAGGAGCCCCTAGCACAAGGAAAATACTTCAAAAGGCTTAAAGACTTCAGAACATTTTGGAAGTAAACAAAAAAGTGACGCAGGCGGCTGCACTGTAATTGCTTGGTTCCTTTGAACGTTGCCCGGACTTTAAACTGGAATGTGTTAGTAGAGGAGCAATGAGTGTAACTTGGCCTGGATGAACAGTCTGCCTGGCACCTGACTTGGGGGGCTAGCATAGCTGAAAGACTGATGTCTTCAGAGAAGAGCAAGACATGTTGAGCCAACGCATTCTTACTCACACCATCTTTCAACTCTTTTGCCTGGTAAGGAACCCATAGTGTTACACTTGGACACATTGGAAGTCCCTTTAGGAAAATGTGGAAGATGGTGCTGCATGGTACCGAAGTAAAAAAGGAAGTACAAAACCCACCTAACTCAGGCTGCGATCGTGAATAGCATGCCAATTTCCTTAACCTCTTAAGCAACCCAGATTAGGTCAGGGTTAGGACATACTAAATAGACACATTTTCATAAAACACAAGGTGTTACATTTCAAATAAAGTCTCATTCGTCTTTTCAGTAGAAAATTCTTCTTCTTCTTCTTCAAAAAGCTTGACATTAACCAAGCCAATGATCTGGTAGGTTTACTTAATTTGAAAACCATCCATGAATATTCTATGAATACTATGAAGTTGCAACTGATAATTATAATAATTATAACTGATAGTGAGAACCTGCAGACTGCGGTTTATGCCATGCTTTGCTACTTAACTTTCACTTGCTGTTTGTGGTTAGATTCAGGCAGTAAAAGCATGCTTATAGGTGTACCCGGTGTGATACACTGTGATGTCAAGTTTCTGTATGTGACTTGAAAGTGACACCAGTCTCACTATTGTTGCTAGAAGTGCACCAAGACACAAACACTCTGTGCTGACAGAGAAACCTGTTTTACTTTTTAGTTCTAAGGGAACTTTTTTGGGAAAAGGTTGCAGTGCAGAGCTGGGAGTAATTTCATATTTATGTTAAATAACTATAAACTCAAGCAAATTTACCTACCTTCAATTTTCTCCCACTTTTTGCTCTTTCACACTAAAGTAATACAAGGACAGCAACCACCCTGTAACTATCCTTCTGGATTCAGCAACCGATTGCAAGTAGTTGCAGTCACAACCTGGTTGCTCAGAGGTGGAGCATGCAACACCCTCAACCGCTTTTAACCTGAAGGCAAATGCAGAAGGTGCCTGGTTGAAGGTAACTAGTCTCCAAACAATTGTGGTCCACCTCAGACCACTGTCTACAAACTGGGGTCATTTGTAGACAGATTGGTGTTGGTGAAGGTTTGCAAGTAGTTGCCGTCTAATTTATAAACACAAACAAATTGTCAACATGTCACAGTCAGTCTTAATCATTCTGCACCAATGAGCATAACTCGTCTGTGATAGGAAGACTCAAAACAAATGGTTGCCAAGTGGTTGTATTGTGGAGCATGGCTAACACACATAGAGACAGCCATTCATTTCTGTTCCCACAGCCTGCAAACTCAAACTCAGTTTACCGCAGAGTGAGAGAGACATGATAGAGAAATCTGACTCTATGTATAATATCATAGCACATGTCTCACTTTGCACTAATGCCTGTAATAAATATTCATGAGTATCATTGAAAAGATTAACAAGTGAAGCATACCACAGGGAATTTATTTGTCAGGCAGCATATCATAGAACCTTTGAAGCTACAAAAGAATTTACTTTCTACCAGTACTTGGTTATGAGAGTACCTAGAGCATATTTCTTCTCATAATATTATTTCTGAATGTGAGTGTGTTAGCAAAGAATGTGCTCCAGTTTACAAGTTTCATCACTTAGAAATGATGATATAAACAACTGGACATTCTTTGGCTGTGAGATTTGAGATGATGAAGAGAGAAGTGGAACGTGTTTTCTTTGGACGATTAATCTGGAGTTCAGAAGAATGACATGGGCACGGACCTTGTGTTTTCAGACGTTTCTCTGCTTTACTTCATTTTTTTGGGTTTGGTTCTAGAAAGGCTTTGGCAGCTGTCAGATATAAAAATATTGAATGGGGGGAAAATCTACTGGCTGCAGATACAAACAATGAAAATTTGAGGTGATGCTGAAGAAAACCTGGTGCTAAAAAGGGAGAAAGTGAAGCTCATCTATAAACCACATGTATGTAATGCACTACTAATCAACAAGACAGCCCAGATTCAAGTCAATGTTGCATCAAGAGTAGAAGTATTAGGAGTCAAATATAGAGAACTAGTATAACCCCAACTCCAATAAGTTGAGATGCTGTTTAAAATATATATGAACACAGAATGCAATGACTTGCAAGTCTACAAATTGTGCAACATTTTCAGAATAATGCTGCGCTCCATTAAAAACAGGCATGATTCTGTTATGGAAATCATTGCATGGGCCCAGAAACACTTATGAAATCACTGTCTGTGAACACTGTTGCTATCCACAAATACAGTTTAAAGCTCTATCATACGGTGGCCCTGAGAGGCCAAACGGACTGCAACTTAAGAAAACACCAGCAATAAGGAAAACGCTGCAAAAGCACACAAAACACAACGGAAATGGGACAAAAGAAAATGTAAATAGAGAAAAAGAAATGAGAAATAGAAAAAACAAAAATGGAAATAGGAAAAAACAGATTTCCAAAAGCACAAGGGAAGTGTTTCTGGGGAGACAATAACCCGACGGACCAGTTGCAGGAACCAAAACATGCTAGGTAAGTGTGTTTTAATCTCATGATTCATATAATACTGATTTTTAGGCTAATAGTTAATCTAACACACTTACCTCTCATCTTATCTTTCCTCACAAAACCCATTGATCCTCCACTTCATTTAAGTGTCTCCTAGCGCAATTCTTAGCATATTTTGGTTCCTGCAACTGGTCCGTCATGTTATTGTCTCGCCAGAAACACTTCCCTTGTGCTTTTGGAAATCTGTTTTTTCCTATTTCTGTTTTCTTTTTTCTGTTTTTGTTTTTCCTATTTCTGTGTGTTGTGTGCTTTTGCAGCATTTTTCTTATTGCTGGTGTTTTCTTGCGTTGTAGTCCGTTTGGCCCTTCAGGGCCACCATACTATCACGCAAAAATGAAACTGCCATTTTCTCTGTGCTAAACCTCATGAGTAAAGTAGAGAACTGTTCCCTACCAATTCCATATGCAGTAGAGAACCGCACATTGTGCTTCTGGAAGGGCATCATCAGTGCTGAAAGGCATACAAAGGTTTTAGAGCATCATATCCTCCGATCCAGATGAAGTCTTTTTCAGGGAAGAGCTCGGATATTTCAGCAGGACAATGCTAAATCACATACTGGACCTATTGCAACAGCATACCTTCATAGTAGAAGACTCAAGGCTCATGAATGGGCCCGCCTGCAGTCCAGACCTTTCACCAACGGAAAACATTTGGAACACCATGGAATTAAACGTATGACAAAGAAGACCCAAGACTATTGAGCAGCTTGAATTCTCCGTTGGGAATTTTCAAAAGGAATAAGAAAACATTCTTCTCCCAAAAGTCCAGCAGCTGGTCTCCTCAGTTCCCAGACGTGGTTAACGGAAGGATGCTAGACAGTGGGAAAAATGTCTAGCATCAAGTACAAAATTAGCTCATATTTTTGTTAAAGTGGTACATTTTCTCAGTTTAAACATTTGATGTGTTTCTTATGTTCTGAATTTAAAAAAAGACTTGCAATGTAAACCACTGCATTATGTTGTTATTTAAATTTTACAGAGCATCTTAACTTTTGTGAGAGTGGGAGCGTATGATACATATATTAAAAAAATAGAATAAAAAAATGGAGAAATAAGCAGTTGTAAGCTTCCAGGCAGCTGGACATGCTGACAGGTGTAGGTAGCAGAGGTCTGAATAAAACTGGTTACAGGATGACATGAATGCAAAAACACATAGGATATGAATGATGCAACCGACTGTGGTAAGTTGGAAGGTATGCACTGTGTATACTGTGAGGTGATTTGGAAATGAGAAACACATGAAGTGTGTTTCAGAGAAAGAAAATCTGAGGACATCTGAAGGGTGGACAGAAAGTCACTCGACACAGTGTCAGTAATTGAATTCAGTCCACTGTAGAAATCCACAGCAGATCATTCTTAACATTAAGATTGTAAAATTAGAACATATGATGTTTTGGGGGGATACTTGTAGTTTGAACGTGTAGTTAATGTTTTTATGGGGCTTCTTTTAAATGGTAAATGGCCTGTATTTGTATAGCGCCTTATTAGTCCCTAAGGACCCCAAAGCGCTTTACACGTTCAGTCATCCACCCATTCACACACACACTCACACACTGGTGATGGCAAGCTACATTGTAGCCACAGCCACCCTGGGGCGCACTGACAGAGGCGAGGCTGCCGGACACTGGCGCCACCAGACCCTCTGAAGGCCACCAGTAGGCAACAGGGTGAAATGTCTTGCCCAAGGACACAACGACCGAGACTGTCCGAGCCGGGGCTCGAACCAGCAACCTTCCAATTACAAGGTGAACTCCCAACTCTTGAGCCACGATCGCCACGATTCAAGTCTTTTAAGTCAGACTTGAATTATTTCCTAAAGTAAATCTAAGAAAAACATTCATAAGATGATTTTATTTAAAAAAAAAAAATCTTTTTTTTTCAGTTCCAGAGATGCCTTTATAGCAGAAAACCATTACCAACATTACCATCAATATTAGATCCTCTCCACCAAACCTCTGTCAGACAATCATGTTTATTATCTACACACCTCTCCACACAGATAATGTGCAAAATAAACCTCAGTGCCTCTTAATCGATTACTCTCTCTGTGATGAGTGGAACTTGTTGTATAGTCTTGCAGTTGCATAAGGGCTTAGCCATGGTTAGGGTTAGGTTGTATTTTCACCAAATGCTCAAGATGCTACGTTCCAAATGAACTTTCATGTGATTTTTTAAATGTTTTTGTGTGTTTTAAGACTTCAGGTATTTATGCCAAATAGGTGACAACAGCATATGAACCTAACTTTAATGTTAAACAGGTCACTAGTGCTCTGTCAGTCACTTTCACTGCTCTGCACATGGTACACAGCTATGCATCATCAAAGAATTCACTTTCCCCATCAGTCACTCTCACTATTGTTGGTCATTGTAAACTCATGTTGCTGTGCATGTGGGCATACAAACTGGAATTTTAGTGCACCAGTCCATTCAAGTTCCTTGATTCTCACTCTTGTAAATGTCTCTAATATCAGGAGTCAGTTTCAGACTCCAGTTGAGATGACATCTAATACTGTTTGAGGAAAAGACCGAAGGAATCATACTGTTACTGTTTCTTACTGTAACGGTTTGCATAAGCAATTCTAATGTTTCAGATTTTACTCATAAATGTGTGATAAGTTGTAACTCACAGAAGTATTTAGCTTTTGGAAACTAATGTAAATATCTTGTGAGGCTTTGGGACAACTTTGAGCATGGGAAAATAACTGATTATGTCAGCAGGGTTATCTCAGTCAGCCAGCTCGTGGGATGGATAATATTGTGGCTGCAAAAACTACAGATATGTAAAGCAATGATATTTGACGTCAGGACTCAGGCCTCTGACAAGGACACAGATATGAGGGGTGGGCTACAGACGTCTGCTAAACCCATTGCTTTTATAATCTTTACCTTTGACAGGCTCAAGTGATATCGTGAGCGATATTTCACTTTATTTATACAATGTGCGTACGGCAATAAGCAGCGCAGCAGCAGACTAAACTAGATGAAACATTTTCTCAAGCTCAATGAGGACGTTTGGAGCGTAAAATAGGACATGATCCTGACACATTTAGTGGTGCAGTCTGAGGAGCGATACAGCTGTTGTACCGATGATGAGGATACCTGTCAATTTTTGCTCATACCTTTACTTCATTCTATGCACGAGTAAAATCGCTTGTATTCAGTGGATTCATTTTAAGAGACAGTCAAAAAAAAGGATTTAAAAAAAAAAAAAACTACAGATGGCAGACTGACTTTTCCTAACTCTTAGATCATATAAATACTTGATTTTAAATGATTAGCTTTTAGTGTGAAATGAAAAATAATGTTAATGTGCAAGTTTAATAAATTGAATTCAGTTTATGTTTTCTTTTCTTCACACTCTGTTGCACATTTTAATACATAAAATATTTATTTCAAACAGCTGACTAGCAGAGCTTTGTTTTTGATCCTGAGGTCATGACCTTTCAGGTAGTGTCCAACTTACTCACCTACTTGGATATTTTATTTTTGACCTTTTGAACCTTTGAGCATGTATCCAACATTGCTTTATATTGTCCACTTACTTTCAAATAAACTTTTCCCTTTCAGGATTCATTATAGTTTTTCTTCAGCTCTCATTATTTATGCTGATTTACAGAATTTCAATCTATTAATTGTAAAACTTGATGGCCTACTTAAAGGCACTCTGAATCAATTAACCACTCTAGTTTTAGCAGTGAGTAAGGCACTGATAAATGAAGTTTTTAATGGTTTGAAATCCAAGGCTGTATAGTGCTTAAAAGGAGGGTTTTGGCCTTTCAGCACCTGCTAGAGAGCAGCCTCCACTGTCCATCTGGAAGAACCAGAGATATCTTCATTGTCAGCAAGGAGAACACTTCCTATCAGTTCTATCAGTCTGGAGAATCTCTGGCCTCTAGTAAACATGCAGTGTTGTTTCCTCCTACAAACAGATGTAATTTCACAAGCTACCTCCATCTCTTCAGAGCACCGTAAATCTCCCGGGTCCTGCTTCAGTATATGGGAAGTTTTCATAGCCCCGTCCTCTAAAAGCAGTTTCATAACAGCTACAAATGGCACAGTAAAAACAGGACAACCGTGTTACTGGGCTGTAGTGACAGACAGCATCCAAGCAGTTTACACTGGACTGGGACGGACATAAACACACTCTCTGCCTCTGTGCTATCCGCTCTGGGTATCCCTCTATCCTTTCTGGAGTGGTTCTCAGCAAAACTCAACAGTAGTGGAGGGGTCAGAGGTTAAATATGTGACCTGACCTTGTCAGGATGTGTCGTGGGGTTGCCGTGACGAAAGATAAGACTACACTGCTGCCCAGGCCCTGTGATTTTTCTGAAGCCACATCAGGAACCTGGACTGTGTTGGCCTCCTGAGTATTTATATAAATATCATCAGTCTGCTATGGAACTCCCACAGCACTTATCTCCACAGTGTATATACATATATATATAGATAATATGTGAATACATGTCTGTCTAAAAGCATGTAAACCACAGTTAGCTTTCTCCATATGGTTTTAGGGTAGTTACTCTTGTCCCTTCTGTTTCCTCTTTTGGTCAATACTGCAACCTTCCTGCAAACTCAATGCATGAAACTCTTGTTGGCCATCAGCCGCTAGTAACGTTCTTCCATAAACAAGTCTCCCCCATGGGAGATGTGTTGAGAAGACCGATCATTTCTGGGTCTTAGACAGAGCATGAAAATGATCTGCTGCACAGAGAGTTTATTGCTTTTGATCATTCCCAAATCTTATCCCTCATTTAAATGTTTATAGTGACAAAACACAAATACAACTTTATGATGTTCAGTTACAAAAACAAAAAAATCCCACAAAATACAGTAATAATTAACTGGATAAAAATATAGAATGTACCAGGATACAGATGCGTTAAATATGCTACAAAAAATAGGCAGTGACTGCCTCTACTTTTTTCTTACTATTTCTTTGCCATATATGATATGATAGAGTGAAAGTGTGAGATTTGGATTTTATAACACAGACAAAATAAACAAGCTCATCTTAAAGTTGTTGAAAACTCTAATAGAAACATGCAGGATAGTAAGTACACAGTCACATTTACAGTATACATACTATATACAGTATATATACAGTAATTTATATAGGTATAAGCTGCTTCTGAGCAATAAAGACGTGCATGTAGACCTTTCATCCTTTACTGCAGAAGTTGTGCAAGTCCTACAAGAAAAACCTGATTTTAATCTCGTTGTAGAAAGAAGGAAATCTAGAAAGGTGAGCAACAGCCGGTGTAAACAGGTCATTTGAAGCATTCATTTGATACAATAAAAGACCAAAGAAAGTGATTTAAAATAGTCTTCAGTCATTTTTTTCTGGTCTTTTTATTGTTTTTATTAAAGTCATCATTAGCGGAATCAGTTTGACCTCTGTTATATCGAGGTGTATTGTCTCATACCCTGATACTACTGCTGCTGTGTGTTGTTAGCAGCGCTAGCCTTGACCTTGACAACCAAGCAGCCTGCCATCACACCTCATTAACATTAACAACAGTCTTCCTGGTGTGAACTGTTGGCTATGGGAACCTTCTGGACTTTTATGACTCCAATTGGCTGTCAGGTTCTAACATGTGGATAGAGGAAGTTGTATTATCTTCACTGCTAGGCTAATGGTAGGCTGCATTCATGCTAGAAATGCCTCACAGTGTGCAGTGGTTAACACCCACGCCTCTGAACACTGCTGTATCAAATTCTGTCACACCTTTTGAGAGACCGTTGTCAGAACTTGCACCCTTGTACTTGGAGCACTTAACACTCTTAATACTGATGATAATAACTGGGCTGAAAAGGCAATAAAATGTGTAAATGGTGGCCTTTTATTATCATGATGAATACTATAAAAAAGGCGATTTATTTTTAGCTCTGTGTGGTGTAGTATTGAGTAATTTGATTGCATTTTGAAGTTTTTCATCTGTTTATCTATCTATCTATCTATCTATCTATCTATTTCTATGGAGTTTAAAATTCACACTTCATGTAGCAATTCTTATATTGCTACACTATCAGTTTGTGATTAAATAGGGCAAGCAGGCATTTACACACAATCTGTTTGTGATAATACAACAGTTAACTGTGATAAATCTGTGAAACTTGCAAATTTCTTGCTATCTACGAGCACAGTAATTCACATTAACTAGTTACATTCAGATTCTAACCAGAACCTTTATATTGGAATATAACCGGTATATCTGGACACAAATCTATAAACATTCAAACCTACGGTCAATTTAAAATTCACCAGCTAACATAACTCCATACATGTCTTGACATGACAGTACCAAGAGAGAACTCACACAGATCTCAGATCATGCAAACTCTGCACACAATGGCCCCAGGCTGGATCTGAACCCAGGGTTTGAACCTGGAACCTTGTTGCTAACTACTGTACTGCTGCCTGTCTGATCTATATCCTGCAAATCAAGTCAAACAACATTTTTTCAACACAGGGCATCTCACCATTGTGTACAAGGTATATTCTGGTGTCTGTGCCTTAGTACCAGCTGTGTCCATATTAGCCACTGAGGGATAACGGTCCGTGTTACAGACCTACAAAGTCTGTGGTAGGAAGTTGAATGATTGTGACAGCATGAGCTAAGATTATTAGCCAGGTTTCCCTTGCCTTTGATTTTTGTGTTGTTCTCATACTAAGACTAAGGACCTAAAGTAGTTGGTTAGGGTTAGGAAAGGACTGGAGTTTGGCTTAAAATATGCCCTTCCACAAAGCTGGCTGTTCATACTGAAAAATGACAAGTTGGGAGTGACATCATCGCACATTGCTGCAATGGACGCCTTGTTCACAACTGATACACAGTAGACTGGCTCAGTAAACTCTTTATTTGTCGTAGTAAATAGCGAATTTTTGGACAGTTCATTGACCTGTAGTTGAGAAACTGAATTCTAGCTCCTTGGGAAAAACGTGCAGCTGAAGATCTGGATCCCCATAAAATGATCTTTGAAAAGATCCTGCTGGAAGCAAGCTGTATTTTCTTTCAGAGTGAACTGAGGTTAGACAATACTCACCAGAGAAGCTTTGTGCAAAAAGTGTTCTTTGCTCCTGGGGTGTAACAGGATGGCAGAGTTGGCAGAGTGTACTGTCATGAGGGTTTTCTCATGATGTTGGTCATGTGGGTGCGGAGGCCAGAACTGGAGGAGAAAATATAGAAAATGGGACAGAGGGCAGGGGAGGGAGTATGTCAGAAGAGGGTGGTGTACTGTGGGGTGGAGGGGACTGAAGATTGACTGAATTGCAAAAAGAGAGTGAAAGAGGGAGAGGCAGAAGGGAAGAATGTAGGGAATGAGTGAAGGGTAGAAAAGAGGAGGAAATAAGTAGAGAGGGAAGGAACGGACTGAGAAAAGGAATGAGAGGGTGGTATGGAGTTATAAGTGGCAAGAAGAGAAGCAATGTAGGGATGTTGAAGAAGGCACATGGAGGTAATAAGAGGTTGGAAATAGGATGGAGGGAGTTCAACATACTTTCAGGCAACTGGGACGTGTGCTCGTAACAGTTTCTACATAAAGGCACCCTTATTATATGTCAAAAACAGCCAAAAGGGAACCCAGGAAAACAAACAAGGTAACCAAAGCTTATTTTCTCTTTGGTTATCTCCTCAAGGTTAGCTAGCGTTAAAGCAAGGCTAAAAAAGTGAAAGCAGAGAGGTCACCATCTGAAAACCTGACAGAAGGAGACTCTGGGGGAATGCACTGTACTCAGCTGAATTTCAAGAACCTGCTGAGGAAATGTAAAAGATTTTAGTGGTGTTTAAAAGAAGATAGCACAAATGGGGCCCTGTTGTAATCAGCCCTGTAGAGGAGAAGTAGTTGAGGTGGGGGGGGGGGGGGGCTCAAGAAGCTTTGAAACACGGGGTTTCGGGATCAGCCATCAGCTGTAAAAAAAACCCATGAGGGCCGAGCCTGTTTTATTCTGCCATAAAAAGGGCCTCCTGCCGCACGGTGCTGTGTACACAAACACCTTTTATGTAAAGTCACCAAACTAGAAGTGATGTTATTAGGAATGCACAAAAAATTATATTGTTTCCACTTCAAAGCGGAGGGAAAATCTGCTCTGAGGAAATTAACTGCATGCTCATAAATGCGAGCTTTGAGTGAGAAGAACAGCAGCAGTGGCATTTATGCCTGTGAGCTGACTTTGTTTATGAGTTTGGCTGTTAAAAAAAGGAAAAAGGAAAAAAAGAAGAAAGAGATTTAGTTTGGGAATGCACCATGCTTTACTTCATACATTTTTGAGAGTGCTACCTGTGCCCACATGGCAGCATACGGTGACCTTCAGACCAGGCTTGAATGTTGTCACAGCCTCCTGAGTCATATTAAAACTTAAAGCAGGGAACATTACTATAAATACTACATAATATAATGGCTAGTTATGCAAACCTTACATTACCTTACCTTACAGTGGGGATGTTTCCATTGAAAGCATCTAAATTTAAAAATCAAATATACTACAAAAGTAGTATATAACATGTTTTTTTGTCTTTGCTTTTATTGGCTAGTTAGGTTTAAGCACTAAAAATAACTTGGTTAGGATTAAGAAAAGATTGTGACTTGGGTTTAAGCTTTAGTATCAAACCTGATCATTGATCATCTGACACCTTGTAGTTACAAGAGCAAAACAGCAGCTTTGACAATTCAACACGAACTGAGCTTTTGAGTATTAGTGATTCAAACTTTTTTTTACTCTTGGATATGATGCCCAGTATATACCTACCTGCTGTTTAAACAGTGTTTGCAAAGCTACCACAGCAGAACTAAAACTTTGATGTCATGCAAAATGAAAAACATGCATCTCTACTTTCAGTCACCTCCATAATGGCTGAAATGTATTAACACCTAAATGACAGATTAATGTGAAAATCCCCTCTGATCATTCTCATTAAGGGAAGTAAAAAATATCTACAGTTAAGCTACGCTAGCTTGAGGAGACTGCTGTTTATATTTGCAATAAATAAAATATATATAATGTTAGTACAATGCACCACAGCAGCCATATTAATGGTCAGATAATTACATCAAGGCAAAGCTGTGTTGAGGTGAAGCCTAGGAAACAGTTAGCAGCTACAGCTGCCTTTGTCAAAATCCACCTGTCAGTCAAAGAGGCCACCGCCATTAGTACTGCAGTCTCTGAGCTTTACGAGTATCCAAATAATTGAGTTGCATGTGTTGAAAATAAAAAAAAACTTGTTTGGTACTTTTTTGTGGCAGTCTAAAAAGGTAGCCTAAGGGGAGTGACTCACTGCCACAATCTAAAGTGGACATCAGAGGAAATGCAATATGTGACACTTCCATGTTACACGATGGATTGAGGTTGCTGTTGAGAATAAATGTGGTGGAGCTCACAATAGTTTCTGTGGTTTTTGTCTTCCTCAATATGTACCCACTGGGCTCTCTTTATAAACCTAACCGCACCTCCCTGCTCTCTCTGACAGCTGGTTCTTCTATTTGCTTTCCACTGTGGCTATTTTAACGAGCATGTACACATTTCATAGAAACAGTACTTCTTAGATTCTACAGCATAGCCTTTGGTGTCTTTATGTTCTCATTTTGAACTGTTAGCCCATTAGACTTTTATACAGGAAGTATCCCAGCAATCATTTATTTGCTGTCTCAAAGGTCTGAGGGAATGTTTCCAAACATTTAAAACATTATTATTTTGAATCCATATCTCTTTTCTTGGGAAACTGGGATTTCTTCCTATTAATAAAGTTGAATCTTAAACACACAATCTTAAAAACAATATAATTGTCCCAATGTTATTGTTTTTGCAGATTGCTTTTAACAGGATAACATTTCCTCCTAAAAGCAAAGGTTGAGGGAAATGTTACACAAAAGCAGTGTTTGCACAGCAGACCTGGGGATATACCTTTGTACAATGTCAGGAAGAGGACATTATGTGCCCTACAATCAGTCCAGTAGGGTGTTTCAGTGGTTTGAGATAATGTTATAGCTGGATTTGGGCAGGAACTTTAAAGCCATCCCGGGTGCTTTGACCTCCACCTGGACTTGGACAGAGCACTTCTTGGATTAAATGGTTCATCCAAAATACATTTTTCTTTGACGTTAGCTTGGTTATGGTTAAATCTCAATTACCACTGAGGCATAAAAATGAACAGAAAAAATCCTCTGTATGTAAAAACTTGATCCAACACAGATGCTTTTCTCTTAGGAAAATGTCATCTATGGACAGGGATTTTTATTCCTACTTTTCCATTACACTTTAACACAAAGAAATACTTCTGCAGTTTCAGTGATGAAAGAGTCTCTGATTTAAAGTCCTCCTGGCTATTTTTAAGCTTTAAGATCATTTAAAATTAAATGTTTCTTTGTGACCATAAATACTAATCTGCTTTAAAACTCAGTACAGGTACAGAGACTGATATCTAATATCTCTATGCAAGTTGGGCATTTAAAGATAAAATAAACAATTTTCAGTAACTAAAAGAAAGATTTCAAATGAAGTCACACAAATATTGGCATCCACCTTTCCACGAAGCTGGATGTTAATCAGTCTAACTCTAATTTGGCCGCCGATGACCTGGATTGACGATTGAGACAGCCTCAAGTGGACAATACAGCATCTACAGTTTTTTCCACCATTACACTGACATTCTCTAGCTCTCAATTTTGTCGCCACTTGGTGCACGTATACACCAAGTCAAGCATCAGAAAAGGAGATTAAGGACTTTTTGAGTTCTCTATCACTATCTGTGCTTAACCTCACCCTTGACTATCAAAACATGCAGTTTTTCTGCAAAAAATGAATCACATTAAAACATTTACATTTTCTTCCACAAAATACCTTTTGATTTGAAGTTTGAATCATGACTAAGACCTCACAGGGTTAAAATCGGATGTTCTTTTATTTTTAAAACAGAATCATGGGATGGGTTTTTTTTGTGGGTCACATTCATTGGTTTTAAGTCTGTGTTTTCACGGGATTTGCAGACCAAAAGAACTAAAAACATCCTTAAATCTGTTAAATATAGATTTTTGGATACTCAGTTAAGAACTGAACTAAGGTCACAATAACAACAGCAGCGAGTGTCGGATTTTGTAACTGATGGTGCAGCTGAGAGGGATCTGTTCTTTCCTTGTTTTTGCCTATTTCTCGTGTTATATGACAGCTTTACATCTGACAAGTGGCCCAGACACAGAATAAAGCAGAAACCAAGTATTCAGTGTGTTCACGTGCATGTGATGAAAGAGACGAGGATTACAGTTTAAGGCCAAACGTCTACATTTCCCTTATACCATCTGCTGCCCGAGGCTACTTTAGCCAACTAAAGTCCAGCTGTATGTACATAATGCTTACGTCCAACACTGTGTGCATAATAAAAAATGCTCATCTTTCACTGTTGCTAGGTAGAAGCATGTTCTATTTAGTGTGATTTTCTGTAGTCAAGCAGCAGCATTTGCTATTTTTGAATATTCCAGAGTGAGAGGCCCAAGGGCTGACATCTCTTTTTTTCATCATATGATTAAGCTCCCAGTGCTGTGTTTGGATGTCCCCTCTCTCTCTATTTTTTCACAAACTGCATATTTGTGTGTTTACTTCCAGAGGGCTCAAAGCGAGGAAACCCTTCCAGATAGATCTGCAAGGGCGTAACCAAAACTCAGGGGATAGCCGGCAAGTGAGAACACGTCCTGTCAGAGAAAAGCAAGCTACCAGGTGATGTCCTCATGGACAAACACGTGACTCACATCCATGTACTGTAAAACTATACATGTCGATGTAATGAGCAACAGTGTAAATAAAGGAGCAATAAATTCTCTGTTTCCACGCAGATGTTTGCACTTGTTCTTCTGGAGTGTAAAGATGTTTGTATAACACTAAAGAGTAGATGAAATGCGCTTTAATTCAAATGCCATCACACTGTTTCTGGACCAGCTCTAATCCACTTTGTTGGTGTGATTGTTCAGCTAAGGTTCAGCTGAGATTTGTTGCTGTGATTGAATAAAGTGAAAGAAGATAAGCTGCCTTTTATATGGTGACAACAGTACTATTGTACCAGCTGGCCTGATGCAGTCCAATGACAACATCTACGTGTGTGATGTTATTCAGGACAGAGGCATGCCAGGTGTTTTCTTTATAGCTCTGAGTGTAGCCTCATCCCAGGTGCTGTTCAAAGGCCTGCCACGAGCTGAATAGACAGCATAATGTGACAGTACAGGACTTTTCCCTGAGCTGAATTAAGTCCACATATACGAGAACAAATCAAAGCTAATAACAACCAAATCTGAAAGACTTCAGTGCAAATATTGTTTGTTTTTAATTTATATAAAACTGGTCCAATCCTGGGACTGGACATAAACTACTACAGTTTCACCAAAGCTGCTTTCATAGGTGTCCTTTGCCATGCTGCTGCATTCTGTTTTCCTCCACTTTTCCTTGAAAGACAGTGTATCTCAATTCACTTCATTTTCATTCAGTGTATTGATTGAATGATTAGTTGAATTGTGATTAAAATTAAATATATAAAATCAAATCAAATAAAAAGACATGTTTCTTTTTTAATAAACTTTGATGAAGTCACTTTAGCTCCTTGAATTGACTGTAGTTTTGACTTCGTGCCATATAAATTAACTTGATTTTGACTATTTTTTCAGTTTGTGATCTTAACTGAAATTATTGTGACCGAATAAATGGATGTTCATCTGTTTTGATAGCTTTTGAATATCAAGCTTTGGCTGTTTGGCTAGAATTGGCATACACTCTGGGTCAAGGATTTTGTATTAACACCACAGGTAACAAAGTTAACATGTTGCCTCAGTAGAATTTTAATGCCGTGTGTGGAGTTATGAGTGAGTGTTACAAAATGGGGTTATAGTGATGGGTTACCTCAGACTGTAACCACGATAACCAACTCATGATTCAGTAGTTGTTATCATATAAAGTTTAATGGCAAACTTGATAGAGTACCAAGGTTCTTTAGATCCATGGCTCACTTACAAGATCAAGAGTTTCATAGTCAAACACATGTTCAGAGCACTACAGTCCATATATTGTTCCTCCTCAACCATATATATTTGGACACTGACACAAGCTTTTTTTTTTTTTCCTGTTTACTGAAACATATTTTGATTACAGTTATATAAAAAAGTAATGTGTAGACTCACCTTTTGTGGGTATCCACATTCAAATTGGATAAAGGATTTGGGAGTTTCAGGTCCTTAACATGTGCAGTCCTTTTTTTGAAAGAGACTGAAAGTAATTGGACAAATGATTCAAGGGGTATTTCATGGGTATGGGCAATTCCTTTGTTATGTCATTATCAATTAAGCAGATAGAAGGCCTGGAGTTGATGTGAGGTGTGGTGCTTTCATTTGGAAGATTTACGGTCAAAGGAGCTCTCAATCCAGGTGAAACAGGCCACCCTTAAGCTGCGAAAACAGAAAAACATAAAATAAATTGCTGCAATATTAAGAGTGGCAAAATCTACAGTTTGGTACATCCTGAGAAAGAAAGCGAGAAAGCACTGGTGAACTCGGCAACGCAAAAAGACCTGGAGGCGTGGAACAGCTCATGATCCGCATCATACCACATCATCTGGAAAACACGGCGGAGGCAGTGTGATGGATTGCGTATGTATGCCTGCCAGTGGCACTGGAACACTAGTATTTATTGATAATGTGGCACAGAACAGAAGCAGCTGAATAAATCCTGAGGTGTTGGGAGACATAATGTCTCTTCAAATCCAGCTAAAAGCAGTCAAATTGATCTGGCGGCGTTTCATAATACAGTTGAACAATGTCTCAAAACACACAGCCAAAACAAGCCATAAGTTTATTAAAGCAAAGAGGTGGAATATTCTTGATCTGAATGCAATTGAGCATGCATTTCACTTGCTGAAGACTAAACTTTGGACAGAAAAGGCTCACAAACAAACAGCAACTGAAAGCCACTGCAGTAAAGGCCTGGCACAGCATTCAAAAGGAAGAAACCCAGCTTCTGGTGACATTCAAGACTTCAGGCTGTCATTGCAAGCAAAGGGTTTCCAACCAAGTAATAGAAATGAACATTTTTTTCACTTATTTAATTTTTTTTGAGCCCCTGAAATGAATGGATTGTGTGTGTGTTTAAAATGCTTTAGTTCCTCACGTTTTTATGCAATCTTTTTGTTCAGCGAACAAAATTAAAGTTGAAAGTCTGTATTTCAACTGCATCTGAGCTGTTTCATTTAAAATTCATTGTGGTGATGTACAGAACCAATGGGCTCTGTCCAAATATTTATGCACCTAACTGTATGTAGTGCATTCCCAGCAGCATACAGCCACACCTGGCAGTTTTGGGTGGCAAATAGAATTTCCCTTGATTCCCTGAGATACTTCTGTGTGAGCTTGAAGGAAGACTTGATAAGGGTATTGTGGTGAACATGAAAGAAGAGCTACACAACGGGAATTTCTAAAAGTATTTTCTTTTCTGTGAATTCCCATTTCAAAGTTTCTTTGTAGTTCTATCCTCAATGCTTTTCCCATATATCACATAACACATTCACTACAAAAGGTGGGAAAAGTTCTGTGATTTCTTAAAACGAAGTTCAAAAGTATTTGTTTTTTATAACAAAACCAAAGATTGCGCTTCATCTTTTCCGACTTATTTGATTTCAAGTTAGCATGATATAATTTGAAAACACCCGTATTTATGTTCAGTTTGTTATGAGCTATCATGTCACCGTCACCTGATTAGATAAACTGCCATATTTATAGAAGCATATTTTCCATCTGTATGTCATGTTTGACTGCACAGTTATTTTGATAAGAAGATTTGTTCCTTCTTGTCTCCTGTATGGTATTATAATTATGTTGTAATCCAGCAAAACAAACAAAAATACATAAGTAAGATATGAGCAGATACTGTAGTTACAGGTCAGCTGCGTTCTGTTAACAGTTTGCAGACATTATCCTGTCAGAATTTGTGCGCTGCAAAAAGCAGGGATTTCGTGAACTGAGTATTAAATACAGGAATGCTTTCTTATGTCAAACTTGCTAAAAAGTTTCTCATTGCTGTTTTGTTTACATTATTAGTCTCATTTTTATTTGAAGAATTTCAGTCAAGATGTATTTTTCAGCATAGCACCAAAGCAGTGGTAGTGAAGTGTTACAACCAGTAAGTACCAATGATCTTCGGCCTCTGACAGTAGACTCATCTCTGTGCTTGTCCTGTTAGACCTCAGTGCAGCATTTAATATCGCTGACTGCACTCTCGCCACAGAGATTAAAACACAGTGGATATTAAAGGAAATGTGGTACAGTGGTTTGGATCATATCTATCTGATAGACTCCAATTTCTTCGCTTGCAAAGTTAGTTGTGGAATTCTACAGGGTTCTGTGCCAGGACCAACATATTTTTAGCTTTAATTACCTTGGCAGCCAGTAACACCACGAGGACTCTTGGAGTTATTTTTGACCAGGGTATGTCCCTCAATGTGCATATTAAACAAATATGTAGGTCAGCTTTCTTTCATCTGTGTAATATCTCTAAAAGCATAATTTTTCAGAGTGATGCTGAAGTGTCAGTTCATGCATTTATTACTTCTAGGCTTGACTATTGTAATCCATTATTATGAGATCACTCTAACATCTACACAAAAAGCCTTCAGTTGATCCATAATACTGCAGTGGGAGTACTAAGTGGAACTGGAATGAGAGAACATATTTCTTGCATATTAGCGTCTCCTCATTGACTCCCTTTTACAGCCACAATTGAATTTAAAATCCTTCTCCACACATACAAAGTCTTGGATAATCAGGCTCCATCATATCTTAAATACCTCATACCACCTTATTATCCTAATAGAGTTTCTGAAAATAAAATGGATGGGAGAGCCTTCAGCTATCAAGCCCCTCTTCTATGGAACCAGCTCCCTGTTTGGATTCAGGAGACCAACACGCGCTCGACTTTTAAGATTAGGCTTACAACTTTCCTTTTGATAAAGCTTTCCTTAGGGCTGGATCAGGTTAGCCTGAACCGGATTTCTGGGGTTTTGTCTCCAATACACTAAAATCTTAATCTTACAATGCAAAGAGCCTGGAGGCAACTGCTGTGAATGGGCACTTGAATTAAATTGACTAGAAATGAAGGTGAATGACTGCTAACCAGGAATATTTGAATGGTTAGTACAGCTGCAAAGAAGCACACTGCTGGCTCCAATCTTCCATTACAACGAGCAGGAAGCAGGAATAGTGCTTGTACTTAAGCCTGATATACTGTGCGTGTATATATCATAAAGCATATTAGTGTTAACAAAGGGGACAGACATGCTGCTCTGTCAGTTTAGTGTTGAAGTGGTTCTGTCTGATGTACTGCCCTCAGATCAGCATTGTCATTCCACTGTGGTCTGCTATAATTAGAGCTGCAGTGAAACTCTGACACTGGAAATATATTAATTCTGGATACAACTACTCGATACAGTTATTTCATGTTCTCATTTTATTCTTCCAGTTTCTTCTGTCTTGGCTTTTTCATCACTCTTTTTACACTGTAAATGGAAACAAAGCCCTTGTGATTTTACTTGCTAATATTGAGGTATTCCTTATGATACTGTCATTTTTATCAGCATACTGAGGATTGTAGTTGTGAGACTTGTTTCATTTACTAATTGTGAATGCATTTCAGGTGTGGAACACTGCTGTGGCAAGTGAAAAAGACTGTTTACCTTAAAGTCCTTTAATACATTTTGAGATCATCCATTCGCTTCCGCTTATCCTTTTCAGGGTCGCGGGAGCCTATCCCAGCTGTCATAGGGCGAGAGGCGGGGTACACCCTGGACAGGTCGCCAGTCTGTCGCAGGGCCAACACACAGGGACAGACAACCATTCGCACTCACTTTCACTCGCACATTCACACCTAGTGGCAATTTGGATTATCCAATTAACCTATCCCCACAAGTTGCATGTCTTTGGAGAGTGGGAGGAAGCCGGAGTACCCGGAGTGAACCCACACAAACACGGGGAGAACATGCAAACTCCACACAGAAAGACCCCGGCCTGATGGTGGAATTGAACTCAGGACCTTCTTGCTGTGCGGCAACAGTGCTAACCACCGTGCCACCGTGCTGCCCCATTTTGAGATCATTATTTATTAAAATATTAAAACAGTTTACAGTGACTGTGTGGCCAAGAACAATGTCAATGTTTAGCCAATAACAGGCTGCTGTGATTTAATGACTCCCGGTCAGTTCTTATGTCCAGAGTTGTAGTGCATTTGTTATTAAAACCAGTGTTACTGTGACTGTGTGGTGTATGGGACACACCAAGAAGAATATGTCTAAAAAAACAAAACAAAACAAAAAACTAGGCCCCTTATTGTGATATTTTTGGAGTCTATTTATTATAATGTTTGCTAAACTAACGTTGTATAAAGCGCTTTAACTTTAAATTAAGTTGGAGCTCCCATACTGTAATGTGAAGTTGATTTCACTCACCGTCTTTAAATACTGCACACAACTATAGAAAACGCCATCATTTTTCACGTTGAGGAGGAGCAATACACATACAAGTATATATGTTTTAATTTAAAAACACACAATTTGGCATTTAAGCAGACTAAAATTCAAAATCGAATTCTCTCAAACTTACACAGAAATTCCTACAGAAATTCATCACTGGTTTGGCAACCTGTCCAGGGTGTACCCTGCTTATTGATTTATCCTAACTGGAAGAGGCTGCAGCTGTAATCCTGAACAGGAGAAGTTTAGTATATGGATGGATGGACAAACAGACTCGGACCGTCTTCAGAATGCCTTTGATGGTTGTTGGAAATGTGATTGCACTCAAAATTCCCCAAATCCTTCTTAATCAAGACATCCAAAGCTATCTGGTCCTCTGTGAAACAGCAAGTGCCCCGTAAACCTTAATAACTGGTTGTGCCACACTTGGCAGCAAGAACTGCAATCGCATGTCTGTTATAACTGGCAATGATCGTTCTCCTGCTGCATAACCCAATTCTTCTTCAGGATTTTCTGGTGGAGAGAAGAATTCATGGTTGGATCAATTATAACAAGTCATCCAGGTCCTAAAGTGACTGTTGACATAATGATCTTTTTATGAAATGCTGTTAGTTTTCGCACCAGATATAATGGAACTCAAATCCTCCAAAAAGATGAACTTTTATCTCTTTGGTCCACAGAATATTTTCTCAAAAATCTTAGGGATGATCAAAATATTTTTTTGGCAAATGTGAGACGAGTCTTTTGTGTTATTTTTTTGTCAGCATTGCTTTTCATTCAGAAGTTTTTCTGGGTTAGGTTTAGGTGGCAACTACTTTTTCACATATAGGGCTAGGTAGATTTGAAGATGTTTCCCTTTAATGAACAAAATAATCATTTGAAAATGCATTTTGTGTCTTCTTGGATTATTTTTGACCAGTATTATTGGTTTTATCTGAAACGTTTAAGTGTGAAAAATATGCACTAATAAACTAATAAATCAGGAAGGGGAAAAAATTTTTACGACACTGTCCAAAGCCTGTTTTAGGAGGCTGATGAGTGACATAAATTCCAGGTCTGTCAACCAGGAGACTCTGGTTCATACTACATTGGGACCACTGTGTTTTGCACTTTTTCACTTTCATTTTCACTGGTTGGGTTTATGGACAAAAAACTGCAGCAACCCAGAATATTACAATGAGTGAATGACAGACCCACTTCACAAAACCATAACCCAGTGAAGACAACATGCTGCATACATGCTGCTACGCATGTGACAATTAAAGAACCTTGAACCTTGACAAAATGCCACTAATTGATGTCCCATGTATAAGAACAGGCTGCACATGAAAGGATGACATCATATTGCACTGAACATAATACTTGCTGCCACTAGAATATGGCTATGGAGGACAACATGGAGGATAACAGTATGTTGACAGATGACAAACCAAAATATATTTCTGCTTCACGACAGTGCACGTTTGGTGGATTTTCACTTCTCATTTTTCTGCAGTAGAAACCAGCATAGCTACATAGTTACTGATGCCTCCATTGTTAATACATGCAAATTAGCTAGACACAAATCAAGGACACTTGCAAATGTCAGTGAGGGCAGCCTGTCCTAAGGATCTGATTTGGGTGCAAATGGAACAAAGCCTTCAACCGGAGATATACTTTTTAACCACTGTTTGAATAAACATTCATCTGTGTCATAAATATAGCTAACCTCCATACCACTTGTGTTTTTGTATTCCAGTAGAGACGTTTCTGAGTTAGGCACCACGTTTGGGCCTAATCTGAGATATCAGACCCATATGTGCTCAATTTTAATTCATAGTTCTGAATCACCAGCTACCACAGGAGTCTGATGACTGAACACTGCACATAATTCAGACACTATTCCCACTCCTTTTTCCATCCTGTAGTGTTGTGCATGGACCTAATCTTTTAGGATTTGCTTCCATGTAATTTTGGAGGTTTTTGTGTCAATTCCTAAAATAGTACTGAGCTCTTGCCAGATATTTTTTTAGAACTATATTTATAACTTGGCAAACTTTTTGCTATCCTGTCTGGTATTGTGCCTATGGACTCCATCACATTGCATTAATTTATAAAGTCATAGATGATTGATGTATATGGACTCATTCACATTTACATTAATATAAAGTCACAGACTGCCTTTTGGTCACAAGATTGTAAGACCTTCTTGGGCTTCCTCCCAACATGCTTTTTATTAATCCCTGAGAGAAAAATCTTGCCAGATTCCACTTAGCTCACTCCCATGTCTGCAAACAATTAAACAATTAAACAGAACCATTCCAAGAGGAAGTTAGCCTATTATTCTGAATTACAGTTTAAGAGATTGTATTTCCTTGTCTTGTTTGCTTGACACAGTGTCTCATGTGTCCCTGATCAGCACATCACTTGTTGTTAATCAAGCTCACATTCTACTTTGACATGCTCTTCCTTTTCTAATGGGTAACATGGAGCTTTCAAAATATTCTGTCTGGCCACTTTCCAGAGAGCCAAATGAGTCTACTGTGCAGTTCAAAATGTTGTCAATAAAATCATTTTTAGAGAGTTTTATGTCTTATGTTGAGCTGCAAAATCTTTTGAAATCTGGGTTATAAGATCATATACAGTTTTGATCAAACTGCTTGCTGGGAAACGTTTTTGTTCTTGCACTGTATAACCAGAAATGTTTACCAGAAAGCAGCAGGATATCCCCAAAGCATCAGGAAGGACATCCGCAAAACTAATCAACCCTAAACCGCAGAGACCCCTAAGTGGCTGGATTCACATATCCTTATGGGTTCACCTCAGTCAGATCCTGTATCTAGCAGGGGTAAAGTCCACTAATCAGGCTTTAAGTCATCTTTATTGACCATGAATTAATTCCAAGGCCCCCCACAAATAACTTGACCGAGATGGGTGTTTAATGGCTTAATGATGGAGCAATTAATCCATCTAAGAGCTTTCTTTCTCCATTTTTGACAGACCCCTCTAATGTTCGCTGTTTTGACTTCAGAATTTTAGTATTTTTACCTACATGAAAGATGTCCACCACTGTGATCTAAACTATAATAATTACAGTAGTTAAATTGATTGACATGAAACCTTTAAATACTTTGGTAATCTTGTATTATTGTTTGTATTTATCCTGTAAAATACCCCAAAATCTACTGGACTGACTGGCATTTGATGTACATATTACTCTGGTACCAGTGTGAGGTGATTGACAGATTTGAGTAAAATATTAGCTTTTAGACTGTCTATTTGGAAATTGGAACACAGATCATGATGAATGTACCATTTAAGGTCAAAATTTCAGTTTGCCCAATGCTGACACACTCAAATAACCACTGGATGTTAATCCATAGACCTCCATCTTTAAAATGTCTCATCTGAGCATTAAATTGTAAATAAGTTTTGGTCAGAGCACTTAATTTCCTATACAGAGTAGTTTTCTTGTAAATGTATTTTGGGGAAATATTTTATTAAAGTCTAAGATTAATATTTTTGGGGGTGTGGCCTCTTTGACTGTCAGGTAGATGATTACATTTGTAGCTGCTACCTGTCAGCTTCACTTCAGCTAGAGTTCCTGAACTGGACCTCTGGACTAGCTATGGAGTTAATTGTACTCATAAACCAGTCAAGAAGTCTGAGCTCCAGTTTTGGTGAGTGAAATACTAGGATTTTATTTGGATGTTACTAAGCACAAATTAGCAGATATTTGTGTCTTTGCGAAACACCTATACAGTCTACTGATGTAGCTTGAAAACTAAGCTAGCTAGCATTACCCGGCTAGTTTTGCTTATGGGGCCAGAAGTGATAATATATAGCAGAGTGTGGTGTGCTAAGGCAAGACAGTAGTAATGGTCAAGTTAAGGCTACAAAATGCAAAACAGTAAATTAATCTGCTTTAAATTTCCACAGGAATCCATCAATTACTTGATAAATGTCTGTACAAAGTTCATCTCTAATCCAACCAAGCTTTCCTGAGTTTTTCTGATGACCAATGTTTTAAAGATCTGCTTTAAAATGCCTTAAATATGATAAGGTCAGAAGAGGAAAGCCAACATGACAGATGTGTTTCTGTCTCATTAATCATTAAAGTACCCCAGTGTGTTAGCTATGTCTACTTCTACATTAACACACTGTGTCAACAACAATGCCACAATCTGTTCCTGAAATAGACATTTTCCCGGAATCAATTCACTCAGTATCTCAGATTGGGGAATGGAGTGGTGGGAGGGAGGATGCCAGGGAGGGAGAGATGGGATCAGAGCCGGATTAGAGTGAAGCTGTAATTTACTGACTGAGGGCTGGGAAAGAGCTTCACATTATCACCACCTTTTTTTTTTCTTTGGTGATTTGAATTCTTCAAAGTGTTTTGCTTTAATGTTGAGCTATAGCATGATGGTACATGCTATAGCTTGGCAATCTTGTTCAGCTCAGTGTCTAATATTAGTGTCAGGAAAAAAACAGACCATATGGCACAATCTTGAAGATATTTCACATTTTCATCTTGAATTCAACCTTGCTCTATGAGTCATGTTTTGTTACTGGGCGTTACGTGACTCGAAAATCCTTTTTTTCCCTCAAGGCTTACAGTTTGTTAAGTCTTCAGTTAAGCATTTGTAGCAAATACCATTAATGATTTGTTTTGACATAGGCTAGAAGCTGCAGGTTGCAGACAGAAGTAATATTTAGAGTCACATGGAAGCCAGTTTACTGGGAGTCTGGGAGTTTAAGGAGATTATGATTATATTTAAACTTGTAACAGCCATCCGGCCTATTTGTGGCCACAGGAAGTACAGTCCTGTTGCTGCTATCTCGATGCAGATGCGAGCAGCTGTGCATCTTTCCTGCCGGAGATAGAGTGAAAGCACCTGGCAGCTTAAAGCTCTGGAGTTCAATCCTGATAAACAAACAAGTAAGCAAAAGGGGGCAAATCACAGTTAAGCCCAGTAAAGACGGATGCGTTTGGAATAACCCCAGGCGGCAAGTGAACCAAAGAGATCCTGACCCAACACTAGGGTCTCTGGGTTTACCAAAGTCCAAGGTCTTGGCTTATATGGGTATCCACCCAGATGCTCCAAATGTTGCTGCTGCTATTCTGGCCAGGATTTGAAAGTAGGAAAGAAACTTCACCTCAAAAATAATCAAATATTTGCAGTGAAGTATTTTATTGTTCTTCCATTTTTTTTTTTGTTCCTTCCCATTTGATCTTGCTCTTACTTGACTCCGCTTCCAGCATGTTGTAGGGTTTAAGGAAAACCTCAGTAATGCAGTGCCTTTGTCTGGTCTTATGCTGCCTTGTCCTTCTTTTGAAATCTTTTTTTTTTTTATTCTTAAGGCTCCCCCCCTCCTCACAGAGAAATCCACAGGGGTTTTTAACCATCCCACCTGCAGAGAGAATAATATCCTAAATCCATATTAGTGCTCTTTCCCAAAAGCTTTGGTCAACAGATGGTTTACCCAAATCCCCTGGACCTCCCATCCAAAGCCCCCCAGCCCCATTTGACTCTGAGCTTGGACATGTGTTGACAGGGTCCCTATTATATTAAATGACTCCGGGAGTCCCTGTCATATGTTATTTATGGCTTTATTTGTTTCTAAAGCCCTCTACAGGACATATCTAAAATAAATTCTCCATTTTACTTCATGTAAATAATAATTATACATAAACACACAATCGGAATGCAGCAGTGTGAAAAAACAAAACTGAGGAAGTGTGACTATTCATGATGCCATAAAAAGAAGCCTTTTCATCAGGTATGCTGCTGAATTTCCTGCAATCAACATGTTTTGATTCACACTTCACTGCTGATTTTTCTCAGCTGGCTATGAGATAAGCAGTGAGGATTGCTGTGCCAGAACCAATTAGGGCTAACCCGGCGCTGTTCAGGAAGTGTCCCTGCTGCTGGCTTTTGCCGTGCTCGGTCATTAAGCCCAACAGGAGTGGCTGGTTAATTGTAATCCCTCTGTGCTGGAACAACAGCCACACTGCCGTGAACCCAGTTGAGTCCCCCCTCCCATCAGAAAACAAGTTAGTTCAAGCTGCTTGTCATGTGTCAAATGGCTTTGCCGCTTGTTGTCCCAGGAAACAGCGGCGACCAATCAGGAGTCATCTCTGAGAAAGAATGACTGATAATATTAATCCTACATAAAAGAGAGATTTCAGAAATGTCAGCTGATTTTTTTTTTTGTCCATTTTGCCAATATTTGCAGGGGTTTCCCTCTAACAGCGATTAATGGTTAAATATCATACAGGAAATAAGACAAATTCTCTAAAAAAAAAACTTATCAAAATGTAAAGTTACTACAGGGAAAAGGAGAGAAATCAGAGAAGTCAGTGAACCAATGAAATTTAATTTTGTTTTAATTACATCATACAATCCCAACAACAGTCACCTCAAGGTGCGTTACTGTATTTTAAAAGGTAAAGACCCTACAATAATACATCGATAAGGAACTTTTCAAAGACCCATCTGAGACGCATGGTAAAGAGGAGCAGCATCCATAGTCTAAACACTACACAACAAATAAAGAAAAGATGGGAGAGATGGCAGATACCAGTTATCCAGTTCAGTGGAGAAGCACAAAAGCATGGACAATGTTTTTGTGGGAAAATACTGCTCAGTTCTCTATTACCCCTCACATGAAAGCATGCCATGATAATGGTAAACCTTTATGCTGGAGGAGCATAGCTCTCAATCTGCCATCTTACTCTCTGGGTATGTGAACACTTTCAGAATAAATAATATATAATGGATCCTTTATTTCTCCAGCTAAAAGTCTCACTGAAATAAAAAAAACAAACCCTGCTTTTCAAGAGTGATCTGGGCATGAAGGCAACATTACTGGAGAGAGCTTCATCGGGCTCTGCCTATGGTCCTCAACACAAGCATACCAATACAAGGCCTTTTTTGGATGAATAGAAAAGCAGAAAAAGTAGAAAAAGGTTGTCACTGAAAGATGGCTAACTAACTAAACAGATGTGCCAAAGGACACCTGGGGGGAGAGGTTGATTTCTCTTTAAATATGACCTTAAACTCTAACCCACAACTTTCTCAAGGTTAGAGGTAGGATTAGTGTTGAGTTTTGTGCTAAATAAGCACATATAGGAAAATGTGAAGATGTTACATTTTAAATTAAGTCATGCATTTATTTTAGCAGCACAGATTTATTGTCAGATGTTTTTCTTCCTTTTTCTTCCCTCTCAAAGTGTTGAGATAAAATGAGTATTCCAGATCTGAATGAGTTGAAATAAGTGATTGAAGGTGATCTGCTAATTAATTATTTACGTGTGTCATCATCTCCTTATTGTGAACTCCTTGTTTTTAATATATCCAAATATGCACGGCCAAATTAGTACAGATTCACTTTACATAGTATATTTTCAAAATAAGAAAAGTTGCTTGTACCTTTTCTTATTTTTTTTCTCTCGTGCTTTGCACACCTGTGAACTGTAATACTGACATTTTTTTTTCTTTAAAAGATTATGCAACACTGCCTTCAAGATGGCCATCTTTTCTCCTGCAGTGCTTACCTACAGTATAGAGTGCAGCTGAAAGGAATGTCGTCTTGGTTTACGGTCTTTCTGCCTTTCTGTGAGGTCCCATTTGTGCATCGTAGGGAGGAATGTGAAGAATGTCAAGTCTGCAGTACAGAAACGTTACAGGGAACACATGACTGAGAATGACTGACGCTCTGACTGAAATCAGTATAAGATATTGTTGGTGATTCTGAGCCTAGATGGAGGCCGTACATTCGACAGAAATGACTACATTTGGAAAACGACATCATCTCTTGTGTTACTTTCCCAAAGCAGTCCCATCCAGCTGATGTTCCACGGACAGTGACTAAAGTTCCTTGAGTCACTTTTATTTTACTGCCTGTGTTGACTCTCATATTGTCAGATAGTTTAGAAATGTTAGGTATGTAGGATATTTTCACTCTAGCTATACTCATTCACTGCTCCCTATTTAATGAGTTAATTGGTAGAAATCCTCCTCTGAGCAGGCTATGGTTACAGTAAATCACCCAATTTACTTTCAATAAAATCACCCAATCAACTCCAGGAACTCTGTCGTTAGGAGTGTTCACGGCTTCCTCCAACTTTAGTGTCATGGTTGTGAATGTTGTCCTTGCATGTGTCTCTTCTATTCATTTTTTAAAAACAAAAGCTTTTTTAGCACCTTTCCGAGCACATTTTTCTGAGTGGCTTTGAAGCGTGCCGCATTATGTGCTGTAATTTGTTCCTGGATAACTTGTATACATGTGCACTGCAATAATTGTATAAGAGCAATTGTATATCTACTGTACCACAAAGAGTGTCTGGTTACGCTGCTGGTGTATTCTATACTATATCTCTATGAGCATGCACAATGCAGTGTGTATCCTATGTTATGGTGTGTGTGAACTTGATCCGTTTGATCTCTGACCAGAGATGTTAACACGGCATGGGAGTGTGACACTCCTAGTGTACCCGTCAGCATGGAGTGTCAGGTCACGTGGCCCGTGCGTCCAGAACTAGCACGCAATCCTGTGTCAGCTGCTGTCAAGGTGCTGCAGGTGCTTTCTGCAGTGGCTTTCCCACACTGAAGGGCACTGGGGGGCATGGACACCTTAGCTGCCTATTCAACCAACACACTGCCTCGGACGGGCAAGTGGGGCTGGGCTCCTCCCCTCTCAATAGCACGGGGCCGCTCCTCTCTCCTTAGTCCAACAATGGCCACTGCTATCACTGCCCAGCAATACAAACCAGGGCGGGGACCCGCCAAGTGCTCATAAAAGACTCTGTCACTTTGACACAGGCAATCAGAGAGCTTGCCTTTATGGAAACCATGGAAAGAAAAATAGGGCTTTCTCTCAATCTCCCTCTCTTTCCTGCTCACTTTCCAATTCAGAATTCCTCCCTGTCCTTTTGTCTCGGGGCTCACCTGTGCCTGATGTGACATGTTGAGTGTATCAGTCCGGTTGTGCATGCTCTCTGGCCTGTGTGTGACCTCTACCACAAAGCAGACGTTCAGGCAGGAAGATTCTGCCCTTATCCAGCTGTTTTCAGTGCATCATCACTTTCCCTTTCACACGCTGTCAAAATCATTTCATTCACAATTTCAGCATTGCTGTGATTGTCCACTGATCTTTGACCCTGTTCTTGGACCTGGTTCTTTAAATATCAACATGAATTTTTCTCTCTGTCTTTCAGACCCTCACATTGTCCCTCTGGATGTCCACAGCGTGTTGAAGTTTCTATCACATATCCACTAGCTCTGCTCCAACACGGGGAATGACTCCGGGAGTCCTGTCCTCCCTGTTATTTTCATTTGGGTGATTGCTGAGCATGTAGATTAATCACATGAAGCACTGAACACTTCTCCTTCACCCCTTCTTCTTATTCCCTGTGTGTTAATCTGCCACTTTTACATGCCATTAAATTTTGTCTTCTCTCTGTTATAGTTCTTTTGTTTTAGTCTCCCTATACTCTCCTTTTTTCTCTTCTCTTTTACCTCACCGCACATTCAACCACAGCAGACTGCTGCCCCTCCTTGTGCCTGCTTCTTTTGGAGATTTCTTCTTGTTAAAAGGGAGTTTTTTTTCCACACCACTGCAAATGCTTCTCATAGGTTTGATAAAGTGTCTGAAGACGTTGTGAATTGTCTCTATATAAAAAAATTGTATGTAATCTGTGATCAACACTTTGTTCTTTCTTATTGCTTCAGTAAAATTTTGATAGAAACATTTTGCTAGAAAAATAATGTTTAAAATGTTTTAGTATTTTTTCCCTGCAAGTTATATTTTTGCTCTGCATGCTCACCTCTTTACAGCTTCATTAATGGCTCACTCTCTAGTGTTGACCATAAATAACATGGACGTAGCCACAGTGAGGTCACCCATTGGTTATGAAGCCTTGAGCTGAGCATTTTCACTGTCACCTTCTTGGTGCTTTTTAAGCTGGATGTGACGTGACGGTGGTTACTGTGAAACTGTGAAACTGAGCAAACCACAAGCCCTAGATGATTCTCCTTCTGAGCCTAACGATTAGCATGTCAAGTTTTTATTATGAACTGAAAGTGGTGAATGAGCCAGTGAAGTCAACAGTGCTTACTGAGGTCACAAAGCAAGGGAGCTGAGAGCCATTTTCCAATACATGTCTATACAACAGGAAGTGTTTTTTTTGTAGTCAGAGGAGCCGCCCCCTGCTGACCTTCAGAGAGAATGGAGGTATTCTGGTTTGGCTTCTCTTTTTAAATCAGCAAGCTGCTCCCATCTTTTATACAGTTTGTGGTGCTGGTATGATCAGCATCTCTGGCTCCTCCCACCATTCATAACAGTTTCACATTACACAAGTTGTCAGTTAGTAAGTACACCTACTGACTTTTACTACAACGTGTCTTTCTTTACTGAAGTTACTTAGTTTCTTTTTAATTCAAGTCCAAAGTAATAGAAATAGGAAGATCTATTATGTGAAAGTATACATGCCACACCATAAAATGCTCTGTTAAAATGCTGTCTATATATAATTGCTCATTACATTTGTTTAAAAATCATTATGATGTTGATTTTTTGTAAATTAAACAAATATGAAAAATCACTTTAAGGTGGCACTGGTTGTTTCAGCTGTATTTGTCTCATGTCTTCTAACACATGTTCATTTTCCTTATATAAGTCTTAAGTATTAAATTGACTCTAATAGCTGTGTTGAAATAGGCTGGAGTTGATGTTCTTTCTGCATACCGAAAAAAAAAAAGGCTCCCTTTCTACTATTTCAAAATTTAATTCCCTGTAACTTGCTTCAGGCTCATTAAAATCATCATATTCTTTACTGTGTGGCTGTAGGAGCTCGATCCAGCCCTGGAATTATAATTAAATCCTCACAAACATGCCTTCATGGAGTGCCGCCTTTTCCACTTTGAGTGATTTATCTTGTTGTACTTCAGAGCACACTTTTACTGTCAGGAATGTACACGACGTTTTTGGCATTCACACTCAAAACATTTTTTTTTTTTTTTGCATCGAAATCATCATTATTCTGCCTGACATATTTGGTATCTTTGGAAGCTTTGGGATCAGCACAGAGCTGCAAGTTATTTACTGACATTTAAAGTGAGCTGTGAAATAGTTATATAATGTACGTGCAGCAATATGCAGGAAGCCCCTAAGCGCCTGAAACAAGGTGGAAGTAGAACCTCAGTAAATAGATTTCAGATATTCTTTTTGAAATCTATAGTATTAGGAATGCAGCTGGGATAAATAAGGCTCTGGCAAGTTGTTGCACCGGTCGAGTGTCTAAGTCACTGTGTGGAGATAACAGAGATGTCTTGAGTGCACTTTGATGGATGTTTTTGATCGTTATTGCAGCTGCATATCGAGTGGAGATTGAGTATGTCTATTTATCTATTGATAGGATTTATTTACTGATTGGAGTTGCAGTGAAGTAAATAAGAGAATGACTGCATGAAGTTGTTCGAATTCAGTTTGGCTGCTGATAAAGTGTGATACAGGCTGCTTCTTGCTTCAGCGCCTTCACACTGTGATGGCAATACAAGTCTGTTTCACATTTTACAATTAGGGACATGAAAAACTGCTTAGTTACTAACAAATGAGTGAGAATCTGGAATGATATTTCTGCTCAGTGCTTGCATCAGAATGTAGAAAGTAAAGCATTAGACTGTTCTATGGGTAGTTATGAGCCCTCACTGGTTCTGTATAATAGCCTCCATATAATCCTGAATATAGAGGTTCATTTGTGCACTTGATTCATGGAGGTCATGTGGTTTTTGGGAATAAATCCAATGCTGAGTGGTCTTTCTTCTGAATTGTAGTTGTCCCTTTATCAGCTAACATTCCAAGCTAACCACTGGCAGATTTGTGGAGCTGACTCACAATTAGCAAAACCAAGTCTGTATGGAAAATACTACCTGCCAAATACAGGTAGTATAGGACATCATACTGAGCATATATATATAAGATAAGATAAGATAACCTTTATTAGTCCCACACGTGGGAAATTTGTTTTGTCACAGCAGGAAGTGGACAGTGCAAAAGTTATGAGGCAAAAATTAGAATACAATAAGAATAAATACAGTACACAACTGTACAGAATAGAATAAAATACTATATACAGTAGAATAAAATAAAATAAATATACAATAAGATAAAAATAGAATACAAATACAAATACTATATACAACTGAGTAAAAAATACAACGATGACAGAAAGGATTATTGCACTTAGTATTATTGCATATGTATGGATGTGTGTGCTTGATCAGTTAAAGTCTTTATTATGGAGTCTGACAGCAGTGGGGAGGAAAGACCTGCGAAATCTCTCCGTCCCACACCGTGGGTGCCGCAGTCTCCCACTGAAGGAGCTGCTCAGTGCTGTCATATATATATATATATATATGTATGTATATATATGTATGCTCAGTATAATATAGTGCATCTTCTAATTCGTAAAGACACGTGCATGCTTGCGTGCACACACATGAAAGAAATAAAGAGCAGATGAAAGTATGTCAGGTATTGTGTACTGGTTCTGTAGAGTACAATAGCAGGATAATATGTGATAGGATCTTGCAGGGTTGCATTATGTTCAGGCTTTTGTTAAGTACAAAGTACTGCCTGTATAGTATCCGCTGCATCTGTGGATTACCTTTTAAATGTTTGATTTAGAGCACGTGTGGAATTTCACCATAAGCGGGATTTTTCTCCCTAACAAATATCTTTTTGCAGTGACTGCCGAGCTGGCAGAGAGTATGTTAATTCTTCTTAATGCTATTTTTTATTATTTTATTGGTGAAAACCTGATGACAAAACATGATTTTGTCCATGCACCTCTGGCTCTCCCAAAGCTCATCAGGAATTAATTCATACACAGATTAATATTTGTGATGTGGCGTGTTTCACCACTGTGACCCTGTGAAGAATGTAGCATTGGAAACATTGCCATGCTTATTTACACTCTTGCAATAAAACCATGCAGACCTGAGTCCATAAAATCCCCAATTTATGCTGCTCTCAAATTGCTACTTGCGAGCATCATCAACTACTGTAACCTACAGCAAAAAACAAACAAAACGCCTGTGCCCGTTTTAGGATCATTTAATAGATCCAGTGATAGATTTATGAGGACAGGAGTGAAAGCTCCACTCTTGTCTTGGCAAAGTTTCAGTTTAAATGCAGTCCCAGTATCTGTTCATTATTTCATTGTGCAGCCTAGCCACCATGTCTCATGTAAAACTCAAGGGAGGCCATAAAGCAGCTTCTAAAACAGCACCTCACTGTACACGTCTAACACTTTTGTCATTTTCATTAGGGGAAAATGTTTTTCTACAGACGCTCTTGAGGCTCCAATGAATGCCTTGTATGTTAACAACATCCCTCGTGGCACCACCATAAAGGTTACAAGTGTTTTCCTGTTGGTGATTGCGCATTTAATACAAACCTTTATTCATTTTGATTCCCTGACAAATGTCTGAGGTTGACTCCAGCATCATGCGACTGTTCCCCTTTTTAAGGACACAGACAGCTGTCTGTCATACTTGTTTGCAGTATGTTCCAGCATTCATTTGGTGATATTAATCTTAGACTGCGCACTTCTCAGGCAGGAGCCAGACTGGATATACAGTACACTGTGTAGCTCACAGTCACATTCAGCATAACGACCAATAAGCTTGTTGGAAAAAAAGATACATTTGCGCTGCTACTCCAGTACAGACGTAATTATCGTAAGTTATGCTGTTATAATTGTTTTCAAAACCTGCCTTAAATCTTAAAAAACACATTATAAAGCAAGGATGACGGGCAGATTATTTGTGTATGAACTGAAGGCTGCAGCGAGCGGTTTGAGTCCAGTTACAACTTTACGACAACCAGTCAATGAAATGCAATAATTCACAAATTAATGTGTTTTTCTCGACAAGAGTATAGTCAAGGTTATGTAAAGAACATGATATTACAACAAATAAACTTTATAATTCCAACATCAGGCTTGGGTTGCGTTAGCTTGTTCCCAACAATTCAGGGAAGGCTGCGACATTGTGTGAAAGATTTTGACCTTGCTGTCACAACACATACAGCGCCCCAGAGTGTCTACTCTAAAATGAAAAGGTGAGTAAGTAAATGGAGTGAACAAAATCCATCACGCAGCCTTGTTAATTATTATGGAAGCTTAAAAGCAGCTGTAAAGTGATGGATCTTAATGGCTCTCTTGTCATATGTCATGGGTTCTTTCCATGTTTATGCAAAAACTCTATGTCACTAAGTTTCTTCATGCCCTCTGTCAGTCATGGATCATGGCACAAAGGCAATTCGAACCATCTAAGATGCAATTACAAACTAATTACAGATTACCCCCTCCCTGCCTCCCCCTCCTTCCCAGCCCTCCCTACCTTTCCATAATCCTTCCTCAATCCCCCTTACAGCTACAGTAACTCCTCCAATTATGTGCTCCCCCTTCATGTCAGCTCAGAGGAGATTGTTTTTATTTTACATTCACAGACACATGTTGTCATACACTTTTAGTTTGACAGATGAGAGCATGAAGTTGACAGAAAGACATCATTTTGTGGTAGTGGGGATTTTGTGTTGTGTGCATGTGTTGATGGTGGATATTGTGCTTTCCCAGTGAAGCATGATGCTGGACAAAAGACTGTTTACTCTGGGTAAATTATTGAACTTGTGCAAATGCTGTGGGGCCCCATATAATCAGTGAAGACACATCAGCCTGGGAGGCAAACAGCAAGACGTCTCAAAGAGGAGGTTTTATATCCTCTTTCTATTTAAGGTTTGGTTTTGGTGAAAACTGGAGTGCAAATATCGTAGCAGAGTATGATTTCAAGGTCAAACGCTCTTGCTACAATTCAGCTGCCCACAGACGTTTATATTTCTTCAAAAAACAAGCTAAAAATGCCCATGATACACAGCACAGCATTGTGTGTTTACATGGAAATGTTCTCGGTTCTGTAGACATCCTTGACAGAATGTATACAGTCTGTAGCCACCCAGAGATTGGATGCTTTTGACTGCATACCATGCATCCTCGTTATATATTATCTGCTTCACATTCTGGTTGTGTCTACTGACTTGTGCATGCTGCGTAGTCAGCACACAAAGCGATAGAAGCTCCCATGCTGGTCTTCAGTGTCCTTGTTCGTGGATTACGCCCAGACATAGTTATATTTTACAGACTTCGAAAGTCTGCAAGGACATCTGAAAGAATTAACATCATACATTCTGGGAGAATCTTCAGTAGTTATCTACAAGAGTAGCAGAAAAGCATCAGGGCACAAGTATATATGTATTCCTAGTAGAGACTTGACTCAGACACCTCATGTTTAGGTTCTTTTAGTAACAGAAAACAGTGGAGCTGAGAGTTTGAGCTAAATCTGGATACATTCTTTCTCACTTTACACCAGGAGCAAACACACTGGACACTATAGGTACACTAAACAGAAGCACATGGTGTGCTACTCCTATTGCAAACAGAAAAAACACAGGATGCTGAAGCAATTACAGCAAAGATGCAATATCCTAAAGTACAGATATACTCTGATAGTCTGAGGATTAGAGCCAGTGACCTCTAACCCTTTGGCTGCAGTTGCCCTCTCTCAGAGCATGTGTCCGCACGTCATGGCTCAGCCCTGCAATACACGGTCCATCCCAGCTGAAGACAACAGCCAACACTGGTGCCCAATCCCCATCGTTTAACACCGTTTAACTTAAGTAAGCAGATTCCTTCCTGGGATCATCACCCGTCACTGTTGCAGAGGGACCCTTCTATGTAACATGGAAGAAGCTGGCTGGGGGGTTGGGATGGGCTGTGTTGTTGACCCGAGTAACCTTGTTGACCCCTAGACCCATGTCTCCTTAATAAGTGTTGCCCTCCCCAGTGGTAACAGAATGGTCAAACATTATGTCAAGGGTAATTAAGGTCCAAACGCTCCTGACCCTGATCTAATCCCCTTTGAAAGGATCTCCAACTGTTTACTGTGATTAACAAGGACTGCTGGACTAGGAGGATCTGCCGGTGGTGAGAAGGCTTTATTGGGCCCTTTTTTTTTTATCACCACATAAAGTTGCTTCCAAGAGCTTCAGAAGATGTCCACAGGTCCCAGAGACAACAAGTCGGTGCTTTGAGCTGCTATTGAATATTACCAGCCAAATGGTCAGGTGGTTTCAGACTTCGGAAGCTATAAAGGGTTCTCTCATGTCGGATCATGTAGGCAAGCAGAAATGAAAGGGTTTTTCCAAATGACGCCCCTGCATGACTGGGCTGTTGTTCAGACTTTTGGGGGAATTTCAACAACAAAGCTAGTTTTGATAAACTGTTGCAACATTTTGATTCAATGGACACTAAATATTTCCCAGTGTTTTATGTATCACAAATGTGGAAGCTGGCCAAAGGACAACAGAGATAGGACACGAGGGATATTTTACAAACTGTGCAAACTAAATCCAACACACAGTTTAAGAAATCTGTTGAAACCCAAGGTTTGGACAGGTTCAAACTGCCATGGATTACCAGACCATGGATCAAACAAAGACGATGCTTAACATACCAGGAAGTTGCTGCAGTTAAAACTGTTTTTTTGTTTGTTTTTTTTGGATTGAACATCCACCACAATCCTGGCAAACTGCTTAAAGTTACAGTTGTTTCATAATCTGGATGATATCACCTTTAAGTCAAATAATTTACATGCATTTTGGCCTTACAGCTCTTTCTATCCATTTCGCTGTCCAAAAATAGGTGATAATTATTCATGAAGCAGCAGACACCAACCTAACCCTAACACTATGCAGGTCGCCGGTGACCTGGTGGATGCTCAGGGGTTAATAAGGATGATAAGAAGAAGCATACATGCTGGCTCAGTGAGGCGTGCGTAACAACCACATCACATTAGTCTGGTTGTGGGCCCCTGTAATAGCCCAATTCCCCAACAGACCCCACACCCCACCTTGTACTTGTGGCCTGACAAGTACTGACCACTCGCACACACATTGCCATCCTTCCAAGGGGATTCCAAAATGACAGACTGTTCTTGCCATGTCCACTAACGGTCACTCTAATGCGCTGGAGGTCACAGGATTAGTCTTAGGGGGTCATCTTCACAGGGCTGGAGTTTTTAATATGAATCTTACAACGAGGCCAGTGTCCGAGGGCAGGAGAGGTGCTGGGTGATGATGAGACAGCCCCTCCCTTACCCCTTTCCCCACAATCTAAACCTAACTCTTCACCCACTCCCTCCCTCCCACCTTCTTGTAACACCACCCCCCAACATACACACATATTCGCACACACACGCACACACTGGCCTCCCCATGAGGACAGCAGCACCCCATCTAGCCTTTATCTCTGGGGGCAGCGTAAGTCATGCAGAACTCACGAGAGGAACATGCTGAGTGTGAGCTCATCGGATTAGGCCTCAAGATAGGGGCAGGGTGCCTCTGAAAGCAGCAGAGTGGCTTCCTCTGTCTCATGTGCCTTCCCTCCACAGCCAACTTTTGCACAAACACAGGCCTGAACGGGAAGATAAATAAGCTCAAATCCATCCGGCAGCCACAGCTCGGCTTGAAAGAAAGCCTGGAGGAGAGGGAACACTGCTAAACTCTCCACCCTGCCATGAGCTCTTCTGGATGTTTTCCATTCTTTGTCCTTTCTTCAAAACAGAAAAAAAAAGCATAAACAAGGATGCATCTATATCAAAGTTATTCCAAAGAGGGACTGAAAAACAAAGGCATCATCAAGGAGTATTCCACATCTCAGTGTTAATTTGTGGTGATATGCTCAAATGGGTTAGGCCAGATGAAATATCAAAAGAGTAACAAAGCATGATAATACAAGCCACGGGTGACTGTGGGTGCAGATATGGCACAGATCACAGATCAAAGATGACTCTGGGAGTGTTGAATTATCCCTCCTTGAATTACATCAGATTCTGAGATGCTCACCATGCTTTGTTAGATGCCCAAATGCCTGAACAATTTGACTCTGTTACAGCTTCGACAGGAGCAGTGTTGTGTGATGAATGGGGTGAGGCGCTAACCTTTTGAAGTAATAAAACAAAGCAAAGTAGGCTGATGCATGGCCGTGTGCCAGAGTTTTAGCAGAGGGGGGCAGAGTTGTGAGGGGAAGAAAAGCGCATGATCGCTAACGGGAGGCTTTGATCACGCTCCCAAACAAACGGCCAGATAAAAAGGGTAATCAACACCTTTGGCCACAAGTCCAAATTTGCTCCTGCCAGTGTCTATAAATTACCCGCCATTAAAGACAAACATTTGGCATACATTTGGCATTGTTACACCACTACTCATGGCCCAGGCAGTGACATGTGGAGGGCATAGCCTATGCTGAGAGTTTTCAGTTACGCAGGCAGGCAGGAACAGCGAGTGGGGGGACGGGGGGCAGTTTCTAGCTTCTCGACCTTGTAGCTGAGAGTTGGTTAGGATCAGTGGGCGCCAAAGAGCAAGCAAGATGAAGACCATGGCTGAATAGAGTGGGGGGTTTACACCTTAGTCTCTGAGTCATGACCTTTGTTCTCGTCAATGTGGTTTATGTTTCCCTGTGCACAGTCTCTCAGGCATGCTGCTCCTGCCAAACGAGGGAATCCCTCAGGCTGAATATCGTACATGGATCTTTCTTTTTGCGGCTACTCAGTTTACAATTGTCCCACTGTCTTCATAACAAATTATTATACAGATTATATGTTTGCAAAAACTTTAGGTTAAACAGTTATACCTTTCATGCTGAGCAGCTAATCTTATCGTGCCTTGAGACACAGGAGATGCACATGTTTGGGTTTTATTCTGTTTATGTCATGCCAATTATTACAATAACTAGTCCTAAAACACACGTGAGGAGACAGAGACACAACACAATGAAAGCTCATGCTTCAGACTGCTCTGATCATCAGTTTCACAGAGTCTTTCTTGTTCATGAGGGGCAGCCAATCAGAAAAAAATGCCATCATGAGGGAGGAGTTACATGGGGTGAACGGAGAGCTGGAGCCTAGTCTGTAACCCTTTGCAGGTGACCAGTCCATCACAGTCAGTGTATTATTTGTTATTTAATTGGATTAAAAATGCTCCAAAACACTCCCCTTTAAAGAGTGACTCAGTCTAAATTTGGAGTTTTCAGGGGCAGGGAAAGAGAAACTCACATGTTTGCTAGTAGACTATGGTTTTTGTCCTGTTTGACACTTTGTGAGTTGTAAAACAAATCCTATTAGTTACAAAGTGTCAAACACTGTAAAAAAATACAGCTTTGGGTTGTATCGTGGTACACTGGCTGGCATTGATCATCTGACAGCAAGAAGGTCCCTGGTTTGAACCTGCCAGCTATCTGGAGCCTTTCTGTGTGGAGGTTATATGCTCTCCCCGGGCCTCTTACCCTATGACAGCTGCCATATGCTCCAGACCCCCGTGACTCTGAATCGGATAAGTGGTTACGAAAAGTATATATTAATATATTTCTTTTCCCCCCTTCATGTTTTAACCCTCTCAGGCTCAAATTAAACTTTTTGTTGCTAATGCACAACCAAGTCCTGCAGTGGTACTTCTGAGTAAAAAAAAACTCAGAAGTTAGTTAGTTTTTAACTGTTGCAAATCAGCAACCACTGCCTTGAGAGGGTAAAATTGGAATTGAAAAAGCAGAAACTAGAAGATCCTTTAAAGTGTTTTACAAGCATTGTGACATTAAAGTTCTACCTGCTCTCCACTGAGGAACACCAAATAGCTGAAAATTTTATGAGTGTGAGGGTTAAAAATGTACCTCATCATCACCCTCAACAAGTTACCGGCTACCTGGTTGATGTTACGCTCTTCAGTGCTTGCATATCTTTAAATTCTTTGAAGAGTAAAGATAGAGTAAAGAGGCAAGAAAGTGGTACATACAATAAATACCTTTCAAAGCGTTGGGGGTTTACTGTTTGATGCTTGCATGAACCTGTCCTGACTTCAGTGCTTTCGAGATTATATAACTGACCTTTGTCAGGTGTGTATCAGCATACAGTAAATCACAGCACTCTACATGAACCTTTGCAAATATTAAGCAGAGCCATGTGTGAATGTAGCCGTGTAACAGTGGTTGCAGTAGGGTTAAGCTAATGGGTAGAGCTGTAGGAAAACTTGGCATGAGATGAGTGTGAGAAGCGGCTACAAACAGGAAACATCCACCAAACTCTTAATTTAAAGTTTGTTTAGCTCCTCATCTCCGCTGCTTCAACTTGTCGTCTTCAGCAGTTCCTGTGCAAATTTAATATCGAAACCTAAATCAGAGGAAATGCTCTCAGCGTGCAATCTTCTGATGATTAGGCTCAATTATCAAAGCCCACAATAGAAGCCCAAACAAACAAATTTAAAGATATTTATGTGTGTTCACAGTAAACAAATGAACCCTGGCCACAGGCCATAATTGGCTTTAGGAATGTGGCAAGCGCTTAGCTTCCTTGTTGTATCATCCTTTGATTATTTTGGTGGATGAGGAAGAACAATCTGCTTTTTCTTTGTGCCGGCCTTTATTGTCTTTTGTGATGATGGGAAACAGAATTGGAACAGAATTGAATAGACTCTGATACATGCTATATGTGATGCCTAAATGATTTATGAAGTATACATTTCGGAAAATATTACTGATGTTGATGGACACTGGTGTTTTCCTGCTCCCATGACCAATTTTAAACATAATGCCTCTATTGTTGCCTTGTGTAAATCTGAGTGCCAGCCTTTAAGCCTGTTGTTTTCTCATGGGCTTTGAATGACACAAAAGTCATTGTTTTTGTGTTGCGACATTACTGTGAACAGGCTCATCTGGTACAGAGTTTATAGTTTACAGGGGGGAAAAAAATTCCCACTCTCAGGCACTCATCGATATGTCACGTCAAGAGAAAGCAAAGTGTTGCTCGAGTATGTTCCAGCTGATTTCTGTGTTTAAATCCAAGCCCTAATGTTTGGGTTAGAGATTGTAATTTTGTAATGACTGTTTACATAGCTTTAGGGCTGGCACGGAGACAGTGAGAACAAGCTGGGAACACCTCACGCACTGCCCTTTAGCTGGAAGGGTCAGCATACACATTCATATATACATTAAAGCTCTTTGAGTGTTTGTGCTGATGTTGTAAATTTGTTACCACTGCTATATTACATTACATATATTTGGATGAAGTAGTGTGGTCTGTTTGGGGATTTTCCTCCATGTCACAGTAATAAACATGCTGTGGAAAAAAGTTCCAGTCTCAGGACACTTACACTGATAGCATCTCACACCAAGTGCTGCAGTCTCAGCAAAGATTCATATTTTGTTTGTTGTAGATAAATTGGGCTTTTGTAAATAGAAGAAAGTGCATAGGTGAATGAGGCTTGCAGTAAGAATGTCGTACAAGTTGTCAAGTAGTGTAGAAAAGCTTTATCTAAGCATAAACTTGACCTACCTAACCATTTATACACTTATACACTGATAGATTCAGAGTATAAGCGTATTAGTTGTATAGTATAAGTGTACCTGATTCAACATGCAGATTAGAGGAGCTGGGGACAGAACCACCAACCTTCCAATTGGTAAATAACCTGCCTACCTTCTGAGCCACAGTTGCTCCATCTTTGAAATAATCTGTATGAATCCAGTTGGGTCTAGTATGCAGTGCAGGGTTCAAAAAAATGTTGTCACAGGGTCACTGGGATGTCTGACAGAACATCTGATCTACAAGGTTTTTGAAATTGGAAATTTCCTCTTATCTGCTCTTTAGTGCAAGGACGAACGGGATGAGCACCGCCACAGACCTACAAAATGACCTCCAGCAGGCCACCAAACAATCAGAAATAGACTTCATGAGGGTGGCCCGAGGGCCTGACGTACTGGGCTCACTGTCCAGCACCGTGGAGCTCTATCTGCATTTACCATAGAATAACAGAATTGATAGGTCCACTACTGGGGCCCTGTGCTTTTAACAAATGAGAGTGCATTCACCCTGAGAAAGGCTCCGATGAACGTTTTGTATACTGTCTTTGACATTGTGTGGCATGACCGGTTTGGTGATAGGTCTTGAGAAGCACAAGCATGGAGGGACGCACAGGCCTCTACAGGCTAGGCCAGGGTTCCCTGACTGCCATTCAATATCAGTATAAAATCCTTGGACTTATTGTCAGACCTTACGCCGTAGGTAATTTGTTACCATACTCATTATGAAACTTTCTCATTACTCTGTAAAGTGACCTCAGACGCACTGTCACACAAATACTAGTTAACAATAAAACCTATAAGGCTCCAATCCCACAAACAAACACAAATCTCTATCCTAATGAGGACACACATACCATCTTTCTTTTAGTTTTTATGTATGAACATGTATGAAAGCCCAAAGAAGCCCAAAGAGACTTTAAAGTGATCTGCACAGGGGCTCCACTTAAAAAAAAAAAAAGAACAAGCAGAAACTGAAGCTTCAACCGTGACTGCTTGTCACTGCTTTTTTTACATGTTGAAAATCAGGCTTTGGCTGTTGGGCTGGGGTTGACATGCATTAAGCTTTAAAATCACGCTTTGTTCTTGGCTAGCTTTGTGCTAAGAGTCTGTTAGCAATATAATGTGGCTCTTTCTGTCTTGGATGCAATTTCCGCTTTGGCATTGCAGTCTTGTGCTTTGTGGAATAAAAATAAAAGCGATGACCATAATTATACTCATCAAAAGTTGTATTTCGGTCCACCATTTTCACCACCGTTTTCCTCCTCCTGCACACAAACTGAAATCAGCTGATGGCAGCACAAGTGTGCAAAAAGAAAAAAGCACTTTTGTTATATTTTTTTCCCCTTTCTAGCGCACAGATACCTGAAAACTCTTTGTAGCACATGTAACAACATCCTTAGGAATTGGTAGCACTGACTGGCTCCCACAGTCACCAGACCTAATTCCAATCAGATCATGTTTGGAACATCATATTTTGGTCCATCTGATGTCACTATTTTGCACATCAGACTTTCCAGGAGCTCAGTGAGCAACTAGTCCAGATCTGGGAGGAGATCCCCCAGGACACCATCTGCTCTCTTATTAGGAGAATGCCCTGATGTTCTCAGGCATCCATACAGGCACATGGGAGTCAAATGAAGTAATGCATATAATTGCTGCAATGTAATTTCTTCAAAATGGACTACTTGCATCATTTTTTCATTTGGATTTTCAGGGTTTCTTTGAATTCCTCTGTAGGTCAATAACTTTCATTTCCACTGAACAATGTAGCCTTATCCAGTCAATATCAATAATGACATCCAGCATGATTTTTTTTTCTTGCCTTTTGAGATCTGGGGTGGTTGTGCCTCAGGTGGCAGAGCAGGTCAGCTACGAACCAGAAGGTCGGTGGTTCGATCCCAGGCTGCTCCAGGCTGCGTGTCAAATATCTTTGGGCAAGATACTAACCCCATGTTTGCCTACTGGTGGTGGTCACTGGTGGCGCCTGTGTCCGGCAGCCTCGCCTCTGTCAGTGCGCCCCAGGGCAGCTGTGGCTACAATGTAGCTTGCCATCACCAGTGTGTGAATGACTGAATATAGTGTAAAGCACTTTGGCGTCCTTAGGGACCAAGTAAAGCGCTATACAAATGCAGGCCATTTACCATCTAATGTGTTTTCAGAATGTTCCGTCAGTTTTCTTGAGCAGTGAGCTGCTAAAAGATGACATTTCAGACACTACAAAGTCCTCATTAGGATAGTAGAAGGGTGTCACATGTTTGTCAACCAGGAGACACGGATTACTTGCTGTTTTGATTCTGTTTCATACCTTTTTTTGCTTTTTTCTCACTTTTTGCTTTTGTTTTCACGCAGTGAAATGTGACTGTGGTTTGGGTTAAATATCACAGCTGCAACCATGCGTGTCTAACTAATAACATAACTCTGTGTGTCAAGGTCCCTTGCCAAAGTACACCTTAGCATATCTGTGAGAAATGGCACTATGACAGTCTGAGAATGGGAGCAGGCTGATATTTGCTGTAGTTTAAGTCCAAGTAAATGGGGATGAGGAAACTTGTAGCTCTGACAAGGATGCAAAATAGATGAAAGCCAAATAGGTTAATAGATGCTTAATTTCTGACAGTGTTATGTGGAAAACAATGCAAGAATGTTTTCTTGCATTGAGGAATTTCTCCATTGTTGGAAAAGCACCTTAAACCAAACAAACTATATGTTGTCTTGACTTTCAAACAATAAGATGTTGTATTTGAGTTTGGCTCAATTCCAAAATTAGAAACTCAACCCAAGTTGTGGCAATCAGGGAGAAAAAATATAGTTTTAAGTTACATACATAAAAAACTTGTTTACATGTTTCCCCCCCGTAAAGTTCTTTTTGCTTGTCTCCAAAACATATGGTCAGGATTCGTGGCTCAGGTTGGGGTCACAGATGATGACTTAAACCTCAGAGGGTTCGTGAGAAAGAAAGTCTTTGAAATGAGCTCCTCTTTAAACTAAAAGGCTGCTACCAGTTTCATAAAAATCTAAAATAGCCAAAGCATTTTGGTACACAAGAGCAGATTTGTACAAATGTTTCAGAAAAGAATTCTGAATTTTTTTTTAAAGGAATCAGATTTTTCTAGAATCTTAAATCACGCTTGTATCATCATCTAATAGCAGTGTGGATCATCCAAAGCTGCCTTCAAGCCAACACTAGTCAAGCCTCTGATGACAGACGCTGCTGTGTGCTGGGCATAACCTCACATTAAAGCTAATCCTTAAATGTTATTTTATGAGATTACACTTTTCAAGGAGCCTGCCATACAGTCCTCACTCTGCTACATCACCTTTCAAGAAATGAATAAACAATCTATGCGTTTTATCTCTTGCTGCCTCTATTAGCTTTTTATTTTAAGTGCAGGAGGTAGCCTACAATAGTTGTTTTGTTAGACATCGCCAGTGCGACTGCATTTAGAGAAGAGATGATTGTGTCTCACGTTTCCTTCAGTGGAAAAAAGGCGATCCTTAACATGACCTCATTTACAACGTGTCGTAACAAGACTGGAAAAAATAATTTAGGCCTTACTTCTGATGTCAACAAATGAGTCAGTTCATCATTTTTTTTTTATAAACCAGTTTTGAGCAGGGAGATTTTGAAGAGAGCTCATTTATCATTTGTTCATTTCAGGTGTGAGTTACTCTTGTATTAGATTGAAAAAAAAAAGTCATACGACAGAAAATGAGTTCGTTCACAAACCCACGATTGCTGGTATGATGCCTCCTCGGATCCTCACATACATCTATACGACTGACGGGTCACATTCACTCTGTTTATCAGATCATTCATTGATCAGCTTCACCGACCTGATTCATTGATCATTGATCAGCTTCACTGACCCGTTGGCACAGTTAACACGTTAGCGCCGCGTTAACTCGTTAATAGAGATTTACCATGTTAATGCGGTTATGGCGTTAACATCATTTTAATACGGTTAACTAGACAGCACTGTCCATCCATGTTTTTTGAATTTTTATTTTATTAGTACATAAACCCAGCCAGTGAGTGAAACTGAAAGTAAAAAAGCAAGAGTGAAGCTAAACATAAATTTCTCTAACCTCTGAGTTATCCAGCTAAAACCCTCCAACCTCAAAATTGCACTGGGGTATCTCGCGGTTGAGATAATTGAAAGAGGAGATACTTTCCGCAAGAGCTGTGATTCTTAGGGGTACATCAGTTGCCTTGGGAGAAGGCACTGCCTTAAAGGCTGAAGTCAGTGAACAAAAGTCTGCAGAGTATCGTAAAAACCACAAAGCAAAATGACTGATTACAGACTTATGCTGAAAAACCTGTACTGATCTGTGGCTGTTTTTAGGTAAGTAATGCCACCTAAATCCCTTGCAAAGACATGGATATCTTCTCTAAATGCGCCACTGCATTTCTGAGGAACACTTTCATGATGTAGGCTGAATCAGCGAAAGCAAAACAGACATTTCATTGTTCAAAGGTCTGATATGTTATTACTTTCTGGGCAGTGATGCAACAAAACTGCAAGGATGAATTAGTAAAAGAAGAGGAAAAGAACTCGCAAGGGAAAATTAGTTTGCCTGACCTTTCTCACGCTGCGCCGCTGTCACCTCATAATTTCCCATATCATTGAACAGTACCATGAAACAGTTTATCATACATCTCACTGGGAGTCCTCGGTTTTCATCGTCCCCTCAGGAGGGATCACAAACCACAACCCAGTCTTGGTGCAGGTGTGCGACCAAATGATTCCCCCACACTTTCCCCAGTATATGTCTGTCTCTAGCCCTTCCTCACTCGATCCCCATGGAAAAGATTTGTAACTGTCCATTACTCAGCGAGGCCGCAGGGTCCTGCCTGCTGATCTCTCCAAAGCCTTTACTGGCCAAGGATATTTATTTAACATTCACCAGCATTGTTCCTGCCATATGTTAGCATGAACTCCAAACCTGACCTGATAGTTCATTAAATTTTTAGTTTCCTTCTGAAATATTTCTGCAAAGTGTGATGGGAAAAACCCTCAAGCTCTAATGTAACGTTAACGTTATGAGCTCAGTTGTTCACAGACAAAAACAGCCACACCAGTCATTTGTTCAAACACATAATATGAGCGACAGTGTGTTGACGCTTTCCTGAAAACACCCTCTGACTGTCATAATGGTAATTACTGTCCTCCTGAAGGCAGAAATTACATGACATAACACACAGAAGTCAGTGCGGTCTGTCAGCAAAGTGTGCAACTTTTATACAGACCGAGGTATGTGCCAATGCTTTTTCTTTTTTTTTTACATTAAAGTATTTTTTTTTTTTACCTTTACTAAACGTGTTTTCTGACCTGCCAGAAACTTTGCCTTATCCTGCAGAAAATATGCTTAGTGGACGTAACAAATAACCCAAGCAAACACTCATCTGTGGCCATGTTCAGTATGCTGGGGCTCTATTATAGTTTGTTGTGTACAAGAGAACTGTGTCTCTTTATTTGAGTAAAAATTACATTAACATTCAAAATTCTGTAAGTATATTAGTTAGAATGAGCAGGACTGCATTTTCTGGTAAAAGTTGTTTTCTGCTGCTACATGTGCTAAATTTAGTAGATGTGACAGGTGGCTTGAAGATGATCCCTTTTTCCCTCACACTTGTTTTAGAAGAAAAGACGTGTGTGGCATTCTGCTTCACGGGAAGAACACCCATCAAACTGTCAGTGAATGATTTGCTTGGGTTTCAGATATTTTTCATAGTCGCTTTTGAGTTCTGTGAAACTGCAGTTTCACGGCTGTTTCTGCAAAGACTAGCCTCAGGAGTCTTAGATCTCTACAATGATAAACTTTGAAACAGCATTTCGGTACACTGTATACTGTGTATACTACTGTATTGACAATAAAGCTCTTGAATCTTGAATCTTTAAACACTGTAAACATGCAAGCCAGCAGTACTAAGACTCCAGATCTTCAAACCTTTAACTTGCTGCAGGTCAATAGCTTATTGTGAAAGTCTTTGCTAAGCCAACTCTTGGTGTCATGGTTCCTTACCTGATAGGCTGCCAAGTCGCTCTCTGTGAAATTTGCTCGATCCAGCTGGATCCTGCAGCAGGGGGAGAGCTTTTCATGTTTCACCAAGCTCATTTAGGCTGAAGAGCAAAAAAAAAAAAAAAAAGGACTAATCTTCCTTTTGTGGGCCACTTGTAGTCCATATAGTATTGACTGAGACTGTTTGAGAAAGCTTTGGTTAAAGTAAAAGGTTCATGTGAAAAACCGAAGGTCTGTTGCAAAAGTGTAATCTCAAATTAATTGATTATTGTCATTGGTTTATCTTTGATTTCTAGGTTTGTGTCCACTGGCCTGTACTGAATGGTGGGTGCTTTTGTTTCTTATGTTATGTTTGTTATACTTCTTGCCCTCTAGGCTAGATCTCTCCAATTAGACATTTTAGCTGGATAAATAAAGGATAGATCTATATAATACACAAAGATCCTTTGAGTCATTTTTTCCAAGGGAAAACAACGAGACCTTAAGTCATTGCTAAATAATTGGTGTACTGGTAATTTGATGTTAAAGATGTGTTCTCTGACCTCAATTTTATATCCCTCTGGACAGAGGCCAGGAGCACAAATTCCCCCATTCTTGGGTATTTCCATACACACTGGTAAAATGGCCTTTAGTCAGTCCTGAAATGTTGGGAGGAACTTTGCAGACTAAAATTTCTGCTTCACTGGAAAGGTTTTGGTTTTCGTTAGCTCAAGAAAAGGATAAGAGAGCCCAAAGTCACGGCTTCCAAAATATATTGTCATGGATTTGTTTAACTTCAGATGGGCATCGTGGTCCACTGACACACAGACAGCCTTTCCTTGTGAAGCACTCAAAGATCACTTAACAGCCCTCACATGTCATTCATGTGCACAGAGAACTAACAGCCATCGATTAGTGGATTCAGGTGCACTAATTCAAGCATAGAACAATGTGGGTACTTGAGGAATAATAGCTGCTGATCTTCAAAGTAGCTCAGCAGTTTGATTCCTCAGTGTGTACTTTGTTTGTGTCACAACACAGGGAGGCGTTCTGGGCAAAGTGAAGACTCCCAGCTGGATCTGGCGACCCATAGAACCAACATAAAACCCGTAAGAAGGGGATGAAAGAGGGGTTTAATCCCTCCTATTCAATGTGTGCTGACAGCACACATCGAGGGTCTAAAGTGTGTGTTCGATGAGGGTAATGGGGGTAGGTTATTATCTAGCCGTCAACCTGGGTAGTTCTTCATACACAAATATTGTCCAGACACTTCAGAGCTCAGTGTTTGGATCAGGATGTAGAGGATATGGCTATAAAAGGCTGGTGTAACTCAGGGGCTGGAGAATCACATTAAGGGTTCAATTCACTGATCTATATAGATTCTTGAAATTTTAACATTAAAATTTGAAAGATTCAAGCTGAGATTATAACGCTGCTGAAAATTCCTTCCACACTGTGCATGAATTAAGTCTCAGTTCCATGAGGAGCCCTGCAGCTGGATCCATTTGTGATATTTCCAAAAGAACTTCAAGATGATGACTCCCTATTTTTCTTACTTAAGTTTCACTGTGTTTGTCAAGTTTGGGCCAGTCTTGCTATGGTAAATAATCCTTCCAAAAATCCCTGGATCCAAATACGGATATGGATTTGGATAGACTCCGAAAGAAAGTCCTCCTTGTCCTTCACACATAGAAACAAGATATTAAAAGTTAAAAAATAAATCAATAATTAAAAATTAAGACAGGAAAACAAGATTTTTTTGTTCCTTCTAGGTATGGTTTTGCCATCTCTTTGTGGTCTTTTTTAAATCAAGTTTTTTGTTTTTCCCAATGTGGCAATTTTCTGTTTCTTTCTTGACAGCTTGTGTTTCTTTGTGGTCATTTTGCATCTCTCTTTGATTGTCTTGCCTCTGAATGTGGTCATTTTTCATTTGTTTGGTGATTCTGAATTTCTATACAGCCCTTCAGTACCTTCATGTAGTTTTTTTTTGTCTTATTGTGGTTGTTTTGTGTCCATTTAGTCTTCCTTCCCATCCACTACCTATCACTGGGAATCCTGTGGGAGGAAACTGTGGGGAGAATGATATTTTTATCACGTCTTTGCTCTCCATTGGAGTTCTCTACTCTTTAGTATATCACTGGTATGAATTTACATATATCTTGTCAAATCTGACAACACAGATTTCAACAGATATGAAAAGAGATCGCTGAATGAAATACAAACCCACCTATTTTCAGTGTGCCACATCGCTTTGTGATCCTCAGGGGAGATGAGTTGCTCTAAATATTAGCCGTATTGTTTGGCATATCGTGTCACAGTTGACTGCTCATCCACCCCTTTCAGACTTAAGAAGAAAAAAAAAAAGCTCTGATGTTTTTCAAGCTATCACTGCCTCGTCAGCCAATGATCCCGCCTTTCATTTGAAGGCATGGAAACCTCAGCAAACACGATGCTGAGCGTTCAGGCTTGATTGATGACTTGCTCTTATTGATACAGTCTCTTACATGTGGTTTGGCCATTGTAGCACATGTGGTTAACCAATAAAGAACAGATCTAGGTCAGATGCAAAGACAACATGTAGATTATAGGCTTTGGTTGCTGTTCTAATTCAACTCACTGCATTGTCATTGGCTGGTGAAATGACTCCAAATGACAGTTATATTTTTCAACCTGTCATTATTGTATACCAGAGGTTTTCTGTCATCCTTCATGTTTCCAATAGCAGAAGCGGAGTGAGTTTTCTCATGGTATACAGCAGCTGAAAATAAACAGTTGGCTTTGTGAGAGGACAGTTTTTGTTTCAGTAGCCATAATCGACACTCTTGTTGCTAATTATAAATCCTGCAAACATTTCAACTTGTCTTAACAAAAGAAGTACAGGTGTACTTTATAGCATTACATGCATTCCACTTTAAGGGTTGTCAGGATGCTATTCATTGGAACATCAAATAGAACTGAATCCTTGCCAATGTTATTATTATCACCTTTGCTATGGCAAGACAAACTCTTGCAGCACACATGGAAAATGTGCAAAAAGGTGCACCGGCGTGATGAGCTCTGGGAATACAGCAGCATTGCTACAAGACGTCATTCAGGACAAGAAAAAAGCCAAAAACTCACAAAAGGTTCAGGCCCATGTTTAGATTCCCATCCATCATGCAATACCATCAGGGAGGTGATCCGTCCCCACTTCATTTTGCAACATGACAGTGAGCCCAAACATGCAACCAGAGTCATTAAGAGCTGTCTTCAGGCACAGGAAAAACACAAGTATCTCGCAAAACATGGTCACACAGACACACAAATAGTGATTTGACTTGTGTGATGTAACTCATAAATAAGAAACTTTCATCACATGATTTGTGACAACATCCCAGTGTTTCCCACAGAATACGACTGGATTTGTTGTGGTGGCGGGGAAGGGAGAAAAAAGCCCCTCTCACACTTTCTTCAATGAATTGATAAATCTTTTCCTTCTTCTGCTCCCTTTAGGGGTCACCACAGCAGATCGTCTGCCTCCATCTCACCCTGCGCTTTATATACTTCTCTGTCACACCAACCGTGTACATGTCCTCTTTCACTGCATCCATGAATCTTAATATTGTGTGACAACAAACACAGTTTTCATGTCAGACTATAAACAATATGATTGTGTTTGATTTGACACAGGCCAGTCATCATCCTCACCAGTCTTTGAGTCAGGTCTCTGAGGGAGAGGAACATTTGACTGAATTCAAAAGACTGTATTGTATTCACACTTAAATGTTGAGAGTTTGCCTCTCTTTGGCGTTAACGTGAAAAAACTTAATGGAACAAAAAGAGTGAAAAAGGCTCTCTAAACTGAGGGAGTTCAGACCGAATAACCTTTTAGTTTCTGACGTCACTGTCCAGTCTGGGATTGTGTTCCCATTAGTCATTTTTTGTTTGGACAGGCAGTTATTTACCTCATGAAAAACACCCAGACTAGACTGAAACATCTCTGAACATAATTTTGAGTCAGTGAGGAAGTTGAAGCAATTGACAGGTGCAGCTAAATATGCTGCTGCAGTTTTTTTTGTTTCTGTAAGTCTGGCACAACAAGATGATGTCTCCATCCAGCCACTCAGTTCTAACTGAATGATTTTGCAGAAAGAGTGTTAACAATGAAAACGTCTGGAACACAACACGCTTTCATGACGCAAATGCACTAGTACCAAAGCTGTTATTCTCTTAATGTCCACTTGAGGCTGTCCAACTTTACATCAGAAATAAACATGTTTGCAGCTTATCACAAAAAAACAGTTTTGGTCTCTTTATTTAATTTTCCTTCATAACAACTGTGCAAAAGTTGATTTTTTGTAACTGCTTAAATTGTATTAAGGCTTAAGCATTATTGCATTATTCAGTTCAATTCAATTTTATTTATATAGCACCAATCATGACTACAGCTGCCTCGATGCTCTTTACATTAGAAGGTAAAAGACTACAATATTAGAACGAAGCACCAACAATCAGACAAGCCTTGTGAAAAAGTACTTGGTGACAGTAGGAAGGAACAAACAAAACAAACAAACAAGCTTTATTATTTGTCACATACAATATCATACAGAGTACAACGTGCAGTGAAATGTTTTTGTGTCCATGCACATAGCCGCACCATTCCAGGGCTTGGTTTAGCATGGGGAGTCTAGCCAGGACCCTTACTGGATAGGAATCTAACTTGCGACTCGCGCTCCAAAGGTCTGTAGTCTTACCACTACACTATTCAGCTGTAACTCACTTTTAACAGGAAGTAACCTCCTGCAGAACAAAGATCAGAGAGGGTCAGCCATCCATCTTGACCAGTTGGGGGTGAGGGAAGGGAGAAGAGACCAGAGAGGGACAGCGCAAAAGTCAAAAGAGCTTACGAATGCAGTCCAGTGAAGATACCATAAATGGAAGCAGGTATAAACTGCCATTAAACAGTGAGTCAGATCAGAAAACCTTACAGTCCTGACTCTGCAGAGTGCTGCTTCAGACTGTTCTTGACTCATTGTTGATATTAGTGCTCTTGCCTAAGCCATCTGCAATAGCTGTCTGGATGCCTGAGGATTTTCAACATGCAAACACCCACACTTTAAGCTCTGAGGTTATCACGAAAAATTAATGATTTAAGAAGTTAAACTTTCAGATATTTAGAACAGATATTTAGAAAACCTCTGATTCTCAGCACTCATTAATGTTGACCTGATTTTGAATATTTGTGTTGTAAATCAGGTTCCCAGCACTGTTTGATTTATTTATTGATGACATATTAACTGCATGCTCATGTATCAACAATACTCTTTGCTAGGTAACAATTGCAGTGGCATGTTTAACAGAATAAACATGTTGTGTTGAGGCAGTCAGGGAAAATAACTGGCCATATTTGCTCATTTTTTTATTGACACTCAGGTTGGGATCCAGTTTTTTGCTGCTTTTGGTTGTAGGGATGGGCGGCAACCATGTTCCCTGTGTGTATGTGAGTGTGTGCGTGCATCTGAGCATGTGTTTGAACCTGATGCATTACTGACAGGAGCGGGCCTTGCTGCAGCAGCGCGCTATTGTTTTCGTTGGCAGAGATTAGCGGCCCCCAGGGGCCCGTGCCACAAAGAGAGCTCTGTTACCCACTAGAGTGCTTTATTGTGCCCCAAATTACCCCTGTGGAGAGGGTAAAAAACAGCATGGCAAATATCAAGCATGCATAATGTCACCGAGCAAAATGACAGCTGCCTGGTCCAAAGATTCCTTGCTGTAGGCTCTACCCGTGTTGCTTGAAGAGATGTGTCAGCGCGATCGTAGAAACACTCATAAACTCATAAATTTAACTAATTCAAATCCATGGATAAGATTTTTTTTCTCATTGGAGCTTCCTGCAGTGTTTCCACTTTGTGTTTAATGCCACCCTTTTTTATCATATCAAACTGAAGAAACCACATGGTTTTGTGCAGCTTTTCTCCCTCTTAAAAGCTTGTTGTTGTTTCTTTTTCTTCATCTAAAGCATGGATACAACTTCACATCCTCAAAGTCCTCTAAGAAAGCTCAAACCTCTCAAAAAGACAAATGGGGTCATGTCGACAAAGAGCAATAATCTTCTTTGCTCCGCAGCCTACGAACAGGCCTGTCAATTGGATTCATTCTCAGCATCCAAGGGGACTGGTTTTTAAAAGTGTCAAGATCAAAAGGCTTGACTGACAAAGCACGCTTTTTATTATTGCAGTGGCAGCCCATAAGCTTTTAATGTTGAAAATTACAGTAATTAAGTACATGCTGAACAAGCCTTGGATCTTGAGGGAGGCTTTGAGGAGCAAACCACAAATAAAAAAAACCAAGCCCATAGCTGAGATGAAGAGGGTTGTATGTAAATATGAGCCCTTTGTACTGGTATGCAGTGCAAAGTCTCGCCTGCGGTGGCTCTTATCATCCCGAACAGCATGGGATTCATCAAATTTAACGTGCCTTCATGGTGTCTTTGGTTTCAGAGGAAGGAAGATCCAAAAAAGAAAAAGAAATTGTAATAAATGAGTCAGTGGGTGAAAAAAGTTAACAAAGAAGGTGAAATGATGTGAGACATAAAAGCAGCATGATTTAAAAAAAAAACCCTTTCCTGTTTGATTAGTCATCACGGAATAATCTGACTGACTTTGCCGGCAATAAATAAACAAGTCAGAGAAAAGATTTTCCCAGCGGTGATCTGGAATCATGTCAAGGCCACATAGAGTCTACAGCATGTGACGGTTTGTTCCTCCCTGTCACTCATTGGGATGTTTTTCAAACTACAAGCTAGCTGAAGCTCATTTATAAGGCATCCAGAAAGGGATCACAGGAGACACAAACACAGAATTAAATAAAGCTTCATCTGAGAGGAAACCATTTAATTACTTATTAAATACTTTGGGTTTATTCTCTACTTTTTAGGGACAGTAACAAAAGCACTCCCATAATAGAAAAGATGCTTTGTGGTAGATTTAGCTGCTATTCCGTCTGCAAACTCTGGGTAGAGGCTATATAAAAGATGGGTCCAAGGAGCATATATTCTACATTTTAATGCTTCACTGTCAACAGCTTCATGGCTGCCATGTTGGGTTTACTCACTGTTTAATCATCAGCTAATGCAATCTAGCAAGTTGCTTCCATGGATTCTATTGGTGCATCACACATAACCATACACATAGGAAACATGCAAATAGAAGAAAATTCTGGAATTTCACTCAGCAAACCTGCAACTCCGACTTCTTGAATGGTCTGTTCGTACAATTAACTGCAAGGGGAATGACTCCAGTGGCCCCAGTGACTCAAGTGGAAATTGAGTGCGTGAGTTTTGTCTTCATATTTCAGAGAGTTGTTTCCTTGGCTTGTCAACACAAACCAAATAGGCTATAAAATACAAACCCAGATGACAGGATACAAAAAGAACACTATATTTGAAGCTAGATGATGAACCAGTACTGATCATAACCCTGACATTTAAATATTCTAAATTTATATTTGGTAAAAATGCTCTCATGATAATTTTATAAATAATACTCAGTGTTATGGACCCATTTCGCAGTTTTCCGTCTTTCAATAGCTCCTTTACCGCAGCAGCAGCAACTTACCTCTACACTTCACCAAAGCAGGGTGAAGTGACTCCTTTTTTCTTTTCTTTCTTTTTTTACTCCTGTGAATCACAGAAGCACATACCAAAATTTATGCATGTTGTCCAACACCCGAGGAGTCTTTTGGAGTCCTCAAAAGGCCAGGCTTCCTTTAGGAATTCGACATTCATAGTGGGCAGGTGACCTTGAACATCATCTGTTTGAGCAAAATAGCTTAGTCACTCTGTTGAGAGAAAGAAATTTAAAATCAGAAAACACTGAAGTTGCAGTGATGTTGAACCTAAAAATCTCTAACAAGATATTTACAGTGAATAAATTTAACACCATACATCTTTGATATACAGTTTGCGATATACATTTTTTCACCTAAAAAACTTCAGTGTCATGGTCCTGAGTCTGACGACTCAGTGTTTTGTGTTTCTTTATATTATTCTATGTTCTTGTTTATTCTGTTATATCTTTTGTTAAGGTTTGCCATTTGTTTTGTTCTATACCTGCCTGCTCCCACTTCTCTGGGTTCCCTCTGTCCGTCCGTGGTGTCACACTGTCTGCTTGTGAATCTGTCTGTTAAGTTCAGTGTCATGTCTGGTTCTCTGTGTCTGTGAGCTTCCTGTTTTATTCTGAAGGTCTCTGTCTCGCGTGAGTGTGTTCAATTTACGTTTCCCCTGTCCCGTCAGCTCTGATTTCTCCCAGGTGTGTTCCCCTCCTGTCTCTCATCCCTTGATTACTGCTGTGTGTATTTAAGCCCTGTGTGATCTCCTGCCTGTTGCTGGTTTGTCTGTGGTTTTCCCCTCCTCTGTCGTCCTGAGTGGTTCTCCCTGCATCTCCGTTTGTGTCTTTAGGTTTCAGGTTTGTTTTCTATGCTTTCTATGCATAGATTTTCCAGTTTAGGTTTACTCAGTTCTGTTTTTCGCCACCCTCGCCAAGCTTCCTCACATCAGAAGTGCCTGCACCTTGCGTCCTTTAATAAATTCCACACGGCTCGCCTCGCTGACCGTGACATTCAGGTTGCATTCTAACAAAAAAGGAAGTTTTCATTTTTTTAAAAATTGTGCTTCATAATCTCTGCTCAGCATTGCATTTAAAATCTTAATTTTTCCTCTCTGAGTTACTGTGAATCACATGTAATTACCTTGAAATTACATTTCAAAACGAGCACTTGTAGTTTGTAGCCACCCACCATGGCATAAAACAACATTACTGTAAAATCAATCAAATAAAGATAAACATTTTTTTTCTAGATGTGATAAAAGTTGATTATTGCAGCTTTTCAAGGGGAAAAGAATCACGTGTGACGCTAAAAGAGAAACATGCTCTGTGTCGCGTAGCTTGCAGTGCAGTGTTGGTAGTTGCCCTTTGAGTGGCCAGCGCGGTGAAAGGCTGGTGGGCAGGGGTGACTCGGCCCTCTCCCTATTGTTCCTGTAGCTTGGTATTCCTCTCATAGCATGCCCCAGGCTCTAGAGGATGTGCTTTTTAAAGATCCCAGGCCCTCCTAATGGCCTCACTCAACTCTACAATACTTACTTTTTAACAAAGACACCCCTCGGACTGAATTTCTGCCTCTTTCACCTCTGAGCAGATGCAGTGTTTATTTACAGAAATTACACAGCAATATAAATGACAAAGCTCTTCCCAGATTATATATTGTATTAGTTTTAATCAAATTCTTCAATTTTTCATATATTCCACTCTTCCCCTCTCCTTTCACCCTTCCTCTCTCAGGCCTCTCTCTTTCCTTTTTGCTGAGTGTCCCGCTCAGCTGGCCAGCACCTTTTCACTCTTTGCTGCAGGAATTGTCCCCTGCATGTCAAGTGTAGCCATTAGAAGGAAGGGTTTGGATGAGAGGTGCTTTTCAGGTCCCCGTCCCCCTCACCTTTGAATGGAGACAATAGAGCTGTTCTTTATGTCCAGATGACCACACATACACACACTGCCAAGAAAGTTTCTAGTGTCCTGCAGCAGCAAGGCCCCATACACTAAACTCACGTTTTAAGGAACGGGTAGATTACATAATAAAGGCACGATTGCTCTCGCTGTTGTGACGCAGGCATCATCACTGTACTAGAAGTCAATTTCCTGATAGGGCTTACTGTAGTTCGAGCTTGGTTCAAATACAAAGGAAAACAGTCAAGTCAAGACACAAACAGAGAGATTGTGCTTTTCATGGAGACGTTCCTCAAATCAGGCCAAGATCTCTCTTCTTTTCAAAAACCTAAATAGACTAACAAGCTGCCGAATTGCCTTTTACTTTAAAACATCAGAGGGAAGAATTTTTTGATCTAATGCACAAATGAGCTGGTCAATATTTTCTGTAATTTACCAAACTAACAGTTGAAAAAAGTCTGGATGATAAACATGACATTGTTAGGTTTTGTGAATGTGATTTAGGGTAAATAAGTACTTTATATGAGAAGATTGAACAATGAATCAATAATGGAATCAAGACATTGTCTTTCAGACACTGTAAAATGTTGGCCCATCTATCTACCCAGCCCACCTCCATGCACAAACTTTCTGTGTGATGACTGTCTCCTCCAAGTAACTTGAACTTGGTTATGTGAAAGAATATAGATGTTTCTTTCACCTTGCAAAATTTCAGAAAAAAAAAAAGTAAGATGACATTTTGACAGCAATACAAAAGCCTTTTGGGGAGGAAGCTGAGGAAACGTGTTGGAAAGCCGATTGGTGACTTTGACATGAGCAGTCTATTTGTATCTCTACTCAGAGATCAGAGATTTCTTTTACATTCACCACAACCTAAACCACCACAAATGGTTCTTCCATTTATCACAGTGAATGGTTAATTAACGAAATTTTTTGCTTTATAGAAAAAAGACTTTAAGTGGAGCAAGGAGGAGATGGTGCCAGATTCTCCAGATAACATCTCCTCCAACTCACACAAAGGGGGTTTTCAGCAGAGTGTGAAGCAACTAGGATCAGAATTAACACACAGAGGTGTGAGGCATGGTTTTCAGTTAGAAAAACAGTGTTCCCTACTGCGGATTCTGGAGAAGTTTCTGCCCTAAGTAGACAAGTATCTTTGGGTCTTGTTCATGAGTAGGAGAGTGTAGAGCAGGAGATTCACAGATATACTGGTGCAGCACCTACAGTGATGTACATAATGCACAAGTATTCTGAGGTGAAGAGAGAGCCAAGTGTGAAGATGGAGCTGTCAGTTTACAGGTTGATCTGCATTCCTACCTTTAATTACATCTACAAGCATCAGCCGTGACTGAAAGAATAGGACTGAGATAGGATCCAGGATGGAATGAGAATAGATTTACAGCTAGTTCAGTTGGTTCAGTGTCTGGCCAGAATGTCTCTTGTCTCACAGGTATGGTATTTTGGCCATGTCAAACTAAAAGGAACCTCAGTGTCAGACCCAGGATATCCTAGAGAAATTACACACAGTTACACAGGCCCAATGAACAATCATTCCGATCCGGTGCATTTAAATATGGTGCATTAAGCTCCTGTGTAACTGTCCATAAAAAGTGATTCGTGAATGAGACCCTCACCTTGCCGTGAAACAAGAATCCAGGTGCTTTGATAGAACGCGAGGGTTTGATGCCCTGTGAATGAGAATGAGCTATTAACCATTACTTTAGACACAAGTAACCTTGCAACATTCCTTTACTCTTCCTTTCACTCTTTCAAACTCTCACTGTTGTTTACACGCTGTTCTTCCTGCAAGAGAAATGATTATGACACTTATACTTTCAGTGTCTATTCAGTGTCTATCCCTTAATGCTGTCAGAAACTTCATGTTGTGTTGTGTTTATTTAACCTCTTAACACCAGTCAGGTTGCAGATGACCTATCTGGGGCTAGGGATAATGTTTGGGCGAGGGGCTTATTGTTAATGAATTTTGACCTATTTGGGGAAAAAAACAAAAAAATGCTTTTAACAACAACAACAAAACGTTTCCATTAATGTATGTAGTTTATTTGAACGAGGACATCTTAAGAAGATTAAGACTTCTATGAAGTCAAACATATTTTAAGTTTCAAGTTTATCCAAAGCTTGCATTCAATGCGTTTTTCAAGGTATAGCACTATATATCATTTGCATGTTACACCACTGTAAAAGGCCACTGGGATCAAGGCCAAGACATCGTGCTTGGCAATCTTAAGCCAAGCCCAGAAACTATGAGGAAGCCAAGAAACCTATAAGCACACACTCTGTAGGGACACAACACAAACTTGGCATTGACTGCATTCTCCAACAGCTCCTCCTTCACGGGTGTCAGGACATGTTACTTTCTCACCTAACTTTTTTACAAGTGAAGACCTTGACAACCTTATCTAATTACTTAAGTGTCTGGCTTTAGACAGAGTGACTTACAGGAAGTTTTAAAAAACATGAAAACAACCTGTTGGGTGGGGTGGGGGGTGGGAGTAGGGGTCACAGCACCATTCGGCAGCACCATTCTCCCCACCACAGGTTTGCATAAGCCCCGTAATGGTAATGCCCTGTACAGTCCTTCAGCCCCCATGCTTGCCTCCTTGAGTGACAAAGTCACTCATACCAGCGGATTAGTAAGCAGGAGCCCTCCGCCTCTAAATGGTTGCCGGTAATGTGCCCGTGATGGACGTGCTGTGGCATGTAGCAGCTAGCTCTAGCTCTCTGTCCCACCATCCTCCCCTCCATCCATTCTTCACCTCTGCCCTCCTCCCCTACCTTGTCTCTCTTTCTTGAGTAGTACGGATCGGGTGGGAGGGTTCTCCTCCCCCTGTAACATGAAGAATGTCAAGATAATCTTCAGGTGGTTAGTACACACACCGCCTAATTTCCCAGGGCTGATTGCTGACCTCGTGGGCTAATACATCTGAGGCTAGAAAAACACAGCTCCCAAGGAAACATAATGCCACCCTTTAAAAATGTGCAGGCATTTTAATGCACCCCGCTGCGAAGGCACAAACAAGCCCTGCTGCTGACGTGGATTCCAGCTGCATATAAACACAGAGCTTAGGCTTTGCACTGTTAACCCTTCTCTTTGTCTTGGAGACCGTTTCACTTTGGCGCGTATAAACAGAACCAAATAGAGGGACTGGTACGATTATCCCTATCAGATGGAGTACCCCTCCTATACTGGCATGTACTGTAACACTAGTGGCCATGTGTGCAGCTTTTTTCATTATATGATGTTTCAGATCAGATAACTTTTGCTTCCCTGTTGCATTAATTTTTGACTTGTTTCATTCTTTTTTTCAGCAGGCGTAACCCAGTTTGCTGAACTTAAACAAAGTGAAATTAAAATTCAAAATTTGTTCTACTGAAACTTAATTTAAATTATTGGAAGAGTTGATATTTTAACCCTGAGCACATAGCTGGACTGGCCATCGGGCATACCGGGTATTTGCTCGGTGGGCCGATGGTGATTTTTTGTTTCTATGGGCCGATGATTTTTTTTTTTTTTTGGGTAACGGTATAAACAATGAAAGGTGGTGGATTGGCCAGATGCTGGCCGCTGTGTAAAAATAACTCAGTTGTTTGGTAGTGTCTATCGCGGAGCTTCCACAGATTCAGTAACATTAGCAAGTGGTGGAGGCCAGCAGGTGGAGAGAAAGGGGAGGCAGGAGAAGGAGAGACCCGAGGCGGCCGCCGGTCCGAGTGTCAGGTGAACTGAACTTCAGGTAAGAAGTTATGACCTCCAGTCTATCTGGGTCAGATATAAACCAAGTTTAGGTGCAGTTTATTTTCGTTGTGCTGACTTTTTACAGTCAGTTACAATAACTCGTACTGCGTACTAGCTAGCATGACGGAGTTTCTATACAGATGGGTGGGTGCTATGATGTTACTGATAGTGAACTTTATTTTATTCATAAGGTTAATTAGTAGAGTTGCCAACCGTCCTGTAAAAAGACGGAATCGTCCCGCATTCAGAGAATATATTACGCGTTTCGTATTGAGCTGAAAAGGAACACAGTTTGTCCTGTACTTCAGCTAGGATGGAAAAAGACACAAAGGTGGATTTATTCTGTCTTTACGCTGCACAGCTGCCTCTTCTTCTCTCATTCTCCCCCCTCCCTCTCCTGTTTCTTCTTCAATCATGAAACTGATCAATGATCAGCTGATCGTCTTTTCTCTCTTGTTTGTTTATCGCCCACTTTGCGCCAGAAAGAACCCAGTGGATGTCGCGTCAAACAATAGCTGCACGTTTAAGCTTGATCAGCTGTTGTTAGAATTTATTTAATATTAATTTCTAGTATCAGCTGATGTTTGCTGGAGCCACAGCTGTAAAGCTGCTGGTCATGATATCGGTTTGGATATGTGTTGAGAGGGAAACATGAAGATGAAACCAGGAGATGTCCTTACTGAATCATCAGAGCTGAACAGGTGATGGAGAAACAGGTTTACCTTTTAGTTAACATGAATGAGTTGAAGGGAAGTTATGAACTGTTTCTGAGAGACAAATAGCACCAGGATCCTTTTTTATGTAGCTGACAGCTGGTAACTGTGCAGCGGGCCAGGTAGGGCATTAACAGGGAAAGGGGGGCACAAAGAAATACCTTTCTTTCTTATTCTCATTTAAAATGCCTCGCTTTTATTAAATAATTATCTGAAGCTTACAACAAGTTTTTATCTGACGTAAAATGTATAGAAATCATACATATACCAACAAGACTGTACATCACTGTCACAACAGCGTCTGTTTTCATTCAAAGGCTTTATGGCTTTTCCTATAATACCTGGGGGGCCGGTCTCTAGTCAAAATGCCCGGGCCGATTTTTTTGTCCCAGTCCTGCCCTGCCTGAGCAACAAAACTGTTTTAGCATCTAGAAGGGCCAAAAAGGTGATTTATCATTTATAAAATGTCTTATTACAAACAAATTACAATCAAATCAAAGCCTATAAAGCTGAAATCACACCTATATTTCACACATCTTTTCATTAATCCTAACCACACCAGTGGTAAAAGAAGATGTAGCTTGACAAACCTATGGCAGGAAAAACTTTTTGTGACTAAAAATTGAAATATTCACTGGAAAGCTAAATTATTTCAGATTTGGTGAAGGGGTAGTGACTCTTGACAGAGTCCAAATGGGGGTTTGTACCATGAAACAACTTCAGCATACTGAGGATATCTTCTCCTTATCTTGCTTCCCAGCCTTAACTGCATCAACAAGGATAAGACATCACAAAAAGCCGGTTAAAAATCTCATCAGTCTCTGGTGTTTTCATGAGCTATGAGAAAAAAATCATAGCATGAGCCGTAAACCTAACCCTCTATACTCTAATCTAAATATCCTCACTTTGGGATCCAAAATAACTTACAGCGGTGTTACAAAATGACATTAAGGGTTCATAATGGGGCATAAAATCCAGTGAGTCACATAATAGTGCCTGTTTTATCAAATTAATTTTTAATCAGCCAAGACATAACATGTTGAACCACAGAGGTTTCATTCCTATCGATGAGTCGCAACTGCAGATTGATCCTAAGACCACAAAATGACTTGTTAAGAGTAAGACACCAAAAATAATCTTTCCTAAATTTAAAGGGGCGGGTGATGGTTTAATTGATCTACTCCATCCTGTTTTCCTCCCCCGAGTTGAAGTATTTTGCATGAGTCAATGCTGCTTTATTGGACATTTTAGGAAGGATCATTTCTGACTGCCAGGGTGGTTAAAGTCTGGGTTTTCCCAGCTTTACGGTGGCTCATTCTACCTCAGGGTCCTCCCTGCTTATTCATTCATTGTTATTTATTTGTACAGTAAGCAACATTCCGATTTAATCACAATAGGAATTTGAGTGTGGCAAAATCAACCAAAGTTTCCACCACTGATGGAAAATTATATGGAAGTGTCTGTGGTTACTGTTGTGAGAATCAGTACACATGCAGTCATTACAATGATGGTCCATTGATGAGGCTGGTATGTGCTACAGGTGTGATTAAGGTGTCTGGGTTAAGAACATCCAGCTGATGCCAAATAAGGCACACCTGCACCTTTTGTTAGTCGTGTGTTAGTCCTGTGAGTTTTACAGGATAACCATATAAGGATTGCATCCTTTACAGCCTTCTGACTTGAGATGTGAGGTCCAGCCAACCTCCCGTGTGTATGACTTATGAAATGACTGTCTGTGAGCTGTCAGCTTACTGGGGAAAAGGAGGGGGAGAAACAATTAAGCCCAAGCTGTTTCATTTTTGCTCAAGTAAGTCAGTAGTTTCCAAACTGCAACCTCATCCGCTCTATGTGTATGGGTGTGTGTGTGTTACCAGACAAATTGCCTCAGCCGCCTGAGATGAGGTGGAGCACCTGTATACTGACTCAGTCATTCACACACAAGGCTTATACACATCTCTGATTGTCTGGATGTGGGATTACAGCCAGCTGTCTTCTATAAATCAGTCAAACCATCACAATAATAAAAATCACTGATACATTCAGTAAGAGGTGATTTCAGAAACTTTTTTTATAGCCCACTTTCAGTTTGCTTTCTTGATTGCTACATCATGGTAAGCAGTGACATGTGCATCCTGAGTAAATCTAATTATTGCACAAATACAGTGCAGCATGTGGTTTTAAGCCACAGACTGTGAAACATTGGAATCGTCTGGGTCTAAATACATTGTAGAAGAGCCTTAAACCAGAATTTTTACAAATGGCAGGAAGAGGGAAACTCCAGTGTTTGCAAGAAGAACTCAGACTAAACAGAAATCTCTGAGAAAGTGAGCTCACTGCTCATTTGCTCTGTCCCCTCAATAAACACTTTCCTGATGCGTTCCATCCATCCATCCATCCAGTCAGCTAGCTTTAAATGCTTATCCAGGTTTGGGTTGCAAGGGCAGTCCAAGCAAAGATTCTCCCTCTCCCTGGGCATCTCCTCCAGCTCATCTACGCAAACCACCTCTACTAAGTTTATGGTCTCAATCTTTAGTTTCAAGTCTTATCAATTACAAAATGATTTTGATTTTGTAAATCATAGTCCTATTGAAGTAAAGGTGTATATATAAAAATGTATAAAAATGATTTAGGGCAGAGTGACCTTATGAATGTGAAGTTTTCAAATCGATGGTGGGTACTAAAATGCTCAGCATAACAAACATCACAGACTAATGGGTGACCTCATGGTGGCTTTGACTATGACTTCTTATTCCTAGTAATGTGAGCTGTAGGTAAACTTGGATGACCTGGTTCAGGATTTGCCTTGCAAATGTCCTTGCTCACGTCAATCTCAAGATCTGACAATCATGAAACTTAAACTAAATTATTTTTATTATTGCTTAAGGTTTGCTTTGACTTTAACAACTTGACACAGTTTTGATACTTAACTGGACTTTGGCTCAGTTACTCTGGACTTATCATTGGCATCATATCTGTAATCTTGGCCTTTATTTTTAAATCAGCTACAGTTTTAAGTTTTTTGGGTTTATTTTTTCCCTCATTGACAGTATCAGTTTAAATAACTAAACATTGGCCAAAGTTAAAGCTTCCTTTGTTATAAATTGTGCTACCCTAGGTTTTTACAATGTCTGTATTTTGCTGGTTGATGACACACATCAATTTTGTCCTGTCCTGTAGACACATTAATGCATTGCATACAGTGATAAAAGCCAGACACCATGCTGTGATCCAAGGAAATTCAGGAACAAATGAAAAACAATGTAATTAGGATCTCTCAGTCTGGAAGAAGGCTATAAAACCATTTGTGAAGCTGTGGGACTCCATTGAACCACAGTGAGAGCCATTATCCACAAATGACGAAAACATGGAACAGCGGTGAACCTTCCTAGGAGTGGCTGGCCAACCAAAATTACCTAAAGAGCGCAGCAACAACTCATCCAAGACATCACAAAAAACGCCAGAACAACATCCAGTTCCCTGGCCCACTTGCTTCACTTAAGGTCAATGTTCGTGACTCCACCATAACAAAGACTTGGCAAAAATGGCCTGCATGGCAGAGTTCCAAGGTGAAACCACTCCTGAGCAAAAGGACCATAAAGGATTGTCCCAGTTTTGCAAGAAAACATTGTGATGATCCCCAAAACTTTTGGTAAAAAGTAGCAAAAGTTGAACTTTTTGGAAGTTGTGTTCTATTATATCTGGTGTAAAAGTAACACAGCATTTCAGAAAAGGAACATCATACCAACAGTAAATATGGTGGTGGTAGTGTGATGGTCTGGAGCTGTTTTGCTGCCACAGGGCCTGGAAGACTTGCTGTGGTAAATGGGACCATGAATTCCGCTGTCTACCAACATATCCTGAAGGAGAATGTCTGGTCATCTGTTCATGACCTCAAGCTGAAGTCAACAAAACACACAAGCAAGTCTACCTCTAAATAGCTTAAGAAAAACAAAATGAAGACTTTGGAGCGGCCTAGTCAAAGACCTGAATCTGATTGAGATGCTGTGGCATGACCTTAAAAAGGTGGTTCATGCTCGAAAATCGAAAATGCAAAGATAAGTGGGCCAAAATTCTTACACAGCACTGTACAAGACTCATTGCCAGTTATCACAAATACTTGATTGCAGTTGTTGCTGGTAAGAGTGGCCCAAGGTTTAGGGGCCAATCACTTTTTTACACAGGGCCATGTAGGCATGGATTTTTTTCTTCTTAGTAATAAACACCTTAATTTAGACACTGCATTTTATATTTATTTGTATTATTTTTGTCTAATCTAGGAGCTTGGAAAGAAGAGCAACTGGACTTCTTTAAGTTTCTTGAAGACATTTCACGTCTCATCCAAGAAGCTTCTTAAATTGTAAGTCCAAATGGTGGAGAGTCCCAGGTATTTAAGCTCTAGTGGGAGTTGTCACTTAAGAGAGTGGTTGACCCACTATTGGTCACGTCCCTCATCACACGACAAAGGGGATGCTTCTCTGGACAGCAGTCTAAGCGCAGATGCTCAGACCTTTCATCAACCACACAGCTGAAAGATGTAATAGATAGGATTTTTTTCACCTCGTGTAGTACACATCCAGCAGGATCCTCGTCAGATGTACCAGCCACCCTCACTGGTTCTTTTTGTGTGGAATAAATCACACAAAATGTCAGTTGTGTCCTATTTGAGAGCCACCAGTTTTGCTTTGTTTGTACTTGCTGGTTTGCCAAGGAATTTTTAGTTTAAAACTAGTGCTGTCAGCGTTAATCTCGTTAAAATGACGTTAGCGCCATAACCGCATTAACACGGAAAATCTCCGTTAGCGGGTTAGCGCAGATCGCCCCGTGCGTGGGGCTGGATGGCGCTAACACGTTAACGAGCTAACCGCGCTAACGCGTCGACGGCATGCAGCCACAGGCACGAAGCGATCTGCGCTAACCCGCTAACGGAGATTTGCCACGTTAATGCGGTTATGGTGTTAACGTCATTTTAACGAGATTAACGCTGACAGCCCTAGTTAAAACACATCTTTTCATTAAATTAACCTCTTAACATCCACTGGGTCACCAGTGAAATTAGTGTGAATTCTATCAACATGTTGAACAAGCATAGTTTTAGAAACTAGACTTTCCAAATCAAGACTCCTACATGCACTCTGGCCTCATGCTTCTTCTGTGCTAACAATTCCCCTTGGAGATACCAAACTGGTAAAAACTGCATATAAACCTAAACCTAACAATAAACAGGTTACAGGGAACCTAATGGATGTTAATAGTATGCATGACATGGTGCTTCAGGATAGCTGCAATGTTCAAATGGGGTCATAACCAAATGTCCATATGTGACAATTTGAGAGTGGGACCTGTCTCATTATTAGTATAAGTGATACTACAACAATATCATCAAAGGACACCTTGTGTATACTTGTCAGATGCCAGTGGTTTGACAAAATGGCAGTATTTCACATCCTGGGAATGATCTATGCAGGCAGAAAGACTGCCAAAGTGAATTCAGTCCTAGCTACACTATTTTTTATTGGCCACAAGTGTGACCGATGGCAAATTCTTGTTAAAGTGTGAGCTGGTGACTGAAAATGGTGAGGTGGTGAGAGTCCGGTGTGTTTCTGCTCATCTAAAAGTGTTGGCTTTTTGTTTTTGTTTTTTTTGGCTGAGAGAGGTGGAAAAATAAAAGAAACCATTTAGTACAAAAACAGCACATTCCACACAGGTCTGCAATGTGATCAACAAAAGAGAGGGAGGGTGTTAGCTTACTGCTGCTGCTTAATATGTTGACGATACCCCTTGTGTAAATCCCCGTGGCTTTACTACTGCTTGGTTAGACTTAAACACAATCCGTCCCTGTTATTGCAAGGGTTTCTCAATGAACCCAGCTCAGATAGAGCTACAGTTACCACTGATCCCAGCGGTGTTGAGAAAGCATGCAAAGCATCTGGGTCTGTCCTGACGAGAGCCCTATTAGTCATGGTTAATAATCCTGCTAGTCTTATAAGGAATACTTGGATGAAAAAACCCCACCAGAAATCAGAAGGGAAGATATGAGAAGAAGAGAGGAGACAAAAGAGCCGTATGAAATAACGAGTGGGAAAGAAAGCTCAAAAGAAGTGAGAAAAATAGTGGAAGTCAAAAAAGAAGGGTAACAAGAAAGTAAAAATGAAAGAGAAGATGTGACTCTTTTTAACTTGGTGATAAACAAAGAGGTGACAGGAGATGTTAAACTGAAAGATTCTTCTTCATCCTGGCGTTGTTTCCGCTGGTGCAGGGTCCGCTCTTCGGCAAAGGTTTCTCCGTTAAACTGAAAGATTAGAGACAGAAAATGGCAGTGCAGTGATGGAGTATAATTTGTGGTTGAAAACGTGACAAGTGCCCTACCTATTGATAACCTTTCCCATCTTATATAAGGTTAGAAGACAGGGAGCGAATGAGGATATTATTTTTAAAATAGAATGCTGACTCTGCCCGTGTGATCCACTCCACCCGCTGTGCCATCTGACTCTACCGGCCCAATCTAATCAGGTCACTACAAGCAGCCTGCTGGTGCAGGACCAGGCCACTTCATCCTTACCTCAGCTGATATGCATGTGGTCAGAAGGAGGAAGTGGCTGAGATAACTGAGGTGTTTTTAAGTCAGACAGGCATGAGGTAAGGCATCAGGAATCTCTTATAGGGCATTACCTCAGTCTGCAGGCCTACAAAACGGGGTTGTTGTGGTGGCTATGTATTGAAAAATACACACACACACATACACACACGCACGCACACACACAGACACACCCCTGGAGGTGGTACCTATTTTAGGCAGCAGGGCTTGGATCATTGTCATTTGGATTGTCTGCTGTGGTGGGTGAAAGCACTATGACTAATAATTTCACATTACGAGGTTGGCCAGGTTTGGGTGTAATTAAAAGTCATGTCTGCTCATGTTCAAGCGTAAAATGTGTCAATATATGAGGTGATTTCACACCCAGATTTGTCTTAGTAGATGTATCGAGGATGCAAAGTAGTGCAAAGTAGGCAGACTGGAAACAAATCAAAAGAAAAAATAATGCAAACTTTAAACCTTGAATCTTGATTTTAAAAGAATAGTTTTTGCCTGTTTGTATGTATTTTATATGCTTTTATTTTGAAATGATTTTACTTCCTACCCGCATCTTAATAAAATGAATTATTCACACCTACTCACTCTGCATGAAAGATGGAAGGCAGTCGCAGAGCAGGTACAGAAGTGGCACCAGCATGAAGACAGCAGAGCTTCAGCAGAGCAACAGGATGGACAGACTGTTACATAGCTGGGTTTTAGTTTTTATAGTTTTCTGAATGGCTTGGGCAACCATTTTTGCAAAAAGTCACCCATGTCACCCCAGTACAGTTGCTACGAAGAAGGAAGATTACAGCTACAGAGATCAAACTTCTTTATAGCAGACTATCAGTATGTTTTGGGTTTTCTTGTTTGTTTGTTTTTTGGGGTTTTTTTGCCCTTTGTTTGTTCCTCCTACTCACAGACAAATGCTGTTTGAAGACATGACTCAGGATCTGCATTGAATGGATGAGCATACTTTCAAAAGATATTTCCCTCATTTTGTGTTTCAGCCACACATGCCATATAATAGAAAAGATTCAGTGAAGGATAAATCAGTGAGTTCTTACTCTATCGGACGGCATCAAATACTTACGCCCACTGGTGTCATACAGATGCTCCCGTGACGGTGCGTTCAGGTCTTATTTAAATGCTATGTTCACATAGCATTTAAAGCTTCACATTGTTTTTTGCTTTGTTTTTACTCGCTGGATAGCTTCAGACACTAAAAACTACATCTTAGAAAAGATCTGATCAAGGTCTTGTGAGTTAAAACACACAAATAACCTTTCACGGTGAAAAAATACTCTCACGCAGAGTGTTTAAAAATGATATGAAGGTCATTGGGCAATTTGGATATGAGATTTGCATTTCTGCATCATGCCCTGACGTCAAAGGACTCTTTCTGTGTAACTGGAATAAAAATAAGCTTTCACAGTACAGACACCTTTTTATTGATATTCAAGGAGGAAGCAGACCCAATTAATTCCACCAAAATGCCCCCTGCAGAATAACAGAGCCACTCTAGCCACTAACTGTAGGAGGCCCAGACTTGGATCTTTCCTTTAAATTGTTCACAGGAGTAATAGTCTCTTTCTGTGTGGCTTTCTGGCAAAAGCCCAAAGGAATGTTCAGTATGCACCTGAAAGATTCACCAATAAAAGTATTTAGGAGACATTAAATTGAACACGATGACTGCCTGGTACAACAGATGCCTTTGTTGTGTGTACCACAGAGGAGCGCGGGCAGGGATCCGATTCCACCACTGAAATCTGAGATTAAAAAAAAGAAAAAGAAAATATGTGTAGGGAGAAGAAAGACTTTAGAGGGTGGGTAACTTCAGATGGTATCTCCTGCAACATGTGAGCCATCAAAGACTGTGTGTGGCACACTCGCTCACCCAGATCGTGAGTTAAGGCGCCGGAAAATTAATTTTGATCTGAGTGATATCCACGCCCAGAGAGAAGACCCCACACCCCAAACCATCTCGTCTTCTCTTCTCATGCTCGATGTGCAGTGGCTCGCTCACAAGGCAGCTAAGTCAGCAGGAATGTCAATATATCAAGCTCGCTGTCCAACGTGTGGAAAGCTACGTGAACTTGTTCCATTCGACAGCAAGCAAAACGTTTGTCTGCGACTGTTCATCGCCCAGAGATATGACCGTTTTGTTGTTTGCGTTTGTGTTTCTCCTTCACCTTTCTTTTTTTTTTTTTATCTCTGCTGGCAGCTGGCGCCAAGAATGTGTTTGAAAGAGTGCTGCATTGTTTTCCTTCACACCGTTGGGGAGGCCGTCTCAACCTGAAAGCTGTCAGCGTTACGTGGCACTCACATTCTCACTCACTGTCTGCAGCTCGCTCGCTCATGCGCACTCATGTTGTTGTTGTGTTTTGCACACTTTAAAGAGAACTTTAAAGAGGTGAAGATAAAGGGTGCAGGTTCGGTTCAGGGAGTCAAATGTGTTTAAAGCAGGAGGCATTTATTATCACAAATATACAACATTTGTCCACACAGTGGTTTATACACCACTCTGCATTTAATATTAGTTATTATTATCTCTTCCTATTTCTTCTAGTTAAAAGGGAGGTTTTCTCTCTATTAGTGTAGGGTCTTTACCTTACATGTAAAGTGCGTTGAGGAGACTGTTGTTGTGATTTGGCACTATATGAATAAAATTTTAAAAATGTAAATATAAATTACATTGTTCACCTAGGATGGCATGGTGATGTCGCCTCACAGCAAGAAGATTCTGCATTCAAATCCAGCCCAGGGCCTTTCTGTGTGCAGCTTCTCCCTGTGTTTGGGTGGCTTTTCTCAGGTACTCTGGTTTCTTCCCACAGACATGCATAGCGTTGGGTTAACTGGTGTGAATGTGTCTCTGTGACAAGCTTATGATACTAAACCTGTATTCAGCACTCTGGGCGTGTGTTTTGCTACTAAGACACACATATGTGACTTTAACCTCCTAGGACCTGGCGTGCACATATGTGGACATTACATTTTGGGACCAAAATACTTTTCTCTACAAGGGCCTGATATCCACTTATGAGGACATTATACTGCCACTGTTCTATCAAAATTTGAAGCAAATGCCCTCATATGTGCATCTCATTTTTCTCAAAAACAAAAATCTGGTAATTCTTTGTTTTTACATTCTTTAGGTCCCAATCAACCCAAATAGCAAAGAAAAATTAAAAATGCATGCATGAAGGAGTTCGGGTCTTAGAAGGTTAATCTTACAGGTGATATTTCATCCTATTAACTGTCAAGCAGCCAAGCTACTCTTTAATGTCTGTGTTTGTGTTATCTATGATACTCTGGACAGGTCGCCAGTCTGTCGCAGGGCTGACACACAGAGACAAACAACCATTCACACTCACACATTATGGGTAATTTAGACTGATCAATTAACCTATCCCCACTAACAGTATGTCTTCGGACTGTGGGAGGAAGCCAGAGTACCTGAGGAGAACCCACGCAAACACGGGGAGAACATGCAAACTCCACACAGAAAGACCCCGGCCTGATGGTGGAATTGAACTCAGGACCTTCTTGCTGTGCGGCAACAGTGCTAATCACCGTGCCACCGAAAAAATATATTATATAGCATGTGAAAAAAAACAGCTATGGGCTAAAAATAACACAATTTGCTGTTTCTATATTGGTCTTGCTACAGTCCGCCTCTCACTATGTAACAACTGAGTTAGGCTTAATTCTTAATCATACCTTTTAAAAATCTGTATTACAAGTACAAAAGCTGTAATATTTGAAAATAAGCACTGCAAGCTTTCAGTCAAAATAGTTTGAGATTCAATTTACAACAAAAATCACAAAAAATTCATTTCTTTATTACATTAATAATATAAATAATAGATATAATTAATTAAATAATTACTTTTATTATAGGTTTAAAATTAAATGCAATACAATACAATAAATACAAATATAAAAAATATATTGATGATTGTGTTTCTTGATAAATTCTATCATAATTCTTTCTTAATGTGTCTTAATGTATTAATTTATATTGTGGCTTTTTGTTTATTGAAACTTAATGTTAATATTAAAATTCAGATTTTATATAAATAACACAACAAGTTCTTAATCTTTTCTTAAAACATTAATACTCTTTTTTTGTGTGTGACTGTAATACAGTTTGGATGACTCTTATTTAGTTCTAAATTAGATGAAATATCAATAATCTGCGAGTATGGTTTCCAAAATGTGTTAACAAATGTGTGACACAATGTCTCTTTGGTGTACAAACACACAAACACAGTTGAGGAAATAAAACACAAGCCTCAGTTGTTTTTCTATTACTGAAACATCTGTCAACAGATCCTTTGTACGACCTCATCGGAAAGTCCTTTTAGTGTGGAAGAAATACAACAAAGACACACAATCTCCGACACACAGCAGGGGATGTTAGTGCCTTGACATCCATCCAACCATAAACCAGTGACAATGCAGCATCAGAAAACAAAAAACAGTTAATTTGAGGCCAGCTGAACACTGACCCCAAAGCCCCGGGCACATTGCTTGTCACATACAGGATGACGTTAGGCATCATTTTCAGCATGCACGATTAACGTTAGCAACAGGTGAACTTTAATCTAAACCAAAGCTTCTTCCCAAACCTAACCAAACAGCCAGTAAAACTGACAGCTGATAAACTTTGAGCAGACTTTATCGCATGTGTTCTGTCGGCTTCTTAAATGATGACACATTTAACGTTGCCAACTTTCAACTCACCTGGAGTGAGATCATAGTTGGGGGGTTGTGTGGGTGAACCTTTAAATATTCCACAGGTTCCTCTGTGAATAAGAGTAATTTTATCTATTGATTAATAATCTTGTTCAATGTGTATCAATATATGGGCAATATTTCCCTGTGGGTAATATTTACAATATTTCATGTTTCCTTTATCTCTGACAGATCATCTCAAATGAGATTGTTGAGAAATACTCTGCAGTAGGAACGCTCTGTTGGCTCTTTTAGCCATGGTTCACTGAAAACATCACAATGGAGTGAATCGAAGCAAAGCCTCTAATGGTAAAAAAAAAAAAAAAGCCAAACAAACAGATACATTTTTCACACAACTTTGCGTTCTCCTCACCACATGACAGGACCAATTCCTGTAAAAACTATAAAAGGTCTTCCCAGGTGAAATTGTTTGCAAAGACTGTGCTGCAGCAAAAACCCTGTGATTGCTCTGCAATGAGCAGGTTCCCACAGATGTCAGTAGTTTGTATAAAAGATGCTGACTTATTTGTTAACACTCACAATGTGCTAGAAGTAAAAAGAGCAAACTGGAAATGAAGTTTTGCCTTACTGCTGCAACCAACACATTTCAAAAAGTGCAGCTTTTACTTTGAAGGGAAACATACTGCGTTTACATCGCAGTATTCACTGTTTCACTAGTATTCAGTGAACTACCGTATGCCTATTGGTGACCAATTTCATGTTAACAACTTCCAGCAACCAGTCGCTGACTCATATGTAGGTCCATGTTAATGGGACCTAAATTTGCGCTTACTTCTATCCCAGCTAAACCTTGTAAATCTTCTATTTTTAAACTTCATTGTAACACCTTGGAGAACAGCCATGCTAAAAGAACTGAACAAATTTGGACCTTGGTGTTTAAGTGGAGCTTCTGTGATTCTTTTCTTTTAACTTTTGAAGGAGGATTTGGGAGATGGTTGATGAATCAAACTTAATAAAAAGACACAGGATGCCTTGAACTGGCTGACCCCTGCTACATGAACTCCAGCAGCTCATTTGATAATCCTTACATCACTGACTCTATCTTTTTTCCTTTCTAATGGCCACCATCACCACATCCCACCAAACATCCAAACAGCTCAGGTAGGCGTTCTCTCTCGCAACAAAGGGTCCTCTCTTCTCTGCTTTTGATGTCATACTTTTTCTGAGTCTTCTTGACTTTGACTCAGGCCACCACCCCCTCCACTCTCACCCTCACGTCCTCCTCCCCCCTGCATATTTTGGTGTTGTGTTTTTGGTATGCTCATGAAAAGGCCCGCAAAGTTGTGACAATAGGGCACCTGCCGGAATAATGAGCCCTCAGAGAAATGCAGCTGGGGCTGAGAGTCATACAGGAACGCTGATGATGGCCTCGCTTTTAAGTGGTCAGAGATGATCCGTAGCCACACCTTACATCCCCTTGGCTGGAATTTCCCCTCTGACACACACTCACATCTACTAAAAGGTGTACAAGGAAGTAGTGTTACAGATAAATTATCATAGATTTTCCATGTATATATTTTTCCTTGTTCAGTGTTAGTTAAAAATGAGTACAATTGTTTCCTTCTGTGAGTGAGTTCAGCATCACTGCCTGTCTATCAGCCAAACACAACACTACGTCACTGAAATGTGGACTGAAACTATGCTTCTTGGAAACAAAAGCCAGACTGTTTATATACTGATTCTTCATTTAACTCCCAGGAGTGCATGTGACATTAGTCACACGGATTCCTTTCCCTTTTAAAGGTTTTAAAAAGCATCCTTCATCGGTCTAAAATACCATCAGAGAGCTAAATTTAACTGGCCAACAAATCCAGGGGACAAAGGACAGGAAGATGTCCAAAGGCATGAATAATGAGGGGCAGAAGAGGAGGACATGGATAGATGGAGACTAAGTGTGGGGGTGCCGGTTATTGAGCCACATGGTGTGTTCACACCAAACACATTTCAGGCAGTTTATTCTAGCGTGAACTTCTTGAACTTGGAAATGTACAGCAGTGAAAAATGAGATAATTAATTATCATGTAATTACATCATTACTATGATTTTTTTACAGCAATTATCTATTACCATGACTTAACAGTAAGCCATCAGCTGATCAAAGGAGAGTGAAAAGAATAAAAAAATGTATAAACATACAAATATATACAAAATATCTAAGCTGACCAAAAAGTTATTTAACTTAAAGAAAATTTGTATGGATTTATTATTAATGTAAATGATTTTATTTGATTCATAATGAATATACTTAGAAGGTTTAAATAATCCTACTAATATAAACATACATATAAAATCTAAGCCACCTTGATATGTCCAGTTTCAGTTCATCTACCTACTGAAAAGGACAATTTTCAGAAACTAGATGTTACATGTCAAATAAAAATATTTTGCACTTCCTAGTTTTCCGTTAAACACCATCTTGTTGGTTCATTTCGGCAAAAATTCTTTAAAAAAAGGGTGCATGTGAGGTCTCAGTCATGACCCGAACATTAACCCTAACCACCACTGTTTACACCCCTTATCTTAACTGACATTTGTTTGAAGCCACACTGGTTTATTTTTTAATGCTCTAATTCTAGGTTTCTCTTTCTGTTTCAGTTTAACCTAGACTGCAATCAAGGTGGCTTGTTCTTTCTTGATTGCTTGTTTGTTTATTGTTTTTATGCTGAACACAAGCTCTATTGGTCCCTGGTTGAAATGGACTGACTGGTTGCATTGCTATTGACTCTTCACTCCCTTACTTTTTAAGTTGGTGGACTGAAATGGGGAAAGGCAGCAGTGGATCACTAAAAGTCGCAGAAATGCCATCAAGTCCAAAGTTTTTCTATCCTTCCCAATCTCCTCCTCTTTGTCATCCCCTTTATCGCTATCATTCTTACTAAAACTGACCCGTTTAAAGTTAGATATCAGTAGATTGCAGGTTGTCAACTGAATTCTGTTTTCTTACTCCTGCTAACTGAAGTGCATAATCCTAGCTGAGATGGTTGCTGTAGGACAAACAGCTCTGGGCACCATTGCTCTGTAGTGAGTGTAGGCTGTCAGTCTAACTGGTATCAAAATCTATTTCCTCTGGAAGAGGCTAAAACTTTGTGAAAGGAGTCCAGTATGAGTTGATGAGTCAGTTATGCTTACTTCTTACTTCAATGATTTTGGCTGCTGTTAGCTGCTGTCAGTCCCTGTTAGCTGCTGTTAGCCGGTGTAGAGAAATCTTCCTTTGACATGGCTCTAACATTGTTGAACTTGGACACTTGAATAAACTGTCATACAATGTGAGAGAGTCATTGAACTGGTTATCAGAGGGAAAGTGTGATTTTTAGGAGTGCTAGGCCTAACATTAGCTGCCATAATATTAGCTTATAACCAGCTGTTGTGGCTGTTTAGCTGGCTTGTTGTCAGCTGTCTGGAAATATGAGTGTCACCTGTTTAATCTGCTGACAGTAAGTACTTGTGACAACCTTGGGAACGAATAAGCATGTTTATGCATGTTTTTGCGTATTAGAGACCTAACTTAGGAGAACAGCTTAGGAGATGAGGTTTGTGATAAAGAGGAGGAGGGAGATTTTTATCCAGATGCCAGTCATATTATCATTTTCCTCTTGTTTTTGCTTCTTTACTGAAGGGGACACCTCTTCTGATCATATCCTGTGTATTTTTAATGGATTCATGCATCAGTTTGGTGAAAGACATAATTACATACTAATAAATGTATATTTGAGATCATGCTTTTCTTTTTCTTTTTTTGTTAAAAAAAAGACTTGTTGTACCTTCAAGGCTTAACATTTTGAAAATTAGAGGTGTGGCCTCTTTGACTGACAGGTGGATGGCAAGCAGGCACCTGTAGCTGTTAGCTGTCTGCTGGACCTCTGGACTGTGTTTGTGTTGCTGGAGCCCTTTGGAGCATTTTTAGTAAACTATCTGACCAAGAATATGGTTGCAGTTTTGGTGAGTGAAATTTTAGGATTTTATTTGGATGTTATTTTGTCTGTGTGCAGTACTTCATGCTCTCATCGAAATACATTTCTGGCTCCAAAACACAAAGACCACGCTGTCTGCTTCTAGCTTTTCCTACAATCTATGGTCATATTAATCTGCTTTTGCAAATTACTCATGGTGTTGTGTTTCAGGTTGTGTTGCAGATTATTACAAATTTATGCTGAAAGGAAACATAGCAGAATCTAAGACTGTACCCTTTAGTCTCACATATCCATCCATTCTATCATTAAGGTGGGCAACACAGACAACAACAAATGAGGGCTTTGTTGCCCCTGAGTTTGCCTTCAGTACTCTGGGAGTCAGGAGGTCGGGATGGTGGAAGGTGGGGTGAGAAGGTGAGAAGGTTTAGGGGCTGACAGCGAGACAGTTTGGGGGGCAGGCGGAGAGTTGGTGACAAGGCTTCAGTTGTTCTACTGATCTGCTAAGAAACAACCCTGACATTATGACATTGTGGACTCACAAAAATACACGCCCTGTGCCGCGTTGACCTCTTCACCTCCTGCTCAGCAGCAGCCAGAAGAGAGAAAATATAATCACTGATCTGGTAACAACACTTAGAAGCAGTGTTAATGCTGTTTTCCATTTGTAAAACCAAAAGTCAGAGTTGGTGCCTCTGTCAGTCAACTTAAATCCTAACCAGCACTTCCATACTGGTCGTTCCCAGTGTCACCTTTGGCACAGTAAACTGATTACATCATTTTGATTAACCCAACAGAGGGGCAAAAAAGTAGAAAAGAAAAAGAAATCGAGGCTGGAATATCTGGATTAATGAAGTTTTTGGGCTCATTAGTGATCACAAATATGCTTTCAAGTTGCAAAGCCTTTTCACGGCTGCCGTAATCCTCCTGTGAGAAGGAGCTCCCAAGGAGCACAGTCCATGTTGCTCCAGAGGTCAAAATGTCACTATGGGTTGTAGGGTGAGGTAAAGAGAGGCAGAATGAGCCTCCTGTCTTAGATTTAATGGCATATCTCCATAGAATAAAAGTCCCTCTAGACAATATCTTGAGGCTGGAAAAAAAGGTCAGGATTTTATCACCTCTAATGGAGATTAAAGCCATCCTAACCCTCCACCTATTTGGTGGAGGGTTAGGATGGTGGGTATAAAACCTTCCTTACCATCCAACAACCCCTTTGTAGAGGGTACGTGGGCAATCAGTACATCCCCATCAACACATGTAATGCATTCCTCCAGACCACGGAGACAAACACAAGCAGAGGAATTCCTGGCCCCGGGCGATGAATAATCATAAATTCATTAGTGAATGTGGCCAGGGCTGATTTGGAAGAATAAGCGCTGCTATTGCGGCGATAAACCAGCTGACCCTGTCAACTTGGCAGCTGTCATGACCTCAACCTGTGACGGTTTTAGATGTGGGAGGGCAAGGAGGACAATATTTGTTTAAGCTGATAGCTCGGGGGTTGGAGAGGCTGCACTTGTGTATGTGCATGTTTGTTTAAAGGTGCCTTTGGGAACGTGCGTACAGCTCCAGTGATTATCGATGCCAAAAGCCTACAAAATACGCACCTGTAATGTGATTTTAAAGGAGCGAGTGTGTGGCCCAGAATGCAGCTCTGCTTTAATGGCCCGCAGCTCCAGCTCGGCGTCGTTAACATTCCAGCTGTGGAGATTTTGGCATGCACTGGAAAGCATGACAAGACAGCTACGCACCTCCCTGCTCTCTGCACACGTTGTCAGGTTCCTCCAGTAAGTATTAAACAAAAAAAACTCTGTGACAGATCATTTCTCTTCTTCACCTGTCAGTCATACACCATAACACTGATTTGTTTTCATAATTTGTCTTTATAGAGAAATGTTCTCTTGCTCTTCAAGGTTATTCTCACTCCTACGCAGTGTTCCAGGTAAAAAAGTTACTTACACTGATCCCTCCCTAACGTGCTATTTGCCCTGCAGGTAAACAAATCTCATTGCGCTTCCTGGCAGGTCCTAATAGACACATTTAGAGCAATTATCTGGCTGATGTTTTAACAGGGACATGTGATGTGTTGTGATGGAGGCTCTGCAGAAACATTATTTGAAATCTTGCCGTTGGTAGGTGTTGGCACAGACAGACAGACATTCAGGCGGGCAAGCCTTGTGCTGTTGCATAAAGTGTTGACACATTGTAGCAACTGCAGACCTACGCTGGGAAATAGAAACATTGTGATACAGAGGGAAACAGGTCTGATGTAACAGCCTGCATGAGCATGTGCACAAGTATCCTAAACTAAAACAACAAGCCGTGCAGACAGATGACAAATAAGCACGGCAACAGACTCTGCAGCCAAGGAGGAATCGGGCAGGTATTTGAAGGTTTGTGCGCTGGCACTCGCTGTGGATGCCACTGAAGCTGTTAATCATGCTTGTAATTACTGTTCTACAGCTCCAGCTTATGAGAGACACTTGATCCTGGCAGGCGACAGCAGAGAAATGTTTTATGCTTGAACCAGTGGAGACAAAGATTGAAATGTGCTCATGTTTTTCTTGCAACTTCAGCCTCACCCTTTTGTTTAGGTGGATATCAGCCTAAAGCACAGAAAAGACTAAAGCACAAACCCAACACTTTCACCCAGGGGTGGAGCCAGAGGGGGCCACCTGTTACCAACAACAGTGAAGTCAGTTAGGGGGCCATACACATACACACACACACACACACACACACACACACACACACACACACACACACATCATAGAACTGTTACAACTAGAATGTTTTTAGCGAAACATTTAGGTGAAGAAGTTTTTCTACAGGAAGAGTTTTTCTTTTATTGCTTTGAATTTTCAGAATAAAGTTGGAATGTGGAGGAAAAAAAACATCTGGTCCATCAAATCAAAATTACTATTTTGACTCTATTCTCATCATTTCAACTTTTTTTCTTGACATTTTGACTTTATTTTTGAATTTTACCTTATGACTGGTCCCAATGCTCCTTAGCAGATTTAACAGCAACAACAGCAACAACAACAGCAACAATAGTAGTAGTAGTAATAATAATAATAATAATAATAATAATAATAATAATAATAAAATATATTATGAATGTTGTCATTAGGCAAAAACAGTCACACTTAAAACATGATGCAGAAAGGAAGTTAAAGTTACAAAATATTTAAGAAAACATTTTATTTTACATAAACTGTACAGATGACATTTACTGGACTAAATGTTTCTTAGACAGGAACTAAAGTAGCTTTTCTTATTAAATAGAAAACTGGAACAAAAAATAGAATTAAAGATGAAAAATGAAATGTTGCTCATTGTACAAAACAGAGAATGAAAATAGAGCTAAGACAGGAGAATCAAATGTCGTACCCTGATGCGGTGGTAGGCCTTTTACAAATGATCACAAACGGTATTTTACACAGTGACCCGGCGGCCTTGCCGTCCGAGCACTACAGCTAAAATCGTGGCCTCTTTGGTTCCATTAATTAGTTAAAATACATCTGAAACAAAATTCAAATTTACTTCTATAAAAATAACTTTTCAATGGCAGTTTTTGTTTCGCTAAATCCGCAACTTTTCAGTGCAAACGTCACAACAATCATTCGCTTTGGAAAGGAAGCGAAAGATTACATTTCAAGTATTGATAAAGAGTTGAGGACTGAAGAGAGAAAGAAGAAGAAGAAGAAGAAGAGAAAGAGACGGGGAGAGGATTCAGTCTAATAGCATGTTGAGTATGGGTATAGGTTACTATACATTGCATAGCTCATGTGGCACTTATTCAGCGATAGGACAGGACACTCAGTACCCCTTGGAAGGCATTTATTTATACAAGTGCTATTCAGGGTGTGCATTTCAGTTTCTGCAAGTGCTGCACTGCACTGTGGTGACCCACTGGGCCAAAACTAGAGTCTCCAAGTCTGCAGACTGGCTTCTGCTGAGCCTCAGGGGGAAGGAGAAAGCAGTTCTCTCTCTGTCAACACAAGAGTGACGGCCACAATAACGCCAGCAGTGGCGGCTGCAGAGGTGGCGGTGGGGGCTCAGTGGAGGACTTTGTTCTGCCGCTGCGCTGCTGTGAAGGCTGTAATCCTGCAAGGCATTAAGCGCTGCCAGTTTAACTCCACCAGAGAGGACAGTCAGACTGAGTCTGTCTGCGTGGCAGGGAAGTGCTGGTGTTCTGAATTGTATAAGCTGATGAACTGTCAGTGCTTTGTAAAAACACAAGTCTGTTATGTGCTCAGAGTACTTCAGAGGGTTGGAGGAGCAGGGCAGGGGGCGTGTGGGCAGTGAAGCCAATCATGTCACTTTCCTTAAGCGCTTGTTTTGTTTTGTTTTAAATCTTCATTTACGAGGAGATGACGGGCCATTATTTTTTAACTAGAAATGGCAAACTAGAGAAAAGTATCATTTGGTGATAAGCGTTCCCTTCTCGTGCCGCCGCTGACCAACGAATGGGCAGAATGCGGGCGGCAAGCGTGTCGCTCACTCTGATAAATACACACGCCTGTGCTGACACGTGCAAACACACGTGGACACAACAGTGATACTTGCTTTTGCTAGATGGTACCAGTGTGTGTTGCTTGCACATACAGTAGGTATAGATATATATGTGTACCGTACAATAACATCCTGTTTGTACAAAAGGCCTTCCTGACAGTCCAGATAATGACGGGCCAGTGTGGACTCAGGCGCAGCCACACTCGTCCACGATCATATTGGGCACGTCCCTCTTGATGATGTTGTATTCATCGTCAAAGTAGAGCAAAGACATAGTACTGAGCTTGGTGGGGATACAGCAGGAGTTTACTGAGCCCGGGCTCATCCCCCGCATGCGGTACTGATTAACTACCGCAGTGTGGAAGGATGAAGCTGAGCCCGGCACGCCTGCCATGTAGGCCGGACAGCTGCCCTCACAGTAGTTACCGTAATAACCTGCTGGTGCAATGATCCAGTCGTTCCAGCCAATAAGCCGGAAGTCTATGTAGAACTGCTGTCGACAACACAAGCCCCCGCTGGTGCCATCACAGTCAAGCCCCCGCTTTCTAATGCGGTGCTTTCCATCCAGCTGTCGTGCACGCACCACCAGGAAGGGCCGGTGGGATGGGTCACCTGGATCCACCAGAACAGGAGCCACTCCAGCTGTCTCACAGTCCTCACAGTGGATCTCCAGGTCCTGTCTCCGGCTGCCCTTCCCAAACACTGCCCGTACCGCCTCAGATAGCGGGAACGTATGCCAGCCGCTGCGCTTCAGATCCACCCGCTTCTCCACCAGAACCCAGCGACCTGTTCCCCCTCCGCCGCCTCCACCTCCTGGGCTTCCTTCCATTCTGCTGACAGCCGTGGCCTCCTGGTAGTGGATCTTGACCGTCACTTTCCTCCTGATGCCCTTCTGAGGACCACCTGGAAGTATACGGAAATACAGCCACATGTTGGCCTGGGACACGTACAGGTTCTGGTTTCCCTCGTTGGAGATGAGGAAGTACAGGTTGGATTTGGAGGGTGTTTGTTCATCTGTTAGCAAGAGAATAAACAGAAGAATTTATTACACAGAGGTAGAATTTTTAAGAAGGTAGACGACAGTCTCTTTTAGTCAGTTCAGTGTGCAAAAACAAAAATAAATGTCTGACTCAAATCATAGGATCCAAAGCTGAGGACCTTTCAGCAGCATTATATTGTTTTCAGTTTGCTCAGTGCTTATGAAAATGCTTCAGCAGTTATCACATGGCTGTAGTTTGTAATTTCAGTAAGTGATATCACATCTGATCCAAGAGAGATAGGCGAACATGTGACAGCTTAATCATCTTCTCGACAATTGAGCATGGGTTGTTGAAAGCCATGACAGGCTGGGAGGTCTTTGTTGTGCTTAAACCAAGCGCACTTCTGTGGCTCCAGGAGAAAGGTTACTGACCTACAGACTGTTTTCTACGCTCACACAAACACACAAACAGAGAAAGCCCCTGAGAAGGGCACAGCTTTGTTTCCACAGATCTGTTTTCCCCTTGTTTTCTCTGTTAACTCTCAATGACTGCATCAGGTGACCTCTGTGGTAGCTCCCGATAGGCCAGCGGTAACAGGCCAGTTCTGGGATCAGGCCCAGTTGGCTTTAGGTCCATTTTTGTAAGTGACAGGACCAAAAAGAAAAGAGAGCGAAAGAAGGAAAAGGGAGGAGGAAGATGAAGGGAAGGAGGAAGGATAGAAGTGGAAAAGTTGGGAGGGTGGCGGGCATGGCTAAGGCCTGCGGGGGGTTCACTGAGTTCGCTGTTCGTGCCCAACCCGAGCCCCGCCTCCCACCCTATGCTACCCCTTTGCACCTCCTTCCAGCGGGAGCACCCTGAGAGTGACAGCACAAAGCCCTGTGTGAGGCAGTGGGAGAGCGCCGCGCTGCAGCCCGCCATTGAAACGCGTGGCGTTCCAGCAAAAAGCATGATGAGGCAAAAATAAAAGCCATTTACATGACACTGGCCACTTTCTACAGCAGCACAATGAAGAGATCCTGGGTGTCTAAAGGTGGCGCTGGGCTCTTTCTGGCACTACTTTTTTTTTCAGCCCAATGATGTCTTCCAAATTACCCTGAGGTAACTAGAAAGGTTTCTGTTTCAGGAGATTTGCCACAATGTGCTCATGCAGAGCTTTGAAAGCAGCTAAATTACTTTGTTTGCCCACTGATTAGTGTGTGTCAGTGTCAACAGGTGGCCACCAAAGACGGGCCTCCTCTTTAAAGCGCCTGGTGCCTTTTCCTCCATTAAAGTGCAGCTTTACCTTCACACAGGGGCCTGTTCAGACCAGCTCTCCACTCTCTAGTACGTCAGCTGGTTGCTCACACAAACCCACCCATCCCCACGGTAAGCAACTCTCCACACATCAGCCTGTGGCTAAGATATGACGGTGCACAACGAGTACACGCTCAAATCGACGCAAAGCCAGCACCGTGAAGGAATCAGCTGAACAGCAGCTCATGCAAAGACCCCTCAGGGCTACAAGTAACTAACCTCGCCTCAGTCATCACCGTACGTGCCTTGACAGCTCTGAGCTCAAAGAGAGAGACGGGCATCACACAGTGACAGGCTGCAAAATAAGACGTCTGTATGATCATGTCCCATTTTGATTCCAGGCCAACCTATTCCCCAAAGAGATGAAATTCAGGTGTAGTTAACATCCGAGATCAAGTCATTGCCGATATTGAGAAGTAAACCTAAACCATAACCCACCAACATAATACCTTACACCAACATAACCCTAACACTGTATTCTTATTTTTCTGTCAGACAGTATTCTTTTGCTTCATTTGGCTTGTGTCGTATGTATTAACCTTCCGAAATGCAAGTGCAATATAGGTGGTAACCCAAACCCACATTTTGGAGAAAGGTAAAAATGTGCTTTTTCTTTTTTTTAATTTGGAAAAAACAAAGCATGACTATTCTTCAGTGTGTGTAATTTGGAATTATATTTGAACCAATTGCAAAGAAAATAAATAAATAATTTGATTGCCTGGGTGAGAATTAGGGTTAGGGTTGGGGTCATCACTATTGATGGGTAACCCTCTGGGGTCTGAGGTCCAAGTCATCATTGGTGATAACCCTAACCCCTATGTTTTACAGAGGAATAATGAGACGCTAGAGAGACTCTTCTGGGGAAAATGTGAATAGTTTTTCGTGTGTTTGAGTTACAATTGTTATTTTCTTTGTCCCTTAACTGACAAAACTTCAGAGAAGATTTGAAAATAAAAATTGTGTTTGTTATACAAGTATTGTTACAGTTTTTTTTGAATAAATAACTTAATTACATGATCAAACCATATGGTAGTATGACTAAAGAACAACTAAACAATGGGAGAGGGAACAGAAGGGTTATAAAGGTTTGGGACAGAGAAAGAGAAGGGATTAAAGGTTAGGATGTAAACGGGGCTAGGGACAAGTTGGGAAAAGTATGCACAGAGGGGTTTAGGTTTAGGAGTATTCAGAGGTCACATTTGAAATCTTTTGCCAGAACAGTTTGAGGAATTTTTACACGCTGGATATCACTGAGCTGCTTTTATGCTGTAGCTGCTCAGGATCTGGAGTAAGGCTGTGACTAAGCTTTAATTTCATTACTCATGAATCTGTCTTTAAATTGGTTTATCAAATTTCCCAGAGTGATATGATCAAATCACAATCTAAGACATTTCCCCAAGATTCGCCAATAAGGAAAGTGAATCTTCAAAACTGAGATAACCATGGTTAAGTACTAAATTATTAACGGTTTTCTGCCAGTTAGTTCGTGTTTAATTCATTAAATGGTGACGTTCTGCCTCAAATGGAGAAACACTTGGTAATAAAACTGATGCATAAAATCATAAATAAACCGATTTTCTGAACACAACAGTCCTATTTTTTTAACTTCTTAACTAGGGGTGGGCAAGAAAGTGATAAAAATAATGATAATAACATTTCCTTAATCACAATCTGAGATATAGTTAAAATAAAATTGATAAAAAGCAGCTAATCTTTGAGCTACTCAGCCGTACACAGCAGTATGACAAGAGTGTGAGTGACATGAAAGAGAAAATGACAAACGTTAACAAAAACAGTGTCATCGACACAGACATCGGGCGTTTTCCACTAGAACATCCGAGGATTCCGGTGGTGTGTGAAGATATGTTGGCCATTTCAAATCTGACAAAGAAGCAGAGCAGCATGCGCCACAAACTGTTCCCACAAAAGCAGGCAACACCATGAATCGTTTATACAATCTGAAGCAGTGGCATCAGTGCACAGCTGACCTTTTACCTTCAAAATGCACACACAATCCAAGACTGTATACAAACCAGGACTCTTTCTCTGTGTAACATGCTTTTACAGCAAAAGCCAAAGAGTGTGACACAGTGACATCACGAATGCATTACATTGTAAGACATTACGGCAGCAAGCAGAGTGGAAAATGTTGGATTTAAGCAGCGGATCCTTGTTATCTGGCTCCCTGATCATAAACATTTAATATCTATTAATTAATATGTATTAATATCTATTATATTTTATATAATAGCCTCATATCTACACTTTGGAGTGAACAGAAACCTTTAGGCTTCACAGAAATAGTGATTTGTTTTTTATCATAATATAGATCAATTTCAACTGATATGAAAAAAAAAAAGATCTTGATATGATTTTTTTTCCATATCCAGCCCTGCTTTTAACAGCTACCTGGGTTATGGTTACATGAACCTATTTTGATGGAATTTTCACTTATTTGCATAGTTAGAGGGAAATAAAACTCACAGAAAAACTGCAAAAAACTGCATTTTGACAGAGCTGATCTGAAAGGTCATGTCTTCTAGTTTCTGAAGTAGCTAAAATGCCACCAACCCCTAACCCTAAGTGGTTGCCCTGTGACTTTGTGGATGGTAAAGGGTTAAAATCCAGAGGAAAAATCTGCAATGTCACGACAACTGGCAGGTTTAATCTGCCACTACAAAGGCATGAATGGACTTCTGCTTGATATGAAAGGTTTTCAAGTGCTGAAATAAGCCTGAAACCACAGTGTCTAACGTAGCTTCTACCTGTAGACAGGTGGCATATGTATGATTCTCTGAGTGGAGCACTAACAATCACTCCTTCAGTGTCATGGACCATATAGATCCTCGCGCTGTAAGAGCACACATCTGAACACCGCATGACTTATTTCAGCTGAGGTTCTTTAGGAGGAATGAACTGTTCTTTTCATGCTGTGTTACAAGCAGCTTGGAGCTGGCCTGGACACGCCTCGCCTGACCCCACAGTGGAAAAACGTTGTTAGTGATTATCAGCAGGCAGGACACCTGGGTGGGCTGTTTCAGCGTGTCTCCACCTGCGCTGCCGAGCCAGGGAAGAGGCTGTGGATGGAGGCAGGCAAGTAGGCAGGTAGATAGAAAGCTTCAGAGCTCATTACTCAAAGATGCTGTCGACAAGACCACACGGCGTGGCTCTAACGTGACATATGGCCGCCACCCCTCAGGCCTCAGCTCTCAAGGAATTCCACACAGACCGAGGAGGCGTGGACGTGAGACTCTGGACTCTTGACCAGAGGTTAAAGCCACAAATGTGCTGGACCTGCTGCTGTTAAAGCTTTACCACAGAGGAATTTTTAATCACTGTGCATAAATCATTTATAGGATCAGGAGCTATACAGTAGCAGCCGATCCCACTGACTGAAACACACCCCGCTGAGTGAATGTGGAAAATGGCTGGAGCAGGTCCAGGAGTGCCATGACTGACAGCTCCTCATGAAAGAGCAGTGTCCTGCAGTAAACCTGCCAACCTGATCCTGTGGAGGAACTACTTAGTGACCTCCCATAATGAAGTCTTAATTCTGAGTTTTGGACCACTTGTCACAAGTTCACTGGGTCCAAGCAGTGGCAGCGAGCAATCGAGAAGCGCCCATCTGAACTTCTCCATCCAGCGCTTTCTCTCTCGCCCTCCCTTCTTCTCTGCCCGTGTTCCCCGCTTCGCTCCTGTGGATACGGGACACCGAATCCCTCAGTGAGGGCCCACGGGAGCATGTCAGGGGAGAAGAGAGGTTGGCATCCCCTCCCTCACCTGCCCGAGGCCACTTGGCAGACTCTGTACCACTGTGCTACCGGAGATAAGGCACCGCGGTTAACCCTGCGCTGACGGGACACAAGCTGACCCCACAGAAAAACAAAGCACACAAACACCTATCAGCATCCATTTACTGGCTCTCTGTTGGCTAAACAGATGCCAACTTCACCCCCCATCTCGCCTTGTTCTAAAACAACAATTCAGGCTTCCTCATCTTTGGGGAGGGACAAACTCCCCTGGCTTCAGAGCATTCTGGAGACCTCGCCTCTAAACCGTGCCCTGGCTGGCAGCATCCGATCTGGGGGGCCTCGAGCCAGCTGGCCGGGAGGCAGACGGGGTCTAGGGAGCAGGGACCCGAGCCAGCTCCATGGTACAATGCCACACAAAGGCTCAAAGGTGTGAGGAAGAATAGAGCGAGGAAAAACACAGAAGTAGAAGAAGAAGCAGCAGCAAAGGAGCCCAGCGAACCTTTAAAGCTTTGCAACGCTGCAATATGGGCACACACACAGACACACTAACAGCACCAACAGTCCCATCACCTCATCCAACCCAGCATGGACTCAGATGTCTCATACATTATTCTGAGCAATTTCTTTTGTTTTCGCTGCTGTTTTTCTTCTCCATGTTGACATGATGTGAACACACAGAGCTCTTATAATAATTGCCCGGCCTTTGTTGCCTTGTCATGAGGGCGCTCAGATCATTCCCAATGGAAGGCAGGAGCTCACAGTCCATTCAGGCTAATTGTAGCTGCAGAGCCAATGAGAAACCTGTGTGTGTGTGTGTGTGTGTACAAAGCATCTTATTTTTGTGAGTTTAATTTTATGTTTCCTTTCTCTTAAACTAACAGTTTGTGCTGGAGACGTGGTACTCACAGCACCAAGTGACAATTATTCCATTCTGTCGATGATTTTGTTGTGTATATGTGTGTGTGTGTATGTGTGTTTTTGAGGCTGTATGTCAGGGTGTGTGCGTGCACAGGAGGGTGTGTGTGTGTGTGTGTGTCTCTTTAGACTTCTGAGAATTAGTTAGATACACATTCTTAGAGGAAGGGATAAATGGCCAATTGAGGGACTTTGTCCGTATTTAAAAGAGGGCTTTATACATTGGAGTATTGAGTGTGAGCTCAGCTTTGAGATGAAACTGGATTCAGAGGTGCTTTTTTTATCCCCTAGACAACACAGGGGGGTAATTTAAGGACTCTGTCTTTGGTTTCATTTCTTCTGGATTTCCAGAACAGGAGGATTTAAATCAGCAGCCAGTGTGACGTAATAAGATGATGAAAAAATGACGGCTGCACCAGATTCCGTGTTTATGGCTGGTTTATGGTTGTTTGTTGTGGCTGCCTCTGCCGCTTAAAAAAACAACAACTTATATATATATATATATATATATATATATATATATATATATATATATTCACCTGCTAAGGATTGTCAGTTATTAACTCACCTGGTGCCATGCTGCCTGTTAAGACTCAAAGGGTGAAAGAGTTCAGGCAAGGGTCGAATTAGACATGTGCAGTGAATTATTGATTAGTACCTGATTCTGCGAAGCTGATGATCTCAGATGTCTCCGCCTGAACCTCGTTGTTGAAGGCAGCCTGCCCGTCGAAGCTGGGGATCTCCACCCGGCCGTCCTCTCGTACTTTGCCGGCGTGCAGTCTCCTCAGCGCCGTCACCATCGCAGCCTTCGGGATGGGATGGGTGATGTTGGGTCTCTCTCTCATCTGTAGCCGGTTCAGTATGTGCCTCTTTACCGCCTCCAGGAAATCTATGTTCATGCGCTCCGACTGATCCGGCCCCCTGAAGCCGCAGGACGCGCACGACTCCTGGGGTGAGCTTTGAGTCTCTGTCCCGGTCACCGAGCTGCAGCGCACGCACAGCACGCACGCAACTAAACAAGACAGTGCCACACTATAAAAGCTCATTTTAAAGTTTATTCTACAGTCCAAACGCTACGAAAGAAATTGTGAATCTTTTAAAAATGCACACCGAAATTTAAGCGACTTTTCATTTACTAAAGTTCCGGGAGAAATCATCCAGTGAATAAATCCACTGAGCATGTGTTTGTATTCCAGGAGACTAAACGATTCCAGTCATTGTGCTTCCAGCTCGTTATCCAGCAACAAAATAAAAGTTCATCTCTGTAACCGAGAGGCGCGCACGACAGTTCTGATTGTTGATGCGCTTCTGTCAAACCACGCTGCGTTCAGACGCGTAATCTGCCAAAACAAAAGAGCACAAGTGTGAATAAAACCCCGTACAGGCGGCTCCTCTCCATTCAAGCAGGCTGCGGAGACTCCTGTCCCGCAGCTTCAAGCAGAACGCGAGCGCTCCGTGAGTCCCGAGTCTTTTTGTGTGTGCGCCGTGCGCGGGTGAGGGTGGCAAGCTCCCGTGCGTCCTGCAAGATTATGCTCAGTGAGACCCTTTCCTCTCTTTGCAATCACGACAACAGGGGCTCCGCACACCCAAAGTTTTTATACAGGAATTCGTACACCACGTGGGGATTTCCACCAACAGCGCGCAAGGGATTATTACTACGTCTAAAGATCCACGACTGTGGGACATGGTTTTATTATGGTAACACGGAGGCCCCGGAGCGGTTGCATAATTTTTTTTTCTCCCTCAGGTCTTGGCAATATTTGACTTACAGCCTTCAGTGTGGGTGATCACCTGATATCCAAATGTAGGAAGTTTTATAACGGCCCCTTTAGCGGAGGTACCGCGCACAGTCAGACCCCCGAAATTAGTCATTTTAATTATTACTTTCTAAAGATTTTTAAACGTTTTAGATTTAAAGCATCAAACGTGTGTTTCCACACAGGATTCGAACTTCACACAGATTACAGCCCATACAGAACCATTTTCAGTATCTTTAAATCATTCACTTGTGTTTGTGAGCTATAGAAAAAAATAATAGTTTTAATCAGATTCATTAAAGACTGAATTTATATTTCACTGCAACCTTTAAAAAAAGGTGGATGGAACCATAAATGAAATCAGGAACTTAAATGAGGAGAACGCAGGGCTGATAACCACACAAATTATCAGACAAACAGCGCCATCTATCGACAGAAAGACCTCATTACACACTGCTGCTATACACAAACAGAAAGACACTCCTAAATTTAGGACTATCTCACAATTCCCAGTAAATGAAGGACAAGGAGCTCTCTGGAGAGTTCTGTGATAAAATCCATAGTTGAGTTATCTTCTCCTCGCCTTCCTTTGAGTATTTCTAGGAGAAAAGTGGACTCAGTAAGTATGACATGCCTGCTGCCAGTGTACCAGTGACCAATGAAAGTCAAGTGAGTTTAAGTATTATCGAAATGCCTGTTTGGCCCTACAGCTGTCAATGCATGTATGTAGAATAGTTCTAGTCATCTAGTCATCTGCAGCCTCAATAGCAAACTAGGGTGTCCTCTCGGCCATCGTCCAGAATACCTACCCTACCATCCTAAAAGTTTATACTTCAGTTTAAATGAGTGATTCTCTAAAATTTCAATTGCATGTTACTGAGCATCACACTAATCTGTGTGATGCTTCCATACAGACTATGATCTTTATGGAGCCTCGGGCCTCAAAATATGTGGAATTCTACTCCAACAAAACATGGCGGATACTTCGGAGCATAGAGACTGAAACCAATGAGTGACATCACAGCGGCTGTACAGTCCATGAGCAGCACACAAGGAAACATACTGCCATGTCTGATGCAAGAAAAACTATACCCACTGGCAGAACTCCAGGAAAAACACCAGGCCCCGCTCTTTACTTGATACGCCCACCGTTGCAGTGATGCATGGTGGAGGCAGCATCATGCTGTGGAGGCATTCCTCAACTAGTAGATATGGTTGCTAGGGTGATTTCAGCCAAGCATATCCACAGTTTGAAGGTTAGATGTTCAACAGCGATTTCTCCAGGGACAGGAGACTCCCCATCCAGCCCAACCAAGCTTGAGATGATCTTCTAGGAAGAGTGGGAGAAACTTCCCAAATCCAAGAGTCTGTACACACTCAACCAAGATGTCCACAATGTAACTGCTGTCAAACAGGCTTTGAAAAAACTAAGAGTCTGAATATCACATCTGAAATTTTAGCTTTTAATGCTGAATGCATTAAAAAAATATGTAAACTGGATTTTTAAAAGCAGCGGGGAGGCCCCGCATCCCAGATCCCAATCGGACGGCCAACACCTCCTCCCAGCCCCCCGCCCCGATGTCCAGCAGAGAACAGGGGTGTGTGATCTTTTGGTAATAACCTCTCAATTTAACTACATAAAAAGAAAACATCAGTGTTGGATTGCTTTCATCGGGTCTTTAGAACTACAATCTCCAAAGGAAAAGGCACCTGCTGCTCTAAATGAGGGCCAGTATTTTGCACAGCAGTCAGATTAGACTGTGCAGCCTTTAAGTCCCAGTAAGAGTGCCTGTTGTAGTTTTCAGAAGCGTCTGTGTGTCATGTGTGTAGCAGCAATGTAGGTCAATAGGTCAAAAGAAATGAAGAGCAGCAGCAGCGGCGGCGATGGATTAGAGCAGCCTGGTCTGCAGCATAATAGCTGATTAAGTTACTCTCTTTTTATTTTTTTTGCCTGTCCCATTTGGTTCTTTACCTGAGCGCCCAGCCCCGGACACCAAAAACCACCAACGCACCAACCCCTGAGGGCATCAGTTACCCGCAGGGAGTGTGGTGAGGGGAGATAGGCCTTTGGAGGGCCTGGGAGTTCCCAGAGAGGTGGAGTGTAAGACCCAACCTGACATAGAAACACAGACAAACAGGCACACACAGACACAAACATGCATTCCCACCCTCATGCACACATATACAAATACTCAGCACTCACTCAACGTAGGGATAGACATACATGGACACTGTACGCACAATCACACTCCCCAAACAAACTCTATACCCCAGGTCCAGGTACCCTCACCCCTGGAGGGGGAAACGGCACCTAGACCCAGGAGATGTTACCTTTTCCCCCGGGGTGGAGGCAAGCAGACCGCCCCAGGCTCCGCAGCAGCGGGGAGGCCCCGCATCCCAGATCCCAATCGGACGGCCAACACCTCCTCCCAGCCCCCCGCCCCGATGTCCAGCAGAGAACAGGGGTGTGTGATCTTTTGGTAATAACCTCTCAATTTAACTACATAAGAAGAAAACATCAGTGTTGGATTGCTTTCATCGGGTCTTTAGAACTACAATCTCCAAAGGAAAAGGCACCTGCTGCTCTAAATGAGGGCCAGTATGTTGCACAGCAGTCAGATTAGACTGTGCAGCCTTTAAGTCCCAGTAAGAGTGCCTGTTGTAGTTTTCAGAAGCGTCTGTGTGTCATGTGTGTAGCAGCAATGTAGGTCAATAGGTCAAAAGAAATGAAGAGCAGCAGCGGCGGCGATGGATTAGAGCAGCCTGGTCTGCAGCATAATAGCTGATTAAGTTACTCTCCTACAGGTGTACTCACGCAAAGCCAGAGTAATCCCAGAACAGATGTACTTCAGAGAGAAAATAAAAGTTGGATCAATAAAGGTCCACATGAACTCTATTTAGCATTTTATTAATGCTGAGATTCTAGGCAGACCCAGTGTTCAAATTCACTGAACTTCTCTGTAAAATCAAGTGGAAATCCAAAGTTTCTGAGGTTTACATTCTGACTTCCCTTTTTTTTTGGTAAACCCAGCCTGAAGTCCACAGATATTTTTCAAAAATATGTAACTTTTCATTTTTAAAGAGTGGGTTTTAGCAAACCTCAAAACATGAGGATTTGTTGCACTTTACAGGGACAATTTACAGAAGTGGATTAAGAAAAACATTTGAAGCCTTGGCATTTCTAACAGGACATTCTGGGGAAAAAGAGGGTCAGCCATAAAACATGTTTAAATTTAGAAAATCATAAAAGTCATAAAAGTTCAGTGCAATAAAGCGCCAATGGTCATATAGAGATCTTTTTAGACATCCAGTAACTCTGAGGCAGTTACATTAAAGTGTTACACATTACTCAAAACATAAAGCACAGACAGCAAACAGGACACAACAGCACCATTGTACAAACTACATCAGTTACAGTGAAGGTACGGGAGCCCCTCGGTGACAATATTTGCATCTAATGTAATAAAAACTTCAGATTTTCATGACCTGCTCAATCCCCTTTAAACAGCCATGAATTCATGATGTAAATGACAGTTCTTTTTAAAAACAGACACAACTTTTTTTTTTTTTTTTTTTTTTTTAAAGATGAAATCAAACCCATCTGTGAGTCCAAAGGGATTTTTAGTCAGAAGTGAAAACAGACATAGGTAAACAGTTCATCTCCTGGAGCTCGTTGATGGAGTCTGTGGAGATGTGGCGCCCTCTTGTGTAGTGTAGCTGACATTACTGTTAGGTGAAAGCATTCGTTGATTGCACTTCAAACCGATTTAGAAGATTGTCAGGCTGACCTGTGTTCAAATTTCTGAGCAGGTGAAAACATTTCCAAACGGTCACAGCTGTGTGGTCAGTAAGAGGAGCTGATCAGCGGGCAGGTTCAGTGTTTCGAAGTTTTATCACAATTTCCTTTTTGTTTTTGTTAAGTTTGTGTCCTGGCATAAGGACGCACTCAGCACACTATTATTTTACAACTCACTAATATTCCTCACTGACCTTTAGGTGACATTTCGATGTACTTTTGCAATACTTTTTATTTGAAAAAAAAAAAGAATCCTTTTAGAGAATTTGGTATGAACTTTGACACTCTTCAGATATTTGAGTGATCTATAGATTTTCTGTTTCTGTCAAAAATCTTGCCGATCTTCCACATCTGCAGCCCAGATGTTTGGATTTAGTTTGAAAGTAAAGCATGGAGGTAACAAAGAGCCTGACTGTGAGGTCTCCAGTGCAATATGTTGTTTATCAAAGTATTGCACAGTCGCCATCTTAAATAATATAAGCATACTGTAATTCACTCAAACATACGTTCAGTTTACTTTTTGTACTTTTATTAAAACAAAGAAGTTGTTTTGTAAGAAGTAACAGATGGGAGTTGTTTAAATGTCCTTTTCATAGAACAGGTAAGAATTTCTGTCATGAAGCTATATTTCTATAAAAATATGAGAACATAAATGAAACCATTTTGGTCATTTTAAAAGGAGCTGTGGGAGAAGCTCAGCTGACGAACGAATGCAACACGATTTCAAATATTTTTTACTCGAGTAGAAATATTCTTAACTCACTCAGACACACGTTCACCTTTGTTGGCACCACCTGAAGGGAGTTTGTGTATTTTAAATGAGTATTTCTTAGCAGGTTTGCTCATTACAGTTGATTTTTTGTTTGGAAGTGTTCAGTTTTAGATTAGCTGTTCTGTCTCATGTGATGTGTGGTATTGATCGTGGACAGATTTAAGGAGGTCAGAAGAATAAAATAATCCATCACAACACAAAGAGCTGACTCACTCTTTAGATGTACCTGCCTCAGTAAGTACCAATGGTAAATACAGACACTCCAAAGCCTTCTGACACTGCAAATACTTATTTTAATGTTAATTAAATAATGCTTATTTTTCATTTATTTCTGTTTTGCTCTTTTTTCAGTTCATTAGATACCTGAGTATAGCGGTTGCCTATCTGTATGACCACAGTGTATCCATCTTCTGATGGCTGCTTCCAGCAGGATAACATGCTGTGCCACATATCTGGTATCATGAAGATGACAATGAGTTCACTGTACAGCCACTGTGTGATGCTGTCATGTCAATGTGGAACAAAATCTCTGAGGAATGTTTGCAGAAACTTGGGTGAATCTGTGCCATGAACAATTAACTAAAGTAGGTCCACCCTGGTGGTAGCATGGTGTACCTAATGAAGTGTACAATGGGAGAACAACCAAGAATAAAAATGCACTGATTCTGTCTTTATTAATACAGGAATAAACGACTACAGGACCAAAATAAATAAAACGACGACCTGCTTTGTTTGTCCTCCTCACAGCTCAGTGTGGGAGTCTTTCCTCCAGTTATTTACAGTCATGTTAGTTTCTCCTTTCTCTGCTCTCAGTCTCTATGATGCACCTCCTCACACACAAGGTGGAGCAGACAGACACAGGAGAAGGCAAATCATATTAATGATGTGCTCTACAGCATGTTACTGTAAGTGTAGCAAGAGCTTCCCAAAAAGTGTTAAACCAAGCCTTTTAGTGGAGTCGGTTCAGTTTGCAGCGGTTGCTGGGGAGTAAAAAACGTTTGCAAACATCAAAGGAACCTGTCAGTGCAGCAGTATCTAACTTCTCCACACTGCTGATGCCTAGTTCATGAAACACAGAACACAGAGCTCAGCTTTTTGAGTCAAATATCAGACTGCCAAATCCCTGTTTTTCTCAGATTTTGTTCCTTTGTGTACATCAACACAGACATACAAATGCACCGACTATGAAATTCTGGGCTGATGCTCACTAAAGATCTGATTCCGATACCTTCCCTGATCTTACAGAAACTATAAACAGATACACAGAACAGATACTGTGTTTTTTCACATTCACTGTTAACAGAACACAGCTTTCTGTAATGCCATTTTCCCACAATTTACTTGAATGTTGCAAAAAATGTAAAAATCAAAACACTGAAACTGTACAAAAGTATAAAAATATTTCATGTTGTTTTCTTTTTCACAGAAAGCTAGTAACACCTATTAAAACCTGCTTCTCACGCAGAGAACAGAATCGTTTATTCAGTCAATCATCGTCACCTGCCACATGGAGATGGGGCTGGTTCTCGTACAAGGTTTTCCGCCGAGCACCAGCAGCAGGTCGGGCAGATGCTGAGTGATGTCTCCATCCTTGCCCTCCAGCGCCTCCTCCTCTGAGCGGCTCCATTGTTTCATGAATGCTTTGTTCTCAAATGTCAGGCAGCTTCCAATACGCTGACCATCTATCTCTATTAAGGCCTCTCTGCTGGTCTCCAGTTCTGAAGAACTTCTGTTGGCTTCTCTGTCTGGAGTGAAAGTCTCCAGCTCTATAGCGTTATCTGGTGCTGGGAAGCACTTGTTCTTAAACGGCTTGAGTTTCCCTCCCAGTAACCTGGGCTGGAGTCCTGAGTCTGAGCAGAAGCTCTTGCTGGTGCTACTGGTTTTGTAGCTGGGACCCAGACCAGTGCAGCAGTGGTGGATCTTGTCTGGGGGGTTGGAGCCCGGGAGTGTGGTGAGCTGCATCCAGGTCTGAGTGATGAAGCTGTATCTCCACAGGCAGTTCTTTGGAGAGTCCTGGGTCTCGCCTCCACCGAAAAGGAGCATTGAGTCTTTATAGGTGACAGCTGAGTGTCCTGTGAGTTTAGGAGGGCCGTACCTGAGAAAAAACAACCACAGGTGGTGTTAGCAGGAAAGAGCACACCAAATGATGCCAAATAAGTTCAGCAGTCAGTGCTAAAAACATCAGAGCTAAACAGACTAGTCAGACAGGAAGTGCTGTTTGGACCACAGTTGTGCCTGAATGGGATACTAGCTGGGAGCACCAGGAGCTGTAATCGATAATCTGCTGATCCATGTGTGATCGTATGTGTGATAATATTTCTATATGGCGTGTTGTGCCATGTTACTTTATTAAAATTACCCCTGGATATAAAACACATCATTTGCACTGTTAAACCTGGGATGATAAATCTATTTCTGACAGATGTGTCACTCATCGTATTTAAAGGAGGCCCTGAAGGACGGACATCTCTTTTTGTTGAACACCAGCTGCCTTGACTCCTCTCCTTGTGTCTCTTCCTTGCCTCCTCTGCTCTCCGTGGTAGGGAGGGGCTAACTAATACACTAAGAGAGGAACTGAGGACACAAAAGAGGGGTGAGGCGAATGATCTGTGGAAAAACATCTTAAAGTGAGGTGTTGAGTTTAATACTGACTCTTGTGTGTTTTGAGGACACCAAAAAACTGACTGCAGATACATCTGTGTGTCACAGCAGACACTACAAGCTTCCTGCCCCCTTTTTCCTTTCCTTTTGCCAAAGCTCTTTTCACACTTTGGGAATTAAAGCTGATATATCACAGATTAGAAAAACAGTGAGTCTATTTGTGGTACGTTTGTCACCAAGAATATGCAGACAGTAAAATTTCCCTTTGATCTGGATGCAAACTTGATTTCCAAGTCTCCTTCATCAGTTTCAGAGCTCTAATGCGCAGTGATTTCTGTGACGTGCACCTCTGATAATGTCTTTGAATTAAGTTGGCAGCACTCAGTCAGTTCATTTCAGGAACCCTGCCATAAAACGCCTCTAAACCAACCAGAGAAAGTTTGGAGGGGAGGTGAGAAACAAACAATTACATCTGCATCTTAAGCTCTCATATTTTTCTCAGACTTTACTTAAATGTAACTGTAACGGTTTACAACCTACAAAGTCAGGTTATCACCATTAGAAAACACAAGACCTTCCAGTAACATTGTGTTATTAGGGTCACACTGTCTGTCTGGTTTTTTCCATTTGCTGTATGATACCTGTGCCTCAGGGGGCAAAAACAAGTGACGTTAGTCCTGACTATGCTGCTGACCGGCTAATCATTAGTCCTGATAAACTGCTGTTCATGTTCATAACGCCAGACGAATCAGTCCACTCTGATGATCTGTTATCCACAAGTCTTTACATGTAACATATTCAGTCATCCAGAACAAAAAAAACAACAAAAGAAAACCAAGTCTCCAGATGTAAATCTCAGTGATCTGAAGCTCTTTATATACATAAATTTACGTATTACTAAACTATTAAAGAGACGGTTCCTCAGGACTCTTTCTTTCCTTTTTTTTTTTCAACAGACACACTACAATCAGTGTTTCCACCTCACATGTCAGCCTGTCAGCACGAGACAGCAGCGGCTGAAAAGTGATCCCAGTCTTTTCAGCTGCTGCTGAAGGATTCTCTGTCTCATCAACTGGATCAGGTTCTTCTGCCATGTTGTGTTATGTGGGAATATTCAGATGAGGAGCTGCAACACACTGCTTGTCAAGTTTTCTCGTGAGTCTTGACCTTCCCTTTATGTTCCTCCTGCTCTTTGCTTTACTCTTTATTCTAAAAACTGCATTTGTTTTACAAGGTTTGACTCATTTCTCACCCTTTACAATTTGCCATGAACATCACGCCTCATTACTCTGCATTACACCACTCTATCTGGAATAAATCATTTAAATCATCTGAAGCAAATTAGTTTCTTGATTTGAAACACAAAGTTCTTTAAAAGCAAAACTAAAAAAATAAATAAATTACAACTAAAATATAGTTTCACAAATTAAAACACAGGTAAAAAAAAAATGTGAATAAAGAAACATTAGGAAGCAAAAAGTACTTTAACTTAAAAAATGAAAAGCAATGTAGCAAGCTTGTAATTTGCTAAACTGCTGGAGCGATTAGGACAATACAGCTATAAACTGGGCCTAAATTGAAAAAGCTAATGAGCAAAGTTGTGTTTTTAGAGGCTGACCATCTGTAAGAGCCAGTGTGAGCTAATTTAGAATGACTCTGGGTCTGGGTCCATTGCTAACTGGTGCATTTAACTATAGTTTCAACAGGCGGCTTACCTACAGCTTCTAGGTTTTATTGTCAGAGTGTAGACCAAATATAATGACAGTAAAAACTCCCAGAAAGCTTAAGAGTCAGCAGCAGCAAAAACAATAACCACAGCACAGGATTAAAAAAACATACAGGGAGTGCAGAATTATTAGGCAAATGAGTATTTTGTCCACATCATCCTCTTCATGCATGTTGTCTTACTCCAAGCTGTATAGGCTCGAAAGCCTACTACCAATTAAGCATATTAGGTGATGTGCATCTCTGTAATGAGAAGGGGTGTGGTCTAATGACATCAACACCCTATATCAAGTGTGCATAATTATTAGGCAACGTCCTTTCCTTTGGCAAAATGGGTCAAAAGAAGGACTTGACAGGCTCAGAAAAGTCAAAAATAGTGAGATATCTTGCGGAGGGATGCAGCAGTCTCAAAATTGCAAAGCTTCTGAAGCGTGATCATCGAACAATCAAGCGTTTCATTCAAAATAGTCAACAGGGTCGCAAGAAGCGTGTGGAAAAACCAAGGCACAAAATAACTGCCCATGAACTGAGAAAAGTCAAGCGTGCAGCTGCCAAGATGCCACTTGCCACCAGTTTGGCCATATTTCAGAGCTGCAACATCACTGGAGTGCCCAAAAGCACAAGGTGTGCAATACTCAGAGACATGGCCAAGGTAAGAAAGGCTGAAAGACGACCACCACTGAACAAGACACACAAGCTGAAACGTCAAGACTGGGCCAAGAAATATCTCAAGACTGATTTTTCTAAGGTTTTATGGACTGATGAAATGAGAGTGAGTCTTGATGGACCAGATGGATGGGCCCGTGGCTGGATTGGTAAAGGGCAGAGAGCTCCAGTCCGACTCAGACGCCAGCAAGGTGGAGGTGGAGTACTGGTTTGGGCTGGTATCATCAAAGATGAGCTTGTGGGGCCTTTTCGGGTTGAGGATGGAGTCAAGCTCAACTCCCAGTCCTACTGCCAGTTTCTGGAAGACACCTTCTTCAAGCAGTGGTACAGGAAGAAGTCTGCATCCTTCAAGAAAAACATGATTTTCATGCAGGACAATGCTCCATCACACGCGTCCAAGTACTCCACAGCGTGGCTGGCAAGAAAGGGTATAAAAGAAGAAAAACTAATGACATGGCCTCCTTGTTCACCTGATCTGAACCCCATTGAGAACCTGTGGTCCATCATCAAATGTGAGATTTACAAGGAGGGAAAACAGTACACCTCTCTGAACTCTGTCTGGGAGGCTGTGGTTGCTGCTGCACGCAATGTTGATGGTGAACAGATCAAAACACTGACAGAATCCATGGATGGCAGGCTTTTGAGTGTCCTTGCAAAGAAAGGTGGCTATATTGGTCGCTGATTTGTTTTTGTTTTGTTTTTGAATGTCAGAAATGTATATTTGTGAATGTGGAGATGTTATATTGGTTTCACTGGTAAAAATAAATAATTGAAATGGGTATATATTTGTTTTTTGTTAAGTTGCCTAATAATTATGCACAGTAATAGTCACCTGCACACACAGATATCCCCCTAAAATAGCTAAAACTAAAAACAAACTAAAAACTACTTCCAAAAACATTCAGCTTTGATATTAATGAGTTTTTTGGGTTCATTGAGAACATGGTTGTTGTTCAATAATAAAATTATTCCTCAAAAATACAACTTTCCTAATAATTCTGCACTCCCTGTAGAACTTTTTGACAGCCAGGTTAGTGAAACCCACAGAGATGAATTCGTTCAAGGGGCATATGATCCAGTAGTATATTCACAAGAGTGATGTGTTACATATTCACACCTTTATATCATGGCAAAAAAGACTTATGTATACCTGCAATAAGTGTGCCTTGTGAATGGACTTTTTCCAAGGTTAGGGAGGTCAGTTAATAATAATAAAAAAACATCTGACTCACCTAAGAATAGCTGAAAAACCAAAAAGACTCAAAATGTCTTGAATAAAAATCTTTGCATATGACAAATGTAGACAGTATTGCTTCATTTTTCTCTTATTTTATTCATTTTCCATAAGTGTAATTAGCTATATTCAGTCACAAAGAGAATAAATGATATTGGGGCCTCTACTTAACCTATTTACAAAGTGAGCCGCAGTCAAATCCACAGACCTTGTGTGGACATCATGATGAACAGAGCAGCTATTTTCAGTATACATTATTTATAAACTGGCTTGTTTTGTATTGCACTGAATTAGTAAGTAACTGAAACAGCCTCATGTACGTTAACACAACCACAGCAAAATGCTGAAACACAGAGTTCATTGCAGTCATCGCTGTCTTTAACCATTCCAAAGTATTTCTTATTTTGTTGTAAAGGAAGTTCTCCAAAACATGTATTGATCATAACTATTGATAGTCTGGTATAACATGTAGATTTGTCTAGAAATCTGCAATGCTTGTCTGTGTTGTTTCACAGAATAGCCTGTTCAAGTACTGACACAAAAGCAGCCAGCAGGTGTCGCTGTGGAGATGGCTGTGAGATTGTTTTGAAACCATGATCCATGGCTGGCACAACGACTTTGTATGTCTCAGTTTGCCCATCACTACCTGTCAGTGGTTTTAATGTCGAGACTGATCTTTTTCACTGCATCCAGTTTTCAAAAATACAGACAAACTCCGCACTTACTTGAGTGAACTCCATGTCTGGCTGCTGGAATTCCACTTCCAGAAGTCTCTCTGCTCCCGTAAACCTTTTAAGCCTCCGAACAGGTACACGCAGCCCTGATAGGCTATAGCTGAGTGACTGTGTCTGGGGCCTGGGCCTAATGAGTCCTGCTGAGAGCCACTCAGCAGGGACCAAGACATGGTATCTGCCATTAACACACACACACAAACAAGTATCTATAATTAATGCTCATTCTGCAGCTCACATTGTGTTTGCATGTGTCACAATGCTGATGATGTTCACATGCTGCCCTCTAACTGAATATGGGTGAGATTTCACTCCTAGAAACGGTTCAGCTCAGTTTAATTGTCAATTTGTTTCTCCATCTCACAGCTATAAACTACATTCACACTGGTAAATATGAGTAGTTTATAAAATTATATTGACCAAGATGGAATCACAGCTAGAAGATGAGCTTGGCATCAAGTGGGACTAAACTGATGCAGTTTACTGAACTTATGATCTATCCCATTATATTAATGCTCAAAGTTGCTTATAGAAAAATCATGCTGAACAAAAGCTACAATTAATCTTTTGATAGTAACTCTGGCAAATACCATAAAAGGTCAGCTGATTTTGAGGGTGTGAGGTGGGAATTTTAAGATTTGGTTAGTTTTATATGGAAGGAGCTGACTGAATTCTCCCTTTTGTCAGTTTTAAACTCACTAAAGTCCAAACTCCAGAAATCCTGGGAGGTGCCTTTCATGTCAATGAATCCTCCGTACATGAGCATGGCAGAGCCGAGCACCACGGTGCTGTGGCCCTTCCTGTTGGTCGGCATTTGGGTCTGCACACAGAAAGAGAGAGAAATACATTTAGAATAGATGGTAAGCTACTTCTATGACCTTGATTGAACAGTCACAAAAAATGCATTAAATTTGGGCTTCTTCAACCTAACCCTAACCTTTCTCTTCCTACTTTGGTGATCCTCTTCCTACTTAGCTATATCCATTCTGTGGGGAAACACTGCAAATCAATTTATTTGACCTTTAAAGTTCTAACAAATATGTGGGTAGTGTGTGACTTCTGTTCTGCTGATACAAGCTAAAACAAGCAAAGGATGGCAGGAACTGTGCACAGTGTTCACTGATGTGCTTCCAAGTGTTGTGACTGCGTGACACAAAACAAACGGCAGCACACGAGGACTGAGCGGTTAATTATTTCTGTTATAAGCTGATAATGAGATCTAACCATCTGATTGTTTTCTATAGACAGAGAACATGTTATCATTTAGATATGAAAAGCACTCAGTACCTGAAGCAAGCTCCTCTTTCCCTGCCACTGCACCCACTTCTGCTTTGCTGAAACACAAATGACAAAAGAAAATTAAACTAAAAGAGTGACGTACAATAAAATGGATATGATATCTTTACAACATCTGTCAGCCTTACTCCAAGACAAAAAAAGTAAGTAAAGGCTAACATACAAAGAGGAGAGGCACTTCTGCAATAATTCTGAAATACACTGACACACACTGTTGTGCAGCCCAGTCTTATGAAATCTATTGTTACAGGGACACAAACTGTCCAGTTGGCCAAAGTAGAGAGGCTTTAAAAGACGTGGTAAATGTTATATTTTAACCTAAACCAAGACAGTTTTAAACCTAATCCTGTCGTTTTTAATGCTTAAATGTAACCAGGCAAAATATTTTTAATAAATAACATATTTAAAAATACCACCAGCTACCTGTGCTACCTGTCCGCTTCCTAGCATAGGTGATTTTAAGAGAAGTTGACCCCAGACCTTGACCTTCAACTCAATTGAGATTCGAACTTGTCCGAGATGTTTTGTTAACTACACCTATGGTAGCAATTTGATCTTGATGCAAGGTGACTTACTTGTTGAATTATAACAGTCATAAGATTTTCAGAAAACTTTGCTTCTGACCTTGACCTTTAGGTCCAGGTCACTGAAATTCAAACTAGCCTTGAGATTTTTCATATATTGTAAGAATTTGACAATGTTACATCGCTTAATTTTGGGGTTATTACATTCATAAGCATGTGTCAATACCCCATCAGCCTTTCACAGCTGAGGGATAAAAATTATACAAAAACTGTGAGTTGTATAGTCTCTGGCATGAACTGCAAAACGCTTCATGCCGCCACTAACCCCGCCTACCCCCAAATGTGGAAATTTTTTGGCCTTTCAAAAAACTGCAAAATATTGAGAGCAGACTGATGCAAATGGTACGGACAAAAAGGGTTGATCTGGTTGACTCGTGGAGTGTCGGGGGGTGATGAGCTCTGGCAGCTGAATGTTAGTGTTTATAAATGACAAATGGTATGGATGACCTGCTGATCCTGAGACCCTTCTAATACTTAGAAAAACATCTTCAGGACCTTAATTTGCTTTGATCAGTGTGATCTGTCCTAACTATTATTAAGATTGCGGTAACACCAGTGTTGTTTCTCCACTCCACAGCTATCGCTACATTGACCTATCCACCTATTTCCTATCCAAGGATATTAACCTTGAAAGTTTACCCAGAATGCACTTTTTCAATGCTTGTCTCTGTTGCTCTATGTCAAAGAAATGAAACTGCTGCATTTTATGCAAGTCATGACAGATCCCATCATGCTGAACAAAAACTAGATTTTTCTTTACATCGTGACACTTGGAGTGGAACGAAAACTTCAAGAGCTTATACTTCTAAAAATATCCAAGTTCGGTAAAATGTAACAATTGTGTAAAACAATTGCTTCATTAAACATATTATAGTTCTTATGAAAACAAAAGAACCAATTGATTTTGAGGGTGGGGGTTTCGGGGGCTTTTTACAGATGTGATATGATTTTATATACAATAAGTGGTGAGAATTGAAAAAAACTGTGCATGAGATGGAATTTAGGTTATGTTGGAACAAGCAGAATAAAAACTGAGCTGAAGTGAAGAACACAGGAAGTGTTAGAGCAGGAAATGAACACAGCTGCAGTTTTCCTCCATTTGATAAATATGTGTTGGGGTAAATCACCTTTTCTTATGTTGTTTCTAATTGTCTTTAGAGTCACCTGGACTTTGTTCACATACGTAAAACATGTTACTTCAGTAACCTGTATTGCACATGACACTGCTGTTATGAGCATGGAGACCCTCTCAGGTTTCTCTCTCAGCTTTAGTGACACAGAGGAATGAAACGTTTTACAGGGATTAGGAGGATCGACATGCAGCAACATGTTTTACCTGCTGAGCCTGAGAATTGACTACAACAGTAGTGTGACTGGCTGCCAGCCCATGCTGCACTGCAGTGAAACTCACCGATGTCGAACACCCAGAGAGCACATCTGCATGTGGTGTATGCAGAGTCCAACAGGCCTCCAAACACGTACAGGAAACCCTGAAGAGTTCAAAGCTGTTAAACATACTCTGCATGCCCACCGCTGTCATATGATGGTCTCTCTGCTTTATGTCCAATGATTAAAGAAATTGAAGGTACCTTGTGAGCTACCATAGAATGTCCCTCTAGCTCCTCTGGTGCCGCTTCACCACTGCAGCTCAACTCGGTCCATTCATCAGACACTGAAATATTGAACACAGCAGTGTTGTTAACTGATGATTACAAAAAGAATATTACAGGAGGCTGTTTTATAAGAATGCAGCAAAAAACATCCTTTGCAAAGTTTAAGTGGAATAAATGTTGCATCTTTTTTCATGAATGACAGTGTGTATATAAACTTGAACGACTTGCAACACTTTCTACATCTGCACAAAGGCACTGCCCAAATACCATAGGAATAGTTGGTGCTATCTTCTAATAAAAGACTGCATATAAAAGATGGAGATTTGAAGCATTGTAGCCTTCACCAGGGCAGAGCTAGAGGTGATCATAACCATACCTGAAAGTATAGATCTTAGTGAAGATCAAAGTGTTAAGTCATAACATTTGTCTGTTTCTTTTGTGCTGTTTTAAGTAGTAGACTAATTGGTCATTTGAAGAGAGGGCTTTATGTAAATGAGTACCTGAACATGGTTTTTGGCTACTCTGCCTAATATGTAATTCTTAAAAAGAGGTCTTTCTAGTGGCTATTCTGCGACCAGCCACAAGGATATCGCTTCTAAGGAAGTATTCTATCATCCGTCTTTATATAGATCTGCATCTTTATATATGCATGGCTATTAATGGATGGGGGCCCTTACCCACGTTGTATTTCCAGAAGTCCCTCAGGCATCTGTTCTCTCTGCCTCCCAGGACGTAGACGTTTGCATTGTAGCTGCAGCAGGCGTGCTTGTAGCGGTCGCACGGGGACAGGCTGCTTCTCAGGGGGAGCTGTTTCCACAAACAGGGGTTGTTCTGACTCATACCTGGCAGCCCTCACTCTCACTGGAACATCTTCTAAAAGAAAGTAAGTGTATACAGTCGTGCGTTATATGGACCCACTATCATGGCTAAAAAGTGCCAAGAACAAATGTTACAGACTGGTCGCACCTTTTTAGCTTCATTGTGCGATGATATGCAGGACTAAATAGCCTTCTTTCTGTTAAAAGTTTACATCTTTTAAAATTAATTCTGCTCTCACTGCCGCTACAGATACTAGAGCCGCTGACTGACTCCACCTGGATGCTGTAAGTTATTAAACGGTGCAAAAAGATGAGTTTCATCTCCGTCCGTGTGAACAGGCCCTGATCAAAGTGGATGAAACAAAGGCTGCACTACAGGAGACAGGACAAATGAAAAACCCAAGCAACAGCTGCTTCCGTATTCACGAGGGGTCACCACAGCAAGCTCCACATGTTTGATTTGGCAGTTTTACGCCAGATGCCCTTCCTAACCTGTCTGTGGCTGGAACTGACCCTGCAACCTTTTACTTTCTAAGCTAATGTGGGGGAAAGAAAAGGGAGAAAGAACGAGGGAAAGGAAAACAGCGGGGAAGAGGAATGATGATAAAGGGCAAAAAACAAAAACCAACAAAACAAACAGACAAAAAATACATATATCAATCACCTGGATCACCTGTTGAGAAAGACAAAAGAGAAAACAAGCAAAAAAGAGAGAGCAATATAATAAACAACATCATTGCGATGATCTATGTGAATATAACAGTAAATACTAAATATTAATTATTATTGTGCAGCACGTAGGATTGACAGCACACAGGAGGAGAAGTAGGAGCCAAAAAGGGTGTAGTTTGTGTCTGTGAGCACCCGTGTGTACACCTGTGAGCATGAGCGCGCTTGTATTTAAAAGGTTCCTTCGTGTAATGATCTGCTAGAGGGCGTGGGGAGCCATAGCCCCGGATACCAACTGGATACCTTTTTAGTACCGACTGAGAGCACCCAGCATCTGAACAAGGAGCCAAAGCAGAAACCTTCAAACTGACACTCAAGCTTCTCATCTACAAAGAAAGCAGGCTAAATCCAGACTGAACCCCTACTGTGGGAAGCATTTATCCAGTAATTTCCTGCAGTTTTGAAATATGAAATTTCAAGCCTATAAGAAGTTTAATGTTACTCAGTTACAGTGCTGAATTTGAATCAAACAGCTGTTTGGGGCCTTACTGGTTAGAGTTTGCATGTTCCTCAAGTGGCTTGGGTACTACAGCTTCTTGCCACAGTCCAAAGCGATGCATGTGAGGTTAACTAGTGATTCAGAAGTGCATGTAGGGCTGGATGTGAGTATGAGTGGCCGTCTGTCTCTGTGTTCCCACATTTACTAGCTATTTTACTAATGAATAATCCTCCTCACTCTTATTTTGAAAGTCCAGTTGATGCTAACTAGATAGCCTCATGTTCTCCCTGACGGATGGCTTCTTCATATATTCTCTTGGAGGTGGAATTACTCCTAGTATCCTGAAACAGCTTCTTTTCAAGAGTTTCACTTCCTGCTTAAATAAAAACTAATACAGCTATGGGAAACACTGCGCTCAGCATGTTCTCTCTGGCTTTAATAGATGGTGTCCTGGATGGCTGATGACACACATGATCTTTTGGCATTTCAAAAACATATATTTAAATACTTGTTGTGGCAGAGACAGCGAAGCTAGAGTACTAAAGAGAACCAAAACAGGCACATTTAGAACATGGAAACTCAATACAGAAAAATTGCCTAGCCAGCCTGTGAATTCTAACCCAAGGCCACCTTCAAAAAGTTGAAAATATAAAAAAGACCAAAATTTAAAACGTGAACTACTGACTCATTTTAAATGTAATTTAGTTTTACAGCATAAAAAAATATTAAGGGCTGTTCTTTTTCCAATGGACAATGAAATTACTGACTTTTGTTATTGTTGTTGTTATTATTTTATCGTTCGTCAGCTAATCAATCATTCCGTGAAATGTCAGAACACAGATGGATATAAGGTTGGTTTACTGTGTAATATACGCATGAACAAGCAGTGGTGCTTTGGTTATATCAGTTATATTACTACAAGTCACTAAACAGCACCAGTGACTCATTTAAGGATGCTTTTACATAACATGTAAGCTGAGTTTTAATAGCGTTGCTCTTTCTCACTGTGAGCAGTAATTTTCCATCTCTAAGTGAGGAAGTATACTCAGTTTTACAAAGCCATTAGTTTTCCTCTGTTTGGACTTGGAGTCTGACTTGACCGCTGTCTTATCAGGCTGTCACAAGAGCAAACAGCTCTGAGGTCACAACACTTAAGTGACACACCTAGCCAAGTGTTGTCCAAATACTTGAGAGTCACATGAATAAATGGGACCATAACTTTGTTGTTCATGGAGAAAAAAAAGCAATATTCAGGAATGCAGTCCTTAAAATCTAGGATCAAATGGAGCAACAGCTGTTTTTCACCATAGTTTTCTATATTTCCTAAAGCATCGGCTCATCTGCCTTGTGAACTTCAGGGTCACATCTAATTCTTAATACGCAGGGTTTAATATGATGTCAGCTCACCCTCTGCTGCTATAACAGCTTCAGCTTTCCTGGAAAGGCTTTCCATAATGTTTAAGAGCGTGTTTATGGGAATTTCTGACAATTTTTCCAGAAGCACATTTGTGAGGTTAGACGCTGATGTTGGATGACAAAGCCTGGTTTGCAGTCTGCACGTACAAACTCCAAAACATGTACAAAACACAACAGAAGTGCTCCAGGATGCTAGGGGCAGTGTTGAGCTTTTGTTACCTAGTGGTTACACAAGCCACGAAGTACCAAGTAAATGAACATTTTTTTAAATTATTTGAATATATATGACTGCCTGTGTATAAATACACAAACAATACACATATGCTTTCAATTGTGTACTTTAAGTGATCTAGGTAGCTTTGTTTTGGAAGTTCAGTTAACGCTAGAAATGTGTTTTGGAGTTTGTACATGCTTCAGAGTTTGTACGTGCTTTGTCTCTAGGGGCCACCGTATATATTTATATAAATAAAACCACATTTTTTTAAAACATTAGTAATTCCTTTTGTGCATAATTTTATATTGTTGTTGATAATAAATTAATTAAAGCAACAAAACAGCCTGAAGAGCTAGTTGGGAGCCGAAAGAGCCGGCTCTTTTTAGTGAGCCGAGCCGAAAGAGCCGGTTCTCTAAAAAGAGCCGGAATTCCCATCGCTATTTTGGAGGTCAGTTGCAACTGACTATGCAGGTAATTAGCAACCTTTGTGGACTTTTGCGCCTCAGCACCCCACTCTGTGATTCTATGTGGCCTACCACTACATGGCTGAGTTACTGTCTGTCCCAATCGCTTCCACTTTGTTATAATGACACTAATAATTGATTGTGAAATATTTAGTAGTATGACCAGACTTGTTGCATACGTTACATCCTATCACCATACCATGCTGGATTCACTGAGCCCCTAACAGCAACAAATGCTTATATTTTTTTTGTTTTTATTTCATTTTTTTGATAACAAAAGCACTCAACCTCATCCTTAACTTAACATTCATATCATTCATTCATATATTGGTTAGAACATAACTGGATTATTCATGAGATTTTAATTTCAATTCAGAAAAGGAAAATATTCAGGCTAAAACAATGGCTTTTTTGTTTTTAAGCTCTCTTTTTGTCCTCTATTACAAATCCAAGCACCTGCTCTGTTTTTAATATAGATTTTGGTTTATGACGCTCTTTTTTTTAAATCTTATTTAACCTTTTCTGTGTAAATGAACTCCTTCTTGATTGTAAATTTTACCTTATTGGATTTTATTTTACTGAACTTTTCTATTTTATTTGAGCTGATCTGTGATAGGCATTCTTTAATATTTTGGATACTATACCACAGGAAGTTCCAGCTTTTGGCATAAATACAGTTTATTCTTAAATTTAACATTTCAGGCATGTGATTATACTAGCACTGAAAGGTTAATCGGAATTCCTTTTTACATTTTGTCTTCCAGTGATTCTAAATAAAACAGGATAATTAGGATAAAGTGATTACTCGTTTGTTTTCTGTTACAATTCAAATGCACCTCTGTTCAAGTGTTTTCTAAAAGCCAAAACTCACTCACGGCTCAGGCTGAGATGACAGTCAGAGAATCTGTGGTTTTCGAGGTCCAATTATGGAAAGCAATCATTTGCTATAATGAAGCAGCTCTAATTAAGGGTGTGCAAATAACTGTGTATTTTGATTTCGATTACAGTTCCAACAATTATTACAACAAGTTACTCTAAAAAGAAACTCTACTGTCGTTTTTAAACTATTCAACCAACTCTGAGACTTCAGATTTGTCGTAGGATTTTTTCAGTGAAGAGGTTTTCTCCTGCAGTGACTGAACCTCACTCAGTCAACAAATACTGTTATTGCAGCAGGATGTGTAATCATGTTATTACAGAAATCTGAGTCGCAGAAAACTCAGGTTGCTGCAATGCTGCCCACTGGAATTTAAATAACGTTTGAGCACCATGATCAACTCCTGTGGTGAAAATAGCACAGCAAAACTGTTCCTATGTTGTTATGTTGGTTTCTGTCTCACATAGGTTATTTAAGTCTAATAGATTTCTTTGTGTTAATGAATTTATTCTCAATATGTGAAGATATCAGCCAAACAAATGAAACGGGATGGAGCTGTTAACGAAACTGCAAAGTTTCGAAACTGTGAGCATACTCTAACTAGCGCTAGCCCATCTGCTCCATTGACCCAATAAATCATAGGTGTCAAACTCTGGCCCGCGGGCCAAATTTGGCCCGCAGCCTAATTACATTTGGCCCGCGAAGCCATACCAAATTACTATTAGAGCTGGCCTACTGGTATTATACAGCTAATATATATATTGTTTAGTATTAAGCTTTGCTTGTTCCATATTCAGTTTTTCAGCAAAACGTGTTTGAGTCCATAAGAAAAGATTCATTCTTATATCTGGAGGAATAAATATATTTCAGTAAATATTAATGTTAGCCCGCGACTTTGTTCTAGTTTTGAATTTTGGCCCACTGTGTATTTGAGTTTGACACCCCTGCAATAAATCATCCAATCGCAGTCGAGTTTAACATGCACCTATTAAAGCACCACCTTATACTTCGTAAAGAACCATGTGGGGCCCAAAGACAAAACACAACAGTACTGATGAGAAAAAAAAAACTTCAAGCATGAAGAAATGTTCATGTGCAACTATGAAAAATTCAGATGACCAGAATTTGTGACCATACGTGGACAGCTATCAGCTGAACAGGTAAAAAAATCTGCATCCTCTTTACATTTTTACCTTAAACCTGTAGCTCCACTAACTCAGTCTGCTGCTCACCTGCATAAACGCCGCTCTTTATAAAACACGCACACTTGCTGAAACAAAGTTGGAACAAGATAAAAAGAGATCTTTTTAAACTTAGCCACTTTAAGCTCCAATCTAAAATCAAAGCAAGAGAAAAAAATGTCCTCCTATTGTTTTTTGATGCTAGATCATTCAGACTGCTCCATGTACAAGTGTAATGATCAGGGAAAAAATGATCTCTTCTATGCTGTAGCCCATGCAGCAGTACAAACTCAATACCGAAGTCCAGTTTCTGGTGAGCGCAGCTGGGTCCAGTCCAGACAGTACGTGCAGTGAGGCCTGTGAATCACCTTGCTGAACTCTCCATGGCATCTGCTCCAGATCCACTATCTCCATTAGTTTAAAGGAGTGTCCTCTATACCAGCGGTCCCCAACCCCTGGGCCACGTACTGGTACCAAACAACTTTGATACTTTGTTTGGTACTGGGCCACAAGAGTTGAGGCTCGGGTGTGAAATGTATGGTTTACAGGGTATTTATTGTTAACTCTGGTTTCCCTGGGTCTTTTCCCGTGTGTTATGAATAATTTTTTTTGGGTACCGTATCGTTTTATTTTGTTGTATTTATCCACGACACCTTAAAGGCCAGTCCATGAAAATATTGTCCGACATAAACCGGCTCGTGGCGCAAAAAAGGTTGGGGACCACTGCTCTATACAGTATAAAACACAGTGCAAAAGATGGACAGAGGCACCTCTGGTGTAGGTTCATCAAGTTGTGTTATGAAGCATCAAACTGAAGAGTTTTGCAACCAATTCGTGACGAAATGACCAAAATTGATCAAATAAATATTTTATCCTGTGTCGCCTGATACAAAATCTGAAAAGTGCTTACAAAAGTCAGGGCTAGTTTCCCACAGACTTCTGTGGGACCGGGAGTCTATGGAAGCGACTGCAATCAAACTGGAAACCAGAGATCAGTAAAGTTAATGGCAGTTAAACCTTTCTTAGTCCTGACTGACTGAACTGACCACCAATGAGTGCAAAGGATATCATTGACTGACACACGAGGGGAGTAAATACACAAGTGTTACCTAAGCAACCAGAGCCTGGTATCCTATCCACTACCAACCAACAGCCAGTGACAATGCTATGGGAAGGAAACAACCAAATCACTTCCTGTGTGGATGCTACTGTGTGGAGGCCACTTCAGGACTATACACAGAGTAACTGTTAGCTTGTTGCAAAAAAAAGCTAATATAATCACCTCCAAATAATTTGGATTTTTTTTTTTAAAAAAGGGTCAAATTAAAAAGTATTTAAAAAGAGACTGCATGGCCTCTTTTTAAATACAGTAAGCTATTACTGCTTTACAAACATTCATCAGTACAGTGGAAGTGATCTGTGGAGTTACTGGACCAACATAGTGTCAGTATTGTATTCTGGTAGCTGACTTGTTAGGGAGGATGTTAATCAGAAATTCAGTAATATAATCTTTCCAAGGAAATGCACTTTATAGATGGTACCGAACTTAAAATATGAGGTAAAGATTTAAATCAACCAGTCTCTGCCAATCCTCTGGGTAAATGTGTAATATATTACTTTTCCCAGGCTGGTGCAATCAGATAAAGCACACACAATGGAGCCGCTGTATTCCCATGAAGCCACATTAGTGATGTTTTCACTCCTATCGAATCTGAAATTCTCGGACAGTTACAGATAATAAGACATGAAGTTGTCTGGGTGACTAAGGCTACGCTAACTGCCTTCTTTCTTTATCTTAGGTGTATACTCAGGACAAAAAAGTGTTTTCTAACCGTTTAACATTAGATAAGTAGCAACAGGCGCTTTTTTGTACAAGGCGGCTGTTAAAGTGAAGTTGTCTGATGTGTACAACCGTTCCTAACGTGACTTTAGACACTTCAGTTTAATCAGGGGGAATGCGACCCGTGAACCCACAACTCGCTCACATCTCCAGCAGCGACACCCCGCGTGCTTTCAGTAGTTTATGTAATCGAAGGAAAGCCACTTGGCTAAAGTAAGATACCTTACTGGTTTCCCACATATTAAAACCCGAGGAAAATCTATCAGAGGAATGATAACGGTAACGCTCGAGAAGAGGAAATGAGATCAACTTTTTTTTCGTCTGTTTGATCAAAACGGAACCAAAGCAGGTCCGAGCTTCAGTGCCGAAAAGCTTCTGAGCTCTAAAATAGTTATAAAAAGGTCACTTCATGTGAAAAAAACAAACAAAAAAACAGCCAGTTTTGGCGTTAAAATGATGTTTTACTTACGCACAGTCCTCCGCTGCAGTGTCTCTTTTTTGGTCGTTGCTTTACTGCTAACGGGCTGCTGGTGCGTTCGATTTCACCTCGTAAATTCCCACCGCAGGTCTGGGAAGTGAAAGAATTTGTTTGGATTGACCACGCGTCCGTGACGGCAAAAAACAAATGTACTGCGTATGATGAGATATGAAACCTCATTTTAGATACACATTACAATGTTATTTTCAAAAGCAACCTAATTAGATGACTATGATGTATAAGAATGATTTTAAAAAATCCGTTTTAATATAATACACGTGCTCTTGGGTGAAAAACGGAACGACTCAATCATGATTATCAGAATTTTTTCCAGATGCTAATAAACAGTTTATAGCAAAGCAGATATGAAGGGAAAATATAGTGTATATTAGTTCAAGTTACTGTTTTCTAAAATGGGATTGCACACCCCCAAATGCCCCAATCTATGACTGTTGCAAGTCTGTGGTAATTCTATGTTGCACAGACTCAACTTTCAGTTGATCAGTTCCTTTCTCTACCAGTAGTTTCTCAATTGCAGTAGATGCAGCATCAAAATTTGGGCCATGAACCTTTCCTTCACTGCACCCTCCTTCACACAGAAGGCCAACGTTCTGTTCTGACTTTCCATCTCTGGTCTCATCATCTGGTCTCTCGTCAGTCTCATCAGGTATTTTTTGCTTCCCTAACATACAGGTGATGGTCACAACATGCTGTAGGTACCCGTTTTTTCACTTTTACTTTGAAATGTGCTGTTTTTATCTGCTGTAAACACTGCCTTGGAATAGACGCCAACTCCTAACTCCGCCTTTCATAAATGTTGTTATTTAGATTCTTACTAAAAACCTGATAAACAAAACAGAAAGATGCATTCTTAGCAAGGTACTCCAGCCATTTGAAACCCTGGAACTAGCTTTGATGAAAGATTCAAAAACAAGTATATCATTGTGCATTTCCAATAAGTCTGGGCTGTTTTCACTATTTAAGTTCACTCTCCTTAAAGGCAATTTAAAATAAACAACGAAGCCCAATTCGACCAGAACAGTACCAAAATAAAAACAGTTCATTGGGTGGAAACTAGATAAAGCTAACTTTAGCTAATAATCAGTCTCTACTGATCTAGCCGACATTATCTGATGTTTTTTGACACTATTTAGAGAGCAAATACACAGTCAAAGGATTTAATAATGCACCACGAGTAAATTCTCGGGTGTAGTTTGTATAGCAGGCAAATGACCACTGAATTTCCTAACTTAATCAGTGACAAAACAAACAGAAGGAGCACCAAAACAAGAAAAATAAGCACTGTATATTGTTGTAATGACAACCCTGCAGATTACAAAAATAAAAAAATACACAATCAGTTATTAGTGTGCACCCTATCCTCACTGATCACTGTTGTAATATGCCTGTTCAGACACATAGAGGCACAACCTCCAGATGTAATTTTGTGGGTTGGCAGCCCACTCTTCAGTCAGAATTGCCTGAAGTTGCTGCTGAGTCAATGGAGGATTTGAATGCCATTCAAACAAATTCACGGGTTGCCTCCAACATTGCAGCAGAATGATCCCAGTCCGGTTGCTCTGCTGTGGCATTCTTACAGATTTTAATTTCACAAAAACCTGTGGTGAATGTTTATAGGGTTTAGTGTGTTTGATAAAGGAGTGGAATTAGTTGGATAAAGACACTGTGACTTCTTCTCCAAAATTGTGTTTTGAGGACTACTCAGTCAGACATAAGCATGTGGGAATTATTGTAAAGACAATTAGGCATACACTTAAGTCACAGCAATGACCCTGCTTTATCAGAGCAGTTTGCACTTTTGTTTGTGGACAGCTGTGCCTTTAATCTGCAGCATTGATTTGACCTCTTAATCAGGCCTCACTCACTAATAACAAGCCTACAACGGAAGTATCCAAAAATGAAATGTATAGTTGACCAACACAGACACCCATGCAGGCCACTGTCTAGACAACTAGTTTTCATGTAAGTTGGGGGATGCCCTCATAAAATAACCTTCAACAAGGCAAAGGTGTCAGGTCCTCGAAAGTTAAGTTTAATTCAGGGACCTGTTAAACTTAACCTTTTGCCTTGTTGAAGGTTATTTTATGTGTCATCAACAATTCCCTGAATTTGACTGATAATCCTAATCTCTGATGGCTACATCATTACCAATATTAGATGCTAAGCCTATGCTTGAATCAACTGCGGTGTTAGATGGCAGAGGGTGACACAGTGCCACTGTTATGAATGAAACTTGACATAATCCAATAACTCCAGCCATAATTATCTTGTCCTTTATTGTTTTCCATGGGTTGCATTTGTTGTTCAACTTGGTAACTATTTACATAACATTATGATTGTGACCTTGAACCAAGACTACGTGCAGCTGTTCACATTTTACCACACTACGGTCAAAGGCAAGCTTTAGTCTTTTTTTTTTATTTAAATAAGACAAAGGACATTGGAACAACTGCACAAAAACAATAACATGCAAATAATCTTTATTTATAACTACACAACTGAGAACAGAAATGTATTCATTAAAAACTGTTTGTGTTCATCATTTAAAAAAATGTCCAAGTAAATGAAATTAAACTGTAATTGCTTCATTAAACAAAGTCCCTTTGCAGTACAGCAGACTCATACATTAAAGTGTGAATATGTTGATTTCAAAGTCTGATGCTTGAGTATGGACAGAAAAACTCATCACTGAAACCCCAGACTTTCAAAGATTACATTCTTATTAACCATTTATGTATGACTATTAAATTATTATTTCAATCATTCACACTTGGCTTTTAGCTACTTCCTCACTCAACAACTAACCACAGGATTTACTGACCAATTTTAATAATAAAATAATAATTAATAATAAATAACCAAAATAGTAATAATAAAAATCTGTTTAACTACTACTACTACTTTTATGGAGCTGTTACACAGTTAATTCATGCTAACAGCTTTACATTTACATGACTGGATCTCACATAGATTTCTCTTAAGCTGTAACTACATCATTATATCACATTTTGTTCTTTGTTGTCATCACTGTGTTCTTGTTGCTATTGAAATAACATTAATATGAACTAAATTATGGCTGTCACCTTACAAAAAACCCCAAACACCCTGTTTACAATCACTGAAGCACTGATTAAGACACCTGTCTAACAAAGTATAGGGAACGTGGTTCTAAATATTTAGATATGAATAAAAGTAAATAACACATAATTCAGCAGTTGGTCCCCACCACGTTCCCACTTGAAGTTAGATACTGACTGTCCCAGGGAAGAAATTTGTGCAACCCTGTTCAGCTAAAACTTTTCCAAATGGTTTAGTGTGGTGCACATACAGCCTGCAGAGTGCAGTGTGTCTTCACAGTAGAGTCCAAATGCTGTGATCACTGATGCAGTTGTTATTGCTCATACCAACAGTCCAAAGTCTCTGGTTTTCAGAGCTGCAATATCACAGCGCAGTGCTTTTGTCAGTGCTTTTATCCTTCACATCCGTGTTGTTGCTCCCATCGCCCTCAAAGCCACCATTTTCCTGTGGGCAGTGCTTTTGCTCTTCTACATCAGCGTTCTGACCTTCCAAGTATGTAGCGTCACTGTTTGTAGACGAGCCGCCACAAAATCTTTTATAAAGCTGGAAGCCTGGACAGGAAACAAACCATAGATTCAGAACCAGTGAGCAAAGACCTTTGGACAAAACCTTTAAAAGTGGAATAAACAGGACTTCTATGCAAGATGCCATAACAAGAAAATTTGAAGCATCCCATGTTTTCTTTTCTGTTCAGTTTCAAGTATAAGTGAGCATCTACGATACACTGTAAACCAGTGGTTCTCAAATGTTTGGTGCACAGGACAGACAGAATTCAAAATTTCAAGGTATTCTGCAGAAGATGCCCTCTATGTCATTTTAGACAATGTGAACTATAACTTTCATTCATTCCCTCACTGCACATTTTCACACGAAAACCTATTTTAATGCAAGCCTATTCTCACGTCTGTGACATTAAGTAGCACCATCTTCTCAAACACACAGGAATTGCTAATTTAAGCAAATTCTGTCCTTTGAATGTGTTCCGAGATGCACTGGGGTATGGCATTAGTGGGACTGTGGAAGGTCCATTTCGTCACTGGTAAATGTGCAGGAGGTTTGTTTTAACCTGAAGTGAAAGGAATAAGTAAGGGATGAAAAAAAAAACAGCAAGCAAAAAATACCACAAAACAAAAGATCTCCTAGGTGACATAAAAACTCATGAAGAATTTGCACTTCTTAAAGTTTTTCACAGGTGTTAGAGCATCAGTGCAGTAATGCTAAAGATGTCTGCATGCATGGGGAGACACAGGAAGCAGACACAGGAAGCGGTGTTGAACAATACCTCTTATTGAGAGTGCATTGTTCCTGCTTCTTCTGGTTCAAATCCAGCACTGTTTTCCAGAAGCCAGTATTTCTCTCAGGAGAATGTTTAGTTAATTCCTGCCAACAAATGCCACAGTTGGACTAATGACCATTAACATCTCTGATGTTGGTTGCTACTGGATATTTCAGATATCAGTTGCCTAGGTAACCCTATAACATATATATCGTCCTCTCATGTCACTTATAATCCTCTCAACGTCTATTTGAGCTGTTATTTTACACTGTTGCAGGAAGTTGTGAAAAGTCATTGCCATTCAGGAGTCTCAGGTTGTAAAGCTGCTGCTAATTACTTCATGCGAGGAAGTTTCTAAAGACAGGTAGCTTTTGTAGGTGATTTTGGGGGTGCTTTTCTTCATTTTCTCCGCCATTCTCCAATGCTCTCCTCAATCACAGCTTTAAATGCGTCAGTCAATAATATAGTCAAATTCAATTTCTTACATTACTTTTTTTCTGTTACAAAATGATGTTTGGTTTACACAAAGTCCCTGGCACACCTGGACACCTCTTGGGAAACACTTGAATTAACCTTGACTGGTGCCCTTGAATTCTGAGCAGCATCCCCTTTTATGTAATTTGCTTTCACAGTTAGACAATTCAATGGTCAAAGAAATAGTAATAAGACTGTGAGGTAAAGTCATCCATTTTCCCAATTTTCCCGAAAGAAACTGGTGGAAAAAATATTCAAACTATGTGCTGACATGGATATTACGATACTTTATAGCTGACACAGGCAAACCACTGAAACAACATGAAGCACGCTGCAATTCTGTTACTGGTTAAACTTGGGTTAAATATTTAATCCTTATATGGCACAGCACCTGGCTCAAACTGTTGACTCGACACAGCAAAAAAACATCACAATGGAGGAAAAGAAGGAAAATAAGGAAGCTGCATTCACTGACCAAGAACTAAAAAAAAGTCAAGCAATGCAGGAGAAAATGGCCAATGTATGTGTTGTTTGTTTTAAGGTCTTACATCCCACAAAGACGAGTGCTGACACCAGCTGGAAGATGCTGTATATGAGGGGGAAGGCAAACATCTTTTCCAGCTCCTCTGGGGTGAAAGAAAGCTGGACGATAGTGCTGCACAACTGGGCATTCTGGATACCTGTCTCCAGTGCAATGGTTCGACATCTGAACAAATAAAGAAACAATGATGAACCTCATCAGTAAGTCAAACTTGAATGTAGCTGTGTCAGAAACATTTTGCTGTCACCTCACCTGTACCAGGGTTGACCCACAAAGCGAGCCAGGAAGAACCCAAGGCTCAATCCAATAAAGGGGTAGATGGTGCCAATTATCCAGAGGGCGGGAGCAATGGTCCAGGACGACTGGTAGAGGACTCCTCCAACCACAGCTATAATAATAATGAGAACCAAGCCAACAATGGATCCAACCTGTGCACAACATAAACACTCCATTAAAACCCAGTCCAGGTGATTTAACTGGTTCGGCACTGTAAAATGAAAATATCACATCCCCCCAGTATGTATGATGGAAATGCTATTTCTAAAAAGAAACATGTCACACAGGCACAAGATGTTATAAGTGAAAACATTAAACCTGTAGAATTATATTCAATAAACTGTAGAGTATTCCTACCTTCAGGATCTTTTTTGCCATCTCAGGCCACCTGTGCTTTACGTACATTCCCACACCGATCGGGATGATTAGGGCTGCCAGTGTGATACCTGAGGATGCAAAAAAGTAGATTATAAAAAGGTTACATTAGAGGCAGGAACAGCCTTCACAGTTACATCCTGATAATACACATTATTGAGAGCACTTGTTTGAAATTCTTTAAGGTGTTTCAGTTCTTTGAAAGCTTTCCTTACCGATACTGTCATACGGGATCTTGATGGTGTCACTGGATGTCCATACGCTGGTGTAGATTAAAAGACAGAGAGGCATCATCCCCAAGGCCAGGAGAGAGGAGCAGGCTGTCATACTGAGACTGAGGAGTGAAGGATTTGGACACAGATGAGTTTCCTGCATTTGTCCCTAGCTGTGCTTATACACACTTACACAATTTGTTTTATTTAAATAGTGCATTAACATTGAATAAATGTAAATAAAACTCTAGACCAATAAAAACTTGTAATACATTAATTCTGTTGTTCTCCTGCCAGGTAGCTACACAACAAGAAAGTCTTCCTTAAAATAGCTTAAGAGTGTTCTGGGATCCAAAAAACATGAAAATATTCTATTTAGTTTACATACACAAGAGAAACAAATAGTTATCATAGAGTAAACATAGTGGTCCTCTAAGAGCAGCACTTGGTGATAGTAGGGAAAAAAGAAGGTTCCTTTTTTAACAGGGAGAAACCTCCAGCTGAAAAAGGCTGAGGGAAGTCTGCTCTTTAACATAAAGGGAAAAAGAAAAAATTGCAGTGAACCTGCCCGCTGTCTCACCTGAGGTCCATGTCTCCTTCCAACCAGTAGCAGATGATGTTGGAGTTTGAGCCACCTGGACAGCAGCCCATGATGATGATGACCACTGCCTGCACAGCCTGGACCCCAAAAGCCAGTGACAAGGCAAAAGCTGTGAAAGGCATAATGCCAAACTGGCAGAGGAAGCCAATGATAATGCCCCATGGCTTCTTAATGTGGCCCCACAGCTTTGCAGCCTCCACTGTGCAGCCCATGGCGAACATGACCATTGCGAGCATGATGGTGAGCACCGTGCTCATCACTACTCCCAGGATGGCATTGAAGTTACTGGGAGGAACAAGGCAGTCTGTGCCCGAGCAGGCTGTGGCAGCATTGTCACAGATAGCTGGCAGCATGGTGGTTGGCTTCAGCGTGGACATTGTTGTTGCAGAAGAAGAATATCAGCAGATACTAAAACTTGCACACACTTTGGGGCTTCTTAGAGTCCTTGAGGTGAGACAAGTCCAGTTTCACCACCTGTCCAGGAAAATGGATGTGACAAAGAGAAGGAGTGAGCTTGGATCACTGCCCTTTATGCCCACGGTTTCAAAGCCAAATAAAATTGGGCGGAAAGATAAAAAATTAACCAATAGTCTATGTTTTATGGGGTCAGTGTTCAAAACACATGCATATAAAAAAGAAAATCACAATGAAATATGAAATACCATTACACCATGGCTCCAGTTTTTACAGCCTTGTGGGTTTTAAAGTTTTAATGAACTCACATGTCATCAAGCATCATCATGCAGGAAAAGTTTCAAAGAGGCAGCAGCCACAGAATACATGTCCTTTGCACAATTATATATGGCCGTCTTTGGTCTCTTAATCATTCTTTTAAACATGAGTAACCCAGAGCCCATAAAACAAAATAAAGGTGTACAGTGGTCCTTCGTTTATTGTAGGAGTTATGTTCTAAAAAATAACCTGAGATAGGTAAAATCCGCAAAGTAGTCGGCGCTGTCACTTGGTGTTCGCTCGCTCTGTGGTAGAGTACAAGGTCTTAAATAATCAGGCCCCATCTTATCTTAATGACCTTGTAGTACCATATCACCCTATTAGAGCACTTCGCTCTTGCTCTGCAGGCCTACTTGTTGTTCCTAGAGAATTTAAAAGTAGAATGGGAGGGAGAGCCTTCAGTTTTCAGGCCCCTCTTCTGTGGAACCAGCTTCCAGTTTGGATTCGGGAGATAGACACTATCTCTACTTTTAAGATTAGGCTTAAAACTTTCCTTTTTGCTAAAGCATATAGGGCTGGACCAGGTGACCCTGAATCCTCCCTTAGTTATTGCTGCAATAGACGTAGGCTGCCGGGGGATTCCCATGATGCATTGAGTTTTTCCTTTCCAGTCACCTTTCTCACTCACTATGTATTAACAGACCTCTCTGCATTGAATCATATCTGTTATTAACCTCTGTCTCTCTTCCACAGCATGTCTTTTATCCTGTCTTCCTTCTCTCACCCCAACCGGTCGCACCAGATGGCCCCGCCCCTCCCTGAGCCTGGTCTGCTGGAGGTTTCTTCCTGTAAAAAGGGAGTTTTTCCTTCCCACTGTCGCCAAAGTGCTTACTCATAGGGGGTCATATGATTGTTGGGTTTTTCTCTCTATCTATGAAGCGCCTTGAGGCGACTTTTGTTGTGATTTGGCGCTATATAAATAAAATTGAATTGAAAAATTGAATTTGTAGATGCTAAGCCTATGCTTGAAGCAACTGAGGTGTTAGATGGCAGGGGTGACACAGTGCCACTGTTATGAATGAAACTTGACATAATCCAATAACTCCAGCCATAATTATCTTGTCCTTTATTGTTTTCCATGGGTTGCATTTGTTGTTCAACAGTCTTCTTAGTATCCACCGTCATTTAGCATGACTACTTGGTGACTATTTATTTACATAACATTATGATTGTGACCTTGAACCAAGACTACGTGCAGCTGTTCACATTTTACCACAATACGGTCAAAGGCAAGCTTTAGTCTTTTTTTAAAAAAAATAAGACAAAGGACATTGGAACAACTGCACAAAAACAATAACATGCAAATAATCTTTATTTATAACTACACAACGGAGAACAGAAATGTATTCATTAAAAACTGTTTGTGTTCATCATTTAAAAAAATGTCCAAGTAAATGAAATTAAACTGTAATTGCTTCATTAAACAAAGTCCCTTTGCAGTACAGCAGACTCATACATTAAAGTGTGAATATGTTGATTTCAAAGTCTGATGCTTGAGTATGGACAGAAAAACTCATCACTGAAACCCCAGACTTTCAAAGATTACATTCTTATTAACCATTTATGTATGACTATTAAATTATTATTTCAATCATTCACACTTGGCTTTTAGCTACTTCCTCACTCAACAACTAACCATAGGATTTACTGACCAATTTTAATAATAAAATAATAATTAATAATAAATAACCAAAATAGTAATAATAAAAATCTGTTTAACTACTACTACTACTTTTATGGAGCTGTTACACAGTTAATTCATGCTAACAGCTTTACATTTACATGACTGGATCTCACATAGATTTCTCTTAAGCTGTAACTACATCATTATATCACATTTTGTTCTTTGTTGTCATCACTGTGTTCTTGTTGCTATTGAAATAACATTAATATGAAATAAATTATGGCTGTCACCTTACAAAAAACCCCAAACACCCTGTTTACAATCACTGAAGCACTGATTAAGACACCTGTCTAACAAAGTATAGGGAACGTGGTTCTAAATATTTAGATATGAATAAAAGTAAATAACACATAATTCAGCAGTTGGTCCCCACCACGTTCCCACTTGAAGTTAGATACTGACTGTCCTGGGGAAGAAATTTGTGCAACCCTGTTCAGCTAAAACTTTTCCAAATGGTTTAGTGTGGTGCACATACAGCCTGCAGAGTGCAGTGTGTCTTCACAGTAGAGTCCAAATGCTGTGATCACTGATGCAGTTGTTATTGCTCATACCAACAGTCCAAAGTCTCTGGTTTTCAGAGCTGCAATATCACAGCGCAGTGCTTTTGTCAGTGCTTTTATCCTTCACATCCGTGTTGTTGCTCTCATCGCCCTCAAAGCCACCATTTTCCTGTGGGCAGTGCTTTTGCTCTTCTACATCAGCGTTCTGACCTTCCAAGTATGTAGCGTCACTGTTTGTAGACGAGCCGCCACAAAATCTTTTATAAAGCTGGAAGCCTGGACAGGAAACAAACCATAGATTCAGAACCAGTGAGCAAAGACCTTTGGACAAAACCTTTAAAAGTGGAATAAACAGGACTTCTATGCAAGATGCCATAACAAGAAAATTTTTTCCCATGTTTCCCATGTTTTCTTTTCTGTTCAGTTTCAAGTATAAGTGAGCATCTACGATACACTGTAAACCAGCGGTTCTCAAATGTTTGGTGCACAGGACAGACAGAATTCAAAATTTCAAGGTATTCTGCAGAAGATGCCCTCTATGTCATTTTAGACAATGTGAACTATAACTTTCATTCATTCCCTCACTGCACATTTTCATACGAAAACCTATTTTAATGCAAGCCTATTCTCACGTCTGTGACATTAAGTAGCACCATCTTCTCAAACACACAGGAATTGCTAATTTAAGCAAATTCTGTCCTTTGAATGTGTTCCGAGACGCACTGGGGTATGGCATTAGTGGGACTGTGGAAGGTCCATTTCGTCACTGGTAAATGTGCAGGAGGTTTGTTTTAACCTGAAGTGAAAGGAATAAGTAAGGGATGAAAAAAAAAAACAGCAAGCAAAAAATACCACAAAACAAAAGATCTCCTAGGTGACATAAAAACTCATGAAGATGTTGCACTTCTTAAAGTTTTTCATAGGTGTTAGAGCATCAGTGCAGTAATGCTAAAGATGTCTGCATGCATGGGGAGACACAGGAAGCAGACCCGAGGAAGCGGTGTTGAACAATACCTCTTATTGAGAGTGCATTGTTCCTGCTTCTTATACAGGGAGTGTAGAATTATTAGGCAAATGAGTATTTTGTCCACATCATCCTCTTCATGCATGTTGTCCTACTCCAAGCTGTATAGGCTCGAAAGCCTACTACCAGTTAAGCATATTAGGTGATGTGCATCTCTGTAATGAGAAGGGGTGTGGTCTAATGACATCAACACCCTATATCAAGTGTGCATAATTATTAGGCAACGTCCTTTCCTTTGGCAAAATGGGTCAAAAGAAGGTCTTGACAGGCTCAGAAAAGTCAAAAATAGTGAGATATCTTGCAGAGGGATGCAGCAGTCTCAAAATTGCAAAGCTTCTGAAGCGTGATCATCGAACAATCAAGCGTTTCATTCAAAATGGTCAACAGGGTCGCAAGAAGCGTGTGGAAAAACCAAGGCACAAAATAACTGCCCATGAACTGAGAAAAGTCAAGCGTGCAGCTGCCAAGATGCCACTTGCCACCAGTTTGGCCATATTTCAGAGCTGCAACATCACTGGAGTGCCCAAAAGCACAAGGTGTGCAATACTCAGAGACATGGCCAAGGTAAGAAAGGCTGAAAGACGACCACCACTGAACAAGACACACAAGCTGAAACGTCAAGACTGGGCCAAGGAATATCTCAAGACTGGTTTTTCTAAGGTTTTATGGACTGATGAAATGAGAGTGAGTCTTGATGGGCCAGATGGATGGGCCCGTGGCTGGATTGGTAAAGGGCAGAGAGCTCCAGTCCGACTCAGACGCCAGCAAGGTGGAGGTGGAGTACTGGTTTGGGCTGGTATCATCAAAGATGAGCTTGTGGGGCCTTTTTGGGTTGAGGATGGAGTCAAGCTCAACTCCCAGTCCTACTGCCAGTTTCTGGAAGACACCTTCTTCAAGCAGTGGTACAGGAAGAAGTCTGCATCCTTCAAGAAAAACATGATTTTCATGCAGGACAATGCTCCATCACACGCGTCCAAGTACTCCACAGCGTGGCTGGCAAGAAAGGGTATAAAAGAAGAAAAACTAATGACATGGCCTCCTTGTTCACCTGATCTGAACCCCATTGAGAACCTGTGGTCCATCATCAAATGTGAGATTTACAAGGATGGAAAACAGTACACCTCTCTGAACAGTGTCTGGGAGGCTGTGGTTGCTGCTGCACGCAATGTTGATGGTGAACAGATCAAAACACTGACAGATTCCATGGATGGCAGGCTTTTGAGTGTCCTTGCAAAGAAAGGTGGCTATATTGGTCGCTGATTTGTTTTTGTTTTGTTTTTGAATGTCAGAAATGTATATTTGTGAATGTGGAGATGTTATATTGGTTTCACTGGTAAAAATAAATAATTGAAATGGGTATATATTTGTTTTTTGTTAAGTTGCCTAATAATTATGCACAGTAATAGTCACCTGCACACACAGATATCCCCCTAAAATAGCTAAAACTAAAAACAAACTAAAAACTACTTCCAAAAACATTCAGCTTTGATATTAATGAGTTTTTTGGGTTCATTGAGAACATGGTTGTTGTTCAATAATAAAATTATTCCTCAAAAATACAACTTGCCTAATAATTCTGCACTCCCTGTAGTTCAAATCCACCACTGTTTTACAGAAGCCAGTATTTCTCTCAGGAGAATGTTTAGTTAATTCCTGCCAACAAATGCCACAGTTGGACTAATGACCATTAACATCTCTGATGTTGGTTGCTACTGGATATTTCAGATATCAGTTGCCTAGCTAACCCTATAACATATATATTGTCCTCTCATGTCACTTATAATCCTCTCAACGTCTATTTGAGCTGTTATTTTACACTGTTGCAGGAAGTTGTGAAAAGTCATTGCCATTCAGGAGTCTCAGGTTGTAAAGCTGCTGCTAATTACTTCATGCGAGGAAGTTTCTAAAGACAGGTAGCTTTTGTAGGTGATGTTGGGGGTGCTTTTCTTCATTTTTTCCGCCATTCTCCAATGCTCTCCTCAATCACAGCTTTAAATGCGTCAGTCAATAATATAGTCAAATTCAATTTCTTACATTACTTTTTTTCTGTTACAAAATGATGTTTGGTTTACACAAAGTCCCTGGCACACCTGGACACCTCTTGGGAAACACTTGAATTAACCTTGACTGGTGCCCTTGAATTCTGAGCAGCATCCCCCTTTATGTAATTTGCTTTCACAGTTAGACAATTCAATGGTCAAAGAAATAGTAATAAGACTGTGAGGTAAAGTCATCCATTTTCCCAATTTTCCCGAAAGAAACTGGTGGAAAAAATATTCAAACTATGTGCTGACATGGATATTACGATACTTTATAGTAGAGATGGACCGATCCGATATTACGTATCGGTATCCGTCCGATACTGACGTAAATTACTGGATCGGATATCGGAGAAAAATTTAAAAAATGTAATCTGATCCATTAAATATCACGAAAGCACCTCACAAAACTTGCCACACGGCGTAACTCGGCTCATAACCGTAGCACGTTGCAGCAGTGCTTGTCACGTGATAGAGCAGCTGTGTGTATTTGTAGCCTAGCTAGCAATCCGGCATTTCATCTCCAAGAAGTTGTGAGAATGAGGAAACCAGGGTCTGAACAACAGCAGCACGTTTAAGTTTGATAAGCTGTTGTTGGAATTTATTTACGTTCTACACCAGGATCTTTTTCTATGCAGCCGGGGCAGATCTAGCAAAGTTTTGCCAGGGGGGCCGATAGGGCATTAACAGGGAAAAGGGGGCACAAAGACATACTTTTCTTTCTTATTCTCATTTAAAATATCTAGCTTTTAATAAATAATTATTTTAATCTGATGTAAAATGTATAGAAGTCCATTACTATATATAGTAACTATTAAGTCTAATATACCCTAGTAAGCTAGTACTTTTTTTTTTGGGAAGGTACAATCTGTGCAGTCTGCAATTCTGTTGAAGACAGATGTTGAATCTATTTAATTATTTTTGGAAAATAATTGATTTCTGTGCATTTTTCATTTTCTTTTCACACTGCATCAAATTAAAGTTGATTACGTCGATTAAGCATCATGAGGTGGAGGGTGGGTGGTTCCCTATTTTATTTATTTATTTATTTATTTATTTTTTGCTGGGAGTTTTAGAACCCTATTAGTTAGGTTGCTTACTCTTTAAAATACCAGAATAGGAAGGATAGAGTAGGTTTAAGTTTGTTAGACTGATCAGTTTTGCTGAACTATGAAATGTTTTGGGTGCAGTGTATTTTTTGCATGCAGGTATAACAGAATAGCTTTAGTGTTTGTTTTTTAACTTGAGTATGAACTTATACAAAAAGCAGCACGATATTAAAAAACAGTTTTTTTGTTTAAAAAACACACTATATCGGATTCATATCGGTATTGGCAGATATCCAAATTTATGATATCGGTATCGGACATAAAAAAGTGGTATCGTACCATCTCTACTTTATAGCTGACACAGGCAAACCACTGAAACAACATGAAGCACGCTGCAATTCTGTGACTGGTTAAACTTGGGTTAAACATTTAATCCTTATATGGCACAACACCTGGCTCAAACTGTTGACGCGACACAGCAAAAAAACATCACAATGGAGGAAAAGAAGGAAAATAAGGATTCACTGACCAAGAATTAAAAAAAGTCCAGTGATGCAGGAGAAAATGGCCAATGTATATGTCGTGTGTTTTAAGGTCTTACATCCCACAAAGATGAGCTCACTGGCATACAGCACCAAAGGTCTTGCTTTGCCCCAGGGAGTGAGAGCTCATTCCATCAGGGAATGGCAGCCCCTTTGGCCCTTTTTAAAGGGGTACCTGTAGCTGATATTTGTGTGGCAGCTAGTTGGGCATCACCGCTGCTGTCATAGGTGTTATGATACTTGATCTCTGACACAGATAAACCACCAGAGAAGCATGAAGCATGCTGCAACTCTATTACTGGTTAAACTTGGGTTAAATATTTAATCCTTATATGGCACAGCACCTGGCTCCCCTCACCATACCTTTTCTGAAAGGGGTTTGTTGGCTGAGACCTGTGCTTAAGTCCAGTGTCCCTGCTTGGGACTTTTCTTTAGTGCTGGAGGCATATGTAGCCCCCCTTTTGAACCCATTGAGTCTGTGGATATGAAATTTCTCTCATATAAGACTGCATCAGTTCTCACTTTGGCTTCAGCAAAGTAAGTGGGTGACCTACATGCGTTGCAGTGCATCCCTCTTGCACAGTGTTCTCTCCTGATGGCCATAAGGTCGTATTGCGTCCGAATGCTGCCTATTTTCCCAAGGTCAAGCCTGCATATTATAACTGAATGGAGTTTGAGTTGCTGAGCTTTTGCTTCCCTCCTTTTGCATCTGAGGAGCAGAGGAGGATGCATTCTCTTTGTCCAGTGTGTGTGCTACGTACCCACATTGAGAGCACTCAGAATGTGTGTTTATGTCACCAGCTGTATATTTACACAGAGCTCTACCTCTGGCTGGATTGGTGAAGCAGACAAAGGCTGTCCCACTGGATTATAGAAGCAAGCTCACTGGCGTACAGCACCAAAGGTCTTGCTTTGCCCCAGGGAGTGAGAGCTCATTCCATCAGGGAATGGCAGCCCCTTTGGCCCTTTTTAAAGGGGTACCTGTAGCTGATATTTGTGTGGCAGCTAGTTGGGCATCACCGCTGCTGTCATAGGTGTTATGATACTTGATCTCTGACACAGATAAACCACCAGAGAAGCATGAAGCACGCTGCAACTCTATTACTGGTTAAACTTGGGTTAAATATTTAATCCTTATATGGCACAGCACCTGGCTCAATCTGTTGACTCAACACAGCAAAAAAACATCACAATGGAGGAAAAGAAGGAAAATAAGGAAGCTGCATTCACTGACCAAGAACTAAAAAAAAGTCAAGCAATGCAGGAGAAAATGGCCAATGTATGTGTTGTTTGTTTTAAGGTCTTACATCCCACAAAGACGAGTGCTGACACGAGCTGGAAGATGCTGTATATGAGGGGGAAGGCAAACATCTTTTCCAGCTCCTCTGGGGTGAAGGACAGCTGGACGATAGTGCTGCACAACTGGGCATTCTGGATACCTGTCTCCAGTGCAATGGTTCGACATCTGAACAAATAAAGAAACAATGACGAACCTCATCAGTAAGTCAAACTTGAATGTAGCTGTGTCAGAAACATTTTGCTGTCACCTCACCTGTACCAGGGTTGACCCACAAAGCGAGCCAGGAAGAACCCAAGGCTCAATCCAATAAAGGGGTAGATGGTGCCAATTATCCACAGGGAGGGAGCAATGGTCCAGGACGACTGGTAGAGGACTCCTCCAACCACAGCTATAATAATAATGAGAACCAAGCCAACAGTGGATCCAACCTGTGCACAACATAAACACTCCATTAAAACCAAGTCCAGGTGATTTAACTGGTTCGGCACTGTAAAATGAAAATATCACATCCCCCCAGTATGTATGATGGAAATGCTATTTCTAAAAAGAAACATGTCACACAGGCACAAGATGTTATAAGTGAAAACATTAAACCTGTAGTATTATATTCAATAAACTGTAGAGTATTCCTACCTTCAGGATCTTTTTTGCCATCTCAGGCCACCTGTGCTTTACGTACATTCCCACACCGATCGGGATGATTAGGGGTGCCAGTGTGATACCTGAGGATGCAAAAAAGTAGATTATAAAAAGGTTACCTTAGAGGCAGGAACAGCATTCACAGTTACATCCTGATAATACACATTATTGAGAGCAATTGTTTGAAATTCTTTAAGGTGTTTCAGTTCTTTGAAAGCTTTCCTTACCGATACTGTCATACGGGATCTTGATGGTGTCACTGGATGTCCATACGCTGGTGTAGATTAAAAGACAGAGAGGCATCATCCCCAAGGCCAGGAGAGAGGAGCAGGCTGTCATACTGAGACTGAGGAGCGAAGGATTTGGACACAGATGAGTTTCCTGCATTTGTCCCTAGCTGTGCTTATACACACTAACACAATTTGTTTTATTTAAATAGTGCATTAACATTGAATAAATGTAAATAAAACTCTAGACCAATAAAAACTTGTAATACATTAATTCTGTTGTTCTCCTGCCAGGTAGCTACACAACAAGAAAGTCTTCCTTAAAATAGCTTAAGAGTGTTCTGGGATCCAAAAAACATGAAAATATTCTATTTAGTTTACATACACAAGAGAAACAAATAGTTATCATAGAGTAGGGAAAAAAGAAGGTTCCTTTTTTAACAGGGAGAAACCTCCAGCTGAAAAAGGCTCAGAGAAGTCTGCTCTTTAACATAAAGGGAAAAAGGAAAAAATGGCAATGAACCTGCCCGCTGTCTCACCTGAGGTCCATGTCTCCATCCAACCAGTAGCAGATGATGTTGGAGTTTGAGCCACCTGGACAGCAGCCCATGATGATGATGACCACTGCCTGCACAGCCTGGACCCCAAAAGCCAGTGACAAGGCAAAAGCTGTGAAAGGCATAATGCCAAACTGGCAGAGGAAGCCAATGATAATGCCCCATGGCTTCTTAATGTGGCCCCACAGCTTTGCAGCCTCCACTCTGCAGCCCATGGCGAACATGACCATTGCGAGTATGATGGTGAGCACCGTGCTCATCACTGCTCCCAGGGTGGCATTGAAGTTACTGGGAGGAACAAGGCAGTCTGTGCCCGAGCAGGCTGTGGCAGCATTGTCACAGATAGCTGGCAGCATGGTGGTTGGCTTCAGCGTGGACATTGTTGTTGCAGAAGAAGAATATCAGCAGATACTAAAACTTGCACACACTTTGGGGCTTCTTAGAGTCCTTGAAATGAGACAAGTCCAGTTTCACCACCTGTCCAGGAAAGTGGATGTGACAAAGAGAAGGAGTGAGCTTGGATCACTGCCCTTTATGCCCACGGTTTCAAAGCCAAATAAAATTGGGCTGAAAGATAAAAAAATAACCAATAGTCTATGTTTTATGGGGTCAGTGTTCAAAACACATGCATATAAAAAAGAAAATCACAATGAAATATGAAATACCATTACACCATGGCTCCAGTTTTTACAGCCTTGTGGGTTTAAAGTTTTAATGAACTCACAATCATCAAGCATCATCATGCAGGAAAAGTTTCAAAGAGGCAGCAGCCACAGAATACATGTCCTTTGCACAATTATATATGGCCGTCTTTGGTCTCTTAATCATTCTTTTAAACATGAGTAACCCAGAGCCCATAAAACAAAATAAAGGTGTACAGTGGTCCTTCATTTATTGTAGGAGTTATGTTCTAAAAAATAACCCGAGATAGGTAAAATCCGCAAAGTAGTCAGCTTTTAAAAAAAAATTATTATAGATGTTTTAAGCTGTAAAACCCCTCACTACACACTTTATACACTTTTCTCAGACAGGCATGAACATTTTCACACTTTTCTCTCTTGTTTAAACACCCTCAAAGTTCAAACCTTTGTAGAAAAATAAGTCCAGTATTATAGAATGAAACCAAAGACCAAACCCTGTTTCAGGTGCAGAACGTGAATAGAGCGGCTGCCAGAGAATTCAACATCAATGAATCAAGTAGAGGAAGCAAGAAGAATGAGTTAAGTTTGACTTATCTGTTTTGTTTCGCTTAACGCGCCTTATAATCCGGTGTGCCTTATAATCCGGAAAATACGGTAACTTCTACCTTCCTTTAGCATGTCCGGAAGTCCAACCTTTTGTGCGATGGTTAGCGTCTTCCTCTGCCTTATGGGTGGTACCGCAGTTGCCTTTGACGGTTCAAAATGTTTCGTAGCCATTGTTGTGTTTGTTGGGGAGAAAACTTACAAACATACAGCACAGCACTGCAGAGTCACACTGTAGCGATCGAAAATGTATGTAAATTTGACAAGCTGAATGCATTCTGTTCTGTACAGGAGACTAGGCATGGAGGAAAAAGCTCATCATTTCATGGTGACATAATCTTTAATTAACACCCCAAAGTCTGCATGATCAACCATTTTGAACATGAGTTAATTTTTAATCTGAAATGCTGTTAATATAAAAACAGCCTCCCTAATTTAAAAAAAAAAAACAAATCCACCACGTGAGTGTGTTTAAACCCAGCAGGAGATCCCAGGGCTGTTCCCTGATTAGTGGTTTTATTTTTCATATATTATATCTTCTTCCTAACTAACGTTATGCAACTTTGCCATTTTCCAGACTGGTTTATGTAATTTATGATTCTTTCACAGGGGTTTTGTTCAAATTAATGAGAACATGTTGTAACAGTCACAATGGTGTGGTTTCTCTTTAAGACAATGCAAGGTAAGGGTTAGTAACTTCATAAGTATGCACCAATGCCCTCCCTTTGCAGTGAGAGCAACGTTCTTGCACGTGAGCGTATGGACCGGACGGACCTTAAGTCTTTCACCTCTTTAACTACTTGCAATGTTGTAGGAACACTGTGTTGTAGGAACACAGGTTGTGCTTCATGTATGATAAGCGGGCCTTGTAAGGTAGATGTAGAGAATGTGCACTAAAGGACAAGCACTGTGGAATTCCCAGTACCAGTGTGGTCGTGAGTTTTTCTGACTGTCCTGTTAAGTGCTTCTACCGCTTTTCTTAACCACTGAGTACAACCTGTGTTGTTTTAGTTTATTAAAGTCTTTATCTCCTTCCTAATTCACTTCATGCAACTTTGCCATTACCTATCATTTATCATCTATCATTTATTTTGCAGACTAGTTTATGTAATTCATGATTTCTTCACAGGGGTTTCCTTCAAATTAATCAGATCACGTGTTGTTTCATTTTATTAAAGTTTTCATTTTAAGCACTTGCTGTGTAGTGTACTGTACATGAGTCATCATGAGCTTAGAAACCTAAAACACATCAACGTAATACCTTTTTTTATCCTCTCTGGATGCCCATATCAGTCCATAATGGTGATACCAATATTTAACTTTCATTTGTGAACTAAATTAAATGTTTTACATATAAACATAATACAGATTCTTGAGGAAGTAAACATTTCCATGCTAAATCTGGTGCATCTCATATTAACACATGAAATGTCTGTCTGTGTGTTTGCTGCTTTATCCACCAACTCCCTCTACACAATCAAGAGTTGAGCAACCAAACTTGGCACACAGGTACATTTTAGGCCTCTACAGGTATATCTATATGGTGGATTTACAAATCTGATTAATGTTGCCTTCACCCTCCACATCTCCTTGAGTTCTTTTCTCAGCTCTTGGTATTTCTCAAGCTTCTTGTGTTCCTTCTTTCTAATGTTGCTGTCATTTAGGATAGCTACATCTATCACTACAGCCATCTTAATCTGCTTATCCACCACTTCTGTGTCCAATTGGTTAGCCGTAATCACTTTGTCTGTTTGTATCTGGAAGTCCAACAGGATCTTGGCTTGGTTATTCTCGACCACCCTACGGGGTATGTCCTATTTTGACCACGGGACTTCTAGGCCATATTTGGCACAGATGTTCCTGTATACTAAGCTGCACATTCGGTTACGCCGCCCCATGTGTGCCCGGCAGGGCATAAATAACATCCAACAAATATGCTTGTTTAGATAACAACAATAATAAAAATCTGTTTATCTTTATCTACTTTTATGGAGCTGTTACACAGTTAATTCATGCTAACAGCTTTATTGGTAACCATATTTTTTTTTATATAAGAAATGTCACATTTTTCTTTAATGTTATAGCAATCTATTTACATTTTTTCTTGTATTTGTGTAACTTAAACTGATCTGTATACTTTTGGGTTTTCTACATCCTACTTGATTTCTACTTCTTGTCCATTGCATTTATTTAACTGCCAACCCCTCTGCCAAAGCAAGTACAGTTGCACTCAGTTTTTTAAATTGGTGTTTCTTCAGATTATTTGTATGTACCACCACCCACATCTGAGTTATCCTTCTGCGGTAACTGTACCTCAGTGTCACTTCATGAGGCAGGGTCGTTTCAATCACACACTTTGAAAAAAACAAAAAAACAACTCCACAGCACCTTTTACATGACTGGATCTCACATAGATTTTTCTTACGCTGTAACTACATCAGTATATTGCATTTTGTTCTTTATTGTCATCACTGTGTTCTTGTTGCTATTGAAATAACAGTAATATCAAATAAATTATGACTGTCACATTACAAAAAACAACAACAACAACAAAAAACCACCCTGTTTTCCACCACTGAAGCACTCATTAAGAGACACTAACAATGTACAGGCAAAGTGGTTCTAAATATTTACATATGAATAAAAGTAAATAACACATAATTCAGCAGTTGGTCCCCACCACGTTCCCACTTGAAGTTAGATACTGACTGTCCCGGGGAAGAAATTTGTGCAACCCTGTTCAGCTAAAACTTTTCCAAATGGTTTAGTGTGGTGCACATACAGCCTGCAGAGTGCATTGTGTCTTCACAGTAGAGTCTGAATGGTGTGTTCAGTGATGCAGTTCTTATTGCTCATACCAACAACCGAACATCTCTGGTTTTCAGGGCTGCAATATCACAGCTCAGTGCTTTTATCCTTCACATCCCTGTTGTTGCTCTCATCGCCCTCAAAGCCACCATTTTCCCGTGGGCGGTACTTTTGTTCTTCTAGATCAGGATTGTGACCTTCCAAGTACGGAGCGTCACTGTTTGCAGACGAACCACCACCACAAAATCTTTTGTAAAGCTGGAAGCCTGGACAGGAAACAAACCATAGATTCAGAACCAGTGAGCAAACACCTTTGGACAAAACCTTTAAAAGTGGAATAAACAGGACTTCAGTGACAAAGCATCTATGCAAGATGCCATAAATGCTTTTCTATTCATTTTCACACATTAAAACCTATGTTTATTCAAGGCTATTCTCACGTCTGTGACATTAAGTAGCCCCATCTTCTCAAACACACAGGCGACCGTGGCTCCGGTGGCGACCGTGGCTCAGGGGGTTGGGAATCGCATCTGTAACCGGAAGGTCACCGGTTCGATCCCTGGGTTCTCTGTCCTGGTCGTTGTGTCCTTGGGCAAGACACTTTACCCTACTTGCCTACTGGTGTTGGCCAGAGGGGCCGATGGCGCGATATGGCAGCCCCTCGCTTCTGTCAGTCTGCCCCAGGGCAGCTTGTGGCCTACAACTGTAGCTTGCCTCCAACAATATATGAAGCATCCTACGTCTTCTTTTCTGTTCAGTTTCAAAATTAGTAAGCATCTATGATAATCTGTAAACCACTGTTCTCAAATGTTTGGTGCCCAGGACTGAAAGAAAAGTGAAAATTTCAAGGTATTCTGCAGAAGACGGCCCTCCATATCATTTTCAACAATGTGAACTCTAACTTCCATCCATCCCCTCACTCCACATTTTCACACATTAAAACCTATGTTTATTCAAGGCTATTCTCACGTCTGTGACATTAAGTAGCCCCATCTTCTCAAACACACAGGCATTGCTAATTTAAGCAAAGTCTTTCCTTCGGATGTGTTCCGATTTGCACTGGGGTATGGCATTAGTGAGATTGTGTTAGGTCCATCTCATCACAGGTAAATGTGAAGGATTACTATTTTTAGGGGGTTTGTTTTAACCCAAACCAAAGTCTTTCTCTCTAAATTACTTAAAGTACTTGTAATTACCTAAACCCAACACAGAACCTTTTGGTTTGCAAACTAAAGAGAGTAGAATTGAAAGGAAAAGTGAGGGATGAAAAATAACAGCAAATAAAACATCCCACTAAACAAAAAAACTCCTGGGTGACATAAAAATTCATGAAGATGTTGCACTTAAAATTGTTCATAGATGTTAGAGCATCAGTGCATCAGTGCTAAAGACACAGACACACAACGCCCCGCCATTGATGCTGCAGGTCAGCCAGCTGGCTGCTCAGTTGCCTCAGTGACACGCTTGCACCTGGCTGCGTGGCTGCGTTTCATCACAGCTTCGCTCAGTTTCATCTGGGACAGAGACTGCGTTTCCAGACGATATTACATTTGTTGGGCACGATGGCATCTATGATCACTGTAGTGCCACTTGGACTGGTAAAGATGAGAGTGTTTCAATGCTGGACTCTCTCTCACCACCTGTGTGCATCGCGTCATCTCTGGAGGAGGCTGATGGTAACCGCATCGTGCATGCTAGTTCTCTATCCCTGGAGGGAGCCCAGGCTACTGCATCAGGGCTCTCAGATGGGAGGGGGTTGTTTTGCAAGGTGGTGTCCACAGATGCTTCCCTAAGGGGGTGGGGAGCGCTGTGCGAGGGTGCATCAGTGAGAGGGATCTGCTCCGCAGCCCTGCGTGATCTTCACATCAACCACTTAGAGCTGTTAGCAGTGTTCTTAGCTCTCAAACATTTCCGTCCAGTCCTGGAGGGCCAGCATGTCTTATACAGGAAGGACAATTCAACAATAGTCTCTTACATAAACAGTCAGGGAGGGACACCCTCCCTTCCCCTATTAAAGCTGTCTCGCTCTCTGCTGTTATGGTGCAGTGTTCATTTCCCCCAAGGGGGGTACTCTGGTGAAGGAATGGAGGTTGCACCCTTTGATAGTGGCTCAGATTTGGGATCTGTTTGGCAATGCACAGGTAGATCTTTTTTTGCCTCCAGGGTAAATATTCACTGCCCCCTGTTCTTCTCAATAATCGTTCACAATGCAACCTTGGGCATGGACGCGCTAGCGCACCAATGGCCAGTCATGCTCCTGTATGCATTTCCCCCAGTGGAAATGATATCTCCAATTTTAGAGAGATTGCGTCGGCAGTCTCTCTGACTGATTGTAGTGGCCCCTTGGTGGCCCACAGGGTCTTGGTATTCAGAGATAATCAGCCTGCTAGCAGTGAGTCCTTGGCAACTTAGTCAACTTAGTCTCCGCAGGGACCTCTTCTCTCAGGTGGGAGGAGAAATAATTCATTTGCGCCCGGATCTGTGGCGTCTTCATGCTTACCTGCTGAGAGGTCAAACTTGATTGCTAAGGGTCTGCTACCTAGTGTGATAGCGACAATTCAGAACACTACGGCCTCATCCACTAGAGGCTTGTACTGTTAGAAATGGCGAGCCTTTGAGCAATGATGCCAGGACCGCCACACTGTCCCATTCCAGTGCTCTTTTGTGAATGTTTTGAAATTCCTGCAGGAGCTGCTGGATAAGGTCCTTTCATTTTCAACGATTAAGGTTTATTTAGCAGCTATATCTGCTTGTCATTTTGGCTTTGACGGGGTGACACCAGGTGCACATCCCCTCACCATACCTTTTCTGAAAGGGGTTTGTTGGCTGAGACCTGTGCTTAAGTCCAGTGTCCCTGCTTGGGACTTTTCTTTAGTGCTGGAGGCATATGTAGCCCCCCTTTTGAACCCATTGAGTCTGTGGATATGAAATTTCTCTCATATAAGACTGCATCAGTTCTCACTTTGGCTTCAGCAAAGTAAGTGGGTGACCTACATGCGTTGCAGTGCATCCCTCTTGCACAGTGTTCTCTCCTGATGGCCATAAGGTCGTATTGCGTCCGAATGCTGCCTATTTTCCCAAGGTCAAGCCTGCATCTTATAACTGAATGGAGTTTGAGTTGCTGAGCTTTTGCTTCCCTCCTTTTGCATCTGAGGAGCAGAGGAGGATGCATTCTCTTTGTCCAGTGTGTGTGCTACGTACCCACATTGAGAGCACTCAGAATGTGTGTTTATGTTACCAGCTGTATATTTACACAGAGCTCTACCTCTGGCTGGATTGGTGAAGCAGACAAAGGCTGTCCCACTGGATTATAGAAGCAAGCTCACTGGCGTACAGCACCGAAGGTCTTGCTTTGCCCCACGGAGTGAGAGCTCATTCCATCAGGGAATGGCAGCCCCTTTGGCCCTTTTTAAAGGGGTACCTGTAGCTGATATTTGTGTGGCAGCTAGTTGGGCATCACCGCTGCTGTCATAGGTGTTATGATACTTGATCTCTGACACAGATAAACCACCAGAGAAGCATGAAGCATGCTGCAACTCTATTACTGGTTAAACTTGGGTTAAACATTTAATCCTTATATGGCACAGCACCTGGCTCAATCTGTTGACTCAACACAGCAAAAAAACATCACAATGGAGGAAAAGAAGGAAAATAAGGAAGCTGCATTCACTGACCAAGAACTAAAAAAAAGTCAAGCAATGCAGGAGAAAATGGCCAATGTATGTGTTGTTTGTTTTAAGGTCTTACATCCCACAAAGACGAGTGCTGACACCAGCTGGAAGATGCTGTAGATGAGGGGGAAGGCAAACATGATTTCCAGCTCCTCTGGGCTGAAGGACAGCTGGACGATAGTGCTGCACAACTGGGCATTCTGGAAACCTGTCTCCAGTGCAATGGTTCGACATCTGAACAAATAAAAGAACAATGACGAACCTCATCAATAAGTCAAATTTTAAATGTAGCTGTGTCAGAAACATTTTGCTGTCACCTCACCTGTACCAGGGTTGACCCACAAAGCGAGCCAGGAAGAACCCAAGGCTCAATCCAATAAAGGGGTAGATGGTGCCAATTATCCACAGGGAGGGAGCAATGGTCCAGGACGACTGGTAGAGGACTCCTCCAACCACAGCTATAATAATAATGAGAACCAAGCCAACAATGGATCCAACCTGTGCACAACATAAACACTCCATTAAAACCCAGTCCAGGTGATTTAACTGGTCAGGCACTATAGAATGGAAATATCACATCCCCCCCCAGTATGTATGATGGAAATGCTATTTCTAAAAAGAAACATGTCACAGAGGCACAAGATGTTATAAGTGAAAACATTAAACCTGTAGTATTATATTCAATAAACTGCAGAGCAGGGGTGTCAAACTCCAGGCCTAGAGGGCCGGTGTCCTGCAGGTTTAAGATATCTCCCTGGGTCTACACATCTGATTCAAATGATTAGTTCATTACCAGGCCTCTGGAGAACTTCAAGAAATGTTGAGGTCATTTAGCCATTTAAATCAGCTGTGTTGGATCAAGGAAACATCTAAAGCCTACAGGACACCGGCCCTCGTGGCCTGGAGTTTGACACCTGTGCTGTAGAGTATTCCTACCTTCAGAATCTTTTTTGCCACCTCAGGCCACCTGCGCTTTACGTACATTCCCACAGCAATCGGGATGATTAGGGCTGCCAGAGTGATACCTGATGATGCAAAATAGTAGATTGTGTCTGTGAAGGTACTCAGTCATCCAGGTCATCGTAGTCAAAGGAGTTTGCAAAGAAAAGCGTCTGGACTTCTTTAAGTTACTTGAAGACATTTCACCTCTCATCCGACAAGCTTCTTCAGTTCTAAGGTCAAATGGTGGGGAGTCCCAGATATAAACCTAGTGGGAGTATCCCCCCACAGAGGGACAAAAGGACCCCCTGATGATCCTCTAATCGCCTGAGCCAAGGTGTGAAACTGGGTGTGGGTCCCAATCACCCAGTTTCACAACTTGTAACTTTTGTCACTAGACTGCTTCATTAGTCTGCACCACTTCTTCAAAAAAGCAACAAGTTAAACAGAATGTGAACATTATCAGACATGGAAAAATAATGTTCAGTCTAAGTTAAAAAAACGGAATCCAGAAACTTGTGAACAGAGATGAAAAATATATCATTTAAATGAGAGTTTAATACTACTCACTAATGGTGGCTGCAGTGAGCCTGCTTTTGATAGCAGAGCTTTGGCGGGGCGTGGTCTGCGGGGCAGGTGAACATACCTGAGCGCCATCCGCAAACACACCTCACCAGCTTAAAACAGAATGAACTAGGTACTGTTGATGTGTGTAGGCTGTAGCCAAAAAGCTGCAGCCGCATGTGTAAGTCGACAGCCGACAGACTTGCACACGCGGCTGCAGCTTTTCAGGGGATGCAGTGGATGTGCATAATATTAACCTAGCTGCCACAAATGTCTTTGTTCCACCATAAAAGTGATTCTGATGTTAGTTCCGCATAACCTTTCTGCCAGGTCACTTGTGCCCCACCAGTGGGGTGCTCCACACACTTTGAGAACCACTGCCTTAGAGGCAGGAACAGCCTTCACAGTTACATCCTGATAATACACATTCTTAAAGGCACCTGTTTGAAATTCTTACAGGTGTTTCAGTTCTTTGAAAGCTTTCCTTACCGATACTGTCATATGGGATCTTGATGGTGTCACTGGATGTCCATACGCTGGTGTAGATTAAAAGACAGAGAGGCATCATCCCCAAGGCCAGGAGAGAGGAGCAGGTTGTCATACTGATACTGAGGAGCGAAGGATTTGGACACTGATGAGATTTCTGCATTTGTCCCTAGCTGTGCTTATACACACTAACACAATCTGTTTTATTTAAATAGTGCATTAACATTGAATAAATGTAAATAAAACTCTAAACCAATAAAAACTTATGACACATTAATTCTATTGTGTTCTCCTGCCAGGTAGCTACACAACAAGAAAGTCTTCCTTAATATAGCTTAAGAGTGTTCTGGGATCCAAAAAACATGAAAATATTCTATTTAGTTTACATACACAAGAGAAACAAATAGTTATCATAGAGTAGACATAGTGGTCCTCTAAGAGCAGCACTTGGTGATAGCAGGGAAAAAAGAAGGTTCCTTTTTTAACAGGGAGAAACCACCAGCTGAAAAAGGCTCAGGGAAGTCTGCTCTTTAACATTAAGGGAAAAAGAAAAAATAGCATTGAACCTGCCCGCTGTCTCACCTGAGGTCCATGTCTCCTTCCAACCAGTAGCAGATGATGTTGGAGTTTGAGCCACCTGGACAGCAGCCCATGATGATGATGACCACTGCCTGCACAGCCTGGACCCCAAAAGCCAGTGACAAGGCAAAAGCTGTGAAAGGCATAATGCCAAACTGGCAGAGGAAGCCAATGATAATGCCCCATGGCTTCTTAATGTGGCCCCACAGCTTTGCAGCCTCCACTGTGCAGCCCATGGAGAACATGACCATTGCGAGCATGATGGTGAGCACCGTGCTCATCACTACTCCCAGGGTGGCATTGAAGTTACTGGGAGGAACAAGGCAGTCTGTGCCCGAGCAGGCTGTGGCAGCATTGTCACAGATAGCTGGCAGCATGGTGGTTGGCTTCAGCGTGGACATTGTTGTTGCAGAAGAAGAATATCAGCAGATCCTTAAAACTTGCACACACTTTGGGGCTAGGGTCCTTGAAATGAGACGAGTCCAGTTTCTCCCCCTGTCCAGGAAAATGGACCTGACAAAGAGATGGAGTGAGCTTGGATCACTGCCCTTTATGCCCACGGTTCCAAAGCCAAATAAAATTGGGCCGAAAGATAAAAAATTAACCAATAGTCTATGTTTTATGGGGTCAGCGTTCAAAACACATGCATATAAAAAAGAAAATCCCAATGAAATATGAAATGCCATTGGACCTTGGCTCCAGTTTTTACAGCCACGTGGGTTTTAAATTTTTATTGGACTCTCATGTCATCAAGCATCATCATGCAGGAAAAGCCACAGAGCACATGTTCTTTGCACAATTCCCATAACATTCCCAATATAAAGGCATGCAGCTTACACAATCATAAAAGAAAGTGTAGAAATATTTTTTGCATTGTTAGGAAAAGAGCACATAAATTGGGGGTGGGCTAGAGGTGATTTGTCTGTGGTGTCATTCATTTTTGCATTTTGATTTTACTTTTTTTTTATGTGCCATAGGTCTAATTATATAGAGAATCAAGATGCTGTAAAACAATAAAACATGAAAGAAGGATGAAAATGTTTACGGACACTTCATGTCAATATACCAGGTGTGGAAACAATAAAAAGTCAAAGTGTCCTGATAGAAATTTAAGAGCTATCACAAGGATAGTACCAGCATCATCAACATAAAAACAGTTTACCTAATAAAAGAAGAAAAGAAATCTGCCACATGAGCATGTTTAAACCCACCAGGAGATCCCTGGGCTGTTCTCTAATTGGTGGCTTTATTTTCCATATATATTTTATTGCCTTCCTAACTGACTTTATGCAACTTTGCAGTCTCGGTCGTTGTGTCCTTGGGCAAGACACTTCACCTACCGCCTACTGGTGATGGCCAAAGGGTCCGATGGGGCGATATGGCAGCCTTGCTTCTGTCAGTCTGCCCCAGGGCAGCTGTGGCTACAACTGTAGCTGCCTTCACCAGTGTATGAATGTGAGAGTGAATGAATAGTGGTATTGTAAAGCGCTTTGAGGGTCCCGAAAAGCGCTATATAAATGCAATCCATTATTATTATTTTTCATCTATCATTTATTTTTCAGACTAGTTTATGTAATTTATGATTCTTTCACAGGGGTTTCCTTCATATTAATCAGATCATGTGTTGTTTCATTTTAGTAAAGTCTTCATTTTAAGCACTCACTATGTAATGTACTGTACATGAGACATCATGAGGTTAGAAACCTAAAACACACCAACGCAATACCTTTTTAAATCCTCTCTGGATGCCCATATCAGTCCATAATGGTCATGTCAATGTCTAACTTTCATTCTTGAACTGAACTGAATGTTTTACATATAAATATATTGCGGGTTATTGAGGAACTAAGCATTTCCATGCTAAATCCTGACATTAGTGCATCTCACTTTAACACATGAAGTGTCTGTCTGTCTGTGTGTTTGCTACTTTATCCACCAACTCCCTTAACACAGTTGAGCAACTGAACTTGGCACACAGGTACATTTTAGGCCCCTAAAGGCTCTTATCTACAGAGTGGATGCCACGTGGTTGCCAGGCCAAGACACTAAAATGATTTATGCACATATAACATCCTATTAAACAACAGTGGTATTTTCATTTCATGGTAGTAAAATGTAATTTATATCCACAATAACTCATTTATGCATGACAGCAAAAGTAGGACCAAAGTAGTATGTTTTTGCATTTTTGCACCACAACACCACCCCATCAGTTTAATTTAATCAAAATAAGACCATGTTTATATTTACAAATCTGATTAATAAATGTTTTATTTTAATCCCATCATGTTGCCTAGAACATGAGGACATTCCTACCTAGCAATGGGCTAAAATGATAAATAAAATTACAAAAAAATCCCATCTTGCCCCTTCAGGCACTCTATCCTTCAAGCTTGGGTTCTCTACCACAGGCTAATGTAGTATAGCTACATCTATTGACCACCCTATGGGGAGTGTCCTATTTTGACCTCGTGACTTCCAGGCCATACAGATATTCCTGTATACTATGCCGATCAGTTCGTTATAGCCAGGGGTGGACGTAACGAATTACAAATACTCACTTTATTGTAATTAAGTAGATTTTTTGGGTACTTGTACTTTTATGAGTAATTTTTCAAGTGTGTAATTTTACTCATACTTGAGTACAACTTACACCATGTAATCTGCTTGGCTACTTATAAAATCAAAAGTCGCTACTGAGTACGCCCACAATTTGAATTAATATTCAAACCTTTCATCTGCATTTTTGCAGCCAATAACGCTGTGCAATAGCGACCCCGCCAATTTAAGACGTAAGCAAAGAATAAACTCCGCTGCAGCAGCAGGCACAGGTGTCTAGAGGTGCTAAATGGTGGAGTATAAACTACTTTATAGACGGACGATTTGGAGACAAAGAAGCCAAAATGAAGACAGAGGACCCTGCTCTTGCTCTTGACGAAGGCGGTCGCACTTTTCTCCTCTCCTCCTCCTCCTCCTCTCCCTTATCTTCCCTGCTTAGCTTCTTATGTCCTTGTCTTGTCTTGTGTTTTTACTTACTTTTCCCTGGAATATTCTCTCACAGTCTGTTCTCTAAAACCTAAAAGAGGAATTATGGATTGGATCAACTGGTCACTAAATGCAATTGACACCCCTTTCTCAACGAGAAGTTTGAGCTTGGGTGAGCCTGAGTGCTGAAGATATCTACCTATTCGGAACCATGGTAACAGGGTTCTGGCTGATCGGAGCTGGCTTGGCCCTGACTTATCGAAGAATTAAGAAAGCGGAACCGGCTGTTCAAACCCCCACAAGGCTGCCCGCTGGGATTGGAACGATGGGAGAGGTGTGAGTTTCTCAAAATGGGCTCATTGAGTCAGCACGGATAAGATCTTGGAGAGGCTACGGCTGCTGAATAAGATCTCTGACTGCAGACTGGATACATCTCAGAAGGGCTAGCCCGAAATATCATCTCTAAATTGGATGACATCTCGGGGAGGCACACTGCCGTGAGTTCTCAGAAATCGTCTCCTTGAGCACAAGAAATGACAACATCACAGAACACAAGTATGGCGAAGCTCGCGGGAGATTGAAAGACCAGTGTTGGACTGTAGAACTGCTTTGAAATTCATATGAGCTGTTCGCACTAAAGTAAAAATCACTATCACTTATGCGGATACCCCCTTTGGCGCCAGTTGCGGTCTCAAGGCTGGAGCCGAACAATAACACCCTGATAACGACTGTGTTTAGTCTGTTCCTTCCCATTCCATGCTGGCCACCTGGGTTGGCTGGAAGACTGTTTACTTAGCCTAGCAGGGCGAAGGACACTGTCTCAGCTGAACTCTGGACACGCACACATATACACTGATATGCACACACTCATCCCCCCTCGCTTTCCAAACGCCTTCGACACTTATTCTCTTCCGATGCTGACGGGGATCAAGGAGACCAGCGCACGCAGGCCCGGATGTACTGTCTAATTCGGCTGTCTCTCACCCTTTACCCACCCCTGTCGCTTGTCATGTGTTTCTTTGGTGTATTAAGAGTTTTTTTCATGTGCTATGTGCAGAGGTGGTTTTTTTTCTGTTCTCAAACTGATCTCCCTGTTGGAGCTCAGTCTGGGGGGAGTTATTTTTTTCTCCTTATCTTTCCTCATGTGGTGCATTTTCCATTGTTATACCTCTCTGACCTGTCTTCCCCATGTGATGTTTTGTGTAATGTATGTATGGTCGGAGGGTAAGATGGCGCCGCCATTGCGTGCAATAGGTCGGCAGCCTTATGAAATTTCCCTTTGTGGGACTAATAAAGGTATATCAAATTTAAATTTATCAAATCAAAACACTGTCAACCATGAAAACGACGTAGAAAAGACGGAGGACGAGTGCCCCCCGTGGCCGTACCTGGAGGAATTTTTCATGTACAGAGGGAGAAAAGGGGACAGCGTCCAGATGCAGTGCAAGCTTTGTTTGACCTCATTCGTAGGAATGTTTTAGCTTATTATTTGGACAACCACCATCATTACAATAAATTAAATTTGTAGTCATTTAAAACTTGAGGTAAGAGGTTTCACTGAACTATACGTGTACAATATTGCTTTCTTATTTTTCATGTGTGTTAAGGTTATTAGTTTGGCTAAGATATTGTCACCGCCATTGGTTAGCCTGATATTAAAATAAGATGGAGCTAGCTAACGTGCATGTGTGTGCACATGCATAATTGAGCTACAATTCGTAGGAATGTTTTAGCTTATTATTTGGACAACCACCGTCATTACAATAAATTAAATTTGTAGTCATTTAAAACTCACAGGCCTACAATCAGCTGGCCTATATTTAAAAAAACAAACAAAAAAAACTGGAACATAGTGCTGAGCTGCATCTCAAATTAATCTTCCAGCTCTCAGCTGACATGTACCAGAGCCAGATTGATGGATCAGTTGATCAGTATCATTGGCCTGATATAGGCCTATCATAGTGACATGGCTCTTGATCAGTAGGGTTATATGTTTCCCAATATGATATATTTTTTTAAAGAACATAATGTGGATTGTTTTTATTTGTTAGCTGTATGGGCAGGATTTTTGTGTATGTGATCCCTTTTCTTAAATTAGATTTGCTAAATACACATATTTTGCTCTCTAAGTATTATCTACTTGCAATTACAGCCTTAACATACATCAAACAACATCTTGAAACGATAGAGCATGGGAGTGAGGATCAGCAAAGAGAGTCATCTGATGAAGATGAATTCTTCTCCAGACCAATCTCCAGAAGGCTGCAAAGTGCAGTTGAGCTTGATGGTTATCTTGCTTGTGCCACAGACACCATGGAGCTGCTGCACTCCTTCTCAGCAATCAAAAACCTCTCTCTTAAGCTGAACACAGCTCTGCTTGCTTCTGCTGTGTGTGAACAACTTTTTAGCTGTACTGGTTTACTCTTCACAGCCAAACAAAGCCAGATAGCCTCTGTCAATTTAGAAAAGCAGCTCTTGCTGAAACGGAACAAAAGGTTCTGATAGTGGAGTGTGACAGAAATGCTAAGAGTTTAAGACACTTACCTGCCTGTTGTTCAGTGTATGGGGGAAAGTTTAAATGGTTGGACGCATGTTCAGAAACATTTTTGTCATTCTTTTAACAAACAAAATTCCTTCTTTTATATCTACATTTATTTACAAAACAAGTTACCTTTCTATACCTTGTTCATCTGAGAAATGTGCTTTGAACATTATACTGGTGAATCGAGTTGAATGCCTGCTATTGATGGCAGAATAAAACATCAGTCTGTTAACAAGTAATTAATATTCTGAGTAGTTTTTGAGAAGAGTACTTTGCACTTTTACTCAAGTATTTTTAACACCAGTACTTTTACTTGTAATTGAGTACAATTTAACCAGTGTAACAGTACTTGTACTTGAGTACAAATTTTGAGTACTCTTTCCACCTCTGGTTATAGCACTCCATGTATGGCCTGCTGCTAGCATCTTGCACCCTGCTGTTATGTGCTGATTGTCGCAGGGGCATCTTTACAAAGCCTGCACCGGGGGTCTTGCCTGGTGTGATAGACCCCAACCTCTTTGGATCTTGTACTTAGAGCTTGTTCCTGTGCTGCCATGATTAGTGTCTCTGTGCTGTCCTTCAGTCCAGCTTTGTCCAGCCACTGCTGGGATTTCTTTTTTTTTCTTATTCTTTTTTTTCACCTGTCCCCTGTCCCGTTTGGTTCTTTTGCCATTGCCATCAGAATTATTGTCTAAAGGCAAAGAAAGATACCCAACGGATTTACAGGGTGGGCCATTTATATGGATACATCGTTATAACATGGGAATGGTTGGTGAAAGTTCTGTTTGTGGCACATTAGTATATGTGAGGGGGCAAACTCCTCAAGATGGGTGGTGACCATGGTGGCAATTTAGAAGTCGGCCATCTTGGATACCACTTTGTTTTTTCAATAGGAAGAGGGCCATGTGACACATCAAACTTATTGGTAATGTCACAAGAAAAACAATATTGCTTGGTTTCAATTTAACTTTATTCTTTCATGAGTTATTTACAAGTTTCTCTTTGTTCACAGCCATTGACATGTCGAAGAGGTTAACACGTGAGGAGCGGATCAAAATTGTGTTGATATCTGGTGAACGCAGTAACCGGGTCATTGCAGCAGATTTCAATGCAAGACACCCTACGAGACCCCCCATCTCCCATGCTACAGTTAGCAAACTGTTTTGCTAACTGTAAATCCAACACTGGTTCAGTGATGGATTTGCCAAAATGTCGACGCAAGAAAACTGTCACTAATGAAGAAACATCAGTGGCTGTCCTAGCTTCATTCATGGTAAATGAACTGGTTCTTATATAGCGCTTTTCTACTCATCTGAGCACTCAAAGCGCTTTACACAACTTGTGCATTCACCCATTCACACAAGCACACTTTTGTAAGTGCTTCATAGCTAACATTCACACACATTCATACTCCAATGGATGCATACGAAAACTTGTACTTCACAGTCAAAATCTACACAATACAGACAAGAACAGGAAGACTTCACAACCAATGACGGTCAGGAAAAATGGGTGAAGACCTTTTCAGACAGGAATCTCACTGAACCTGAAAACCATTTCTCCACAACAGTTTCCCATAGTGGACCTCGGGAATACATCAATACATGATATAAGAAACTTAACAAAGTCCAGACGCTTATAGTATGGTATAATTTTCATTTAACAGATAATAGCATGAACAGGCAAACAGTACTGCAGCAACAGTATGTACTAGTAAATGGCGGTAATGATCAATGGATAAATTATGTTTTGTAGTGGTGGGCTCATAAGGTGGATAAAAACCTGAGTACAAAATCACCAGCATGCTCTGGTGAACCCAGTGACTAGTGTCATTGTACTGTCGTTCAAAAAGTGAAGCTCCAGGTGGCACTTTAGTTTAATGAGTTTAATGACTAAAGTCATTAAAAATACAATGACGCATGAAACCTTTACTTCGGTTAGCCATTGTTTTTAAAGGAAGCTCTTGGAAATAGCAGGGAGAAACTGAATGTGCAACTGCTAGTGAGAGAAGTTGTTATTGATGTGTTACATTTTTATGAGACTCCCTGAAAAATAACCCATAAAGTAAAACTGAGTAAACAGTTTTCAAAGTTTCCATGCATGCTCAATCATCCAGGTAAGGAAATCACAAAAAGTTTAATCTGTTCATCTGGACGTAGAATTTTCAGTGAGAGAAACAAACAAACAAATGAAATCAAAACCTAATTTCTCCTTTTCTTGATAGAGATAAACTGGCCTCACAGCCTATTATTTGTCAGCGGGTTCAGTCATTATTCAAACGTACTGTTTATAATTTTGGGGAAACCTGCATTCAGCTGAGACTGAAAGAGTCACTTGGATTAGCGACGAAACATTTCTCCCACTGAAAAGAGGACGTCCAGAGTAGAATCAACTTTTTGGGAGTCTTCAAAGCAAACACTGATAATTAAAACAAAGCAGTGTCTGATATAACTTGTAGTTACATTTTATTTTAGTTTAGTTTTTTAAAATGTTGTCAGTTGTCTAGGAATGGCTCCAAGAGACCTTACTAACTTGTGTGAGTCTCAGCTCAATTCTCATTCTTAGACCATCATTGAGTGCCTTGGACTTTTCCATTGTTCTGAGTATTGGTCAATTTAGTGATTGCTGTCAAATAAATCTGTTTTATGCTGGCCAGTTGTAGTTTCTAATATCCGCTTTTTAATGAAAACAGATTATGGAGTCTGATATGATACCCATTCTTAAACCCCTCTTTGTAATCACTTCTTCAGCAACTTTTTGTCAGGATCTAGTGAGAGAGTTATGTTGATGAGCTTTTACAAAACGTCTCTCTTAATCTATGCTTCAGTTTTCCAAAGGACAAGATCACATCAGCAGCTGAAAGATTTAAATCTTTAATCGTTTCTTTTGAAGCTCAAACTTTAAATGTAACTGGTGGAAAAAAATAAAAGGTTTGGCTATCACTAACAAAAATTTAATAGATCTCGGCCATGCCAAGATAAAAGACACTGTATAAATTTCAACACAACCTAATAAAATACATATCTATATATTATATCGCATATGTATATATTCAAACATGTATGTATAATTTTGAGCCTGTGTGGATTAGGTAAAACCCAAATTAAATTTAAACTAACTTTTTCAGTTAATTAAACATGTATGACGTGCAATCATTCCTCTGTGAAAAAAGAACACTTACAGTAAATCACTGAAAATGCCCAAAAGTTACCATGTGAGGGAGGATTTTTTTGATCGCACCAGTGTTTTAATAAACTGTAACATATAGTTGAGTAATGATGTTGCTGAATATGAGTTTTTGTATAAAGTGGGCGTATGTAAATATACATAATATCTCTTCTGCTTTTTAGCCCTACTACTTTAATAGGGCACCTTTAAAGTTTTCACGGCTCATAAAGTGTAAAGGTATGTGTGCAGATCAGCTATGAGGAAGGGGATCATATCCACTGTAGTGTAAAACAGTTTGTCTTCAGAGGGCGTCTTATCAGTCTTTATCCGGGTCAGCTGTTATCTTTTCTGCTCAATCTGACTTGTCCTTCGTTCTGACTGCAGTAAACTTTAAGTATGGTTTCTCTCCTGATGTGAACGAGCGTGTGAAGGCTTGTTGGGTCATATCTCCACAAATCTGTCTGCAGATAACAATTTAATCTGATAGGATTCACACCGTAGTTACTGCTCTACTGTTAAAAAAAAGAAAAAAGAGCGATAAGAATTCATCTCGCTTGGGGAGAAGCCAACTAGCTCAACAGATGTTGAGTTTGCGTTGAGTTTATGGCCCTGGTCTTTTGCATAGTAGTTCCTGTGAAAAGTTTATGGATTTACGGATTTGTACCATGTTGTGCCATCTTCAACCTCCCAGTCAAAAGTATTCTGTTGTTGTCTCAGTCATCCAGATAAGGAATTTCCAAAAAGTTGATTCTGTTCATGTGGCCGTAGTGTTTTCAGTGGAGGAAACGTTTTGTTACTCATCCAGGTGATGTCTCAGCAGACTGCAGATTTCCATAAATAATGGACTGTGAGGTCACTTTCTTGATCATTAATATGCAAACTGACATGACCATTGATCAACAACCTTTGGTCAATGGCCAATGATAAATGGATTTTAGCACCATTTACATGAAAAGGGAAAAGACCATCTCTGAATTAAGGAGGGGGCCTAATGGTACATCTTTTACCATCTTACAATGCTGTGATTGCAGCCATTCCCCAATTCTTTAGATATTGCTCAAACCAGCGTTCCTCCCTGTCCTGATGTGTACATCCTCATCATTGAAAAAGTGGCTACTGGCCTGTAGGTGTAAATAGACTGCAGAGACCTGCCCTGATGTGTTGTGCTATCCGTTTAGCCAGAGGTTGTTTGGTTTCCCTAATGTATAAATCATGGCAAGCCTCCTGGCACTTAACAGTGCACACTATATTATTCTGTATGTGCCAGGATCCTTGGGGTGGGCCAATTTCTGACGCAACATGTTTTGGGGTTTGCTACGTCCAGATGAACACAACCAACTTTCTGGGTATTGGTTGTTGTTTTGCTTTTTGTAAGTTAGTTGTTTATTTGTTCATGAAGCTTAAAGCAGTTTTGTAACACTGAATCAGAGCTCGATTGTGTAGTAGGTGTGTGGTTCAGAAAAACTTCTGTGCTATGTTGGGACTGTTGCATTTTTAGAACAAACACATGATAGAAAAGAACTTCTGTCTTCCTCTCTGTTTAATTACTTTAAACAGAGTTCAATCCTTGGCCCACGGTTATTGTGTTATTGTGATACTTTAACTGGTTTAACTGTAAAGAATTGATTTAATGTTAGAAATGTTACATAAAACAAATTAGACGAAACTACTGTTTAGATTTTATCAGAGTACAAACTTGCGTAATGAAACGGAACAATGGGCTATTCCCACATTATAATGAATGACAATCTATTTTCTCAAAAAGAAGGGGAATAAATAGTTCTGTCTGTAATAGTTATTAATTTTTCAATCATATTATGATTTCAGCATTTAAAAACTGAAGATTTGTATTTTTTTTAATTATTATTTTTACATGTGGCCTTGTGGATACAAATCAAACCAGTCTGAGCAATTGTCATTCTGATCTTTTTCAAAATTAGTTCATTAGTTTCAGCTTTCTGATGAAAACAGATTGTGGACTCTGATATGATTCCCATTCTTAAACAGCTCCTTGTAATCAGTACTTCAGCAACATGTTGTGAGCATAGGATAACTCTTGTAAGTTATTTTGATGAGCTTTTGCAACACTTCTCTCTAAATTCAGACGTATGTTTTCCAAAGGACAAGATCACATCAGCAGCTAGAAGATGAGTCATTGAATAATTTCTTTAGAACAAGGGGGGTCTCTAACGGGGTGATATTAGGAGAGAAGGTTTGATTCTTTTAGATTTTTTCTAACAATATAACAAATTTTATTCACATGTTCAACAGTTATTGGTCTGTTCTTGCACCTTTTCTCACTGTGTCAGAGTAAAAGTAGGAACAGATAAAAACCTTCAGGAATAGAAACACAGCAATAAATTTAGACATTTTAAACCCCAACGATCTAAATTTGCAAAGCTGCCAAGCCTTGTAAAAGAGATTTCAATCTCAGTGGAACGTCCTGGTAAAATAAAGGTAAATGTAAGAGGGTATAACAGAGATCAAGGCATCATGAGTTTTAGATTTTTATTTTTAGTTAAGAGGTTTTTATTTTTTTTTAATCAACAGAAAAAACAGGCCTGAGGTTAGGCCTATGCTTAAACTGGAAAACCTTTAAAATGTTTATGTCCAGGATTATCTTAATGGCTGCCAGTCTCACTGTTTTATGGTGTTGTATAATCACTTACTTGCTATATTAAAGTTTAGCCAAGTTCTGTGAATGATATAATTCATTATAATGCATTCAACTCGTTATATAAGGTTCCTTTTTTATTATGTTTGAATTAACAGTGAATTCCTGACATTAACATTGTATATGTAGAAGTATTTCACAATTGTTGGCTATAGTTATGACATTGTCTTAGTCATAGTTGTATACTGGAAAGTCAACTGTGACATGGCGTTCACTCAATATTTAACCAAAACGGTCATCTTTCCTTATGCAACGCAAAGCCTTCCCATGCAAAAGCCCATTCAAGGTGCAGCATGGAAACTCTAAGTCCCACCGTCAAACATTCGCCCTTTGTATCCTTCTACATGCCAACCTCATTAGACAACACTCTCTGGATAAGACAAAACATAATTTTTAAAAACAAACTGAATAAAAACACTTGCAGTACAGAGAAGTGGGATTGTAATGAGACATCTGGCAGCATCATGTAAGAATAAATGTAAAAAAAAATAATAATTTCATCAAAAAATAATCGCCTCCAATCTGACCCTGAGAATTCTGATATTCTGCATACAGCTTCAGTATATTTAATGAAGCCATGCAAAATATTACCCTTATACTATGATCATTTTCTGAGACGCAGACCCTCAGTAGGTGTGGGTGCAAATTTGTTTTTTAATTATTGTTTTTAGCATTTTTCAGCCCTAATAATTACATAAGTACTAGCGATATCCTCAGTAAATTTTCAGTAAATTCTCCTTCCCATTATTGAGTGTAACCAGTGGTTTGTACATTAGAAATAAACAGAGTTTACAGCAATCATGAAGGAAACTTGACAGTGATCCTACTACCTCCTAAATAGTGTTCCTGACTTGGTTAGATGATGTGAAGTTGGTTTTCATAACCATGGCAATAATTGTCATCATCTCTATATGTTTATTTTCATTAAGCCTAACAGTGGCTTTCCTCACTTGCACTGAGATTTCTTTCAACCTAATATTGAGAGTTCCAATCTAAAGACACAAAACACAAATTCAGAGCAGTAAAGTGTCTGAAACTGGACTTGACAGTCTGTCAAACTAGAAAGTAAGAAGATAAGCAAACCAGAGAGTCTTTCACATTTTATTAGAAAATAAAAGCCTCTGAAGCAGTTTTTTGGATATCAGGTTTTGTTGTTGTTGTTGTTTTTTTGTTTTTTTAAAGAAATGTAGCAGAGAAGCCCGTTTGCCCCTCTCAGTGAGACCGAGTCGGCCTCTTTTCAGCTCTGTGACGTCTCCTTTAACCTGATGCTGCCTGTTACATGAGCGATGAAGCATCTCAGCAGGTAAATCCCCCCAAACTGGATTGAGCTGTTTCACAAAGAACACAAAAAGGGAGAAATATAGACATTTTATTATGCTGTGAAGTATTGTTATACTGTAAAACTATCAGCTTTCAGGCACTGAGTTTGAACAAAAACAATAATTAATGAAAACATATGTGTCAGAGTCAGGTTTAATGTAACAATAGAAATCCAGGAAGTATCACTCAAGCTTCAAAGGAAGAAGACTCATTGAGGGCTCTGTTTATATTTTTTCATCACTAAGAAACCCACTGTGTGAGTCTTGGTCTGTGAGAGGAAGTGAGACAGTTACCTAATAAGAAACGGTTGAGGGAAGCAGCTCGTCGTCTCTGTCTTTACCACATCCTGAAGGTTCAGCAAATTTGTCAGCAGAGTGCCACTCCCACATTTGTCGATCTTTGTCACCACCATCTGAACAATAAAGTACAACCCTCAGAAAAGCGCACAGACAGGATGTCCCCGTGGCTCCCCCAAAAAGCCTTCAGTAAATCCAAAACTGCAAGAAGAATACTAACGGGGCTAAGAGTTGTGAAGAATCCGGCTCCATCATATTCTAAATACTTAATTGTGCCATATTATTCCACTTATCTCAGTCTGTCGGCCTACTTGACTTACATAGTTTCTAAAACTAGAATGGGAGACAAGGCCCTCTGCTGTGGAACCAGCTCCCAGTTTGGATTCAGGACACAGAAACAGTCTCTAATTTCTCTTCTTTTAAGATTAGGCTTCAAACTTTTCTTTGTGATCAAGGTTATAAATAAGTTATGAATCAGATGATCCTGATCCACTGATAACTTTAAGCTAGTGCAGAAGTGTTAGCACTGTCACCTCTCAACCAGAGGATCCTGGGTTAAAATCCAGGTTGTGGTCTCTGAGTGAAGTCTGACCAATGTCCCTGTGGTTTTTTTCTTTGGATGTAGACACCCTCACACAGGCCAAATGCATGCACGTTAGGTTAACCGGCACTTTTAAAGTGGCAAATGAAAGCGCTTGGAATGGCACGAAAGCACGGTTAGAATAGTTTTTTATTCTAAACTGTATTGAGTGCCCAGTAAGACTGGAAAAGCACTATATAAATACTGGTACCTTACATGGACCCTCCCTTAGCAAGGATCTCTTTCACTTTATGCTTCCTTCTATCATCTTGAACTAACAAAGCAGACTAGCTCTGACACCTGGTGGTCTCTTAAAAACACTGCACTCCCTGATCAGCATTTTAAAGGATTCACTTCGTTGTTGTTCTCCTGCAGTTCAAAGAAATGAACGAGGAACCCGGTGAGTCTAAAATGGGTGCAGCCTTGACTGTAAAAGCTGTAAAGAAAATCTATCGGCAAGAGAACGTAGACCTCCTGCCACCTACTACCATGTGACACGCAATAAACTTCACTGACAAGTCTGTCCTTTGCCTTGTAAATCATTAAAAGAATCCGATCATTTGCAACCACTACTTCCATGTAATCATATTTAAAGTGTGTACACTCCCCATTTCTTTTTCAACTTCACAGAAATATCAGTTTTAAGTTTGAAACTGTCTTCGACTGTGCTGTCACAGCCTTAATGTGTTGCAGTGTTTAATCAGCTCAGAACATGAATAATTGACCGCAGAGTGCGCAGCGAGCGGGGCTGCTTCATTTTAACGGCCAGTTTTTAAATAGCTGAGTGGGAACGTTCAGCATTAATTCAGTGTGGACATAATGATGAAGGACTGAGAAGAAGAATGAGCCACATGTAAGGCGGAGGGGGAGGCACTTCGATGCTTGTTTCCTCCTGGAGAACACGGCGGGTCTGGACCCACGCTGGAGTGGCGGCGCAGTGGCAGGATGGCTGCTGTGTTTGCTCAACCAATGTGCTTTCTGTGCAGAGGAGTTTTTTTGTTTCCTGTTCTCATGCTGTCCTCCCATAGGAGCCCAGCATGAGTAGAGGTCTCTTTTTTTCCTCTTGTACTTTCCCATTGTAGTGTACATTTCAGTGGTTTTCTGTAATGTTACCGATCTCCGACCTGTATCCCCATGGGATGTCTGTGTTGTGTGTGTAAGGTCGGGGGCGGGTCCATTCCACTGCAGGGCAACCTGCATGTGGCGAATAAAGCTGATTGATTGGTTAGTGTTCAACAACTCCACCAAAGAGCGCAAACCCAAAGAGACCCTCTTGATCGTGGCTCAAGAGTTGGGAGTTCGCCTTGTAATCGGAAGGTTGCTGGTTCGAGCCCCGGCTTGGACAGTCTCAGTCGTTGTGTCCTTGGGCAAGACACTTCACCCGTTGCCTACTGGTGGTGGTCAGAGGGCCCGGTGGCGCCAGTGTCCGGCAGCCTCGCCTCTGTCAGTGCGCCCCAGGGTGGCTGTGGCTACAATGTGGCTTGCCATCACCAGTGTGTGAATGTGTGTGTGTATGGGTGGATGACTGGATGTGTAAAGTGCTTTGGGGTCCTTAGGGACTAGTAAAGCGCTATACAAATACAGGCCATTTACCATTAATTCCACAAAATATTCCACATGAAAGGTGATTAAGGGGCCCGGCCGGGCACAGCCCGAAGAGGAGACATGGGCCTATCCTCCAGGAGGCGCCATAGGGGTCGGGTGCATTGTGTGCCGGCTTAGGCTGCTGCGACCAGGCCTCGGATGAAGATGGATGGAAAGCTGATTAAATTTAGTTACTTTCAATCAACTAACCAGGCTTCACTTGTTCTACAAACCGCAAGATCTTAAAACCTTTTTTCGCACCAAATCATCCTGATGATTACAAAACTGAAATTAAGCCAGAGTCCTACCACATACGGACATCGGGTCTCCTCACACATCTCCAAGGCAATCAGGTCAGCCTTCTGCAGACCGACGCTGCCATCGACCAACAGGAAGGTCCTCACGAGGCTGAAAGAAGACATGTTACACAAGGTTTTTTAGTGAACACCAGGTTCGCACCAGGAAGACATGGTCGCTCACCATCAGAAAGACAGGAGCACAAACGCTGAGTGACATTTAAGCTCACCGCAAACCTAGATGTGTCACCTGAGACCTGGTGAACATCCATTTAGTTTTTATTAGTTTCAGTGTTAGTTTATACTTATTACGAACTCCTAAATAAGCGGGAAGGATCAAATTAATATAAGAGACTGCATTTAAAAGCTTAAGACTACTAATGTTAAACATTTTCCTTTTTAAAATGTTGGTTGTCAACCACCTTTTAAGTTTTGTATATATTGTCTGTGAAAGTTCTCAGTCATCCAGGTCATAGTACTCTAAAGAGCTTGGAAAGAAAAGCGCTGATTTTTGTGAACATGTCTTTGTTGCCAAAAACATCACAACAGCAATGACCAATCACTACAAAGCAAACTAAACAGGCTTATATTAGCAGGTAGCATTAGCCAAACTGGTTTTTCACTGCAATAAACAACTTTTCCTTACTTACCTCAACCCCTCAGGATAGTTTCATAGCATGATTTCTTTGGCTAACTGTCAGAGGAAATCCTCAGTATTGCTCCATCATAGACATCATGAATAAACAACACAAACAAGTCTTTCATCAGCTCTTCATCACTTACTTTTTCCGTGTGTAGAGGTAAGGCTCTACCATATCCACAAAATCTCTGGGTGCCTTGTGTCCATACCCTGGCATGTCCACGATGGTGAAGGCTTTGCCCACTCTGAAGAAGTTCATCTTCTTTGTGTGACCCTGAAGGTAAGACACAGGCAAAGGTTATGATGTCCAGATATCGATGAACTCAATCATTGCAGCATCAGTGAGTGTGTTTCAACTTTGTAACATTAAATTACAATGTTTAGTTTTTATTAGTTTCAGTCTTTTTATTTATCACAAGGAGGAGCAGCATGTAAGAAGTTCCAGATGGGTAAAACATGCAAACATGTAGACATCATAGTCTCTATAATCAGGCTGATTATGTGTAAAATTAAAACCATTGATATTTTTTGTCTAGTTATTTTTTTCACTCTTACTTTGATTTTCAGATAAGTTTTAAATAACCAGAAAAAATCCTGATTCTTGCCAATTGTTTGCAACCCTCATAACGCAAACACAGAAATGGAAGTGAAAAGATGGAGTAGCATGTCAGTGCAGTGTGTGATCTGGGTACAAGCGAACTTGTAGAACTTTGGCAAACTCATCTGAGGATTTTTGATGTGGCTTCACAAAATTATCACGATCAAAACAACGCAACTGACGACAAAAAAAAAAAAAAAAAAAAAAAAAAATCACACAGTGTATGCCCAGTTTTAGATACACCCTAAACAGATTGCCAGTCTGTTGCAGGGCTTAACACATAGACACAGACAACCCTTTACACTAACATTCACACCTATGGGAAGTTTAGAGTTACCAGTTAACCAATGCTCACTAACTGCATGTCTTTGGACTGTGGGAGGAAGCGGGAATACCTGGAAAGAACCAACACAAACACAGGGAGAGCATGCAAACTCCACAAAAAAAAAAAAATGATGATGACCATGATGGTGGAAATGAACTCAGGGCCTTTTTATTGTGAAGTTTCTATCTGCCAGTTTCTATCTTATTTTTATCCCTGTGGCAACTGTGCATCTTCTGAGCCAATCTCTTTGTAAAACAGTGACTTTTATTATTTTCTACATGTAACACATTTACAGAACACACACTGAATGGTCCCCACACCAACACAAATTCAATTAAAATGTGCACATCATATTACCAACACTTTCTATAGTGCAAAATGTATGTTTTTAACTTTTATGCTCAGTTTTGTCAAACTGAGAAGTATTTTTGATGATAGCAGGGTACTGAAAGTACATCAGTATCTTTTTAATACATTTTCAGTAAGATAACTAATGTTTGAGATGACTGATTTATAATAGAGGCAGATTAGAGTTTCCTGTCCAAGGTCCAAACTCATCACCTCCCGTTATGTCATGGCAGAGGGAATGATGGGAAATTTGCAGCTTAAATAGGCGTGAAACTGAGTGAGGCATACTCATGTGTACCACCTGAAGTAGTTCCCAGAATTTGCTCCATTTCTTAGATGCAGGTATAAAAAAAATGTTATTTTTAGAAAATTTTTTTCTACAAGCTAACCCTTGTCTGTGTTTAAGTGAGTTGGTCAGAAATTCTTACATCTCCTCCCTCGCCGTAAGAAAGAAACTGAATATGCAAAGTGTAATTTGAAGTTTCCACTTCCAAAAAAGGTCATAATTTTAAGAGTATTTAAAAAAAAAAAAAGCCATCTAATAGTATAGAGCAGATCATTTTAAGTCATTTTCACAGCCAGAGCGGCCAAAGAACAACAGAAAATCAGCAACAATCAGGTGTGAATGTAAACACAGCATTTTATAAAAGAAATAACTGAGGTTTGTGTTTGTTCACCACTTTAAAGGGAAACAGTGTGTGGAGCTGGAGTAACGAGTTACTCACTGGAGTTTTAGAGACTCGGACTTCCACCTCAGGGGTGAGAGAAAACAGAGCTTTGATGAGAGACGACTTGCCCACGTTGCTCCTGCCGATAAAACACACCTGGAAAACACCAACAGGAAGTCAGCTGCAGATTTGTGTGCTGTAATTTACAGTTCTGCGATTTTTATCCTGGAATCTTTTTCCTGCTCCAGTTGCCACCATATCGCCTTTAGCGCCATTTAGCCATGTGGCACACCTGCCAGGTGGATACTGTCATCGAGCTTTGAACGCTTCGCCTTCTGGAGAAGGCCGAGTGGTAACGGAACTTCTCTGTCCTGTTAACACTCGCTGCCAGAGCTTAACGTTCTTCTCCATGAGGTTATAAATCTGATGATTTATTAGCCATGTTCAGTTCTGCTTCATTATTCATGAGGATGAAGAGACATTAGGTTACATTTTTCATCCATTTAGGGTTGAGGAGGGACGAATAAGCTACTTAAAGTCCACATTCTCTTTCTTTACAGCCATTCTACCTCACCCAGAGTCAGGGAAATTATTCTGCACAAGTGTTTTGTGTTAAACCTCAAGTGACCACTGAAATAACTGAGTAAAGTGATCATATTTTACACAAGAATCCTTTTTTAAATGGTTGTTTGTGCTCCTCATACCTACAACATTTACTTTATCATTCAGTTGTGGTTTTGAGTCACTTTTCTGCAAGGAAGAGTAATCCAACCCGACTCATCTTCTGAGCTGATTTCATTGTCACTTTGAGGCAAAATTTCCACCTCAAACCTTTTCCAGCAAGAAATGTTGCTACCCTCACTCTGTTAGCAAAGAGGCTTTGTCCAGTAAATGTGGCTTAATTTGTGAAAGTGCTTTGAGTGCCCAGTAAGAGTAGAAAAATGGCAATTATAAACCAGAAAGGAAACAATTATATTGTAGTGACAAGAAATGGAAAATTATAGTCAAAGCATCAACATGTTTGAAAGAAGACATGTTGTCATGACAAATGCATGGGGGGGAAAAGCCCACTTTTATCATTAAATATATCATTAGAGCAAACAGAAATATGCGTAACCCTTCCCTTTGTAATCCACTTTGATCAAGTATTTACCTATTAAACAAACCTGCAATGTACTGTTGGGTAATTATCACCTTACATTAACTATTAATGACAGGCTAAAGAAATTCATGATGGACGCAGCTAAACTGGCATCACTGATTGATTTGTGAACTCCCGTTGATCTCAGCACTGCAGTCCTCAATATCTTGTTTCTGTGGCGTCATATTTAGACAAGAGGAACAAATGCTATGTTTTCAGCTAATGCTGCATCCACAGATACCTGCTAATTAGTGCTCAGTAACATCTAAACAAAATCACTCACCAAAACTGGAGCTCAGACTTTTTGGATGGTCTGTTAGTAAAATGAAGTGCACAACACCCATATTATTGGTCAGAACTATGGAATTAAAATGCTCCAAAAGGCTCCAAGAGCACAAATGTGGTCCAGAGGTCCAGTTCAGAGACTCTATTTAGCAGTTAAGAGTCAGCTGAGCGTCTGTGAAAGTTAGTGTATCATGATAGTATCAAGATATGGATTTTGAGCTTGTCTGTCTCACTGTGGCAATGGTAACATATACAGATTGGCATTATCCAGCTTTGTAGATCGATATAGATATAGGCCATAGACTGTATATAAGAGATGGAGGTCACTAGCAACTAAGACCACGGTCTCATCAGAAAAGTGTTTTATGAGGTCACAGATTCAGTGAGTAGGCGTATTCTCTCACGGCCTTCTTTTTAAAAGCTGAGGAGTTGCCTCCTGCTGGCCATTAGAAAGAATGCATGTTTACGGCACTCCCGACACCAGAAGTTACGTCCATGATTTAGGTACAATGTTTTGAGCAATGCTGTCCTCTGACCTCTGGCTGTTTGAGATCGGGTGCGTGCTCCATCCTTTCTGCAGAGATGTAGTAATCGATCTTATGAGACGGTGAAGAGTGGAAGAGCTTCTCTGCCTCAATCATGTCCTCCAAAGTGGGATCAAAAAGCTGGAACTGTGTCCGGTCCACAGACCTGAAAATACAAAAATGGTTCAAGTTCATTAGAAAATGTCTGTATCAACAGCTACATGCTACAGATTGAAACAGAAGCCACTGGCAAACTCATTTATATTTTTTTAAACGGTAAAAATAGTTCCTCCAAATCTTTTACAATAAAAACCTTACTAAAAATGAAGTCTGTCAAAATGATACCAATGAGGTGCCTCATTAGTTAGAAATATGCTGCAGTGTAATATTATATAATAAGATAAAGTTATTCATGTGCAGTTATTTACAGGCTTGTACCCATTATCTATTACCTACACCTACATTATGTTTGTGTAATTAAAGTAAAGAGCTGACATGTTACCCTCCGATTTTTGGAGGCTTGCACTCTCAGAGTGCTTTTTATTGCTTTATTATTTATCATTGTCTTACATTCAGGTATTTTTATTTAATTAAAGTGAGTTCACATGTATTGCTGCCTTGATTGTCTTTGTTTTCATTTTGATTCATGAAAACTTTCACACAGATTTATAGTTTCATCTGTACATTTTTCCATAACTTACACATACATAAATATTTTAAATTAAATTAAATTAGTTGTGAGAACAGTGGCATAATTTCTGTTTTATTTGTCGTAATGTTTAATTTTTTTGTGTCTTACATGTTTCTGTGAAGCATTTTGTGCAACTCGTTGTAATGGGTGCTGTACAAATAAACTTGATGATGTTATCTTTCACAGTTATCAGTGCAACTCCAGCCGATGATGCCAGCTCACGTTCACAAAATCTCCTCTACTGATGACTAAGAACCAGCCCTGTTTTACGCACCTGTGCAGGTAAGCCTCCAGCTCGCTGAAGGGGTACAGCAAACTTCGCAACTTCTTCGGGGTAAGTGATGTGACCTTCTGCACCGAGGCCAGTTTATGGATCCTCTGCCCAGTGGCACAGCTGACAGCAACCCCAGGCCGGAGCCGCAGGAGCTGCCGGACAGGAAGCATGTTACCCCGCTGATTTCAGATCAGTCAGACCCTGAGAGGAGATGCACACGCGGAGGTCACCTGACAGTTTCGCACAGGTACAGTCCCCCCTGAACTACAGCAGCATAAAAAAACCTCCCCACTTCCACTTCTGTAGTTTAAGTGTGGAACACAGTCACTCACTCTTCATGTTTCATAAAACAGTAAATTAGAAAACGTCCGAGCAGATTCTGCGGCTCGTCTTGTTCTCTGCGAGCTTTTCTGATCATATTTAATGGGGGGCAGGGGGAATAAAAGCGTCCAAAGTGACTCCATTCATTTCCTTATATTACTTACCCGAACACCTCCACCTTCACGGCTTCATGCGATCAGAGAGCAGCGGAGTTTCTTTGAAAATGAACCTTTAAGCCGCGTCCATCGCTTCTGTTTACACACCGTCCTCCATGTTGCGTGCACCGGTCAAATGCATCCGAATGAAACAGCTCAACAACAGTTCCGCGACACAAGTTTAAAATTCCGATTTTCCCCAACGATAGAAACTTTACCGATATACTTTTTTAAAGTCCCAATCAACAACAAAACAAAACAATCGAACAACCATTTTTTAAATATCCTGTTATTCTGTTTTATTTCTCACAGAATGAGATGTTTCACTTCATGCAGAACGCTTTGTTGTAATACATTGAAGTTTGTACTTTTTGTGTAGGCTGCTTAATCTATATTTTTACTTGTTGATTCTTTTTTTAATTTCATTTTATTTTTAGTTAGGGATTCACTAATTGTTATCCATCATTACAAATCTAATTTCAGTGGTTGTTTATGTAGTCTAACATAGGATGAGCAACTCTCCTATTTTTTTTGCACTTGTTGACTTGTAAAAGCCTATATGACATTTTTTTTTATTTCACCATTCATTAACTGCACAGAGAAGGCATCGTTTAAATATGCTAAAATTTCCTTTAAGCAAACAGTATTTTTAAAGTTCTTCATGACTGGGCCAAGTGTCCTCTTTTTTGGAAATCAAAATACGGTCACCCTAGTATAACATCATGAAACTAAAACCATTTTTGTTCATACTAAACATATGTAAACCAACACTGCTTGGTTTACAGGAACAAATTATTAAGACTGTAAAATATTTGGATTTAACAGAAAGTCAAAGTTTATAGAAGGTCCCCAGATCTCTGCAAATGTTATTTTTATTTCTCCTTCAATTCTATTCTGTTCTGATGAAGTAGATAGAAACAGATGATAAAAAGCAGTCTCTGGTGTGTAGTTCTTGTTTGTGTGTGTATTATTTTATTTTAGCTTAGTTTGGATTGAAGAAGCTTAAAGACAAACAAATTTTAGAAATTTTACCATCATTCAATGATTTTTATTTTTTATTCTTTTAGTCTATTTATTTATTTATTGTTCAACCCAGTTCAGTTTTGAATTTTGTTCTGTTAAAGTGAATTTATACAAAATGTTGCTTCATTTAAATTTGCCTAGTTTTTATTTTTATTGTGGTTAATTTTCACACTGTTTTTCAGTTTTCACTCCAGGATGTCCTTCATAACCTGTCATAAAAATTAAAATGTAGTTCCTGGTTCATGATTTCAGTTTATTGTGTGTTATCTGTTCTTTGTACAGCTTTTTATATCACTGGCTTTGATAAGTGCTACACAGATAAACTCTATAATTATTATCATCATATTACTGGCACAGCATATGTTGATAATCTGTGTTTCCTTTTGAAATGCTGCTGTGATCTGTAACAGCCCAGTTTACACTCTAAATCCAGCTGATGATACCAGCTCCCATTCAGAAAACCTGCACGAGGAAAAAGGAGGAGGGAGTAATCCCAGCCCTGTTTTCTGTAACTGAGACATTTGTGAACAGACGCTGGCAGCTGGCCCATCAAGCTGCCCATCATCCTGTTTCCCATGAAAATGTCATGTTATGAAACATTTTTCCATGTGGTTTAAATGAGCAACGCTGAAATGAGTCTGATGATTCCATCTTCATCCCCGTGCTGCTCTAACGTCACTCTGCTTATTAAAAGGTGATTTATGAGCGTGAATCCTCGCTCAGATTTCCTCACGTTGATGCACAGAAACATTCCTGGTACAGCTCGAGCTGTCTCATACATCCTCCCTCACCCTCTCACTGAGGATTACTCAGGATTAGAAATCTGACGTTTAGGCCGAGCACGCCAGAGAAATGTCTCTATAAATTTGCTTATAGGAGGTGGCAGTGATAAGAGTGACTCCAGCCTCGCTCCCCCCACAGCATTCTTCTTCTCTGAGACTCCCGAAAGGAAATGGACTTTCATGTGGAAATGGTGGCAATAGAGCAGTTCTCCTCCTTCCTGTAATACTCTCATATTCACCCAGCTTTGACCGATGGTTTGTAAAGCAGACTTTTATTTCAAGAAGGAAACGTTGGGCACATTTTGGGACTCTCATCTATACCTTCACCCGCCACACGGTGGCAGCGCAGACTGCTGAAAGCACTCATCCACATATGTTAAACATCCATCCTGCTGCTCCATCTGCTTTTATGATTCATAGTATGTTCACTGAACACATTAATTCACAGTCACCGGCTTACAGCCCTCACATCCCCCCGTGCTTCAGTCTTTTATGTGCTAATACCTGCAGCTTTTTCATTACCTCCCATTTAAGAAAATATATGCTGGGAATCCAGCTGCATTAAGTGTCTGATCAAAGTAGAAGATGGAACTGGTTGGTTCTTCCTTTACTGTGTCTGGCACACGGAGAAGGAAGTGGAGCCCAGTTTACAAATTAAAAGCTCCTCTCTGCCTTACATTATCATTTTATTATTTCACAGAGGGATCTGCAGCAGGGGAGACTCATAGGTAGAAGTCTTCGAACCATTAACCACAAATCGCCCTAAAAAATCTATAAGAGGGAGCATCAAAGGTGAATAACTGCAATGAGCCTGTACTGCTTTAGCTCAACCCCAGTCCGGTGCGTTTAGTGATTTATGAAGTGACACATATCAGACAACTGGCAAATCCAGGCTCATTTAAATGCTTATATAGCATCTGGAAGGTTTTTTATTTTTATTTTGATTGAGTGGGTGTCCCTTTGCTTACTTTTGATAAGTCAGCATGGCTCTCTGTCCATCCTTGCGGTTTGTACCTCACAGAGAGCCTTTTTGAACTTCTCGTGACAATTTTGTACCTTAATGTGATGCTACAACAAGGATTCTTAAAAGAAAAAATTCAAAGATTAATCGATGTGCTTGGAAACAAGCTATCCTTTGTATTTTTACATTTTGAGTGCAATTAGTTTCTGTCACAAAGTCATGTTTCATTCAGACTTTAAGTATGGAATTAAAAATATATTAAATATCATCTTAAAAGCAGACTGTAACCTGGCCTTTTTTCTGGGAATCAAGACAAATAGGGGGAGATAAATGATGGGAAAGGGATGAGAGGGACCACAGAGGTGGGGAATGGTGAGCAGGGTGGCCATGAGTGCTCTCATGGCTCTGTGTCCCCATCCTACACTGTGAGCCACAAGATCAAATGCCAGACCAATCAATCGTCCACCAAGCAGACATCTATAGCACGAGCCATGATGGCATTTACCTCCCCAGGGTGCATATCAATAAAAAAAAAGAGATATCATACAAAATTGATTGTCCCCAAACAACCTGCACACCCACACCATCAAGCCTGAGAAAAGCCATCGTCACTCGTTGTGTTACTAATTCTCTTTGCGTCTCCATCTGTTCCTTTTGTTCGGTTTGATTTATGTCCAAGAGAGCTTTATTTTATTAATACTGATTTTTATCTACTATCACTTGATACACTTGATTTTTCCATATTTTTATACAATTTTTTCTTTTGTGTTTTATTTTTAAAAGTTATTTAATCGCTTAATATTTCATACAAAACATTTTTATTGTATTTTTATGTTTTTTTTATTTGTACCGTTGTTACGTTCCATTTAAAATTTGTTATTAATTACACTGAATTTAATTGTAAATGTATGATTTCATCTTGTAATTGATTTAAATTGTTCTTTTTTGGATAGATAAAATCTGCAGTTTCTGAAACAATCTGACAATCTTACTCTCCACGTCTACGCTTTAAAGCTATTCTGCTTCTATCTATGCAAAATATGTTCCAGTGGTGATTTGTCATATTTAACATGTCCAAAAGTTTCCAGTAATTCGTGAATCATGCAAAGTTAATCTCGTTTAGTTCACAAATACAAAAACAAAAAGAAAACAAAAAATAAACATAAATAGCTGGAAAGGCACAGAATAGCTTCTATTTAACATTGGAGAGCAAAGAAAGAAGTCCAGCTGCAACGCTGCGCAGCCACCCACAAACACCCACACATTTGCTTCGATGGCGCTTTAATCTCTTTCTCGATTATCACAGAGCTCGACCTCCATGACCTTTTCAGGCCCATTAAATGCTTCATTTGCATGTTAACCAGGCAAAGGCCAACCCCCCCCCCCCTCACCCCAGGCACCCCCACCTTTCCTTTGGCCTCCTCCCAAAGCGATGTGACAGGGCCACAATGGAGACGTGCGCCACCAGAATACCAAAGCTCGCCCCTCCCCATCATTCCTTGCTTTTGTCTGCTCCAGAGGATGAAGTACAGAGGAGTTTATCGAGTCAGGAGGTCAAACCGTCAATACGCCTCATGCAAACACCCTTGACAGTCGCATCCACCAGCCACAAGGGCAAAAAGACAACTGGAGATTAACACGGCCTGTGTTTGCTCTGTTGCCCATCTGGCAGAGCTGGGAGCTGTCAGGTCTCACACCTGTGGCAGACCATTCACCAGCGGTCAGCACGTGGAGGAGAGGAAGCTCATGTCTCCCTTTGTCTGTGTTAAATAAACACTGAGAAGAACGAGGTCATCCACCCTCCTGTAACCTGCAGATCAGTAACATTTATCCTCCTCACCAAACTTGAACTAAGACTGAGTGGAGCTGCACCTCTTTAATGAGAACAGTGTAAATCATGAGCTACTGTGATACGGTCTCGTCACTCCTTATTCTTCTCTGTGTCTCTCTGAAAATCTCCCATGAACACAGCATAAACATTTTGGCAGGCGCCGCTCGGAGGATATTAGAGCACAAGCTCCGAGCGCTCAGGGATATCGATTTTCCTTTAGCGGCCAAGAACCTTGGCTCTCCTGGCATCGATACGTTGAGGAGAGGAGGCTGAGCAAGAAGAAATGACCTTGAGCCAGGAAGCAATCACGACAAATAAAAAGCCCGGGAAGGAAACCCAGGGAAACAAAACACTGAGGATGTTAAAGGGTAAAGAGACTGTGGGCTCTCCAGAATCCCAATACAGATGAAGTACTCAGATTATTTGAAGTTTAAAGGAGCTTTTTGCTTCCAACTCTTATATTTTCCCTTGGGATGATGCCTGCATATCTGTTCAAGCTGGATTTACATTAAATAATTAGAGTCTGTGCATAATCTGTACATCTAGACGACTAAAACTGGCAACTGAAGACATAAAAAGCACATCCAGAACGCATGCAAACATCTTCCTTCAGCAACACGAGTTTCACTGCTCAGTTTAAACTCAAAGCAGAGGTCAGAGGGTTTAAATCTGCCTGCTTTCATGTATACTGTAACCGGCATGTACCCTAACTGCTGAAAATAAGATGGTGTTTCATAAAAGCAAAAGTGTCAGATGGAAAAAATAGCACCATCTAGTGTTCACATGAAGACAATTTAAACTTGAGCAGCCAGAAGGACTTTAATTTTTTGCTTTTTAATCTTTAACCTTTTTAATCAGTTTAAAGATGTCATATTTTGCTCACTTCCTGTTTTTATTCTCGGATTATACTAGAATTAGAGGGCTTCAGTTCATCCACTCTCTGAAACAAGTTTTTATTAGCTTGTCCTCCTTTAGTTCAGGTTTCCTATAATTGGCTGATTTTGAAAAAAACGAAAAAAACCGAAAAAAAAAAAAGAAAAGACCAGCAGGTGGGTGGAGCTTCTGTACTTGTGACATGACCACAATATGAATATCACCTCTGTGACGCCAGAAACAAAAAATGTGTGAATCTGAGTGTTTTAGGTATTAACACTAAAATGTTTCTGGGAAATTTCCCAGTTAAAAGAGCTGTTCAATTCCTCAGAGTGTCTAAAAAATTAGAAAGAAAACATTGGCTACTGACCATCTGACAGCGTGTGCCATTATCCGATCTCCTCTACAAACCAGTTTTGAAAAGAGCATCGATCAGCTCTTAAGTCAAGACTGGCAGGATGAAGATATGCTCAAGAATCATGTTTGTTGGGCTTAATTTTGCATTTCATTCTATCTATTTGTACCGTACCTACATTATTTGGTGCACAGATGAGATGATGGTAGGTAAAAAACAAAACAAAACAAAATACCCAAAACTTGTGATTTAAGGGTTAGATCATTTTAGGTTTTATATTTCATATCAGCTTAGATGATTTGAGTCAAACCTATCCTTCTGAAAGTTAAAAATCTCCTGAAATTTGTATAACAGTTTTGTCTTTGCCTCAGAGTTGACCTTCTGTTTAGATTTCTGGCTTATTTTAGCTAATCTGCTTATTCCAGAGAATTTGTTGATGCTACAGTCTGTTTCAGGTCAAGGGGAAATGGAGTTTTACTTGTGTTTGCATGCTCCAACAATAAATAGCACCTGAAACAACAAGCACAGACTCCGTATTTCTTTTTCTGGGTCATATACAGAGTCATAGGAGACCAATTAAAAACCACAGGACACCAGTTCCTTCAGGAGCAACGCAGCGATCTATCTGCCGTGGGAAAAGTGGAAGAAATGAGAGATGAGGTAAATGGCATTGAGCTGATAGGCCTCGATCCAGAAACTGTGAACTGTTGTTAATTCATCTGATGCATTTGTCAGTGTGGAAACGAAGTGTGATCCTCCCACAGAGCTGCGCTGTGAGGTAACCTTCAGATTTATTAGGTCATGTTTCAGGATTTAGACTGCTCCCCACTTCAACAAGACCATTACCACTGCCAGCAGCTAACTCTCTCTCTCTGCTCCCTATTGCTTCTTCTCTACAGTCTTTGTCCGTCACACACTCACAAACCCACAAACCCACAATCCTCTTTGTGTCTCAGTCTTTCTCTCTTTCATTCCACAGAGATGATTTATTTTGTTTCTCCCCCTCTCCTCCTCCTCCTCCTCTACTCCTCAGCCGCCCTCGGGGTCAGCGCCGAGCTCCATCACTCTGTCTGGATTCTTAATCCCCACACTGGAGACGCCCGTGCCAATACAGGAGAATAACAGATTAAAAAAACGCATCCAAAGCCCCGAGTATCTCCCCTTCCTCTGCCTCTGTCTCTGCCTCCCTCCGTCCTCACCACAGATAAGTGGAAAAATAAACTCGGGGGAAGCTAAGCCGGAGTTGAGAGGAGAGTCATCGACCCGGGATGACAGGGAAGCTTCCAGCACGGTGGTTAATGAAGGTGATGCAGTAAAGCAAGGCCCTCTGCAGAAGCTCCTCTGAGTTATAACACCGGAGCCTTGGGAGGTGACACGAGTGCTGGCAGGAAGGTTTCCACTTGGCTGCAATTGTCTAAGGAAGATACATGGATGACCCGCACAGGCAAATACACGAGTAGCTGAACATAAAAATAATGAAACCCAGGACTCTGCTTCCACATAACTAAAACTGATGGCATCTTCACCTCTGGGAGGTCAAAGTCACAACTTTGGCTCCAAAGTGAATGGTGGGCGGATGGATATTAAAGGGTTTCATTATGAAAAATGTAAATATACAACTTGAAAAAGCTTTAATCGGACAATCCACTAGTCCATGGCTCATGCTAATATTTGCATGGCTTTACAACAAATCGGTGACCTTAAAGCAGAATCTTTAGACAAAGCGGCTGCCGTCCTTTTGTTCGGGTACGAGACTCCCCTCCCTGTTGTGTGAGAGATGGGAGAGCAGAGAGGAGGGAGGGCTGAGACAGAGCAAGATAATGGCTGTGTCAGTTTCACACTGCTGTCCTCTCAAAATCTGAGCCAGGAGGAAGATGAGAGGAAAGGGGAAAGCAAGTGTATTTGTGCCGATGCACGAGGTGTAGCTCAGTCCAGTCCCCATGTGAAGATTTTGCAGTGTACTCCCCTCAACACTCCAAACTCAAGCAAATTATTTAATTATCCTACAAAATCACAGTGATTTTGTAATTCCTTTGTGATTAAACTCTTAGCATACAGTAGCTGCACCAGTTAGCAGTCCAGGATAATGGTTGTTAAGGCTAATTTTCTTTGATTACCAAAAACAGGGTTTGAATTTCAAGTCTAAAAAGACAATAAGAATGGTCATGTGCTAGGTTAATGTTACCTTTACTGGAACGTGCTTCTGTTGAAGCAGTATTTTCACCTTTAAAACCCATCGACTAGGTCTGAGGCTGTTTTTGGTTTTAGCCATATGCTAAATGCTAATTTTCACATTTTCAAAAGATGCTTCATATCAAAAGAAATCCTATATTGTGGCATTGCATGATTTTAAATGTAGGTATTTAAAGAGAAAAAAATAGAAATGTAGTGCCTAACCTTAACTCAAGATTTTATTATCAGGACTGAATCTCTTAACCTTAGCAAGTGATGTTGACTTGCCTCATCCTAAACAGACATATTCCAATACTTCATGAGGTGAAATTATATTATAAGCCAAATCACAAGTACTTTGGTAACCAGGTGAATTGCACAAAGCTAAACAGATGGATTCAAATGCTGGATCAACTCTCAATATGAACTCTCAATATAATGCTGGATACTTAAGTCAATAAAAAAGGGAAACAAATGCAGTTATGGAGTGACGTAGGCACTGGTGGTTTGAATGACAAGTGATGGCCTGTGAATTATCTTTGACTTCTCTGCTCCAAACCACCTTAAAGTTCCTTAAGAAATCCAGTTTGGGATTTCAAAAATTCACCTGCATGGACTTGTACCATTTGTCCAGGCAAGAAAAGAGTTATTGAGACACAAGGATAAAGACAGGTGTCAACGACAGAGCAGTTGTCAAAGTATTGTGGTAGCACAGCTAAATAAACACTTTACCCTTTTCTCTCTATGAAGGCTTTTTTCACTCTTCAGCTAATCCTGGTTTCTATTACATATGCATACTTATACTGTGATGTGTATATTTTATATCAGCATGTTTACACAAAACAGTTCTTGGCCTTAACACTGAAAAGCTGACTTCAGTACCTACTGATTCCAGGAACACCGGTGACCCCGAGAGCCGACAGAAAAATCAATCAAAACACTGAACTCGGTCTGATTGACCAAATCATCGCCAAAATGACACAACACAGCCACAGTCCCACTCATTTCAGCTGGATACCCTTCTATAAACCTCATATGAACCAACGCTTTTTAACCTGCTTCCACCCCAGCTCCTCCTTAATGCAAATGCTGGTGTGTCTCAGTTATGCACTGAAGCACATATACCTTCGAACTGAAAGCTGATCTCAGCTACACACCTGTAAAATTTCCTGACTGGAACTTGTAATATTGACATGATAAAAATTAGTCACCAGACAGACACGTAAACACCTGCTGAAGTACTTCAACCAGCCTTTGTGGTTGCACCTACTGCTTTAGGTGTCTCCATAATAACACATACAGGCACACAACACAGACAGACTAACATAGGGCTTGTATCAGCTGGTCACATGAGTGTTTTGAGCTACACAATTGCATGTCCAGCATGAGTTCTCCCACAGATATGTGGGATGAATCAAACTACCAGTTTCTTACACTTTTTTCAAACTAGCCATTTTACTTTTGTGTCATCCAGTCTTAAAAAACATTCATTGCTGCAGGGTTCACTGAGAGGTTTGGTATCATGAAGCTCCAGCCCCCAAATTCCCTGTATGGAACAAACCAATGCAGCGATTTCCACATGAAATCTGAGGAAAAGTATTGTGGTTGCAAAAGAAAAGAACTTATGTGTCTTGCTATGCATATCTTGTGCTAACAGCTCCATTCTTCACCTCTAAATACCTCAGGAGGTTGGTTGAAGAGGGATGCACTGTCCTCCCTCCTCCTCCTCCCTCTGTGTCCCTTTAAGGCCCCGGCAACAGGACATCACTGCACCCAGAACACACACTGTTGGCTCATTGTGACTCGTTGGACTCGGACAGCACGGCACAATGTGTTTATTGGCTGCATGTGGCGCTTTAGCCATCCGGCTCCCACCCCCACACGGGCCCCTGAGCTCAGTCTGCATGGTGCCAGTGGCAGGTGGGGGCTCCGGCTGGACCGTAAGGTCATCTGTGCGGGGACGATGAGGCGGAGGCTGAGAAGGGGAGGGCAGAGTGGATATGTGTGTGGACAGTGAGTGAAACAGAGCAGGGAGAGTCTGTCTGCAGGAGCAAAGAGGATTAAAGCCAGAAGTGTGTTTAGTGAGGGAGGGGTGGGCGGAGGTAAACAGCAAAGGAGCAAAGCGCTGTTCAGGTTGAAGAGAGAGAGGTCGGGAGAAAATATTTGCTGTGTTCTCCGTTACGTAAATCCACGCTTAATTATTGGAAGTGCTGGAAGTTAGTATCACTGTAATTCCTTTGACAAGAAGCCAATGAGAGTTTTCCTAGGCCTCCGAGTTATCAATGAAAATAAGATATGTGAGAAATAAAAGTTTAGAGTCAGAAAAGATTATCCTGCTGAACAAAAAGTGTATGACTCATAAAGTAAAATATTGAAGCTAGGCTGTAAACAAACTATACCACGGTCCCATGACTTTAATGTCAATGGCTTTACGTTGCTGTATTTGGCACGATAGCCTGGATATCCCCAAACATCTTCCTCAGTCTCATACTTGTTAGCAACTAGTTAAAAAAAAATTACACAATTACCTCAAGACAGAGAACTTGAACCGCAAAAGGGTAACTGGGTATTTCCATATAAAATCAACCAAATGTGAAGCAAATTCCCACCTGATCTTTTCACAATAATTTGTTTTATTTCTTTGTACAATAACTTTATCATATTTAATGAAGTTGTAAATATTTTTAGAATGACAGGCACATAGGACTGAGCCAAAATTTGGTGTTCATTAGCTCAAGTTACTTTTTCCAGGATTTTTGAACCCTCATAACCATATTTAAGCTCCAGTTAAAAAGGCAACAAATTACAGTCTAAAGGCAAAATCTGTTTTTAGTTCAATATGATTCTTTCTATAACCAGCTCGGAACATCAATATGATGGGACACATCGCAGTTTGAATAACGTGCAGCAGTTTAATATCTGTGACACAAAGGAAAAGAAACCAGCACTGGTACTCTGGATGTTTGATGAGTTTTCTAATAATTTGCTAGAGGAAACATCAGAAAAGTGCATTCTGGGTAAATTTTCAAGGCTTGTATCATGATGGGGCTTAGGTGACTATTCAAAGCACATTAGATCATATGAAACTTTTTTTTTAACCTACATTTTAACATCGTATGCCAGATGACATTGGCATTTACATGCTCTTTGAAATATTTTGGACACATTACATAATTCAAACAATTTAAGGCCCTAGGAATTTAAGCATGCATGAGGTGGGAGGTGATTGTTTTATGAAATGACCCAATTTATATCTGAGTTTTAGGACTCATTGCTGCAGCACTCCATCCACATCAATAATGCAAAAGAAAATCATACTCTAAACTGTGGCTGAGCGGGACCAAGTAGTTCAGCTAAAGTTTAAAGTGTGGCTGTGATCCTGAGTTGAGTACACCCATTCACACAGAGCAGAATAGAACATGACTTGAGTTTTATTCATATTTATGAATATGGCCAATTTTTGTATTCGCTGGCTATTTGTATCTCCAAAGTTGAATGTTTTTTTTGTTAACTAACACAGGTTTTATTTTTGGTGTATATTTACTACAAGTAAGTATTTCATATTTTGGCACTTTGTGACAAATTTAGCTTCAGTTGTCAAATATAATTAAATGCTCTTAACTTACAAAAGTTCATCTCTCCCATCCCTGCAATACCTATAGAAGTTGTTGCTGAGATACTTGACTTTGGCCTGAAGCGCTGGAGTGACCACATGGCATCTGTCTGTCTGTAACACTGGTGTGCAGAACAGCAGACACAGACAGAGCTGTTTGATGAGTTCTTAACCTTGCAAAGCCTCATAAACATCCTGCAGAGAGACCTTCCAACTGCTCATTCCTCTTTTTGTGTGCGGACTTGTATGTTTTGTGTGCCACTCTCATCCGATCGTGGAATTTGCTGCTTGCAAGTCTTTCACTTTGAGACGACAGCGCGCTGCCCTCCGTCTTGTTAGAGCGGTGATTGATTGAGAAGGTCTGGCAGTCCTGAGCCCCCTGCTCGGTTCATTTGTTATACATTTATAGTTCATAATCCATCTGCTCTCACCTCTTCACATTCCATGCCATTTTTCATCCCTCCTTTTGTATCAGGGGGGTCATTTTTCTATATGCCTGTGATAGATTGTTTAGTGTCTGCAGCCTATAATTGGCCCAGATAGTGGGAAGACTCACATGTGTTTATGATTAGAGCCCGAGGCTATGTGGAGATCTCTTCATCATCACTCACAATAGCTGTCGAAACCTCACTTATTGCACTAAGTTGATTCATTAAGCAGTTCCAGGGCGTGTTGAGGGTAGAGTGGTGCTATGTGTAAAAGTGGCACACAGTAAGCATTTAAAAAGATGGCAAATAGTGCAACTTTTCCCCTTATTTGTAACTTAAAGCGTAGTCGATCCTTACTGCGTGTGACCTGCAGGTGCCAGTAGAGGACCATGCATGAACGAGCTGCAGCTGAGTCACTCAGAGTTTACCATCTGTTGCTCTGCAAGAGTTCCCGGGAGATGCCAGACACGGGAGGTAGAGCTAATGCTTGTTACAGCCTCATCCCAGGTTTTATTAGTGTTTTTTTTTATTACTATTTATCCCCACAGCTCTCGACTCTGTTTTTCCTGGTCACTCTTCACAAAGCCTGAGGGAGGGTGAAGCTTTTACTGACATGGCCAACCTCTGGGTCAAAACAAAAAGTGGCCTGAAATTAAATCCTCCTGAAAAAGAAAAAAAAATCTAATACACACAATTTATTTTAATGATAGCTTAGCTTTATTACTGAAATGAAAAACCCAAATTGAACAGATGACGAGCTGCACTCGGGCCAATGTGAAAACAACCAGAAGCAGCTGAAAAATAGCAGAGAACATGCAAACTCCTCAGGCTTACAGTAACTACAGGACAAGGTTAAACAGCACGGCTTTCGAATTTGCAAGCCAGAGGAATTTTCTGACCTCGATTTGTGGTTGCATGCCAAACATGGTTGTAAAGATTTTGGATTAATGTTGACCTATTTTTCAAACAGGGATTTTTCAAATGTATCAGCACAGCTACTTCACCTATGCATGACCTACAAATGATAAAATCCAAGCTTAATTTACTGCTAAAGAATAACTAAAAGATTTACTATGGAACATTGCATGTTGAATTTACTGCTTCTTGTTTTCCTTCCCTTTCTTTTTTTTTTTTTTCTTTTTGGTTGTATGGATGATTCACCAAGATTTAGAATCATTTGTGGTTTGTTCAGTCTGTCTTATATTTATTATAAAATGCTGTATTATTCATTGGTGCAGTGTTATTAACTCAACATTTATAGTTATTGAGACATTTTAGGGGGAATTAATAGAAAAGGACTAAAAAAGGTTTTGACATTCCACCTTAGATGTACAACTTTTATTCATATACATTAAATTTTTCAGTACAGTGTCACTAAGGGAAACATTGAGCGTACATACAGTATGTTTCAGCAGTGAATTACAGCCAGTTTTATTGTCATCTTGCTGCTTGTCATGCTGCGTGTTAGCTTTAGTGAACATGAGCTAAATGTGCAGGTTTGAGTGGAAAGTGCTCCAAGCAGATGACGATCAGGCGAAAGCGCTCCAGAAATAACAGTGTCAAAGTGAGAGCTCCCTTCAGTATCAGGCAGGAACCCACCCACAACCCCCACAGCGGGTGTTGTAATCTGGATGGATGACTGACCTCTGTGTGTGTGAGAGGAAGAGAATCCTTAGAGCAAAGTGAGGGTGGTGTGTAATGAGAAAGAGTCTGATCTCGCTCACCGTGTCACTAAAAGCACGCTTTGGTGGCTCGTTCCCCTTCTTTGTCCTCATCGCTCCAGAGGACAGCTGTGCTTTTTTTGTCCTGTTATGAGACCTGCAGCTTAAGTGAGGACACTGTCACACAGAAGGAAAAGAAATATTATGGTGAAGTATTGACAGCTAAGTATGTCTGAGTTCTAACCTGACGTGAAGATGGGTTTAGCTTAGCTTAGCATAAAACTCAAGAAAGCCTGCCATTGTACAAAATAGTAAAAAAAAAAAAAAAAGTCAGTTAACTTTCACCTGGAACCCAGAAACAGCAGCTTTCCTTCATTCTGTTCATTAATAAGTTAATGAAAGTAATCCACCTTGGGAAAAGACAGCATTAGAAGTGTAAGTAGCTAATCGGCAGCTAAGACCACCGAACCACTGCTGCAAACTTGGCATTAAATATCTCCAAAGACCTGCACAGGTAACATGCTAACACACAAGCAATAGTTAACACTGAAAGGCTGCAAAGCCAAAATGATGCTGAACAGCAAACAGAAGCACAGACCTGAACCATGGTGTACGATGGTATAGAAGCTTGTGTCCTGCTACTAAAATAAAAACATATTTTAATATTCATGAGCAAAAGAAAAAGGTTATTGTGTCAAAATTCCAGCTTGCTAACTTAGGCTCTTGAGAAAATCAGTTAAAACTGAGAAAATAACTTGAAATTTTGACTTATTGTTGAATTATTGACTGGTTAAAAAACAGAGAGATTTTTTTCAGCGGTCGAAACAAGCTTTCCTATGAAGTGAAATTAGAGCGTGTTAATGTCCTGAAAAGGCTTGGTTAGCAATATTAACCCTCACACTCTATGGTTCAGATGTATGCTAAATATTGTTAAGTAACATTATCTTATAGGCATACTTCTATAGCTCTTGAGGTTGTTTAGTTTCTACCATAGTCCAAATTTTAAACCTTTACTACTGTTTTATGTCTCCAAGTGACCATTCTGAGTGGGAGGATGAAGTGCCAGCTTTCAACAAACACTAATTACCTTGGTTTGCAAGCTAGTTAGGTTTGAGTGCATTGTGCAAAGATGCCTGATTAGTTTAGTAAAATCCAAATAAAATCTGATAATTTCACTCATCAAAACTGGAACTCAGACTTTTTGGACAGTTTGTTAGTACAATTAACCGCAGATCAGCCAAATTCTTGATCAGATAATTGCATTAAAATGCTACAAAGAGATCCCCAAAACAGCCCAATTAGCTGAGGTGAGGCCTAGCAGACAGCTAGAAGCTACAGCTGCCTGTGTCACCATCCACCCATCATTCACAGACACCAAACCCTAGTTTTAAGCCTTAATTCTATACGAATGGGTCAGTTATAATAATGATCACCTCTTATACAGCTGTTATGAAGGGTGAAATTAGCTATAACGAGTAAAACAGTTTTGTTATCAGGCTGTGAACATACTGATTTCTGCTGTAGTAGTGGACATTTTAACTTAAGAGACTGACTCACTGCTGGAGAGATCCATGAGCGGTAATCAGAGGGACTGCAGTTTTTGGCTCATCAGAATTAGCTTCATTTGACAGCTATAGAAGCTGCTTCTTTATTTGTACAGTAGAGTTGTTGCTGCCACACATCTCAGTTAAACACAGTCAACTTACTTATGGTCAATTTTCAATACTCATTTTGTTTCTGTCCTCACTTAAATGTCAGGGACTTGTGCAGATATGTGGGCATATGCTAGGTTTAAAGATATTGAAAGTCAAACAATAAGGAAATGCTTTGCCTTGTATCTGTATCTGAAGTCCTTCCCTCCCTGCCTCTAAAGGAATGTTTAACGTCGAATGTGAACGCCTCTTTTTGATGTTTTTCTAGCCATTCACTGACTCATGGTCGATGACTTCAGCCTCAGTGGAGTGCAGTATATCAGGCCACTTTGCACTTACTATACCCACTACTCTTTTTACCCAGTGTTTTTATAGGAAACCATAGCAACAACACATTTCCTGTCATTGCTTTCAGGTGCAAAGAACAGCAGGTGCAATGCTTCTGGCTTCATGGCATTCTTGTCTATTCAGAGGCATTCTCGGGGTGAAAGGCTTGGTTAAGAAGCCGTTGCTATTATTTTTAATATTTTCATATTAGAGCTTTCTTAGAGCTTTTTTTCAAGCTGCAGTCACAGCTCCACCACCTTATGCCAGCTGTCTGTGTGAAAATGAAATATACACTGTGAGAATGTGTCTGCTTTTCTTTTCTCCTAATCATATCCAGTGGGTGCACTCAGCAGATTTAAGTGTGCTAATGCTACCTGAAAACTGCCTAATTAAGAGTAAGATCAAACTCTACCCAGTCTAAAATCAGAAATATTGCTAACCTAAAGCCAACCATTACGTTATTTGTTCATAACGACCCGACTTAGGCTGTGAAATGGTTTTTCCCTCCAGCTTTACTGCTTTTTGAAGCCCTGTCACTACTCTGTGGTGGACACTGTCCAGACGTACCCTCAAAGCTAGTTTATTTGTTCTGCGCTCATAAATAGACCAGTTTCATCTTCACCCACAACATGCTGTAATTCCCTATGTTATTTCATTATGGCACATTTTTGCCCTGTGAGCAATGCCTGATAGGTTTAACAGATTGACAAGTGGGACAGCCAAAAAAAAAAAAAAAGCGCAAAGGAGAATGACGAATAGAGCAGGAGCCAAAGGTGGAGGCAAAAACTGACAGAGATGGAGAGAGGCTGAAGCTGGAGAAATGAAAGAGTGATGGGTTAAATGAAAGGGACTGAGCAAGCGGTTTGTTCCAGGCTCTGCGGTTGTGGGTGCCTGTCCAGGCTTAGATGAGAATGGGCCACAGCCGCTAAGATGTGCTGCTAGCTTTGGCTGCTTCAGTCTGCCTCTTTTGGCTCTATGCTACCCTTCTCCTCTATAAAAGGAGAGCGCTGGCTAACGTCACTGTGGCCACACTCCTTATTGCCCAGAACAACCTCTGGCTCTTGGGATCGCTTACTCATCCCCATTTGGCACTCACAAAAAAGACTCCACTGCCTCCACCTTTCACAATCCCAACAAGCTCTGGTGGAAAAAGCGACACTTTCTCATGGTTAAAATTCCCCCCTCAAGGACACTGAACTCGCACCCAAGGCTTTTTCTCCGTTTTCCTCTTTAGTTCAGCATCTGAGGACTGCAGGAGGGTGATTATGTAGCAGTCTGGATGATCAGCCACAATATTAAAACCACTCGCTGATGAAGTGAACAATGATCATCTTGTTCCAGCACTGGGAAATGTCGGGTTCTTCCAATCATACGGATGTTACTTTAATACTTACCACCCACCTAAACATTGGCATAGCCTAAACATGAACAGCACTTGCCCGCAAACAGCTGCCAAACTCTCGATATCCCAACTCAAACGAGCATCCAGAACAAGCATCCAGATCACCAGAGGCTTCGCCCATCAACTGCTGAGATCTCAGTGTCAGACACCACTGGACACGTGGACTACAGTAGCCCACATGTCCTGTGGGTCTAACATGTTAACGTAATCACATTATATTTTTCAGTGTGTGATTGTTCAAAATGTTGTAATCACATTACAGTCACTAATCAACCTCAAAATCATCAAATGTGCCTGTTGTGCCTGTGCCTATGCAGCTTTTTTTCCTTTTGTGCACACGGTTTGCATGTAGGAAAACAGTGGAGCAGTCTGCAAGTTTTGAGGAGTGAAAATATGGACATTAGTTTTCTTTTTATTCCATGAAAGGGTAAGAATGTAACAGTAAAGTGCAAACTATTGCCAGGTCAGAGAAAACTTTGGCTAACACAGAGACTCTCTGCAAGCATCTGGACAGACAGCATGCTAACACAAAGCTAGCTAAGAACCTGGAGTGATGTTCAAGTTGAGTGTATGCTGTAGTGGTTGTAGCCAAGCAGCCAAAGCTTGATCTTCAGCAGCTAACAGAAGCAGAGAGAAGCAGTCAGCCTTGTAGCCTTCATTCATGTCCCAGTGCATGTTTCTACAACAGAATCACAGTGGCCATGTTTTTCTGTCAAATGGTCTTTGGGCTGGATGTCAGCTCTGCCCTCAGCCTTGTGCTAAAACTTCAACACTAGAAGAGCCTGCCTGTGTGTCCTCATTAGGAGAGTGATTTAAGGTTTGTATTAATAATTGGTAATAATACAACACATACATCAGGCCATGTAGCAAAGTAACTGGTCAGGAAATACATATTTTCACTCAGAGACCAGAGATGACGGAGGTCTTAATGACCTTTTAAAAAGATACAAAATTGGGTCACATATTCATTTTTTAAGAGACTAACATTTGTGGAGTGCTTTTATAAATCTGCACCCACACTGGGAGCAATCAGGACAACCAGAGAAAAGGCACTGTGAACTAAATGCTAGTGACATGAAATGAGTGGCACCTGAGATAAACCTCTTTATCCAGGTGAGTTATTGATGGAACTATCAATGAGAGCACAGCATACTACTGATTGACATAAGACTGACACATGACAATAAATACATTAGAGGATTAGCTAGACAAGTGAAGCATGGAATATCCACGAGCAACCCACCGTCATCTTCAAAGTGAGGCAGTTTTCAGTTTGGGTGCATCTTTAGTGCGACATGAAAACTGCTTTTTTATGTACTACTTAACTAGGATGAATGAAATCAGTTTAGGGGACAGTTAAACTTTGAATTGTAATAAGAAAATGAATATTTTAGCAAATTTCTTTTTGTATTTGCCACAACTCAGACTCTCTGTTACTGAAGCTTATGAAGCTTTCACTGCATACATGTACTATGTATGTAAGTTGACACTCAAAAGAGTATACACAGTTACCCTGAGGTCCATTAATAATCCCTTGGGGATACATTGATGCACATGGTATCTGTGGAGACATAAATGGACTTTTACTGTACCCCTGTCTCTGAGAGTATACAGTGCTGGTAGTCAACATGTCAACATGTATGCATGTACAGTGAAACACTGCACTTCAGCAAGACTCTGAAAGAACCACATCCGTGGACCTTTAAAGGTTTTCTTGGGTCTAACAGATCAAAAACGGAACTTTGCAAATATCCAGCTGTTTAAGTACTTCTTACATCTTAGTTTATGAATTTGTCTGAATAAAATTTGGTCCACATTTTGGGTCATCATCATCCTCAATTTTTTTATTGATATTTTCAGTCTCATAAAATTCTGTCAGTGGCAGCATGGTCACATTTGCCTTCTTATTCAAGAATCAAAGATTGAAAGTTTTTTTTTTTTTATTGTCAATCCACTACATGTACAGGACACACAGGAGAATAAAAAAGGTTCTCACACTTTAATTTCCTGAAGAATATGAAAATAAATAAAGGACACTAAGTAATATATTTAAAGTAAACCTATGTACGATTGTGGAAGTAGTGCAGGATGTAAAATAAATAAATAAATAGAGCAGCTTGTGAGATTTACAAGCACAGTAGTGTAAAAGACCAACAGCAGCAGATCTGACATTAGTGCATCCTTATTATTTTATTACTGTTGTGGCTGCAAGAATGTACCACCTGTAACTGTAGTTTAAAGACTTAAAGCTTTTCATAGAAATACTGTCATTCTTACACAGAATTTCTACTTATGAAGAGTGAGCTATAGCTGCAGTCTGATAGTTTGGAGTGGAAGGTTGGTGGTTCGATCACTGGCTGGTTGAGTCTGTATGCCAAACTGTCCTTTAGTTTCCCACCAAATCTATTGCACCATGAAACCACACTCTTTTCTTGCATTCAAACTATAAACATGTTTATTTCTGCTGAAACATTTTAACATGGGAGTATATATGGACTACCTAGATTTTAGAGCAACCCTCAGGTGGCCACTAGAGGAACTGCAGATTTTGGCTTTATGTTAGACCTTTGATGCCGCCACGTGATTTAAAAGCCTGCTTTCGGTGTCCAGTACTACTGCAGCCGTTAAATCAAGGCATCAACAGCAACTCTAAAAAAAATCTAAAAAAAAGGCAAAATTTGCGATATTTGAGTGGGAATGAAAACTAGTTGGTAAAACAAAGAGATATGAACGTGTCTTTAAACTTTAGATGAACACATGAAAGAGAGTGGGGTGATGTCAAGTCCGAAAAGATAAAAAATAATAATAATGATTGTCAGATTAACTGAAAACAGCTATCTTGTTGGTCCTTGGGGAAAAAAAGTGGCTTGATTTCAACTCTTGACATTTTCGTGCCTGGATTGAGGATTAGCAGCTTGTTCCCTCTGGAGTGAACACAATGTGGTTGTTTAAAAAAAATCAGTTTTGCCTAAATGAGTCGAGTTTTCATGCCCTCCTCTAATCACAGGCTCCAGATTGTCTTAAGACAGAGGGAGTTACCACTTCTCCTGTAAAAACAGGAAGGCGTGGATACATCGAGCGCCATAGTAGCCATGAGTGACACTCTGCGAACACGAATCCCTTCTGTCATTCATCAGCTTCCCAGTGGTCTATCGTTGCTATGACTCCTCTGCCACAAACAGTAGGACTTTCTCTATTGTTCTTCACAACTACATCCCACTCTCATCCAAGACTTTCTAAGACATGCTGTGATTTGTCATTACTCATTCTGTTAATAAAACACCCGGTGATTTTATTCAAAAGGGGATCACAAGGACACACAAAAAGCCCCATGTCATCACAGGTAAAAAGCTGTTCGCGAGCGAGGATGAGGTGAAAGTCGTTTACTCAGCAAAACTAGAACTTTACGCTGCAGCTTGAGGCTTCACTCTGTCCCCAATGGCTAAATGTTTGCAATCGTGCTGCATGGGACCACCACTCGTGAATGAATGACAGCTTCTTGACAGCTTCATTAAGACCACAGATGGCAGGGGAAGTGGAGAGGAGCTGGAACAAATGTAGTGCTGGTGAAATGTGAACGAGGCCGCGGGACCTTTTCACAGCTTGCGTGGCTGGCCCGAGCCCAAGCAGCCTGTTTGGGCAGCCCGTTCCCCCTATCCAAAATCTGGCTTCGGCTGAGATCATGGTGCCCCTGCAGGTGAGATCTGATGTCGTGGTGGTAACTTCTCTGCTGCTTCTGCTGGTGGGCGAGTTCCAACTGCTGCCCCCTAAAGACCAGGATAGGGTGTGAGGACTACATGTGTGTGGTCATATAATTACTTACATCTGCACTTACACGCAGGACAGTCAAGAACAAGGTTTTGATAAATTAATGAGAACGCTGATGTGACCGCAAGTGCTTTTTTACATCCTCCATATGGTGTTTTTGTGTAACAAAGGAAAAGATCTGTCATTCGGTCATTAACTATTGATTCCCATGTAAGTCAAGCTCCATTTAGGCTTTTATGAAAACAAACCACAGGAAAGAAACCAATCAATAATTATTGAGTATATCGTAATGTAGGAACCCACAAGGTCTGGGGGTCATTTGGCAACAAAAAGCTGGATGAACTTGAGAAATCCCACTGTCGCCGCACTCATTTTTAATAGCTTTAAAATGACATGTGTGTTAACACCAGGGATTTATGAGGGGTTAGGATAGAAATGCAAGCCAACTAGCATCAGGAGCAGACAGAACTTTTCTTCTGGGTGAAACTGCTCTTCTAAAACATGCTGTAAATACAGCCAGAGGTCAAACGGCCTCTGCGGCCCTATTTGGATGTCTCATTTTCTGTCTGGCCAAAACAGTCGACCATGCAAATTATGGGAACATAACTGACCACTCCCCAAGCAACCACCATCAGGCACTGCAGGGCGCCTGAGATCCACACTGCTGCTGTGGAGAAGCTTTGCATAGAACAACATGTAACACTGCTATTCATTCTAACCACTCTATCAGATTTTACAGTAACTATCATTATTATTGCATCTTTATTAATGAGGCAATTCCACTTCATTTCTGTGGGTTTGCAGTCTAGGGGTTAATTTTGCACTCTCCAGCATCTATATAGTTAACCAGGGAAACACGTTAAACCAAATATAACATGTTGGGGAAAAAACACAAGCTCTTTGTTAATTTTTATGTGATTTTTAAATGCTATAATTTTTTCCAAATATAACTGAAAAGCTTTATTCTTGAAAATCAATTAATCAGCATGCTTGTACTATGTTGTTAGACTGCTACCCTGATTTGTGCTTTGCTGCTGTGGCTGTTGTGTCAAGCAATTAATGGCAAAGGGTCCATGTATCTCATGTGTCTAAAGAATTAAAAAAGAGAAAGAGAGCTGACGTGTGTCTCAGAATAAAGTCAAATTAACTGAAAATCACACAGCCAAAAATACAGAGTTGTACAGGTGGAGAGGTGGACACGGGTTTAACGCATGCATTCAGCCCTACAAGAGGTGAGATAAAAGAAATGCCGAACACACGCGAATTCAGCTCCAACGTCACATTTTTGCCAGGGAATGATTAATGCCTGTAGAGGAGACTGTGCATCATTGCCCTATTCAGACACATGCGGGCACCTTCATACACAAGCACACGCACACAAACATACACAGCACCCAGGAGGGGAGGGTTATCAAACATAGAAGGGGATGAATAAACTTGTGTCGGGAAGCAACTAAGAGGAAAGTCTCAGGGGGTCTGCAGATAGAGTTGCCAAAGGATCTGTCTAGACTCTTTGCTACCACCTACACAGCATATGGTACAGGCTGATAACTGAGGCACAAACGAATAAGACTTGTGCATGTTAACAAGGAGGGAAAATGACCAGATATGCTAATGAATGTGTCCAGTGACAGCAGCAGAAAGCAGAGGCTGCAGCAGGTGAAGCCAGAGGTACAAAGAATGGAAGGTGGTGCTATCAACAAGTTTTAAAAAAAATCCTTCAGGGTGGAGTGTGAGCGAGATTGTACTGACATTTGCTTTATCTCTCATTTCCTCAGCTGACGTTATCGCTCCAAAATAAATCATCCTTCCTGGAGCCATGGGAAAAACAAAAATACTGCGCAGATTAGTCCCTGCTGTCTCATTTGAATCATACTTTTTCATAACTTTGTTTGCTGAGAGATGTACAGTATTTTTGTCTCATATGAGTGGCGGTGCGAGGGCAGTGTGGTTAGCCTGGCGTGGGCCTGGGCCAAAGGCGCCTCATATAAAAACCAGCCACAGTGAGTCCTACAGCTGGGACCGACCGTGAATTGACACTATGCCCATTCCATTAGTGGTTAAAATGGGCTGTGGTGTATGTATGAAACTGTCCAAGCTATCCACTCTGTGTTATATTTTAAATCTGCTCCCGCATTACATGGATGGAACGTCCCATTCAGCAAAAAAACAAAGCACAACCAAAGCATGTTTCCTCAAGTTTCCACCACTCTATTTATGGTTTTTTTTTTCTTTACAATACATATTGATTGCTACCTAAGCAGGGACTGCTGGCTCTGAGAAATGAAAATGATATGAAATAAAAAAGTAAACTTAAAAAGGGGGCGAGAAATCACTCTTTTGGAGCCTTTGACGCAAGGGGTGGGGCATCTTTGTCTCTTCCACATGTTGCTTCACTGCTCATCTCTTTTTCTCCTCACACACACACACACACACACACGCACGCACGCACACCTTACTTAGAAAACATGTTTGAAATGTCAAATATTTTTCCCCGTTCAACACTGGCTGCAGCACGATGGTAAAATTTGCACTGTAGATGGACACATGTTGACATTTTTTGTACAGTACTGCTTTAGTCAGACTGTTTTTGGAAAGCGACAGTTATCTTCAATAAACATTTGACAGTAAGGCAATGCTTGAAATGCTTGCCAAGTAGTTATAGAAGTCAGGAGAGTGTGGATAAAATTCAATACAGCTGATGCTGACAATTCTCAACATTACTAAAAGATTAACAATTAAACCCTGCATTTCCTCTAATGTCCACTAGAGGCTCCAGAAATAAGTCAGTCCCCAGAGACTACTATGTAAAAACTTCCAACTTTACAGCAGTAGTTGTTTACAGAAAAAAATATCTTGATCTTTATAGCTAATTTTCCCCATCATAACAACTGTTTAAATTACATTAGCTGTCTGCTAATCTTCACCTCAGCTAATTGGAGTCCCTGAACTGGACCTTTGGACCATGAGCTGTCATTAGCAAGTATATGTATCCACACAACCTAACTAGCTAGAATTAGTTTATATATGCAATCTATTTCACTACTGCAGGTTTAATTTGTTCACTCTGAGGAGCACGGTGTGCCATAATGGTGCCTTGCCTAATGTCTGCTTTGGGTGGAATAAAAAAGTCTTAATATAACACAGGACCTTTGGCTTATAACAGATGTTGAATTTTGAACACTTCCACGAAACACTTGATATGCTGTGACTTACAAAAATCTGCTGCATACACAGAAACAAGCAGCATCCAGGATGTCCTTGTGTTTTTCCTGATACATTCCCTCATTTCACAGTCGACCCACCACGCCGTCCTTCGCACTCCCTCGGACACCGCCCTCCTCTTCCTCCCTCCTCCTTCTCCTCCTCCCTCCTCTCTACCTGCAGGACCCGAGCTCATTGTTTTTGCCCTGCTGATTAACCTCTCCTACGCCTCAAGGAATGTCTCACATTGGGTTTCCGGATGTTTCTGGCTCCACAACATGCCCAGCTTTTTCTAATGAGCTCCAGCCACTCTGAGCTCTGGGCGAGTTTGCCTGCTGTGATTGGCACCTGCTCGGGAGGACAGTGTGGCTGTGAAATAGGATGAAGTTTAGGCCCATCCTACAGCAATCAAATGACAGAGTGAGGCTGAATGCCTGAGTGAAACTGCAACACATCATGCAGCTTTAGATGTTCTGTATTTTGTAAATGTCTTTTCGTTTTTTTTTGTTTTTTGTTTGGTCTATAAATAATATGAAACAGATGTGAAACGTTATAAATTCACACTCCTGTGTTCCAGTACACATCATTTTCATTTCATTTTCATAATCCATCCATCCTCTTCCGCTTGTACAGTCCACGGGGGCTGGAGCCTATCCCAGCTGTCTTAGGGCAAAAGGTGGGCTCCATCATGGACAGGTTGCCAGTCTGTCCTAGAGCTAACACAGAAAGACAGACAATCATCCATGCACACATTCCCTCCGATGGGCAATTTAAAATCACCAACTGACCGAACCCCATGTATGTCTTTGGACTGTGGGAGGATACTGGAGTACCCGGAGCCAGGATTTGAACCCAGGACCTTCTAACCAATGCACCACAGTGCCACCCTCATTTATAATTTGATTGGATTTTATTTATAGCACCAGTTCACAACAAGTCCCTTCAAGAGATCTCAAAAGATACGCTATGAGCAAGCATTTAGCAAACTCCTATTTGACAAGAAAGAGACCTCTAACAGAACCAGGCAATTATCTGAACATATTACTGGTCAGATAATTGCATTGAAAATGCTCCAAAAGGTTTCATAATTGGTAGCACAATCCACAGTCAGAACAACAATGAAGAGTTTCTTTAAGTTTCAAGGACAAAGCTGCACCTTCCTCTGTGATCAGGACGTTTGCTTTTCTTTATCCCTGTGAATACTCTACTTTTATTGGCCAGACTTGGATATGGTCGACAATAAATTCATCCTACTAGCAAGTGTTGCTTTATTGCCTAATTCCTCTGTGCCAAAAAGCTCTATTATTGTGCAAAAAGTTTTAAAAACACATCAGTGAGACATACTAGCTGGCAGGTTCCTTCATCAACATAAACACACACTTTCATATGTGTTTTTAATTCAAACATCTATTTCACTGACATCATTTTATTTGACAAAAAGCTGCTGAGTTTATGTAGAACTGTCTTCCCAGACAACAAAATATCAGTATCTCTAGAACGGTGGGAGTTCTCTAACTGAAATGAGCCTCGACTTTCCATGATTACCCCATCAAAGCTTTTTTTTTTTTTTTTTTTTTTTTTTTTTAACCATGAAACACCCACTTTTGCAAGTGACTGTATATTATAATGTATTCAAGTAAATGCAATACTGACCCTTCTCATGACTAACTGGGACATGCTTGATTAACAAACTGGGGCCCCACTCAGGCCTGCATAAGACAAGGAAAACCCACAAAAACTCGTTCCAGTCTATCCCCAAGACAAACATATGCTCTCCCCGCTCATCCGGCCTCACCTAACCCAAAAATTATTTATGATTCACGAACTGAACAAAGGTCCTACAAACATAAATTCCACTGACCCAGCAACACAGTTTTCCTGTTCTCCCTTCACAGTAAAAGTCAAGCACTGTGCTTCTAAAAGCTTGTCTTGTGAAGCAGCAGAAGGAGGATTTAATCAATTTGCATTTGCTGAAGATCTAGGACCAAAACATTTAGCCTTAGCACCATCCCGTTTATAACTTTGACAGTATATCAACACAGAGAATCCTACACTTTAAAGTCAATAAACCCAGCAGACTTTGACTGTGTGGGGCTCGCTCCCTCTCACTTCCTCAGCGTTTTCTGACTATTATCAAATGACTGTTCTGGCGCAAAAAGGTGTTAAAACACCATGCCTGCTTTGTTTTGAGGAATAAAACATGGCATCACCCCATGCAACCAAGGCGCAGTCTCTCCCAGACTCCTGGGTAATACTTGAGTGCATGCTGCTTGGTCACCCGGACAGAACCTCGCCAGCAGGAGTGATGCTTCACATAATGGGAAATCAATTCTATTTTTGTTGCCTGGGTAGGTGGGCTTAAGGAGTAATTACTCGGTCAAGAAACAGGAGACCAGGGTAGAGAGAGAGAGGCAGGCTGTCCTCACAGCTTATCCACTGTGGGCCTGTGCTGATGTGAAACCAATACCATTATCCAGTTAAATCCGCCATGGCCTGCTCCTGCTCACTAAGAAAAACAGTGGTGCAAGGCTGCACCATCGACGTGTGGAGCTCCTTAATGAGATTCCTTGGGGTACATTCTCAAGGATTTCATGATTCTTCCAGCGCTGACTTGTCTCCAACCGGCTGGTGGGTCTACAGGGAGGCAACAAATGATTACACATTTAAACACACCAGTGCTCTTATCAGGACACTCCATTTGTTATAGTCATCCCCCGAAACCCCAACCCTGCGAACTCAGTATCCCACTACAGGAGAAACAAGGCAGTCTTGACTCAGACAGACAGACAGATGTAGTTTCCCTTACATAACAGGTCTGTGTGGGCCTTTTAAAGCTACTAGGCCTAAAACTGCTCATATGTACGTGCATACATTTCTTTATTCAATACATTTTGAAACCACAAAGATGAAAAATTAGGAGCAAAGTTAAAGTTAGACAAACAACACAAGAAACAGATCAGAGAAGCTAAATTTTTGAACAGGAGAAACTTTACCTTTGTTCCAACCAAGCAATTATTCCATAAAAGGATACTGGACATTAACTTCACTTATACTGTAGGTCTTAGAGAGACTCCAGAAATGATCTTTCTCTTAATGTTTCCTCAGTCAAATAAAAGTCTTTGGTAGCTTAGCATCAGATCATGATCGGAGTATGTCAACCATCAGATGTGATCTGGGCAACCAGCTAGCATTCCAGTTGTAATATATCTGTCTGTACTTTGGCTACATCTTCTGTTAACGCATTTTCCTTATCCACAAAAGTAACCCATATATCCCCTTGTGTTAATACCATGCGGAAATGGGGTCAGGTAAATCGATAGGTCCTTGTGGCTTTGCTGACCTTTGAGCTCAGCCAGTCACAATAATGGGAAAAGTGAGTCAGTGTTGATTAAGTGTGTAGAGATCCAGAGGCTTTATTCCCCCTTTCTCAAACATGCTGTAGGTTCAAACCCTGAATCAATTCTACTTTTCTTCCAACGCCTCCCCTCCTGTGTTCTCCCACTCCTCCCTTTCCCTCACTCAGCTTCTGTCACAGCAGGCTTTGCATCTTTTGTAAAATGTGTGAAAAACACAATGAAGGTTTAAGATGATTGAACTTGGGGTTGAAATCTGGATGCATCTCTCCCCGACCCAATTAAAGCAGAGTCAATAGAGACCAAATTAAAAAGCCCCGGGGTGGTGGTCCTTGCCAGAAAATGCCAACGAAATCAAGACAGTCAAGGCCGGCACAAAGGCAGAACCCCTTTAGTTCTGTACAGTCCTCCTGAGCTCCCCTGATTAGAGCAAAGGGGGATTATTTAGGGCCTTTTCTTTCATAGCCAGAGTAAATGAGGGGAGAGGGTATCCATTCACACAGGGCAAAGGGCTGGGAAAAATGGACGACTTTGGGTTGGGAACCATTGACGCTGCTCACTGATGGGTGAACAACCCACCTCCCAAAGACAACACCCACAGTGGGAAAAAAAATCTAAATTAAAATGGAAAATAGCTCTGGTAGGCAGGGTTAAGACAAACATTGGGAAATGGCAACCTATCCAGTAAAACTGTGGCAAGATTTTATGATTCCCATGCAGTTTTCCACAAATACCTTCTATATGGACTCATTGGATCTTTAAGCACCAGATTCAAACATGTCTAAGGTTTGGATGACCGTATTTAGACCCCAGATTTAAGCCACCATATATAAACCCCCGTGGAAAAATGCAATTTGTGCCACATGATATAGAAGAATTTAAAAACAATTGTGCCAGATGGCAAAGTTTGTGAACTTCCTGATGTGGCCGATCCCATTCATCTGTAATTATGCTAAAGCTTGTTTTCAAATTCCTGAATGTAGACTGGTTTAATGAATTCTTGACCTTTATTTCAAGAGTTATACAAGGATGCTGGTCTCAGCGGCTGCATGAATACTCTACTATCTCCCCCTACTACCTTCATAATTAGGTCCCTTCACTCTTCTAAAAAAACCCATCTTGTGATTCCCTCTCGTACAATTTAGTCACAGCATGTCAGATTGGAGGTTAAGGAACCCTACCCCTTCCATAGGACCTTTAGTAGATGAGCGCCCTCATTTCAGCCTCAGAGCCCTGTGGAGACACCTTTCACTGGGCAAAGCCCTCTCCTGGCGGGATGTGAAGCAGTGAGGGAGCTAAACTAATTACAGCTGGTCCTGTCTCCCTCTCTGTCTAAGCCAGGGGCTTACCCAGCACAATGGGGCCTTTAGCAGAGTGCCTATCCTCTTTTGGCTCCACGGTTTGGAAGCACTGAGGCCTACAAAGAGACTTCCATTAGTGTAATTAGAGGCAAAATGAAGTGCAGTTTTGTTCTGTATCTGTACTAAGTTGTTTGGCATGTTTTTTGTCTGTCTTTTTTGTGATGCAGGGACCTCTGGATTCTTTTAGCTTTTGCTGAGCACTTGGGTGATAATGAAACACACCCTATAGGCTCAGAGGCCATATCTGATGAGGGCTCCTTTAATGTTTGTTTTCCTTTTGTGTTGACACTAAAAGAAAATACATTAATCTTATTCCTATGGCAACGGGCCTCTGGGATACTTTTTAGGAGAATATTTATCTTAAAACATCTTGCACTATCTTAGCAAGAGATTTTTCCCTACGTTGGTAAAATGAAAATGCTGGCTATTTCACATAAAGCTTCTTTCCTCTCTGAGTATAAGACGCAGGGCTTAGCTGGGATATAATTGTGTTTATTTTACGAGAACCATCTAAGCTGAGACAAAACACTTGTATCTGCGTTTCCCTGCTAAGTCAGCCAGAAATCTATTGTCTTTTTCTGAAAACAAAGACTTACAAATAAAACCTCCAGCCATGGCTTTTATTTTGCAGTTGTTAATGGATCAGATAAAAGGGCACCTTCGGCACCATTTTAAATATCAAAATCAGTGTTTTCTGGAGGACTGCTTCTAATGAAGCTATGTCAAAATGATGTATCGCTTCAGGGCTTTTATAAACAAGTCAAAATTGCATGTTGGATATTGAGATGTTTAACAGTCCAATAAATAAATAAATGAATCATAAACTCTAGTCAGTCGATTTGTTTCTTTGTCACATACAACAGAGTAAATTCTGGATTTTCAACAACTGGTTGGAAAAATAAAAGATTTTTAAGATGTCAATTTATATTGATGGCTTTTGTTACTATCTAGGTTATAATCTAGCCTTCTGTAAGCCCGGTGGTCCATCAGGCTCAAAATTAACTATTTTAAGGAATTTTGTAACTATTCATTTTGTTTCTGTCCCTCTCTTTTTACACTTTCGTGTTCTTAACAAATGCCAACATGCTGCATCATATGTACTAAATGTAAGGACCTGCTGGAGACTATAATAAAGTTGTACTGATTCAGTTCTTATATTAAAATGTTGCCCAATACAAAAACGTTTTTCATGTCTATAGCAACAGTTCATAACAACTGTACAAGGAGAGACTATTTTTCCAGCTCAACTCTTTAAATTGTATTAAGGCTTAAAGTTTGCTTTATTAGAGGCATGGCATCTTTGACTGACAGCTGTCTGCTAGCTGTCTGCTAGGCTTCATCTCAGCTAATCAGAGTCCTTGAATTGGACATCTGGACCATGTTCGTGCTGTTGGAGCTTTTTGAAGCAATTATTTTATTTTAGTTTAATGCAATTATCTCACCAATAATATGACTCCTGTGCAGTTACTTGTACTTTGAGACCATCCAAGAAATCTAGGCTCTAGTTTTGGTTAGCATTTTTAGGATTTTATTTTAATGGTACTCAGCACTTCTGTAGCCTATGAATATGGCTTTTCTTTTTAAGCTAGCTAACTTTAGTTGCTTTAAAAATTTTCACTCCACCCTCTTCTTCAACTATAGTCACCTCTGTATCAAAAGATCAGGCACAGATAAATGTTAATCTTGTCCCCTAGATCCATATATTATAACCAGAAATGATTTAGGATAAATGCAGCAAGTCTTCTGCGTGTGTTTTTGACTGCCCAGCTTACAGTTTATCTCACTTTGTTCCCAGTGTGTTATGATGTCTTCCCGCAGCCCACACACGGAGGCCACTAAATCACAAATAGTGGTTATTGACTGATAGTAACTATTTATTACCTAACTTTTAAGCTGCATCTGTATTCATAAATTCATTTTCACAGCACTTGGAGGATTTAATGGACAGATTGTTACTTCAAAACTATGCTGCTGCAGTTTGCTACTCAAAAATGCTCACTTCCATATATTACATAGTCTGATATTTTATCTGGAGTACTAAAAAATCCTTGATAAGAGAGACATTACTGTTAGAAATTCTACTAAAATTCAATTTGAAATTCTTCTGCCTTTCTATTAAATTTTGAACTCTAAAAGTCTTTCTGTTAATCTCCTCTTGGTGGCTTTTCTGCCCTTTAGCTACATCCCACAACCTAGCTCTGCAGCCTTCATTTATACAAATCTTGTAAGAGCATGCAGGCTGCCAGAAACGCCCCGCCGTCTGTGCTGTTCGCCTCAACAACCGCTGTCATGAAGCTCAGCTTGACACCGAGGAAACAGTGATGAGTGAGAGAAGTGGACCCAGCCGGGTAGGAGATGACGACAATGATCCAAGCCACAGCCCAACTCCCACCCCCACCTCCTTTGGGGGCAAGCTTCTTGGAGACTCAGGTCTGCACTTCCAGAGGCCCCAGACCCTGGTGCTGATGGATGTCCAGGTGGCTGACCATGAGAGATGAAGGGCCCGCTAGCAGATGGACGATGGACCCTGAAGCTGACAGGGTTAGTGTGAGATGCAGCACAGCTGAAGGGGGCAGCAGGGGCTGTCATCAAGATCATCAGTCCAAAATGGGCCCTCAGCCCTGTGCTAATTGCTGTGAACCTATACATGGAGTACAATGAAAAGATGTTCATGCAGTTTGTACTGGCTGTTTGCCCGAGCAGGCTGTATTTCACCACATACTAAATAAAAGAACTCTAAAATATACTTATGTGACCACTTCTCATCAGTTTACTGTGAGGCACCATCATCTGCAATCTTAGAAAAACAAAGTATCCACAGAGTGCCTCTTGTATAATATTGTAAAATATTGCTTCGTGGAATTAATAGCACATGTATAACACATGCTTCGATCGAATTCTGTCTAGCAGCTTAATTTATAAAAAATTATTGGCCCCCAAAAAATAAAAAGTAACACTATTTAAGTGTAAAACATATCCTGAAGTGTTAATGTTAAGAAATACGTAAAGACAAAAGCAGAAGCTTAGGGTACTTGCAAAAAGTCGATGTACTTTTAAGTCTTTTCAATTATAATATAAACAATGAAATTTTAATTTTAAAAAAGGTTTTAAAAACAAGTTACAGTGATATAAAAATCAAAAGGAAAGCATTAATTACCATATAATATTAACTAAAACCTGACAGAATACAGAGACGAAGGAGCATAGAGAGTCTTTTGCCCCAAACTTTGGAAATGCTAATGACATCATCACATGAGATCAACATGTTTGATTAGAAATTGACATTTTAGTTACCAGTGTTGGAACAATACGGTTGCTGTCATGGTGACTTCTACACTTAGAGAGAAGAGTTATTATTTACTCTTGTATTTCTATCCACTGAGTATCAGACTTCAGTGGACACTGTTTGGTCACATGTGGCTTTTAAAAAGTTGACCTCTTAAGTCTAAATTTGGTTCAGGAGTGAAAGGTCATGAATAATCAAGGTTTAGAGGACACCTAGTCATTTTTTTTTTTCAATCCCGCATTTGTTCCTATTTTAAGTGGCCGTGAAATGGTTGTGATCAGTCTGCGAGCACACATGACCATTTCAGTACTGTAAACCTCTGAGCCTGTTGACAGTAAAAAACTATATATTGGCAAAGTATTGCAGAGGCACTGAAGAGTATCTTTTCAGCAGTCTGAGATGACCTTTCCCTTTTTCACCAAATCTCAATGTTAATTAAACGTCTGGCAAAGTCCTTTTTTCAACACGGTTTTGCTGGGCACAGCACTTCTGCAGGCAGCAGTAGTCGAGTTAGGCCATTCTTTAAAAAGCAGGATATATCAATCACAGTATTGCAAGAAAGTCAATGCACGAGTCTATTTTTTTTTAAATGCAACATTTGATTGGCAACTAATTTGCTCACTAAATGTGTGTGTATAGTCCAGAAATATGAATAGAACCTGTTTTTTTAAATATAAACTACACCTTTTGCCATTTACGTCTAGATGGAAATTCTGCCTCATTGTATGTTGTTGAACTTGACTTTTTTTTAGCTGTTTCTTAGGCCTGAAGCGTTATTTTGCTCAGTTGTGATTTTACAGAAATGCGTAATTGTCCAGTCCATAGACAGACAGGCACTGCTCAGCACATGTCCCGTTGTGTCTTTATAGAAGAAGATCATGTTGCAGACTAAGGCAGAGCTCAGGTTACTGTGTGCTTTTTCATATGAAAAGTTTCCGATCCTCAGACGGAGGCGCACGCAGCTAGAGCACTGCACTCTCCCATGACTGACTTCTAAGTGGTGTTTAGCCATAACAGGTCATAGAGTCTTGACTGAATGTAAACATATTTGACAGCAGTAAAATGATACCAGCAACACAGATCGACCCCCACAAAGCCTCTAAATCCCTCTGTGGGGGTTTGCCTTTTTACACCTGCAGGCCATGAGCTGCAACACCACGGTCACAATCCATCTGCTCTTCCTGTCCCAGGCCAAGCTCGACAGTCTGAGGGGGCACACTGAGATGGAATAACGACCCACCCTAGGGTGTTGGGCTCCTTCAGTTTGGCTAATGTTGTAAACACCTGACGTTGAGCCAGGTGCAGACAGGGAATCACAGACCTGTGTCAGACAATTTTCTAACAGATTTGAATGACTAAGGATGATTCAGACAAGGAGAAAAAGCCTATTAATTAATGCCAAAAATTATAATTAAGCCTGTGATTCATAACATGAACCTCTCCTTTATTGTAGGGTCTCTGCCTTACAGTGTTAAGGCAGCTGTTTACTGTTTGTCTCCCTCCAAACACCCCAAACGGTCCAAAGCACTGCTTCAGACTTCCTCATCTTTGAATTCAGGTGTTTTCATTCTCATTGCCACAGGTACACCTAGCCTCATATGCCATTAACACAAGCACAGAATTGTGTGCTGGGAGCTTCACTGGTTTCGAGTCAGTCCAGTAGGTGTAAAATATAAGTGTTCCAGTGCTGCTGTTGTGTTTGTTTGTTTTTATGCTGTAAACATGCTTTTGAATTCCATTAAGCATTTTAACACAGCAGTCCATGAAAGTGACTCACCTTTGGACACATTAGAGAAACTGCAGTTTTTGACACTTTTACTTTGTGTTCATGTTTCAGGTTCGAAGGCTGCTGCTTAGCAATGAGCATCAAATCTCGTTAAATGATTCCACTCTTGAAAGTTTTAATCTCCTTGTCACCCTCACTAAGATGAATGTGTGTGTCAGAGAGACGAAGCTTCTCACACACAGTTTGAGAAGTTTTCAATTTTTTTTGTGTGGAACAGCAACATGCATCATAATTTCCTCAGTACTAAAAGCAGAAGCACAAAATTTGTTTTCACTTCAGAAATGTGTCCGCTTTTTAAAGCAGACACATAAAGCAGACACATTTATAAGTACCTTTATAAGTGCCTTATAAAGGTATTTTTTTTGTAATTACCACCAACTTTGACTTGTAATGGGAAGCATTTACCAGAAAGTTTTGGTGTATTTTCTCACTTCTCTATTGCATTGAAAATGCATTACTTGGTCTGAGATCAGCCAGTTAAGGCTTTGGTAGATAGCTATGAAGTTAGTACGTCATCACTTCATAAGCAGATTAGAAGCTTTACCTGCTATATTGTTGATAATGCAAAGAAAATGAAGAAATGCAATTCCCTTTAGGGATCAGAGGCAGCTCCTACATACTCCTGTCACAACCCAAAATTCACCCACTCAGGCGAATGCAGATACAGAATGATAAGAAGTTGTAATTTACCGCAGGAGAAGATCGCTGTCAACTGATAAAACAACACAGTTTTATCTCGTAAATATGCTTTGCAATTACTCATCTTCTGGGGGCCTGGAGGTTAGCAGCAAATTGTTGTTTGACTATCTGTTATTTGGAATCTGTGTTAGACCTCCAGACAATAAACTGTATGCATACATCTGAGAATACAGTCTCAGCTTGTTGAAAAGTCAGCGTGACAGAGGGTCACTCGTACAGAATTTTAATGAACTCTTTGATTGGCCTGAAATTTGTGTGACTGCACCATGCTCAAGAGATTTTGCAACAAGTGAAGCCCGAGATGCTCCAAGTTTTCCTGACACCGTTTGGCTGTAGTGCGGCTCAAAGTGAGAAGTGAGTAATGAAGTGGATTTGGCAGCTTTGAGGGAGAGTTGAAGAATTAATGTCAGAGTTGAATTAATAGACTTCTAGGCTCATCCAGCCTCAGTGTACATGGATGAAGGCTTGCTAATTAATAGCAAAACAAAGAAAGGATGATAAAAACCTCACACTGAGGCTGTGCACGGCAGATGAAAGACACTAATGCTGCTTGTGAAAAGGAGGGCAATTATTAGATGGGAACAAAGCTGCTGAATTAAAACTGTTTTCTTTTGCAGTCTCTGTTATCCACCTTTCCTTAAAGGCAGACGACCAAAGTGGCCTCCTCTGCTTGTAAGGGTTACACAGACAGTTTTATAATGGCCTTTGATGCTCTAACAGCCACTGTAATTGTCGCTCAGCACAGGAAGTGTGCTCCGACGGTTCCTTGACTGACACTAGTTTGCTACACGTTGCCATGGAAACAGCATAGCAAATTTTACCCAGGTTTATTTACATGGGCAAACATGTTGGCTACTGAATAATACCTAGTTTCACAGACGGACTGATAATGTGGTTAAAGATAATTACTGGATCCGTGGTCGCCCACTTAAACTCAATCAATAACAATTTACATCATCCTTTTGTCTAATTTGAAGAACTGTCCTCTTGTTACATGAGCAGCTGTTGGAAACATCTTTACGTTCTGAAAATGTAAACATTTCTAAGATTTTATTATTCTGAAACTTGTGATTAACATGTATCTGTGTCTCGGTGATGCCCCAGTACAGATACCCAAGCTTGCTGACATGGATCATTAATTTAAGACGCGATCCCTGTGTCTGAATATCGTTACTTCTAACTCTAAAAATTAAGATGGCAGCAGTCAGTAGCTCAAAATGCAGAATCCAAAATCAGAAGGTGACACAATGTTAGCTAAGTAATGGGAGCTGAAACAGTGTTTATTACTCATTTCAAAGCAGTTTATCCACTTTCCAAAGCCGTGTAGCGGGTCATGTTGGACCCTTTGCTGTGCCACGTGTTTGACACGACTGTTGGGTGACTCATGGTAAACAAGCAAGTCTAAAGAGCAGAGGTGATGCTTTTGTGGCAGAAGAAAGACAGCTCAATATTAATGAGTTGGTTTAAACTTCTAACTCACAGGTGTTAAATGCAAACCGATAAAGACATCGCATGGAAATTAATAAAACACCAGCTGAGTCGTAGACAAACAATTAAATAACAGAAAGTTTGTTTTTTTCTACCACAGAAATGTTCATTTTTTATCAAAACAAAAACAAAAAGAAAGAAAAGGAATAAATATATTCTGTCAATTAACAGAAATTTAAAGTTTTATAATTAAAGGACTGTTTTATGTAAAATTACAGTTTTATTTCTTACAATTTCTTTGTCATTTAGAAAAACTGAGACATCGTTTTCCTATCTTAAAATGTCTCGGGGATTTAATGTGTAGTTAAGCTTCCTTACACTGACAGAAAGAGGAGTTTTGCTGGTCCAGCCCACTTTGAGCTGGACGTGGCCCATTTGTGAGGGCTACATTGTTGCTACTGACTTCAGATGCTAAAGCTTGATGGTTCAGCCCTCAGTGTCTCCAGGTTCATGACCAGGAGGTCTGTGACTCAACTGAGCTCATCGGGACATAAAGACATAGAAACGCTTCAGGATAATAACTAATTAATTAATGTATTACTGTAAACCTAGCTCGGCCTGTCTTCTCTGAAGGCCGTGAGACGTTTTAGGTTGAAATATAAGAATTTCTGAGTGAAATAATGTGACTGTTGGTTGAAGTGTTCAGATGTGTATAAAGAACTTTATTGCAAAATAACTTTTGCATTAAGTGTTCAATTAGTAGGTGGTCACTAAAAAGCCTCTCACATCTTTTGAAAGTTAGGTTAGAATAATGAGCGTCCTTGGAAGAAAAATGTCTGAAATTGCCTAAAATGAGCAGAGCTCTGTGTTCTCAGGCTGACGGGGGGAGAAACTGCCAGAACACGCCTGCTTCTATATATTTATTAATGAATTTCTTTGATGGAAAAGGGCACCTTAATTATTTTTTCTTATGTGTCCAATTTTTGCTCGATTAAGCACGATGACAGTGTGATTTAGAGATGAGTAGTGTAATTACTGATAAAACTAGTCAAGAACTACGGGGGCCCATGTCTAATTTAAAATGCCTCAGCTTTTCTTTGAACCTCTTGTACAAAGATCTTTCTAGTAAATGACATGCACGCATTTCTCTTATTCTATTTAGGTGGGCATGAGCAGAAAATCACTGTTTAGCTTTTTTCCTCCATTCTGCTACCTTTCAAGTCTATGATTAAAATCTGGAATGTTCCAGATTTAATTAACTTACGATTTACTTTTTCTTCTTGTGCTTCCCGGCAAGGATATTAAAAAAGGGGCATTATTCAGGAGTACGAATGGATGCTAAGCATCACTGGAAATCTAGTCTAACAGGCTCTGACAATAATGAAATTTATATGCCACAGATAAACCGGAGAGTCTGTGCTACAGCAGGCTCCTGAGGTTCAAGACAAATTTAGATATAGTTGCTCTTATTGCCGAGCTTCTGTTTTATGTGAGGCTTTTGTCTAAGTACAAAATGCTCCTCGCTTTGACACACACACAGAAGTTTTAAAGTGCTCATGAAAAGAGATGATGAGTAGTTGAAAGGGTGAAGAAGACTGAGAAAAACAACATAAAGTGCTCAAGTGGACTTAAAATATAAAATTAAAATTAAATTGTTTCCTGGGTTTACAATTAATCAGTTTACGAAACTGTCTCTGTGTTTATTAAAATCATATTATGATATATTAATTATACAAATATTCCTCATAAAAGGCTGTAACTATTCTTTTTGTACTGTTATGGTAACAGAGTCTCTCGTCACCTCCTTATCTCTGTGTGTCATGGATTACTTGGGGTTAACACAGCTGTTTGGTGATATATTATTGGAGAAACTGTGTCACTGGATCTGCTGGTGACTCGGGTGTTTTGGCTCTACATGAGACCACAGGACGACACAGCTGCTGGAGACACCGCACTGAGATTTTGAATCAAGTCCTGGATGAACATACCTGCTTTAATGTGTGTTCAGCTGCTCCTGACATGAATATGATCATCTGTAATAAATGTATTTGTGTTTTAGAGTAATCGTCTGCATCTCCTGAACAGTTATTTAAACATCAGTCCAAACGCTGACCTGATCATACGTTCTATAATGCACAGTAAACAAAATTAAAGACCAAGCTGCAGAAAAAGAGTTAAAGTATATCATATTTTTGTGCATCTCACAATGTATATAAAAATATATAAATTCTTTTGACCATCAAGTTCCTGTAGTTAAAACCTGATATAGTGATAGCACTGTTTTAACAATGCCAGGTCAATTGTCCAACACTAACCCTATACTTTTAGGAGGAAAGATTTTCAGTTTTATTAAAATATTTCTTACTTTTGACTTGGAAAACAGTTTATTAAAGCCAAAAATCACATTCTAAGAGCACAGGGTGAGACTTTAGGTTTCCTGTCTTTGTCGATTTTGATTCCGGCCTCACAAAGTAACACCTAGCGTATTAAAACGATTGATCCAACTCGTTTTCATTTCATCCTGACTGGTCTCCGAGTGCCTCTTTGGCATCATGTTGCATTTCTCTCTTTAATTCAAAACAGCTCTTACAAAAACTCGATTTTACATGTGATCACTTTTACTGTCATCATCTTTTTGATATAGTCCTGTTCACGAAGCAATATTCCATCTTTCCATTTATTTCCACTTATCCAATTCAGCACCTCTGGGGCACGGTCAGGGGCTGGAACCAGCTGCCATCAAGTAGCCCTGACTATAGTATGCATTTGATGCTGGCCTAAATTTGGACAGAGTCAAATGTTGGACCCCGCCTACATTGGTAAGCATTGTAGGAGTTAGTCAAATATTTGGCCCAGCCTACTTGTTACTGAACTATGTTAAGACAAGATTATTTACAGTTTAGTAGCGGTAAAGTTTTGTAGAAAATAAGTTTTAGCTCTGAATTATTCCTGCTTACTTGGGTTTGACATTTCTTTCACTGAAACAAACAAAAGCAGCACGAAGCTCTGACGTTTGCTCCGTTAACTGCTGACTCTTGGTGCACTGATGTGCTGCTATTTATTGATAATTCAACCATGTCTGAATGTTGGAAAAGATGGAATATCTGAGTGAGGCGTGTTACTAAAATGTGTTCCAATCACATGCTCTGATGCACTATCGGTAGCTAGCATATTTTGCTATTCTCTTAGCAACCTGTGATTAATAAATGCCCTTATTATTTCTCACAATAATGAATAACTTGATATAACATCGAGAGCTGCAGTGATGCGATGCTACCAAACAAAACACTGAAAAGTACAGCCAGGTGGATGATCAGCCTTTCAGGGTGCCGTTCAAATTAATTTGAGCAAATTACATGTTTGTTTCAGGAAAAAAGCGACAGGTAAACTACAGGCCTCTTCTCTGTCAGCTACAGTGAAGCTGTGCTGTTCACTGAGACTCCAGTGTGGCACACATTTGGTGCAATAAACATATCAATGTGTCACTCTAAGAAGAATTTTAACAACAGCCGGTCCTCCAAGGAGAGGAAAAAGTGGCTGTTACTTCAAATGGCTCAATCACTTTTTCAAGGAGTGCACCGCAGTACGAGTGCAGTTGAGTGCAGCACCACTACAGGCTTCGTGTTAGCTTTCTATGCTCCAGTTAGCGTCATGCTGGCATCTTGAAAAAAGGCTGCAACTCGGCCAGAGATATTCACACACACACACACACACACACACAGATGCAGAAACATATTTCATTGTGACTCCTCACTTATAGAGTGTGAAAAGACATGAGGACAGGGTCCCAAGACAGGTCATGGGGAGTAGAGGTCAGCGACAGGACACAGACGAGCCATGACAAGAGAAACAGGGAGAACGATGGATGGGAAGTCGGGTCTTGTGCGTTTATCATAACAAGCCTGTTTGAGTTTAAATCTGATTATTTTGTGTATTTTTCTAAAGCCTGAGCAGAAAAGAGTTGTTAGTTATTTTATGGAAATGAACGTGGACCTCATGATTTAGAAATTGGACTGCTGCCCCCTGCTACCTGGGGCCAGGTAAGTGGCAGAAAATGAATGGATGCACATGTGTGTTTTCAGGATTTGTTTACTTTTTGTGCTTTTCAAGTCGTTCTCTCCAAGTCTTGGCAGTCGGGGCATTGAAAAAAAAGAAATAATAGTTCAAAAGTCCCTTTTGCTTTTCTCCCAAATGTAGGTTTAGGTGACTTAGACCTCACAGGCTTAAAAGACTGCCACATTAGAATTGTTAAACCTGTTGGAAGACAGACAAAATATTCCTTACCAAATGTTGCTAAGAATGCTATCTCATCAGGCTTTGAGATTTTGCCTTACTTACAAGCCCTCATGAATCCACTTGTGTCACTTAACCTTCAAGCATTGCTGCCAAAGCTGCCTCCATAACTCAGGTGCAAAAAGGGAGAAGACAGAAGCACTGAGGGGGGAAAAAACTTCACAAAATACCAACAACAAGTCATATGGAATTAATGCTGTGTTATAATATTGTCACAGGATGACATGCTGGAGGAAACATGGTAATTTGCAGTTAAAGTTTCTACTCTACAAATTACAGATGTGGCAGATTTAGATAGGATTAAGATCACAGCCTCTGCATTATTAGAAATTACGAGCAGTCCAGAAGGTAATAAGTAGTCTTTGGTGTAGATACATTAAAGCCTCTGAAGGTCCTGCCGCAGGAACTGTGTGATGCACTCTGGAATATTTTTATGCACCAAACCTTTCAGTTTGCACATCAGTTTTGTGTCTTTTTTTACATTCTGTCAGAATACCTAAAGCAGCTGCTCAGCCATAGAAGCCCATGCCATGAAACTCCTAGTTTTTGTGCCGATTTCAGTGCCAGAGGAGGTTTGGAGCGCTGCAGTTACCAAGACGTCTGTGAGCCTCAGCACTCAGTGACCCTGCTCTGTAACTTTATGTGGTCAGTCTGACACTTCCTGCCTGAGCTGCTGTGGTTCCTAAACACTTGGACATTGCAATAACACCACTTACAGTCGATCATGGAATATTTAGGTGGGAAGAAGTCCCACCAACTGACTTGGATTAGTTGCATCTTTTTATAGCATCATATTCACCAACCTGTTTAAAACGACCCATTCTTTCACGTTTGTAAAGGGGGACTGTATGGCTAGGTCAGAGGTCAGGACCCTGTGGTTTGCTAGCTGCATGCAGGTCTTTCACCCTGCTAGCTTTAGGTGAAAAAATAAAAAATAAAACTAAGGAAATTTTAAATTATACAGGCATAAGTATTTAGCTGTACACTGTGTTCACCGCCTCCAGAGGAATAAAGTTCTGCTGGTGCAACCTTCCAATGCCTCTCTCCACTTTGCTAAGTTGACCCAGACCAGAAAGCTAGTTACCAGCTACAAGCCAAAGTCAGGACATTGAGCAGAGGTCTCTCCAGTGAGGTTTGGAGCTGCGGATCTAGCGATAAATCTGCCATTCCTGACACTTTTGCAAACATGAAAAAGTATGCTTTCGATATGGAGAAAAATATGTCTCAAAAGGTTTGCAAATATGTCCGATATGATCCACAAGTAAAGATTTAAGAATGTGTAAATGATTTGTACACATTTGTTTCACACTGGGACTTGAACGCAGAAGCTGGCAGCATTAAATTTGCCCACATGGGCATGTGATGTGATTTGTGTGTATCCGGTGATTCATCCATCCGAGTATTTAAGGTTTTGTGAGCTAGTGAGAGAGATGTTACGTCTAGTTTTAGACGTTTGTGTGCACTCCATATTTCAGAGTCCTGTCCATCTCTGGATCCACATACCTGTTTTTTCACCTTAATTTTTATATATATATATATATATATATATATATATATATATATATATATTTGGTGTCTTTTTTCATTTATTTTATTTTATTTTGTATGTTTGTGGTATCCTGTTTGCCAGTGTTTTTTTTCTTGTTTCACTGTTTTGAATCTGTCTGCCTGTTGTCTGCAGTCCATTAAGCTTTCAGGGCCACTGTAATTTTCTCACACTTTGAATTTCTCTGGTTTGATTGATTAACTGAAAAGAAAAGTTATGAATAACCCCAATCTCAGTTTATCCAAGGTACTTTAAATAAACATCATGCAAGTAAAAACATCAAGCACTTTTGAGAGCTTTTATTATTTGGCCCATTGAAACTTATACTAATATACTTCACAGTCATTTATTTTTTTTATTGTTTTATTTATGTGGCTGTAGTACATGTCAATTTTATTTGAAGAAAAATGATACTTAGTCAGGAACACTGTACATGTTTTCAAATTGTTATGTGATTAAATGGTTATAACCTGTTACTGTAATGCACATAACTAAGTCATAATAACAAAACGTGATGTTTAGAATCCCCATTTATGATTCCCTAGATGCCTATATGTTATCAAAATGAACAACAGCAGTAAGAAACATAGTTTTAAATAGCTCTACATTATGATCACTTTGGTTTTTGAGATCAATCTACTCAATTTGAAGGAGAGGTCAGAGGTCAAATGTGACATGATATCTTTTCATATAATCTCTACATTGTACATTATATTTGTTGTCGATACACACCACACTTGTAAGAATCATAGCTTATTAGTTGTAAGACTTTTTATCAATTTTCAGCCAATAAATCGTCGAGTTGGCCTTGAAGACCTTGGTAGATGTAAGCCAAATTGTAACTGTTAACATGACCCCACTCTACACCCCTACAAAGAGTTCCCAGAAGTCATTCAAAACTTTTGGAGCTGTCATGTCTGCAGACAGAATGGCACGCACACAAACATTATGAAAAATCATCATTATTTTAAAATCCTCCCTTCACTCCTAAAATCCGGATGTCACAAAAATATCCTTATGTTAGGATGATGAAATGGAAGACTAATATTATTTTTTGTACACTTTACCAGTGTCATAATACATATAATTTTATCTCATTTTTTAGTAAAAAAAAAAAAAATCCACATACTGGTTTTGATTCGGTATTCATAAGAAGAAAGAGGAGAGAATAGAGGTGCTGCATTTTCTGCACCTGAATGTCAAACTCTTAACTGGAAAAACTTTTCAAAAGTCATTCTGTTGTTTTGCAATTATTTAATGTATGTTGAACTTTGTACACTTTAACATTTTGATTGTATCTTGTACATTTGAAACAAACCCCTTATTCTGTAACCGCATAGAGAAATGAAGGCTGCTCCGAAGTTTAGATGCGACAAACTCCTAAACCTGGTTACCTCTGGATTTAAAATAAGAGGGTGGAAACGTGCAACTATGCCCATCTCTGCAGAGGAATGAGCCAGAGCATGCAGAGGTGGTGGCATTGGGTTGTGTTTGTCTCTGTTTCCCTGTGAAGCGATGCGGAACTCCGCCTGGACGATGTTGGGCACGAAGCCACTGGAACTCAACGCCCCCTCCATCACACCCTCAAGCTGTCCCTCAACTACATAAAGCTGCCAAGACCACCTGATTCTGCATCCCAGAGTCCCAGCAACCACAGCACCATGTGTGGGAGTGAACCCTTGCTTCTACCTGCACCTGTGGCCTTTAGAGTCCTCAGAGAGTCTGTTACATGATCACGGCTGACAGAGCAGGAACCCAGCTCTCCCTCTGGGCTGAGACCTTTTCACGATGTGAGGGTGAGTGAGCTTCAGAGCTCGGTGTAAAAGCCAGACGCCCTGCACGCCACGCTGTCACACAACCAGTTGCACCACATTCACTGGAAGGGGCGCTGGCTGCATGTGCAGACTGTGGTTTCTGGAGTGAGACCTAACACTAAGAGAATATGATGGAAGTCAGGATGGATACGTGATACTCCAGATCCTCTACTTTGGCAGCGGTGCGTAGCGAACCCATAAGACATTCCACAGATATGAACTTGGCTGGATGTCTATCTCTGTGAGCCACTCATAAAAAAATCCTTCATCCATTTGATGATGTTATGCCAACTGGTCTGGAACAAAATGGAGATTTCTGAGAATATAACATGAACTCAGCTCGTGTGTGACAGCCGCACATGGATATTCCAGTAAATACAGAACACTAATGTGGTATTTTTGGCTGCATAACTATTTCAATTGACTCTAACATACACACGGTAATGCTGAGTTAACTTTTACCCTGAGTCACAGGTTCCAAATGATTCTCCTCAAAATGCTCGTTTGCAATTTGAACGTGATTTGCAAAGACCCTGTTAATTTCCATAATGAATGCAGGAGTTCCTGTCGACAGTATAAAGGCATACAGTACACAAGCTCGAGGAGGACTGTCAGAGTGGATTCATTGTCTGCTTTATGGTGAATCACCGTGGCCTGGAAATAATTCATCACAGCGGTGAAACAGCTGTGAAGTGAGAAGTTGCTGTGGTTGTTATCCCTAAGTGCTTCTCTCCTTTTGTCTGCACGGCTCGGCTCACTTCGGATCACACGGGCTCTGCAGATAAAAGTCCAGACATATAAAGGCCAGCCTTTTCTCTTAACTGTGCAAGGCTGAATTTCCTTGCCACTGGTTCAGAGAAGTTGAGAGTACTAGTGGAGTGAGGAAGGACATGACGTTTGCTGTGTGGTTGGAGTGTTACAGTATGCATGTACTCTGTAAGAGTGCTGTTTCTGAGTGCATGTGGTTGTTAAGACTCTCCTCTGTGCAGACCCTGAAGGTTGGCCCAGACTTCGCTGTCATTTCTCATCCTAATGGTTCCTGCCACACGCTCCTGCCAACATACAGCTGGAAAAGAACCAAAAGCCATGAGGAAAAAGGAAAACTCAACAGACATTTAATCTGTCTACTACTCGCACTCGGAACAAAAGTCACTCTATGGTTATGAAGAAGAGAAACAACAGAATGATCCTCCCCCTCTCTAGAGGTTTATTTTAAATGCACATAGTGATATAAGGTGTGTCGTGGAAGCTACATAAGCACAGAGTACCAGCAGTGATATATTAAGTGCCTGGATGGGAGAACATAACATGCAATAATAATCCTACTCAATAAACCACATATTGTACTGATAATTTGCTTCCTATTGCATCTAATTGCATTTTACAGCTTGCTCATTTTACATGCATTATATGTAAAGCTTCATGGTTTATGTGGCTCATAGACAAAACAACTGGTTAACATCAACTTAATCTAGAGCATGTCCCTCTTTTTTAGCCTCTTTCAGTGCCTTGCTTTGGTTTTACAGCCCACACTCTCCCTACTCACTGAAGCTTTTTTTGCTCAGAAAATCTCTGATAAACCCACTGCACAGGATCTGCCCAGCACAAAAATAAAATGACAGTGTTAGCACCTAGCCAGTGACCATACTGGGGCATCTGTAGCACCACATCGAACCAGATATACACATCAGGAACTAAAGGATTCCAAAAAAAAGGATGAAAGGAGAGATATCTTGTACTTTGTACTATATTTATATTATGTACCATGTGAGGTCAGTAGCTATGTCCTTATTAGTCAGAAGTGACCACATCTGGATGAGAGGGTGAAGTGTATGTTCATTAGCATTAGCAATCTTGCTAGCAAACCTCATCGCTGTATGCGTACATCGTACAAACAATTGTTGCGGATTAAAAGACTGATTATGTACTGTGACATGAGCTGTTGCACAAAAGAAGAAATACTATTTTTTTTTTAAACAACTGCATTGTTTTAAAGGGCCCACTAGCTACCAAGACTAAAACTGTTTTTGGGGGCTTATATTAGCTGTAAACAAGTTTATTTCTGCTGTAAAAGTAGACATTTTAACACAGGAGTCCATGTAGACTGAGTCAAGTAGGAGGTCAATGAAAGATTGTGACAAATCTTCACAATTTATTAGCTGAGAATTAATGCCACCAACTTTTAAAAAAATCCTATTTATTTTTTATTCGAATTCCTACTCATTACTGGTGGACAAAGTTATTTTATACACCACAAATTCTGTCACAAAACACATACAGTTAGGTTTGGTTAATAATACTCAAAGAGTCTGATGTACAATCAGATGAGGTTGAATTTGCTGGAACGAATCCATCCAGAGTGACAAATCTGATGCAACCCTCCCAATTATCAGTGCCTCCTTTTCATCCTTTGCATCTCGCACTCAGAGCAGATTAAATTAATGCATAGCGTCGACACCGTCCTCACTCTTCCATCGGAGTAGTTTGTAATTCAGGGCTGCACTTGGCAAATTTGGTGGCACCAACTGTCAGCAAGAGATAACTTAATTTTTTTTGGAAAGTCTAAAGGATTTAATTAGCTGCACTCATGTACTGTGACATAAACTGCACACTTCCTGGACTTAAACCTTCTCTTGTTAGAGCCTGCTGACTGTGTATGAAAAAGCTTCTTCTGTAGGTAGCGTCATTGTTGCTTCATCCATCTCTCTCCGGATGGACGGAGTGCTCATTTGCTGCTGTTGGAGATACTGCTTTGTATTTTCCTCCAAAGCTTTCATGCGTCACTTTCCCCTCACTGAGAAATTTCCTGTCAACAGTGATTCCTGACATCTGAAATAAGTTTTGGCAGAAACGATGAATCTGTAACATCTCAGTCAGGAGTTATGGGATTCTCTTTTCTGCAGCGGCACCAATTCATTTGCGGTTTAGGCTGTTAATAGGGAATTTTTTACATATAAATCTTACCTTATGTGGCCTGTCTTTTTCTACCACAGCAATCATTTTCAGTTCCTAAGAGCAACTGCAAAAGGCCTGAAATGTCAAATGCAAATGCAGCTGTTGAAATATTTGGACTCTTGGTGCCGTCTCGTTTTTTTTTTTTGTCTTTCTTTTATGCTGTCAGTTGGTTTCCAAGCCTCCATCTCACTCTCAGTAGCTGTTTGTCCCCAGGGATTGAACACATCGGTGTCACTCACTTCCATCACCTTTGCTGGGTTGTGTGTGTCGCTGTCACTCTCTGCCTCTCAAAAGCACCTGCAGCACAAAGACCACATTGTGAGTCTCACAATAAGATGTTTAAATTTTGAACGGCTGCTTCTGACTCTGCCTCACACTGAAAGGAAAGCAGCAAAAATATCCACAATATTTAAAGTGGAGTAACCTGCCACAGGTATGCAGAGTAATATGTAAACAGAGCAGATTTAAAAATACCTAATATATTTGCTTGTATCTTCCAACAGTTAGTTTTAGGTTATCATACAGAATCTATGCAAAAGACAACATTTTCGGTGCATTCATCCATCCATTTTCTACACTTTACTCAGGTCTATCTTCCAACCAAATTCGACTTGTTGGCGAATATCAAGATATCCTGAAGCCAAGCAAGAGATATCGTCCATCCAATGCTTCCTGGGTCTGCTCTGAAGTCTCCTTACTGTTGGACATGCCCAAAATGTGTCCAGAAGACCACCTTAGGTGATCCCTGTCAATGTGGAAGAAGAGTGGCTCTACTTGGAATTCCTCCTAAACGATCAAGCTTCTCCTATTTCTAACAAAGGTTTCAGACACCCTTCATAGGGAGCTAATTTCTGCTCTAACCCCAATCTCATTCTTTCAAGATCCAACATCCTGAAAACTGCCAGTCTGGAAAGTTTCCCATGCAGATGATGAAACTTTCAATCTCCATGGAGATTCAAATGGTTTAAAGAATCCAACTCAAATACTAACAGAGTGTCCTTACTGCCCTTGTCACTGGGTGATACTTGAAATCCAATGCAAACATTAAGACAGCACAGGTGGAACTGGATGCTTTTGACTGGAGTCCCCTGAGACCCCAAAATATTTGTATTATTGTATTATAAAAAAGCACTAATCAAAATGAAAATAACAATGATGTGACATCAATAAGAACAAATTTTAAATAAAAGAAAAACACTGGGATGAGGCTTCATTCTAACTAAGAAAAAAACATAAAACTAATGTGTCACGCAATATTCTACATAACATCTGCTTGTGTTTCTTGCCTCATTATGGTAGCCATATGTTTTTGTGGCCCATAATTACTTTGGTAGCTACAAAAATTTGAAGCAGTTCTAAAAATTGAGTTAATGGATCTAATAACCCAGTGCATCAAACTGTTAACAGAGACATGTGGGGCGGTAATAATGTTTTCTATACTACATGAAATTAAATTTTTATCAGGTGCCATTTCTCTCTCAGACATACAGTGAAGTGATTAGACTATAAAAGAGCTGTTACTTTAAAAGGACACATTTCTGCATGCGGGACATAAAGTCAGTTATTATGACATCATCTTTATACCAAGTATGTTTCATATCCAGTCATTCTCCTACTGAAAAAAAAAGATTTCTCATTTCAGTGGAAACACCCAAGGAATAGTGTCTTCCTTAACTTTGAGGGCATAAATGTGTCCTCCCTAATGCACCATAAAAAGAGAGACTGCAGCAGCAGCACATACAGGGGTGTAACCTAATGATCACGTTACTGTGGTTGCCCGCTGGCTCGGTAACAGTCTGGAACATTTTATTTCTTTGGGTAAGTCACTCAGAGGTGTGCTGTACATCAAATGTAAGCTGCGTGCATGAAGAGATCCATCATGAGTGTTGTAGAGACAGAGAGAGAGAGAGAGAAAAAAAACAGAGGATGGATAAAAGGTTATGATGCAAGAGTGGAGTAAAAACAGCCAGACTGTCGTTTCCTTTTCTTAAGCACCTTGAAAGTCTTGGCATGAATATCTGCAGCCTGCATTCTTCATAAACCCTGAACATCCATCTCTGTGACAGCTTGAGTGTGTGTGCTTGTTTACAGCCATCAGCATATGTATATACTGTCTCTGTGGATGTACAATGTGTGTTTGTGTACCTTTTTCCAAGTGTTTGTGGAGGCATGTGCTGTGTATAAAAGTAGTGAAAGTTGTAATTTTCCAGGCTGGCGCATCGATCGTCACCCTCCTAAAGACAGCATTGTCCTCTCGCTCACACACTGTCGGCTCTCCTCTGATAGTTAATGCCTCATTGAAAGCCATTTGCTACCCTGTCCTTAATTGTGGCTAATAATCCAATCACACTCAGTATCAGTGCGCCAAGCACCATTAAGATAAAATGGGGACATCAAGAAAGGGAGGAAGGAAGGAAGGCAGACTAATGACATTTATGAGAAAGCGGGCGCTTGGTTGTAGCTGGAGGTCCTGAGCTTGACTTTTGAGTGGATATCATTGAGATTTAACGGCTATCGAACAGACACTCACGCTTATTACCGACATAAAGTGAACAACTTTCATTCTCCGCCTTGAAAATAATATTATTAGCTATCATAGATCACCCTGCTTTAAACACTAAACTGTGGAGTCTTTATCATGTCGTCTACAGTGTGCCTCCTTTGACAGCACAGCATCTGTGGCAGCATGTTGTGAAACAGCACAAAGCTACAAAGACGTGAAGAGAAATGAGGTGGCCTTGGGGAATTTTCTGGTGAAAGATCTGAGAGACAAACAAATACGAGGTGCTGCAAAGCTGTCTGAAACCTCCAGTATTTTCCTTAAATGCAAACATGGATTGCTGCTCACATCTGTATGGGAATTAAAGTAGTGTTAGCAAGTTATTAGCTTATCGCTTGAAAGCACAAGATCGTACAAAAGCATTATAATTCTGTCCAGAAAGTCACTGGGCTGGCCGAGATATTGTTACAGAAGGTATAATCACATCAGCTTTGTCATTTAATAAGCATAAGGGACTGTGTCAGTAAGTTATGGGTTGTTAGGTTGTGTAGTGCAGCGCTAGGTTAGCCATTTCAGGCAACCTTCAGACTAATCACCTACTGGCTCTACTGAGTGCTGGAGGTCCTGAGTTTAACTCTGAAGGGATATCAATGAGATTTAATCACCAAATCACACTTATTACCAATATAAACTAGATGTATTTAATTTTACACATTAAAATAGTTTTATTAGTCATCTTAGAGCAGCGGTCCCCAACCTTTTTTGCGCCACGGACCGGTTTAATGTCAGACAATATTTTCATGGACCGGCCTTTCAGGCGTCGCTGATAAATACAACAAAATAAAATGATACGACGAAAACAAAAACTATGGTATTTTGTAAATATAATAATAAATGTGAATTCACTGTGTAATTGTGTAACATAATTAGCAGCATCCTCCTGAAATGCGCCAACAACATTGAGAATAACATCCTCCTCTCTGTCCCTTAATGCTTTCGGTCGCTATAGTAACGCGTAAATATTTCTTTCAAAATAAGACACACAACTACAACACGGGAAAAGACCCAGAGAAACTGAGTTAATGATGAAACGCTGAGAACTGTTAATTTCACATCCAAGGCTCAACTCTCGCGGCCCGGTACCAAACGACTCACAGACCGGCCTGGGGGTTGGGGACCGCTGTCATAGATCACCCTATTTCAAATGCTGAACTGGGGATCCTTCTTCTTGTCTTCTCCACAGTTTACATGACAATGTCTGCGGCAGCATGCTGTGAGACATCTCTTTGAGTAATCTGATGTCATTGTGCAGCTGCAGCAGCCACGAAGATATGAAGAGAAAGGAGTTGGACTTGGAGAGTTTGTTTTGGCGGCGACGTGATCGAACACAGAGCTGAGCAAGTACGAAGCGGTTACAAAGCTAGTTGGCACCTCAGTATTTTTTGTGGCTGTTAATGATTTCACTTGATGTATGCACCCCTCTCTCCAAAGCAAATATAGCATTTTAATTAGGTCACTGAGAGTTGACCATGTTGCTATAGAGAATACTTTGATGCCTGACTTAAAACATGTTCAGCGACTTTGTCCAAACACAGGCTGTCTCACACACCCCATAATACAAATGTGGTACCAATGTGCCTGAGAGAGACTGAAGGCCAATTCACCACATTTATTTTTTAACAATTTCTGAGGCCCACTTAGGAAACTTGAACATTCTCCAACCGAATTAGTATGAGCACAAGGCTTCACCCTAACAACAAATGTAGTCCAAATGTACCCCAGCCCGAATACTAATTTGTCATCCACGGGTGAAGGCAACAAAATAATGATTCTTTGGAAGGTATTTGAAAATGTATGTGTGAGTGTGTTTGGGTATCCAAGTCTTGTTCAGGGAAGAATATGACTTCTGTTTGCTTGTCAGTCCTTGGTGTGGAGTACAGCTTGACTAAATTACTCATGAGGTGGATGAGCAATGAGAAGGTGACCCATTTCACTGCTCCACTTCTGCAGCCTTGGGTCTCTTTTGAGTCAGATTCACAGTCATTCAAAGAAAGGGAGATAAGCGACTGAATGAAAAATACTTTTGGTGTGGAACGGGGTGCAACAAGAAATTAAGCAAAGGTCCCTGCAGCTTAATTAACATTTCCTTTTCTGTAAAAAAACAAAAAAACAAAAAAAAAAACCTCTTAAAATAGTAATAGAGTTTTGGTACAGCTTGTTTTAGAATAAATAACTGAAAAAAGGAACAATGTAAAGAATGAAATCTGCTCAACGTCAATGGATTAGCAACTTTTATAACAGCCACCGACTTGAAGTTTGTGCAACTTACAACTTACAATGTGCTGGTGGATTTATGGGAAATGTAATAAAATGCTAGCTATTTAGGCCACTCCATTTCTTAATAATAGCCTGCTAATGAATAACTAGTCTGACAAGTGAATTGGACACAAATGTTTTGGTTAATATGCTTATTATTAAATAATTTTCTTGCCAAACATAATGCATGATAATTATAAAGCTGGACCCAGCAGATAATTAGTTTAGCAATGTTTGGGGTTGCGTTTTGGATTTGGGTGTTGACTATGACCATGATGAGCGAGGTTCACTACATGCTCTTACAGTACTGACTTTAATCATAACCAGACCTAAATCGTCTCCTGTTTTAACCTCCTTTTGACTTCATGGACCATGGACATAGCTTCTGTTTCAGAAACATTAAGCCGGTGCAGAGGTTCGTTGAACCTGCATTTTACTATAGGGCCACCAAAGTCGATAGTTGTGGTTGCAAAAAAGACTCCAAGTCTTTTAGAAGTCTAAGGGAAAACAGCTTTCCAATGACCTCTATAAACACTTTGGAGCCAAATTTATGGGTTCAGTGATTTGTTTGGGTCTTACTGAATGAAAGATTATATCTAAATGTCCATTTTTTTATGCTGTCTATGAGCTGGACTTATTTTCATAAACAGAGGAGTTACCCACTCCCGGCTGTATGACAGAATGCTCTGGCTTTACTTTTCAGATTCATCTATAGAGAACGTCTATACTCAAGACCAACTCTATCACCCCCCAGACCCTCTTTTGGATGAGCATGCTGACACAGAAAAGATGACTGTATGACACATGTTTGTACTCACTAGTACCTCCCAGCTGAACTCGAAAGTCATTCTGACTTCAGGCAATTTCACCGGAAGGAAACACACTTTGAAAGAGCCCACAAAACCAGGACACATTATTTAATAATTCATCCCTTTATATTATTCATAAGTGATAGGTTTTCCTCAATGGATACTGTTGTCTTGTCTTCTAACTGTTCTGTTCTCAGGTGATTTTACGCTGCACGGCAAGCTGTTCAGAGGGGAGGTAGTGACCTAAGTAGGTGGGTCAAACCTTTTTTGTTTTTTCTCTGTATCCAGGCAGAGAACTTAGCAGAATCCCACTCATCATCTCATAATCATCTTTTTATGGTTGCTTTCTTCTAGGACTGTGTGAGATTGACTTGGATGTGTCTTACATTACAGTCACCCATCATCCCGCTTTTATTCCTCTTCCATTAGGGTAAATGTTTAATTCGCCCTTGTCACTGAGTGCGTCTAAGGGACACCCTAAAGTTACAAATACCATCAGTCAAAGTCATCAGAGAGTCAGCTTAAGTGCAGAGGCAGAGTTTCAGGAAGTTTTGACCCAACTTTGATCATTTCAGCTGCTGGTTTTTTGGAGTTTAAAAGGGTAATAAGCAGGTTTTACTACTTCATCATTCTGACATAAATGTTGATTGCACCAGAGAAAAAAAGGACACAATTGTTTAGATGTGTCTTGTAATAGCGTTGCTTCCATTTTATGTTTTATCTGCCACCAGGTACACAATCTCCTGAAAATATAAAATGAAGACTGTGCAGCTAAAGTAATTAAAACAAGAACGGGGGAGCACTTTTATTTCACCTGATAGATAACCAGAAATTTCCTTGGTAGCTGAACTGGTAAATAGAAATGCAAAAACTGTATAACAGCAAAATAAGGTGATATTGTCAGAGGACTCAGTGAAGGCAAAGAGGAAGAATCCCAGAAACTGAGAGGAAAAGAATAGACCCAAGATGACATGAAGCTGAGACGTGAAAGGGTTCAAAAGTGACATTCGGTATTATTTCTGCTCAGTAACCATCCCTGACAACTTAAACCACAGAGGTGAGTGTTCAATTGTCACTTTAAGTAACTCTGTTAAGCAGCCTGAATTCTAGGAGAATTGCATTATATAAAGTTCCAAGTGCTCTGGAGTTTGAGTTACTTCAACATACTGACAAGAGATGGGCACTAACGCGTTAAAAGTAATGAGTGCGACCTTCATGGCAACAGCTGTGTGCAGATCAACAATGGATAATATAACGAGTGCGACAGAGTATGAGCGTGCAGCTTTAAAGCGTGGAAGTACTGACCTTACTTTGAGTTTGATTCCGTAAAAAGTGACAAAAACATTAGCGTCCGCTGTTCACTGTGTGGGAAGAAAACTTCTTTTTGCAGCGAAAAAACCCCTAAACTTCCGAGCAAGCACCGAGTATGCCACCACGGAATGGGAAATTCACAGACAAACTCGTGGATTCTTCCACTGACCGCTGCAGCTTACCTGCACCAGGGCAAACCTCCGCCTGCTATGCAGGCAAAAATAGAGCAACAGGACCGCTGAGTCTTTGATTTTATTTATTTTCTGCTGTGTTTCACTTGCATCTATTTGAAAGAGTGAGTGTGAACACTGCTTGATGCATAAAGTTAAAAGATTAAAACTAATAAAACACGTTTAAAAAAAGAGACTTTTCCATTTGATTACATTTTGTATGACAGATTATGCAGAAAAAGTAGAATTGGGCTGAAAGACCTATCGCTTTATCACCTATTCAGGTTGTACATCGTGTTTTTAAAAAGTAACTAAGTAATTAATTACCTTTGAAAATAAGTAATCAGTAAAGTAACAGGATTACTTTTTTGGAGAAGTAATCAGTAATTAGTTACTGATTACTTTTTTCAAGTAACTTAACCAACACTGCGTGTCACTAGTAAAATAAAAAATAAATTAATAAATAAAATAAACAAGTAAAATAAGGGATTACTACTGGAAAAAAGTAATTAGATTACTGTTACTTCCCCATAAGCAGGCTGCGTTACTAAACCGTGATTTTGTTTGTGAGAGTGTCTCATGACAATGACGTACGTACATAATATGGAGTGCAAGAGAGAGTACAACCATGCAGCGATTAAAGCGTGGAAGTACTGACATTAATTTGAGTTTGATTCCATAAAAAGTAACGAAAATAGTAGCATCCACTGTACACTCTGTGTGGGAAGAAAACTTCTTTCTACAGCAAAAAATTAAACTTCAAATCTGAGCAAGCACCAAGTACACTGCTACGGGAATATGAAATTCACAGAGAAACCCCCAAATCCCCCCACTTAAATGACCACTGCGGCACCAGGCAAACCTCCGCCTGCTAAACAGGTGACAATAGATTTAAGAGTGACAGGACTTAGTGTCACTGAATCTTTCATTTTATTTATTTTTTGCTGTGTTTTACTTGCATCTATTGTGAGTGAGTGTGAACACAAAACGTTATTTCATTTTATATGCTGGAATATGCAGAAAACAGGTTTAAATGTTAAAAAAGCTTCTTCAGTAAAGTACCAGAATTACTTTCTTGGAGAAGTAATCAGTAATTAGTAACTTCTTACCATTTTTAAGTAACTTGACCAACACTGATACTGACAACTTATCAGCCTTATTATCATCATTTCAAAGGTAAATCAGATGGAGAGAGAACGTTGGTCTATAGTTAAATTAGGAGAGGAAAAGGTCACATCCTGAGCTGAGACTGTGACTTACTCATGCTTTAGCTGTCAAATGTTTCTGTTTTTGTAACCTAGGCTGGAACCTTTCCCAGTGCTGGGTGACAGGCGGGGTTCACTCTGGACCATATTTCACAAAAAAAAAAAAACATAAAGAGACAGACATTAACACTTATGGGCAATTTAGTCACCAGTTCATTTAACATGGACTGTGGGAAGAAGCTGAAGTACCAGGAGAGGACATTTAAAGAAAAATACACAGAAAGGCACCAGCTGCCCATCAAATTTGACCCTAGAAACTTCTGGCTGGGACATTAAGCATTAAGGAAACACAGAGGGATACACCTTATTCATTCAGCACTCGTGTTGGAATGGTAACATTACCTGTAAGAGCTCTTTGTATCAGGATTTGACCTGAAAAGGTTGGATTGCTGCATCCACAGCTTTTGCCTATTCAACACAAGTTTAGATGCTAAATTAAACCACATCAACATGCTGGTCAAACCGCACACAGAGGGACAGGGAAAGAACCATGATGAGGACAAAATGTCGAGCCAAAGGCAGTGCAGAGTTAGAGCCAGTCTAGTATCACATGGAAGCTGCTCTCTTCTCCATGTTTAGCCTTTGATCTGGAAACAGTTCATGGCCCAACCAACAATTCAAGCAATGCTTAAAGAAGCAAAGGAAATTCAAATATCAAAGTTCCTCTGGTTGTTGACAAACAAAAGAACAGAGTTTCTTACCTGAGCTCCTCAGCCACTGCAAAAACTTTTGCTTGTGACTGTATTATTAAAATTTAAAACATGCAGTTCAAGAATGAACACTGACCATTTTGTCATGGCCTCAAGAGATACTTACAATCTATTTCTTAGCAGGAAAAATGATTTGATTTGTTAAACCCGTCGAATTGTCGCAGATTCATTTCCTGGGGTCTGAAAAGGTTATGTCGCTTCTCAGCAAATGTGTAGGTAAACAAGAACACAGTCAAAACAACACTTTATCCTCCATCCTACAGTACTTTGGATAGACTTTCTCCAACCTGAAAGACAGGGGGTATAATTATTTGGACAATCTTCCTGATAATAACAGTGTGTTTGCTCCTGGGTACAGACTGAGCCGCTCTCAGGCATCCTGTCCTTCCTCGCAATTCCCACAAACCTCTGTTTATGTCCACATCCAACCTGTTTTTCTGTGAGACGTAAATTACCAGCTGCCACGTGTAATGTATGGCAATTTGCTCCCACATTATCGTGGGCCGCCACAAGGTCAGAAGCACTTCCTGTGGTGCAGCTTACTAACTATTCTTAAAGAGGTCCTGTCACACTCGGACCACTTCTAGTTATTGTTATGCTTAAAAGAAACACTGAAATGTTTTTGACCAAATGGCCTGAAAGATGAATGAATTAACGGAGGCGTAACAGACCTTTAAAAGTAATGATATACATTTGTAGTTGACTGTATAATGGGAATAATGCCATTTACTGTATGTGAGCGGAGTGAGTTTGGAGCCGGTGAAAAAGGGTTGGAGACAAAGGAATGAGAGAGGTTAAAAGGGGAATGAAGGGTTAATTAGAATTTGAACTAAGGATCAAAAAGAGACTGATGATGACTGCAGACTAGGTTTAAGCAGTTATTAACAGTCAGCAGCTGGTTTTTGGACTATCAGTGACCAGCAGGAAAATCTTAACACACTCTCCAACACTGCTGTAAAGTAATTCACCATCATGGACAAATATTTTCAAATTTACAGACTCATAATGGATGTAGACTCAAGATGTGTGGAGTATAAAAGATAGACATAATCATCTTGATATCACATGTTGATTGATTGATTGATGTTGAAGTCATGGTTTGAAGCTTCAAGCTGAGCATTTTTCATTGTTACCATCTTGGTGTTTTGAAACCAGATTTGATGAGAAAGACGGTTCTTATTGAGAAAGCACATGCTGATTGGTTAACAACTCACCAATAAAATTGTTACCGAATGAACATACCTTGAATAACTGACCTCTATGAAACATAGTATGAACAAAATTTAGAAAATGGACCTGATGTTTTATTTAGTATAACCTAGAAAGAGCTGATATACTCACTAGGAAAGTGTTTACTAAGGTCAAGTCAGGGAGCCTTTACACAAAGACCATCGCACATGATTCCCTTCACTTTTCAGAAATGGAAGCTATCTCCTATCTCGAAGCTATCTCTTATACTGTCTGTAGTTACTCCACAAGACTGGATACTCAGCTCTCCTTTCGGTGGAGGACTCAGCTTAGCTGGTTCTGTTCTGGTTATATGTCTATAAAAGAAATTTTAGAAGAATAATAAATTAGCCATAGGTTGCCTTAAATTGCACTATATGAAAAATGATCTTAAAGTTAAAAACAGATCTATATGCAGATCCACATAAAGAAAGAACTGAGTTTAAGTCAATTGTGGAACAGAAACTATAGAAATACATGCCTGTCTCTAATCTGAACCTGGTCCAATTAAGTTCCTGCCTCCTTCTGCTAGTGAAGTAAATAAAGACCTCAACCATCATTTGAATTATTTGAGATTTAAATGATCACTCAAGGAAACATAGACCCAGAATCTTATTTTAGTTATCACTCTGTATGGGTTTAAATGATCTAATAATGATAAAGAGGCTAATAGGGACTGCTGATGCTTGTAGAGATCTTATATATCATAATTATAAATGTGCAGCTTTAGCATCCTGAATGAAACGGGGTGAAAACAAACTTCTCTTCTTGATATTCATTTGTTGCTTTTTTAACACCTACCACAGAAAGACCCAGAGGCTCACTTGGATTTCCCAGGCCAGTCATAATCACCCCATTATCAGAAACAAGGTAAGCCTGATAGCATTAGCTCAGCTTTGCCTTATAAGTGTTTAAGTGTGAACACAAACCCCATTCCTGCTCTCTCAGTTTGCTGACAGGCTGGAATGAGAGTTCTTTTGAAGTGGAGTTAGCTCGTCTCGTGACCTGTCAGGAATGGGGTTTGGTCCAACCGGAGGAAGAAAGACGGGAGATCCTGTTTGATGGGCCCGCCATAAGGGCCAAAACTGGAACCCTTGTTGTTTGTGTTTGTCAGTTTTCAATTCCCCACCCAGGGAGAAGGAACCCTCTGGGCACGGTCAGGTTTCACAGGCAGAATTTAAACACTTCTGCCGGGTAGACGAGGCGCTCTTGCCTCAGTAGTGGCCAATTAGGATCAAGTGTCAGTGCGCTGACATGTGAAGGATGGAATGTGCGAGTGTTTGGTCAAACAAGGTTCGGGAAGCAGAGTCGGTGGTGACAGCCTTTGTCACAGACGTGGAGGAAGGATTTAAAACACATGGCCACTTTGCCGCCAGACAGAAACCTTCACTCTTGCTGCGGCTGATTGGATCATGCAGAAAGCCAGGCTTGTGCTGTTTCTCCGTTTTTTTCTGCCGTAATTGTCATTTTATGCTTTTTCTTCCACCTGTTCCTGTTGATTGAGTCCATAGACAGAGTTATGAGTGCTACTTGTTGCGTTTCACTTGGTCTATTTTGGACAACGTTTCTGCTTATCTTTGACACAAGTAATTTACGTCACATCGACCTTGAGCAAATATAGCTGAACAAGTCTTCACCAGCAGGGTTCAGTACGCTCCTCAGGTTCTATACGCTGTAAAGGCCAGCTTTCTGACTAATGGATATTCAAGCTTCTGAGAGATACAACTCAACACAGCAAGATCACACTTAAATAAGGATTTGTGAAAGTTAGATTCAACTTAATCTACAAATATGGCACCGTTTCATTAAGTAGTAACATTATCCATGAAAAGAAAAAGGCTGCTACAAGTTCTGCAGGGAAACCTGTGGCTTAAGTCATTTATTCCAAGCTTTTTGATGTAAACATATTTCATTTCTTTGCCATGTGATGTGTATGAAGAAGGAAAGAGGAAAGAAGGTTGGATGGAAATGCCCCTTGGCAGCCAGTTAAACCGTGAATGCTAAGATTACAACATGTACTTCAGTACCAACTGTACTGTTCCACGACTGAAAAGCACTGTGTAATGTACTCGTCCATGATTATTACCTGGCATCAAACATGAACTCTGAATGATAAAGTAGAGGTGTTAATCCCACCTACACTCGACAGTATTGCGTTTGATAGAAAAAGAAAAAACACTTCTGTGTAGTAGAGATAAAAAATAGAAAATCTATGAATCATCAGATTATAGATTATTATTATGGCCAACGTTTCACATAACAAGGTCAATGCATTTGCAAGTATCCCTGTGAGCCAAAAGCTCAGGTCTTTTTTTTCTACTCTTGGATCTGTGTGATGTCATAGAGAGGGGACATCCCTAATATGGTTATCTCAGGCACGCACACGCTGTTAATAGAAGGTTTGGCCACTCAGAAGAAAGCTGGGGTAACAGTATATGCAGTCCAAGACAAAGGATGAGTACTTAAAACAGAATAATGATAAGCTCCTCTTGTACAGTCTGATATAAATATGGACATGACATGGTCACCAGTGGCCCCCAGCTTCATCTGCCTTCCTCTATACTTTTATCTTCCCATCCTCTTTTACCTTCCCTCTCTGTTTTGCGTGAATGAGCAGGTCTTGCTGGCTCTGTGAGGTCCTCTTGGAAGTCTGTCCTCCATCCATAAAAGGCCAGCTGTCTGACTGGCATATCTGCTTCCCATCAGCTCATCACCCAGCTTTATTATTTATTCATCCACTCCTGGCCAGATCATCACAGCTTCTCAAAGTGATCCCCTTATGTGTGTCAGCTTGAATCCTGCCCACCACTGTTCCAAGTTACCTGGGAAAATCCTCTGCAATCAAAACTCATCCTGAGGAAAGGATCTCAACTTGCCTGTCCACTCTCCATGCTGAAGGAAATTTCTCTACATGTACACTAACCTCGGCCACTCACCTGGCGCCCAGTTCCTACATCAGGAGCCCTTTCCCTTGATTAATATATCAGATAAACTTGCCTGTGTGCCCCCATTAGTTCGGATATGATAGTGAAAATGAGCAGGTCCACTTTAGACTCATGTGTAAGTGCAGTGCACTTCCTATTCTGCATACTTTTACTTATAATCAGTTTGTATGGGGTTTTTTGGGGTCCATGGTTAAACGTACAAATTTAACCATGGAGAATTTAGAGTGTAATTAAGTCATCAAGCTTTATTTAAAGACATCCCAGGATCCAATAACCAAAACAGATAATGAAATGCCACTTGCTGCATTTATTTACATTGGAGAGGTCATTCCAAGCTCATATAGTGTCAACATTTCTGCTACTGAGGGAGGAGAGAGTTGAGTCAATCCTGCAGCAGAGCTAGGGTTATAGTCGCAAAGAAACATTATAGGTACAAGCAGGAGAAATGAGCTTCATCATCACCCTTGGCTCAGCCTTAGAGATAGGATGAGTAGCTCACTCATTCAGGAGAAGCTCAGAGTAGAGCTGATGCTCCTGCACTCCAAAAGCAGCTGGTTGAGGTGATCAGCAACCATCAAGTATATGTCACGGACACCTCCTAGGCAACATGCTTTGGGCATTTCCAACTACGAGGAGACCCTAAACATGCTGGATAAATGTGTTTCTGAATGCTGCAGGTCTGCCTCACAGGCATGCAAACAACCTACAGGATGCGGATTTGTACAAGCATGCTCATTCAGCGCATATTAATCTCGTGATTTGTACGGTGTTAATGGCAGCATTTCATTATGTGTGGAACATCCTGCCGATGCTCTCGCTGGCCTCTCCTCCTTTGTCCTGGCATGTTTTTCCTCTGTGCTCACACTGGGTGCTGTATCTTTTAATGAGATCAGACTTCATTAAAGAGGGCCCCCTCAGAACCTTCCCCAGGTCTTTCAGCGCCAACGCTTCAATTAGCTCGAGCGGTGAAAGATGGCAGGCAGGGGTTACGAGAGGTGGAAGAATGACAGGAGAAGGAGCAAAGAGAAGGGAGGAGGTGATCCCAGTGAGTTATGAAGAGCATGATTTGAACGAGTCTGTGTCTGTGCAGTTAGTGTACACGGACATTTACAGCATAGAGCTCTGAGTGATCCTGCAGAGGTTTTCCTCTCTTTTGGCACATGAATAAATGCTGTTTCTGAAAGGTTGTCATGGTAACAGCATGAGGAAAAAACGCCTGCCATGTCACTATGGTGATGGATTCCATGAAACCTCTTCCATGTTAAGTGCAAGCACATATGAGTAGAGGTATAATAATATCAAGACTGTGTATACAAGATGTTTGCGGCCGCTGTGAGGTTACTCATGGTTTGTGATCTTCAGTGTTGAAGCATCAGTGTGGCCATGTTCATTACTTAATCACCGCTTGTTTCTGTTGTAGGGAACCTAGTTTTATTTGGCTGGTGTGGAACAAACACCACATAAAGAAAAGCAAACAAATGCAGAAACCATCAAGAAAGCTAGATGTTTCATTGCTGCATGGCCCTCAGCCCGAGTGTGTCATCTGTCAGGAGAAGTTGGCTAATGCTAGCATGGTGCCAGCTGAAGACGACCTTGGAAACCAAACATTCCTCCTGAGAGACACTTGGGCTGCTCTAAAAGCCCACTGGAGCTGAACCAGAAGCAGCAGGGCAGTTTGTTGAACTGTGTGAAAGTGTTTCAGCTGCACTTTCTCATACCTTGCAATGACAAGCACGTGAAAAAAAGGTTCCAGGAGGTGGCTGGGACTAGCTAAAATGTCTCCAAAAGACATTTTTTAAACTCGATGCACTCATCATTTGCATAGTGTTTATTCTGCACTATCTGTACACTTGCCTTGTTGACGAAAAAACATTTCTAGGTGTCTGTTCATACAATTAAAAAAAGAATTGACACTAAGTCAGGCTGAAAAGAAATTACTTAAACAAAAAACACAAATAAGTACAGATTTTTCTATACAATCAGTTATGCCTCTCTCCCCATTCAGTTTTACAGTGTCTGCTCAAATAACTGACCAGAGATGTTACCAACATGGCTGCCACGTGGAAAGACTTCCTATTGTAAGGATTTTGATAAAGCTTAATAATCACAAGGACAGTATACTAGAATTTCACTCCCCAAAACTGGAACTCAGACTTCTGTTAGTACATTAACCGCACAGTAGCCATGTTATTGGTAAAAATGCTCTAAAAAGGTTCCAACAGCACAAATAGGGTCCAGAAGTCAACTTTAGGGACACTAGCTGGCTGAGGAAAACCTACATGACAGCTAGCAGCTACAGCTGTCTTGTGCCACCATTTAACTGTCAGTCAAAGGGGGACACGCCCCTCATAAAGAAAACTTTAAGTCTTAATTAGTGCTGTCAGTGTTAATCTCGTTGAAATGACGTTAACGCCATAACCGCATTAACGCCGCAAATCTCCGCTAGCGAGTTAGCATGGATCGCCCCGTGCGTGGGGCTGCACAGCGCTAACGCATAAACAAGCTAACAGCGCTAACGCGTTGACATTGTGCATCCTCACGCACGGGGTGATCCATGCTAACTCGCTAGCGGAGATTTGCGGCGTTAATGCGGTTATGGCGTTAACGTCATTTTAACAAGATTAATTCTGACAGCACTAGTCTTAATACAATTTAAACAGGTGATTTATAAAAAACATTCATCCCTGTATAGTTTTTATGAAGGGGATAATTAGTTAAAGAGATCAAAACAGTTTTTTGTTTCAGGTTATAAATGTACTTATTTCTGTTGTACATTGCTTTTGCTGGAACCTCTAGTGGGCATTAGGGGTACTATCAGTTTTGGCACTTCATTACCTTACCCACAAAACGTAGATTTTTGTCAAAAGGACAGATATATGAATTATTAAAATTCAGGAAATGTTGGGTGCACAGTTGTAATGTACAAATGGATCATTCAGGCCTTGAAGTGAGAGAAAGTCTTCCTAAGAGCGGTGTGGTGAATCTGAGAGCTGTGGTTTTCAGTGTAGGACAACAAAGATGCTCAAGGTGCTGCATTTCATGTCAGATCCAAACCAAAGAGCCTGGGAGAGGCAAAAAAGCATGTCGTGTCCGTGTTGCTCGTTTGAGAGAGCCGAGCCAGGCAGTACTGATTTTGGCCTCGGGGAAATTGTCCAAACACTGTCAGAACAGGGCCGTCCATTTGAAGCTCTGCTGTTTGGACAAAAGTGTGTTCCATTTTTTAATCCTCTTAATCTTTTCAAAGCTGTGGCTTTCTAAAATGACTTGGCAGGTTTTCCTTATTACAGGAGGGCCTGCTTCAACTTGACTTTGCCAGTTAAAGCAAAACGCTCAGAAATACACAGGGTGAGAGATTGTGTGTGCTGCCAACAGAGTGATGCTGGTATTACAGTAATATGTTTGCAAACCCTGTTATCTCACACTGAAGATAATCTGTTTTAACGCATAATCTGATCAGAAATAGATATTAAACAGACCACAAACGTCAACCCAGTGGACATCATATGGGCATTTAATTTTGTTCTCTATCTACAAATTCTCAGCCAAATCTGTCTCCATCGAATTACATTTATATCCAACCAATTACCATTGAGTAATGCTAACTGATCACTTTATTGGGAACACTGTAAGACTGGCTATGGCCTCTGTTTGCTGATGAGAGACCTGTAATGCCTGCCTTTCAAGGCACGCTAGTATCATGACAGTTATCTTAAGGCACCTGGGACCTGGAACCACTGCAGCCGTTGTGAAAATGACCAGGTGAAAGTAAGTTGAATGACTTTAAGGAGGAGAAAACATTTTCTGATGCCGTTGGACTGATTTTTATGTAATGAAAATTTAGCTTGGACTTTTTAACACATAATGGTTTTAGCCCCCTATCACCCTGAACCAGATAAGTATTTAAGAAAATGGATGTACTTTCACACCCTCAACATTTTAACATCCACCAGCTTACCATCAACCCATCTTTCCCTGACTCTGTGTATTCAAGCACCACCTTAAAATACTTGGAGTAGCATATAACCAGCACCAATCAGGGTTAAACAGAATTCATGGTACCATGTCTGCATTATATACTATTATCATTGTTAACTAAAAAAAAAACTTAAAAGCTAAAAATAGATACTTAACTAAAAACTACACTAGACAATTTTGTAATCTAAAATCAAAAGTAAACTCTGGAAACTGAAACTAAACTAAATGAAAAACCAAAAATAAACATGAAATAAAAATAATAACTAATGAGAAAATACAAACCTAGAACAACTCTGGTCTGCACAGGTCTTTGGCTACACAGAGTGACAGATTTTGTGCAACCAGTACAAATACCGATTAGTTCAAAAGCTAGCAACGGAGTTCATAACAAACAGGAAGCAAGAATCTAAAAATAATAACAATTTAAAAGAAAAAAAGAAGCCTTGAAGAACTTACAACTTCTGCAGAAGTTGTTGTTGTTCCGTATACTGTTTGACTCTAACCTGTGATGCCCTTACAACATGTAAACGATGGTCTCCAAAGATCTGTGTAGAACCTACACAGCCATGCTGCTCCATTCAGGCACAGAAGGCAAGTGTTTAGGTTTGTTTTTAATTTCAACCACATTAGTAGAGCACATCTTTAGAAAGCAAAATATGTCTTTTTTCATACATTTGTAGATTTCTGTTATTTTGTTAAAAGATTAAATCTTTAAAAAGGTTAGCTGCTAATGTAGCCCAAACCCTAACCCCAGATGAAGTGTTGGATGTTGAGATTAATGAATGTTGATTGTTGTGGCTCTAAAATTATTTTTTAATACATTAAATGACCTTACTTTTGACCTGTTTAAAGTTTGAGGAGATATATTTTCAACTATGCCATTTATTGTTGACTTTAAAGAAATTTGAAGTGAATGACCACATGCAGTCTGACTACAGGAGCTGTCCGTTCAGCACCGCAGCACAACACAAAGAGCTGCAGCCTCCTGCCTCTCCGACACTTTATCTGTTTCCCTCAGCGTCCTTCAGCTTCAATATGTACTTTTTCCTGCCTGTTAATGACTTGTAGCAGCTCCAGTCCAGTGTGATATGATTGAAGCAGACAATTAACTACATAATAAGTCAGGGTTTTAAAATATGTTTACAGCACCCCTGTTGGTAATCTCCAAAAGGCTTAGTAAATATCCCACTAAGTTGCTGCATAATGGCTTTTTAAGCTGTCTTTATTGTATAGAAGCACCAGCACTCTGTCATTATGAACTATTTTACTGCTCTGCTGTTTTCTTCCAACATTCAGAGTCATGCCTGCTCAACTTGAGGGGGGATTTTGTCCCTACAGAATCACTTTCCTGCTACTCTGCTTGGACAATACAAACCACTCTCTCTGGACATCACGTCACTTGCAGTTGTATGAAGTGATGCCTCCAAACAAGCCATTTAAATTATGATTAAAAGCAGGATCTTAGACTGAGGACTGGTCATAAATAGCTCCACAAGGAGCACATTTTATGTCTAATGTAAAGGTTTTTTTAATTTGTTTTTTCCCATTAACAGTATTCTTATGGTACGAATCACTAAACAAACATCCCAAGTAAAATTTCCAAGAGAGAGCAGAGAAGAGATGAAGAGACTTGCCTTAACTTCGAGAAATTTCAGGCTGTGGTGCTGCATGGTCCATATAAGGTAGAAAGTTACGCTGACATGAACCAACATTTAGGTGTTGCTTCAGCTGGCCATGCACCAGATTTCTGTAAGCTGGTGTACTGTGCCTCTGCCTCTTTTTTGCCTTTTTTCTGAAATATCAATACAGAAGCTCAGAGATTATACAGAGGGAGATGCTGCAACAACGTGAAAGGATGAAATTTTCTGAAAAAACAACAACTTTGAAATAAACATTCAGCAGTGTCTTTGCTTCCAGTTTTGACTTCTTCTCTTCCTATATCAGCGCTAATGTGAGGGGTTTATCTGAGTGGCTGCCTTCATTTCAAGTGTCTAAGATCACCATGATACGGATGAATCTGCACAGACTCAATGATGCCCTTTGTTTGCAGTTACGGTGTATCTGGTCAGATCACAATTTACAGACAGCAACCTGAAAACAGTGGCAGGGCTGGAAGCTGTCTGGTCATTCCCAAGAAGAGGACCGTGAACCTGAGATCAGCCAATTTTAAATCAGGTAGGCTTTAGACGTTTATAGACCTGCTCTCAGAACTTGAATAAAACTCCTGCTAAACTGGCGCGACCCTACAGGTTCTATTTTGAAAGTGAATATCCATCTGTGCTAAAATGTTTTCCAGGTTCTTCCATGACCACATGAACCTTGATTTTTGTTTGAGGGAGAACTCAACCGAACCCAAATTTTTTCCCAAATTAAACAGAGCTGACTTGGAAGGCAGTCCTGAACAAAAACACCTTTTCTCTCTTTCTATTTTCAGTCACACTGCCAGATGGCCTTCTATATTTTCTGTCTGTACTCTTTTGAAAAGCTCCTGGCCGAGTCTCAGCACTCAAAGCACATTCCAAACATCACCGAGTCCAATTTATGCTTGAGGAGAAGATTCCTACTATTGCACGTGTGGAGTTCATCCTTGCATTTCTCCAACTGGTCTCTATCAAATATTAATATTTCTGTGAGTGCAGAGTAAATGTGGATTATAAAAAGAAAGGGCAACGGGACTTAGGAAATGTGCTCGAGACGAGAGCTCGGAGAAATGCACACACTAATCGAAAGACCTCGGGTCAACGCAAATATCTCGGAGAAAATGAGAATTTCATTTCGGGGCGTTTTTATGAAGCCCTGCTCACTCAAACTATAAAAAGATCTACCTCAAAGCATCATGGGAAACTCACAGTAAGCAATACAGCTGGTTCCAGGTTGGGGTGGAGGCGTTTTTGAGTGAAAGTCAAAACCAAACTTCACTCTGTCTCCTTCTTTATTGGTTTCTTGTTGTCATTACTATTTCATTGTCAGTGATGGGAAGTTCAAGGTGGTCAGTCAACACAGCAAATGGCCAGAAATTTGGACTGAAAGTGCAGTCACATTCATGAAGCAACCTTCATAAAACTTTAAGCATTCCTTACAGAGTTTGGAACTGAATATGAGTAAAAACTGAGTAAATGCACGGCCATCAGTCCGACATCACCTGAGATAAATATAACCCCTGAAATAAGGACGAGCAGTGATGGATGATGACATTCCAGGAAGTTTACTCTGTCTATTGAAACTCTAATGTTTGAAACTGTTACTATAAAAACATTCAAATCGGATTTGCATTACTCATTCACAGTAACAGCCAACCTGATTGCTCTCACCTTGGGTCGTGCTGTTCATTTGTCCGTTTTGTGCAGCCGGTGATAAGCTCAACCCGTTCATTTTAAAAAAAGAAAAAAACAGCTTGAGCTGTTTACATCTGGCTATCTGTGAGGCAGGTGTGCACGGACTCTTTGACTTTGTAAGCTATCCTCAAACACAGAGGGGATTACCTCTACTCTATTCTTCCAGTGCCAAAGGTGCATCCCGCCGAGGGGGGGGATGGGGGGATATATTTTACACAGGTTCACCATTGCAGGATGGACAGATAAGGAGTTGTGACCCGATCAGATATGGAAATGTTGGACATGTGCTGACGCTGTAGCTGACAAGAGAGGCAGGTCTGTGACTGACAGGAAGAGACAAGTAGAGGGAGAAAATAGAAAACAAATGGTCTACAAATGGTTACTTAATCCCGAAACCTGAATTACAACGAACTGGACTTATTCTGCTCATTTCCAGCTCTAGATTTTTCATCTTAAACCCTACAACAGTAGCTTTCCATGATTCCCAGTTCAAAATCATCAGCTTTTCTGTCAGATTTGATTCTATAAATGCAGTTTCTATGTCCTGGTGATTACTGAAATTAAAGTTGATTTTGAAGCACCAGGACTCCACTACAGGCTCAACTTCCTGAGTTTCCTTCTAAAAAATGGCCCACAGTGGCTACATAATAGTTATAGTAATAGCTGCCCGAGTCAGAACTGAACAGAATTGTACTTAATCAGATAAAATTGTGTAGATAAGAGTGGGTAATGTCTGCTCATTTCTGGTGCCTTCATTCTTGGACTTTATAATAGCTTTGCATGATGCACAACTCAAAATCATCCTTCTTTATCTCATACTAGACCTTGATGCAGCGCCGTTCTCAGTCTGAAACAAGCCGTTGGAGCTCCTCCCCCTCTTTTAATTGTCTCCATTGACCTGATGCAGAGCAGGGTGTGGCTGTGGTCACTGTTAGGTCAGGTCAGGTCAGGGTTAGCAGCCATCTGTCTTAGTTTAAACCAATGACAGGTTTAAACTAATAATGTTCTTTAGTATGAAGCACCAAATTCAACCATTTTGCTGGAAAGCAACCATAATGGCGCTTTTAAAATCTGCTTATATATTACAGAAAGAAGACTGCTAAACCTACAAAGAGCAGCAACAGCACAGGTCAGCTGATAAAAGAGCTCTTTTTAAAAAACACAAGTTTCTTGTCCACAAAGGAAAACCAGATCAAGAACGATGTAGCAGCTCATCTGGGTTACGATCCATGAACACTGATGTTACCACCTGTAACACAAAGACATCAAATATGACCATGAGTTTGATGACAGTTTGGGGAAGACCCATCAGGTGATCATTTTGGGCATGATTGGTTAAATTCTGAACAATACTGTAGGATGAGTTGCGATCTTGTGAACTGTGGACATAAGAATGCCTCATCAGTCCTTCTGTCGGATGAGTTAAACATTTCCCTGGGGCTCATAACATAAATCTGACTCTGCACTAAAAGTTCCCACACCTACTAAATCCTACTGTAACATGTTAGCATAAGACTTTAGCTGTTAAAGTCCATGGTGTTGAAATATATTAAAACAACTTAATTTATCATTTATGTAATGAAGGCTCAGTGATTTGAGATCCTATGGTTTCTTACAGTTTAATAAGTCAAAAAAACAAATTACAGTGGCGATCACATTGTTTGGATCTTCACTGTTAACCAAGAAGCTGACAAACTGGGCTCTTTCACTCCTAAAACAGAGGCTAAAAACTTTGACAAATAAATAAATTAATTTCAGAAATATGAAATTTAAGAAAGCCAAGGTCAAGAGCAGCTTCTTCCACCTCAGAGCAATCTCCAGAGTTTTTTTTTTTTTTTTTGGTAAACAATGAGATATTGCAAGGATTATGTACCGCCTTATGTAAACGCTTGACTATGAATCAGTTTACTTTATTTCCCATGGTGCTTCCATCATGTAAATATCCCACATTTAGCCACACAGACTAATTTTCATCTACAGTCAATGCAAGCAGCAAGAATTTATACACAGCACAGAGGCAAAAGCATATGTGCATAGATCAGAGTCAGAAGCATCCAAATGATGAAAAGATATAACCATAGAACAACATTAAACTTGCGCACAAACACAAGCAGTGAAATAAAGATTAGTAGTAAAACCAGACTTCATATTAAGACATGTTTGATTATCCTGTAATTTGTGGATCTGGAGAAAGCGTTAAAAAGATTTTCTGTGGGCATAATGCGCTGCTGAAGGGAAATAAATTGAAATAACTCATGCACAAGATGAAACTAATTAATAATGTTTAATTCCTGGAAGGTAGGTTCATGTTACTTGTAGAAGCTAAAGGACTCTAATCATGCATATAAAGCTGCATTCTTTCTGCAAAGCAACATTTAGGAAATAAAATGCCTATTTATGAATCTAAAAAGGTCTCAGAGAACTTTCGAGCCTTGAGAGAAACATGTGGTCTCCTGCAGGTGATCAATTACAAGGACGTGCAGTTTGCACTGTGTTTCAACAAACTCTGACTGTAAAGATGACGGATGAACTCTGACCTTTATTCACTGTATTCATTCAGCTTGGGTCCAAGGTTTACAGCAGCATGCTTTCGGAGGTTGAGATATGGCAGTTGGGAGTTTATAGCTATGTGTACATCCATGAATAAGCACTTGACACAGAGGAAGAGACAAACCAGGAGAAGAAGAAGAAAAAAAAAAAGGCCCAGCCAGCGCACAGAGGGGCACCCGGAGGCATGAATCATCCCAGCTGACAAGGAGACAAAGGTCTGAAACATGTAATAACTCAACTCTAACTGTGAATCTGTCACCACAGTTTGAATGTTGAATTTTATACCAGGAACTATGTGAGGAGAGAGAGATATGCAACATTCACCCACTTAGATGAAGGGCACCTCTGTGGAAAGAGGGATGGGGAGATGCGGTCTCTGTGGGATGGAGGGGTATTTGTCAGCGATGACGTCCTGGTCAAAATAATTTCAAGCTGATGCAGCTGGAGGAGACATGAGGGTGAGAGAGAGAGAGAGAGAGAGAGAGAGAGAGAGAGAGAGAGAGAGAGAGAGAGAGAGAGAGAAACAGCAACAGCAAGGGAGGAGAAAAACTGAGGAACAGGAAAAAAAAAATCAGGTGAGGAGAGCGATTCTTACCTCAGCTTGTAACACGCCACGAGACTACGCTGCGGTGAAGGTTTCCCATTCTATTAACAGCATCAAAGACATTCTGTGCTCTCTCTCTCTCTGTGTGTGTGTGTGTGTGTGTGTGTGTGTGTGTGTGTGTGTGTGTGTGTGTGTGTGTGTGTGTGTGTGTGTGTGTGTGTGTGTGTGTTTTGCCTGCAAACACATCAGATTCAAACTGAATTCCCTTGTGGGCAAAATGAATCTCTGTGTGGATTTGTATAAGAGCACATGAACTCGTGGCTGTCCTTGCACATGTCAGCATGAACACTGCTCTGTTAAAATACAAATGCGTGCACAAGCACACACACACACACACACACAGCCCTTGGCAGAAAGTAACCCGGAGGCCTGAATCAGTCAGGAAAGGCAGAGAATTCCCGATTCTGTCGCCTGATACAACACGCTGTGACCTTGAGAGCAGAGAGCAACACAGACGGCTCAGATGTTCATGCCTTATCTCACATGAGGTTTCACTGATCCATCACCGCAAAGGATTTTGAAAGCTTTTGTGCCCAAGGAGGAGGAGGGTCAAGGTATTTTCTTTACACCTTCGAGCAAGTGTGGGGTTGAATGAATGAAAGTAGGACTTTTATTTATTTATGTTTCATTTCAATAATGATTCTCCATCCACCTATTTTCTGCTTCATGCTCCTCTGTATTGTCGCAGGAGATTGGGTAGCACAAGACACTACGTCCTGAGCTAGTTCCCCCTGCTCCTGCGCGATATTCTAAGGGGGTTCCAAGGTCAGGTTGGATGTTATACACCCTCTGGTGAGTTCTATGTCTGCCTTGGGGTCTTGTCCCAGTTGGATGTACCAGGAAAAAGGAAACTGGGGAGATGCAGATCAGATATCCAAACCACCTGAACTGACTCTCTTCTCATTGGAAATATGGAGGAAGTGGTGGATGAGTACACTTCAGAGGTTCAAACCTCTTATACCTGGTTGAAATAAATTTCAGTTGCTTTCAGTGAGTATTTTAGTTTAAATCTGATATAAAATTATGAAGGAAACTAACACTGACCTATCAAAAGGCTCTGGAAACTTTATCATTTGACTCTACAAGAGTAGCTTTGCATGATTCACAGTTCAAAACAATCCTTTATCTTTTTCTGGGCTTTGATGCCACCCCTCAGTTCATCCACTTTATGGAAAAAGAGCTCCACCCTCTTTTAGGTAAACATCTTCTGATAGGCTGACCAAGCAAAAAGTTCAAACAGTAGATCGTGGAGCGTCCCTGTGATATCCCTATTATTGCCTCAAAAACTCAGACACCCAAGAATATATAAAGCTGATGGGATTTTAGAGCTGACAGGGATTACTCCTCTACACTGACATCTGAAACTCAGGCGAACGTCCACCAGTGGAACATGATAAAAGCAAGTTAAAGCAGAATTTTAGTGAAAAATTGATTCCAACCTTAATATAAGCTGATTAATAGGTTTATTAATGTTGATAGCAACCAAATTTATTGTTCTGATTACTTCAGGATCCTGGATTCACTCACTACTCTGTGCTTTTTAGTAAGGCTGGAAAAATGCTTTATAAATGCCTGTTTGTTCCATTCCTTGTATTTGCTGAAGTCTAATTGAACAACTTTGATCGAGTGCAGGGCTTCGTAATCTGAAAAACAAATCCTCGAACTTCCTCTCTCTGCAGAGCATCATTTGTCTGTATTTTCTTACAGATTTCCTTGCAAACATACTGCTCTGAGCTTTACTGGCATCTCAGAGTGACCTTGAGACAGAAGGAAAACGTGTCAGAGGTGCTTCAGCACAACCTAATTCTCTGTGTAAACAGCGGCAGATAAACAGCCCCGGGGGGATGCTCGGTGTCAATTCTGAGACTGCCTTTTTCTCTCAGCCTTTTTCCCTCCTCCCCATCACTCCGTCTGTCTTTCATGCCCCCCTTTCTGTCTCTCTGACAGTGATATCATTGTTTGAACCCCCGTGACAGTGACTGATATCGGAGAAGGTGAAAATGTTAAACAGATGTACCTCCTGACCTTTTCCTTTTCTGCACAACTGGTGTCTATTTGTTTTGCTGGGACTGATATCGATGCTTTGAAATTTTTTGAGGTTGAGAAAAAATCCATCGGTGTTAAGGAGAAACGGGGCGAGGACATTTATTCAAAAAACAAATCTCATATAGTAACACTTCTACCTGTGATTATCCTTATAAGAAATGTCTGCAGCTGAGAACTGGAGTCATACGTGGAGGATATTTATGATGCTCCTCCTGTGACTGAGGGGGAAAGATGCCGCGGTGCTGACAGACAGAATGAAATTATTAAATGCAGCCCGAGCTCAGGAGGCCTTTGGCTGAACAGCACACATCTATCACAAACAGTAATCGCTGGACAAGTATCATTTACAATAAAATAAATTGCCTTCACTCCGATCTTGGCAGGCCCCGGTTTAGATTTGGTTTAGTGGTTATGGAACTTAAATCGCTTATGACAGCAGAAGTGCCACCGCTGGCATGTTTCCCTGCATACAGAGAGGTGGCTGAAGCAGGGGCATCGTTTGTGTGTCTGCATGCATGTGGATGAGTCAACATGTATAGTGTATTTGCCTGTTAAAAGTCCATTTTCTTTGTAGAAGCTGTAAGTCACTGCTCTGCTCATGGATCCCACCCCCTCCGCCTGCTCTTTTATGAGTCGTGGACCATCAGCAGCAGATCTGAAGCCGCTCTGAAGAGAAACGCCCATTCAGTCTCCCCAAATGCCTGAAAAGCTGACAGCGCTTTCGTGGCTCTCTGAGTGATGAATATGAACTTTCTGAACCCATCCTGCCTCAACAATCTTTGTGGATCCTGCTTTTCACACCAGACGTATTTTTAAAAGCGCCTAAAAACAGTGTGGATTTTTTTTCAGATCTGCTGTGTTCAGGCCCAACGACTCAAAAAAAGATCAAATATCAGACTTCACACAGCTTTGTGCAATTTTGGTCCTTTGAAGAAACCTTCGGACTGACCTATGTATATTTTTCCATTAAAATGTGATCACATCTCCACAGTTTCTCTGACTAAATGATCATGTTTGTTTTTGAACTCTGAAACAACCAAGCAGCAACATCCAGGACTATTAGTGCCAAAAGCTGTGAGTCCAGCAGTGAGTCAGTCTGCATAGACTCCTAACTTTACAGCAGGAAAAAAAAAAAACATGTTTACATGCACAAAACAAACAAACAAACAAAGAAAAACCTGATTTGGTCTCTATAGCTAATTTCATAATATTAAACTTTAGGGGTGTGGCCTAATTGACTAACAGGTGGATGGTGACACAAGTGGCTGTACCTGCTAGCTGGCTGCTAGGCTTCACCTCAGCTAACAGGAATCCCTAAACTTGACTTTCTGGGAACATGATTGTGCTGTTGGAGCAATTTTCTGAACACGTGGTCCTTGAAGTCTGAGCTCCAGTTTTGGAGAGTAAAATTAAATGATTTTATTTGAATGCATTCATGTGTGTAATATTTCTGTGACTTTTCCCTCTTTCATACATTAGTAGCTTGGTAGCCCAGCTGTTTGGCCTTAGCTTAGCCTCTTCACAAATATAGTCACTCTAAAAAAAAAACAAAACCCAAAACTAAGATGGTGATGGAATTAAGATGAGATCATCTGATAAATATTGATAAATACAATCAAAGATTTGACATCTCTACACTTCAGGTGGAGGGTGTATGAAAAACCCCTGGATGAGCTCTGGTCCAGTTAACTCTGACTTCTTGTTTTGGTTTTATGGACATTTAGCCAAATCTTCTCATGTTTCTATATATTGAGGAGAAGCATGGTACAAAGTCATTATGTAAGAAATAGTATTTTATGGGTTTTTTTCATGACTTTATCATTAGTAGGATGAACCACCATTGTACTAGACATACAGTCCAAGCACACAGTCCGCCTGTGTCTGCAGGACGTGTGTCTCGAGCGGATAAAGTTGAGGGTTATTGCTGTTGTTGTGGAGTTACATTTCAAATTGCTTCTTTGTTCTGTTTTTTTTCCGCTGCAGTGGAGGGGGGGAGGCGGTGGAGGTGAAAGTGAGGCTGCGGAGACGTTTAGGTGATGGAAGAGTTGGTTCTTTTTGTTGTTTTTCCTTCCCCCGCTCTTTCCTCTGTCTGCAGTATCGCTTCAGATCTCAGTAGGGGATGCCAAAAAGGCAATCTTTTCCTTCCCGCCTCTGAAAAGCAATTCGGATATTACAGTGCTACTTCATGTTGTATATCTGTATGTGCAGCTGTGAAAGTTCACATCAAAATTTCACAGGTATTTTTGACATTTCTACAGAGTGCAGCACTATAATATGTTTCTAAATGACTAACCACCGTGATAAGTCAAAAAAATAAACTTGGAAGGTTCATTGAGCCAAAACTCTTGTGAGAATTTAATTTTTTTATTACACCTGATTTATTTATCACACCACAGAGAGCTCCTTATTATAACGAGCATTGTTCAGATCATTCATTCAGATTCTAGTCATTATAATTTGCCTGCAGGAAATCTGAATATAAATTTCAAAAAAATCAAAAGCCAGAAGTTCCTAATTTTTCTTCTTTGTGTGTGCAAAGTACCATCACCATTCCCGGCCCGTCTGTGGGCTGAATTATTAAACTCACTGAGACAACAGTCTTTGGGCTGAGCTCAGTGTGTGCACCATCAAATCTGGATGAGAATTAAATAAACTTAAACCAACGAATATTTAAACTAGTGGTGTCAAACACAGGGGACTTGGAAGGTTGGGTGGGTGGGGTGAAACCACACCGGATAGCTATAGAAAATGTGAACACTGCATGCCCTGGTGTACTCCCCCAAAATAACTAATAAATAACAAACACACCTAAATTTCTGTTGGAGATACAACATTCTTTTCCTGACATTAATGGAATATGTGTTTAAGGCAACTTCTTATTGGTTGCCATTTATAAACAACAGGCGATTGAAATTTTGTGCCAAAGTCCAGAAGTGTGTACCTAAGGCCATGTCCACATTAATATGTTTTCGTTTGAAAATGCATCTTTTTTTTCTCCATTTTGGCCTTCTGTCCACACTGAGATGGAAAACTGAGCTTTTTGAAAAAACTCTCTGTGGTGGGGCGTGGTCTGTGGTGCCATGCAGATGCACCTGCATGGCATCCGCAACCACGCCTGCCGAGTTAAAGACACGGGGATTCAGGGTTGTTGGTGTGTGTGGTGGCAAGGAGTCTGTGTGGCCTGCAGCCAAGAGCTGCAGTCGCACTGTGTGAATAAAGTTGGCTTTCAAATTAAACCTCTGGACCTGTCATGCGTCATCTTTGCCACACTCTCCAAAGTGGATGAATCTGAAAACGTTGTTTCGCGTTGCAGTGTGGACTGCGAAAACAGAGGCTTTTGAAGATGATTACGCATTTTAGTCATATGATGCAGTCATGTGACCAATTCATTCAACTAAGGTGGCGGACGGCATTGTACGGCAGTTTTGTTTGCTTTCAGTTTTGACAGCCCTATTAAAGATTAAGATCATTTTGTACATGATCCAGATAAAACTCGGCACTTTTCTTCGACATTTTGCCGCAACGTTTCGAAGAGCCGGAAAGTAAACGACTGGCCGACGGAAATGACACAGGTCGAATGGTCTTACATTTCACGCATGCCCAGTGCAGGACGGTAGTGTTTTCAGTGTGGATGAAAACGACTGAAAACGATAGTGTGGACGCGGAGCATTTTTAGACGAAAAAGCCGTTCTCAAATTTATCCGGATTAGTGTAGACATCATATGGAATCATGAGTAGAAGAAATTGTGTAAAACTGAGTATTCAGAGCAGTCTGCAGCCTGAGCTTTTAGCTCATGGGGATCTCTGTATATACACTGAACTTATTATTAAAATTCTAACCGTGTTTTATACGATCATCTATGACTGCACGGAAGAGAAAATGGCCTTCAGTTCCCTTCACCCACACCTTCAGTAAACACATTCCTGATGGCTTTATGGTCTCATCTGCTAGTTTCCGGCCTTACTGAATACAACATTATTACAGCCTCTGCTCTCTAGAAGGAAGGAGAGTGACATTATTCAATCACATGGAGAAAGCTGAGCCACAGTTAATGGTTTTTAATGGGTTATTCTTCCTAAATAACATGAAAAAGCACAAGAGAAGCTGCAGAAGTCAGGGAGGAGGGAGCTACTTTACCCTAAAGAAACAAAAAAAACACAAGAAGATGGAGACGCAATGGAAGCAACTCTAATCGAATTCAAATAAAAATAAAATAAACATTGACTTCACGATTTCCCTTTCAAATAAATCAAGTTGATTCACACACACACACACACACGCACACACACACACACACACACACACACACACACACACACACAAAACAAAAGCTAAACCAAAAAGAATAATTTGTTTCCCTCAGGTTATATTACTCGTCTTTGTAAGCATTTTGATTTGACTATTTAAAAAAAAAAAAGACGTAACATAATTTCCCTTTTCTATTTATTTGAGTTTTCAGCAGTCACTGCAAGGTGCTTTACATCGATTGGTACAAACCCCACGATAATAGAGAGAAAACCCAAACAAACCTGTGAGCAACCATTTGGTGACAGTGGGAGGGAAAAACTCCCTTTTAAGAGGAAGAAACCTCCAGCAGGACCAGGATCAGGGAGGACCAGCGATCTTTCCCGACCAGCTGGGGGTGAGGGAAAGAAGGCAGGACAAAGAAGAGAAGAAAAAGAGTGGCAGAGATGAATAATAATGATGCAAAGTGGAGAAAACTAAGATGATCAGCTCTGTTAACATTAAGGTTAATAAGTGTGGGTACAAAATAAATATTTAATTGGTGAGCAATCATCAGTCCATCACAATCGTACTGTGGCATTTGCTGGGATGATGCTGATTGGCTCTAAGGCATGTCCCAAAGGCTGCATGCATGAACATCTAATCAGAATCCTAATTTTCACAGAAATTTTCAGCTTCCGTTTAGATGGAAGCTGAAAATCACTGTGAGTCCCTCCTGATATTCATGAACTGCTTATTGTCTTCATTTCATCAACCCTGTATGCTTCACGCATACCAAGTTGAGCACGTCTCCAATACTGCAACGAAAATGACTTTACACATGCTGTAAGAAGTTCATTTGTTCTGTGATGTCTTTCTAATTCCAGCTCCCTCCGGAGTTCAACATGCCAGCACACTGCAGCATATGTGGTGTAGATCACTTTTTTTTTTTTTTCTTCAATCAAGGCCACGACAGAGCTGCTAAACATTAAAATTACTTCCAACAGCCTCCATGTAAAGATCAGTGTTTAGAATAACTGAACGGGTTCAATGCCATACTGGGAATGAGGATGTGTGTGATGCTATAATGTTGACATCAATTTGGAGCATATTTTATAGGCAGTGAATGCTACGTATAACAAATAGCCTTCCATTTGTGTGTAACGCACAATTGTTACTTCCCATTTGCAGTTAAATGTGCAAGCTCTCGCGTACTCATGCCCGTCTTGAAAGTATCATGTATGTTATGATTAAAGTGCCAAATGTAACTTGACAAAAAAAATTATCTCACATTGCAAGTCGCAGCTTTCTTGTTGGAAATTTCCTGAAACGAGGCCCTGGAGAAAGAAAAAAAAATTAATTTTTTTTCTTTTAAACTGAATCTCAAACGGTCCGACTCAGCATGAGTTCAGAAGCCGCAGAGAGCAGCAGGCGAGCCAGCTGTCAATCACAGCTGCCAACAAAGACATCAAAGAGTCCTATAAGCCTTCAAATCTCATTACCAGAACAATAATTTCCAAACAGACCACCAGCACACACACACACCATAATGACTCATTTAAAGAATTACTGACTTCACTTCGAGAGATGTGAGCTAAGGACTTCAGCTTTGGCTTAAAGTCCTGGTACTGGACACTCTAATGCAAAATCCACAAAGATTTTAACAGAATGCTGGACTTTGAACACATGCACAGATTATGATCTTTCCTGAATTTCATACAATATACCTGGATACAAGCAGTCACGACATGCACAAATTCATTGATTTTAACAATTCAAAAGAACTTATTGACTTTTTATACATGTACTATACTTGTGACCAGAGTATGAATAATTGAAATTCAGACGCTACGAGCTGGTGGCCTTCCGTCAGGAAACATAAATGAAAATATACCAAAGTAATACGATCTCTCTCCTTTAATCTCACAAGTGCCTTCATAAAGCTACTTGCCTGTTTGTTAATCTGTGCATCCAGCCCTTATATTACTGCCGTCTAGTGGTTGCAGTTGGCTATTATCACTGAATGCTGCGCTTATTTCAATCTCATAGCAAAACGTAGTTGCCTCCGTCTCTGAGGGTGTGTCCCTCTACTATTAACAAGAAATGGAAGTGGGCAAGTCAAAACGCTAGCAGGTTTTTTCTGGTGGTCTGCGCGTCATAACTAGTGAGTTTCTTCTTGTTAACCACCATTGGCCAACATGTGTGATGTAGAGTAGATGGAGCTCTGACAATGATCTCTGATATCATGAAGGCTTCTGTTCATGGAATCTTTTTCCCCTCATCTTTATACATTTTATCAAAATTAAGAGGTTTGCGCATACCTCTGAGCATACCTGAGCTGAAAGTTAGTCACCCAGATTATCATTACATGTGTCTAGTATGTAAGATATTGACATCCAACATGCTTTCTGCCGCAACAGAGAAGATTATAAGTAGCAGATCTGCAGATGTTTGAGATGCAAACACGGTTTTACTCACTGGGTTTTATCATATTTAGTTTAACATAATTCAAAGTTTGAACAACCCGTATCTTATTCAGGAAAAATCCCCCCCCCCACAAAAAAAAAAAAAAACCCCAGACTCCTCTCTCAGTTGAGTACCAAAGACTGAATCCCTGCAGGTAGGAAGTGATTTCTCTTGTTTCTGTATCATCTCTAACTTTCAGACCTTAAAATAAAATAGAATAAAACTCTAAAGAAATGTAATAGCCTAAAATAAAAATAAAAACTAAAATCCATCAAAACTGACCATTTGAGACGGCATAAGGATCTGCAGATACACCAACTCATCTGATTGCTTTATGGCTGAATGCACATCAGCAGCGCCATTGACGTGTTTGTTACTGATGCGCAAATGACGTCCCACAGAGACCGAGATTGTGACAGCTTCCTCTGAATCATTCAGGCACTATTAGATAGACGGATGATAGATAGATAACAATCCTCCTGCTCGCTACAGAAAGGAGGAGAAAGCGAGGGGTGGCGGCTGGGTAAATAACTAAATTATAATTGTTGTTGGTTTGTGTGTTTGGAGTGGCTGTGTTGATTTGTTATGTGTGTTATGTGTGTGTGTTTGCATGTGCGTGTATGTGTTGAGGGGTAAAACAGTCTCAGCAGGCAATCATCATCATCATCATCATCATCATCTGTAAAGACTTGAAGGTGCAAATAAAAAAAACAAAAAAAAAAAACAATGAAACAAACTCAGGACTGCGTGGAACAAATGCTTCAATCATTCAGCCTATAGGCACAAAATTACATTCAGCTGATAAGCTCTAATGAGCGGAGAGCTATCTGAAGGCCAGCTTCCGATGCAAATGACATTACCACTCAACGGAAGCATCGTGGTAGAGCCTGCAGCTCCACAGCAATCAATCCAGCATCTCTGAGTGTAATACTGGGGGATTTTCAGATACTGAACAGAAGTGATCGGCTCCACCGAGAAAAAATTTCAATAGCTAATGATGATAACGTGACTTAGATCCTGTCAGAGAAGCAATTAAAAGGTTTTACCCTCTTCGTATGTACTGTAACATCCTGTCTCAGAGTGATGCTGAAAAACTGCATTGCATGTATTAAAACTGCATTGCATTCAGCTGATCCAAAATGCTCTAGTTGAACTACTGACAGGGATAAAAAAAGACACACCACTACTATATTAGCTTTGCATTATTATTTAGATCAAATCTCTCTCACAAAGGAGATCTGGCCACAGTAGCAGCCATATAGATAAAAAATATACCAGTTCTGTTTCCTGCAGGTGGTCAGTGATGGCCCACCCACCAAATCATAAAGTGGAAATCATAAAGAGTTTTGGTTTATAAAGTTAGCATTTGAATCACTTTATACGACGCACTACATTCACCAATTCATACAAGCAAATTTTTTGTATGCATCCTAACATCAGAGCACAACTTGGGGTCAGTCTGTTGCCCAAGGAAATTTTGCATACAATTGGAGCCAGCAATTGAAACACCAACCTTCAGATTAGCAAATGACCTGATCTAGATCTTGAGCTACAGCCACACCAGTGCAGCTATTCCTGTTTTTGTATTGCTCCAATTCCAGCCTCGTATTTCCAGATCCAAGGTTAGTTAAGAGTGGTCAAGGTTTGGTGCTTATAGCTTCACAGGGTTAAAAACGTCCTCATATAGAAAGTCCTAAATAATCAGGTCCCATACCCTTGTATCTTAAAGACCTCATAGTATCGTATTATCCCAACACAACGCTTCACTCTCAGGCTGCAGGCTTACTTGTGGTTCCTGGAGTAAGCAAAAGCAGAATTGGAGGCAGTGAACAGGAGCGTCTATTTCCCGGAGACATGCAGATTGATTTCTGGTGTACGCTGGATTTAAGACAGTGTTCTGCCAAAAGAAATGGACAAAATCTTATGATCAGGAAATTTATAGTGGACTACAAGGAGAGAGCGCAAATGAAAATAAACGAATGTGTGAAATACTACAAGACTCTACAAGTGACTGAGGTGTTTTATAGGACGGGAAGGTGAGCTTTGATGCTGTATGTGACTCACTACGACTACCTTTCTTGTCTAAGCATGTGCAAGTGGATCAAACTTCACTGTTTTAACAAATAGAGGAGAAAAATACATGCAGCACTTCCTTTTGTTCCCTTTGTGCGAGCATTGATTTCTGCAGAAATACACGTCTTTCTCTCAGCTTTAAAAAAAAAAAAATGAAGCTTACTGTGCATATGAGATTATAAACATCAATACCTGGCAGAAATACCTAAGATTTATCCATGGGGACAGAAATAAGAAGCTGGTGGCGCTCACACAGTCGTACCTAACTAAATAAAAGAATCATAATTAATTTTTCGATCTCCTGAGGAAAGCAGCGTCAGTGTTCCTGCTGTACTTTTTCAGAGTTATGTCCCTAATGTAATGTTCAGAATAGGGAGCTAATACTTTAAAGAGGTGGTTTCAAAGTTTGTCTTTTCATGTGTGCACATAGTAGAATATTTATGAACAAACAAAAAGTCATCAAGTACAAAGTTGATAATGATCCTGACTGTGCTCTAAAGTTGTTGCAACCTATTTTTCCTAATGTCCTGCCATATATCACCAGTTCCAATAGTGGGTGTTAATATTAAACATGAGCTGAGGGAAATTAAAAGAAAGTTGGAGGAGCTAAAACAGTGTGTTTAACAAAGAAGAACAACTGAGGGGCTACACCAAAGCTCAGTACATACAAAGATCCTCTATCCTCGAGTCCAAGGATAAAAATATGGAGTTTAAAGTGAGTACAACAGGTCCCCTTCAAAGGAAGCCAAACTGAGGGTGCAGTGTTTTCACTTCCAGCTCCTTATGAACAACAAATACAAAAATAGAAGCTGGCCTTTAAGCTTGGCTCTTTGTGTCCAAGCTGTTTTATTTGTCAGTTACACAAGAGTAATGAAGAGACCAAAGAGCCAGAGACAACAGTTTAAAGGAAAAACAAATAAATCTAACATTATCCATCAGTTTTTAAACAGAAGAGGACATGCTATATGACATACTCCTGGGACAAGTAAAACACCTTGAGTGGGCTCATGGTTGAGTGGGCTCATGGTTGAGCCCACTCAACCATGAGCTCAACCATGCTCCTTTCTAGAGTGCCTTTACATATTTCACAGGTCAAAATAGTTGCTAATCTGATAGTAGGTCTCTGTTCAGCTCCTCAGTTCATGCCGTCGGAAACAAGCTGTTTTAGCTCCACCCCCTTTAAGCCCAATTTTTCCTGATTGGCTGTGTGCGAAACCTAACATCTGAGCAGCAGGTAGACAGGACATTAGGAATTGCTCCTCTTTATGATCATATACACTACTCAAAATATCCATTCTTTCATGGAAATAAATTTCAATCTATTCAACGGCACTGAAAAAAAAAAAAATAACGGCAGGCTAGTCCATTTTTTGAAATTTCATTGCATTACTCAAAATGGTACTCTGTAGCTTGTCTGGCACCCACGTGCCTGACAACATCAGGGCATACTCCTAATGAGATGACAGCTGGTGTCCTGGAGGCTCTCCTCCCAGATCTAGACCAGAGCATCACTGAGCTCCTTCACAGTCTGAGGTGCAACTTGGTGTGGTCGAATGAACCGAAACATGATGTCCCAGAGGTGTTCTATTGGATTTAGGTTAGGCGAGCATGGGGGCGGGTCAATGGTATCAACTCCTTCATCCTTCAGGAACTGCCTGCATATTCTTACCACATGATTCCAGGCATTGCCATACAGTAAGAGGAACCTAGGACCCACTGCACCAAGGTAGGGTTTTGGCTGTTCCTCCATAAACAAACAATCAGATAAAGGTGCTGTTGGTGGGTTAAGGACCTTCTAAGGCCTTGTCCAGCTTTCCTGGAGTAACTGTCTGTCTCCTGTAATCTCCTTGCTCTTGAGACACAGCAAACACAGCAAGAGTTGGACTACCTGTGCAGTCGCACCCACCTGTAAAACCACTGCTGTTTGAAGGTTGTCTTGTTGTTGCTCCTCTAGTGCACCTTTTGTTAATTTCATTAACACCAAAGCAGCTGAAACTGATTAACAACCCCCTGCTACATAACTGACCAGATCAATAGCTGACTTATGCTATACTCTGATTAAAACGTGTTCCTTTATTTAATTATGTATTTTTTTTTTTTAGCTCCAGCAGCATAAAAACTAATTGTTTAAAGAGTCTGAATTTTTGGTTCACAGGGATTACTGCACCTATCATTGTATGAGCTTCAAACATGTTTCATATGAACATTAGCATTGCAGTTGGATGTAAATGACAGAAAGTGACGAAAAATAAAACCAATTTTTAATGGAAACAGTTAAATGCAGTAAAAACTTGTTTCATGTAAGTTTTCCCCATTTGGCAGTTTCACTGTTAAATCAATCAGTTTCCATTTATTCCACAAAGCTTTAATTTAAGACATTGTTTATTTCTCACAATTATACCCACTGCACTGTCAGAGATAATAATGGGTTTCACAGCCAGCTCCAGATCTGATATCTTCACATCATCACCTTCCTAATGCAAATACTGTAAGAGCCCACACTCTGTTAGTTTTTATCAGAATTCATCAGGAGTGCAAGTCTAGCCAGCTAATTCAAAGCTTGTAATTCTCAGTGCCCATTAGTGAGGCCTCTTGTTCATATATTTACTTAATCATATTGCAGCTGCATTTTAATGGCCAGCATATGTAGACACACTTATTAGCCAGTAAATTCAATTAGACTGAAGCTCAAAGAAAGTGAGCATTAAAGACGAGTCAAAATAAATCAAAAGAAAACGCACCACAATGCACTTAACACAGAAACACGTGCATATGACTCTAAGTGACTTGATAGCTGTGGATATGGACACAAATACAGAAGTGCATATAAAGATTTGCATCTGTACAGCAGATAATAATATTTCTGTATGCCTTTGACTCTTTACCAGCTGAGATCTGCAAATACCTATCTTTAGCTAGGGTTTCTTTTGCCCCGAGCTCAGCCTGCAGGCTCTCACTGGTTGACTAATTCAACAAGAGCAGCAGCCTGAAAATTCCCTCCACATCATGCATGAATTGAGTCCCTGGAGCCAGAATGATTTCCACAAGAATATTTTCTTTAGATGAAAAAACGGCTGCAGTCAAATAGTCAAAAATATCTATATTTTCCTAATCATTTTATATTAACGTCTATCAAAATGATAAGGTTAAGGAAAGCTGTGATAATGATAATTTATGATAATCTAAAGTCTGCAAAGCAACAATGGCCAGAAATAAATGGAATTATAGTGAATGTTAAACTCACTTTGACCCTTTTAATATTAACATATCATCTTAAATTGATAGAGTTATTCTCTACAAATAAAACTAGATTCTTCATCCAAGATAACAGAATAATGACTCACCTGAAGGTACAGACTTTAAGCCTAATACAATTTAAAGAGGTGAGATATAAATACATTTACCCAAGTATATTTCTTTTAAATTTATTTTTACTTTATTTCTGCTGTAAAGTTTGAGATTTTTAACATGGCAGTCTGTGGAGGTTGATTTAGTTCAGATGATTCAGTGCTGGATTAATTGTTGGGAGCAACACCAAAAGTGCAGAAAATTTCAAAAACCCTCTAAATGCCTTTACATCTGCTGTTACGGGTAAAATTGTACCAATATGAGTGTGAATGCTCTAATTTTGTTCAGCTCCCGTTGATGTGAGAGTCATGTTGCGCATTTCTGACAGTAACAATCATCAAATATGGCCCAGCACAGTTCATAACTATTACAGTACTTAAGAAGCGGTTTTGCTATACGATGATGAATTGCTCTGCTGAGTAAATGCAGAGGTAGCTTTACTGCACCGGTGGAACTTTTCATTACGCTGGCCATCTGTGCACAGCCTTATATATAGAAAAGTCTGACACTGAGTCAGCTTCCACCATTTTTCAGTCCACTTAATGAGTCATAGCTCTTCTTTCGTCGTCCACACTGACCTTAAAACAAACATTTTTTTTTTAAAGGTAGGTCTACTTCCTTCCTATGGAAATACTTCCTTCTAGCTTTCCACACTCTGATGCTGCACACACCTCATTTTCTCTGCTCTTGTTACCCGTACATACAAGTCAAACTACCGGTTAAGCCTCCTTGTTAAAAAGATACAAATCAGTGTAATTGAGAGCAGATGGTGTGGAAGCGTGTGTGTGTGTGTGTGTGTGTGTGTGTGGACATTTATACCTGAATGAGGCCTGTGTTACGAGGTGAAGTGGGCACTCCACGGAGCCAGCTGGTGGCTGATAATAAGGCAGCCTGAACTCTTCCTAGCTGTGGTTTTCAATCTAACAGCCTTTGCATAGTGCACAGGTGGGGAAAAAGCCCAGGAGCTTCTGTAAAGGGCCAAAAATAATGATGAATGACATTCAGGCATCAAAAGCTCCCGTTGACACCAAGCCGCGCCTGTGAAGCAACACGTTGACATAGCTAACAGGAAGGGGAAATAACTAGCTGCCTTTCTCGAGGCTTCTGACTGAATTTGGCTGCCATTATGAATGCAAAGCAACAAATACTCAGCGAGCCCACTCGCCATTACCACAGCCTGTGAGCCAGGGACAAAGCTGAAAGTCAAATGAGGCATACGGCTTGTAATGAGCTTTGCAATTTATATTCTCATTTTCAGTGTGCTGCCCTCTGCCATCTCAGTCCCGCTGGCTTCCCTTTATGTGAAAGAGCGCACTAAACAACACACTTCTCACCATTTAGCAATTAAAACCTGGTTTCTTTGGACATGCACCCTTACCTTCACACTAAAGGAAAATTACATCTCATTTCAGCCTGGTCTGTAACCCTGTTATGGCTGTGTGGATCCAACTTGTGGTCACCATCAAAGATTTCTCAGGAATAAGGGCTCCAACAAATAATCAGGGTTTTTACATCCATCAATTCAAAAGCTTACATCTGAGTCTGATAGGAAACCCTGGCAAACTGAGCTGAATTTTCATCCTCTTTAAAAGATGCACTGGGAAGCTGATGTCTGGAAAAATGCACCCGTGTAGTTGTTGTGTAGCTACACAATGGTATAATTTATGTGTCCACTATCAGGGCTATGTTAAATTCATGAACTGGATGTAAAAGATAGTCTTAGACTTCACATTTTGTCCACACAATTTTTGTTTTTGGAGCCAAAACTGGTCGTATTTGGATACTATGCTATCAGCTAATGATAGGTAGCTTGGATAACAAGCTGCATGCATAAATGAATGAGTGCAACATGCAGACACACACATCGCAGAATTGCACTCATGAAATCTGGAACAGACAGTTGACCAAGTTTTATGAAATTCACCCATATAAATTTACCTCAAACTTGCAGACAAAATGTGCTTTATTGCATTTTGGCTCAGCATATACCTTTGTGGATGAAAGTTGTAGTTGCTGTAATGTAATTAGTGTAATGAGTTAATTTAATTCAAAATCAAATTTGGTTTAAGAAAAGTTCTTTAATGTGAAAAATTCACCACAAAAATATATATATATATATATTTAAACCAGAGGTGGCCATATCTAGACACAAAGCTCCCACTTAGCTCTCAGTAACATCCAAATATAATTTGACCAGCTCAGAATTCTTGGATGGTAGAAGTAACTGCACAGCAGCCATATTATTGGTCAGATAATTGTATTTAAAATGCTCCAAAAAGCTCCAGCAGCTCAAAACACAGTCCAGTTAAGAGACTCCATAATCTGAGGTGAAGCCTAGCAGACAGCTAGCAGCTACAGCCACCTGGGTCACCTTCCAGCTGTCAAAGAGTCCACATCCTTAGTAATGTAAACTCTAAGTCTTAATACAATTTAATCAGATGAGGTCTGAAAAATTCACCCCTGTACAGTTTTTATGAAGGAGTAAAAATATGCAACATGAGGCTGTAAGCATGTTTATTTATGGTGTAAAGTTGGACATTTTAACACGGGAGTCTATGGGGACTGGAGTCTCAAACGGACCATTTAATCTCCTTTGGTGCTAAAGTCGACACTGCACTGCTTACCCCTTTCACACAACTCTGTGCTCCCCCAAATCTCGACAATGAAGGGAAAGACTGCAAAGTTGGCACAGCCCCCAGAACCACAATAGCCACACTATTGGGAGCTACACCAAGTTGAAATAAGCCAGAATTACCCTTTAAGCATTGCTACAGACTGTGTCATAGGCAAACTGATGAGGCAATAAAAGAAACCATTATACATTTCAAATAGTTTCCTTCTAAGTTGAGATGATGTGAATGTCCAGTGGCTGATGATGATTGTCCTCTTCGTCTCCTCCTCTTGGTTGAAGCAGACTTATTCAGGTGGAGATGAAAGGATGAGGCAAGGCCAGGGATACTTCAGAGGCCTCACTGAGTGATGTGCTGTTTGAAGCGGACACCGACCATTTCAAAGACATCTGGAGACCGAATGGCCAGTGGCACTTTGTTGCCATGGCAGCCACATGCTGCACCATCCTCTACCACCTCTGGTTAGAATAAAGTACTATAATATTATATAATATAATATGATAAGAAAGCTAAAGCAGATTCAATGGTGGACTTGGGGCAGATGGTGAAATTATGGTTTCTTGCCTGAAAAGGTGATTACTCCAACTGCCTCTTTACCCGCTGAATAAAAAGACATTATGTGGCAGTTAGGTTTTCAAAGAAGGGCTAAACTGGCAGTAAGCCTCCCTGCCTGATGCAGCTGTATAATGAAAAATGTTGGCGTGTAAAATATGGCATGTGATGAAGCTCTGGGAAAGTTTCTGAAAGAAAAATCTTCTTTAATGCTGTGCCTTCACTCCTTTTCTGCTTCCTCTTATCTCTCCAATCTGAAACTCTAATCTTCTTTGTCGCTTTTGTTTTTCTCCGAGCTGTCGAAGTCATTCACAGTCCTACTGCCACCATATCTCGCCATTGATTTCCATCACTATCTTTAGTGCACCAATCAGTGCTTTGAAGTTTTTTTTCCTCACTGTGAACTTGTCAATCTGGTTTTTTTAGATGTATTCCCACCATCATGACCTCCAGGATGTCCAGAGGATTCAGCTGAGAGTTTCCATCAACCACCTGCTGGCTCGGTCCCACTGTGGACTCTGCGGGGAAACACTATATTCAATAGTCAGACTAATGGGGTCTGAAATTGTGATGAGTCCTTCCTTTCCTCAGTGCTGCACTATAAACCCAGTTTTATTTTTTTAATTTGATGACTGTAAACGTTTTCACAGGAATATTTTTATTACCTTCTACATCTACCTGTTGGTCACAACAAAAATACTGACTACTTGTTAGTTTACTTTGCGTCGCAGTTTTGGGCTCTTTCTTGGAGACGTGGGTAGGAATCAGCATCACTTTTGACAGCTTGATGAAGGTAAATGGAACAACATCCAGGGAACCTACCAATAAATATAAGTTTTTGTGTTTGCTTTTAACTTTTAAAAGCTACAAAGCTGATTTAATGTCTAGTATGATTTTAGTTCCATAAGAATGTACCCAAGTTTCCTTATTGTAGTTTAATAATTTCATAAATCCAAAAAAAATTACTGCAATGTTTATGTATCCAATACTCATGAATTTATACTTAACATCCAGCTTCACCTTGACTATGAGGACCAAATATAAATGCTAAGCATAAACAAACTAGACACCTGTGATGCTCTGCACACCCACTAATGTGCCGACATCAAAAACCTGACTCAGAAATGATCTTTTAAAGCAGTCCTTTCTTAAATCAGCAAAATATTTCAAATAATTAAAAGAATAGTGTACAATCTTCTGCAGAGGTTGCATCTACAGTATGGATACAGCCTGAAGAGTAAAAAGGCATCATGGTCTTGGGTGCAAGCACAGTTAAATAACAAATGGGTTTTATAAAACCCATTTGTTAATTAAGTCTTGAGTTAACCCCCATTGGACTTTTCAGAGTTGATTCAGAATCAGAGAATCAAAGATTGAGCTCAGACTTCAGATTTGGTTGTTAATCAGTGACTCATCAGCATCATCAGCAGCAGCAGCAACAGCAGGAGTACTGATGGACAAGAGCACCAAACATCCCACAAACTCCAACAAATCTCAGACCGCAGACATTTCTGAGGAAACCTGTCGTGGGCTTGAACTCTGTCAGCAGCCTGACAAAGACATCTTGGCGTAGAATCACAGGCAGCTCATCTGGAGCAGATGTTATTTATGTTTTCTTTTGTTACCGGCTGTCTAATAAGGCATTCAAATTGATGTTTTCTCCTGACATAGGAGAAATTATTCATATCTTTATGTGAAGGAGACAATGAAGCTCAAGTTCAGACACTTGAAGTGCAGACTTTGTTTCAAGGAGACCCTGTTCTTGAAATTATAATTAACTTGCATGCCCAAACCTCCCAATATTGCTCAGGTATTTCCTCATACACTTAAAAAAAGATCACAGTGCAGCCGTGCCTCTAGTAGCGGAAAACATCCAGTAATGTAATGTAAAATATATTTCATGATGTAGTGAGAAATAGACATTAAAAATGGAGCACTTCACCAAGAAGACCTTGAATGGGAAAAGGGTGTTTTTTGATCCTACATGTATAACATATTAAATAAGAAAAGAAGGTCTAAAGAGGCGGGTATGAAAGATCACACGGGAGAAACGAGCCCCGAGGAAGCGAATGTAATCCAGGATTGGATCGAGCCACGGGCTGCTCTTCATCGGGCACAGCGGCGGCGCCTTGTGTAGACACAGAGAGTTGGATGTGGAGAGATCAAAAGAGGGGTAAATAAAGTAAAATAAAAGCAGAGAAATACACAGAGACAAAGTAAAGCGCCTGAAGCTGAAAACAATCTCATGAGCTATGTTTCACCGAGGACCACGTATAAGGTCAGAGCTTTCATTCTGTCCTTTCATTTTGAAAGCGGAAAAAAATGGACCACCTACTATGACTGTTTGCTGCTGGAGATATTAGTTCTTGTCTGGTGTGAGTTTTTTTTTTCTTTTTGATGATATAGACATCTTGGATGAAAACTGCAGCACAGAGAAGTGAAACAAACAAACAGAAAAAAAGTTGCTGAGAGCGAGAAAGACTCCAGCAATCAGTTGAGCAGGAAGGCTGTGTCTCTTCTGTCAGCCTCAAGACTTTTCTCTTCGATGGTAGTACAATTTCATATAAATACATAATCAGTGTTTTACTTTTCCCAGTTTTTACACGCCATGGAGGCAAATTTTATTCGGGAGTTTATTCACTAAGAGTCAGAGTCCAACAATATTGGATTTAGTTCAAAGACTGCTTTACTAATGCTGGCTAAGAGTGGCTAATAGCCAGAGGTGGGACCAAGTCATTGTTTTGCAAGTCTCAAGTAAGTCTCAAGTCTTTATCCTCAAGTCTCAAGTAATGTCAGGCAAGTCAGAGTCGAGTCTCAAGTCACTGGTGTAAAAGTCCGAGTCAAGTCACAAGTCTGAAATTTTGAATTTCAAGTCCTTTCGAGTCTTTAAAAAAAACAACGAAAAAGAATGTTGCAGTTATATGCTAAATGTAAATATTAGACCATGTAATTTTTAAATCTGTGTTTTTCTCAACACATGACAAAATAGTGAACGTAGAAAATATACACAAATTGTGAAATTCCACCTCTTTAAAATGCAGCTCAATTAAACCTAGCTCCGAGAATAATTTTCACCAACAGTTCTGAGATAAGCTGCATGTTATTCTTGGATGCGCTTGTAGGACAAATCGCATGACAAAAATATCATACACATTAAAAAAAACTGCATCACCAACGTAGCCTGGACAACATTTGCTAGTTAGATGAAGTCAGCTATCTCATCGTAGCATATTTATATGCATATTTATAATTATACGGTTCTTGGAGTGAGTGCATACACTCGTGAAGTTTAGTAACTTCCGGTCACTGCAACAAGCCCAGGTACAGTTTACCGACGGATGGGTGCAGGACCTTGAAATGCACCGTGTAGAAAGTAAAGACCATCGTACCTATCATAAGTTTACCAGTCTCACAAATCGTCTTCATAAATACACATTCGTTAGCCGTTTATTAATAGGACCTTTGAGCTCAACGGTAATTAATTAGCAGTGGAAATAATTTCTGGTTCATCACAGAAATGTAGCAGTGACAATAATATTGTATGCTGTAATCGTACTGGACAATTAGTGATACAAAACAACTTTTTACCCTGTGAATAAAAGTATATGTTTTTGTCAGTGTACCATAATAACAGAAGCGAAACGCAATATTGTGTCAGGACAATTCACTATTTATGCAGAATAAACAAAGGAGCATAGCGCGACAATTTCTGTTCAGCGCCAGACTTGCTTGTAACCTATATCACCAATTATGTTATGAAAATGACGCATTAACTACAACAGCAGACTGACCTTTGTGGGAATGCTTGGAGCAGACTAACCTGTGAGCTGGAGTGTTCTGGGATGTTACATTTGGTCTTTGAATGGCTGCAATCCAGTCGCCTCTTTGTTACTTCGGAAACATGGCTCGAACAATTTCTCTTCAACGACATAATCCGATAACAACCGATCTCTTTACCCGTCGGCTTCCCGTGGCTGTCATGCGACCGGCTATTGCAGTTAATAATACAACAGCTTCTTGACATTTTTGTGTTTCTTTTTATCGCTGTGTGACTGATTTCAATTGAAAGCCTGCGTGCGCTAGTACCTCTTGCCACGAGTTCCCAGAATCCTTTGCGGTTCTACCCGTGAATGACGTCACATTTTCAATCTCTATATAATATGCATGTTCAATTTTATATTTGGGGTAAAATATCAAGTCTTTTCAAGTAAACCGGTTCAAGTCCAATTCAAGTCCCAGGTCATTGGTGTAAAAGTCCAAGTCAAGTCACAAGTCTTAGAACATTTTTTCAAGTCAAGTCTAAAGTCATAAAATTAATGACTCGAGTCTGACTCGAGTCCAAGTCATGTGACTCGAGTCCACACCTCTGCTAATAGCAGCTAAAAGCGCTTCACAGCAGCAAAGTTCAGGGTGTCCTCAACATCTCATGTCAGAACCACTATCAGATCAAATTTATCTTCACTGACTCATATCAGACTCCTTTCAGAAACTTTTACAGTTTCTTCCAGAGTAAATAGACATGAACTGACAGCCTACATAGACAGAAAATAAATAAATAAGAAATTTATAAAAAGTGGATCCAGTCCAGACTGGATCGAGCCACAGGTTGCATTCTTTGTGAGCCAAAAAACTCTGACTGCTCTAAACAGTCACTTTTACACATTTTACACTTTTTATTTTTACTCTTGAATTTTTATGATGTCTGTGGGTGGGTCACCGCAGACATAGAAACCCGACCCCCTTGATGTACTAGCTGGCATCAGAGTCATAGCTGGCAAACAAACGCTGCCACTGGATCAGTTTATTCAGGTTACACAGACACAAAATCAATGGCATTAACTCGTTCGCAGTAAAAGTCAACCATGGGAATAATAAGGGTCCGTTTCCGGTTCGGAGAAGGACTCTGGCCCCTCTCAGAGGACCCTGCAGCTCTGCTGGCTCAGTGGTCTCAGCAGAAACACCAAAGAGGGCCAATGCAAATGGATAGATTGACCCAAGGTCAGTCAATCAGACTTCAACACTGGCAGCTCGGCCCTTAAGGGCCCACACCGCGCCATTATATCAATCTGTCTGCCTTCAAAAGCAATTCCAGCACATCAATAGCGTGCTATTGTGCAGCCCAGACGTGGCCACGAGGGCCGATCGATGCTCATATATTCCTTCTGTAGATACTCTCTTTGTCTCTCGCAGGGCTGAGGAGTATTTACCAGGCGTTTTTCTGAGAGCAGCTCTTATTTATTGTTTAGGCATGTGATGGGGCCTAACATGGGGAGTGCTGCGAACACAAAGAATATCTGGCAGATAAACGAATACAATAATATGCAGTTAGAGTTTCTGTGCAGCTTTTTTGCAGAAGAAAGTTGGATTTAAGGTAGGAGACATAATTACAGTAGCAATCTTTGTGAAGAATGCTCATTGAAGCCAGTCGGTAGCTGAACTGTATGGATTATAACTGGCACATTCGTGGGTGTAGAAATGATTATTGCCGTGTTTTGTTTAGTTTTTTTTTTTTTTTTAGTTTCAACTCACATCTTTTCCTGTGTAGCTGATGAGAGCGGCGTATACGTAATAATTTCAGCCCACAAAGGGGGAGGGGGAAGCCTTTATCTTGCCTTCATATTCTTTTTGCTCGTACAGTGCATGATTCAGGTTGTCATTTCATTTTTATTAAACATCAATCAGCAATCAAGACAAGATCAAACAGCTGTTAGTAGATGTTTTCAGTCTTAATTTAGTGAAAGTGAGGCAAGTGTAAATACTACTATTCCATGGACTGCACCTACTACACATATAGGATCATTACATTGCTCAAATAAAATGTAATAATACTTGTGAAACAAGTTAGTTTCACTTTCAGTGTCCAAAACATGAAGGAAAATTATTAAAGACAAAATATGCTGCAGTTAATTGTTAATATAACAGACATCAGGACACCCTGATGCAAATAAATCTGGACCCAGGTGACCTGAAAACATCAATGGATTTAACGTCTTGATGCATTCTCAATCATCCAGGGAAGTAAATCTCCAAAAGTTGATTCTGTTCATCTGGACGTAGCGTTTTGTGGGAGAAACGTTTCGTCACTCATCCAAGTGACTTCTTCAGTCTCAGCTGACTGCAGGTTTCCTCAAATATTATAAACAGTACATTTGCATAATGACTGAAACCAGCCCACTGAAGGAACAATGGGCTGGGAGGTCAGTTCTTTAATCTTAATTATGCAAATTCTCATGACCATTGATCAACAAACACTGACCAAAAACCCACTGATCAAAGACCCCCGATCAATGGCCATGAGTACCATTCACAGAGAGTTGGGAAATGACTGCAATCACAGCACTGTAAGATGGCGAAAGATGTACCCTTAGGCCCCCTCCTCGATTCAGAGATGGTCTTTCCCTTTTCATGTAAATGGCCTCCTTGACTGCCAGGAGGATTGCCAGGATTTATACATCGGGGAAACCAAACAACCTCTGGCGAAGCAGATGGCACAACACAGAAGAGTTACCTCGTCAGGCCAGGACTCTGCAGTCTATTTACACCTACAGGCCAGTGGACACTCTTTCAAGTATGAGGATGTACACATCCTGGACAGGGAGGAACGCTGGTTTGAGTCAAGGAGGCCATTTACCAGCAAATAAGAAAATGTATAATAGCTATAAAAAGTGTTAAAAGACAAGAATAGGCCAGATATAATTTAATTTTGACTAAAGTCCTGCTGGACATCAATCATAGCAGTAAGCTAGCAGGAGTTGCTGTAAAAAAACGTTTTTATAAATCGTTCCGCACTGTTAAATTTTCCGTTTCCCTTGAATGTTATTTCTTTGGATTTGGACTTCATAGCTTGAGGACTCAAGAAGAGTCATTTATGTGTACCCGTGTTCACCACTGCTATAGAGGTTCAGCCAAACTGGTGATAGATTTATCCTATGAAAAATATATATTTTAGTATATTTTTTTTTAAATACCATGCAATTCCACACTTTGTTTTAGTTTTCATTTAAGCTTTAATTAAATATAATGACCTTGGGGAATAGCTCACTGGCTATGTCTCAGTCTCATAGGGAACCTTTATTTGAGTTAATGATTCGTTCTGTAAAATAACAGATACAACTTCCGAGCAACATATGGCAGTTCCTTGATATTTCTTTACTTAATAGTTCTGAATTTTTTAAGTCGCAAGTGGTTTTATGGTTAAAAACTGGCCTCCCAGTAGCCCAAATAAAAGGGAAAGCAGGAAGCAGCATGACGTTCTTAAACTGCCATAAGTTGTCTTAGAGAGAAGGTCAGGGAAAGACGGATAACTGTGAATAGTGTCCAAGTTCAACACCAGATCCAGACACACCCCATCCACTGGTTTCTTTGAAGACATATTACTCCAATGTTAAAGCTGCATTAATCACTTTTTACTCCAGTTGTTGGCAAAAGTCCACTAAAAGCAAGAAAGCACGTGCTGGACCTGTGAAGCATGAAGATTTGTGAATGGACACGAAGGTCCATGTGACATCAATTCCATCATCTGCACATCTGATTACCTGACTTACAAAAGGCTGGAGCAAAACTCTTAAATTACATGAGCATGAGCTGAAGGAGATCTGCCAAAGTCTCTTCTCTACTACTTTTTTGCATACATATGAAAAACATTTTGGTAAATGACAGCTCCTTCTAAATCTAACAGATCGTAGTTGGATGGTGTTTACTGCTTAAAAACAATGTCGTTTTACTGCTAAGGGGATATAAATCACAGAGTCTAGCCCGACTGGCAAGAGCCTTCGATTTGGCTCAGAAACCCATAATCTGTGCCTTTACAACCCTGTGGAGAGTCTACTGACATTATTGGGAAACCTTTGAGCGAAATACAATGCAACTAGGAAACTTATTTCAAAGTCTGTAGTTAACGTAAGAGCAATAATGCATGGTTGTGATACAAACAGCACAAATTAATTCTGTTTAACCCTGGGTTATCTACTTTGGGTCTGCTCTACTCAAAACCTCTGAGGCGTCTGTGAAATATTGACGAATGAAGAAGGAGTCCAAAAACTTTAAGAATGGTTAAGACATCTTAACGTAGTCTTTTTTTTCTTCAAATATCTCACAAAGTTAAAAAAAAAAAAGAATCATTAACTGTTGCTGTGGTCCCACTTCAGAGGTCTTCCAATCTATGCTCAGGACTCCATACAGCCTTCGTGGATTAGCTGAGTCTTGATGCAGTGGTGCAGTTTCCTCAAACATTTATGAATCTACAACTCACAACTCAAAATCCGAAGTGTTTATTCCATTTTATTATGCCTGTTTGGACATCACCTCATACTTCAGCTAACAATTAGATCAAGTTTGAACAACACCGATTGAGTTTCTGAATCTAACCAATTCATTCTGCTTTTAAGGCTTTTTGGCCTCAATCAACTCTAAAAGACAACTCTGAAATAAATATTGATGTAAAATCCCCCAAGATGAAGATGAAGAGGATAGTAAATCATTACATAGTGTCAGATGTTAGACGTTGGTTCTTTCATTCAGCATGTTGTGTGAGGGGAAAATAGGCCGGTATAAACACGGCTTACATGTTTCAAACTGAATAACACAGAGTTTGTTGAGTGTATACTAGCAGAGGTGCAGACAAACCACTGATGGGTGACAGGAAACCTCTATGGCTGCAGCCTACTATGTCATTATCCAATCAGCTGATCACCTTATCTTTGGGGCTTCTGGGAACAATGAACAGTTTGTCATGGCTTACCAGTGGAGCCAACGGATATCCTGACAAAAACATTTTCTTCCATGCTTTAGACATTGTTCATGAACGTTGGTAAAATTAAAATTAAAAGTATCATGATTGTTTTGAGATCTTTCATCCCCTCTTTGGCTCTCCATACAGACTGTACCTGTATGCAAAAAAAGAAGAAAATCCTACTGAAACATGACCACAAAAGAAAAACAACAATTTGTAGGCATAGGGATAAGATTTCTGACCCATTACCTCCAGGGTACCACAAGACTATTAAAACTACATTTTATTCAGTGTACAGTAAAATCTGTTTATATCTTGTCTTCATTAAAAATAAATAAATAAATAAAAGAACTTACAAGGATGTCGATGAATATTAGCGTGTTGCCATTTTCAGAATATTTGTGTGTCGTAAAAACTTCCACTTGTATTAAATGAGTTGTAAAGACGCACATTTCTGCAGTGCTGTAAACATAATTTGAGGGACTCTGCTTGCTCTCTTCACATGGCTGCTCTCAGAATTGTTTTTTATCTGCACTCATTCCATCTGTGATGACCTCGGACAGACATCATTTCATTCTCCATTACCCCATTGATACGGCAGCACCGGAGGCCGGCCCTTTGACGCCACTCTGCGTGAACGTACAACACCGCCATCTGAGAAAAGCCTAAGTTTCAACCATAGCTTTATGCAACTTTTGAAGCCTTGACAATGTAAACTCAGGGAGAAATCGAAAAGTCAAGTCTTAAGATAAATACCACTCAGCAGTGTTAAAAGAAAACCAATGAAGGCCACATATTGCTGTCCAAAGAATTTAAGCTCTATTTAACCTTGTCAAAGAGTAACCATGATACAAAATTGCTTTTACAAAAGAAACTACTCACTGTAACTCAAACCTTTATATTCAGTTCATGCATGCAGTGTTTACAAGGTCAGCAGCATGACATTCAGAGTTTTTGTGCTTTCACACTGCAGCATGTTAAAGGCTGTCAAATAAGCAAAACTAACTCCTGAAAACACAGATGGACGTAAATCATCTGCAGGAAAACATTAAGGACTTTAAACAATTACTTAAAACCATCCTACAAAAACCCAATTCTACAAAGCACACATGTGGAAGCTCAGAATTATCCACCAAGATGACTGCAGTGAAGATGACTACACTTCTACTTCAAGTTGAGCCATGCTTTAGTTACATGTTGATCAGTTGATCAATTCAATGTTCAGAAAGAGGTGCAAAACCGCTATGAAGAGATGAAGAAGCAAAATAACTGATGCTTATGAAGATCTGTATCCCATGTATGGAGAAAAGAAAAAATGCTACAATGAAAACTCAAATTTAAAAACTCAGACCACACAGAAAAAGAACTCTTTACATAAATACAACATACAGGATGTTTGTCTTCGTTTCCACCGCCAACCAACCAGCCTGCCCCACGTGAGGTGGAGTTCCCGCTGAGTGATATGATTTGCATTGTGTGACTGGTGAGCTCTCGCCTTCATTTCCTCCCCTAACAGCCTCACCCCTGCTGTGCCGCACAGACCCAGAGCTAGCGGGCCGCATCCTATAGATGAAACTACCTGAAAACAGCAGCAACCAAGTGCTTTTTAAACAAAGTAATTTTATCCACAGCAGCTCCGTGTGTGAGAGATGGCGGAAAACGGAAAATGTGAAAGTGGAATCAGTTTGTACTATGATGGTGCTGACAGACTTTCAGGCAGTCAGGGGAGATAGACTCAAGATAATTCACTTTCTATGAATTCTAAATATTGCCTGATCTCAATCTAGTCGACCACTTTCACACTGACATTACAATCCACTGGTGATGCATTCAGTCAGACCTCTGCAGATGTATCAGCAGGAAATAGGAGATGCAACCATCCATGTTTTACACTGCATGGTCTCCAGTAGCAGCTGTTTGAATCTCATGGCCCTGCTAATGTCTGCATCTTATAAACATACTAAAGGCTTCTGTAGAACCTGACCTGACTAAGATTAACACTTTGTTCACACTGGGTTTGCAATTCATGTCAGTGACTCGCAATACGGACTTCTTTTGATTTTTGACTCACCTATCTACAACTTTTGGGCATCCAGGTTCACCCAAAGAGGAGGTTGTGGGTGGAGCTGGTTCAAATGCAAGTGGACCAGACCATCTGATGAGATAGCATGGCTGACAGCAGTAATCAATCTAGTTCTTGCCTCTGTGGTTTCCCCCTTTTGTGTTTACAATGGTTTGCAAATGTAAAGTTTCACTTTTTTCTCACTTGGTTGGGTTAATTTGCGTGGTGGCTGTGGCTCATGAGGCAGATTGGGTCGTCTACCAATCAGAAGGTTGCATGACAAAGTGTGATCTTAGGCAAAGCACTTAGGTATAGAAAAAAAGTGTGATTGGGTGAGAGTAAAGTAACTGAGCACTTAAAGCTCTGTTTTACTGCAACTCATTCACTCAGAGTATATAAGTGCCAGTCCATTCCACTGTAATCAGCCAGAATCTGCCCAGTATCTAATATCAGAGTGTAGAGCCTGATAGAAAGAAGAAAGTTACACACTAAAACAACTATGGTGTATTTATGGCCAAATAATGGCATTTGTGAAATTATTTAGAGCTTCGGATCTGTACTCAAGTCCAATAGGTGGTAGTAATTCACCAGTAAGCTGGTTTGCGCGCTGCCAGTGTACCCATAAATAAGTAGAATTATTGGCAAGGGCGTTTTCTTTGTTATGCAAAATTTTTGAGTTAATTCTTACAGAAGCATGTTTGATTTCTCTGAATTTGGGGTAAAATACATACACCATGCATGTCTGTACTTTCTCTAGTTGATCTAGGAGGATGATGAATCATAAATTATGGGGCATTTGAAAAAGAAAATTAAAGTAAAGAAGTGTCTGACTTTAAGTACCAACTGCATGACCTCCATCAATTCTACAATCAGCCTAAAATCAGCTCTAAAAATGAACATTCAACAGACTGCTGTGTTTGGAGCGGAGCTTTTCAGGCTTACCAGACCTAAAAGTGAAACCGAATTAATCAGTAATGATCTCGACTGCTCAGCATAGACAGGAGCTATCCTCGTGATGGGAACATCTGTCTGAAGTTTGAAGCGTGAAGTTGCTGAAACGGTCGGTTTGGATCAGGAAAGTTGTTCCTGCTTCTGCATGAATGTCTTTTCTCTACAGGCTGTTTCTGCCCCAGAGGGTCTGAATATGTATATCTGATGGAAATTGCTTAATGATTTGCTTTCATCTGCCAATCTTCCAATAGAGCTGGAAACCTTTGTGAAGGAGGAAAATAAGTCAGCTCTGATTGGATGTAATTAGGCCTGCCAGAGGCTACGAATAGTAGAGCAGGTAGAAAGTGGAGGCTCAGCGAAGAAGCAAACTATAAGGGAGCTGTTTGCATCCAAGCAGTCTTGAACAGGAAGACATTGCTTCAATGTTGTGACACTTTTTTCGGTACTCATTCACACGGCAGCATGTTCTTGACATACAACAGAAGCTCCACAAGCCTAGAAGAAGAGATTATTCTAAGAGCTTCTGTAAATAAGGTTACCATCAATTGTCAGACTATATAAGATGCCCTAAATATAGAAACACTACTTACCACATTTCCTTTAAAGCCTGATACTAGATTCATCTTTTAAACCTGATTCCTTCAGTGTCTAAATACTTTCCTAATATAATCATATTTTAAGACTCACTGGTATAGCTTATGGTTGTGAAAGAGAGAAACAACAGTGATGATAAATCGGGCACATAACATATATTAGATTACTTTGGGTGAGGAAGTTTTCCTAAAACCTGGATGTAGGATTGGATCGAAAGGGTCACGAGGGTCCCAGAATCACTGGATGATCAAAGTGTAAGAAGCAGTCACAGCAGTTGGATGTTCTACTCCAAAGTTTAATCAGAGTGTCTTAAACTGAACAGGCAATAAAGTAACAATAACAAGAAAGAATAACTTCTTAAAATTTTACCTAGTGAATTATTGGAAAACAGATTAAACTGACGTATTTATTCTCACAGGCCTACAGTTAATAGGTGTTGTTTTGTTCTGTTTTTGCTGTTTTCACTGCCATAAGGCATTGTAAGACGACACAGGTTGTTTTGTTTTCATTTCTGTGTTAAGCACATTGAATTTTCACGTAATGAAATGTGCTATATAAATAAAATTGTCATCTAGGGAACCAGTGCTTGTTTTTGCTCCTCTACATCACAAACAGCTGTGATAGATCCATCAAACTCTTGCTCAGTTGATTACGGTAAAGACAATTCACGACACCGTGGGTTGATGTAAAACTCAGTTAGTTGCTGTTTTTAACAGAGCTACATATGCATTTGAGTCCTGAAAATGTCATGTTGATATGTCCTGTATATGTCTGAAAATAACTGAAAAGCATTGGATTTGAATCCACCCCTCTGCACTTTAAGGTTCTATAACTATTTTAAAGTACATAGAGGTAAACCTTTGCATGATTCCATTAAATATAATAATTTTATTGTACAAAAAAAATACAAAAGAGGGGATCAGGTGGGATCTGCTGATTGTCTTTGTTCCTGAAATGACCCATGAAAAGATGTCCTGTCATTTAGCAAATATCCAGCATTGTCTATAACAGTCTCCACTACCTGCCATCAGCTGATGTTTTTCACTTAATCTTCTGACAGAAAACTGAAAAATTCCACAGAAAGCAGCTGTGATTGAGTGACATGTAGCTCTGCTGTGACTTTGACAGTCCAAAAAAAAGGCAGGAGAAATCTTCACTGCCCGCTGTAATGCAGTGCCACTTACTCCACATGCCAGTTGAGCCCATGCTGGCTCTTCCTCCCTTCTCCTTTAGTGCCGTGTCTGTCCAAGCAAACTAAATAACTATGACTTAAAATGCTACCAGGCTGACAGGCCTTGAAAAGGCGCTGTCTGCCCCCGTGACACACAGCTCCCTTTGATCCTCTGCCGTCAAGACCAACACAGCTCCACTCGTCATAAAAACCTGCCTCAATGAACTTTTCAAAATCGCTTTTTTTCTTCCTCTTCCTCACACAGACACACTCCTCGTTCCCACTTTCCTCTCCAGCGCTCTGTTGCATTTGGTTTTTCCTCCTCGTTTTGCTCCCCATAGGTTTCTGTTGTCTGCATCTCTTGATTTGGCTTAATGACGACATCTGAAACAGTACAGTAATCAGCTGAAATGATTCCCCCCGCGGCTGCTGATAGACACTGAGAGGAAACGGGTATCTGTAGATGACGATTGGCAGCTTTTCGCATTTACATATCTTCTGTTTGACTCCCTTTGCCAGGCTTTGCATCAGGGGAATATGTGCACACAGCAGGGGGAACCATATTCTGAATATTTTGTCACCTGCAACAGATTTCATGGAGCAAAGTGCTTTTTTCCCCCCGACGCTGCCTGGAAGTAAGTCATCATTTCTTATGTAACTGACTGAAAAGAGTAAACCATACAGTAGTGTAAGTGATATAAAAAAAAAATGCATGACAGAGCAAATCCATTAGCAATCGAACTGTACGGCACCTGGGATTTTTCCCTGTTGAAAAACTCTCTCTTTATGATTTATTCATTTTACACGGTGGTAGGATGCTGTTGGAATGGAAAATATGCTTCTTTATTGAAGGAGAACAGCTAATGCTGCTATTAACAACAGAAATATCTTCTCCAGCATCCACCTCACCAAACAGTCTGTCAGCACAAGACTGAACTTAGGCTGAATCCGGAGTCGCTGTCCTGCAGCTCACTCTGACCCCCATGTGAGTGAACACAGCTTGTGTACAGTAGAAACACTTTTACAAGAAAACCCATTTTTGCAGTGCACGGCTTATGTCACTACAATTTGTGTGATTTCATATTTCACTTAGTGTCCTTTGCTTGCCATCTGCACGGACTCAATCTGTGCCAGCCTGTCTTCTGCTTCTTTAAATACAGCAACAATCCCAATGCAATTTTATTTCAACTGTCTTGGATTGTGGTCATACAAGCTGTGCTAGAAACTGCTCCAAGTTTAGATTCTGGGCCTTACGTTGCAAGGACAGTCTTTTAAATCACTTAATCTACAATAATATAGCTTAAGTTATCAGTAGTTTATAATAATGATCCACGAATGCAAAATAATTAGTAAGTAACGTGCACTGTTACAAGGGAGCAGATGAAAGGGTGACTTTTGACACAAGTGGGATCAGCCTGCGAGTTCAGTACTTAAATTTGAACATTTGGATTGATGGTTTTGGTTTCCACTGAGACAAATTACAGATTTGCACTTCAATAAAGTGTGATTTTTACATTTATATTTTTAGTTAAAAAATAGTGCTGTCAGCATTAATCTCATTAAAATGTCGTTAACGGCATAACCGCATTAACGCAGCAAATCTCCTTTAGCGAGTTAATGGGGATCGCCCGGAGCGAGGGGCTGTATGACACGTTAAGGAGCTAACCGCGCTAACGCATCGACACTGTGCAGCCCTCGCACAGAACGATCTGCGGTAACTTGCTAACGGAGATTTGCTGCATTAATGCGGTTATGCCGTTAACGGCATTTTAACGAGATTAATGCTGACAGCACTACTAAACACATGGGCTGAAAACGTGCATGCCCGTCCATCCACCCTAACCTCCTCCCAGTTTTGTCTTGTCTTGTCTGTTGATTTGTTAGTGGACAACAATCATTTTATCAGTAATAATTTAAATATTACGTGTATGGCTGACATATAGGTGCAGAATCACCTGATTCCTATATTTATACATGTCAAAAAATCCTGCAGTTATTACAGCTTGTCCTGTGGGAAATCTGCATGTTTGTGCCAGGTTTCATGGCAGTAAATCCAATATGTGTCACATCATTTTGCTGTGAGCAAAAATGTGATGACAGGCAGCGATATTACACGAGAGATGTGTAGATCTCTAATATTAGTGTATTCTATAGCATTCGCAAGCTTTCACAGGCCATGATATTATTGATGAAAATGAAGCAGCCGGTCTTTTACTGATCTTCAGTATGATTTATCGTGACAGGATCATCATAATGCTGCAATAAAGGGATAAAACAATTTTCCAAGAGCAGCAGCTGTGTGGTTTGATTGCACATAACGGGCTCCTGATGACACTCTCCACTGTTTTTTGTAATTAATCAGGACGTCTCTTACTTGCCTCTTTCAAACTTTTATTCCCAGATTCTCTTTAAAATTAAAAACAGAGAGCATTTTTATTTTCATCATCAGTCATCGCGCAGGTAATTTAGTTTGTCAAGCAGTGAGATTGATGCCACTCTGTTATGGGAGTGAGGCCAAAATGCATCAAAAGCGTTTAATTCACTTTTTAAAAACTGCAGCATTGGGCCGTATTTAACAGACTCAGTGGGTGCTACTCAGCGTTAGAGCTGCTGTATGTAACTCTTTTATACCCTTGTGCATTCAAGCATGCAGTTGTGTGTATATTTATAGGTGAATTCCTAGGTGTCTGTATATGTGTGATTTGAAAAACACATGCAGAACAGTAGGCGTCGTGTCCTTTTGCCAGTAAAAGGCAGAATTTATTTCAGAAGTAGGCTGCAGTGTTCTTTACAGCACCTCCATCTTTGCCTTGGGGGAGCAATGCTGCTGATTTAGCTCCTTTCACATTACACCATACATGACCAAGCAGACCTAATTTATTTTCCCTCCAATTTCCGCCCTCCCCGTCTCTCTGCATCTCTCTCTTCTTCTGGAAGTTTTTACAACTTTACATTTAACGCAACACTGACTGAAATGCACTCCAAATGTTTGGCAGTTTCTCTCCTGGCTGCTAATGTCAGCTCTGCACATGTCATTCGTAACTGCCCGGCTACTGCGGCCACAAAGCTGCTACAATCACACATTTCCAAATGCTTAGCGAGGGTAGCTGCAGTTAAAGTTGTTTTATTAGCTGTGTCGTTGTGAGAAGCTCAGCCGTAAATTTGCCTCCTCTGCTCCCGCCGTCTCTCCATCTCAGAGTGCTTTGTGAGGCAACTAATTAGGCCCGAGTAACAGACTGCACACTGACCTCCGCTTCTTTCCCCCTTTCATACTCACTTCACTTCAGTTTTCGTGTCTTGCCACACTGGCACGCCATATGCGGGACATTCTGAAGCCTTGGTGGCATCTGTCTCTTTATCTCTGGGTGACAAAACATGTCCGTGAGCATAATGACAGAAAACGTACAGAAAATGCACATTTAAATCAAAGCTACGACAGGAATGAGGAGCTGAGCTCTGAGCCCGCCCTAAACTTTACCATCAAAGTCCAGTGTTTGGTTGGCCCATTCATCCATCCTGACCTCGTCCCGATGGTGACGTTGTGGTTTCACCTGACTTCCTCCTTTGCTTTTATTATAATCAGGGCTGCACATAAGTGGTCCGCAGCTGTGCATTCGCTGTCAAAATAAAAGACGCGCACCAGATAAGAAGTTGCAATGCGTGTTTGCGTACATAAGATTTTCTGGAGGAGGACAGACATTTGTTTAGAACTCTTAAAGATGTTGAAGAAGCAACCTCCTTTAAGCATTTACTTTGGTGTTCCTCCACCTGCAAAGAAATGTCAGAACGAGTCCGAGCCGCAAAAGAAGCGCGTATTCTCGAAAAAGTGGTTGCAGAAGGTGAGCTGGCTTCAAACAAATGATGAACGCACAAAGATGTGGTGCAGAATATGTTGTGAAAATCCCACTCTAGCAGACAAAAATAGTGCCTTTTATATGTACGCAAACGTGTGTTTCAACTTCTTATCTGGTGCGCGTCTTTTATTTTGACAGCGAATGAGCACCTGCAGACTGCTTATGTGCACCCCTGGTTATAATCGCTGCAGTCTCTAGAGGACATTGTAACTGGAACATTAGCTTGTCATTTAAGTTAAAAACTGTCCATATTTTTTTCAGATCCAATAAAATAATAGCTGGTCTCCCTATATGCCATAAAAAAATGTAACGCCCATAAAATTGAGGATTAAGGTGCTTTTACTGAGTTAGATGTTAGCAGAAAGCGAGCTAGCTAGTTTCCATTTAAAGATGGTATACCCTGTTCTGCCTGAAATATTTCTAACAAACTAAATGGCATTGAAGGGTTTAAAAATTTGCATAGAAATAGTGGCATAAAAAACCTGGACAGGCTGAGTTGAGTTTCTGTTGTGCAAAACCGTGACACCATGGGTGCGGTACGATAGCTTGTTTGATCAACTGCAGCTGTGTCAGTACAGATACATCTGTGCAGAGTGACAGAAAATTTAAAGTTTGGAGAAAATAAATTCTGTCTATAAAATATGAGTCATCGATCACAGTGGTACAATCAGATTAATCCAATAACTTGGACAGTGCAAACAGAAGTGTATTACTGAGGCTTTGTATATATGACAATAGCAGCTTAAAAGACTTAAAAATAGTAACAACTCCTGTACAAGCCTCAGCTGTTGCATCATGAACAGAGTTTCACTGTGGATCATAAAAGGTAGGATTTTCCTGCGTTGTCATGAGGTGGCTATTTTTGATAAAGGGAGCACATCTGTGTGTAAGCTATTATCCGTGTGCCACTGGAGCAACAGACTACTGCATGTCTCATTGCAGCTGGTCGAAGAAAACATTGATTTCTTTCTGAAGGATCAATTTAAACAGATATCAGAAGGTTTTGTGTAAAAATGTGTAGACAAACCAACCGAGTATATTGACCTTTTCCATTTTTACACAGTTAATGTAAATGCAAACTTTACAAGACCTAATGTAACATCCAACTATTGATATAATAATAATAAAAAAGCATCTCTTGTTTCAGATAACAGCTTGAGAGCTACAGTATGCCACACTTTAATAAAGCACTGCAATTTAATGAACCATTGATATAATCATACCACATGTACGCAACCACTCCTCCTCAAGGAACTGAGTGGTTTAAACTGCCCAGTTAATAAAAGCATTATGAAGAGCTCTCTCTCTCTCTCTCTGCGATGCACTCAGCAGTCAGATGTTGTAAATACTTGGGCGTGAAACAATGAAATATGTTTCAACATTAAACTACATAAAACTGTTTGCATTGTGGTTTAATTAAGAGGGGAAGATAAGAGGATAATTGCATAATTTTATTTTCACTCTAGACTTGGTATCATAAAAATTAATTTGTAAAAAATATATATAACCAGATACACTGCATACCCACTGAGTTGATTGATGAGACAAGCAGACAGTCTCTGGTTCTAATGCAGTGTTGCCAACTCCTCAGTAAGGAAAATCGCTATTGGCTGTCCTAAAAGTCGCTAGAAGTCCCTAAATGACGTCACCGCCTAACTTGCATAATTGGTCATGCTAATGTAATTGTAACCTACGTTGTTGGAGAGAGAAATAACATCATGGAAGAGACATGAAGTGAGTAAAAAACGTCCTAAATGCATTTAGAGTTTATTTAGAATTACGAATTAAATTTATTTTAGCAATTATTGTTTTTTGTAATGTCACAATTCCAACCCTGCTTCTTTATCCGGGCTTGGACCGGCAAAAGTGACCCGAAATAGGCGCTCTGGTGGAGTTACTCTGTGTGTGTTTATAAGTAGTTTTAAACCTTGTGATCCACAAAACAGCATAACAGTAAAAGAAGAACTGACTGCGTTACAGTCAGTGCGGGAGCAGCGGCTTCGCTCATGCGCGATTCATTTACAGTTTGGACGCATAGGTGTGAATGTCTCCTGCCCTGATAGCAGCTGGGGGAGGACTATCCTCCGCCTGTGAGCGCTTTGGAACAGGTGAGGTGCCCATGGCAGCACCGCTGCTTGTTGAGAGTAAAAGCGATACGCGCTTTCACGTCAAAAAGTCGTCATAAATAAGTCTCCAACACCAGAAAAAGTCGCCAGATTTGTCGCTAGTCGCTTTTTAGAAAAAAAATTCACTAAGGGGTCTGAAAACTCACTAAATATAGCGACAAAGTCGCTAAGTTTGCAACACTGTTCTAATGAGGGTGGAGGAAACAAAACTTCACCGTCCCCTCAGTGACTAAAGTCTGTCTCTATCATAGGGCATTGCAATTTTTATCTTTTCTCTTCTGACTTTCAAAAGCCAACATTTTTTCCTCAAGCTGATACCTTTATTTCTAAAGAACAACTGCCAGGTCTGGTAAAATGAACGTATCAAGACCCAAAAGGTGAAGTTTCTCTAGTGGGGCTACAGCAGGAAGTCAGTTCCATAGACTTAGAAAACAAACTAGCCATACTGGCTTAAACTGGGTTTAGTATCAGAATGTAAACATGCTAAAATGCCCAACTTTACAGGTGAAATAACATGTTTACATCCTGATACAAAAGCCAGTTTGAGCCTCTATGGATAGTTTTTTTTTTTTTTTTTACCTTTGGTTATTTTTTTTTTTTTTTGAATAAATCTTTATTTTAATACTAGTAAGGGTTAAAGTTAGAGTTGTGGCTACTTAAGGGACTAGGCATCCCTAAGCAGGCAGCTTTAGCTGCTATCTGTATGCTAGAAGCATTTGTAATTCAATTTTCTGACCCATAATATGACTGCAGTGTGATTAATTGTACTAACAAACCGTCCAAGAAGTGGAGCTCCAGTTTTGGAAGAACAGAAATTCTGTGATTTTATTGGTCTGCCACTTAGGACTGATTATCAGGTCTTTGTCTGTGCATTGTCCCCCTACAGTACACAAATCCAATGAATGCATTAGCTCATAACTAAGCACTCCATCCTCTGATCCAAATATTTCAACATTTCATTCTGAAAGCCCAAAATGCTCCTGGCCAAAACAGTGAGGCTTCAAAATGTGGAGAGCAGAAAGCAATGAGCGACGTCAAGGTGGCTGCATCCATTTTTTATACATTCTGCTTTCTAAACCACAAAAATGTCCAGAGACCAACAACAAAGTCAGAGAGATCCTTACAAAATCCTTCATAAGTGAGAAATTAGAAAACAAATATAAGGTTTCTGCTTAAAAAAAATCCAAACTTATTTGTATACTTAAAAACGACTCATTCTGAGGATGCTGCCATTCAGCTGACTGAGACTGGAGACTCTTAAGCTCACCAGATATACTTGAAGGCCAATGAAAACCATCTGGCTTGACCTTTTGATTGATATTTGATTTGATCATTTACATCCAAAGACCAGCAACTTGCAATGACATTAGTTCTTGAGGTTCAGGAGGGAGTTTAACTCTAAACGTGTTAAACGCCACAATACGTGAATGATTACAGTAGTAATGGCTGGAAAATCTGGTGTTAAAAGATAGACGTACCTAAAGCAGAACACTGACTCTGATCTGAAGGTAGAAAGAAAATATTTCAGTTTGGTGATAATTAAGCTGAGATTTGCTGAAAATGGTGGGTGGTAATGATAAACACACTGATGTGCAGGCAGAAGGGAGTCTTTAAAGTGTGATTCAAGCAGCCTGAAGGTGGCAGAGCGTGGAACTCGTTGAGTGTTGATGGAGAATTTTAAAGGTTTTGAGTAGAGGTCTTCACATGCTGTCCTAGCAAAGCAATGAGTGTTTAAGATGATATACAGCAGAGCCTGATCAGTGCATAGCCGTCAGGTGTGGAGGCTGATTGCAAGAAATGATCGTAGGGATAAGCACAGATGCACTTGCTCACAAAGCAGAGACTAAACAGTGACCAGAAGAAACAGAAAGGAAGAGGAAAAGGAAAAAAAGGAATGAGAGAAGGACTTCGTTTGGACGATGATGATACTGTTGAAATTCCTGGGAATTCTCATGTGATGTACCCTAACAAACACTAACAGCAGAGTGAATTGTTTCTGTGCCTGAAACAGTTTGGCTGAGATCCTGAAAGTCGGACCGTAGTGCCTACAGTCAAACCTTTGTAAAGAGAAGCTCCCTTTGGGTAAAGCTGATTATTTATTAGCACTCAAGTGAAGTCACCAGTCACCAATGTTAGCTGCAATATGCAACATGTTTGCCTTGAGGACACTGCTGTTGTGATTTGGCACTATATAAGTACATTTTGAATTGTATGGAAATTTTAACCCTTAATAGGCCAATATAATTGGTTAACCCATTGTATTGCCATATAAAGACCTAAAGAGCATATCCAGGTTTAAATAATTAATATTTCAAAATAATTATTTATATTATGCTTTGATGCCCTCAGTTCATCTTCTGTCTTAAACTTGCAAACTTCATTTCGAAGCTAAAAAAAAGTTCAGACCTCGTACCTTGACGGAATCAAATTTAACATAAATGTCTGCAATAGCAAACAAATGGTTTCATCTAGCATCCTCTCGACTGGATGTCCCTTATAAATGGACAGTTTAAACAACAGGTGGGTGGAGCTTTTGTACGTTTGATATGACCATTTAAGAATACCCCACCTCTCTGACATCAACATTTGTAATGCAGCCTGAGCTTTTGGATCACTAGGATTGCTGTTCATACACTGACCTCAATTTTGAAACACTGGTCATGTTTAATATGAACATCCACCACTGGAACAGGAAAAACAGTACTGTAAAAAAAATCTTGAGCCACTCCTCAATTCTTTATATTCTGTTAGTAAAATGGGGAAAAGTGTATTGAAACATGTGCAAACATACATAGAAGTGTAGACCTTCTCTTATTTTTCCTTATATGCTGTATTTCTAATGAATTTGAAAGTTGGCATTTAGTATGACCATATTTATTTTTCAACAGAGCCTAAACAATCTTACGTAGATTTCTTGTAATGTCTTTAAGCAGTCTTCAGGAAAATTTCTCCAGACTTCTTGAAGGACATTCAAAGCTCTTCCTTTGATTTTGACCACCTTTCATCCAGATTTTATACCAAGCCACTGCCAATCAGATATCATTGTTTTCCAGATGATATCGCCTGGACTCATCTGGTTGTTGCAAAAATATTATTTTTTGCCTGTCAAAGTGTTTCATCTTTGGCATTTTTCACAGATTCAACTAAAGAAATTGGAACAAATTATGTTTTTGCAACAGACTGCTAGAGTAGAAATGGCCTTGTCTGTTATATGCAACACAAGGTACAAGGACTGGACTGAAAATCAGTGGGAAAAGCAGCCAGTGTCCAAGAAAATACTTTGAAAGATGCTGAAAGACCACTTTAAAATTTAAAAAGTGAGTGGACATCCTGTTAAGTTCTGGCACGCTTTGTGTATCACTGACATAAGAAACCCATTTAATATGCTTAATGCCAGTGCTGAAATGTGGTTGTCACATGGCAGCTGGTACTGTATACACAGCGTGGATGACCACACAGTACGCATGAAAAATGACAAGCAGATGGAGGGAAGACTTGAAGTGGTGTCTTCCCCAGGAAGGAAGGACACAAAGCAGGTGCCTTTTGGTGCAAATGAAAGCTCTCCAAGGAAACTCTGTGCCTCAGATTCATTTATCTCCACGGCCACCTGCAGGTCTTTCTTTGCTAAGTGCTGAAACAACATCACAGGTTTGTGAAGAATGAGAACGAGGGGGTAAATGTGTTCACTTTGTTATGTTTACTTCTTCACATCCATCCCAGCTACATGGCTGACTCATTTATTTATCCCGAGGAAAGACCAAAACACAGAAGGAGGTGTATAAATACACATACTCCAGTTCAGAAAGGGGGTTTTTTTTGTAAGGAGGAGTTGTGCTGTAATGGTGGTCTCTCTTTTTCTGCTTTAAGTAAATAAATACTTTTAATGGTTTGGCATTTGCTTCCCCATATGTAACCTCCAGGCTGCTCTTAATTAGGAAAGTATGCTGCTGGACTTATTAGTACAGCATGATATGGATTTGTTTGATGAGTACACAAATATACAAGCTCATTTATAGCTCTTTACCTAAATGAACCTCATCTTTTCTGATTTTTTTCCCTAGTTAAACACACACACACTGCTCGTGTCAGTGTAAGGTTATTTCACACACGTGTTGCATGTATGCCACGTTACCCACGGGATGTCCTTTGATGGTGGTCCTTTGGCACACCAGTCTGACCACAAAGTCCATGTTAGGAAGGAGAAGTTGGGGCATGTGCTGCAGGTTTATCAGCCACATTTATCACTTTCACGTGCTGGTTAGGTTTAGGGGGAAGACATCTGGGTTAAAATATACACCATTACAACAGCAATACTGCACAATGAAAAATGACCCCTATCTAGTGAATTTAAATATAACATCAATGAATTGTGGGTTTTTTTTCCATAACCCGGTTCATCATCAAGCACCGCCAAAGGTAAATGTGTGTAAGTGTTAAAAGCCAGCTGCTCTGACAAAACAGCAGCATTCAGTTAACTGGAAATGGGCTGGAACAGAATTGTTGTCGAGTCCTCAGTTCTAAATAGATTAACGGGCTTAAACTGATGATGTAGTAGATCACCTGTGTTACCTCGTGAGCTGCAGCTGCCTCTCAACAGCTGGAGTGTGGCCACGGCTGTAGACAAGAAGCTTCTCGGAGTCTTGGGGAGAGGTGGGTAAGCAGCGATGAGTGCTGGGAGTTGATCCAGGAGATGTGGCTGAAACACAAATACTACCTTGTGTATTCTTTTTTGTACAAAGACATTTCTGAGTAACTTCATGGTCAAACATTTGATTTGACAATACCTTCATTGAAAGACGGTAAGTGCTGTTGACTTTTTCAGTGGCTTTCTTTTCTTGAATAAATAATGTACACTTGTACTTAGACAAACATTCTTTTGCTTCACTGTGGTTTTTTTGACAGCTCGAGTTGCTTTTTCAAAACAAGACACCAGCTCGAAAAATGTAAGAAGAGCTTCTCGGATGTTGTGTAATTTAAGCCTGAGAGCTGAAGCACTTAAAATAAAATAAAATACCATCATTTGATGGTTCCAGCTTGCTGTTTTTCATTCCAGTCATTTTGATAATTTCAGGTTTGGGCTGTTGGTTGGACAAAGCAGCACTGTGATGGTGGCACTTTCATCTGTGACACTTTCAGAAATTTTACAAGCCTTTTAGAGGGTTACAAGAAAAAAAACACTGTTTATTATGATTGTTGGAGCAGGATGATCTGAGCTCCACCTTGGTAAAGTAATGTTCTCATCTTTTATAATCTACAAACCACTTTGCAGAATTTGAGATGAAGAAAACAACTGTCCACAGTGCCTTCATTTCAAGAAGCCTGCAGCTGTGTTGTGGGTGATTTTCCACGGTCTTATTGTGACAGCAGATATAATGTTATATTACTGCTGCTGGAGACAGAACATTAGTAACAGCACAGTGGAGAAAATTGTCATTTTACCCCCGAACATGTTGACCATTTAGCTGGTGGTGGTCAGTAAATTACACTTTCATTATTACAGTCAATACTAAGAGTGATGAGCTGACCATGCAAGAACAGAAGATTCACAAAGTGTTTCCAGAAATCATCAAAAAATACACGTGTGCTCATATCCAGCTTGTTCCAATCTGCACTGCATGTACAGTCTGGGTTGTTTCTCACATCCAGTTCCTTCAATATTGATATAAACCTACTTAAAAAGAGCAGAGACGTGTTGTATTTATTATTTAATTTCAAAGGACACAAAATGTCCCAGTATTAGAACTCTATGAAAAGAGTTACAACTTAGACTGAACATGTTTTTTCAATCACTCTAGATCTCCCTTTGGCATCTCTTAAATTATATCATGCACATTATATTGTGCTTATTTAATTTTACCTATAACACCCTTGACCTAATGATGTGAAAAGTTGTCAGAAGCACAAATGATAAATGAAGCAACTGTTTTGAACAAAAGCAGTTGAGCTCATCAAATACTAAGGCAGAGTTTGAATGTGATCACAGAAGTAGAAGTGTTTGCTATCAAAGCTTTCAAAGGGTCATTAGCTGTTAGTCACCTATAAGTGAAAAGGCTTTAACTCAAAGAACCTTTTGTGAACAAAATGTGTCCTCCCAGCTCCATCTACAGTCGCCATCTCCCCTGAAGCCAGGCTGTATGAGAATAGAGATCATTTCTTACAGCTTCTATTGTAGTGCTGTCCGTTTATTACAGTACACAAGTTGAAGGTTGCCAGCTCACAAATTTCGATCAGGTCACAGATGGTTCAGCAGAATGGGCTCAAGTGTCAGGGTGTTGGATGAGGAGGAGATAATACCCTTAACCCTGTCATTCATCCCTCCTGGTCCAGCCTTCACCCAGCAGATGCCGTAAACAAGTCAGGCGTTCCTGCTGCATTCTCAGAAGGGTTAAGTGGTTGAGTACATGTCTGAAGGACAATCTGCAGCGCTGGTATGAAACACGTTTAGCTGCATGTAAAGCATTTACAAACCTTTATTTATTCTGAAAGGTTTGAAAAAGGATAATAAGGGGTACTTTTAATGTTAGTTATACTTTAGCATCCTTTATGCTAATCTGTGACTTTTTAGATTGATAATTCATATTCACTGAGATAAAAAGCAGACATCTGATTGTTGCTCTGTGTGGAGTAGCAGCAGCAGCAGCAGCAGCAAAAAATGTCACAGGCATTTCTGGACCTTTGATTTGACTGAATTGGGGTGTCTCTCTGAATAACAAAAGTTTACTTCCTCCTGTCCTGCCACAGTTGTGTCCTTAGCAATAGTGCTAGTTCAGCTAAGCTGCTGCAGTGCAACGTTTTATAATCTGACCATCAAACAAAAAAAAAGGCATCGTAGATGGACAGATGATGTTCTTCCAAGTATATTGTTGTTACAATACAGAACTTAAGTCCATGTGTCTCTTTTAATATATAAAGAATTTTACAACTAATTTGATGTAAACAGGCAGCTGCAAAAGTGTCATACTAGTATGATGTTTAGTTTCATAGATCTTTATTAGTCCTGAAGGAAATTCACCATGGTTGTCAGCTGATCACACGCACAATAAAAGAAAACATTCACTCAACACCAATAGCATCAAGTCGATCAAATAATTAAAAAAAACAAAAGATTATTAACAATAATTTAGAATAAATTAATTAAATCAAACTACTCCGATAATGCAGGGCAGCAAATTAGTATCTTTGCTGCAGTGGTGGCGCCACATTAGCGCAGCGCATCAAAACTCTGCTGCAGGCGGTTCAGTGTGTGGACACTTTGCTCAGTCAGTGCATGGGGACATCCTGTGTACACTGAAAAAAAGAGCATGTCGGATTTACTTAATTCAATAGTGGACGTGGGTTGCACGCAGTTGTTTTGCTTTGGCAGAACCTTAAACAATGGAGTTAAATCAACACAACTTATTCATATTCAATAAACCTGTGCATTTCTTGTTGATAAAACGTGATTGACAGATGTTTAGATGAAGTAAGTTGAGCTCTTGGAATGTTTTAATCCTTCACAATTTTGTCAACTTTTACCCCAATACTACTTGGTCACTTAAATACTACATGTTGTCTTCATATTACATAATAGTCTGGTTAACAGAAAAATTGAATCAACCTCCTGTCTTCATTCAAGTTGCAGGGGTATAAACCCTGAAGTGATGGTTCCAAAGAAGGGTACACCCTGGACAGCTCACCAATCTATCACATAGAGACAAAAAACCATTTGCAATCACATTCATGGGTAATTTATAAACACCAATAAACCTAACTCTAATAACTGCATGACATTTAACCAGTATACCCAGAGAGAACCAACTGCAAACTAGCCAGTTTGTGGATTTGAACCCAAGACCTTTGTGCTGTGAGGCAACAGCACTATCACCACGCCACCAAGTTGTCAATCCAGGTTTAACAAAAGTAGGAAAGCTATGATTTCAAGGCTTGATGCGCAATTTTCTGTAAGATTTTGTCCATGACAATTTTGTCCACAATAAATAGCGATAGCATACACGTAGTGTGTGTGTAGTTGTCTGCCTCTTATAACTCCAGTGATTTTCCTGCAGTTTGAAATCTCATGTGATCTTGTGAATTTCATGCGTCCAGCAACTAACCGCTCTTACTAGTTGTGTTGCCAAGATGCTTATATAAAACCAAGAGATTTCCAATCCCTTTTTTTCAGTGAATTTCAGGGGTCTGGAACTTGGAAAGTTTTCAGGGTATGTGGGTAAAATCTTGCATGTCCTCATTAAATATACCACAGCTACTGCAGAAAAAACACCCCTCTCCAGGAGGTCAGGCGAGAGGCACTGATTGATTTTTTTATGGAATGACCCTGATAATAAAAATATGGATGTATACTCTGTGTGCACGAGTTCACAGTGACTCTGGTGGATGTTTTTTTTTTTGCTCATCTTGAACACCCACACTTTGTTTTCAGGTCACAAGGACACCCGATCTGACATGAACTGTCAGTCTCCCATTATATCTGTAGCAGTCTGTCAGGACTAAAGAGACCAAGCATCCAGCTAACCATTATATCAGTGCTGCGCTTGATAGAAGCACAGAGAGCAACCATCAGACCTCGACTGGAACTAAATGACAGATAACCCCCCCCCGTCTGAGTCTCTCTCTATTTCGTTCTCTGCGCCCTCTCACTTTCCCTTTGCCTTTCTTGATCTCTTTGTCTCTCTCCTCCCTTTCAACAAGCCCTCTCTTCTCTGTCCTTTCTCCCCATGGTCTCTCATCTCTCCTGTTTTAACTCCCCTTCCACCGCGCTGCCTGTCTTTCGGTTTTTCACTGTGCTTTTATCTTCCTGCCCCTCTTCTCTGCCTGCTCACTTTCATATTTCCCATCTCCCTAAATCTATCTCTGCTCCTGTCCGTCATGTCCTGTCATCTCAGCGGATCAGGCCGCTCGGCAGATGCAGAAAATGGACGATGACTTACTTTCCCCTCTCTGTAATAAACTCGGGGTGGGGCCGGCTGAAGCCAGGCTCTGAGCCAGCATTTGTGTCAGCGTGACAACATGAAGTGGGCGCTTAATGCAGACAAGATTCGCAGCTTTAGTTCACAGAGGGCAGAGCAGAGAGACGACGCAGAGAACCTGGAATTGAAAACAGGGACGCGTCCTTCACGCAAAGAAATTCAGACACCAAGAAAACAATGCAATATGGTCTTTATTACCAGTGGGATCGAATGTGTCGTGATTCTGTCATTCTTTGTATTTTTATTGTGCGATGTGTACTGTTGATATCAACTGTAGTAATCCAACAAATAGCACCACATGCTCTTCAAACCTGTGGAGGCTTTGAGGTTTAATCATAAATCTGTAACAACTCCAGGTATCTTACTGACGGACCACTGGGGACCGGGCTGTGTGGAAATTACAGCTCCTCGATGCTTAACAAAAGAGAAGAAAGAAAAACAGCAAACCTGACAAAGATTGTTGTCCTCAGGTTGGTCTTAAAGGTTAGGAGTGTTGAGTTTGATAAAGTGCATACTGGCTTGCTCTTCAAGGTCATGATATAGGACAGTCACAAAGCCTTTAGCATTTTACTTGTGCAGGAAAAGAAGAAAGCTTTGAATCCATACTCTCTGTGGTGGGTTATAGGAATAATGCTGGTCGATCACTATTTTTCATCATTTCTGGGTAGAACAACAGGATCTGAATATTTTTAAAGCTCCAACTTTCATTCTTGATCAATGTTTGTGCTGCTCCAAGTCTCTAGAGGCACAATACAAATCCTCCCAGTTCAGAGCGAAAACTACAAAACAAAACCTGTGTCATGTTCTTTTATTTCTCGCCGCACTATGCAGTCATCCATGCCTGTTATGGACATTCCAATTTTTCCAAAGCTCTGGACTCTGTGGGACACTCGAGTTATGAGCATCAAGAGGGCGCTGAGAGTCAGGGGCTGGAACAGATGATAGCACGCCTCGAGGGGGCCATCAGCTCAATCCAGAGATCCAACAACCAACTTTTAGATCCAAATATAAGCAGGGACAGGCTCTGTTCACCCTGCAACCCTGAACCAGATAAGCTGTGGAAAAAAAGATATTTGATCAAATGACATGCTATGAACTCTAGACTGAAGCCTGAGGACCTATGGGAGTTATCTTTGTACATATACAATAGGAAAAAAAATGGGTGGGTGAGCACATATTGTGCTTTCCACCCTAATGAGCTGCAACTAACTATATTTGCTGAATTTAATCATATAAGATGCAACTTTGTTAAGAGTTGAAAATTCAGATTCTCTCAATTGCAGGTAAGCCTGTGAACCCTAAAGTTCACTAAAGACATGAAAAGTACAAACATCTGTGAGATTGTGATTCTATTATGAAAATCTGACAACAGTTGATGAGGATGTGATGTGGAATAGGAAAAATAATTTGTGTCTGATCATAAATTTGCAAAGACAATGCCCGGGGACGGGGAGGACAGATATGTTCCATATCATCCTCATGGCTGTCAGGGCCCAAGATTTCTCAACAAATTGAGCAATGTTATTCATTCCACAGTTATTGGTTCTAATATTGTGGCTGATGAGTGCATGTACCACACTATGTCAAAACACAAATCATTTTTTGTCTATGAATGAAAAACATTTAATCACAGAATCCTCTCCATATTTGGAATCTGTGGAAAAGATTTGCAAGGAAGTTTTCCAAACAACTGATTTGTGAAATCCCTTTTTTGGAGCCAAATGTGACCATACTTTGATGAGAGTGTGGTCTGCTCTAATATTAGCTTCAACATTAGGCTGAATAAACTGAAACTATATGCACAAAAGTCTAAGAATTTCATGCACCAAAACTGGAACAGTACAATTAAGCACACAGCAACCATCTTACTCGTCAGATAATTATATTTAAAATGCTTCACATCATTTTTGTAGCAGGCTGTAAACATGTTTATTTCTGATACAAATTTGGACATTTTAACTTTGAAGTCTATGGGGGACTGACTAACTGCTGGAGCCCCTCATGGCCATTACAGGAACTGCAGGTTTTGTTTTTTCAGCTTCTGGCTGTTGATCTGTTTAAAACATAACTGATTCCACCTTCAGTGCTTCCTCTTGCACTTTAATATGCTGATAGCACCATGGAAAGACACTATAGACAAACTGTAATCCTACACAAAACCCATTTTCATTTGGCAATAGGACCGCAAAAAGATTTTTACATGTCGCAATTTTGTATCTCTCAGAGAATAATTCTGTGACCTCTCACTCCCAAAACCAAAGTCAAAACTCGCATTTTAGAGGGGAGAGAGAGCACATCCATTAAAGGTGACTCTCCCAATCGCCCCCTTTTACTGTATCTGCGGAGGAGATAGGAATCAGTGCTCTATGCAGAGAATGCTCTGTATGATCACTGACAGTGCAAATAGGCAGAAAAGCCATTTCAGTCAGGAAATGAGAAGGCAGCGGCTTGTGGAGGCCCTCCAAAATGATACTTATCTGCCAATCAGGGAGGGAATCTGTGATAAGGAAAAGCGGATCGCAGGTGAAGAGACACGAGGAAGTGAGGTGTCAGGCGAGGGTAAGGAAGTAAAGGAGAGAGTGCCGAAGAGAGATACAAGGGGGGACGAGAGATTGAACAGCGCTCAGATTGCAGGCGAATGAGGGAGGAGGATGTGGAGTAGGTAATAGATTGCTGCTGAAAAAGCACACGTGGGTCATGAAAGAGAAAGAGGGTGTGCAGGCAGAGAAAGCAAGCGTGACTCAGAGAAATAGTAGGTGGGTGAGAGGAGGGAGGAGAGAGAGAGAAATGTAATGGGAAAAAAAGAACAGCAGACCTTTTTTTCCACTTCGTGCAATTGGGGAAGATACCAATTTTGCCACAAAGTGAACATTAGATGAAAATGTCATCTCCATACAGGTAATTTACTCTCCCCTGCTTAAAATGTGCTCTTCAAAATGGTAAAGGTCAGGAGAGAACAGGCTGATGGGTACATGCACAGTGTGATGATGAGTGGGAAGGGCAAGCTGAAAATCTCCCGAAATAAAATGACACAGTCCAGACACCGCAAATATAATGGATACCTACAAGTATTGAAATATTCAATACTTAAAGTAAATCCATGTACAATTCCAATAAAGTTGGGACGTAAATAAAAACAGAAAAAAATGATTTGCAAATCCTTTTCAACCTATATCCAATTACGAATACACTACAAAGACAAGATATCTAATGTTCAAACTGATAAACTTTATTGTTGTTTTGCAAATCTTCACTCATTCTGAATTTGATGCCTGCTACAGGTTCCAAAAAAGCTGGGACAGGGGCAGCAAAACGCTGGGCAGTTTGAGAGATGTTCATAAAAAAAACACCTGTTTTGAACATGCCACTGGTGAACAGGTTAATTTGAAACAGGTGTTTGTCATGATTGCATATAAAAGGAGCATGCCCAAAAGGCTCAGGCGTTCACAAGCAAGGATGGGGCGAGGATCACCACTTTGTGAACAACTGTGTGGGCAAATAGTCCAGCAGTTTAAGAACAACGTTTCTTATTGTACAATTGCAAGGAATCTGGGGATTTTATCATTTAATTGTCCATAATATCATCAAAAGGTTCAGAGAATCTGGAGAAATCTCTGCACGTAAGCAGCAAGGCTGAATACCAACACTGGATGCCCATGACCTTCGATATGTCAGGCGGTACTGCATTAAAAACCAACATCCTCCTGTAAAGGATATTACCACGTGGACTCAGGAATACTTCAGAAAACCATTATCAGTTAACACAGTATGCGCTACACCTGCAAGTTAAAACTCTACCATGCAAAGCGAAAGCCATATATCAACAACACCCAGAAACGCGGCCGGCTTCTTACCAAGATCCATTGTCATGTCTGCATTAGTACACAATATCTACACCATTTTATGTGACTAAAGTTAAACAGAATTAGAATAATCTTTTATATTAACCCTACATTTACCACCCTGTAAAAAGTTCTATGTGTAGGTCATCTAGGCTTTCTGCTCCTGATTTATCCAAAGCTAGCTAGCACTTATTATCACCTATAGCCATGTTGAAATAAACAAATGTGGAACTTATTTATTGTGCTGCGTTTGGTTTACTTGAGATTGCTCTAGTTATGACGTGAAAATTAGGTGACATTTTAGGTCATCAACAGGTTGTGTTAGTTTTAAAGCAAGAAGTGCATTCAAGGGTAGAATACAAAGTTATTAGCTAATGCTAAAGCTTGGTTGCTAGGCTACAACCACAGACTGTATGGGAACATTGCACAGACACAGATATCTGATAGGTGGTGCTCAGTAACATCAAAAAGAAATCCTAAAACTTCATTCATCAAAACTGGTGCTCACATTTTTTGGACAGCCCGTTAGTACAATTAACAGCCATATTATCAATGAGATAATTTCATTAAAATTACGCCAAAAGGCTCCATTTCAGGGAATACAATTAGCTGAGCAAGCCTAGCAGACAGCTAGCAGCTACAGCCGCCCGTGTGTGTGTAAGAAGTGCAAAAGTGCCATATCCAAAATTGATCAATAAGTAAATAAGTATACAAAAGGTATTTATAAAGTGCTTTACACAGAAATATAGATAAAGAGTGCTGTACAACTAAAATATATAATATCAGAATACAGTTAAATATACAGAACAAAAGGGAATAAAAGAAAAATACAATAAAATAAATCTACATCAAATGACTAGCTGAATAAAAAAGTTACACAAATGAGAAACTGTATGACAATTCCCTTTATGATGGCAAATGCAATCTTTCTAATGGTCTAAAGTAGAAGGCAGACGGCAGACTGTTTTATGACCTCAGTAAAAACTTCTCCTGTTTGTTTTTTCATGTTTATTTAGTAAATTATGGTCCATTTAGAGTCAAACAGACAATAAAGAAATGTATGACTTTCGGCATAGCTATCATTTTATTACACTGACTACCATAAGAAATATGGTAGTCAGTGGTTGTCATCGCTTGACTGCGATGTCTGGTTTGAAAATATGAAGCTGGTGAAAGCCAAAAACTTGGCCGAAAGAAGTGGACAGCCGTGGTTAAAAAAACTGCAAAAATTTCTCAATGGAAAAATTGTGTTAAGAAAGCATTTTAAAGATATTGCTTTTAAATACAAATTATCTTCAAGTTTCATAATAATGAAATCATTTTTAACACCTGGGATTTATTGGTTCATTCTCGAATCGGGAAAAATTAATGTTGTCTTCATTTGGTTTAACGTCGAAAGATCTCCGTGAAATACTCCATGAAAAGCACGGCAGATAATAACACAAATGGATGAATTTGAAATGACAAGGAAACACGGCACATCCATCACAACGACAAATTTAAATTTCTTGGGGATTTTGTTTTTGCCCGGTTGGAGAACAAAAGCGTACAAATGCTCCTTGGCTCTCCGGCGTGTACCAGGCCTTTATTCCCCTGCAGGAAACATTCTCCTCTGGCAAGCTGGGTGGCACAGATAAGCAAGTGTGCTGTCAACTCAGCACCTTGGCTCGGTGGTGGAAAACAGCCCAATCAATACATCATTAATCATTGGTTTAATGTGGCCAAGCCCCGATGTGGACAAGCATTAGAATGGAGGGATTAGTGGGAGCAGAAATGAGCTTGACGGCTCTCAAAAAAAAAGAAAAAAACAAGAAACCAGATAAATGATGAGAGAGAAATTTGTTCCGAGTGCTGAACCCAACCTGATGGATGGTGGCTGGGGTGTGCACAAGTAGGCGGTAATATCTCTGCTTGTAAAATGTGCCCTTATTCGTCGGCTATGGTGTTATTTGTATGACTTACTCATGTAAAATTATGACTTAATCATGTGAGTGCATTCAGCCGTTAACATCCAGCCACCAGCATCTTCAGCAAACTATAAAACTGTGATTCACAGCTCTGACCCATCTGTCGGGACTTGTAACGAATGATTTATTTTCATCACTCATATAAAAATTGACCGAGAGACAAAAATCACAGCACGGCGACTATCTTACCTGTTCTGACAAATAAATTAAATCACAACACATGTGCGAAATGGATCATCAGTTCCCGCCCATTAACCTGCCTCAAAGTCTTTTCGCTCAGAGACAGAAAAAACATAGATCTTCTTCCTTGATCTTTTCCTTGCAGCTGGATGCCCGTGGATTTCCTCCTCGCCACGTTCCTCGTGTAAATAATGAATACTGAGCACTCAAAAGCCTTCCTGTCTCAGCGATGCTGTTTGTGCTCCTGCTGTGGGACAGTGCGGCTGACAAGATGGGGACAGCGCTCTGGCGGCTCTGACAGCCACACTTGAGCCGCTTTCACGCCGCTATAAATTTTTAACAAATTTGTCAAAGCCCTTGGAACTTGTTACATGCTTTGACCTCCTCTAAGTTCTAACGTGGGCCACAGGCTACGACTTTAGCTCAGTGTGTAGATTACTGCACCTACTGTTAAATATCCTGGGCATCTGCAAGCAGAGAAAAATATATCAAAAGATAAAAAATCAAGGAAAATGATCAATGAGAGAGAATTAAAGCATCCATACTTTTCTAATGTAATCTCAAAGATAATATTATTAGAGGTATCCGACTATAATAGAGGGGGTTGGAAACTGTTAATACCAAAGAGACATTTTTGAGTTAAGTCCTGGTTATTCAAAAAAATATGTATGTTAGCCTCACGATGAAGGCGGCAGCCTGCTGAAAAGAAACAAGAGGATCGATAACACTAAGAGGTGTAAATAATTAAAACTTTTTATCACCTACCCTGTAGTGAACTATTTATTGTACAATGTCATGGTCCTATCTAATCTCATATGTTTAGGCCTACTTTGGAACACTGCCCTGCAGGCACGCTGAGTCCTACCCATGTTTGTGCAAATGAATCAAATTAAAAATATTTTTCCTAAGATCACAAACATAGCAGCTCAATAGTTTTAATTATAGTCAAAACAAAACAAAATCGACCAGTTTCTGTTTAATTCTGACTAAAGTCCAGGTCACTACAAGCTAATCCTTTATTGTTTTCTCCAGCTACACACTGCCTGCGAGCACAACAATAATGTGCTTGTTTTTCAAAATTATTTAATTTTTTGTTCGCTGTTGCTAATTTCCCTGTGATTGAAGCACACAAAATTTTCCTCTCAATGTGAACTTTCCTATTTATCAGCACGACTTTCTTTCTTTGGTATTTAGAGCCCATACCGGGGGGTATAATCAGGTGTATGCATGCATGCTATGTGTTGAATAGGCTAGACAGATTTACAGTTTGGGAACGTAAATACAATAATAATAATAAAATATATATATATTCACTTCAAATCAATATATTTTTGATTTGTTTTGCTTACAGCTAACAGGAAGCCATTGGAGGTCAAAAGGTCAACATGTTGGCGACTGAGGGTTATATTTTCTAAAATCAGACACTGCTGTTGTATTCTTAAGATTAAAGTTGAATGAGAGGATAATGGTTTGTACTTCTGTGGCGTCAACTTGACTGAGATCAGTGCTGAACCTCTAGTATCAGTTTTGCACCTCAATGTGATGGTGCAACATGGACATAAATGTGCAAAATTAATTGGAACTTCACCCATCTATTTATTTTCTTAACAACTTATTAATTCAGGGTCACGGGGGGCTAAAGCCAGTCCAAATTATTAAGTCATGCATTTAGTAATAGTCTAGTACTGTGCAGCGCTTTTTGAACCTTCTTGCTGGGAAGTGACAGTGACAACAACAGCAACACAATGCAACAAGGAAAAAGAAAAACTAAAAAAAAAAAAATTGTATATATTTTTTTTAATAGATAAAATGTTTATAATTTAATGTAACCTAACACTTCTACTTGTTCCAAAACTTCCCTGGTTTTGAAACAAGTAGGTTTTACCTTTTCCATTAAGTCTCTCTGGTGTACATTTGCAGGTGTTCAATTCAGTTCAGTTTTATTAATATAGTGCATAATCACAAGAGCAGTTACCTGAAGCCATTTTATATTGTAACATAAAGACTCTACAATAACACAAAAAAACCCCCAACAATCATGTGACCCCCAATGAGCAAGATTTCTAATTAGTTGTGTTATATAGATGAAAATTCAATATAAAATATTAGAAGCAAATCAAACCCTAACTATGATTTGGAGAAACATAAAACACTTTTTGAGGAAATCATTTAAATATTTTGGTCTGTGTTTATATTTTTACAGCTTGCCAAGACAGAGCAGTTTAAAAAACATAATCTGATTGTCTAGTGTTACAGTTGGGGTTCAGGCTTTTACCGATGACTTCAGCCTCACAGGCTTAAAAGGTTAACTAAATAAAATGGTAAAACCTTAAAATCTGAGTCTAAAATGTATGTTTTACTTTATTTGCAATGTAAAATCTTGAAGAAACTGTGCAAACGTAAGCCTTTTGTGGCTCAGACACGTATGTGCCATTAGGTCCTGAAGGAAGGAGGTTGAATAATTAACCCTAAGGGGTACACTCATGTGGATCACATGCATGGAGTAGCTTTTACTACACCCTTGTTTCTAGCGATGTGCTCTTCAATGAAAAATTTGTTCATAACACTAAATAAAGGACAGACGTTTCATTACTGTATTCACTCCAAGTTCTTCATGTTCAAAAACATAAAGAGGCCATTTGCCTGGCGTGCCTCTTTAACATGTCTTAATTGGAGCGAGAGAAAATGTATTTAGTGGAAGTGAACTCGCCCAGTGAACCATTGCGTGAATTTTCTTTTACTTTCAATTATTCTGAAATTCCATGTGAACTCTCCATGAACCCAACATGAGCTAAATATTATTATAGGATCAAGAGGTCTAGTCTACACGTGTGAAAGAATACAGATGGTAGAAAAATGAGCTTGGGACCATTTTATTATTGTTATTGGCAAAATACGTTGAGCCAAATCTGACAGTATTAAGTTCAGATTGACCCAAAAACCTCCCGTTGACCGATTTTGGCAGCCCCTTGTCAGCAAGATCTTCCCTTTCGGCAAACTTTATGTCATGCTAGGTCTGCTCAATGGGCAGACATCCTGCCAGCTGATGTTTACAGCCTTCCTCCTCAGCCTTTGGAGGCGAGGGTCGGGCATTTCATCTTTGTATTACAGAGTACTCATGTTTTCTCCAAACCGAAGCTCAAAATCAAAGCTGATTAATCCATTAGCCAACAACTGTTAGCCAGCAGAGTAGAATGAGACATGAAAGCATTTCGATATGGCCTTTTGTATTGAGGGTGTGACAGATTAGTGCCTAGACAATTCTACCCCAACGATAAAATCTGTGCCAGGGGAAATGTGCCACACACTTTAAATGACCCGTTCCAGAAACATCAAAGCTTTTCATTCCCAAATCCTCTTGACCATCACACCTTTGAGACAGTCCCATGCTCCTGATGATTTGATGAAGGGGAACAACATTCATTGTGGATATCATCTGGAGGATTTTCAGAGTGCAAACTAAATCTAGCTCATCTTATGAGCACACATGCAATAAATTCACTGATCCATCCATTTCCAAGTTATACTACATGAGATCTTTGAGACTAGAAGACAAACATCCAAAAGCAAAAGGGGAAACACACTTTTGCTATTTGTACATCATAATTGAACAGAGTATAGGTTGTCTTATATATCAATGTCTCAGCAACATAAGAAGGTACGTTTCCATGCTAAATGTGGGACAAATAGATAGGCAGTCATTATGGCCTCTAAACAACAATGCTTGGTTATTCTCAGTCAGCAGTGATGAGTGCTACCATCAGTGGTCTGATGAGAGACGCTGATGGCATGAATTAGTTACAGGGTGTTTGTAGACGAGCTGGAACAATTCTGATCCACCGAGGCTCCACTCACAGCTTCTAGGACTTTCAGAGCATCCCCTGCTGATGTCCTGGTACCCAATACCAAATAGCACCTCAAGAGGTCATGTAGAGTCCAGGCCTTCAAGGGTCAGCGCTGTTTTGGTGCCACGCAGAGAACTAACAGCATATTTGGCACTGACACTTTTTTTAATCTCCTACAGTATTTAAGATTTTGGCTGGAGGTAATGTGATAAAACAAGCTGTCACTAGTGATTGATAATCATGAAAACAGTTTACTTCACACACAAACCCTCGTTTTCAGTCATGACTCATAGTTCATGACTGAAGTATAGTTTTTTTTTTTTTTTTTTCAAACATAGCAGTCACTGCTTCATGTGAAGGGAACCAATGGAGGTGGTTCAGGTTTCCGATTTGGATCCCTCTTAGACAATTACTGCTGGATGTTTTCCAGTCATGTCTCACATGAGGGGCATATCTCATCTGGCCTGGATACACAATGGGATTCCCCAGGAGAAACTGGAAAACACTGGCGGGCGAAAAACATGTCTGTAATACCCTGCTTAGTCTGCCACCACTGTGACTCAACTTTGGATAAGAAGAAGAGAATGAGTGAATGGTTATATGCTTATAATCTGTGTAAATACTCTAGTGAATACTATGAATGCTTATGATCTATGTAACAACAAAAACAACTCTTAAAGTTTTTGGATTGGATTGGAAAAACCAATCACATCCAGTGTGACCCCCACAAAATCAGATGAGGGTTTAAGGTTTTATTTGTACAATTACCCCATTTAATCAATTAATGCAAAAGTTTGCATTAGAAATATTTTTGAGGTGGCGGGTTGAAATTTTGCACTATTTTCAATTTTTTTTTTTTTTTTTAAGCATTGTTGAGAGCTCAAAGCCCTCCGAGAAAAATGTTTTTTTTTTTTTGTTTAGCACGATTTCTTTCTATGACCAGCTCTGAGCATCAGTATCATACTGTAGTTGGGATAAACTGCATCAGTGATGTAGAGGAACTAAAACAAGCATTGGTACCCTGGTTGGCTGATCTGTTTTCTAGAGAAAACTTCCAAGAAAATGCATTCTGGATAAATAGTAAATCCAAAACTCACAGGTGTGGGATAGTTGGCTCATTTTTAGCCTACATTTGACACCAGGATCATTTTCTAGCTGGGATTCCTCGTGGGCAAAAATAATGGTTTAATGTAGCATTCTTTTAATAAGTATGCTCAAAAACTTCCCACGATGAAGTCATAAAGACAAAGAAGTCATAGCAGTCCGAAAAGGCTTGTGTGCTGTTTGGTATTGAGCAAGGTAAACTAAACAAAAATCTAAAACTAGTGCAATCATTTATAAAAGAAAACCATATAAAAGAAAAACGATATAAAATAGCTGTTCTGAACTACTGCCCTTGATAAATATTTTCTATATTTTAAAAATAAAAAACGAATGAAACAAAAAAAACTAAATTAAAATATTTTTATGAGATGAAAAGGCTAGACTGAAATTAACCACTTTCTTCTGAAACCAAAAGAAACAACAGATTTTTTAGTCAATTCGAAATAAAACAGAAAACAGACATTTTTAATAATATCACGAAGAAGTGAAAAACTATAACGACATTGGCACGGGCCTGCCAATGGCGCCATTAGGTCAAAGTTAATAATAGGATTACAGTGAGCTATCATTATGCTCCTCTTTCCATGTTTAAGGTAAGAGGAGGTATATTGTGTAACCCTGGCTGGAAAACACAGTTTATATGACTGACTGCCAAACCAATGTTGACAGTACATTTAGCACAAACTCCCAAATGGCTGATTTCCAGTGCATTTTAAGTTTTTCAAATCCCATGAATGAAAGCTTCTTAAACCATTAGCACTTATTTGACTAATGTATTTCTGTACTTCCTGTGTTTATGACTTACCAAATTACAGTATGAGCCCCAGACGAGCCGCCACAGCCAAGAGTACTGATACTCGGCTCTCAGCGGCCCCACGCTTTGGCAACAGACCTGATCTCGCCCATCTTTCCCATATTTTGGCATTGTCCCGTGGCTGTTATCAACAACTAATTAACGTGTAATGAATGGGCTTTTTAAATGGCGAGCAGAATAACTAATGTGTTGCAGACGCTAACGCTGCACTAATAAATCAAGCGAGTGACTGTAAACACGAAGCGCTTTCACGCACGCCCTGCCTTTATGAATGAGTTGCTGGCCCGGCTCTGTCCAGCTACGGCAGCTAAAGTTCAAGACTGCGACCTTTGACGAGACATATCTGTGTCTGAGGCTGGTAGCTGAGGGGGAAGCGTGGGAGGAAATATTTAACCTTTGACTTCTTCTTTAGTGGAGAAGTTGTAATTGAGACAAACGTTTGCAGCGGCCTAAGACACGGAGCATTCTCTTTGTTGGAAATAGGAAACAAATGTTGATGGGACGAAGTCACTGTCAATGGAAGCGACAGGTAGAGCTCAGTTTTGGCCCTCGGGCCCCTCTTCTGCCTCACATTAATCAGCTAATGTCACAGCTGTTAATGCAAACCCTCCAATTCCAGCACATGTCAAACATCTCTGTGCCATTTTCATAGCATTTCACATACAACCCTAAAAAGACAAATGAGAACTTGTTCCCATCTCGTGCGACTTAAAACACGGGGCCCCACAGTCCTACCATCAACCCCATTTAGAAGAAGCGAGACACTGACAAAGAGGTGAAATGGAGGAATCCGCGCTGGGAAGCCAACGGGAACCGTGAATCATATCCTCTCTCATCAAGTCATATTGCACAGAGTGAGCCTGTTCACCGAGATGAAGCCGTTTGCTAGTCTCTCAGCAGGCCTCATCAGTGAGCTTGTACCACTCTAATACATGTGAGGCGCTCTGTCAACCCCCCTCTGCCACCAACCAACCACCCCATTATTATAAACGCCCACACAGTGGCGCACCACTGTTACACTGAATGGACGGCAGATTGAAGGAGGGAATTGCCATGTTTATGTATGTAATTCGTGTCACTGCGCGGAGATTCTGTGAAATTATTTTGCGACTGAATTTTTCTTTTACTGATCCTAGAACACCAACACCTGCAGCATGTGAGTTAACAGCCTCCCCCTTTACTCTGCCACCTCTGTGTAAGACGGGATTTCAGTAACGATGTCTGCCAGCATCTGGTCGCCTCGCCATCGAGGGATCATTACAAAATGCTCCGGTTCTGATGCGCCTGTTCATTAAAGTTGTTGGCAGGACTTCAACATGTGTGCTAAAGTGAAAGGTGCTAAAGTACATTTCTGGTCTAGATGCTTTAGAACGTGCTGATTACTGCGATGTCTCACATTCAGCTGATGTTCATGTAACCACAGGCAGCAGGTGTCAAACATATTTTTATCCACCACAAAGACAAACTTAATAAAGAAAACTGAAGAAAGTAGATAAAAAAAATAGTCTCAGGCATGAAAATGTGTGCAAACTAAAAATATTTCTTGTTTTTTTTTTAGCTCCAGAAACTCTAATATAATGGTGTTGTGCTTCTGTAGATCTACTGTGATCAGTAACACACATGTAATAAGACAAAATGTTAAAATGTAAGATATTTTTTAAAATTTCAATCTTTTTAACGCTCGTTTGTAAATTAACAGTAGATTAAATATAAATGTTTACTTTGATTAAAAGAAATGTCGTTGATGGTTTTATACATTTGTGGGAGCTCAGTACAGCCGCTGCTCCTCCACAATGAAACAAACAGGAGACATGCTCGACTGGTAGGAGGCGTCAGGTCAGACAAGGACACGGGAGGAATTATATCACTTGTATAGCTTGGGAACACCTCTGTGTCGCTGTGTTGTGGGTGTAACATGCTCACATAGTAATTTAATGCGTTCCTGTACTAGCCACTCCTACTCAGTTTTCTAGTGTAATTACATTACAGTTATAATTTATGTTGTTACTTGTGTTGAAAAGTTTCTTCAGTTAGTGGCACAGCATCGACAGAAAGAACACAGAGAGACAAGGAGACATGGAGACTGGAGGAACGGAAAGGTATCACAACAGGGAAACTGGTTAAACACAACAAAAAACTAAGCAAGGGACTAAAGGCAGGAAATAACAAAAGCTAATATACACAAGACAACAAAATCAAACCACTCAAACAGGAGACTATTAAACTTGAACTTAATTCCCTACTCAAAACCAAAAACAAATAATAAACTCACAAAGATTTAAGACCAAGGGTCCCTAACAGGTGAAGAGATCTTTACCTTTTAAGGAGTGGAGAAATGGACATTATTTTTACTGTTAGCGCATAAAAGGAAAAGCCTCCGATGGTCCAGGATAGAAACAGCTGCTCACACAACATCAAGTCTTTGCAAACATCTGCACTGACAGTACACTAACATAAAGCTAGCTAAGAACCCAGAGTAATGTTAAAGCGAGTAAATGCCAACCACAGCCCAGCACCAGACCTTGATCTTCAACAGGTAACAACTGCAGTGATGAGCATTTAAGCTTGTGGCATTTGTAGCGTGCTTTCTGGCTAATATTCACACACAAGGGAGGGGCGGCAGATGACCGGAGGTTTCTTCCTGTTAAAAGGGAGGTTTTCCTCCCCACTGTCGCTTGTTCATTGGGGGTCATATGATTATTGGCTTTTTCTCTGTATGTATTATTGTAGGGTCTACCTTACAGTATAAAACGCCTCGAGGTGACTGTTGTTGTGATTTGGTGCTGTATAAATAAATTGAATTGAACAATCACAATCTAATGGCTGCATTGGAAAGCAACTTGGGGGTGGTATCTTCCCCAGGGATAGTTGGGATACAGACTGGAGCAGCCAGGGATCGAATCTCCAACCTTCCGATTAGTAGATGCCCTACCCTATCTAGGGATCTCCTCTACCTGTGTTGAATAAAACACAATTAACCATAATTGCAGACGACCCACCACTGAAAGAGGAAAGAAAAATCCAGTTGATAGGTACACAAAAGCTACCGGTCCTAAAGATTCTACCGGGTCACGGGTGTCTACAAGCCTCAGCTTAAGTGTCTTCTGTCAGTAGAAGTGGGCTAATGCTAACATGGTGCCAAACAAAGCGAAAACAGTCTTTGAAACCAAACATCCCTTCTGAGAGAACGAGTGCTGGATCGGAACCAGAGGCAGGAAAAATGTTTGTTGGACTGATGGAGGTTATGGAGAGTGATTAACAAATATATTAGACCGTCACCCAATCTTATGCCACAACTGCTCTAAATGAGCAGTACTGGTAATAACCATAACCATTTTTTTATGTTTCAGTAATGGTTAATCTGCCAGTATGCACCAGCTTTTTAAGTGAAATGATATTTTTAATGCTAAAATATAATTATTGTTCTTATTCATTAATTTTTGAAATTTACTGTTTTGCAAAAAAGCAGAAAAAAGGAAAGGACATTATTATTTTCTAAGTGCCTTTACCGCCAAAAAAGACACTACCGTGTGAAGACAGGTGTGCATTTTGTATTAGCCTGCTCTGAATAGTTTTAGTAAATTTAGTGTTTTATACTTTTTGGAAATTCTGTCATTTTATCTGAGAGCTGAAACAAACACACCAAGTTCTTCATACAAAATGCAAAATGACCAAGCTCCTCACACCTCGATTCACCTGGATTTGTTAAACAGAGTGATCCCATAAGACATAAGATATCCAGTGCAAAATATGTAAAACACGTATCCTTCATAAACTTTTCACTCTCCTGTTTATGTTGTTTTTAAAAACCATGTCAACGACCTGTACGTGACACGCATATTAAAGTATTGACTCTGACTCATAGCAGCATAAACACATGAATAATCTGATTCATTAATAAACAAATCACAGAATCTTAAACCCAATAATGTGTCAGCTGAAACATCAAAAACACTCACTGCAACTTTACCGCTACTGAGTATTTACAGGAACTCCCTGCTGCTTAGTTGTTATTCCTCTCGTGATCGAGACAAGAGGAATACATTCAGCTTGAATCCACAGTGGGCCATTCTGCCACTTCCATCTGTGGATGTTATAAACTGCTTCTTGTTCTGTGGTAGCTTGTGCTTTGATTCTGCACTCTGAGTCTTTTGAATACATTTTCCTCAGAGAATATCATATTTATTTAGCACACTGCTGAACCTAAGTTTGAAGTCTTTATTGAACTGTGTTCACCCATGTGTCACCTCTGAAAACAAGGATGGGAAACATTAGAAGTTCAAACCAAGGCTGCCCCACTTTTTTCCTGTCAGTCAAGACATTTCATGTATTTAGCTGCTCCAGCTTTGCTAAAAATAAACAGAGCTGGAAATGTAGCCTATGTAGAAAAGAAAAACCACTACATTGGCTAATAGTCACAATACTCCAGTGCCGTAGATTACATGTATAGCAAAGGTTCATAAAGTTTCATATTCAGTTAATATATCTTAAAACCATGCTTGGTGACCAAGGGAGACTATATGACTGTATGGTTAGCTATCTGTGCTGAACTGCTTAACCCGTACTGCTCACCTTTATGCACACTGTAACTCTTTGCAAAAAGATTATGACAAGTATGTCCCGAAAAAAATGATTTATTACTCTGGTACAGGAAAGGCCCAGAAGAAAAAAGAGTGGAAGAAAGTAACAATTAGATCACAAGTTAGTTAAACTCGTGGTGTTTATGTTTTAATCACATTCCTCAATAGCCCTGATCATTTGAACTTACATAGTACATTGTGTAGAAACACTCTAACAATGATTTATTATTGATTAGGAAACATTTTCTGTAATGAAACAATTTTTTTTAACTAAGGGAGTATGCAAATCACATCCTCATATCATATCCCATTAGTTTGTGACTAGTACTAACCCATTTTTAAAACAGATATTTATTTTATAGATTTGGCTCTGATAACAGTGTTACATTATGTGCATTATTATTTTGGGGTCTTTGAAGTTATATTGCAGAACCGTAATACCTCAGCTAGCTTACTTTATTTAATCAAGGCCTCCACTGGGTGTTCTTGTTTTGCTTATTAATTCCTCTCGTGGATTTGAGTTAGCTGGTAAAATACTCATCCCCTGTCACCAACTATTTCCCCAGGAGCACTGCTGAAATATTTTGGAACAGTAGAGGAACACCTGCTCATGATGCTTCCCAAAGATCGTCTTTTTAACAAGGGGTATTTTTATTAACATCTCACACCTTCTCTGCAAGTGAAGAGCATCCTTCATAATGAATATATTGTATTTTAATATATTGTATTGTATTTTGAAGTCCAAATGCTCCATCACTTCCAAAAATTAAAAAAAAAAACAACAACTTTGGGGCACAACCGGGGCTGGACTGGTATTCTGTCATACTGAACATTTGCCAGGGGGCAGACACACTTGACCCACTGCTCACCAGCTCCACAAGCACTGACAGCAGCCCACTGGTTCATTTTCATTACTCACACTGGATTGTCCAGTCAAATTTCTTAATATAACCAGCCCCTCCCCTACCATTCCTGTCCACCCATGCACCTTGCAGAAAAGTTTAGTGTGGAAGAAGTGGTTGACAAAAATTGACAAACATAAGCAGAAAGGTGGAGCTGAAAATCTGAGAAAATAAAAGAAAGAGAAACTACAAATAAATCCAGTAAAATGTGTCAGATTTACTGACATGTAAGCAATGGACCATCAGTAGTACCAGTAACAACTAGTAAAAAAGAAGCCTTCATAGTCACTAATGGTTGCTGTTGCTAGCACTTGTCTTGGAGAAGTGCAGCAGGAGATAGAGGGAGGTGTGAGTAACTTTGTAAGAAAGTAGATGGTGGGACATAATTAGGAAGGGAGAGATTTAAGTAAAATAAATGGCTACCTTACTCACTGTTGATAGCTAAAGTGTAGGTTATTGTGGCATGCTGCACTACAACTAAGATATCATTATTTATTTATTTTTTATTTTGAATGATCATTCATGGTGGGCTGGACCATTCCTGGACCAAAAATGCAGATTTCTTTTGAGTCCATATTTGGACAAAACTAGTTAAAAATTGTCTAAATACTTTCAGTTTCAATAATGTGATTAGTGTAGCTGTTCTCCCAGGTTTTAGAGTAAGGTTTAACGCCCAGGCCTTCATGAGAAAAACAATTTATGAGGGAGAGTTAGCTAAGGTGGAAGTTAGCAGGAAGTTAGCATGCTAAGTTACCATCTAAAGATAACATACAATATTCTCACTGAGGGATTTCTAAAAAACAAAAACAAATAAAACAAAAACTAAATGTAAACCTAAAGCTGTGAAGTAATTTTGGAGGTAGCCAAGAAGGAAAACTAAGTAGTAAAAATGGTTAGTAAAAATAGACTATTTGACCTATGATGATGTGCTTACTAGTGGCTAGCTACAGAGCTATAGTTAGACCAATATAAACACTTTTACTGTGAAGAATTAAACCCTAATATTCCATTTTCCTTGTGCTAGAGTTCATTTTAAGGGTCCCTGAAAAGAAAAAAGTAAAAATTCTATGACAGGAAGAAGATGCCAACAAAAGATCAAAGAGAAAATCTGAGATGATGTTCCACAATATGAGGTTACCCATCATTTGTTGCTGAATGGTATGGATTACTTATGAAAAATAATAGGTGCTCAGGATAGCACGAGCCAATGGGCTGTAGTTACACCTAGTTTTTAAACACTGAGCTTTGAAACGTGCTGCACGTGAAGAGAGCTGATAAAAGGAAGAGGCTGAGAGTGATGGCTGAATAGTTTCAGGGGTTTTTTTTCCAAAGAGACAAAGAACTGCAGCACGATAAAAAAATGGAGTCTCATCCAACGCAGCAGATGCATCTATACATCACTGCTTAACAAGAGGATAGCAGCTTGGAAAAAAAATACACCTTACAGGGTTGTTTTGTGGGGGAGGACAGCCTCGAGACTCTCCTCAACACAGGAAAACTTCATCTCCAGCTGGGATTTGTGCTGAAACTGTGTCGTCAGACTTAAAAGATGCATTTATATTTATACCTCTGACCTTCACAGCACAGTCTTCAGTGTCAAGCCCCTTATTTTCTATATGAAGCAAAATTCTTCTGAATCAGTCGCTCAGTGCGGCTTGTTTTTAATCTGGGTGTTGAACAGATATTGAACATTTATTATATGACTGGGTATTGCATGCACATAACTCTGCGCACCTCACTAAAGTGCCAGCTGTAATAAAGATCGCCCATCCACAGGGTCAGTGGTGCTTGATGAGCGAAGAAATTACACCGTTCCTCATTTTGATGAATGGGCGGATTTCCTGTCATTATTATGTTCTGCCGTATTAGTTATTTTCATCAAGTGGATAAAGGCTGATGCATGCATTTTTCTCAATCATTCTGGTGTAAGTGCCTACTTATTGTTCCAATATATTGTGCAACTTAATAGGCTAAGGTGACATATATGTGTCAGATGATGAGTTAGGGTGAAATAAAAAGACCTAACAGGCTGTGATTTTATTGAACTGTATGTTTGAGAAGCTTAGTGGGGAAATATATTTTCTAATCACACTTCCTTTGGGTATTTAGGGTGTGATTCACACGTAATAATGAAAACTGTTACCAAATTTTTTCAGATTATGCTCACTAATTGTATAATTACAACTATTGTGAACTCTATTGTATGTTAATAGATTGTTTTAGACATTTGTAGACCTGGAAAACACCGACTGTTATTTTGTTACCATATTGATAGATCAACATGACAAATTCTGTATTAAAGCTGTAGATTTTTGTATTGAAATGAGTTCCAAAGAAGATTTTCTAGCTGTCATAGAATGAATAATGGTTGTATTTCATTTAGCTGCTTCTGTAACAGGGTCTTACTGTTAATACCAACCTAGGCAGCACAGAACCATCATTATTTGCAACACCATTGCCATTTCCTCAGAAGAGAAGGCAAAATGTGTGCTGTAAAAATGACCTCAACAGAAGCCTACCTTCTGCAATTTGGAGTGCCAGTGTTAACCGAGATATTTCCAATGTTCACTAAATATAAATGGCTATGTAGATCAGCCAAATCAGTTTGGTTTGCATCTTTGCGTAGAAGTCATAGACAACATTTTGGGTCTGTTGGCTTCATCTTAGGAATAACAGTGCATGCATGAAAGTCTGAAGCAGATAGGGTGAGAGTCAGTTCCTCCAAGCTGGAGGAAAAATGTAAATTTCCTCCCCTGGGTTGAGGAGGCTGTGAAAAGTGAAAGAATTCAAACAGGATCGTGGTCACGAGTGATAGGAAGGTGGATCAACAGATTGCTGTAGCGTCAGCAGTAGTGCAGGTGTCTTACCTGACCATGGTTTTGAAGACAAAGCTGAGGTGAACTCTTTGACTTCTTTCCAACACCTTTGCTTATGAGCTCTGATAACGACACCAAGAATGAGGATTTGAGATTTTTCAGGCACACCCCACAGGGAAAGACCTCAAACTTCTATTCAAAATTATTTAAATGTTTAACACCTCCATAAACCTTGACTTGTGTTTACTGAGCTGCTCCTTCTATGATCAGAGTGTACTTAAGATCATTATCCTGTTCAAAACATCCACCTATGATTCATCCTTAACTTTCGGACAGATGGCCTCACAGGTTGGAGTTCCTGAGGCAGCAAAGCAACCCCGAACCAGGACATTTCCTCTGCCAGGCTTCACAGTAGGCATGAGCTTCTGCTCATGCTGTTACTGTGACCAAACAACTTTATCTTACATTAACCTGTTCAGAGCACATTATTGAGTAAGACCTGGTGTTCACTGGCAACCTGTGATTATTTTTCCATTTAGCACCACCGAGGTTTGTTTTTCTATAAGGCCTACCTCAGACCTGATTAACTTTTAAAAAATATTCTTACCCATTCTGAGAAAGGACAAAATTTGTCATCATAACAAATGCAATGGAAATTCACAAACTTCATCCAGATCCAGACTTTAATCATGCTAGTTACTGACAATCTAGGATTCTTTGACCTTGTACTCATGATTTCAATAAAATTCCACGAGATTTGTTTTATGTTTTTGCTTTTGTGTTTTGTTTTTTAAAATTTAAATTATGAAAATGAATCTGATTTTCATGGAGTGTACAATTTGGGATCCTGCTACTTTAAGATTATTATTAGAGCTACCGGAGTGCCTTGTATAAAGGCACATCTGCAGTGAGTTTATCCACCTGCCTACATACATTTATCTCCCATCTTTTTCTGATTGCTATTTGGCAAAGATTTATTGTAATTATGATTTCTCAGAAATCATTAGTTTGGTGGCATAAGTTCAACAGTAGCACTGCTACAGGACAAGCGATTTCAATCTAAGAACTGTAAAAATAGACTGCGGGGTGACACAGCTCGGTGCTGCAAATCAAGAAATCTAATCTAAATACGGTGTTGCAAATGTCACGAGCAAAAGATTAATATTGACTGAGGGGAAATTAAGGCTCTTGGAGGGGAAAACTGCGGGTATCAGACAGCTGAGATGGAAAAGGCACTGAGAATTCATTCAATTTCCCATCTGCCTCTCTCAGTTCTTCATTTCAATAAAGTTCATTTGCAGTTGCAAAGTGTTTTTTATTAGCATGATGCTAGTGGACAAAACCAAACTCTAGTTGGAAAAAACATTTATAGCAGTAAGTGATTTTCTGTGTGACAATAAACAGTCTTTTCATGCTTGGTAAATTTTGAAAATATCTGAGGGACCCTCCTCTGTTTTTCTCTTGTTCTCTCTCACATACTTTCCTGCTTCACACATTAGCCAATTACAAACACGCTAATCAAGGTAATCAAATCTGCCTTTAGATCCACACCCTGGTCATCTGCTGGGATAGAGGGATAGCATTAGCAGTGATCTCTAGGCTTAAGTTTCTATTGCATTATGGGGCACAGCCAGTCAGGCAGGTCAATTAGATTTGTCTTTAACGCAGCTGCTCAGTCACGGTTTCAAAGGGTTAGCGTGTTTGCCTATGAAAAGACTTCACAAACACATATGAGGTTTCTGTTCTTCTACGTCCACTTGTAGACTCTCAAAATTGCGATTGTGTGTATTCTGTTGTTTCCATACATGCTTCTCTGCATCTTCTTCTCCAGGTCACAGGTTGGTCAGTTAGATGGAGCCAACGGGAAGAGACATCTGTTGTCTGATTCTGACGAGGATGGATTGCATGACTGATGTGCACGGGGCACATCCCGGGCTCCCGGGTCACACCGTGCTTGCCCTGAGGTCGTCAGGAGTCAAAGCCCCTCCAGAACTTTCTACTCCAGGAAGCAATCAACTTCAAACACCAGCTGATCATCTGGGGGGTAATTGCAAATCAAATCGACCCCTCATTCTGGTTGAAGTGCACCCTCTCTCTTTTCATGCCAAACAAGAGGCCACTTCCCTTTCTGCCCCCCCAATCTGCAGTTTGTCTTTTGCTACCCCACACCCTCCCTTCTTTTTTTGGCTACATTCATCCCATAATTGTGATGGGAGGACATTTCCTGTGGCGGGTGGAGAAACTGAGATTCAGCAGGAGCGGAGCAAACAGGACAACAATCTCCACAGATTCATGTGTGACAGTGCATGCACGGTCCTCTGGAGTGCCAGCTGACAAACACACAAGCCTGCACCGAGCCAGCTGCCTCCAGAATACAGCGGCTGTCTTTAGCTGCGTTTATTCCGCATCAGCACAGCAGCATTTTTCAAATAACTCCTTTTGCACATGGAGCACTGCTGCTCGCATGTAAGAGCACGACTCCCCTTCTGTAGTTGCTGCATTATGAATGGCATCTCGATGCCTATAGTTTCAGATTTAAGTGGCGCTGTGTATGTTTGTCAGTTGGTCCTCAGAGTGACATGCAGCCACTTAAAGCCAGCTGACTTCAGAGTGTTGGGCTATATGGCGAACTGGGCGAGCTTGTTAAAGGACAGCCTCAAGGCTGGCTTTCTCAAATTACTCCTGTGTGGTGATGGGAAAGGCGAGCCTGCCGCTCTCCTGTGTGGCTTTGCTTAATTGCAAAAGGCGATGACGGAAGCGGTGCTCCTAAATCTCTGCACTCATTTGGCACAATTTCATGGATGAAAAATACAAAAGAGTATTACTCCTACATTGTGTACGTAATGTTCTGCATGTCAGGGGAGGGCTGATGGAAAGGTCCAGAGCAGGGTTTTTTCCCCCCTGCAGTGAGTAATGCAGGGTGTCCTCACTTGCTTCTATTGCTGCATTTCTCAGGGGTATCAGTATAAAAAATGAATACCCTATAATTTCTCTGCTCCGGGCACTCTTTCAATTACAACATTTCAATTTAAAATACTAAAGATCTTCCTGTGCTGCATCCCTGGCTGGGGAAATGGGTGTGAATTTATGGAAAGGTCAAAATGAAATTAGAAAGGATGGTACCTGCAGAGAGCTGGTGTCCAAATGACCGTCACTTCATAAAAGTTATAGAGATATGTGGTCCACGCCGGGGTGGTTCTTGGATTTGTTTCCATTAACAATGGGGTTATAGAGAGCATTACATGCATTTTCACAGCGCCTGAGTAACCGATACGCTATTTCCCATATCCCTTAAGCCCTCCAAGTGTCGGAGCATGTTGAAAAAAATGCATGTAGATAATAAAAAAGCAATAGATAGGGCTGCAGTCCTTTTGGAACAGCTGTCAAATAAAAAGGCTCGACGACAGACTGCTTTTCAGCACAAGTGCAGCTGTGAATGTGAATAGTGTTGGAGTGCAACGTGACACGCTGTCATTTCACACAGCTGATCATGCTTGTGTGTGTGTTTTGTGTGAATGAGCGAGTATATTTAATACACGTACAGCATGTCAGTTAAGTTAAATTTATGCATGACTGTTATAGTATATTCGTTCATTCCTGCACTGAGCTAATTAGCAATTGCATGTTATCCGTTGCTGCCACTGTCCTCATTCAGACTTCATCCATTTATTCATGAGCATTTCTTTACCTCATTGACAGGGCCGACATTCGTTTGCATCAGATTTCTTACATCATCTGATGTCTAGTGTATCTTTCTGTATGTTTCTGTATCTTGTCCTTGTAATTCAAAGCAACAACATTGTGCTTTAATGAAGACATCCTAAAACTTAAGAAACAGCAACCAACTTTGGAGCATGGAATGTGGCCCACTCAACCCCCTGAATTATGCCACTAATCAACCACTTATAGCTGAATGTAGTCACCATAACATTCATCAGTTTTGGGGTTGGACTTCTAAAGGTTTTTGATCCCCACCATCTTAGTGCTAGTGCTAGCTAACTTGGATAGCAAGCATCATACATGCTAATTAGCAAAATCGGAATAAAATCCCAGAATTTCACTCAAAGTAGCCCACAGACTGGTTGTACCACATACTTTGGACACTACCTTCATCTGGCAATAGACACTCTCCAACATACAAAGTTTTCTGAGTGAGACTATTGTTAATTGTTCCTAAATCTGGCAAGGTCTCCACCTTTTTACTGCTTCTTTTTGTGGACGATGTGCTCCCATACTCTTCGTTGATCAATGATCTCCAGACTATACTTGCTTAAATTGCAGTGATTCTGAGTCTGAGGCCATGGTTCTCCAACAGAAATGAATGGACTATTCACTCCAAGTTAGCTGCTGCTTCAAAAAGAAAAATTCATATAACTGGTGGGTCACCACTTACCAAAAATGGCACAACAGTGGAAACACCTCGGGCACTGCTGGAAGATGTGGCTTGGAATAAGGAAGTGAGCTTCTTGTGGATTGGACCTGGATAAGTGTTAGAAAATTGGCGGCTGTTTATTCTGGTATTTGGATCTCTTTGTGGCATTTCTACAGTCTGTACAACAAACTACATAAAGTGTTGTTAAAGTTAGATGGAGATTGCATGAATGACGTCTATAATAAGTATTATTTGTTCTTCTCTTTTCCTTGCCTTTCCAGCCAGTCGAGGCAGATGGCCTTTTCCTCAGCCTGATTCTGTTGGAAGTGAATGTATCCAAATATATTTATCGAATGAAGGTAAAAACTAAAGTTATACAAACAGCCCCCTGCGACTGATTTGAGGGGGGTAGGTGGGAGGGAGTCACTGATTTTTCCATGGAATGACTCATATATTGCAAACACACCACCGTACCACATCATTCTGAGCAGGCTTTGGATACTTAAGTTCCCACAGATGTAAGCAAGGTGAAGGGAAAGAAAAAAGATGCTGCTCATGATTCCCATAGAGCAGAAAGCTTTGACTCTTTGTATTGCCCTCTGTGACACAGTGATATATGGTACTGTCTGAGCCGAACATAAATCAGCCCTCAAATTAGCTTTGGCTGAACTTCTGAAAGCGTTTCTGCACAGAACAAGTACAAAGGTTTCATCCTCTATTTTCTATAGAATAGCCACTTTTGCAAAGGTACTGCTTCATAGACAAAAGAAATGATTACAGGCAGCCTCTCCTCTGCTCCTCCATCTACGGCTCTCAGCGGTGGAAACAACACTAGGGAGCACACTTACTCCAGAAATGAGAGGACGACTGAGAAGGAGAGAGAGAGAGTATAGAAGGAGGGGGTCAGGGAGAAGGAGGTGGCTTATGAGCTGCAGGGTGAGCGATTTAAAGAAAAGAGGGAGAGAGAAAGGCTGGGTGTGCAGCTCGCTATCAGGCTTTATAGGCTCGATAGAGAGCAGTGCCACATCAGAGGCAGAGGGAACTGAGTGTGTGCGTGTTTGTGTGTAAAAGGGGAACCATGGTGTCAGGCTTGATTTCATTACTGGGGCTAATCAGGTCCATATACTTTAAGTGCTGCTTTAATTTGTCTAATCTCTGCAGGATATGGCCGCTGCCCTCCAGGCTACATGGCTGCTTTGCCTTTAAAAGCTGTTAAAGAGCACACGGACGAGCACGGACTGACCTGGGGACAGGAGATGGTGTCCCTGTCACATTAGCGCATACATATTTTCATTAGCATAGGGCCTCACCTTCACACATGAGGACGTCGTGCCACCTTCTGCTCAAAGCCATACCAACACTTCAACTCTGATCCAAATACGAATAAAAAGCAATGTAGAAAAGATGGTACTCTAATTTTAGTAGCCACACCTTTTGTATTGGATATATTTTTGAGCCTTTGTTTGCTCAGGAAAATGTCCGATCACCTGCTTTAAGCATCATGGACACGTGGCAACTGTACGAGGCTCCACGTTTGTTTAGAGTCTCATATGTGAGGGGAAAACCTAAACTGGGATACTGACAAATTACTGGCACTTAAATGACAGGTTTGCCTTTAATACGGAGCCACATTGTCAGAGTGCCAGATGGCTTTTCAAACTCAAGGCACATCACAGATGTAGAAATTTAAATGTGTTTGACAAGTTCAGCAAAGCAGCTCTGAAACTGAGTTTGGGTGTATTTACTGTGGAAACAATTAGTCGATAAATGCCAGAGGTCCGAGGAGCCGTGCACATCAGTGTCATTCTCTTCTGACAATGACTGGCATGTTGCAGTTTAGTTAATTTGACACAGTTTGTTAGTTATTGGATTTTCAAAGGGAGCAGAGTTTTCAGACCGATCAGGTAAGTTTCCTTGTTAATTGCTGACTGATTTAAACGGCGGTCAGTCTGTCAAACACTTTCTAACACATCACATATGGACATTTCGTCCTCTTGCATCACAATTTTACATACTTGGTACCCCAGCAGCATGACTTTCAATGATAGAAATATGGATTTTGTTAACATAACCCAGCCCTCAAGATGTAAAACAATGGAGCATGACAAGCCAGGCTTTGGCATCAGTGAGACACGTCTGTTACTTCCAACTTGTCATATTTTATTGTGTAGGGTTACTGCTGTGAATGCGTGTCTTTTAGCTAAGGATGTGTGACCCTACATTTAAAATAGCTGCCCTTGCTGGTCAATGCCAGAAATACCAGTAAATGAAATGTATACTGTAAAATAGTAGTTACATATATATTCAAATATTATGAAGCAACTAACTACTGGCCACTGCTCAGAGCTTAAGCCCTCTCTGCCCCGGCAAGGTGTGTTTTCCAGCTATGTTTTGACTGTCATTGGTTTTCCCCTGCTTGTCCCTGTGTGTTGTCTTGCAGGTTCCTGGTGGGTGGGGTTATTAGTACAACTGGGAATCTCCCTGGAGCATTTAAGAGTCCCTCTCTCTGAATGGAAGTTTTAAATGAGCAGATCTCTTGCTAACCAGTGTTATTCTGCAGTACTTTGATGTATTAAACAAAAAGAGAAGCTGTAAATCGGCTTTCTACAGAGTTACCTGGAATGTAACCGGAGAACCGAAGCCAGGTGTGAACAGATTCTGCACCAGGATGAGGATGCTAGCTGCTGTTAGGGTAGGGTAGGCTACTGCTGCTAGCAATACTAAGGTTAGCCAAACTCTAAAATCTGATACTGTTTGAGTTTGCCACATTGCACACATTGCAAAGTGCTGCACATTTCAGCCACACCTGATTTGATTAATGAAGAATGTGATTAATACTTTCATATAGCACCTAAAGTATGCATTAAATGTTTGCCTGGTCAATGTTTGTTCATTTCATGTGTACTTGGTTTTAAATAGTTTGTGAGGGTTTTCTGTCTTTGGGACGAGCTGAATTTAGCCAAATTTAATTTTTTAAGCCATTAGCAAATTTATTGTTAACCCAAAGCTCCGTCTTTTCATAAGGTTATGCTAAAGAAAGGAAAAGCAATGGTCCTGTGTTAGCACCAATCAGTAAAGATGGCTATGTTCAATTTATCATGGTACACAGGTCGTACTGGATACCCGTCTTCCACAGTGGAGTAGAGACAGTAGGCCTAACTTGCAGCGAAGAGCAAGAGTAAAAGAAGAAGAGATGAAGTTAAAATAGTCTATATTTAGAAACAGCACAACAGCAGCGCAGACTCAGGACAAAGCTTTACACAAGAACATAATTAATGTAACTCGACACACAACATGATGTAAAGGCCCATGGAGTTAAGGTGAGCCAACTCTGTACTAAACTGGAAATTTTGGAAGTTTTGTCATTTTACCCTTTATTGCCGAAACCTAACTGAGGGTTACTTGTTTTTGTTTGTTCGTTTGTTTGTTTATTAACCACATCTGAAGAGCCCCAAATACTGTGCTGAGGGGAGAAATTTGTGACCAGGAACAAAAAAAAACTGTGAAACGTTGTTCCCAGAAACACAAATTAATTGACTGAATGTTGTGACTGTTTCACAAACTGCCACAAGACTGTGTTGAGCAGTCCCTGCGGGGGCTGATCGAATACTCACTGGGCCTACATGTGAAGTCATGATTGCTGTGGGCTGTCGATCAGCTGATAAAGCTCACTGGTGGTTTGATTGCTGGCCAGGTTGCACAGCTTATTTCTAGGCTTGAGATTTCATAAATTAGGCTGCTGTGAAGTTAGGAAATTCATCAGCCATTAAAACTGTGGTCCTGGTGCATGCGCTCATGCTTGTTGGCGTGTGCTTGTGTCTTTGAATATCTCTACCATTGTGCTCCTGGACCTGACCACTCCCGTGCTGCACTCACCAGCCAGTATTCATGCTGTTAGCTTCTCCCTGCCTCCTCCTGTCTTGTCAGATTTGGCAGCACCTCTGGTAAAAGCTAATCCTCATGTTCTCACTTGCACATAACATCAAGCATTTATGTCTGCTACTGTCAGAGGATGTGACAGCAGATATTGTGCACCACACATTTCAAGCATCTCTTCTCTTCTCAACCACATTTTTTTGTTTTCCAATTTGAAGACCTTACCTTTGTTAGATAGAAAATCTGCATCCTATTATCAAGGAACAACACATGCCATGACATATAGTGTCTTTAAGTCAGAGATTTGAAGCACAGCGAGTTCACTCATTCAGCCACAGAGGCTTTTTTAACCTCACTTTGGACTATAATGGATTTCCACTGTGGGGAGTAAACACAAAATAGAGACTTGCATTGCAAATCTCCTAGCAACCACATCTGACACCATCATCATCAGCATCATGTAAACCCAGTAGACAATTGGCTGTGCACAAAAAACCCACTCAATATAACAACCATGCTTCAGTTCAGCCCATTTTGTGCACTATAAACACTAATAGCACCCAAAACTCCATTAACAGGATGTCAGGGTAACAGTTAGAGGATTATTACATATGGTAAAGTGCCAGGGTGATGATTTTCTGATGAAAATATTATACAATTATTATAGTTATGATTCCTGAGTGGGATACCGCTGGGAGAACTGGGAGAAAAAGACTATCGGGTAGAGTAAGCCATCTACTAATCAGAAGGCTGGTGGTTGAATACCTGGGTTTTCCAATCTCCAGTCTGTATGCCTAAGTATCCTTGAGCAAAACAATAAACCCAAGTTCCTCTGTTATACTTTAATTGGAGTTTGAATGTTAGATAGAAACCACTGAGGTGTAAAAATGTTCTGTAAAGTATTGAGTGCAAAGGAGAGCAGAAACGTGCTATATAAGAATCTGTCTTTTTATGGAATTAATGACTCAAGGCCCACTCACCTGTCATTCAAATCTTCTGCTTGTCAGGGACAACCAATCAAAATAAAGATGGGAGGAGCTAAAACAGCTGAATAGTCCCACATTAACATCTCTTCAGGTTTTCTGATACTACCAGTGATATCTTATATCTTTTCAATAAAAACCCAATAGATAACACATTGTTTTCCCATTATGCTGTTAATGACTAAAAATATATCAGGTAGTCTCCAGATTGTTCCAGCCTTTATAATTCACTCTAACTGTACTGCATCAAACTGTAATCACTGTTAAACCAGTCAGAACCAATTTAAATATATAACAAAAAACATTAGCTAAAGCACAAAGTTCACACACATAAAGGCAGTCAAAATAGCAAACATTACAAACAGAAACCAAGAGAAAAGGCAGAAATCCATATCTACACATTAACAAAAGAAAGCCCGTCTTCGACCTGTGTCTCAGCTATGGCAAAGGTCAAACACAAAATGAGCAGACAGCGCAACTATTCCGAGTACAAATACATTCTTGCAAACACAGGAAGTACACAAAAACTGGGATGCATGGAGATGAGTGATTTCAAAATAAAGCAGGAAATAACAAAGTCTGATCACATAATCATACAAGTTAAACACTGTATGCAAACTGTAGCCATGATGTGGTACAGTTACAGTCAAAGGTGTAGAAAAAGTATAGGAAGCTAACTGGCCAGTTATAGCTAATTAGCTAACATTTGCTTATATTAGCTGTAATTAGCAGAAAAAGATTTGTTTCATATTAAAAAAAACTAAACTACTAGGAGACACTTAATAAAAGATAACACAAAAGCAGCATGATGGAAATGTTTTTTCACTTACAACAAACAGCATACATGAGGTGTTAACAGTTAGTTTGTGTTTTGTGCCACTGTATCAATTCTCAAGAAAGAGTAGTTCCTGCCCTGCTGGATTTACTGTACAACCAGGATAACCGGTAATTACAAGATCTTTTTTAGTCATTACGAGATGGCAAATTGTAATTAAAATGATAAGGAGTTCTTTGTGGATGAAGTGTGAGTCAACTAATGTTTCACCTTTTGCAGTAATTTAAAAATATATTTTAGTTTTTTTTAACAAGTGAAAAATGAATGCAGTCACTCTAACGTCTTTGAGCTGAGTGTGAAGCTGAGGTTTAATTGGTTGGTCATGACGATGCATCGATAAAATGTATGTATGTATGGCAACAGATACCTGTTAATTAACATCCAAGTAACATTCAAATTAAATCAGAAATTTCATTTTGAGAATAATTCTGAGAATCATGAAACTCGCAAAGTAGCAGATTTGAAGATTTTGATGCCTTACTAAGTTTTCTCTCGACTTGTGGTCAGTCAATTGAAAAGAACAATTTGTGGGGGGCTTTATGTTTAATCCCCATATCTGATTAAGGATTTGTAATTTTAAAGTAAGAAGAAAACCTACCAAACTTATATTTGATTCCCAAACTGTAAATCACAGTGAAGGACACTAGTACATATTCCTATCTCTGCATTTACTGAAATCAAAAAATGTCATAAACCCAATTTTTTATCTCTTTCCTCCAGCTGTCAGCAGAAAACAACAGTAAGAATTTTTGTATCAATTTTTGATTTCTTCTGCTGCCTTTAAATAACTCAAATCCAAAGATTAAAACATGCATCAATTAATCTTTACAGCATGTCGGCTGTGTTAAAAGAAAATGCCAAGAAAAGCATACGTATTTAAGGAAATAACCCAAAGTACCCATCATGGCTATCAGCTGTGTACTGAGCTGTAGGATGGATCTTTCAGTAAAGTGCCTGTGACTTTATGAGTGGTGTCTGGCAGGCTTGTCAGAGTGCCAGATAGCATCAGTCTGATTTCCAGATTTGATATTGTCTATTCTTGTGGACACTCTTGGGATAAAAACAGCTTTCAGCTATCAGCTATCTCACAGAGACCGCAATTAATCTCAATGTCTAACAAATCCAGATGAATTTAAAGGGAAGGTCTAAAGAGAAGCAGTAATACAGTAATACAGTAGTACTGTATTTATCGTCTCCTTCAGCACCATTGGGGTATTGCTGTAAAAAGGTGGTGGAAAAAAAACAAGAAAAAAAAAACACTCAGCCTGAGAAAAGGCAGAAAGTTTGTTTCTTGTCTTTTATTTGCAGGTCCAGCCTTCAGGCTCACAGGCCTAGCTGATCTTGGAACGCAGCCACCGTGTCATTAAAACAGTACAGTACTTTGCTCGTCCTGGGTGGTGCCGTCACACGAATCATCCTTTGAGGCCTAAAGAATAACTAAACAGTCTCTACAGTGGTTGTTATTGCTTTTAAGATTCATTTGCCATAGTGTGACGCAGGAAGCCGTCCCTGTACCCCTGACATACCGCACAATAGTAAATCTGCTTATCGCTCACTGCTGTGACATCTCGTAAATAAAGCGTGTCACATCTAGAGAATGTTGATGCACAACCTTATATTTTCACGCTTCATGCTTGGCGTAGCAATCACTATTTCTCGAGGCTGGGCATGACCAGCTCTTGACTGTTCTTATCCCGTTTGCACACAGTCATTCACGCTGGACTCAACTGTAAAGATGCAAAATGGCTCGAGTCATAAACTGTAACTACAAATTTGGATAAATACATCAATCCAGTTTAGGTTTCCTTTAGCTGCTCACTATCCACACAGTGTGACATCTTAGATTTCTGACGGAGGGGAAAAAAGAGAAAAGTCCCTTCTTGGAAAGAGACTTTCACAGCTTGGTTCTCACAGAGATGAATCCAATATGACTGCATCTGTAAAACCAGTTGAACATCTCATGTTGGGTCATGTTGTGTACGAGACTACAAATCCAACTGGGGCATGTCACCAGAAATCCAATTTGTTGTATTCGACTAGATAGGACTTCTTCCTGTTCCAGCTTGTCACAATAAAAGCCTTTAACATTTACACTGTATACTGCTACACATAAGCAGTAGAAAAAGAAACTCAACTGAATAAAACAACTTACAGATGTTATCTTAAATGATTAAATTAATAGTTTTTCTTCTTTTTTGTAAGAATGCCTAGTACACAATAAAACTATAAAAGAGAATTACATTTGCTCAGTTATTCACAGAACTACGATTAATCAAAAATCCTTAGTTATTACATACAACAATTTTTAAGTATGATTAGTCTGAGTTATCAGTTAAAGTCGGACTTTAATTCAAGATTTCCTTTATAAATCTCTTCATAATCAATGGACCAGAACATGCTAGAACAGTCTTTTGGCAAATTCAGTTAATGAGTTAATAAACCAGTTAATAAATCGAATAAACAGATGAATTGCAATATTACTTCTGAATGAGTTATTTGTTCTGTGTGCTGCAGCCAGGCATTTGCTCAGTAATAAGAAAATAATGACATCTCACAGATCACTTACATCTTCAGCACATCCCTTTTCATCCCTGTGATGCATTCATGGTGCAGACATAAATAACGTTGCTGTCATAGTCACTACGGAAGAGGAGGGAGCATATCTTTTTTCAAGTGGCAAGATAATTTCAAATGCAGCTTTTCAAACAGCTCAACAAAAATATCAGCAAACACAAACTGCTTTTGTGCAGTGAGTTAAATGTACAGCTGCTGTATTTACGGGGAGAGAAAAAAAAGTTGATGTGTGATGCTGAGATGGAAAAATTGTTACGGGGAGAGAGCAGGAGAGGAAGATGAGAAATTGTTTTTAGAAATAAAGACTCCTCAGCAAGTGAAATTTTGTAAACTGTAATTTTTTTATCTTACGTGTAATGTTCTCATTCATTTAGACTTTTTAAATCTGATTTTGAATCTATACGTGATGTTTTTATGATCGATCTTGGAAAACAAATTGAAGTATACTAATTTTGTGTGATTTAAAGGTTGCATGAAAATCTTCTACTTGGCTACACTGGTTAGTTTGAAGTATTGTGTTGATCCATTAGTGATTGTCCGTATTACATCAAGGACAGAAGACATCAATTTATGTTTAAGATGATGCTGATTAGATTCACTCACTGAATTCTACATGTGGAACTAGCTATGTAGTGTCTTTGCATTGAAAATCATCTATATAGCTTGGGCAATATCTTATATTTTGTTGAATTCAACTGGGTAGATCAGAGAATGTTGGAGTAGCTGCACAGGTCAGCCGATAACAGTCTGGATCAGTATCAGTCCGTTTGTAAGAGGGGAAATACCTTCAAGATTGTTAGATTATTAGGAGTCATCACATACTGATACAGCATGTGGTCAACTGTATCAGGTGGTGATTCTGAAAGCAGAACCAACGAGCATCCAGTGAGAATCGATAAGGAATCATATTGATAAGTGATATCTAGAAAGGAAATGAAATCACTAATTTCTCATCAATTCACATCCCTAATAAAGACATCAACTTAAAAATAAGTAGAAAAAGTAGCAGACACTTTCTTGATTATTTTAAAAGCTTCCAAGTGAGAGTGTGGAGGAGACCAAAAACAGAGCAAGAAAAATCAGAGTAATGTTCATACGGTAGCCAAAGCACTGCCAATGCTGCTCTGTGTATGCCAGCATTAAAAATGGTCTAAGGACTTCAAACTCATTCATAGCATTTGATACAACCCACACAAGCCTTAAAATGAATTTGTATTTCCAGTGTGTTTTAGATTTGAGTCCAGTTCGCTACCCTTAACATGCATATCAGGAAACCCACCAAAAATGATGCTAAAGGATGGAATGGAAATGGGAGAAGAAATGCTCCAAGCATCAGTATGTGATGACTCCTAATAATCTAACAACAGTTAACAGATACAAATTTGCCTTCATTTACATTCTTTCAATATTCACGCGGAACTTTGGCCATACTTCCATGAAATCCAGCTAATAGGGAAATATGGATGGATACTTTGTGAGAGAAAGCATCAAAACACCGAAGCAGTCGTTCAGGTCATAGTTTGTGAATCCCATAACTCTACACTCAGACAGAAATATGACCATGTTAATGTAACATTTGCTCCTGGATTATTTACAGAAACATTAACTTCTGCAGATAAACTGAGACATTTGTGAAGCCGAGCGTTCCCCTGAAGGAACATGATTATGTGAGTTTATTTGTTTGGCTTTGCTAATGATGTAAAGCCAGTGACGCTCTCTGGCAAAGCCTGGGACATTTCGGAATAATTCAAATCAAAATAATGTATTCCAATGTCAACTTAATAAACCATGGCCAGTGGGGCTCATTTATCCTCTGATTTGTTGTAAGTGAATACGTTGTAATTGCGACACAGTCGTGTACTGTGTGTGTGTACTGCTTTCTTGTACCTCTTTCTTCTATAAAGTATTTAATGGAAACATGCTGGGCACATTGAACAGGAAACCATTTCTCTAATAATAGGAGACGTCACGAAGTGAATGTCAGGCCATAAATATGCATACAGTCAGCGGCTGACTCAAACAGCAATTCAGGCTGGGACGCCATCCAAGGTCACTCAGGACCAAAAAAATTCACTAGAAGGATATTATTGGATTTCTAGTAGAAGATATTTGAAAACAGAGAGACAAGAGAGTCCATAACTCTATAGACATTAGGATTCGTTTTACAAGCAATATTAACTAAGCATCATCATCAATATCATATCAGTGGAATATAGCTAGCCCTATAAAGCTGAAGAGTATCTATTGCAGAATTTCATTTAAATATTATTTCCCACCTTGTTTGTTTGTAACTTCGTATCATAGAGAAAAAAGGGAGGTGCTGATATCTGTTCTGTGCTGTTGAAGAGTGGTGAAATAAAACTAATTCATCAAACTAACCAGTATTTCTGGTGGTGATGGGTGATGGTAACAAAGTTTAATCATACGACTTGACTAGTTATACACATCTCTGTTAAAAACTAACACTTTAAGGCATGCCATAGAGTAGTATAGTAGTAGTAGTAGTAGTAGTAGAGTAGAAACTAGATCGCTGCATGCAATTGGGCTTTGCACATACAGTGCTGTGCAAAAGTATTGAGCCTCCCCTCATTTCTTTATATTATACTATTTTGTACTTAAAAGTGATCTAGAGTAGTAGTTCTCCAGGCTTTCAGATGGGTTTTCAAAGTACTTCTTTGGACTGCTTTGTCACTCACTTTTAGTTCAAACCTCGCACCTGAACACATTCAAATTAATGTGTTTTGTTGTTGTTGTTGTTGAACAAACATTTGAACCATTCCAACATAAAAAGTGGATTGTGTCTGTTGGATGTTGATCCTCTATGAAAAGCATCTGGAAAGCATCTGATTGGAAATGGTGTCAATGTACGACAATGATCCCAAACACACTGCAAAATACAGTAAAAGAACACACACAACATTATCAGTCATGGATTGGGACTGTGTGGGACAATCTTGATAGAGAAGTGAATATACTACATCATTAATACCCACAAACACGTTACATATTAAAATTTGGCTATATTATTATGCTGTATCACCTTGGCCCCACATTATACATACATTATATATACGTAAGATTTAAGAAAACAATGTTTTCAAGTTAATTCCTTTATAAAGAGGTGAAGATTAAAGCCACACATGTCAGAAGGACAGTTTTTGTTGCCAAATAATTAACTTTGGCCTCGTTACATTATGTTTTTGCATCTCATGCTAAAAAACCTGACCTTTCATGGAAATGAATGGGTTTTTGGAGGCATTTCAAGCACTGTCAGGTCAAAGAAATCAAGCTCATTCTTGTCACCACAAACTGCATCTTTTGGCTTCCAGTGACATTATAGTCCCTCACATTTTGGCAGAAAAGGTCCAATCTTAATGAACCTCAGCTTCAACTCGCACCATTTGTCCTCTCCTCTCTCTTACCCTGCTCACGGATTTCCACTGACCAGCCCATGATGAATGATAGGACTGGCTACAGGGTGAACAATTACACACGGCAACTGGCTGTGGCGGGGCTTGGCTGACTCGACATCATTCACAAGTCGCCTAATGGCTGCTTCTGCTCTTCATTTGGAAGATTCATGAGTCACCAGGGCAAAGAATTCCTCCAGATTCACAAAAAGATGAATGAATGAATCCGAATTTGGATCACAAATCACCCACAGAGCCAGAATGGTGCTTTTGAACTTGTTTACAACAGTAACAGAGGTATAACTCCCTAGCGTCCCGCCAGTTGAATGCATTAATGTCATTAGAAAATCGACCAACAAGTATCGATGATGTCAAAATAGAAACGGCTGTATGACCGTCCAATAATTTGGTCAGCGCAAACATCAGACACGCAGCTCTTTACCTCTCCTTCGCAGTTCTTTTGGTGACTGTCGATTCGTTTCACACCTGTCTCGCTGTCCTTTCCCTCCTCTCAGTGACAAACCTCTGGGGTGAGCTGTAACCTTGAGCCACTTTGGAGAGACTGAGACTTTGTCTGTCACCTTCAAACTCCACCTCCCACTGCAGATATATATTTATATACATACATGGGGCTGCAGCTGCCTTTAGCCTCTGCATTGCATGGCGGCCTCAGGGAGGAAATAACGAGCTGGGGTGTTGTTAGGAGTTGGCTGATGTATTTCTGAGCGGCCTGTGAGGCTGCTCGGGTCACTCTGCTAGCACAACTATTATTGATCACTATCATTGTGCTGCTTCTGTATACAGAGCTTGCACGCCCACACAGGAAGATGCACCATTATACATGGACATGTTAAAGTGGTGGTGACAGTCTTCTGGGAATCAATCACCTCCTCCTATGCAACTTTCACTAGTTTGCAGAAACATAGCCGTGCGTTTTTCATTGCAGGAAACAGTGTAAAGGCTGCAGTATGCCTGGGCAGAAAAACCAGAGTCTGTATGGAACTGCTGGAAAGTGAGATTTTAAGGACAGTCCATGTATTAGAACTAGTTTGATTTTAAACACAACTGCAGATTATCATGAAAACAATTTTAACTTCAGATTAACCTCAGTCTCACAGCTGGTCGTAATACAGTCATAACCTCAAATCGATTTATTTCATACTTCCCATTCAGCAGCAAATACCCCATTATTTGCAGATGAACACTTCCAACAAATAAATGTGAGACGCAGGCCCAGAGTCTCGGCTGTGCACAAAATGATGCGCAGCAATGACACAATCGAGAATCACAGCAATCACACATGCCTGTGACTGCAACATGGTGGAGACTTCCTCTTTAGGTTTCTAAAGAAAGTTGGGCTCCAACAAGGTGGCATCCCTGCTTAGCCTGTCATGGTACCTAAGTCACCTATGCAACTCACAAAGAACAGTGGCTGATTCTCTGCTCTCTTTTTGAGCATGATCCTCATGCAGCTTTCTGTTTATTGCTGGCAGTTTTAATCATAAAGCACAAAAATCTACATAGTCTTCATTTGACTTGCAATTTTTCACTCTGTGCAAGCCTTACTTGCAGCAAAAGATGTTCAATAAATGCTAGACTTTAGGATAATGTCTCTCCTACATGGTTGACTTTTGCAAACTAACCAACCACAATGTGGGACACTGTCCTAATATGAGTGACAGGGGGACAAGAGGATATAAAGGCTGTGTAGTTGCACTACTAAAATATTGCACTTCTGTAACATTTTAGAGCAGAGTTTCATGGATCGTCTTTTGTTTCACAAGGTCTGAAGCACAAGAGTCTTTGTTTCGATCCATTTTATATTAGAAAAGAAAATGGCAACATGTCAGTTCACAGTATTCAACTGTACTCCCCTCAAAGAGTGAGGCGAGAAGTGTTGAGTACCACAAATGGCCATAAGAAGATATAATTTAGGACAGTCCTTGCTTCAGGTCATTGCTAGTGTTGGACTTTCCGTAAACGTTCTCACTTCCGCACAGCTGGCCCATCACTGTGTAAGTAGGTGCAATTTTCAGGTTGTCCACTTTGAAAGGTTACAGAAATTGTCGGATGCAGCGCTCCCACAACCCACATGGGGAAAGGTGTAGGGGGAGGCGGGGTCAGATGCTGTTAGACAATCTGACAATCATAACGAGGCCTGTAGCTACAGCTCGCAAGAGCTCAGAGCTTACCATCACCTCCTGTGAAGCATGCAGCTCCTCTCCACATATCACCTGATTTGTTTTATCATCCTGCACCAAAGGTTTGTGGTAGAACACTTAGACTGGGGACAGGCAGCTCTTTCAAAGGTAGAGCTGCTGGTCCTGACAGCAGTATAAGCAAAAAATGTGGACTGACAGGGAATGTTAAGGAAGAGATGGTTAGCGACAGGGAAACTGAACTTGGTTGTGCAGGTTTCACCAGGAAGGTCCCTGTGGTGTTTATTGCTTTTATCAATGACTTGTAAGCTTTCTGAGAAAAACCCAGTCTTGATAGTAGAGATGACATCCATCTCACTTTGGGTAGAGCAGCTCTCATTTCTCGAAATCTGGCCAAATTTATTGACACCCCACTCCCCCACAATAACATATATGATGATCCATTTTTTGGACCAATAAGCAGAGTTTCAGTCTTAAACGTGTCACTGCAGTTTCTCCCCACCTGTCATCCCCTCAAAACCCCATCCCCACAGAGACTGTGTCTGCCTTCAGACCATCAAAAAATAAGTAAAAAGCTAAATGTGGATCATTAAACTCACCTTTTTTCACTCGCCATGTGTTTATACAACACTTTTCACTTTTCATCATTTAACCATTAATCTCTGGCCCTGTTCCACAGTCCTTTTTGTCTTTTCTTTCTCTCCTCACCCTCAGATGGCAGATGGCTGCCCCTCCCTGAGTCTGGTAAGGTTTCATCCAGTTAAAAGGGGTTTTTCTTCCCCGCTGTCACCTAAGTGCTTGCTCATAGGTCATCTGATTGTTGGGGTTTTCTCTCTAATGTTGCAGGGTCTTTACCTTATAATAACATAAAGCACAGTGAGGCTGTTATTGCGAATGCTGTGATTTGTTGCTATATAAATAAAACAAAATTGAAAAATAAAATTAAGTTCAATGTTTCTTATTTGATATTTTAGGCTTTATATTCTTGATTAGCTTTATCTACAATAATAGTGATTCAAGTAGATTTAAACTAAAAATCAGCAAACTACAATAGAATTAAATGCCATTAATATGACATAAACATTAGTGACACACATGAATCCATGATTATGGCCCAGTAATATCACGTATTTGACTTTAGCTACTTTATGGGCGCTAAAACTTGAGTACTATCACTAAAGAAAGCTTAAAACTTTTATTGAAGTAAACAGTTGAAATACTCAATTCCCAGAAAACAGTTATTAAATACAACAAAATCTTGTGCAGCCATTTCATGTTTTACCATCTGTATGAGGCTACAGCGCTGCACCACACCTGTCATCCACAAAAGCCACAGTCTTAAGTTGAAGCCTCAAAATCCAAACATCCAAACATGTCAGTTATAAATTGCTCACCCCCACATAGAGTTATAAAGGAGGTACCCATCCATACTAACTAAAACTATTTTCCTTGTCAGACTATGAACGTGTTTCTTTCTGAACTCAAGTACCGCTGGTGCCTCTAGTGGATGTTAGAAGAACTGGAGAGTTTGGCACTAAGTGTTGGCTTCATTTTTAGCCCAAGAGGTTTGCGCTTGATGCAAACATACACAATACATTTTTTTTCCTACAAAAGCTACGCTGGAGCCCTGGAGGTTTCCACTTTGGTTACACAAGCATGTGGATCCCGCCTGTGCCAAGTCCTTTCATTGTGAATGTGACAACTCAGTCATAGCCTGGTGAGGTAGCCCAATTGCCCCATCCATGATTTAGCAGGCATCTTAACTAAGAGTTTAAATGCTTTCCTCTGAAAATATGAACTTAAGTTTCAATAAATGTCTTCAGTGAGTGCTATGACCTTTACAGAAACTCCATCCTTAACATTTACTTAAACTCCACATACCAAAATCCAGGCAAAATCTCCGAAAACCGCAGCAGCAGCTACTGCAAAAAGTAAAACAACCTCATGTAATTGCTTAAGATTAAACTTTAATGATCACAACCAAGAAATTGGGCCACCACAGTTACAAACAGGCACAGAGGAGCCCGCAAGACAGAAAAACATATACACAGCTGACACGCAGTCATTTACACATGCTTCACACCCACACAAACACACACGCAGACTCACACCTCCAGATCAATATTCATGACATCCTCAGCTAAAGTGTGCAGTCAGTGTGAGCACATTTTAACATGCATGAACCCAAACACCCCTTAACTCTGTCTCACTCCGCAGTCACGCTGCTGGGACGCATCAGGAGGCGCGTTAGCACTCGCTGCTGATGGAATCCACCTCTGGCTATGAAAACATGTCATCCCGCGAAGCTGTGAAAGCCCCGACTTTATCTAAACACCTAATCTGACATTTCATCCCCACCATCACCGCTTCCCCTCAGTCGGTGTAGTTTAGAGGTTACTGCCACCTCAGTGCTTGGCAGGGTGTGAAAACAGCGTTCTGTTACTGATGTGAAAGACTTGAATCAGGTGCAAGTATCTGTAACTCTTATGTTGTACCCTCATAGGTTTTATGAAGCAATACCTCCGCTCTGACTTTTACACAACACAGCGCTGCAAATACAATAAATAAACCATAAAGAGACAAATTGCAATCAAGTAATAAGAGAACAGTAAAGGGGTAATTACACCGCCATCATTTGGTTTTAATGCCCTTAACAACACTCACTTAAAGCGATTTAATAAATGTTTATATTTAAAACATTTACACACTTGACAAAATGACCAGCTTTTTAATAAATTGCCATTTTATTGACCACTTGACTACAGGACCTTTATCAGTCTGGATCACAGTCACAGAAACAGTGTAAGAACTGTGAGGTCAGAGGACTATTGGCTTAGTTCTTTAGGAAATGGTTGACTATGATATTTTAAGTTGATATTAAATCAATTAATTAACAAATAACACAAAATGTTTTAATTAATTTCATTAATAAATAAGATTTGCGTACCTTTCATAAAGACTAAATACTTCCTCCACACCGTGCATGAATTGGGTTCCTGGATCCAAGATGTTTTCTTGAGAACATCAAGATAACATCTCCTGTTTTTCATGATTTTCATGTGGCCTGAAGATATTGGAATATTTCCACTTTTGCTCCATCTCACATGGATATTACAAAAATTACTTTGCCCACCAGTTCATAGGAGGACATCTCAAAGCACTTTCTATTGTAAGAGAGAGAGAACTCCAACAATCTGGTGATCTCCTATGAGCAGCACTTGTTGACAGTGAGGAAGAAAAATACCCAGGACCTTAACATTGAACAAAGGTCACAGAATGACCACAGAATGACCGTGTGAGTTTAAATGGCACTTTTTGCCCACTAAGAACCATCACTGAATTGAATCTGGATTTGTAAAAGACTTGATAAAAGTCTTTAGGTCTGCCCATTCCCACTTCTCAATTGAAGAGTCTTCATAAGAATTTATTTTAAAATATTTTTCTTTGTGGTCCCAGCTTCTCTAGATGTAAATTTTGCTGAGACCTCTAAAAAGCAAAGCCTTAGAGTTGTTTCTTGGAGCCAGCTTTGGGCATGGAGGAGGTTTAGGACACAGTAACATCAGATTTACAGGGAAATCGGGAGCGAGGGAGCGAGAGAGAGAGCGATTGCATGTTTGCATATTCTCATTAGCTACAGTTGATTAGGATTAGTGTTGGGATCACCAGTGATCACTGTAATCACTGATTACAACTTTGACCTGAGAGAGTTATTGTTCATCCCTTTCTATACAGCTTTTAACTATGTGAAAACAGCCAACTGGAAAATCTTTCACAAAAATTATGTGATGGCAAAATATACCGGAGCCTTCATTTTGAAGTGTAACATCTGCTAGTTTCTTAAAATTTTTTCGTTCAGCATGTTGCCAAAACTAACCCTAACTGTAGGGTTAGGCTGGCTCTCCAGTATGTAAGTGAATTTTTCTTCCTTCATTCTTGATATACTCTGACTGTAGGTATAGCTGGCCTAAATAAGCCTTTTCCTCTGTGGCTGAATGTGTGTGCGGTTCCTCTGGGATACATCGAGGCTCTCACACAGACTGATTTTACACGTTGGAACAGATGGCTATTGGCGGACTTGTGCATGACAACTAGTCACTCTCTGCTGTCTCTTGTTCCACTCGTGCCTCAGTAATCACGGGTGCTTGCAGTAGCTTATGAGCTAATCATCAGAGCAAAACAGTGGACAGTGATCTAATTCAGGCTGTTGTTGGGCAACAAAAGGCTGCAGGAAACAAAGACGGAGGAACACAGTGACTGGGAGCTGCATTCACGGATTGTGCACATCTTGGCTGAAGATAATAGCAACATCTGTTCACTTCCTCCCTATCACGGCATACTGCATTCATGTCCCATCACTGAGTACCAAAGAACGGCTGCTTCAAGTAGTTAAAGGATAAAATCAAACATTGCTGCACACTTTGCTGTTATTCAGCGGAAAACAGCAGAGATCAGAGCCAAGTACAGACAGGATTCTTCACCATTGTGAAGATCGACACAAGCGACTGAGTAAATTCCTCCAGAGAGTTTCTCATCGATTACTCACATTCCTCCTTTGTTCGTTGTTGGACAGACCCTTTAAAAAGGCAGAGAGGAGAAGCAGCAGACGTTGGTGGAACACCGACAAAATTAATAAGCCCTCAGAGGCCGCTGTATAAGCTATGCACTTGCCCCCTAAGCACAAGGAGACATTCATCTCATCCCCTCCTTCTGTCTGATCTCTTAATGACAATGAAACAGGCCGGCAAGAATTCAAGCAATTTTCTAAATTGATTTTTCTCCTCGGACGATTTACTTTGCCGTTAGAGCGTCATTCATAACTTTGCAGGGGATTTAACACGAGCTCCTCTGTTGAAGTCTGTGTTACTGAGGAGACACACAGCTCACGCTGCTCCAAACGCTTCGATATAAATTTACTATTTTCGCACATGTAGCTCAGCATGAGCTAAATTTTCTGGATAATGCTCTGAGATCATGTCAACAAAAATCTGCCCCTAACTGCGCATTTTCAGGATATCAGATACTGCCATCTTACCAAAGGTCACAAAGGGAACGCCTTAGAAAAGACACGCAGAGACATTATCGTGGTTTCCGACCATTTACTCCTCTTGGTTCTCCTGTGTCTCATCAAAATACAAGAATTATCAGGGACCAAACAAACGTGTGACTCTAAACATTCAGGGTGAGAAATCAATGAAGAGTTACAGGACAGAGGCATAGTTTTGGTATTCTGCGCAGAGCTTTGAGACATCCACCCCGGCAACTACAACCTTGTTCTCATAATGACCACGTCGGGCACAAAATTAGACTTTTCTATGTTCAGTTCAACACGATTTCTAGTAAACTGTGTGCTGCAGACTTTAGTAAATTATATTTGTGCAGTTCATTTAAATCTTTTCCTCACAAAATTGTGTGCTCTGAAAGGGAAACTCCTACAAAAACATATGTAATAAGAAAAATATCTGTGTCCACACCTTTCAGTCACAAAGCTGACACTGTAAATCCCCACAGGAGCATTTTAGAGGCAAAAGGTTTTGTGTTGGTGCAGACTGTTAGTAAATCTGACTCTAAGAATCTTTTTCTCATGAGTATTGTAAGGCAAGAAAGCCACTGTTTATGCTCTATGTCATGGGTAGCTGCAGTGTTCATAATTTATATCATGATGCTGGGTTTTTGTTAAGTCACCTCCAGTTTTATTTTGTAATTCTTCTTTGTAACATCACTAGTGTCACTTGCTTCACCTGTTTCCTGTCAGCTATTCATATCATTAATATAACTTTGTTGGCTTGTTTTTTTGTCCTCTTGTTGTCTATTGTTCTTGGAAGAGAAATATGTATCATCCGAAGGGGGGGAGGTTGATACCTCAGTGCCTACGGAATTGACAGCAACACATCTGGGAAGCCACTATCAACAGTGAAAGGTATATATACAGGTTTTAGAGCAAGATACTCAATTATCCAGCATTATTCTGCATTTATCTAGCAGGGGTCTGGATGCTGAACTGGTCCAACTGCGGTTCAAACCTTTGACTGACTGAAAACATTTGGAGAATTAAGTTTTTTTTAAAAAAAAAATAACAACAAACAAAGAAGACCCAGGACTCCTGAGCAACTACAATCCAGTATCAGACAAGAGACATGGGGCAACGTTCCTTTCCCAAAAGTCCTACAGCCAGTCTCCTCAGTTCCCAGATGTTTATTCAAACTGTTTGGAAGTGTGTACACTTTTGGTTATTCTGGTTCTTTATAATGGTAAGAAAATCCACAGTGTGCAGTCACATTGTGCAGCTGATAACTACGTTCTTGAACCCTTGGAGCCTTCTCAGTGCTAATCCTGATAACAAAAAAAGTACCCAGCATATGGTTTCTCAAAGATCAGCTTGGAGCATACTTCATGTGTTTAAGCGCGCATTAGTTTCACAATCACTAACAACTATGATGCATCGGCAGAACTTGCACTCCCCCACACTGCATACTCCAGACATATGGTCCAGTACGTGTTTGTGCATGTGCAGATATGTGTCTGTGCTGGTGTGGGCCGGCACCAAGAGGGTGTTGTCCACTATGCAATCAGTGACTGACTGAGAAAAGCTGCCCAAACATGAAGACAAATGGGGTGCAATAGGAAGGGGGCTGGCAGGCTGCACCAACGGCCGGGGCGCTCGATAAAATGAAAGATGAGGAGACGGCGTTCAATAAAGCCACTGCGCCTTGCCAGGCTACGATCTGCCCGCAGGGACTGCCAGAGATGAACAGAGGGAGAAAGAGAGAGAGAGCTGGGAGGTAGAGAGGTGTGAGGTGGCAAGGGAAAGAAGGAGAGTGATTGCGAGGAGAAAACGGCTAGAGACACAGGAATTACAGCTCAGGCAGAGAGATGGTGGTGATACCGACAACTATGACAGATTAAGTTCTTCCGGTTTCATTTTACATCTGTATGTGATACCTGGAGGAAGGGGTTTGGTTGTGGTCGTCAGTAGCTCAAACAGAACGATGATGCTAACACAAGGCTAGGCTCACTCTCTGTCCCCTGAGCTGTCAGACTCTGCAGTTTTGTTTTGCCCACGTAAACCTGTTATTAAATTTCGGTGGTAAGCATAAAGTTGTTTTCTTCTTCATGGTGCTTGTCAGACTCCAGGGACAGGAAATAAAAATGAAGGTGAAATAGAAGCTTCCAGGGGATTGAATGGAACTCTCCGTCGGCCGAAGGGCTCTCCTTATAAATGCTCTGTTTTGGCTCTGGTTAGCCAGGTGTAATTAGGGTTAAATCCCAAGCTGTCAGTCAGCTTGTCATTTACAGCCACTAAAGGGGCCATCTCCGGTGCCGAGGAGCGCAGGTCTGCCACTCCAATCAGCTTTACGATGCTGGGGCCTGTCAGATAAGCAGGGGCCAGGCAGAAAGAGGATGATCTCTTCTTTCAATGAGCCAATCAATGAAGGATGGAGGATGCAGTGTCACACAGCTATGAAAACACTCAGCATTGTTAAGGGACAGAATTGACAGAGGATTTAATCCAGTGTGATGGTTAATCCCTGGAATTACACATGCCAATATGAATTGGCTGTTTTTGTAGGAAGCACTTAAAATTAATTCTAGAGTCAAACTTGAGGGAAGAAATTACTTCACTTCTACAATGACTAAATTCTTTTACTAAATTCACCCTGTATGTCTTATATCTATGTATGTCTTAAGTATGCTGTACAGATAATCAGAGCATCAAACCAACTGTGAAACAAAATTCATTTTGAATATTGATACCTTCCATCCCTGACGTGGTCACCCTGACGTCACCCATACGTGATGTGAGCATTTGTGCTGCCAACAATTTGTTGTTTTGAAAGTAAATCTTAGATTACGAAACTGAGGTACACTGTATGATTATAAGCTAGCTACTTATCATTCACACTGCAAAGCATGCATCCTGCTTTTTTACTTTATCGGTACCTGTAATGTTCATCATCCAGAAGGATATCTGTTTTTTCTTAAGAATCAAAATGATGTCCCCTTATTTTTCCCCTAATGTTTTCCACTTTATATTCATTGGTGAACAGGATCCTGACCTCTTTGAACTCTGAATGGAGGAGCTTTCAAACACAGTCGCAGACATAAACAGCTGAAATAAGGTTCATCCACTCGGGCTGTCTCTGCTGGGCCTTAGAGATAGAGTGAGCACCTCAGAGTAAATCAAAGTAGAGTTGTTGCTCCGCCGCGTCAAATTATTTAGTTCAAGAATCTGGTCCTCCTAGTCGTCTCCCTTTGGAGGTTTTAAACTCACACCCAGCTAGAAGGAGACCCTACAGTACACCCAAACATCATTTGAGAGATTACAGGTCTCATGTTGACTAAGACGGTGTTAGAATCCCCCAGGAGGAACTGGAAAGGATATTCAGAATACCCACTATGACCCAACTTTTGATTAGCAGGTGGAAATGGATGGCTAGATTTGTCAATATGATGCAAAATGTCCAATTTTGCTCTATTTTGCAAAAGTAAAGAATCATTTAAAACATTCCTGGATAAAGCTTGACTCCAAAAGTAAATCACATCTATGCTAAGCCAAGAATAAAATTTATAAACAAATTCAATCATAATTTTTTTAATAATGCATGTTCAGACAGCAGTGACTTGATCATTTGAAATGATCATCACATTTCATTCAGTTAGCGACTGAGACCATAAACTCATCAGGGAAACAGTTACTGAGCTTAGAGTTCAGGTGAGTAGGAGGCTCATTTTCTAACACACTTCTATACAATCAGACTTCTTTTCACAGCCAGAGGAGTTTCCCCTGCTGGTCACTCATTGGCTTCACTTTTTTGATGTGGAACATACTTTCAAGTTTGATTTTTTTTTAAGTTCTTTTATGTTACTTTTATGGAATTTTTGATACATTCCATTCAAGGCTACACTTAAATTTCACAGCCAGCCAGTGACATTTTGATTCAAATCTTTCACTTATTGATCCCTACAGTCTTAACCAAGAGAGACACAGACCTGCAAAGAAATGTATTCTTTTCGCCTGTTTTTGCCTGGTTTAACTCAGCTCTTAAGCCAAAGCAGAGGCTTTGCCCTAAGAGCTTCTCATCTCTGCACAGGTGACATAGCCCTGTCTGCCCACTTCAACAGGGGAAAACACAGCAACCTGATAATCTTCTTCTGCCCTCGTTCTGAACCTTGTCAGATGTTCTGGCACAAGATTCAGTGCTAAAAAGAACAGAGAGCAGATAAAAAAATAAGTCATAATATGACAGGCTGAAGGGAAACTAGCCAGCAGCTTCTCCTTTTAATGATGGTTTAGCAGCAGAAACATCTTCGGCGGGTCCTCGCCGTGATGGTAGAAGTCCAACTCGTCACCAGCGGCACAAGTTAATTAGGCAAATGTCATATGTTCCTCTCTTCCTGCAGACAACAGCCTGGCCCAACCACTGCAAAATAATACTGTTAACCAACCAAAATGGCTGACCTCATTAATTCTTCTAGACATCTCCTGTCGTCGGCTCCAGGTTCTCCTTTTACTTTTTTTTTTTTTTGCCTAATAAGGTTCAGAGGTAAAAGCAGAAAAAACATCCAGAAACTTGTGAGATGGAGCCTCTCGGTGTCACATCTAACGAAGCCCCGCTACTTTTACCCTGTCGTGACTCACCGCCTGCCAATGTGACATTTGCTGTTGTAGGTAGGTATGCACTGTCTGTGGACTATAATTAAACAATGGTAATGTGACTAACGGTGTGTTCACACCGAACACGATGGACGTGAATAGAACGTCAGGTTTACATGTAAAGTCAATGGAAAAGCGTGATGACCCGCGATTGCGGCTCCCGCGAAAATTCGGAAGCAGATTTGAGTTGCGAAAACGCCTGAAACACGCGTCAGTCTGTTTGACTCGCGAAAAAAACCACGCGCGTGAGTTTTTGTGTTGCATTTTGTGCATATGCGCGTTTTGCGTCTACCGCTCGAGTTGGAAAAATCTAAACTCCAAAATCTAAACTGTCAAATCACGCCGCGACAACCAATCAGGAGCCTGGTGACGTGGCTGTGACCTAGGTCAAAGGGGCAGATCCAGCCAAAGCCCTTCATACTTCAATGGAGGGAAGGCTAATCAATGCCGTAGCAAACAACCCGGAGCTGTACGACACCAGCTGCTTTCTGTACCGAGACAGGAATATAAAGGACCGAGCTTGGAGGAAGATATGTAAAGAGATCGGGCAACCTGGTAAGTTCATTCATTTCTCTTTTGAAAGTTTTCACTGACCCGGGGAAGCCGCACAAAAGCTAGCAAGCCACCGCTATTTTCCCACTCACGTACAAATACCGTTCTGCTTTTATGCATGTTGTCATATAGGAATATATTTTATTGTTTATTAATAAACAGCACACAGTGGTCCCGCTCATCCGTCACTGCTTTGCTTTTTCGGTGATTTTTTATTGCACAGTACAGCATTGCATTCTGCAGCCTGATTGACAAATCTGCTCCGTGTCGTGTCTCCTGCGCTTGCCAAATTTATCACGTTTGGTTTTGATAACCATCATGTCCAATAGAAAAAACAGCACAAAAACACCCATAACTATGACCCTCATTCGGAAAGAGACACCTGCACTGTGAGGGGAAAAGGCGCACGAAAGTGGCAGGCAGATGAAGACAAAACGCGGCATAATAATACTTTTACGTTTTGCAATCTACAAAGGTTTGCACTTTGAGAATCAATTGTGAGAACTGTGACCAATGTTCATGTGTGTGGGGAAAAAAGTGTATAAAGTGTGTGGCGAGGGGCTAGTTATTCTGAGAACCCCTGCTGCAATAAATGAGGGACCACTGTCTACTCTATGATTATTATATTCAACCTGTTAACATTTAATACTGTATTGATAGAACCAACTGATTCTGCAGCAGAGCATCCCCTGTTGCTTCTCCTGCCTCCCCAGTCCCTGAGCTCCTGCTGCTGCACCACAGGTATGTAATAGTGATGTTCGATTCATGAACGAATCGTTCAATACTCGAGAATCACTTTACTGACTCGTGAATCATGATTCACAAGCCCAACTGACTCACTGACTCATCCCTGTTTCTGTTAGCAAACTAATTCGCTTAGTAGAAATATATCTTGCTTATAATTAAAATTGTGGGGGGGGGAACAACAGCCTGTTTCTTAACAAAAGCATTTCTGCTCTGAACTGGAAGAAAAAACCCTGAGTAGAAGCTCACATCAAGAAAATAGCTCCTCGGTTCACAGTAGCATCGCTCTGCTAACATGCTAACAGCACATTTGAGCTACTCACCCCCTCCCTTCCTGTGTTGAATAAGCGGATCACTCAGGACTCGCTCACCCCCTCCCTCCTGGCTCACAGCTTCTTCTTCTTCTTCTTCTTGGTTGGCAACCAATGTTAAGGTGCATTACCGCCCCCTGGCTCAGTGGACATTTAGATGAGAAAATATATATTTAACACATTTAAGGAAAGTGCTAATAAAATAAAAATAAACAAAATAAATGTTTATTAAGCAGTTTTGATAGGAAATTGCTTAATTTTAGAAATGTTTTTGCTCTATAAAATAGTTGTTTTTTTAGAATCATTCATCTTAGCAGTGGGATTTACATGAAAAGAGAAACAAATTAAGTTTGAGTGAAAATGTAAATTTTTTGCACTCTCTGGTCAACTGACCCAGTGAATCAAATGACTCAAAAATCCAATTCACTTTGGTGAGTGACACATTAAAACTCGATTCAGTAAAAAGAATCAAATTTACCATCACTAGTATGTAATTGTAGCATCAGATGTACAGCAAGCACTGATAGCTTTTTACTCAGTGGGATTCCCTTGTGATCACCTTTACTAAATGTCTACAACCAATCTGATTATATCCTGTTTGTTGTTTTTTTTTCGATGTTGAAATTAAAATCTAGTAGCAGTCTTCTCATTGTCTTCTCATTTCTTTGTGTTTTGTGCTGTTTTACAGGCCCACAGAGGAGGACAGCTCCGAGGCAGATGAGGGACGGGTCCCAGGACGGTCCATCGGCGGTGGAGCTGGCCATCCTGGAGTCCCTGAAGAGGCCACACCAGTCTCCAATGGAGCATTTCCTCCTCAGCCATGTTCCTGCTCTGGAGAGCAGCTGGGTCCTTTTTATTCCTGTCTCTCTGTAAATACTTATATTTTATATATTTATGTTTAATGTTTTTCTGTTTGAGAATTTTAATATTATTTCAAATAAATTTTTATAATGACTAATGTCTCAGTTCTATTACACAGCAAATGTTGGCACACGACTTGACACATGTAGAATTTATTTCATATTATACTAATGACAAAATATACTAATACAGTGGGATGCAAAAGTTTGGGCAACCTTGTTAATAGACATTATTTTCCTGTATAAATCGTTGGTTGTCACAATAAAAAATGTCAGTTAAATATATCATACAGGAGACACACACAGTGATATTTGAGAAGTGAAAAGAAGTTTACTGGATTTACAAAAAGTGTGCAATAATTGTTTAAACAAAATCAAGCAGGTGCATAAATTTGGGCACCACAAAAAAAGAAATGGAATAAATATTTAGTGTATATCAATGTGTGTGTCTCCTATATGATATATGGGGTTCCTTTGGGCGTGCTTCCCATCCAGAGCTCCACAGCACAGAGGGAAGTTCCAGCGCTCCTGGAATCCCTCTGTGATGGACCGCCAGTCTTCAGTTGAAGGCACAGCCATGAAATCGTCCACTAGACAGTCCCAGATGGCCGTCGCTACCTGGGGGATGATCTGACTAGTGATGGGTCGTTCGCGAACGAAATGGCTCTTTGAGCCGATTCTTTGAAGTGAACGACGCGAGCCGGCTCGTGAGGTGTTTTGTTTTTTTCTTTCTCTCAACCTCTCGCGCCCTTTTTTCCGCTAAACTCCGCATGCGCGGCCTGTACTTCGCGCTGGGCAGAGAGGGGAGGGGCGTTAGTTACACTCGCAGTAGCACAGGAACAGAGCCAGAGAGAAAAAGAGCGCGGGACAACAACGTCACATTAGAACGGTATAGTAGATTCAGAAATCATGCAGGCCCATATGACAGAGAATGTGCATCTTCTTTTTGTTTTAATATTTTAATTTATATTTAATTGTGTTGTGGTTTGCAGTGTTTTGTGTTGTTTCACGTTAAATTTGTTTAAAAGGAAAAAGCTGAAAATTTAAATAGTTAAAAGTTTAAAATGTAAATAGTTGTTTTTTGTATAATATGATTTATTTATTACATTTTATGTGGAGTGAATAAATAAAGTATATTTATGGTGGCCATTAGAGACAAAGCACGTACAAAGTCCAAAACACGTACAAACTCAGAAACACGTACGAACTCAGAATACGTACAAAAGACAACAGAAGTGCTCCAGGATGCTAGGGCGCAGTGTTGAGCTTTTGTTACCTAGTGGCTACACAAGCCAGGAAGTATCAACAACCGGATTTGGTGTGTGGTAGTAACAGGTAAATGAACTTTTTTTTTTTTAATTATTTGAATAAATATGAGTGCTTGTCTATAAATACACAAACAATACACACATGCTTTCAATTGTGTAATTTAAGTGATCTGGGTAGCTCTGTTTTGGAAGTTCAGTTAACGCTAGAAATGTGTTTTGGAGTTTGTACGTGCTTTTTGGAGTTTGTATATGCTTTAGAGTTTGTACGTGCTTTGTCTCTAGAGGCCATATATAAACATATATTAATAAAATCACTTTTTTTACATTAGTAATTCCTTTTCTGCATAATTTTATATTATTGTTAATGATAAATTAATTAAAGCAACAAAACAACCTGAAGAGCCGGTTCGGAGCCGAGCCGAAAGAGCCGGAAATCCCATCACTAGATCTGACACACCAACTCGAAAACTGAACGCGATGGTCCTGAAGGAGTCCCCGGTGGCAAGGAACCTGGACAAAATTGTTTAAAATGAGTATTATGTGTACTGCAGTTACAAAATACATTATTGAAATTCCAAAATTACAAATTACAAAACATAAATCTTACATAAAACATTTTCTAATTATAAGGATAATTACATGATATATATTAGATATAATCTAAAACAGTCTGCGGTGATTATATACAAATATTCAACTATCCCAGAATTAAACCAGGTCTAAATAAAAAGGAGTGAGTATCACTACAAAGGTTAACTCAGTGGTCCTAATGCTACAGTTTGATATCAGCAAACACCGAGCGCATACATTGATATGACACCACAGCCATGCTATCATTGCAAACACTGATAACAGCATAAATCGAATTAAATCGGGACTTGATGAGACCTTCTGAGTATCACTAGAAATATTATAAACAGTCGTCGCTGTACCACAGTTTGCTATCAGTAAACACCGAGAGCATTCACTGTTAGCATAGCACATCCATGTTAGCAGTGTATAAACAGATGGTTTAGCATATATTAGCACAGGTATCAATAAAGGACTACTGTATTAAATACTTTTACTAACCTCAGGCAGACGGACAGGCGCTCTGCAGGTGGGATTGAGCGCCTGTAATTGGTGTCTAGGCGGGCGATTCTGGGACCGACGCGGGAAAGCAGGTCCTCAAACTGGCCGAGTGAAAGACGGTGATATCGCTGGAATCGGCCGTCATCCAGGCGCAGCTCCTGGAGCAAATGGTGAAACTCACCAAACTGCTCGCGCCTCTGGAGGACCTGATGGACCCAGGTATGGCGAGGACGTCTTTTACGCCACTGCTCTGCTCTCCACAGTACATAGAGAAGGGAGACTCTCTCTTCAAGCGCTAGCTCGACAGCTGCCATCTTGCAAAGATACTGTCTGGCAAAACTTCCTCCCACATTCCCCGTTCACGCGCGTCAAAATGGATTTTTCTTGGACACGCGTTGAGGCGCGAATGTGCACACGTCAAATTAGGGGCGTTTGGGGCGTTTTCGTTCGCGTCCATCGCGTTCTAGTGATGGGATTTCCGGCTCTTTTTAGAGATCCGGCTCTTTCGGTTCGGCTCACTAAAAAGAGGCGGCTCTTTCGGCTCCGAACCGGCTCTTCAGGTTGTTTTGTTGCTCTAGTTAATTTATTATTAACAATAATATAAAATTATGCACGAAAGGAATTACTGACGTAAAAAAAAAGTGGTTTTATTTATATATGTTAATATATAAATATATGCAGTGGCCCCTAGAGACAAAACGTACAAACTCCAAAACACATTTCTAGCATGAACTGAACTTCCAAAGCAGAGCTACTAGATCACTTAAATTACACAATTGAAAGCATGTGTGTATTGTTTGTGTATTTATACACAGGCACTCATATATATTCCAATAATTTAAAAAAGGTTCATTTACCTATTATTACCACACACCAAATCCGGTCGTTGGTACTTGCTGGCTTGTGTAGCCACTAGGTAACAGCTCAACACTGCGCCCAGCATCCTGGAGCACTTCTGATGTCTTTTGTACGTGTTTTGAGTTTTTATGTGCTTCTGAGTTTTCACGTGCTTCGGAGTTTGTACATGTTTTGGAGTTTGTACGTGTTTTTACGTGTTTTGGAGTTTGTACGTGCTTCAGGGTTTTTACGTGCTTCAGAGTTCGTACATGTTTTGGAGTTTTTACGTGCTTTGTCTCTAGGGGCCACCATAAATATACTTTTATTTATTCACTCCACATAAAATGTAATTAATAAATCATATAATACAAAAATCAACTATTCACATTTCAACTTGTAACTATTTAAATTTTCAGCTTTTTCCTTTTACAAATTTAAAGTGAAACAACACAAAACACTGCAAACCACAACACAATTAAATATAAATTATAATATGAAAACAAAAAGAACATCCATATTCTCTGCCATATGGACCTGCATGAATAAACTTTCAGAATCCTTTATCATCTGCAACTGAATATAGTTGTGGATGATTACTATACCTTTCTAATGTGATGTTGTTGCCCCTGGCTCTCTTTCTCTCTCTCTCCCTCTGGCTCTTAACACCCACTCACATCCTGGGCCATCTGACCAGTGTTGCCAACTCCTCAGTAAGGAAAATCGCCATTGGTTGTCCTATAAGTCGCTAGAAGTCGCACCAGCCACAACAACCTGGTGCTGAATGCCCAGAAGACAGTGGAGATTATTGTGGACTTCAGGAAGCACACAGCCCCACTCCCCCCCATCATCCTGACTGACACCCCCATCACCTCTGTGGACTCATTCCGCTTCCTGGGTACCACCATCACCCAGGACCTGAAGTGGGAGCCCACCATCACCTCCGTCATCAAGAAAACCCAGCAGAGGATGTACTTCCTGAGGCAGCTGAAGAAATTCAACCTGCCAACACGGACGATGATGCAGTTCTACACTGCTATCATCGAGTCCATCCTCACCTCCTCCATCACCGTGTGGTACGCTGGAGCCACTATCAGGGACAAACAGAGACTGCAGCGTGTTGTGCGCTCTGCTGAGAAGGTGATTGGCTGCAGACTCCCATCCCTGCAGGACCTGTACACCTCCAGGACATTGCGGCGTGCAGCTCGGATCTCAGCTAACCCTTCTCACCCTGGACACAGTCTGTTTGACCTGCTCCCCTCAGGCAGGAGGCTCCGGTCCATTCGCACCAGAACCTCTCGCCATAAGAACAGTTTCTTCCCCTCTGCTGTTGGACACATGAACAATAACCATATGACTGTCCCCGCCACTATCACATGACCCTACGCTGTGTCACTGCATCATTCCATGTTTGGCACTGATCACCACCTGCACTAATGTATATATCTTTCTACGTAGCACTCTTAATTCTTATTCCCATGTATATATCTCATGTATATCTCATGCACATATCTTTCTACGTAGCACTTTTAATTCTTATTCTTATTTTTATATCTTTATGACACTATGTTTGCACTGAAGCACCGCAGCAATTTCCTAATGTTGTAAACCTGCTCAACATTTGGCAATAAACCCCTTTCTGATTCTGATTCTAAATGACGTCATCGCCTAATTTGCATAATTGGTCATGCTAATCTAATTGTAACCTATGTTGTTGGAGAGAGAAATAACATCATGGAAGAGACATAAAGTGAGTAAAAAATGTCCTAAATGCATTTAGAGTTTATTTAGAACTACAAATTAAATTTCTTTTAGCAATTATTGTTTTTTTTTAATGTCACAATTTCAACCTTGCTCCTTTACCCGGGCTTGGACCGGCAAAAGTGACCCGAAATAGGCACTGTGGTGGAGCTACTTTGTGTGTGTTTGTTTATAAGTAGTTTTAAACCTCGTGATCCACAAAACAGCATAACAGTAAAAGAGTAAAAGAAGAAGAGACTGCGTTATAGCACCCGCTGCTTGTTGAGAGTAAAAGCAATACACGCTTTCACGTCTTTTTGTAGCGCCTTTTTTTTAGAAAAAAAGTCGCTAAGGGGTCTGAAAACTCGCTAAATATAGCGACAAAGTCGCTAAGTTGGCAACACTGCATCTGGCCTCAGGAAATCACATGATAGGGTGGGGCCAGGTTTCACAATGAGCTCACCCGAAACCCTGGCTGATTGTGACCCACACCTGTTTTCACACCTTGGCACATGTGATTAGGTAGAGGATCATCAGGGGGTCCTTTGTCCCTCTTTGGGGGGGTACTCCCACTGGGTTTAATTCTGGGACTCTCCACCATTTGACTCTTCTTCAAGCAACTTAAAGAAGTCCAGATGCTTTTCTTTCCAAGCTCCTTAATTTTAAGCATTATATTTTTGATCTAACTATTACAGAAACATAAAAACATATTTTGAAATCACCAGTACTGTTAATCTAGGGTAACTGTTGCATAAAGCTTAACAACAGTGGTTCTGTTCTGTTTTTAAAAAGTCACACCTGACTTGACTAATTCAGTGAACGGACATACACGCAAATTCAATCCAAGCTCAGATTGAGATATAGTTTTTGAGATTGTTTTTGTCAATCTCTGCAGTCCTCAGTGAGGATGTTGAATATTTAGGTTAAGTACAAAGAACAAATGTGGAATTCACATATATATATATAGAAATATTTATAGAAATAAATAAATAAACACAGTTTGTTAAATTATTACGTTATGTCTTAACAGTAGCTTAACCAATATTGCATGAATTACATCATTTTTAAATCCGGTAAATTGCCTCTGCTTCTGCACATCTCCGATAAATTGCAGCAGTAATTTTATGGCCAACCTTTGCAGACAGGTAAGAGAGCGCAGACTGTCATTAGCATCACAGCGCATTCTTTTGTCACACATTAGGTGATCAGTCAAACAGCTCACAGTTCACACTGAGCATAGACGGATATTAAGAAATATCAAACTTTCTTGAACGGACATTAACAAATAAATTCAATCGTAACTATAGCATCAAATCACATCCGTCGCTTTACATCGTAAGGTAGAGATTCCACCATATTAGAGAAAGAATCCCACCAATCAGACAGCCCACTATGAGCAAACAATCAGCAACAGTGGGAAGGAAAAACTGCTGCAACCTCTGCTAGAACCAGGAAATCTGTCAAGACTGGTTGGGGGTTAGGGCAACAGATGCAAGTGTTCAGAGCAGTGGCAGCGTGACTTTTTTGTATATACCTGAACCTGATTTACCTTTTAATTTGCTTACTTTTCAAAACACATCGTAGGTAAAATACAATCCTTGAAATAGTAATAACACAGTATCCTCAGCAAAGATGAATTAAACAAGTTTTATTTTAATGGAAGTTTACTTCAAGTCTTCAGATTTTTACTGTCTTTTATTTGATTACTTTAAAGTATATGATTACATTAGATTACATTACATTATGACACCATGTTTGCACTGAAGCACCGCAGCAATTTCCTAATGTTGTAAACCTGCTCAACATTTGGCAATAAACCCCATTCTGATTCTGATTCTGATCTTGATGCATTCTCAATCATCCAGGGAAATAAATCTCCAAAAGTCACCAACTTGGAGTGTTTCAGTTTGCCATCTTAGGGAGAAATCAACACACATGGGTGTATTTCCTTTGTTGCTGAGATTTATTGATAAAAACAGTACAAAAAAACCAACCATTTGTACACATATTTACAAATAATAATAAAAAGTGAGTGAGTACATTTCAACATTTTCAGCAATCACTCACAATCCTGGCACTGCCATGGTATCTGTAGTCTGCATTTACCACATGTGTATCTGTTGCAGTGAACACATCGCACAGTGGCATGATTGTTCTTGCATTTGTGTGTTTGTGTCCCAAACTTGTCAGGTTTACTTGCAATATACTGCAGGAAACAGCACCGAGTCTTTGATGGGAAAAGCTGTTCATCAACAGTGATATGTAGACCAGGGTTGTAGCACGTGATGCAGTTGGTGACAAATGATCCCCACACACTGGAAATTGCAGCGAACTTTGCTCGATCACTGCGGGTGGACTTGTCATCAAAGCGTAGGTGTTGCATGATGTCTTGGAAGCGGTTTCGTGCCATAGTTCCAATTATCTGTGGGTTTCCCAGGTTTGCTGACCAGCAGTCATTTAGAGATGGAACCCTGGTAACCCCCCGCAAGATGCATGGCCAGACTAGACTGTCAAAAGATACATGCGAAAAATAAAAAGTAATATTAACTGGCACCATAGAAAAATCGTGAACTGGTTCTTGTAGAAAACGGGTACCCAGCATCCAATTTTTTGAATTTGCTAGTCTGCTTGTTTATCCATCCGATTTCAGGTTGTGTGCCAGAGGAGGGAAATGGCATTGCAGTATATAGTGTGGATATGGACATAACTTTTATTTTTATTGCACAACACCGCGATGGTAAAGTGGAGGAATTAATTTTTCTTGGTGTAATTAACATACTGCATTACTTTTAGGGAAACGCATTCAGTGTAATGTGTGTAATAATTACTTTTTCTGAGTAGAGATCCGAACACTGATCACAACAAACATGCAACAACATTGTATCAATGTAATGTCTTTCGTATGCAGCTTAGCAATGGTGGTCATTGTCAAAGTGAATCAATGAGGAATCGAATCAGTAAGTGATATCAATAATAGAATCAGAATTACTAAATTCTTATCCATTCCCATTCCTTGTTCACAGTACTCAAATGGACTCCACAGTCACCAGATCTCAATCCAGTAGAGCACCTTAGATGGGAAATGTGCATCATGGATATTCGCTGACAAATCTACTGCAACTGTGTAATGCTATCATGTCAAAGTCTAAGGAATCTTTCCATCATCTTGCTGAAAATTAAGGCAGTTCTGAAGGCACAAAGCCCGTAAATATGTGTACAAATGGTTGGTTTTTTGTACTGTTTTTATCAATAAATCTCAGCAACAAAGGACATACACCCATGTGTGTTGATTTCTCCCTAAGATGGCAAACTGAAACACTCCAAGTTGGTGACTTTTGGAGATTTATTTCCCTGGATGACGTCTTTTGAACTTCAGGCGCTTTTTGAGGAAGCTCGTGGTGTTAAAGTCCCCCGCATGAAGCGCTTCGTACAGAACCACTCCCATTTGCCATACCGTGGTGGGTCCACACCTGTAGCAACTGCGCCTGTACCACTCGGGAGGGGAGTAAATTTCTGTACCTAATAAACAGACACAATTGCAATTTCTTCTAAAACAAAAGGCGAAAATTGTGACATCTGTGAAGAGCAAGAGCAGAATATGTTACCATAGAAGACGCGGTACTGCGACCGCTCCTTAACAAAGCAGCTCAGTCCAAAGTCGATGATACGAACACGTGGTACATCTGAGCCGGTCTCAATTAGAATGTTCTCACTCTTGATGTCCCGGTGAAAGATGTGTCTATCCTCCAGGTGCTTCGCAGCATCAACCAGCTGCTTCAGAATGACCTGGAAATAGAGCAGGGCGATATGACCAAAAATATTTATCACGATATACATTTGAAAAGTTGCGATAACGATATAACTGACGATATAATTGACACTAGACAAAATACTTTACAACTCCACAACTTTATTAGTGCAAAAAACCCCATCAATGTATTTTCACTTAAACAAGCAGCTGTTTTTTTATGTCCATTAAAGTTATATAAAAATGTAAAAGCGCAAATTCCTTGCTGACAGTTTAACCAAAAGGCATTTCCAGTGGAAATTGGCCGACATATCCTCAGCATAACCATGTATAATATCCACAAAACTTAAAAAGAGGTTATACACACACAATACGGTAATATAATGTTGAGGTGCAGTACGTATCACTCCGTCAGGCGCCTGCCTACGATAGCCGTAATGCTCCGACAATCAATCGCGCGGTGCGGCTTCGTAGCTTAGCAAAGTCGCCGTGTACATAAAATCATTTTGAGGTCAGTAAACACAACCAGAATTCATACATAAGTCACACGGGATTATAAGGGGCACTGTCGAGTTTCAGAAAAATCAAAGGATTGATTTTAAGTGTGCCGTATTTTCCAAACAACACGGTAATAACGACGGCCTGCTAGCATGCGCTACCAAAAATTGTGCTTTGTTGTGTATCTGACGGACAAAAGCTAAACCAGTTCCACACCACTAAAGTTGCAGCATTTTTACAAAACAATTCTGGTTCATCCGTTTCATTCAACGATCCACTTTTGCTCTTCTCTTTCTGCGTCACCGCCATGTGCGTATGTAAACATAGGCACTGCGCATGCGCGTTTTACCCATATTCTATCGCGATATTTCATTTTCCTATCGTTGCCCAAAATTACACCGGTATTACCGTGAACAGTATGATATAGCCCAGCCCTACCTGGAAACGATGAAAAAGACAATAATCAATCAATGGGTTAATGTTTCTCTAACACTCTGTGCTTTGATTGAATAATGTAGAGTCTAAGACTCTTCTAAGGCAAGTCAACTTGCCTTGGCCTTGTCCTCTGGCAAAAATCCTCCATTTTCTTCTATGTATTTATCCAGGTCCACAGCGGGGACAGGTCTCTCCATCACCAGGATCAGCTCTCTGCCAAAGTCAAACCACTCCAACAGAGACACTGGGGCTGATGTTTCCACTGATCCATCTGCTTCAGCTGCAAGCTTCAGCATGATGGCAACTTCCACTGACAGATTCTTCCCGTTATCATCCTGAAATATTTCAACAAAGTGGATGATGAGGCACAGACGTTCCACAGGTGAACACTGCATGCAATCCACTAATGTAAAAACAATTCAAGTCTTGCACATTTACCTTCACTTTGCAGTACACGTTCCCCTTTGGGATGTGTTTGATGGCCACCTAAAAGACACAGGGCATTGATGAGCATTTCCTCAGTATGACATAATTAAAGGTGTAAAACAGTATATGTCTCAGCTTACGATATTATCCCTTATCTGCGTTACAGCCTGTCTTACTATCACCATCTGAACACTTACTGGTAAATGATCCTTTATGCGGTAGCCAGCAAACACTGCTCCGCATCCTCCTTCTCCAAGCCGCTGCTCCTCCACGTATCTCGCTTGGAAGTCACCTAAACAGACAAACACAAATTGGGTTTTACTACAGCTGTCACACAAATTACTCTCTGCTGTACCCTAAATGTTCATTTTGCTCTTCACCTGAATATAAAAGCCAAGCTGCTTGCTACTTACGTTTCTGTTCAGCCACTGACTTTTTGGCAACAGTTTTGGTTTTGTCCTGGTCCACTTTCTTTTTCTTAGGTGGGTTCCTGGTGTCTCCCGCAGCTTTCCTTTTGCCAGCCTTTTTGTTTTTACTGCAGCTCTCTGAAATCTCTATGCTGCAGTCTGCAGATGTGGAAAACACCAAAAGCACGTCAGCTTATTAGATAATAGACACAAATATCTCCCAAACACTAATATCTTCAAACTAGCAACCAGATGTACACTTAATCTACCCCTCACTCAACTAATTAGCCTACCTTTACCAGTGTCCAACCAGGAAGATGCCTGCCCCTTGTCACCGCTCACATGGTCAAGAAGTTTACGCTTCTTTGCTGTATTGGCTGTCCCCGCTTCATCTTGTTGGACCTTTCGCTTGACTCCCCTGACCACATGAGCATCTGAGCTGGTGGAAGGACCAGCCTGCTCAGAGACCCTCCTTCTTTTTATGGGGGTCGTTTTTTCAGGACTGGCCTTTCTTTTAGCCATCCTGCTCTTACAATCTATAAACAACAACAACAACACATTAGTGAAAAAGAACGTTCGACATCAGGACTAGAAGGATTTTGATGCCATTGAATTTTAAATTAGTATTGCTTACAATATAAGTTTATCCTTTTGATAAAAAACACACCAACGCGAGTCCATACTAGGTCTACTAAGTCTAGATACTGATGACACTTGTTGCTCTGTTTTCACTGCTCAGTCCAAGAATAAACTTGTCACATTATTTTACCAAAAGACAAAGTGCCCCAGTAACCTTTCTTTGATTAGACATGTTGCACTTAGGATAGTTTCAATCAAAAGCAGGATTTAAATCCTCTAAAAATGAATCATTTTATACACAGAGCCTCAACATTGTTAGAAATGTAGATTCTGTTATTTGGGGGATTTTTTTTTTTACTTACTTTGATCTCCTGGATCTTTCTTATCTGCCTCAGTCGTAACTTTTCTTGTTTCCTTTTTCATTTTAATTTTTTGAGAACTTTTAAAATAGAAAATGTCACCTTAATGAGTGAATAGTCCTTCAAATGTCTGGATGCTTGACTTTTCTAACTAAGCTGTATAAGTCAGTTCTGTAAGTGAGCTTTAAAAGTAAACTCCGGAGACTATGGCAACACAACACAACAACTGCCTTTTAGTGACATCACTAAAAGGCAGTGTCCCAAGTAGTTTAAAGAAAACCACTCTGGCAGACAAAGCCATAATATTTCATATAATTCAGTAATTTCACATTAAACTTTCTTTCATTATCCTTTCATTATTTGTTTAACCCTTTAAGACCTACCATAGAACCAAGTCCGCCAGAGCTTACTTTATATTTTTACATGCTGTAGTGCCATTTTTGGGAGCATTTTAAGTTGCTATACATCAATACAACTGTTATAGCCCATACTTTAATAATATGTATGCATTAAGTTCATAGTAACTACATTAATTGCAAAAAAGTGCAATAAACTACAAAAAAAATTGAAAATCGTTTTTGGGTTTTTTTTACATATATTTCTACTTGGAGAAATTTAAGAGGCTTATCCCTCAAAACTTTAAATACAAAAAAGTTGCAAAAAATTGTTTCCAACAACAGGAAATTTATTTTGAGTGTCTTCATAGTTTTATTTTTGAGATACACCAATTTTTATATACTGCAGGAAAAACGAAAAACAATCCTATGATGCAAATTTGCAAAGAAAACAGCATGTGCATCAAAATAAACTATTTTAAGCAGTGCAATTCGAATTCTAAGCATCCCAGCAACTATTCAGAAAAGCATAAAGTCAAACATGACTTATAAAAACACCAGTATAGGTTCTTAAGGCCTACAAGTAAAAAAACTACATTTTCCGCGAAAAATGACGTCACTTCCGGTTTCGGGCAGGAAATGGTGGACATGCGATCGTTCGCGCTGATGTCTGTTTCAATGTGGGAAGTGTTACGAACAGCTGATCAGATCGGCAAAGCGTGTTTCTGGAATATTATGTTTTTGTTCCTGCAAGCGCATTTTATGCAATTTTTGCAAAGCTTTATGTGGAAGGAAACCGCAGTTGTCCTGTAGGTGATGGTGTAGCACAGAGACTGAACTAGTGGCTAGCTAACATAAGAAGGATGTACTTGAAATGTACTGTACTTGAAACTTGCATCTCATCTTTGCAGCGTTCACTTTGAAGAGAATGTCTTTACCAAGGACTCACAGGTTAAGTAACTTTACAATTTTCATATTACAATATATAATTTTAGAGCATGATTACAGCTCTGCCATCTTTTTTTTTTTTTTTTTTAAACCCTTTATTTCATTTTTAAATGAAAATCACAGAAAACGTATTTATAAACCACACCGTGATAATGTCGCATAGGGATGCAAACACAAAAAGCTAGGTTTATATGTTACCGTTTGTTCCCATCATTTTTATTTTTTTCCACAAAAAAACAAAAACAAAAAACAACTCAACCCCCCCAAAGAAAAAAAAAAAAATCCAAACAAACAAAGATACTACACTCTAACAGTAACATAATGGCATAGTGAACCACACAGATCTACTCGGCCTGGGGGAGCTCCCCTCCACCTCTTTACAGGTCCCATGTCGTTAGGTTTTTACTACTGTCCGGTCAGCACTTTACAGTCCATCCCTGATCATATATGGAAGGGTAAACTACCTTTAAAAAAAAGAAAAAGAAATAAAGAACATATCCTTAACGGACCTTCCTTCTTACAGTAGTTGCATGAATACCTCATCCCACGTTACCACCTTCAACAAATCTCTCCCATTTCCTCCAGTTTTTATGAAATTGGTCCATTTTAAGGTTAAAAAAAAAGTAAGTTTTTCCATCCTATATATTTCCTCCATTATTCCTATCCAATCTTTCTTTGTTGGGGGCTCTTTCTCCAGCCATCTCCTGGTAAGCGCTTTTTTGTCAGCTCCCAACAGGATGTTTATCAAGTATTTGTCCTTTAAGGAGGCTGCTGATGGGATATCGCCCAAGTACACAGTACAAAAATCCAAATTTAGTTTGAGTCCAGTCACCGAGTAAATTGATTCGACCAATTCACTCCAGTAGGACAGGATTATTGGGCATTTCCAAAATATATGGAAATGATCTGCCATGTTTTCCCCACAGTTTCTCCAGCATTGTCCATCTGTCAGTTGACCTTTTTGTTTGTATTTTATTTTAGGTGTTATAAAAAACCTGATAAAATTTTTCCACGTGAATTCCCTCCAATAACCCGAGCTAGTAGTTTCCATCTGTGTCCTGCATATATTTAACCAACTGTCCTCTGATATGTTGATTTTAGCCTCTGTCTCCCATTTAATTTTAATATAATTGGTTGATTGATCCTTAAGTGATTGTAAGTTCTGATAAAGTTTAGCAATCAATTTGTTTTTAATCTGACCTTTATAAGCTTCTTTTATAACGGGGACTAGGCCTTCATTACGTTCTTCTATAGTTTTTATATTACTATTGAAATAGGACCTAACTTGGAGATATCTGAAAAAAATCTTGGTTTTCCAAACCATAGGTGTCTCTTAATTTTTCAAAACTTTGTAATCCTTCTTTTCCTAACAATGAACAAAATGGTCCAATCCCCTTTGTTAACCAAGTTGTATAACGTCTATCTATCTGTGCAGGGATAAATTCCTTATCATGTGTGACCCATCTGAGTTGTTTAAGACCAGCTCCTAATTTAAGACTTTCACATTCATCAAACCATATCTTTAGAGGAGTTTTAGTCCATTCATTTAGATTATTTTTCTGTTCCAAATATAATTTTTTATCTCCTAATATTGTCTGTAGTGGTAATTTTAATTGTGTCACATCTAAATATTTCCATTTTGCTTCATACGTTGGATCACACCAATAAATTAAATATCTTAATTGTGCTGCTTTAAAATAACTTTCTAAGTTTGGGAGGGAGAGTCCACCTCTTTCCTTAGGTAGTTGCAATGTTATATATCTAACTCTTGGTTTACGGCCTTTCCATATAAATCCCGAAATCATTCTGTTCCATAACGCAAATTGTTTAGCTGGTACGTGTATCGGTATAGATTGAAAAAGGAAAAGCAGTGGTGGAAGTATATTCATTTTGATCAGGTCAATCCTATTATACAGATCAAGTGGCAGTAGATTCCACCTTTGAATGTTTTCTTTCAATTCCCTTGTAATTGGTAAATAGTTTATTTCATAGAGTTCTGTCAATGTTTTAGGAATCTTAATACCTAGATATTTTATTATTTTATTATTCCAATTAAATTTAGACGTACTTTTGATCTTTATTGTGGGAGCGTAATTATATGTGATCACCTGTGTTTTTTGTATGTTTATTTTATATCCAGAAAGTTCTCCAAACATTTCCATTTTTAACCATAACTTAGGTAAGCTTCTTTCTGGGTCTGTGAGGGTCAGCAAAACATCGTCTGCATATAATCCCATTTTGTATTCCATATTCTGTATCCATTAGTGATGGGATTTCCGGCTCTTTTTAGAGATCCGGCTCTTTCGGTTCGGCTCACTAAAAAGAGCCGGCTCTTTCGGCTCCGAACCGGCTCTTCAGGTTGTTTTGTTGCTTTAATTAATTTAATATTAACAATAATATAAAATTATGCACAAAAGGAATTACTAACGTAAAAAAAGTGGTTTTATTTATATATGTTTATATATAAATATATGCAGTGGCCCCTAGAGACAAAACACGTACAAACTCCAAAACACATGAACTGAACTTCCAAAGCAGAGCTACTAGATCACTTAAATTACACAACTGAAAGCATGTGTGTATTGTTTGTGTATTTATACACAGGCACTCATACATATTCAAATAATTTTTAAAAAAGTTCATTTACCTGTTACTACCACACACCAAATCCGGTCGTTGGTACTTGCTGGCTTGTGTAGCCACAAGATAACAAAAGCTCAACACTGCGCCCAGCATCCTGGAGCACTTCTGTTGTCTTTTGTACGTGTTTTGGAGTTTTTACGTGTTTTGGAGTTTGTACATGCTTCAGAGTTCGTACGTGATTTGAAGTTTGTATGTGCTTTGTCTCTAGGGACCACCGTAAATATACTTTTATTTATTCACTCCACATAAAATGTAATAAATAAATCATATAATACAAAAATCAACTATTCACATTTCAACTTTTAACTATTTAAATTTTCAGCTGTTTCCTTTTACAAATTTAAAGTGAAAACAACACAAAACACTGCAAACCACAACACAATTAAATATAAATTATAATATGAAAACAAAAAGAACATGCATATTCTCTGTCATATGGACCCGCATGAATAAACTTTCTGAATCCTTTATCATCTGCAACCGAAAATAGTTGTGGATGATTACTTTACCTTTCTAATGTGACATTGTTGTCCCTGGCTCTCTTTCTCTCTCTCTCCCTCTGGCTCTGTTCCTGTGCTACTGAGTATAACTACCGCCCCTCCCCCCTCTGCCCAGCGTAAAGCACAAGGCTCGCGTGCAGAGTGAAGCGGGAAAAAAGTGCGAGAGAGAGAGAAAGAAAAAAAAAAACCCACGTGACGGCTAGCGATAAGGAGCCGGCTCTAAGAGCCATTTCGTTCGCGAACGACCCATCACTAGTATCCATATCCCTTTAATTAGTTCATCCTCTCTAATAGCTTGCGCCAGTGGTTCAATAAATAAGGCAAACAGGGATGGGCTAAGCGGACATCCCTGCCGACATCCCCTCTGCAAGTCCACTACTCCAGTTAAGCTCCCATTTATTTTTATTCTTGCTGAAGGTAAATAATATAAATTTTTAATCAGTTGAATAAAAGGGTCTCCGAAACCAAACCGCTCCATAACCAAAAATAAATAATCCCACTGGACGGAGTCAAACGCCTTTTCTGCATCAAGGCTTAATGCAATTGATTCCGTTTGGGATTTATTCATATAATCCATTAAATGTAAGGCACGTCTTATACTGTCTTGTATCTGTCTGTTTTTGAGAAATCCTGTCTGATCTTCGTCAATAATTTCTGGTATAGTATTTTTAAGCCTTTCTGCTACTATTGAGGTGAATAATCTATAATCCATATTCAGGATTGAAATTGGTCGATATGAACTGCATTCCCTTTTGTCCTTGCCCACCTTTGGAATTACTGAAATGATTGCCTGTCTCCAAGATGCTGGTGACTCCCCTCCCTCCAACACATAGTTAAAACATTTTAATAATAGTGGTGATAATAATTCACTAAAAGTTTTATAATATTCTGATGTAAATCCGTCCATACCCGGTATCTTATTTGTTTTTGTTTTCCCAATGACTTTGTCCAGTTCTTGTTTAGTAATTTGTTGCATTAGCCTTTTGTTTTGTTCCCGTCCAATATTAGGTAAATCCAAAGAGTGCAAAAATTTCTGAATGTTTAGAGGGTCAGCCTTTTGTGTCTCTGAATATAAGTTTTTATAATAGTTTTCAAATGAGTTTTGTATTTCTTTAGCAGTGTAACACATTTTTTGTGTCTCATCATCTTTTATACTATAAATTCCTCTTTCTTCTTGTTGTTTTTTAATTCTCCAGGCTAATAGTTTCTTTGCCCTAGGGCCGTAATCATAATACTTTTGCTTAACAAATCTGGCTTTTAGTTCTTCTTGTCTGTCATATATATCATTTAATTTACGTTTTGTTAAATTTATCTCTTCCAATGTTTGAGAGTCTTCAACAGTGGCGTGTTTAGTCTCTAAATTCTTTAATGTAAGTAGTAACTCATTAATTTGCCTTTGTTTCTCTTTCTTTTTGTACGAGGACCACATAATCAATTTTCCTCTCATTACCGCTTTGGATGCATCCCATGTAACACTTGGGGACACCTCTTGATTATCATTTTGTTCACAGTAGTTTTTAAACTCATTTCTTACAAATTGTATACACTTGGTATCATTTAACAAACTCGTATTCAGCCAGCTATTCTGCTTTATTTCAGTCTCCAAATGTATAGACAAGTAAACACCTGCATGGTCTGATACATCTTTTACTCCTAGGTTACATCTAAGAATTCTATGTCTATCAGTGTTAAACATAAAAAAATAATCCAATCTGGAGTGTACTTTATGGGGGTATGAGAAAAACGTATAGGCTCTTTCCTTGGGATGTAGTTCCCTCCAAACGTCTATCATATTTCCTTCTACAAGAAGCCTTTTAACTGATTTGGTCTCGGGAGTCGTCCTTTTAGTTTTGTTGTTGGAATCTAAGTGGGGCTCTAATTGTATATTCCAATCCCCACCACAGATAAGGGTTCCCTTGGTGTGTTCCGCGATCAGATTAAATAGTTTCTTAATAAATTCCTGATCATTATCTGGTGGCCTGTAAACATTTAACAGAGTCACTAGTTTATGATCAATTTGACCTATTACCATAACGTATCGTCCTTTTCTATCCTTTATTTGTTGAATTAATTGAAAATTTATTTTATTAGCGATCAGTACTGTAACCCCCCTTGCACACTTTTGTCTGTATGATGAGTAGTATACATGTTTGAACCCCAGGGTTTTTAACTGCTCATGTTCCATATTGTTTAAATGGGTCTCCTGCCAAAACACTATATCATGCCTTTCCCTTCTCATTTTAGTTGCTATCTTTTTCCTCTTAATGGGGTTTTGAAGACCATTAACATTCAATGATATTATCCTATATTCCTGAAATGACATGGTTTTCTCCTAAGATACCATCTATGAGATAAACTCTCCCTGCCCCGAGCAATCAGTCCTGAAAAAAACAACCTGTGCCTTAAAAAACAACAATTGAACTTACAAACTACATATGACTTCCAAATAAGAAGTATGAAACTAACTTCTAAATCGGCGAGGGGGATTCTCCATGCGGAGGGCCCCTCGTGGGAGTATGGTGTCCGTTCCGGTTCCTTCACAACTCCCAATAGGTGGCGACAGCGCGCTTCACTCATCTCAGTTCGGTGGTCCTTTGCTAAAACTCTATCAACCCACAGCTGTCTACTAATAAATTAACAGGATAACTATCCTAATATTCTTGTTGAACTATAATAATATTAAGGACCTCTATCTTTAATTATCCATAAAGTTTTTCCTTTACTCTATTTAACAACCATAAACGGAGTGTTTACTCACAAGGAGCCTCTCAACTAGTTTAGTCTTTCAGATGAGATGAATGATGAAATCTCTTGAGTTTTTCCCGCGCCCATTTAACATCCACAGCTCTTCTCCGTCCTTCGTCCCGTCCGCTGACCTTCCACGAGCTGTCCTCTAGCCTTGCTTGAGTCCCGTTAATCCCTAGAGCTGGGCGGTGGGTGGGGATTTCCTCCGATCCACCATCTTCTTCTTTTTTTAGCAATCCTTTCTTCTCCAGATCTAGCTTTGCCGATGACGCGCTCTCATAAGTAATCGGGCCTTCTTTGTAGAAGACCCGAAGCCTCGCTGGAGCCTGTGTCTGGAATCGAATATCATGTTCCTTTAACATTTTCCGCAGCCGGGCGTATTCCTTTCGTTTCTGGATGATTTCTGCCGGGTAGTCGTGATCCACATAAATCCGACGTCCATCTATGCGTATATCCTTCTTCATCCATGCTTTTTTCAACACTTGCTCTTTGATGCTATATTCGAGGAAGCCGACAATCATGGATCTGGGAGGTGCATGTGAGGGAGGCCTCTGACCAAGTGATCTATGACAGCGTTGTATCCCCAACTCCAGGTCCTGCAGATCTAGTTCAGTTTTGAAGAGCTTCTCCACATATTTTGTCGGGTTATCAGATTCCTGGCCCTCCGGTATTCCAAATATACGAAGGTTATTCCTCCGAGACCGAGCTTCTAGATCAGTTAGTTTAGCCAACATACGTTGTTGTTCCTCTACAGTCTGAAGGAGTACCTCTCTAGCACTCGTGTTCCACTCCTCCACCTCCCCCACTCTTTGCTCTATTTCTTCTACTCTCTTCTCTATGTTTTTCACGTTGGCCCCTACCTCGTCCAACTTCTTATTCATCTCCTCTTTAAAGTTCCCAAATTCGTGCTTCATGTCGCCCCTCACCGTCTCCAAAGCATCGCTGAAGTGTTTTTTCATATCCGTGTGTCTTGTCATGATTTCTTCTCGGATAGCCTCTATGCTAGCTTGGAGGGCGGCCATCGTGATCTGGGTTACTTCATTCCCGTCTCCTGTCGCCATTTCCTCACTCTCTTCGTCCGTTTTCCTTTCTGTGGTTTTTATCTTTTTAGTTTTCCCCATTAATATTTATCAAGACTTAATGTTATCTGTGTTGAAAAAATGGGGGAATACTGGACCGTCGCCAAGAGCTCTCAACTATGCTTCCACTCGCTCCGCCGCCATACCCGGAAGTCCCAGCTCTGCCATCTTAATTGAAAATTAAATACATCTGGAATACGAACAGCTGATCGGATCGGCAAAGCGTGTTTCTGGAATATTATGTTTTTGTTACTGCAAGCGCTTTTTATGCAATTTTTGCAAAGCTATATGTGGAAGGAAACCGTGACCTAGGACAAGCTGATGGCATAAGATGTAAGTACAACTCTGGTTTCATATACAAAAAAAATTATTGCGCTAGCTTACGCGGTTCCCGGTTCTACAGGGATTTAAAAATAGTTACGCAAAACAGAGCGTGCCTGCTCCGACCGGCTTTAAAGGGTTAAACATGTAACAATCGAATTGCATCTTTCCATTGCCAGCCATCTCATTTTGTACAAATCCAGTCAACTCTTCCAAGTTTGTGTATTTTTTAAACCCTTACAAGAATTGAAATGTGTCCCAAATATCTGTATCCCATCAGAGGCAAGTTTCTTAAAGGAGAGGTAGTAGCTGCTCCACCATAGGACCAGTAGCACCTCCAGCACACAATGAACACTTAATTAACATTAACACATTTATTAAAACACAATTTTAAACAATAACCCTTTTCTTTTAGTGTGTTTCAATTTGTTCCTACCGCTCCATTGGAACGGTGTACTATCCAGTAACAGCATCCAGCTGGCAGAAGCATACACCTGCAGCAAGGAGAATCTACCAGGCAGGATAGCGCAGCGGAGTCATCAGATGAGGATTATCATGAAGTGGTTCATCCAGCAGGAACAGGATACCAAAAGGGGAGGGAAAAAACACAGAAAGCATAGTCATGAGTAACTCAGTGTCACTAACAGCTCATCTAGCAGTCTTAACATCATAAAGATACAGGCTGGCCCATATAAAAAATATTAACAGAAAAAATAAATGCTGTTAACCAAATTTTCTTAGGCAAAAACACATAATCTTGATATTTGACCTTGTATCAGCCGCCATATTGGAAAGGTAGCCAGGTTTCTTTAGCTGCTAGCTTGCTAACAGTCTGCTATCCAGCCTGGTAATAACTTCATTCACATATTTTACAACATTTAGCTTTCTTCCTTAACAAAAACATCGCAGTTGTGGATTTGAATCTCGCTGCAGCATAATAAGACCCAGAACATTCAATTTGAACATGTGCTGCAAGCTAACTCCCCAGAGGAGTTCATGCAATGGCCAATGCCTGTCGGATTCGGCTCATGACTTCTACTACCGAATTATGTGTATGTATTCTCTCTTGATTTATTTCCAAAGTTTACTCACTTGATTTGGATTACTGAATGGAACCTAATCATTTTATTAATCTATACACACAGAAATAGCCACACAAACTAAATTAGTTGGTCAAATTTTATTCAGACACTTGGTGAAATAATCACACAATGTAGTCCTTCTAATGACAGCAACATGCTCTTGTTAGGAGGTGGTGGGATTGTCACATGCTGTGAGCTAGCATGATTTACTTAAAGCTGATGTGATTCCCAGATTGGATGAACTATTTGCATTTTCCTCATCATTATTTTTATTTTTGTTTTCTGATTGCTGATTGGTAGTGGTTGCCAGAATTATGCTTTCGCTTAAAATACAGTGTTAGCCACTAGTGCCTCAATTTCCATATTCCATATTTTTTGCCATATTTTTTATGTCATGGTACAGTTAGTGCGATTCTTGATTCTTATGATAAAATGTAATTATATTTTAATCCCACAAATTCTTTTCTTTTTATGAGAGCTCACACACTTAAAGGATAACCCAAAGTCACACACTTTACAACAGCAACCTCATTTTATAAATGCAATACACTACAAAACAAGGGGGGGAAAAAGCAAAACATTAAGAGCTTTTTATGGAATAAATTGCATGACTGCAGTGAGAAAGCAGTAACATCACGACAATGTCAGTAGGGAGTGGGGAGAGGGTTTTAGGAAGGATTCGAATGCCAGGTCTTACAATTGCAGCACAGATCATAATAAAATTGCTATTTGCTTGGGTATTACCTTCATGAATGACATCCATATTAATAGGAAGCAAATTCTGCATCTTCAAGTTAGGATTTTAAGGGGGATAAGGGGCGGGGACACCAACTGATGTGCAACTTCTACTAAAGCTTTAGCATAGGAGTAATACTAATGATTCTTGACGCCAGCGAGGCTGACAAAGTGGTGTAACAATTTGGGTTTTTTTTAAGATAGAATTTCCTATTACTGACATCATTTAGAAACTAGGGTTTGACTCCTGTGTGAGACCGTAATTTTCTTTACTTTTCTTTATTTATGTAACTTTTGTTTTCACTGGCAATTTAGTGTTAGTGGACAATCACAAGGATGATTCAAGCACCTGTTTTCACACCATAGGACTGATCGTGGATGCAAGCTGCAGCAGAAATCTGAGCAGTCTGCTGATCGAGGGCTTAAGGAATCACTGAGGTGTGTAAAGTTCACATTGCATAGCATCTGCTCTCAATGTACAGGACAGAGCTCATAAAGTGGATCTTGTGTCTGCCTCCCCAATGAAAAGGGCGCTGCCGTGTAAACGAGTAATGTAATTCAATCTGGACGACACAGCAGCTTTCATGTCTGGAAGCGGACAGCAACCACATCTGCAGGTTCCATCTCCGTGTACCCTAGCCTAATTTGTTTATCATTACTGGGTTGGCTTTCATCTGTGGGTTCGGAACAAGTGTTTCTGGCAGCCTCAACCTCCACAGTAATGACCTACTCAGTCTTCCTCCAGACGCCGTGGGATCCAGTGACCTCCCTGTCCGGCATATGACTGTCCCCTCTGAAATCACTCTGAGACAACACACACAATGACGTTCTATGGTTTAAAACAAATAGAGACGCCTTTTTGTTCAAGCCAGGGTTTTGTCAGAAAAGTAAGGTAGACTTTAGAGATGCATGACTTGAGATTTGAATAACATCAATGAGATGACAGTCATTTAACTAAGAAATATAGTGTAAACACATCAGAGGATTTTAGCTGTTTAAGTGTCCTCTTCTGCTAAGGCAAATGCTAAAAACCACAGTAAAACATATCTAGAACCCGTTCACCTGCTCATTAATGCAAATATCCAATCTGCCAATCACATGGCAGCAACTTATTGGTTTTGGGCATGTATCAATCAATCAATCAATCAATCTTTTATTTGTATAGCACATTTAAAAAGGACAGTGTCCATCAAAGTGCTTCACACAAGGTAGCAAAGGAGATTACAACAAAGGCAACAAAAACAGTTAAAGACAATTAACAACAGTTATAGTTACAGTTACAAGCACAACTGCAGACCGGGTGAAAGTCCAAACTAATTTGCTTCAAAAGCTAGATGGAACAGGTGAGTTTTTAAGCGTGATTTAAACGATTGAATGGAATCTGACATGCGGACATCGATAGGAAGATTATTCCAGAGTTTGGGTGCGGCAATTGCAAAAGCTTGGTCCCCTCTAGTCTTTCGTCTGGGCCTTTGTTTCATTCTTTGCATTTGACTCAGCATGTGTCCGGTCCTACACACAGCAAAGGTCACACACTGGACCTTGTTTTTTCTTTCGGTTTAAATATTGATTTTATTTGCGCTGAAGACATTTTTATTTCTGATCACTATGTTATTGTTTTTAACTTGTCTTTTAATGAGCCTTTGTCCCCCGTTAGACGGATGGTTAGCTCTCGCATCTTAAACTCCTCCACAGCGGAGAAATTTGTGGATGCTTTTAACTTACAGCTATTTCCTCAAAATGGTGTTGATTTCTCAACCAGTCTTTTTAATAATTATTGCCTTTCTATTTTAGATGAAATTTGTCCGGTTAAGACGAGGAGTGTTTCTGCCTCCAAATCTCCTCCTTGGCTAAATGACAGTATTCGTTGTCTAAAACGTGATTGTCGTAAAGCGGAGCGCAGGTGGAGGAAAACTCAACTAAATGTTCACCTCCTCTATCTTAAGGACCTTTTAGCTTCTTTTAATAATGCGATCAGAGATGCGAGGGCTGCCCATTTCTCACACTTGGTTACAAAGAACAGAGGCAATCCTAAGGTGCTATTCAACACCATTAGTGATATTGTTACTCCTGCTGTGCCTGCGGCCCCTATTTTTTCTAACGAGGACTGTGAAATTTTTCTCTCTTTTCTGCTTGCAAAAATTCATAACGTGAGAATGAATTTTACACACTCAGCACCTGTTATCTCGATCTCTACCCCATCTCGGCCCATTATCTTGGATACTTTCTCTCCTGTTTCACTACCTGAGCTAGTGAAATTAGTGAATTCAGTAAAAGCATCCTCCTGTTCACTTGACATTATACCTGCATCATTATTCAAAAATGTCTTCCAGTCTATTGGCCCATGTGTGCTCACTTTAATCAACTCTTCACTGGCATCTGGTATAGTTCTGGTTTATTTTAAAAACGCTGCTATTCTCCCACTTTTAAAAAAACCTCAGCTAGACCCCTCTCTTTGGAGCAGCTACAGACCTATTTCTAAATTACCGTTAACTGCTAAGCTTCTAGAAAAGGTTGTGGCTAAGCAACTTATGGCAGCTCTAGATAAACATGGCATTTACGATAAGTTTCAGTCCGGTTTTCGTTGATTTCACTGCACAGAGACAGCTCTTCTTAGGGTCTCAAGTGATATCTTGATGAATAATGATGCAGAAAAATGCTCTGTTCTACTCATGTTGGACCTCACATCAGCTTTCGACACAGTTGACCATCACATCCTCATTGAAAGGCTGAAAAATTGGGTTGGTGTATCTGGAACTGCATTAGAGTGGTTCTCCTCTTATCTCCATCACCAATCCTTTTTCTGTGGCAGTCTCCAATTTTAGGTCATCCTCTACTTCCCTTACTTATGGTGTCCCTCAAGGGTCAGTTTTGGGGCTTTTATTGTTTTTAATATATCTTCTCCCCTCCAGCATATAATGGGCTCTTCTTCATTTCTTATCACTGTTATGCTGATGATATTCAGTTGTACGTTTCTTTTATCCCCGAGGATTTATCTAAGCTTCAGCGTCTGAATGATTGCTTAGATTTGATCAAACGTTGGATGGCTGCAAATTTCCTCCAACTCAACGAGGGGGAAACCGAAGTCCTTGTATGCGCCCCTGATAGATTTTTATTGCAGATAGTGATATCTGCTATATATATATATTTTTTTTAGGGGTGCAACGATACACAAAATTCACGGTTCGGTTCGATACTTTGGTGTCACGGTTCGATATTTTTTCGATACAAAAAAATGTTCATGCATTTTTAATTTGTCATTTATTAAAATTATAAATATATATTTTAACTCAAAAGTACAGTTTTTAAATTTAACCCTAACCCTTGTGCGTGTTTTTTATTTTGACAGCGAATGCGCACCTGCGGACCACTTATGTGCAGCCCTGGTTATTTAGCTCATCATATTGCAGCCACAGAAATTCTTTTGTCCATGAAACCATAAAGCTGCACTTTCTTTTTGCCTTATAGTCTGATTTGTCATAACTTCTCCGTTTTGTGGTAAGCTTTTCTTTGGCTGTCACTTCTTCACCCTGACCTGTCTTATTTGGCTCAGCAGAACTGAAATGCTTTTACACACTCACTCACATAAGCTCAGCGATCCTCTGTGTGATCAACCTCTCACATGTTTAAGCTGCGGGAGATTTCACTTGTCATGTTTGCATAGTAAGCTAACAATTAATAAGACGATGTCAGAGGAATTGGTGCACAAATTATCATCACTCACAGATCAGTGCTGTCGCTCTCTATACACAGTTCACGCGATTGCAAAGTGAAAGCAAAAAAACAAGCGCAAATTCAAACGCGACTTCAATATGTCACATATTGACAGTGGCTCACCGATGCCAATGACATAATTACCCAGCTACATTTCTGAAAGAATGCAAAAGCATTGACATATATTTTTCCTACAATAGCCCGACGGGCAGGGAAGAGATAGATTTTGGTAGCCCGACTGAAAAAAATCGCTAGCTTCGGGACGTCGGGCTAGCAATATTGCGAGCCCTGTATCTGATTGAGGAATCACTCATCTTTGGAAAAGAGAGTTTATTACAGAGAAATGGCTCTTTCCAAAATAAAAGCTATACTATCCGCTTCTTCTGGGCTATATTCTCAGCAGCATAAGGAGAATCATGTGCTAACAGCTGTCTAAATGACTCGGCTAAAGTTAGTAGCATGCTTGTTATTTTTGTCTTTGCACTAGGATGATGTCGGCGTAAATGTGCAGTCATATTCGTTGTGTTCCCACTAGTGCTTTCAGGTTAATCTCGTTGAAATGACCTTAACGCCACAACACGGCAAATCTCCGTTAACGAGCTACCGCCGATCGCCCCCTGCATGGGGCTAGACGGCCAACACGTTAACGAGCTAACTGCGCTAACACACTAGTTCCCACCCATGTAATTGAGCATTGCATGGCACATCCAACATACTGTTTTACTTTAGTCCATGACTCGCTTACCTTCAGGGTCATACGTCACATGAAAACCAAAATAATTCCAAACGCCAGATCTGAATGAGAGTGGGGGAGGTCCATGTTGCAAAGAGAGCTTAACTTCTGTCTTGCTAGCTTGCCCTGCGCTCTTCCTTCTGACGATGCTGTCTGTGTTGAGCGCTCAGTGGATCTGCGCTCGACAGTGCAGCCTAGGCGGAGTAGTCGAACGCAGATTCACTGAGCGCTCAACACAGACAGCATCGTCAGAAGGAAAGTTGATAAAATAAATTACAAATGTTGTATTGTTCGATACATATGCGTACCGAACCGAAAGCACTGTATCGAACGGTTCAATATCGATACGAATATCGTTGCACCCCTAATATATATATATATATATATATATATATATATATATAACGAACACACTGCACCCATCTTCTGATGGCTGCTTTAGCAGGATAATGTGCCATGTGACAGATATTTTAAAAGTGGTTTCTTGGATATAATGAGTTTGGCCTCCATAGCCACCAGATCTGAGTCCAGTAGATCACCTTTAAGATGTGGTGGAATGGAAGAGTCTCATCATGGATGTGCAGACAACAAATCTGCAGCAACTGTTTGATACTATCATGCCAATATGGACCAAAATCTTTGAGGAATGTTTCCAGCACCTTGTTGAATCTATGCCATGAAGAATTAAAGCAGCTCTAAAGGCAAAATGGCGTTCAACCCAGCACTAGCAAGGTGTAGCTAATGAATTGGCTGGTGAGTGTAGTTCTGTCTTGCAATTCTGAATCATTTTATATGTATTTTGACTTGCAAAATGTTGATTATACTCCTGAGCTATGGTTATTATTTCTGACCCCAGGAGATTTTTAAATTTGAAAAACCTGTACACTCTGCTACCTTAGATTGTAATTCCATTCCATAAAAACAAGGAAAGTGATATTAGTCTGCACATCTTCCCTGATGGCAAGTAAAAAAAGAGGCAAAATGCTCATGGACAATGTCAACTAAATGCATCGAGAAAGGAGCAGAGAATACAGCAGACGCTCATTTGGAAGTTCTCTAAGAGTCACAAAGAATGACTAAAACCCAAATGCCATACAGACCATTTTCTCCCAGGAGGAGTCCAAAGGCCCCCTGAGACTGAATCAAAAACGGTTTTAGAAATGTGAAAGACTGGAAATATTAGATGCTCTCAAGCTGGCAGGAAACAATCCATTCTGAAAGTCAACCAACGGTCACGAGCCTGGTCATGGAGAAAGTGACAACCTGCCTGTCCAGTAAGCCCAGGAGTCTGTATATTGACAGATGCAGCTACAGCAGCCAGTGTTTGAACCTGTGTTTAAGAACCATGTTTACTTAATATAGATTAAAAAAAAGGCAAGGGGAATTATATGATGGTGGCAGATGCTAATCTGTGAAATTACTGTTCATCCCCATGCTAAGCTGATTGATCTCAATCCTGAATAAGTATAAAGTGCGTGTATCAATTAATAAGGTCCACAATAACTGAAGGGCATCTCAGTGGTTTCACAAGGATAGTCAAATGCTTGTTTGTGGGAAATATGATGTGTGTGTGTGTGTCTAATGTGTGGGTTTTATTCTCAGATATTCAGCTGATATCTGTTGACTCATGTCTACTAACTACTCTAGGCCGAGGCATTCCTCATTGCTCTGTCAGTGGTATGGTTTACATTACCTCCCTTTCACACAATAAGCAGATTCTACTTTCAACTTGCGTTCTGCATGTCTTAGATTTTTAGAAATATTATCTTCATTCCTTCCCCTCTTTCGTGTCTAGCCAGCCCTCATTAGTTTCGGCTGCTGTGGATCGCTTCACCTGTATCACATCACTAATCACCCTTGTGTGTATAGTCCACTCTTTCTATGTTTCTTTGCCAGTTTGTCTGTTTGTGGTCTTTGAGTTTTCCTGGGGTTTGCGGTTTCCTGCTTTTGGATTCCTATGCTACTTTTTTAAATTTGGTGTTGGTTGGTCTTTGCATTAATCCTTTTTTTCATTTAGACTACTTCCACATCCTGTGTTTGAAAAATCTGGAAAAGCAGACGTCTTCCATGCAGAAAGCATGGGAGCTGACATTTCTCTATTGTATTTATATATTTTTTTGTTTTTAGTTCCTTTTTGTTACTATGCACAAATGTCTGTCCATCTGGGTATCTGATGCAATTTTCCATTTTAGTTTGTACACACATAAGCTGGTCATGAATTGGCAGGCACAGCATACTGGGTGTAAATGAACCTTGGGGCTCTGCTGGGTCTCACCTCCCACTTCTTAATGATAGTTTGCTAAATTGTTCAGTATACATTACACAGAAGAATAAAAATTTATAGGCATATCAGTAACAGCCAAGAAACACACTTAGTGCAAAAATAGTGCAAACATATATATGTTAACTTAAATTTGTAATTATGTTTTCAAAATGTGGAGTAGGAATTAAGTGTTTTAAAGTCTCTGAGCTGCATAATGGGAAATGAGTGTTCACATCTGCACAAATAAACTACACCAAGGGGGAAAGAGTTTGATTTAAACTGAGTAATCAGTGCAGGTGTGATAACACCCTTAGTTTCTATTTCTTCAATTTTGAGCTTTTTTCAATTTACCTGGTACCCAAAAGCTTTTTTACATAAGCAGTCCTGTAATATGATGTTGCTCAATTCAGTGTTTTGTATGTCAGCCGCTGAGTGAATAGTGTATTTACAGCACACTAGAGTATCAGTGTAATGCCTATTTAAGCTGACATGGACATGAGGAACCTACCAACAGCAGATGCTTGCTGTTTCGCTACGTTAATGTTACTAAGTTAATGTTAAGTTAACAAAAACCAAATGATCCCTCCATAATTTAGAAGTCCCGCATATATTGATAACAGGTTTCTGCTGATGGTAAAATTGCTGTTTAAACACGCAGACTTCATTAGATAAACCTGGCTTTGTTTTGGCTAATGTTGGCTAACATTAGCCTACATGGTTAAAAAAAAAAAGTAGTAAAATCCAAGCTAGCTGGCTAACTGTAGCTTGCAGCTTGATGTTATTCTCATTTAAATCGTCTGTGAAGCCACATTTTTGTAATGGTTTTTAATGTGGATTTCATTTCTAAGAAAGTGTTACCTTGGACCAAGCATAAGTGTTGAGTTTATAAAAATCTCATATTTTAAGTTAAATCTAGACAGTAGCAACAAAAAATGTCCTATAATCAATAAAAGATGCCCTTAGTTTAAAATCAAGTTACAAACCAGAATTTGTAGAAGGATAGCAGCGCATCTAAACACTCTGAGGCCCATGTAATAATAGTTGGCAACCCTAATCCTACATAACTATTTTTGAATAAAGGAAAAATGAATACAACAAATTAATAAAACAAAAATCACATATTCTGAATGTTTAGGGCAGGGGTCGGCCGCATGCGGCTCTTTAGTCCTTATAGTGCGGCTCCGCGTGGTTTGGGAAAATAAATTAGAAGTATTTAGCTGAAGTGTATTTATGTTAGTTCTTTTTTAACTTGTAATTCTAAATTGGAAGATTATTGTGATATTGAAATATAAAAATATAATTATATTCTATTATTTTTTCATCGCTCAAAATAAGCGTCACACTCGCGGAAGCCGGTATACCCACTGACTTTCAACCCCAGGTAGGCCAATTATGGATCTTCGGGTCCACATTATGTCAGCAGCTGTTCTCCACCGTGAACTATGTTAAAAACAAACACCGCTCACGCCTCACAGATGACAGCTTACAGTTCTGCGTAAAGATGAAAGTGACTTCGTACAGCTCCGATTTGCAGACGCTGTGCGCAGAGGTTCAGGGGCAGAAGTCCCATTGTAAACATATCACAGCAGACCCGACGATGTTTGCATGAACATGCTTTACAGCTTCTCTTTATTGACCACTTTTCACACATGGCTGCTGTACGCACACAGCCGGCTGTAGCTTTGCAGCTTGCAGCCCGACACATACCAACACAACAGCATAGATAGCACAGACGTTAAGGCGGCGAGGCGTGATTGCGGGTGCCCCTCACGTGCGTCCGCCTCCCCTGCAGCAGCACTGCAGACCACGCCCCGCCACACACATAACCAGGTAAAATACATATCTAGGCAGAATTTTGCAAATATCTATTTTTCATTCATTTCATTCAGTCAGGTCAAGGCTCCAAAAGCCCAAAGGCGATATAAGGGTGGCAGCTCACAACAGTTTTTGTTTGCTACATGGATCATTTTAGTTCAGCTGGGTGTCTTTCCTTTAGTTATATTTCTTTAAGAGTTCAAAATGTATTAATTACATAAATAAAATGTAATTTTCTCTGTAGCACTTCATGCATTTCATAAGCAACACACCTTAGTTGTTCACACAAATCATAAAGGTAAAAAACAATATATACAATGTTATCTTCATTTTAGAAGTCAAAAAGTATTTGCGGCTCCCAGTGTTTTCTTTTGCGTGGAAACCAGGTCCAAATGGCTCTTTGGGTGTTAAAGGTTGCTGACCCCTAGTTTAGGGTAAGAGTTTCTCAGCTCAACATTGCTTAATTTTAATGTTAATGTAATTTAATTGAAGACAGAGACACAGAGAGTTTCATGATGACTGTTCTACAGACAGAAATTGCCACAGTGGAAAACAGGAAGGATAAATAGAAGCTTCATATTTCCTGGAGCTGTTGCACAGAAACATAGCGAGGTCTGACAGAGTTACTATAGTAACAGATGAAGGCCCGTGATTACATTGTCTAAAGAGAAGATTATTCGGTGATAGGGATAAATTTAGTAGCTTTTAAATTAGAAGGCAGACATTCAGGCAGATCAGGTTCATAAAAAAAAAAAGTCTGGCCTGATATGCATGCACTTCTTCTTGAATTATATTAAACATTGTTACAATCATTTTATTTCTTTGTCCAGCCTTAAAATGATATTCCCACATCTGCTCACATCAAGGTGCATGTTTCCACTCCGTCCTTGAGACCCCTTCAAACAATTTATTGCAACATCCTGTGTTTCATTACTAGTGACAGATTTATGACCGTGGGCTCTACCTTCTACCAAATTTCAAGATACTTTCTGCATAATAGAGAGTTACTCTATCAGCTCAGTTTCTTGTTTAAGTTCTCTCTTCAAAAGCCTCCCCTGCTGTCCAGCACAACTTCTAAACCTTTGCTGCACTGTGAAGTACAAAAGGAGCTCATTTTAGACGTCCATCACTCTCCCGCAGCTCTTGGAAGTGTGGCTCGGAGGCATTCGTGGCCTGTTTTCAACCGAGCAGATTACAATTAGAGGTCCTGGCACCGTGACGGCAGTTATTTCCATATCACTTTTACTGTTTTGATTGAAGTCTAATTTATTTCTTATGAGTCTAAGTTTAGCACTTCATAAGGGGGTCTCCTACAAAAATGGATTCTTTGAACTCCGCGGGACTGACTATTCAAACTAAATTGCAAATGAAGAGTGTATATTTCATGTTCTGCTGACATAAAATGGAACTTGTTGATATTATGTTATTAGATCATGTTGAAAAGTAAAGACCTAATAAATGTTTGTTTTCCAAATAAGCCTCCTAAGAATGATGAAAGTGGCCTCTTTTTGTATTTTTTTTTATGCAACGTAATGTTTACTTGATTCATAGTTAATATGTATAATTAGGCCACATGAGAAAAATGCACAAGTAAATCATATCATGAACCACAGAAGTCTTATAAGCCATGAAAAATATAACCATTCACTGTTTGAGGCAATGGGAAAGTGTCCAAGCGATGAAGTGAAAGCACTTTAAAAAACAAAGTTGGAGACTGTAGCGTTAACAAAATCTTAAGTAATAGGAAATAATGCATTTATTCAGAACTGTTACTCAGTGTGTGTGTGTGAGTGTAAGAAAAAAGTTCCTTCAAAATGTTTTTATTTGTTGTTCAATTTCTTTTTTTAATCAAAAAATGAAAGTAGTAAAGATAACATCTTAAACTTTAATGTTTCCTGGTTGTAGTCCCATCCTTTTAACTTTAATCCACTTTAATTAAAGATCAAAAGCCAGTTTTAGTTTTGTTTATTTTTTATTTAAAGGCTTTTCAAAGTTAAACAAAAAGGGAGATGTAATGTGAACAGATAAATTTGTTTAGGTAAACCTTTAAAAGTTAAACTCCTGAAATTTAAAGTCTTTTTTGTTCAGATAGGTGGTATTAACCTAACATGTTATTATGCCCACTTTGGCCATGTCCACTCTAATATGTTTTGGCCTTTCGTCCACACTGAGACGTTGTTTTTGGTCAAGGAAAACTGAGCTTTTTGAAAACGCTCTCCAAAGTGGATACATTTGAAGAAAAAAAAAACTGTTTTCGCGTAGCAGTGTGGACTGCGAAAACGGAGGCTTTCGAAAACGATGACGCATTTTAGTCATATAATGCAGTCATGTGACCATATCAACTAAGATGGCGGACGGCATTGTACAGCAGTTGTTTTGTTTGCTCTCAATTAAACAGGAAGTACACAGAGACGCAGACCAGAGGGGAAGAGAATACAGACAGGCTGGGGAAAGCATGGAATAAAACACAAGGAGGAGAAACGAGGCATGGGGACTCACAGATGTGTGGAAGGGGACACATGGGGTAAGGTCACGAGGGGAAATCTCATAAACATTACTGAACAACCTATGAATCATAGAATAAATAAAGAACAAAATACGAAAACACAAGATAACTAAGAACGCTGGGTCAAAATGACCCAGGACCATGACACTACAGAGTTCTTGTTTTATCTTGTAGTCGTTTGGGTTAGTGTAGAGGTTCATCTGTCAACTGTCACATCTCTGTTGGAGAAATAATACTCACCTTCTAACAGCTTCACTCAGTCACTGGAACTGCCACAGTCATTACTGTAACTGATATTCTGCTTGTAATGTGTTAGTTTTCATCATATTCCATAAATATCATAGCTTGTGGCTTTGTTGTAACTTGTAAAATTCCACCTTGGGCGTATCGCAGACAATAAAAGAAGCCGCTATATAAATAAAACTGAAGTGAAAAGGGAATAATTTAGAGTAACGGAACAAATCAAAACGTGGGAAATTCACTCAGTATGTGGGGCAGGAGGACAAGGAGTAGAAATGCTACATAGCCCTACATAAAGAGACCAAACTTACACCAAGAAAATATCTGAAGTGATCCACTGACAACAAGATAATTCATTACATGTTGCTTTGCGGTTTGGATTAATCACTATGAAATGTCCAAAGTGAAATCCCTTGATCATGAGGTCAAATTTTTAAAAACTCAATCTAAAAACATGCCACACATGAATAGTGCTAATAAAAAGCTGGAGAAGCCAAAAATAGAGACACTCCGACATGAAACACTATCATTTCATTTATTTTCGGTATATCATTTTCGAGCAGGAGCCTGAGATAAAAGCCTAGAATAAGTATTTAAAGTGGCTTTAGGACATAAACACAAAGACTGAAAATTATAAAAGTTAAAGATACATACAGCTGAATCCTCAAGAAACCTCTTCCTTAATGTAGTCCTCCCCACTTCACACACAAAACTTGATGTTCAAACAAAAATAGTATTCACAAAATAACACACTTACCTTTTGTTTTCTCCCCCACACTACTTTTCAAAATAATAGCATTCTACCAACCACCCCCAGCTGTTCCCAGCAGGTAAAAGCTTCTCAACCAGTCTGATCGTCTCCAGCCCAGCGACAACCCAGTGATTACACTTTGTGGTAAATTGTCATGATGCTGCCCACAGTAACTCTACAGTTTTGCTTCTTAAAAGAATCAACTGCAGCCAACTTCAAATCTGTCTGAAAAGCACAAAAAGATCAGAACTCTTTCTGTATTATTTCCATCACCTCATCAAGTTTTGCTTGGAAGAGATGCCTGGCATGTAGGAAAACTCATAAACTACATTAGAAAATTAATGATGGATAAACAACATCTTCTCCCTCGCTCTCTGAAGCTCTCTGCTGGCCAAGACCACAGTAAAGCAACCCTTTCATCCACTAAACGAGGCCATAATTAGATCTATTAAGCCCGGGCAGAAATAACTCTGAGGTAGAGAAAAATCCCATCAGAGCTATCGACCACCCATCCTGGCTCACAGGCCCCACTCAGAAACGGGATAAAGTATAGCTCGTCTACACACTAGAGCATAGGTGTCAAACTCTGGCCCGCGGGCCAAATTTGGCCCGCAGCCTAATTACATTTGGCCCGCGAAGCCATACCAAATTACTATTAGAGCTGGCCTACTGGTATTATACAGCTAATATATATATTGTTTAGTATTAAGCTTTGCTTGTTCCATATTCAGTTTTCCAGCAAAACTTATTTGAGTCCATAAGAAAAGATTCATTCTTATATCTGGAGGAAGATTTTTTTTCAATAAATATTAATGTTAGCCCGCGACTTTGTTCCAGTTTTGAATTTTGGCCTACTGTGTATTTGAGTTTGACACCCCTGCACTAGAGCATAAACCTCAGTCTCATTCTGTGACTCATCAGGTAATCCTGAAATCAAATAAATGCACAGTTTTTGCGGATATAAGTCATTCTTTCATTCTTCACCTCCATAAAGATTTTCTAAAATAGAGCCATACAGTTTTTACCTCAGCTGTGTCAACTAAAGCCAGATATTGTTATTGCTGAAAAACACAGTGACCGCTACCTTTTTAAGACATGCTGATTTCTGCCTTGAGTCTAATAGTGTATCTCAGATCATATATTTGTCCACTTACACTTCCGATTTTTAGTTTACACTGACAAATATGAATACTAGAAGCATACAAGTGCTCTACTGGTCAGAAAGCCAACTGTGGAAGGCTGGACACTTCGCACCATCGATGGTCTCAATCTTGACAGGGGACCACAAGGCAACTGTCCAAACTTGGAACATTCAGTTAACCACAGATTTAGCATATTTTCCAGCAAATTCATTCATTTGGATTTTAATCTGTAGAAATAGCTTTTTGGTCATTTTCTAGTTTCTTCACTTGAATTTCACTCTCATACAATCCTTTAAAACTGGGTATCTTTAAATTTTTATGTATAGTAAAGTAAGATTTTTGTTTGTTTTTGTTTCCCCCACTACATCCAAGAGAAATGTCACCCCACGGGACAATGTAGTAACTTTACTCCATTTAAGTTTGCAATTCATTAAACTACCAGGAAACGTGATACTGTGCTAAGGTTTAGCTGAAAACGAACGAGTTAAATTCATGTACATTAGAACTGTTGCTTGAATCAGGCACAGAAAGTATCTGTAACGGTGTTTGTGTGGGAAACAGTCAGTGTTCAAGAGCAGCCGAGGCCAAATGTTTGCGACTGAGACCAAATCCAAGAAGTGACACGAGTCGCCTCAGGGCTGGACTCCATACACGCTTTTAAAATATTTTTTCCTTCTGCAGCATGTTGACAGGCCACAGTGATGGAGAAAAAAAATAAATAAGTAACATAAAATATACTGTAGATGTTTGCACTGGCTGGCCAACAATAAATAGATTTAATTTCACTGGAAACTAAAAGGCACGACACAGGGATGTTGTGATATTTTCTCTTATTGTTGGGCTGTTTGTTGGCTCGGCCTCACTTGGCTGGATCGGGAAACAGGGAGAAGCAGATTCATTGAACTGCCCTCATGGAAGCCTTAAAGAAATTGCTCATTTCTCAGCTGAAAGATGCTATTATACCAATTTTAAACATTTGCAGTACATCTGGATAGATAAGCTTCCTGTTTCCTCTGGACATTAACATCATTAAGTAGTTAAATTTTCTTCTACAAAATCTGAAAATTCTCCCTATCAGACAGCAAAAAAGACTAATTAGCAGCCTAACATAACAAGCCTGATTTAAATCTCATTACTGTACCTGCTGGACCACATATGCACCACTGGGTAATTCTGAGGACTCAACTCATGTGAGACACTTGTGGTTTGGTCATATTCCCAAGATGTAGTTTAATATAGCTGGTGGATGCGGTTAGGATGCAGGGAAAATGCACACACAGCATACCAAACAAACTTTGTAAAACAGGAACAGATTCTATTCATTCAAGAAAGACTCTGTTATGTTCTTACCTTAAAATATAAAAAGTTGAGTTTAGACGCAAAAACCAACTGAAAGCAGTCCTGAAAAATAAGCTAAAACTGCACTTACGCTAATGCTAATAAACTCCCATGTTAAAATGTCCACATTTACAGCAGAAATAAACATGCTAACAGACACTCCCAACTGGTGCCAAATTCTGGCTTCAGTATTGTTGCTGATATTTAGACGGCCTGTAGGTCATCATTACCATAATTCAGATATGATGTTAATAAGAAATGTATGCCACGTAACTGGCTGTATGTGGCTAGTGGTAGCTAAAGCAAACTTTACCAAGCAGTGTCTTACTACAGTTGGGTAAAACTATGAGCACTGAAAGCTTAAACCACACAGCCTGAAGTTATTTTGTAATGTTTCTAATCTGATTTGACTTGTGACCATTTAAATTAAACTTAATTTAGAAAATGCTTCAAATTTCTGCAAACACTCTTAAGTTCCTTCTAGTCAATGGCAAAATGGCTGCCAAGAAGTCAGACTTCCAGAAGGACTTTAGTGGTACTGCCCAACTGTTACAAGGGCATCTTGACAAACACTGATATGCTTTTGCCTTCCAACACCGCCTGTTTTTCATTCATGTCTCAGAAACATATCTGTTAACTCTACTGAATCGCTGGTATCCTGAAGAATTACAGAGGCTCAGATAAGGGTTTTTAGAGGTTTCTTTTCTTCTTCTAAAGGGTCGAGATCGATATCTGATGTCTTTAAGCTGCGTTTAGGCAGCCGGACATCAGTCGGGGTGGAAATCAGTTGTTTGTTTTCAATCTGTGTTGACTCAGTGAGCCCTGCCAGCAGGAACTGTTCTATCTGTTGGCTAAATCTCCATCAAACAGCAGCATTGCTGTAATCAGACTTTTTACTTTGCTATTACCATGAATCAGAACAGTCTGACTTCCACTAGTGAAAATGTTTCTTTCCAGAGGTCAAAAAACAACTTTGCCATCTGTCCTGCCCTGTGATATCTCACCGCTGTCCCACAGTTCGTATAAATTGGAAACAATTGCAGGAGTGCAACAGATGAAGTGTTCTTCACTGTCTCTGACAGCGGTGGTTTCACACGCTTCAAGTTCTGACACTCAAGTGTCAACACAACAATTCCATGGCACGGAATCCGCTGCTGTGTGACACTGCAGTCCTGGTTTTCTTTTACTGTTGGAGATACATTCATTCATTCATTCAAGCAGAAGTAACTGGGGCATAACAAGATACAGCCACAGCTGCTGAGGGGCTGTTTGGCAGGTAGGCTGCAGGAGGTGTGAATGAAAACTTCCAACAGAATTCGTACCTGATATTAATTTGACTGATCTCCCCTTTGTGATCATCTTCTTGGACATCTCCAGACAGCTTCCAGCTCCTATTTTTAGATCTCTCTTTGGAAGTTCTGTTCACACCACGTTCTCTTCTCACTCAAAAAAACCCAAAACTTGTTATATTTGTTCAATGAAACTTTTCCTTTTTTCCAATAACTTTATGAAGATCTGTTTCATTCTTCTGGTCCAGCCTCATTGAGCAGCTAGAATGGCTGTTGTTGTGAGCCCTCAGCTACCTTCTCTATTCAAACTGTGTTGAGTGGACCGTAACGTTTAAGCTTTAATGCCATCTTATTTCAGCAGTAACACTGAACCACAACACCACCGAGGCAGCAGAAGGCAGACTGACAGTCCCAGCACACCCAAAGCAGCCCACTGGCACACACTGGTAATAAAATCAAACACTTTTCGTATTTTGTAGACGTGTTGTGGGCTGTGTTCTGTTGTATTATTAACTAAATAACAGTCTGTTACTGCTGAAGGAACCGGCTGAGCATGCTGTGTTCAGTGCATTGATTATTCAAACACTGAGGGTGAGTTCATGCGGTGCAGGATTTCTGGCTTTCTCGCTGCCTGTTCTTAAAAAAGGAAACCACAGAGGCTGTAAGTGAGCCAGGGGCATTTCATGCATACACACAGGACAACAACAAACTGTTATTATGCATGGCTCTTTATTCTACAACAACAGCCCCACAGAGTTCAATACAGGAAATGCTTTGTCTGCAAACTTTATTCTAATTTAAAACAAAAATTCTGCTGGGGCGCCTTCGCATTATAGAACTGAAACGATGAAAATCACTGATAATGGTGTGCTGTTTATTTGCTGAACACGCCAAGGTGGAATATTTTCATATTAAGCAAAAAAGTGAATTTCTTACATCACAATTAGAAGCATTAATAATCAACTCTGAAGCAACTGTGAGCATAAGTAAAACATAAAATATGTGAAACTGTGAGTTTTACATTTGATTTTGACCTGCAGACCTTCCGTGTATTAAGCATATGAAGTTACGTGTTTCATTTTATGATAGAAGGTATATCTGTCTGCACAGAGCTGTCCCAGATGAGTATTTGTACTTCTTTTTGGGTCTCACGCCAACTTATTTTATACACAGATGAGCTCCTGCAAATGTAAGTGGAATTAAACTGTTTACAGAATGCCTCCAGTGCTGTCATCTGTTAAAGCCTCCAACCAGTTCATTTGCAGATGGCTTTTTTTTATGGCACTCTTTAGTTAAAGCCTGCAGGCCTCTGAGATAGCAGTTGTACTTATTGAATGCTTTAAAATATACCGAACGCTCCTCGGCAGCCAATCTGCTGGTGATTGTGACGCTCTTTGCTTTGAATTTGTGATGTACTGATTATTATTATGGCTGCAGTGTGACATAAAGCATGTTTAAGTTCTTGAATTATTTCTTGTCTTTTTGAAGGTTTTCCACTGGAGGCCAAGGTGCAACTTGATGCTTTCCTGTAACCCATGCAGCATTTTTTAAATCTGTGCTCTGTAGCATTCACTCTCCCCTCAGGATGCCTGTCAAATATCGTTCACACAAGTTTCAGACTGCAGAGTGAGCGCTCCAGACCCTCAGCTGTCAAAGAGAGACCTGTGTTTGCCTCATTTGAAATAACTGCAATCTAAAGAATTAGACTGTTTTTTTCATTTCATGTTTAATCATCTTAATAAAAGAGAGAGCCACAGAGGGGGAGATTCTGGGAGAGGTGGTAGGTCACGTCTAATAACCGTGTTTTGTTTGTACAATCTCCCCCTCACTTAATCTCCTTACATATTTCAGTGCAGCTTGTACAGAGAAAAACACCAGTAAATGAAACACATTTAAAATAATGAAAAGTTTGGTGTAATGACACCGAGCGTCACAGAGGCGCCTGGAATATCACCGCTTCTGCGTGGCGGGGAATTTCAGGCTGAACTGTGAAACTGTCCATAAACCATAAACAGAGCGCCTCTCTAAACACGGGGCCGTTTTCCTGCCCCTCGCTCGCCAGCACTGCCTGGAAATTGTGATGTTTGTGGCTGGAAATTCAGAGGCCGCCATGTATCGCTTCCAGCACCGCGACCTGAGGCGTGATTAGTGTGTGTTTGGGACTTCTGGGTGACCCCAATCCTCAACTCTGATACCCCCATCTATTCAGACTGGTAACCGCTGGACAAGTGGAACTGAACTGCTCCGACACATCCAAGGCTCTATCATGTTTCCTCATTCACAGACAATAATTTTGCTCATAAGAACAAAAAAAGACAAGTCATGGGGGATTACTAGATATCAAGATCTGCTAGTGTAAAACCAGCCATTATTTTCAGGTTCAGGCATCATGTCTTCTTAACGTGCTTCAGTTTTTTCCCAGCAAACACTGTGGCCTTGAATAACAATCAGTCTTTTCTCCACGTTAGTTGTGGTGGAAATTCAGTTTCATTAACATAGTGGCAAATCACAACAACCATACTTCCAATTATTGGCACTTTAGATATTGTATAGATAGAAAACCCCAGCAGTTAGATGACCACTTGGCGACAGTGGGAAGAAAAAGCTCCCTTTTAACAGGAGGAAACTTCCAGCACAACCAGGCTCAGGGAGGGGCCAATGGACCATCTGCTCCATTGAAATTTGTGTCTAAGAATTGCTTTATGCTGTTCTTTTTATCAATCTGCATGAAATTAAACAAAAAGCATTATCTCTTGAAAAGTTAGAGATTCTCTTGGGTAAGGTTTAGTCCACTAAACCCTCAACAGGAACTTTTTAGGAACAGTTTAACTCTCATCCTCCTTCTTCCCTCTGCCAATGTGTTTATTTGAACTTCACCATAGCTCTGTGGCTATCCACTGGGAAGCATGTCATATGTTAGCTGGCCTGACTTCACTAACCCTCCAAATGTTATTTATTTTTACATTTTTGCTTATGTTCAAAGTTCAAGCAGAGCGGTACATTATATATTTTTAGTAATACTTGAGTCAGACCATCTTTAAATGGAAACCAGCCAGCTAACTCCCTGCTAACTTGTAACTTGGCTAACCTCCACAAATCCTTTTTCAATTATGACAGACATTAAACTTTATTTTAACACCTGGGAGAACAGCAACACATCCTTTGATTGGAGTTGGATGAATTTGGACCATTTTCAACTTGAGGAACTTGAGTATTTGGACCTAATGAAGTCAGGCTTATTCAAATTAGCTTATTCAAAGCCATTTCAATTTTTTTGAGTCTGTGCTTTTTAAATGTATTTATTTCCTTTTTGTGAACTATTAAATAATACTTACTAAAACCTACAATCCTAAATATCCATACATACCTAAATACTAAAACCTGTAAGTTATAACAGGAATTAAAGAACCAGACAGATGTTTTAAATTTCATTTCCACCTGTTTATATCATAATCGTCCATAATCAAGCAGAGCAGAATAAAACAGTTTTTTAATTTTTTTTAAATTTAATTTTGCTCTTTTATGTTTAATATATATTTACCATTGGGGCTTTTCCAAAATTTGGGGAAAAGTTGGAATTTTATCTCAACACAGTGCACAACAAAATCACTAGTAACTCTATCCTTATTCCAATTTAATATTATTAAATTTGTTTCTATGTTTTAGGAGCTCCAGTTTATTACACGATCAGATTTCTGTTTCTCAGGTGAAGCAATCAGTTTAAATCTCACTTTTTAATAAACATAAAAGTCCTTAAAATGGTTTGGGAAAAACAGGGAAATATGAACATCTATAATTCAATGAGGCTGATGAAGCTCATGTAACATAACTGAAAGCTAAATGGACCCCGGGGTGAGATTGCTTTGCCAGCTCTGTTATGATTATCACGCAGAAGTGGCAACACAGACGTTTTGTGCTCCCATTGAATTCATTCAATTACTACCACAATTACTCTGCAAATTACATTACTGTTGCTGATAAAATCAATATGCTGCTTAATGGGCTGGATCGAGTACAGGCTGCTTATTCCGTGTGTTTGTTTATTAGATGTGTGATTATTAAATCTGACTGGATAATGCTCATAAATGTGAGTGCTGATGTGCTAAAGAAGGTAAAGTATAGCAGCCCTCACTAAATGTGCGAGGGTACAGTATGAAAATCTCTCATGCATGTTCAATAGGATAAAACGCGCTCATATCAGATGACTTTGGGTCCACCACAAAATATGCACCTTGGCTCAGAAAATGTAATTTATTGATTCAGCGGCTCCATTTGTTACACGCTGCAGCCCACAGGCAGAGGATGACAGGAAGCGGCGATAAATAACCGACGTGCTCAAACACAGAAACGAGTCCGAGGTTTGGTTTCATTCATTTCGAGTGTTTTGTGCTTGAAACTCAGTTGTCTTTCTGACAGTTTAACACATTATTTATAAAAGAGATTTGGCAAGAAGTTTGTATTTTAGAAAATTTAGACGTGTTTCATTACTCACCGATGACTTCCAAGGATAACTTTAAATCATAATCTCCTAATAATCTATATTTATATGGATTATACATATGGATTTTGAAATATACACGGTATTTAGTGTTGAGGCTATTTCCAGTTCATATTGAATAAAACATTAAGTTGATTTTGTCAGTCAGAAAGGAGGATTTCTGCAAGACCTTTGCTCGAGACATCTGATTTTAAAACTCCAACAAAGAGAAAAAAAAACAGAGTTTGACAACCAGTTAGTGATGGGGGGGAAACCCAAAAAAGCCTAAATGGACTTTCAGTAAATACAAATTAAGAGATTTGGCTGATTTAATAGTGAGAAGTACCCTTCATGGTCAATCAGGTAAACAGTTATGTTGTAGCTCTAGCAAGTTGCATGTAACCTGTATTATCTTCACATGTCTGCACAACTAACCTCCTGCTAACTTCTCAGTAAACTAAATCTCATAAATCCTCCTCTCATGGATGCCTGGATATTTATTAGAAGACCTGGGAAAACAGCCACACTAATCATTTTCTTGGAGATGCAACAATTTGGACTTATCTGGCTTGATGTCCTAGCACGGCCTTGCGCAGGAGTCTTTTCGTTCATCTTATTTTGAGGGTGTTTAGCTGATGTTCTGCAACTCCGTGTGTCTACTTGCAATTTATTTTTCATCTATTATTTAATGTGACTCACTTTAGAGTGCGCACTTCAGTAGAAAAAGCTCCAGTTTCCTCATTAACAGCACTAAAAGCAACCAGCAGTAAAAGTAATAAGCCGGCTGACACAGACATAGCAAAAACTTTCCACTGAAACCAGAATAATCACGCATGCTAAAACGTGCTGTGTAAGCAAATGAAACCCGAGAGCGGGGCTGGAATATTATTATAACAGAGCAGCTTGGACTGAGGTAGACTTGAGCTCGCGCTGCCTCGAGCCCTGAAGCAGCCAGCCAGAAGGTGCAGGGCAATAACAAAAGCTGCCACTTTGAAATGAAAAGTGGAAAAATGTTGCTCCATTATTGAATTTTTCTCACAGCTTTCACTCAGGCTTTATATCCTTTAGGTTCTGTGCCAGAGAAAGCTTCCATCAGGCCTCACTTGGGATTCATTTGGTACTGCATCCAAACCATCAACACAACCATTTTCTACCTCAGAGCATGCACAGTAGAGAATCTGTTCTGTTAGAGTTATATCTTTTCATCTGTCGCCTTTGGTTCCTGTAACATTTGAGTCACGTTCGATATCAACACAGCATCTGAGACCACAGATCAGAATGTTCTTTTAAAACATGGAGTGTAAAGTTGGTTTTCATGCCGGTCACACTGGTTGTCCCCATAACTGATTAATGAGGGGGGGGAAAGAAACATTGTTCTACCTGACTATCTCCACCAATGACAAATATCATGTAACTGAACAAAAAAGAACAAAAATATTGTAAGAGGTCTTATATTTGTATCCATAAGTCACTGTCAAGTGTGAAGTGTTAAAGTAACAATAATAATAGCAACAACTGTAACAGGTAAAATGAAAAAATAAAATGTTTCAAAATCAAACTACCCAAAATTCTTCTTTTATATTTTGAGAAAAGCCAGCTGAGCCTAATAATACATTAAAGGCCATGTTGAGGCTGTTATTTTCAGTGTCTACATGGATGTTTAAATGACCCACAATAACTATTTTATCTGGGCTGGGCACTAAATTCATTTAAAGTCTGAAAAATCACATGGAAACTGAGTAAAAGCCAGGTGGAGAATAGATATCAACCAGTGTTGGGCAAGTTACTTTAAAAAAGTAATTAATTATAGTTAGAAGTTACTTCTTCAAAAAAGTAACTGAGTTAGTAACTGAGTTACAATATTCTAAAAGTAATTAATTACTTGAAAAGTAACTATTGCCTTACTTTAAAAAAATGTTTAACCCTCTGGGGTCCAGGGTATAATTGGCCATTTTTAACTACTTTTGATTTTCCCTCCACATTTTACCTTTAAAAACGATTTACTTTGCCTTGTTTGGTATCGTCCTTTTCAGCACAACCTCAGGTGTCTGAGTTTACAGTCATGTTTTCATTTTGACATACTGTATTAACACAATTGATCTAAAATCAGACAAAAAACATTAAATCTGAGTAGAAAAGGTTATTATATATTTTTTACTGTAACAACCACAAACATGTTTAATGAATCACATTTCATAACTTTAAATGCAAATATAAATTGTCAATTTTAAAATTATATGCACAAGTTTTGCAAACAACAAAGTTATTTGCATCCATTTACCTTTTACCTTGATTTTTTTAAATAACCATTTCAAACTATTTACAGAACAATCTGTTCTGCATTCAATCAGTTGCCACACAAATTATTTGTGCCACTCCAAATATTTCTGTACACTATAAAGGAGAACATCACAGCCTGATACCTGCAGGTCTGACAGCAGCAGGTGTATCACTCCTTTTTCTACCTAGAGACAGCAGTCGCCTCATTGTTCTGACACACAACACAAAACTATCCACAACACTACACACTAACTACACAAGACTTTATTCCCATTACTGATATCAACAAATAAAACTGTTTTGAGTTTTCCAGTTAGGGTGGACCAGGCTAAGCATCAGGTTTAAAATGAAATTTAACTCTGCCTGGGTTTTAGTTAACTGATAAGCTGGTGTGGAAGACTGCTTCCATACCATATCCATGCTCTTTGGTGCAGTTGGGAATACTACTTTGTTCTTTCTTTGTGACTTTTAAAGAGTTGTTTGTTTGTTTGTTTGTTTTTTTACTGATTTTTGGCTTGTTTTGTTGGGTCTGGGAGCAGACACAGTCTCTTGGGGCATGGAAGTGTACAAGACTTAATTCTGCTCTTTTAATTTGTTGTTTCTATTTTTAGATTTAATTAATTGTTAATTAAGACACTGTTTTAAAACTTCATTTCAAGGTTTTTCCATTATTTTTTTTATTTATTATAATGTAATGTGATCCTTGTTTTGGTGTCTTCGTATGTTAATACATTTTCTTTGACTAGAATGCACTTTGGTTTGACTCCTGTTGTTTTAAATAATGCTGTATAAATGAAACTGATATGAATTTGTTTGTTGTTGTTCTGCTTTGTAAGCTGCTGATTCTGAAGACATCTCTGTGACATCTGATGTGGGATCTCTAATGCATTTCTCCTGTGTTTCCTCCTCTGCTTTTCAAAAGCCACACTTGCTAATTTCATGAGTTTTTGTTGAGTGTCATGCATGTTCATGCCAAGAACTGTGTGTGCATGCATGTGTGCAGCTCAGACATATTGTGCTCGCAGGTCACCACAAAGTCACATCTCTTCCACTCCGGCACCTGTAGATCAGTGAGGACATTGTGTAGTGGTATCACATGACTGCCCTCCCGTCATCTTTGGCCCGCCTTCTTCCTTGGGCTTCTCCTTTATTTCATTTTAAAGCACCAGCCCCTCCCATCATTTTTACTGGGTGGAGTGGGAATGAGCTGATGGATGAGGAGCGGCAGCATGTGACCCAAAACTCTCCTCTTTGATGTGAAGCTATTCCACCAGTGGGGCCTTCTTCCCATCAGTCCCTGCAGTAGTAGCAATGAGTCACAACTTCCATCTGCACACTGGCCCGGTCATGTGACTCAGCAACTTTATACTGCTGTAAGCAGAATGCTGTTAATATTAAGATTAATATTAATATGGCATCCAACCACAACCAATAATGCTCCTGAATTAACTGAAAGGAAAATGAATTCAACCTGCTTTCTATTATTTGACTTTATATTTATTAACAGAAACATTATAAAGTCTGATTTTAAGCATCACCATGCTAACAAACATGTTTTCACACAATTCCATAGTTTCATTTTTTTCTTAACCCAAAATTATGAGACTGAATGCAAGTTGTAGCCTTACCCAACTTGCATTTTTAGCAATTATCTCACCTGTTGTAGCTGCAAGCTTCTAAATTGCCCTGACATTGCTGCTAGTCTCTTACTGTGCGAAGGCCTCTTTAGCCCACTTGGAACAAGGTCCAATTTTCCTGCAGTGTAGCTTCTGGTGACTCAGACATATACTTCCTGTTTTGTGCATCTGTTGTCTATAAATTCAGATGAATCTCAAAAACAGACAAATGCTTGTTTAAAACGGACTGCCAAAGACTGTCCAGGCATGATTATTAGAGCTTAGACTAACAGACCTCAAACATGAACGAGAAAGCTTCCTATGTCCCCTGCCTCACAGGCTCTTCATATACAGACAAATACCTTTGCAGAGATAAATAAACATATCAACAATAAATTCAAGCTCTGTAATTTCAGAAATCTTTAAAAAACATATTTTACTTTATATAGCAGACATTAAAAACTGAGAAATTCCCCCAAGACTTCACCTTGGCCTTCAGAAAATTAGAGTGAAATTTAAAGCTTGCTAATGCTCTGGCAAAGTGCTCATCATGCCACAGATAGTTTCTGCTTTGTTGCCTTTTACCATCACAAATATGTTAAAGCAGACTAAATATCATTAAAGCAGAAATATTCTCCTCATCAACTATATGTATAAAGTATATATGAACCTTAGTAAAGTAACTGTCCCTAAGGTTATACATGTGTACATTTACAGCTCCTTTTAATCACTTAGGAATTTTTTGCATTTCAATGTAAGAAAAGCTGTATTCATATCTCCCCTTACATTTGTAAATCAGTTCAAAATCTTAGGAATATAAAAGAAAGAGTCAAATATGAGCCTGGACTCCTAAACTGCTCCGTCACTTTTCAGTCCAAGCGTCTCACGTGTTAGATAAAGCTCTTGTCTTTTTAACATGCTTCAGTTTTTTGTTTTTTTATAAGTAACACGTCTTTAATTTTTAAAAACTTATGGTGTGACTACCGCCCATGGGCTCATGGGCTGACTTACATTTCAGTGTGGAGATTACCCTGAGGATCGATGTATTCATAGCGAGCAACCCAAACCACGCAGCAACATATTAATGACTCACCTGGTGTTGTGGATGGATCATCTCAGACGTTCTCTTAGCTGGAGTTTGGTTTGTGTGGTTTGTTATATGATGGGATTTGTCTCTGCCCGTTGGGAAACACCAACACCTACTTTCACTGATACAAACTTTACTCTCATTCTCCATTTTCCTTTTGCTCATGTTTGTATATTAGTTTGACTACAGCTCTGAAGCTAGCCATCAGATAGTACTTAGCATGTGTGTATTAGCCCAACTTTACTAAACCTCCAAATCTTGCTGCTATTTAATAATCTTTGTTTACAAGAACCTTTTCAGTATTTAGGAATACTTCAGTCAGACTATGGTATATCAGCTTTAGATGGAAACTAACTAGCTAACCTTCTTAAATCTTCTTTTTAATGGACAACTGGATATGAAACTTTATTGGAACACCTGGTAAAGCCTAAATATTTTGCTAGAGATGAAAGAATCTGCAACATTTTTAAGCCTCTGCTTGATTCAGAAACTCAGGGAGCAATAGACTTAACGGCCTTCACAGGTAAGGAAGGATTGCTATACAACATAAATAACCAAAATATAAACTAATATAAGAATAAAACAAATCCTGCTGACATATACTTTAGATATGGGCACATGTAATGTATTATGTTGTTATTTTGTCCACTTGCATGTAAATGCAGTTTATTTTACTAATGTACTTATTTACATTAAATGTATATACAACCTCACTACAATGATTTTGTCTTGTAACAGTGCACTGACTACAGGAAACCACTCACTTGTGCCCGCCTTACTGCTTCTAATCGCTCACCAGTCAGAAGCTAATCAATGATTAACAGAGGATTCCCAGCAAACCCAGAAGTCCGTACTACACAGCAGGATTTCAGGCATACCGAGGTATCTTCTTCTAACTCATAATCCTGAAACATCAGAGCAGGTTCCATAACTGTCATAACTTCTGCTACATACCTAACCTGTACATTGGTTTTAATACTTTACTTTCACTCTCTCTCTCTCTCTCACACACACACACACACACACACACACACACACACACACACACACACACACACACACACACACACACACTCATGACGCCACATGCTGCTGTGTTGCTGGTAATCTCTTCATATTGCACTAATACCATAGTTTTATCTTCCTTTGTAAAATCATATGAAAATACTTCTAGGTGTACCAATAATTCACTGGGTTAACTTATAAGCATTAATGTGACTCCTTATCCTGGTTCCTGATGTAAGGATAAGGATAGATATCCTTGATATGTTATAGTACAGGCTCTAGGTGAGTAGTGAAAAGCAGGCCTGTGGTAATTCTGTCTTAAACTGCTGACTTTTAATAGTTTGAAAATTAAAATTACAAATTAGAATCTGAATTTAATGTCAGAACAGAAATGCTGAACAGACTTCATTTATAAGGAGCCCTTGCTTTAATTTTTATTGCCCACTCAAAGTGCTTCACAAGTACAGAACACAAGACCTTAAAAGTCCTTTTGGTGTTTAAAGGTAAGCATGGCTGGCATTAGGATGAGCAGATCTCATCTCCTCTCCTGTTTAACATCTCTAACACAGAGTTTTATGTTTCCTCCCTCCTCTCTCCTACTTTAATAAATCATCAACAGTCACTTCGGCAAAGTCAAATCAATATGACGTCCCACCAAAGTCAAGAATATTGTGTTTTCTCTTCTCTTCTGCTCCTAAATATATCAAATGCATGTTTACTGCGTGCAGTATAAATAAAATTCAGCCTAAGTGGTTGTGCCAGGTCATGGATGCTGGCACACTCGTTTGGCCTCGGATGGCCTTAATTCCTTCTGTCAGGCAGTAATCAGGTCTGTTTCACATAACGGGCCATTAGTTTAAAGAGCAAATCTGCTTTCGGCGCTGCTCACAATGGACCAAGTATATGTGTATGTGTCTCTGTGTGTGTGCATGGGCTATGGGAGGAGGAGGGAGGTGGCCTCTGTGTGCCAACCCCGGCCTGGCAGGGTTAGAGGAAAGGATGGAGATGTGGAAACAGAGGAAAAAGAAAGAGTGATGGCATCGCGGCACGGATCCGCTCGAGAAAAATAAGGCTGACAGGTCAGCGAGTGCCCCGAAGATGTTTCCATTTTAGCTCCATTCATATCTCTAATCGCTGCCCTCTGCGTGAACCTGTTCCTTTAAAAAAATCCAAACCTTAAAAAGGAAGTGACTTGTATCCGCCTTGCCCCATGTGACTAGACTTTAACCCGCCCCCTGCATCCCCTTGGCTTCAAGAGACCTGTTCTCTTATTTGTTTCAAAATAAAAGCACGCTAAAAGAAACAAGTGCTGATAGGAAGATGACAACCTTGTGCCGTCATCCAGCGGAGCCCTGGAGATATGTCGCTGTCTCGTTAGATCATCGCTCGCTGCCACAGTGCAGCGTGCGGATAATTGGAAAAATGGCGGGGCAAAAAGTCATACAAATACCTAGCGTTGCACTTTCACAGAGCCAGAGTGAAAGTTAATTCTCTCAAGTGGGAGAAGGGCAGATCTGTGGCAGTGGGGCAGTATTTTCTACCCGTCCATGTCTGGCATGGCGGCAGGACGAGGGGGAGGCAAGCCAAACGCCGCTTCTTACCCTAATAGCTTAAGACACAGCCAGCATTTGCTTTCATCTCTCAGGGGGAGCACTGACACAAATGATTTTCATTCCTTTCTGCCTCCCCTCCTCCGTTTGTCATATCCAGACATGTGCACTTCAACTTTTGATTATTGTTCTCCAGCAGAAGGTGAAAAGTGAAAGAAAAAACTCAATCCTAATGAGGGAGCTCAGTGCTGTTAAAACAACACTAAACAGTATTTGATCAGGAAACATCATAATTTTAACTCAAAGTTCCTACACTGTATAAAAACGATGGACGTAGACACTCTGACAACATGGTTCATTGGCTGGTGAAGTCCTGCTATGAAGCCACAAGCTCAGGAAAGGACACGACACAATGATTGAGACCATAAACACATCAGAGAAGAGTTTCCTTAGGTCACAGATCAAGTGAGCCGTGGGCTCATTTTCTCATGGACTTATATTGAGCTTTCATATGAGACGTCATGAGCCATTGCTCAGAGTTGTCCACCATACTGGACGTGATACACCCACTGGTTGCTAGGGAAACGTGCATTCCCTGCCTGGCTGGAAGTGGCTCCTGCAGGTTGGTGGCTCTCATTGGATAAAATCGGCTCCTAGTGTTTGCTTTGGTTCATCGCAGATTGCTTCTTGTTTTTCTTTTTTTTTTGTCTGCAAACACTTGCTAACTACTAGCCCAGTTGAAGTGACACTCTAAAAAATGCAACACAAACCGGAAATGGAAGATTCACCTTCAAAGTAAAAACTTCAGTGCTACAGCCGACATATTTCAAAAGACATAACCTTAACTTTGAAGGGAGACCTTCTTCCTTTCCAGTTTCTGCTGCACGGAGAGTAGCTGTCTGTAGACAAGTACATGACATTCATTCAGACTGTGACTATAGCAACATGCTAGCAACCAGAGAAATCACATGGACATTTTTACCAGTGTTAGAAATACACATTTTGTCCTCAGCGAAAGGTGGTTGCTATGGGTTCATTCAATGATTGGTGCCTTATTATTTTGATCCTACATTGTCACCACAATTGTGAAACATCCAAAATGGCAGACAAGTTATATGGTCAGTGGACACATTTCTCAAAGACCTCAATGCACAAGAGTAACCCCTTGTTGGCTAGATCCATGTTTTTGTGCTTCTTTTTTCATATTTTCCTGATCAGTGTTTCTGCAGAAAATCGTTCGCATATCTAAAGATGTTTTCAAACAGAAGCATGGAGGTAACAGCAGATGACAAACAGTGTAGCTTTGATGACTTGACTAAAATTCCATGTTGATAAAAGTATAATGTCAGCAGATCATCTGGAATGATATACCTTTTCTTTTGAGTTCAGACTGATTTGCTCTGATTTATACAGTTAGGTCATTTCTTTGGTGTTTTGTACATTATCAGCAGGTGTGAGATCAGCTAAAAATTTAAGGCATTAAGGCGCAATTTAATAAAGTTAATTATATTGGTTTTTTGCAGACTGTCTAAACGATCTTTTAATAAAACCGGTGTGTTTCATTTTAATGAGGTATCGCTTCATTATTTCAGGTGAATTGGTGAATTTTCGCTGTGCAGTTTCAAGAGTGCAGTTTCCTGCTGATGACATCAGCACCTGCGAGTTGATCGAACTTCTTCATACCTTCAGGGCCTGAAATGACCTGTATCCGGTATGTTTCTGCTCTCAGTGATCCACATTTTAACATTCACAGACACACAAACACCTCGAGGTGAACTGCACTTTTCGGAAGCTCTTTTTATTTCCTCCTTGTCCCGCCCTCCTGTCCTCCTTCACCCCATCGGGCGCTATCAGGCCCCCACTCCTCCTCCTCCCCCTCGACCAGCGACATGGCATTTGCACTGCTGAGGAGAATGTGAGCTAATGAAAGTGTAAAGCCTGTGTTCACTAGAGTATAAAATTCACATTTGGCTACGACCGGCTGTGCAATCTGATATTATGAGCCCCGCCGCAGAGAGAGCGAGGGCTCCAAGTAGCACTCCAAAAAGACAGGCAAAAAACAGGGGATGGACACACAGCCAAAGTGCTTTTAGGGCAAAACGATTTTTAGACAGCGACAGCAGGACGAGGTGTTCGCTCGTTTTATTGTAGTCTGTGTAGCATGCTGTAACGCCGTGGAGTTCACGTAAAACGCGTTGGCACAAGTTGGCCAAAAAAACCTCATCAAGGGGGCTCAATCTAAAAGAAAGAAGAGGTGCCAGAGATGAGCGACATGCTAAGGTACCGTACGCCGCCATCTTGTTATTTGTGCACACAGAGCAGCCCTGTTAAATCGAGGTTTGCTGTGGACAGAAATGAGGTCAGAGGCGGCGTGACGCAAACAGCTCTGCACAAAAACCCACCTCAGAGCCTCTTTCTGCTGCAGATGGAGAGATTTCTGAACAATTAAAACAATAAAAGACGTTTAATTAAACCGCACCTAAGCCACAGTAAAGAACTAATTATCTGCTCCTCGTTCATTCATCTTTTATCACCGCCACGCTTAGCGGAGGCTCGCTACACCACTGCTGCCGCCACTGCCGCCTGCTTTTTAAACCTCAGGAGTCGCAAAATTAAAGCAAAGCAGTAACAGTCTCCTCAATCTCTGAGGTGAAAAAACAGTAGTTTAGCAAATTTGATGAGGAACAGCAAAGCTTTTGTTGAAACAGTAGCTCCACTTATTCCAGGTCAAAAGTTCAGGCACATTAAAGACGGCTGACCTATTTTCTCCACTGAAACTTGGGAATCCATCTTTCTTCAGCGTGTCCTCTAGCCTCTGTCCGCTCGCATTAGTCACCAACATTTTCTTCCCATTCACTGAAACACTGCAGCCTTTCATCGACGTCAGACGCTCACTGACTCACTTACAGCTGATTATCACTGATATAATGATGACTTGTAATAACATTTTCATAAACAACTGAATGCTAATTGTTCCTCATATTTTAGGTTCAGCACAAACCATTTGTTACTAATACAATTTCTACTTATACTACCATTGATGCTGCTGTTTCGGAACTCTTTTATTAACATTTAGCACTTCGGTACTTCTAGAAACGTCTTTTCTCCTGTGCTCTTACTCTATTTGCAACTGGATTTTTTTTTTTCATTTTAGAAGACTACCTATCTTTAAATAATTACTGAATCTGTCTTGCTAATTTTTAATTGCTCCCGTGCCCTTTTCTCACTGCTAACTTCTCACCTCACCCTTTTATTGAATATACAAACTGTTCCAGTACCTATCATCTTTCATTTTTACCACCAAGTTCGGTCCATTTAATAAATATAAATGCATCCTTTATTGAAAAGGTTTTAATGTCTTTAATTTTTTTAATAATCATTTTTATGTCAAAACACAAACTGTACAAGCAAAATTACATTTATCTTGGCAATCCTCGTTTGTCCGTTTTTATAAAGCGATCTCGTCTACCTATTATAGTGTGCTATTATTATTTCCGCAGCCAAGTACAGATAAATTTGTTGCTCCGTAAATCTTTGATCAACAACAACTTGCAGGGAAGTCATCATAGCGAGTTTCACCTTCACTTTTAAACTAAACATGGTTTGGTAATAAAATAACTTGCGCAGAAACACTTAAAATAAAGACTTCTGTAGCAGGGACTCTATTAGCCATGGCTCACGGCAAAATATCATAATTTAGGAACAGTGCCTTTAAAATCTATGAAAAGTCGGGTGAAGAAGTAGACTGAAAGATTCACAGTATGAAACATTTTTACTAAAAACAAAAAGGAGAAATATGTGGCTACCACATGATTTAAAGGTTAACAGGCAGGGTAACATCTGTCAAGACAACAGATGTTAAACATTTGCTGTAAAAACAAGGTTTCTGGCAAACCCAAGGTCCTCTGGGACTATATTTGTTCCTGCTGAACATCCTGCTAGGTGCCAAAAAAGCTACTCGTGTGCAGCTACTGTTGCTAACATATAAATGTAAAGCACATACACAAGTATAAATAACGTATCCAAAGACATGTTTACAGGATACATTCTTCAAATGTGCCATTAGAAAAAAATGCTTATCTAGTGGATACAATTTTAAAAATGCTCATGAATATAATTAAGGTAACAGAAATAAATTACAGGACTGTTTAAATAAATGTAAATGGTAATCATCGCTTTTGACTTTAAAAAACTAGCCTGGCCTGTCACGATTTTTCTGACATTTAAAACTACAACAACATTCCCATAAACAGCATTTTAAACACTTAACTGGTCGATATGCTAGTCACATCAGAATACTTTTTTTTTTTTTGACTGACATAACTATGGAAGCTATAGCAGAAAATCTGAAAGGTCACCTTATTACAGGAATGTTAGAGCTGACCGGTTTAGAAAGCATGAGTACATAAAATATGTATGTTTTTACATTTGTATATATATTGAGGTTATGGTAAAGTTTATGCAGTATACATACATGATATATAGACTTTTATAACCACACATTTTGCCAGGTTAAATCTGACACCTCTGCCCTGCTATTCATTTAACACAGGTATTTTAATTTAAACCGCAAGGTTAGTTAATCTGACACTAATACATGCACATGTAGCCAACAATATATATATATATATATATATATATATATATATATATATATATATATATAAAGCAGTAATGTAGCCTGTATATAACAATATACTGACAGACACTGACATTACATGACATAATTATATACATATATTTTTTGCTATATTTATTTGTATTAAATAGCTTATTTTAAATTATGTTTACCTGCATGAAAAATGCACAATTGTTTATCTTATTTCATAGACAAATAATTAACCAAGCTTAGCACACACAAACACATTTATATATTAACTTTTAGCTTCCATTTGCAGTCGCTTTGAAGTAAGCAATAATACATACTAAACATACTAGTAAAATAAACATACAGAGACAGCCTAAAAAGCCAACTGCACTATACAAAGGCAAGTGTACACTCGATCCTCAACCGAAAACCAAACTACCCTAAATCACACTACACGATTCCAGACTACAAGTGGTACCACAGCTAGTGTGTTTTTATTTTCATTAAAGTTTATAGATATCAAATGTGAAATGCATGAGCTAATGTTATTTTCAACTTCCGTTTTTACTCGGTTAGAAGAGCTCCCTGCATCTGCCTCTGCCACAGTTAGCGTTATCACTCTCAGGTCATTTTAAATGTATTTGACTTTATTATGACTATTATTAAATCAAACATTCACCTGTGGTATGGGTCTAACTTGCACATGAATGTCATCACTCATGATTCATCATTAGTCACATCATCAGTGTATCATGAGAGGACAGTCGCTGTTAAAAGATCGGGTCAGAAGGCGCTTTCCCTTTTTCTTTCTCTGCAGCAGAACAGGATGTGAGCACAGGGTGAGCCAGCAGAGCATCCTGAAGAGCCAAGCAGGCAATTATCATCAGGCAGGGCCAGAAATTACAGCCATACCTATATGATTGCACGCTATCGCGTTTCAGCAGCGCCGTGCTCAGATACAAACTCCAGCGGGCCTCAGTCTGGAGGCAGCCGCACAGCTCACGGTGTATTATGTTCTACTTAAACTCACTCAGCCGAAAGCAGCGCACACAGAGGACAGGAGGGTCTGAAAAGCAGCACTTTTTCCTTTTTTTTTATAGAGTTCACTCAGGGTATATTTAGGCCAGCATGTGCCACAGAGCGCAGTGGCCCTTCAGCTATAGGCCAGCATTATTATGTGGATCTGTCTCTCTCTCATTTCTCTGTCTATGCTACGCTCTCCCAGCCTTTATATAATCAGGTAAAGCTGTGCTTGTGAGTGCTGTTCACATCTCAGGTGGACACACACTCCGGGCATTCGCCTTGTTTATGTAGGGCTCGGCTCACATTAGCATGAGGTGCGCTCGGCTAAAAAGAGGAGAGAACATGATATAAGATATGCATTATAATCAGATATATTTAAACGCGGATATGAGGATCATTTTTTGGCGATCTGCATCTACTTCTTCATTATAAAGTTTTAAGTTCTGGCAAAACATCAACTTTTCTTTTCAGGCTCATTACATATTTATCACCTGTGTTGCATTTCTGAAATGAAAGTAGGTTAAAAACAGATTTTATTGCCCATCAGATGTGATTTAATGGATGTGTAATTTTGCTATATTTTTATATTTGTTCTGCCCTGATTTGATTAAAAATAATTTAGATCTAATCAAATGAAAGGGGTAATACTTTCAGAGAAACTTTTTGAAGAAACTGTAAAACTGAGGTGCTATTTTTTTTTAGAAATCTCCAGTTTTCATCTTCAACATTTTATTTATAGTTTGTTTATTTTGAGGAAACAAAACAAAACAAAATGCGACGGTAGCTGAGCGCAGACACGATAAAGACGACTATTTCAAATCTTGACTGTTGCTTCAATGAAGTCAATGCCTTAAATAATTTTATGAGGATCGGCTTATTTAACGGCACCATTTATTAACAATAATTTCACCGATACAACCTTATTTTGTATATAAATGATGTTGCATATAAGTGTTAAAAAGAGTTAGATTATTAGACCATTAATCCTATTTTTATTTTATTTTATTTTGCCTCTATTCACACGCAATGACCTTTTGACCTCAACGCTTCACTGTCACTTTATTAAAGAAAAAATCCTGCAATTTTGTTTTTAAAATCAACATTGAAACAGTACTGGCGAATAAGGTTTATTTGAAATTGTTGGGAACATTAAGTTTAATTATATGTTCCTATTTTAATTTCCTCCTGTGTGTGCTGATTACAGTCTGCCGTATTGTTTCAGCTACAATCGTATAAGTAATTTCAATTAGTATAAAAGTAGCCATCTTACTGTCAAATATTACTTTGATCTCATATTGAACTTTCCTTGTACATTCATTATTATGATTAGCTAACCAGACTATAGCAGGAAACTATATGAAGTCTTTTCTAAAGTTGTTATGCAAAAACCTCATATCGAATTGCGACTGTTGACTCTGTTATTATAATCAGCTTTTTTCTCTGCGCTGGTTTCCAGTATTTGTTAAACTTTTAATTTGAATACAAAACTTATATTTCAGTTACAGTTTTACAGTTGCAGCATGGCTTTAATATAGTTAATCCAGTTTTTATTCTCATTTTTGTTAATGCTGCGTGCAGTATCAAACTCCAGTGGTCAGTCTTATTTTAATAATATCTATTTAAATGTTAATTAAAGTACTGATTTCTAGCATTTTGTAAAGTTTGAATTTTTGACAGTTGCGCTCAGCCAAAGGTTTTATTGCAGTTGTTTGTACAAATAACTAAATTAGCTAATAGCTAAAGTAACAGAACTGACATGTAAATTTTAGCATTCATATGTAAATATAAATACAATGAATCTTGACTCTTGCTTCCAGTTTTATTATTATAAACTTATTAGATTAATCAGCAACTATGTAAAGAGTATGCATATATTTCTATGTAAATCCATATGGAAAAGATATATAAAAATCTTATAAAGTTTGTATCTGTCTTGTGGGAAACTTGGATGAAAAGCATACAAGAGTGAAAACAGATATAAGATCCCTAGAAAAATTATATAAATGAACCTTGTATGTTTTGGATACTTCCTAAAACAATATATGAAAGTGGCCACTTTCATGAGTAAATCATATAAGCCTTATATGATTCACTATACGAAGTAGGCCACATCTGATGCAAGTTTTTTCTATTTATTTTCCATATGGGAACAGTTACAGCATATTATGATATATGATATGATATTTATATTAATAATCCTATGCTTATCAAAGCTTATTTGATTATCATTATTATTATTAATGCCATCTAGATCTGTAGTTTTTTCTTACGTTTTCCCGTCGTTATGCTCTTTAACACACAAAGTTTTAAAGAGCATACGGCACATGACTTATATTTTTTTATAGTTTCAAGAATATGTTTTCATTTTTGACCTATATTGACATAAAAGCCTAGAATAAATGGAATTTGTTGTGTTTCTGTATTCAAAAAGTCCACAAATAATTCCAAATAGTTCAAAAGTGTTTTATTTATAAATGTCGTTATTGACCTTTGACCTCATATTCACCCCATTTTGAAACATGACTCGCTTCTCACTTAATATTAGCTTATTGGACTATTGATTTAAGGATATATCATATTCTTAAATTAATACATTTTTGCAACAATTAATAAAATAATATTTCAATGTTTAGAAACATTTGTTTTTTATATCATTCGTCTTTATTTAGTTTTTTGCCTGTTGTCGCTGCTGTGACACTGAAAAGCAATTACTGTGTTTTTGCAAACCAAAAGACTAAATAACTACAAAAAGGTTCAAAAGTCTCTCGCTGCTGATGTTGCTGACCTCTTGTCAGTCAGTAATTTGTTTACGTGCTTTGCACTTGAACGTCACCTCGCATGGAACATTCATCTCCAAGGTGAAAGTGAAAAACATTTTGAAATAAAAAAAACACCAAAGCCGACATATTTTTGCTTTCTGCTCCCTGAGTGGAGGTGCTGTCGGAGCGTCGTGTCCTTCGGCGTTTGAGTGGGCGAGAGTGGCTGGTCACTGCGAGGTCACTGCTCAACCAGAGAGAGAAGACAAAAAGAGAGAAGTTGTGTTCAACCGAAACTGCAGGGAGGAAGTGGAAATCACATTCAGATGCAGACAAGTCAGACTCACCTCTGATGTATTTTGGTAACAGTGCAGCCTTTGGAAAGGCTTGAAAGGGATGTGTGGAAAAAGGTAACGCACTTTCAGAGCAGTATTTCAACTGGCAATGGCCAGAGAACCGCTCTGCCGTTTTCCATCACAGCCCCAGTCCATGCTTCAGTTATATCATATTTTCTCCAAAAGTATGAAGGCAAGTTCACACTTTATATGAATGACAGCCTCTGGTTTTTAACCCTGTTCACAGGAGACAAGAATTCAACAGGTGAACACCTTTAATTCTCCTCTGGGATTCATTTCGCAGCCGTCACACCTGTGCAGCGAGCAAAGTGTGACAGTATTGATCCTAAATCGTGTGGAACGTGTTGTGAAAGAGGCGCCAGCAGCTACACTCACTGTTCAATATTCAGTGATTTGTTACAGGCCGTCACTACAGAACTACGCTGACCCCTTTAAAATACAGATTTAGTGCACATGTTCTATTAGTTTAATTTTTTAACCCAGTTCAAACTGTCCAAAACACACAAGCATTTCATAAAATAGATATAATTTTTTTCTTGATTATTGTATTTCAGCCAGAGAATAGTAATGCAACTATTGACATAGTAATACGGTGACAACAAACCATGTCTATGACACAAAAGAAGATTCCCATCAATATGAGCAAACCTGTATAAAGTTCAAGATGAAGACATCAGAAACAGAATTTAATTTGAAAGCTTTGTTGAAAAACGTATGAGTTAACTCTTCTGTAATTACAGTCAAAATAACGTTTTATTATATTAACCAAATAAGTAACAGATTTTAAATTCATACATTTAATATAACTAAAATTATGATGTAATTCAAAATAGGAGAAATGTCACAAAAATTGTGAATAAATATAAAAGCATATTATTAATTCACATGACACATATTTTTTTAAAAATGTCTATTAAATAATACATATTCAAATAATATATTGAAATTATTGTTGTTGCTTTATGAAACAGCTTATGTTTATTTTTGAATTATTGTTAATAGTATATTAATAGTAAAATTTCACATAGATATTTTAAATATTGATTATATGCTCTATAAGATATGTTGTACTTTAAGTGTGTGTGTGGGTATATAGTACATACATAAATAATGTAGATGATAAACAAAAATTGTATGTCGAATTTGTTAAAATAAAATTATACCTATACACTTACTCCTTTCTAATGATTAATGTATTGTTACATACCTAAAACTTTTAATTTAAAGATTTTCTAGTTGTGTTAAGATAAATTTAAAATAAATAAAATTTAAAATTACATTTTTTACAGAAGACCAATTACAATGACATGAAATTAAATTTAGTTTCTTTCTTAATTCTATTTGAAAATATATAAAATGACATTCAGTTTCTCTGTGTGACTTGTACAAACTGCGACCAGAGCGTCTCCATTGTGAACTTGAACTCTGACACTGCCACTTTGACAGTAGTAACCAGATGATTTGTTACTGTACATAAACATGTGGCCTAGATTCATAAGTGTGCATTATTCATGCGTTTTAGGAAAACATGTCAGAGTTTTGGGGTGTTTTGTGGGACCCTCGCCATTCAAACATGGGATTAATGATGACGGGGTCTTTCCATTGCACTAATATCTACATGTAGGAAGGAATGACTGGCCGCGTACACTCACTGGAGGTATTCGCGGGTTCAGCTAGTGTTTTTTTTTCCCGTCGGCGCCCGCTTCGTGCGGTAGACGGCACACTCACTCCACATTAGATCAGCATAGTCCTAATGGTCGCTTCTGGGTGCGACACGACTGTGGCAGTGTGTGTGGGCTGTGCAGACAGGCTGACCGAGCACTCACCTCTCTCTCTAAACACTTTTATTTATTTATTTCTGCTTTTGGATTAAGGCGCTTTTGTGGAGCTAACCTACATAACAGCTTGGTGCTGCGTGGAGCTTGGACTCCTTGATACAGATATGATGAGGGGGCTGCTCACGAGGGAACACAATGGCTCCTCAGATCATTACTGAAATATCACACAGGCCCTTGATTGAGCCGTATTGAGTTTAGCCACTGAAGCACATCATGCCATGCTGAATAAGTTGGTGGCGTAATCAGAGCTAAATTATTTTTGTATCATAAGCTGGGACTGCCAGACAGTCGGAGTCATCATTTTTCTTTTGTTTTTAATGAGCGGTCTGTTTCAGAGTGGCTATCTGCTACTGAGTGCACTTTATATGCGTCTTTGTACATTAGTGCTTCACTAGGTTTGCACTGTTACTGCACACAGTTGTGCAGATATAAATGCTTTAGAGTCATGTACAAATAAAGAAGGTAGTAATGCTGTCAAATAAACGATGACCTACTCAGAAGGTTAAAAGAAACATTTAAAGGGCAAAATATGCAACGAACATACAGGAAACACAGGAGACAACGCTGGTAAAAGTTTCAAGGGGTTCAGTTTTATTTTGAAATTTCAACTTTGGTGATATTTTAGTCACTCCGAGAAAGAGGGGAAAATAAATGGATTGTAAATATAACCCCTAACCCAACACTCGGGGGTGTGTGAGGAAATGTTTATATGCACTATGCTATACATACACTTTATTAAATTATTGCTTATTTTACATACTGTTTGCATTTATTAGAGATCACTTTTTATTTTTGTGCATTAACATCAGATAACATTTATTTGTGTTCATTTCTTTTTCTTGTAATGGAAACTTTTGGCATATATTATAATGTTGTTTAATTATATATTTAAAAAAAAAAACTGGATGCATGTATAAGAAGTCAGCAATCGATGTTTTGTTTAGGGGTGTTTTTCTTTTTTTCTTTTTTTTAATTACTTGCATTAGTTAATAGTTTCAATATTTGATAATTAAAAAAAAAACCTTTGGATTTGAGTACCATATTACCCCATATGAAAAAAGTAGAACAAATATGATGTGCACATTAAACATAAAATTTTGTATATATGTATCATATAAAACATACATGGCTCATATAAAATTTTTTAGAGTGCAGTAATATATTAGAGGGTCAGGAAAATAAACGGGCCGGTACCGTGTGTGTTCGGGTGAATGTATATTTTCATGTGGAGAGGTGATACACAAAAACATCAGTTAGTTCTTTCTGTTCTGAAGAAATGTTTCTCCCACTGTCACAACGTCAGGCAAACTTTCATGAGTAAATCACAGTTAAGCCTCATAATTTTACATGAAAGTTTATTGGAGATTTTTCTTTCTGTGTTTTAGAAAAAATGTATGTATATATGTATACTATTTGGATTGTTATTGTATTGATGATGGTAAAAAAATAAGCATGTTCAGGTTTTAATAACACCCAGACTCATACATAAAGTTTAATTTACAGCGATGTGAGGGCGTTTCAGGAAAGCAACATGTGCTTTTGTGTTTTGTTACGGTTGGTTTTGGGCTTTTGTTTCCTCACTGAGGAATCTTTGTTCAAAAAGTAGTTTTGGTTGCTTTTAAATTACTTAAATCACTGAGCTGGCAGCCATCATAATATATATATATATATATATATAAAACAAAATTTCTGTCTTTGAAAAGGAATTCCTTTGGGTCCAAATTAGAGACCGTCTTGCTCAAATAATAATTTGTCTTTTCTTTTAAGTCACTTGATTTTGAACCAACACAGTTGCTAGACTTCTTTTAATTATGATTAAATATACCCTGTGTAAATGTAGAAACTTTAGTCTCTCAATTTATGTGTATTCAACTCAAGTTTTAGGCAAATGTGGACAATCAAAATTCCTCCTTAATTTCATTTGATGGCCCATGATGGTCATGACGTCACATCACAGCCTGGTTTACTTACCTGTTGACAACACGGAGGGGTGAAAGGTCTGTTTCAGTATCGGGCGGGTTTAGTTCAGGAGGTATTGCGACCTTATTGCTCTTGGGGGAGCTGGAGATGTGGCAATGACAGATTTGGGAGGGGGGATTTTGAGTTTTCACACGAGGACAAACATTCTTCATCTATGCTGTCACTTCACATGTTCCTGCATCACAAGGAGGTCGACTATGAGCTGGGTTGGGGGGGATGTAAAACAGTGTCTTGTTGGGAATATGCGGCGTTGTGAGCGATGGGTGTGATGTGACATGCAGGACTCACTCGGCGCCCTGCTGATGGCAACAACGTCCCGGCTGAGGCAAAAAGCAGGACAAACACAGATTACTCCATTGGGGATTTCAGTAACTCGGTTTGTGTTATATGTTGGCACAGGGCGTGGAAAAGTATTTTTATGAGATCACTAAACTGTAGGAATGTGCAGCCTGAGCATGAGTGGAGAAATACAACCGCCACCAAAGGACACGTAAACAGAAAGTATGTCAAAAACTGGCGATTTGAAAGCCTAACACCACCCCCATCTCTACAGGTGCTGTGAGAGGCTGCGGGCACAGATCGCTATGTCCCGACATTGTGCCTTCATCACGCTCAACAGAGCCGCCGCCATGGCGGCCATGATGAACTCCAAATGAACCCGCCTGTATCTGTGGGAGCTGAGCAGATCAGGGCATGCGATTGGACGAGGCCAGTGCTCCATATTTAGAAGATTACTAAAGCTGAGTTTAGGCTACCATGTGTGAATAACCAAATCACTCCACAGGCTTTTTAATCATCTCATAATACCTGATGCGTGTCGCAGCTGAAAGATATCGAAATCTGTTACTGTGCTCCATCTGTGAAGATAAGAAAGTAAAAGAAGTGAAGCTGTTCTTCTGATTTCTTATTGTACGATAAATAACTAAATGCATAATCTGTAATGTAAATAGAGTAGTTTGAAAATTACATTAGATATTTGCTTAGAGAAGTGTAATATAATAAAATTATAAATTAAACTAATGAGACTTTTTTATTTGAAAAAAATAAAATAGAATAAATGACTCGTGAAGTAACAAATGTCTCCTGTATTCTTTAAAAAACAGAAATGAAAGCACTATATTTTAAACTCATTGCTAATTATGAAACACTTTCATTTTCATTTGTTGTTTATTTTATATTTATTTAGCATTGGCCAATTATCAAATTACTACAACTAATAATAACATTTGTGAAGTGCAAAGATTATGTAACTAAAACTAAATTTCATATATGAACTGAAGGTACTCTGTTGTTTTTCTCATAATGTACATATATACGTATGTTTAAATTCCAGTTTCATATATAATTTCAAATGTTGTATTTAAGGATGGACATAAAGCATGATGATGCTGACATTTTTACATGACATTTTTATATTTGATACACATGTATTTCTCAGTAATATAATTTTTTTGTCAAAATATATATAATGTAACACATATATTAAATGTTTGAGTTATTACTGCAATTATAAATAAATATGTCATAATAACATTTTGAATAAAATATTTTTATAATCTCGTTAGCTTTAATGTATATTCGTAAATAGCATATTGGATTAGAAGTGTTTCTATTTTTATTTTTATAATTATATATGTATTATATTAAAGACGTTATAAATATATTTTACTATTACTTTAAAAACATAACATTTTTAGTATTCTGATTTAAAATATTAATATAACATGCAATAATATAATTGCATGTTGATGTTATTATGGTTAAAATAACAACATATATAACTTTGCTCATATTTTTACGTTCTAATGGCTCTTATGTGGATAATACATTTAAAAACATTTAAACAATGTTTACAGCGTTTGATTGCGCATGTTATCTCAGGTCAGCGTGGCCTCCGATTCACCCTGATTTTTTTTTTGGTGGTGGTGAGGGGATTAAAACGTAACCAGTTTATCGCAAAAAGCTTACCCGGTAGCCAAATTAACCAACTCGTCAGGGTTCACAGAGAGTTGAGTGGTGTCTGTGCAGATTTCCGTGATAGCTCTGGCAGCGATGATGATGATGATGATGCTGGTGATGATGATGGAGGTGGCACAGTTGTGGTAGAAGGAGTAGCAGCGGCTCCCTCCTCTTGTCACACTAACCTCTGACTGAACTCGGGATGTGTCTGTCCCACGGGCTTTTTCCTCACCCCCAAACTGTCACATGCTTTCTGATCGCCGCTCCTACCGAGCTTCCGCCCCACTACCACCACCACCACCACCTACAACTCGTGGCTGTCCAACCTCCACGAGCAGTGGTTGTTTGAAAATGGATGGCTCATTCATTCCCCACTACTTTCACCATTTTCCCTTCAAAACCTTAAACAAAAACTATGGGGTCTTTCAGCAGATCGTGTCACCCCCACAAGAACTTGATATCCACATCATCAGAAAGACCTATACCAAATCAACTTTGATGTCCATCTTAGCAGCATAAAAGTACAATGAGCTTCATAAACTTGACATTTGTTATTGAAAATTGAAATGAAAATTGTAGTGGTTCATAAAAATTTGAAGCCCCCCATATGCCACTAAAACAACTTCAAGACTTCTTTTAATTCAGTTAATTTCTTGCAAACTACATTCTTAAATTAAGGGTTTAGAGGTTTTACATCCCCAAACATATAAAAAAGGGACAAATTCATTGAAAAATCAACTTGATGTATTTAACTAGAGTTTGAGAGTATCACATGCCATAACAAGAGGTTCAGTGCATCTTTTATTTCGTCAGTGCCTTTATGCCTCTAAAATCTAAATGTGTCTCCTCATTGAATGACAACAAGCATCATAAATATCCCAAAAGCATTTACAACACGCTTCCTAAGAACAAAAAGAAGAAGTTGAGTCAGGGGAAATGAATCTGTGCTTAGACTGCGTCCACTGTGCAATAGGTCAGTGATTTGTTTCCCAGAGCCTCCCTCGTTGCACTGTCGCATCCTGGCCAGAGCTGGTGGTGGCGCAGTAGCCTCATGGTGGAGCCATGCTCTTCACTGGGCCTTTTAGGTCTGTTTCTCTTAAGCTGGGCTTAGCGCGAGGCAACAGCTGGCACAAGTTTATGGATGAAAGCCATTGGTGAGAAGGGAGGAAAGGGAGGAGGAGAGGGAGGTGCAGGCAGTTCTACCATTTTATTTTTATTTTTTTCCCCCCTGTCGCTTTCTTCGATAATCCCGACACTCTGACCCTTGAACGAAGCCTCCAGGCACAGTTGTGGCTGACGGCGGGGATTGAGAAGAAGAAATTAAAGCAGCGGAGAGGGATGAAGGTTTCTAAAGCTCCACAACTCGGCTACAGCGGGGCCTGTTTTGGATTGGTGCTGAAAATGTTCCTTAAAACTTTCACGTGGCTCTATCATGCAATTGTCTTTTTTTTTTAGTTTCAGATTTAATTTTATTATTATTATCATTCTTGACAGTAAAAATTTTTGTTTGGTTTTTGGAAAACAACATATACTTATGATCAAAACCTTTTTTCAGTTAATATTTAATCTAACATTTAAAGAAATTTTACTAATCAACGAAATAAATGCTACACATGTGCCATACCCACAGAAATAAAAAATAAGAAAAAAAAAATTATATGCAAAATAATATATAGTATCATTTGCAGTTGTTCTTACTGGACTAGAAATGTTTTAAAGCACATTTTAAAGAACAAAGAAAACAAAGAGAATATATTAAAAATACAATACGATTCCATTACTGCCCAGAGAGTGAGCAGAGTGCTTTTTATATAGTTATGGTTTCATGTGGCATACGTGAAATATTTTGCTTTCTATTTGAACTTGTAATTAATTCAATTAGTAATATTTTGAAGTTGTACCAAAAGCAACTTATATGATTTGTAAAACCTTTGCTTCACATTCCAAGAGGAAGTTTGATTTAAGGGATAATTGATACCAATTTAACATGTATTTACAGTCAATAGATCACGTTTATGTTCCATCAACAGTTTTAAACCCCCTGTAATGTTACTGTGTCAGTTTGATAAATGACACCTCTGTTGTTTTACGCCAGAGACAAAGTTGAGTTGGTGGGAACACTGGACTCTGGGCATGATACATGAAACATGAGAGACAGCAGACTGCACGTATAATAATCTACATAAATGCTTCGAGATCAGGCTTCATATGCCTGAAGGCTTTATGATTCACGGTGTGAGACCTACAGGAGCTCTAATCACAAGGAAGGAACCTTTGGATGGAGAGTGAAGGAAAAGAAAATAAACTTGAGAAACCTGTGGGTTTTTGAAGTTTATAATTTTATCCTAGGGTCCTCCAAGTATTCAATACTAAATAAAGGCATGCACAATTATGAAATAAATTATATAAATACACTGGGGAATATAATAACTTATGTGATTATCAGTAAAATTGCTTATTAATAGTAAATGTATTTTTTCAAATGTTAAAAAGGTTTATTTTGGTGAATGCTAAATCATTGCGATAGAGAAATGCCAGAAAGTTCATTCTGTTAATCTGGGTGTTTCTCCCGCTGAAAAAGAATCATCCAGATGAACTGAATCAGCTCTTTGGGCTTAGAAAGGTTTCCCCTTTTTATGTCATTTTCATTTTCACATTGTTAACTTAACTATCATAACCCAGTAAAGCTAAGAAATGTTGACAGTATTTTTGCAAATTAGCAGAATGCTAGTGATTTTGAGCCAATTAACAAATCAGTTACTATGTAAATACAGTACAGATAGGAAGAAGCTCACTAACTAAAGTGAAAAAGTGTTTGATCAAGATGAGCACTTTTTGACACAAGTTCAGCTGTATAAAGGGAGTAATTGTTGGAGCCCATAAGACTTCATGGTCTGAATGTAACTGTCTGTGACACCAGCTTGCAGAGACCATGTGCAAAATGCAGCACAGGAAAAACTGAGATATAGAATGGCGTCAGGCCAGTTTTGGTGTTGAAAATCAAAACATTTATGTAAATCACATTAGCCATTATGTACTTAACAGTAATGCATTACGCTATTTAATTACTTCCTGAATAAAGTAATATGTTGCACTATTACAATACACACACTTCCACTTACTTTGTTATATGTCCTAAGATGCGTGTTCAGAAAGCAGTCAGCCTCTATATCATTTTGGGTTCTTTGCTAACGTTGTGTTAGCAGATGGCTTTGCAGATGCTTGCCAAACCACATGCTGATCTCACACTGCATTTGCACACTGTTGCTGTATAAACACAGTAAACTGATGGAATGACAAGACCTAGCTAATGACATCATTCAGGTGCTACCAGATTAAGCCAGTTTTTAGCCAGGTAGCATGTGTTAGCGTGTATTTTTGTAGTTTTGGGTCATCTATGTAACTGCTGGTATCTGAACACAACACAGTCAGACCTGACGAATTATGCTAACAGGATTTCCTCGATTTCTTACAAATGCTCTTAGTATATATATATATATATATATATATTTCTACTTAATAACTTTTATAAAGAAAAATAAATATTTTCTCTTCCTGTTACTTTTTTCACATGTTCATAGGCCCCATTTTTATTGCTGCAAAGGCTTTTTTTCTGACATTGACAATCCAAATATGTCCCTGCTGCATCCACTAATATTTTCCCTGCTCGCATTTGTCCTTGAAATGAATAATAGATAAATGCAATCAGACAAATGGAACATTTCTTTTTAGTCCATTTCTACAACTGTATTTTTAGCTGGCTTTTACTCCTACAGATTATTTACTCCATAGCTGTGTGCAGCTATTACAGAAATGTACACGGCACAGAATGCTTTAAAATCACATCTGTGCACCTTCCATTTCCAACATGTGATTCTCAGTACATCAAAAATGCTTTTTCCCTGTCAGTGCTGTGTATTTTTCCATCTGTTTCTTTTATTTCAGGTCTTTGGTCAAAGCCAGTCGCACAGCAGATGGGGGCATCACAACAGACTCCCGATTAATACTTAATACGTTGAAATCTCGCTCGGGCATCCTTTTAAACGGTTCAAAAGACACTAAAATGGAATGATTTCATTTTGTTTGTACTTTGAACCCACAAATAGAAGGTTTCTGTCCATGTACAACGAGATGTGTTCTCTGAGCGTTACACATGCTCTGCTGAGCTCCATTGCCATTTCTTGGTTTTTAGTTTCTGTCGAGCGCAAATCAAAGAAAGGAGCATTTGTATAAATTGCCGAGGGATTCAAAACTAGAAGACAGCCTAAAATAGCAAAAAAGCCAAATCAATGTCTGCAATGGAAAATTATCAAAGTATCTCTGTGGCCTCGTGTCTAGTCTTGTCAATCAATCTGTGAATAAACACAAGGAGCTCGAGTTAACTGGAGTAACTGGGACACATCACTTTAACCCAGTAGTTGTTGTATCATGGGGATGGTAGCTCTGTGGAAACTGTACCAGAAAAAAATCCATCTTTGATCGTCTACAGCGCTCAGCTCTGGGAATGACCAGTAGGGATGCTGTTCACTGCCAAATCCAGCACACCGAGTAGCCTTAATCTCTTCTTACTCTTATCCAGTCGGCTCCTATTAGGTATGAGGCTGAAAAACAGCTCAGAGGGAGACAAACCGCATTCCTGTGGGGCCTCGCCTCTCTTAAGCACTCTGAAAACTCATCTTTTTAGCCTCTCTCTCCCTCCAGTCCCAGTTCCATAATGCCACATCAATACCACAGTAGGGAAGAGGCTCCACGCTAATGTAAACACACAGGTCGACCTCGCTTTGCTCTCCACGGCCGACGCCGGAGAAGAAAATGGTGCACAAAGAAGGGATGAGAAAGGTGAGACGTGTCATCTCGATTAGATTTAATAAAGGAGATGGAGAAAAAAAAATGGAGAGCAAAGCAAAGGCAGTTTAAAGAGGATTGCTGTGCAGATGTCACTAAAATGGAATCATGGGCATAAGTCAGGCATTAAAAACGGCCACCAAGTGAATGGCTGCTGTATGTTGGGTCCTGAGAGCGCCGGAGAGGACCAGCGGGTAGCCTGGTGTGCCTCTCGGACCTTAATCCTCCACAGTCTGAGTGGGGAAGGCAGGAGGAATTGAATTTTTCACAGTTGTTACTGTGGCGGTGGGAACCTGCTGCTGCTCTTTCTGCGAGTCATAAAGTATTCAGTCAGTGCTCCTTTGCTGGTTGACACTTTGTTTTTGCTCTCCCCTCCCCATGCTCTCAAAGACTTGCCATTTTTTCACTGGGCACAGCAAAACCTAACTCTCCTGCTGCGAGAAACTAACCCCTTTCAAATGGACGGTACAGTAACGTTCGACCAACGAAACGAAAGAGATACTGGTGAATCAGTGAAACTTTAGATGACTTCAAAGGTACAAGCCCTCAAAGTACATAAGGATGTTTTTTGCGTAGGCTCATCACAGTTTGCAGCAGTATAAACAACCAAGCAATACATGCATGGGCATGTACTACTCAAAGTAATGTGTTAAAACATCAGTAACATCGCTGTAGAACAGAAAATTGGTGTTTTTGTCAGTGGATTCCACTGGCTTTAACAAGACAAACACAACAGCTCTGGTAATGTGTCGGAAAATCCACTAAATATAGCCTACGAAAAATCAAGCTAACACTTGTTCATTCTCCCATCATCTGTTGCTTTATGTGCATCAGTGCAGCTGAACTCAGCTGGCTTTCAGTTAGCTGTTTACATCTGTTTGTTTCTCTCCTACTAGCTGTACACACTTATGGGATTTTAATGCAGTCAAATTCACAATAAATGTGTTCTCATAGATCTTTTTTTTCTCCCTTTGTTGCCAGACAACAGAATGGCAATGAAATATTGACTTTAATGCAGACCATTAGCTACAGGCTCACAGGAAAAGTAAGATGCCATAGAGTGTCTTATTCAGGAGTCCATCAACGTCAGCTAAACGTGTTGCACTGCTCATCCACTGGCTGCTTCTCTCTCTCACTTACAAACTTCTCTGTGAAAGGCATAGTACTAACGAACAAGGGATGATCAGTGTGGCACACAGGCGGACGAAGTGGGAACATCACAATCTCAGCCACCCACCTCACAGCTACACAATCCATAAATCGAATGCTGCCTTCTAGATTAAGTCGGAAGTCTGAATTTTCATCTGGGAAAAAAAACAAACAAAAACGTCTCAACTCAGATTTCCCACTTGGAAAGTTAAAGCAACCCCATGAGCCCAAAGTTAACAATCCAAGATCGCGGCAGTCAATGTAAACACTAGTAAAACTATAACAGTTTTAATCTGTCCTGCCACTGTGGAGTATTTGTGACTTTTTAAATCAGGGGTTGGCAACCCTGGGAAGGGCTAACTGATGGCACGACCATAGCTGGACTGGCCATACCGAGCATTTGCTCGATGGCCGATGATGATTTTTCGTTTTTATGGGCCGATGATTTCTTTTCTTTTTGTAACGGTATAAACAATGAAAGGTGGTTGATTGGCCAGATGCTGGCAGATGTGTAAAAATAACTCAGTTGTTTGGTGGTGGCTGTGGTGGAGCGTCCACAGAGGCCAGCAGGTGAATGAGGGAAAGGGGAGGCAGGAGGAGGAGAGACCCGAGGCGGCCGCCTGAACTTTAAGTAAGAAATTATGACCTGCAATCTATCTGGGTCAGATATAAACATTTAGGTGTAGTTTTAGTTGTGCTAACTTTTTACAGTCAGTTACAATAACTCGTACTGCGTACTAGCTAGCATGACGGAGTTTCTATACAGCTGGGTGGGTGCTATGATGTTACTGATAGTGAACTTTATTTTATTCATAAGGTTAGTTAGTAGAGTTGCCAACCGTCCCGTAAAAAACGGAATCGTCCCGTATTCAGAGAAAATGTTACGCGCTTTGTATTGAGCTGAAAAGGAACACAGTTTGTACTTCAGCTACAATGGAAAAAGGCAAAGATGGAGTTATTCTGTGTCTTTATGCTGCAGCTGTCTTTTCTTCTCTCATTCTCTCCCCCTCCCTCTCCTGTTGCTACTTTAATCATGAAATTGATCAATGATCAGCTGATCAGCTTTTCTGACGCAAGTCCCGTCTCTCTTGTTTGTTTATCGCCCACTTTGCGCCAGAAAGAGGAAACCAGCGGATGTCGCATAAACAACAGCAGCACGTTTAAGCTTGATCAGCTGTTGTTAGAATTTATTTAATATTATTTTCTAGTATCAGCTGATGTTTGCAGGAGCCACAGCTGTAAAAGCTGCTGGTCATGATATCGGTTTGTATATCTAGTGAGAGGGAAACAAAGATGAAACCAGGAGATGTCCTTACGGAATCATCAGAGCTGAACAGGTGATGGACAAACAGGTTTACCTTTTAGGTGACATGAATGAGTTGAAGGGAAGTTATGAACTGTTTCTGAGAGACAAATAACACCAGGATCCTTTTCTATGTAGCTGACAGCTGGTAACTGTGCAGGGGCGGGTCTAGCAAAGTTTTGCCAGGGGGGCCAGTTAGGGCATTAACAGGGAAAGGGGGGCACAAAGAAATACTTTTCTTTCTTATTCTCATTTAAAATGTCTCGCTTTTAAAAAGTAATTATCTGAATCTTACAACCAAAGTTTTTATCTGATGTAAAATGTATAGAAATCATACATATACCAACAAGACTGTACATCACTGTCACAACAGCGTCTGTTTTCATTCAAAGGCTTTTCCTATAATACCTGGTGGGCCGGTGTTCTGACAAACAATCCTACTTTGGCAAAACGCCCTACCATAAGTAGTTTATGCACATTTCTGCTGTCACAGAGTAATTCCAGCACAAATTAAGTAGGTATGACGGTTTGCCACTTAACTTTGCCCATCAGAGTTAGCTGTGAAAACATGCTTCTAGCTCAGATTAACAAAGGTAGGACGATTTGCCACTAAATTTTAGCTGTTAAAGTATGCTTGTAGGTCACATTCACAAAGGTGGGATGGTTTGGCACTTAATTTTACCAGTCAGAGTATTTTTCTGGCTAATATTCACAAAGGTAGTACGGTTCGCCACTTACTTTCTTGTTGTGCGCATGCGCAGAAACAACGAGTAGGATGGTTTGTCAGGTTTCCAGAACACCGGTCTCTAGTCAAAATGCCCGGGGCTGATTTTTTGTCCCAGTCCAGCCCTGGGCACGACACGCAGTGAATTAATCTGAGAAGGTGCATTAAAAAAATAAATGCCCACACCAGCGGTGCACATCGCAAATTAGCTTGCATAGACACATTAGTTGTGCCGCTTCTTAATGACTGTATCTTATCTAACAACCCCAACTACCAGATTCAACTTGTAATTGGCTAAAAATAACTTAGCCTACCGGTGAGAGGGACGTTACTAGCTGGCAGTTTTTTTTTTTAAGCGATGTTGAAATTTCCACATTCCAACACTTCAAATGCTTCAGGAGCTGTCCCGCTCAGCGCTGCATCAGCACCACGGAAATACACTGATACATCCGTACTCGAGACAGAATTCACTATGTGTTTTTGGGACATTCAGGTGTATGGACCAATGTTTTATTTTCTGATCAAACCAGAAAGCTTTAATGAGCAGCTGGATTTGTCTCGCATTAACTGGCTGGACACAGAGGACATTGAAATGCAGCTGATTGAACTGAAAAGCCCGACTCTGTGGGGGTCAAAGTTTGCAGCACTACAGACACAGCTGGAATCCACAGCTTTGCGTGTTCATGGAGCTTGCATTTTCACCTGCTGAACATCACTACCTGACAAGTTTAACTGTCTTCAGAACATTGCAGAGGCCTTATTGAAAGTATTTGGCTCTACATATCTGTGTGAGCAGATTTCCTCTCACACGAAGAGTGCCCTCAGGTAGCCGTCTGAATGCACTCGGAGACCTGTGTCTCTGAGCGGGAGACCAGAGATCAAATTAACATGTGTATCTCTGTATTAACAAACATGGCATATTGGCCCAGCTTATTTTTCTTATCACTGTTGTGAGGAGACCATAAATAGCATTTGTATTTTCTGTTGTACAGTTCATTTGCTGTTATGGCATTCTTGTTATGGATAAAAAGTGTCTTTTTTGTTTCAAAATAGCTGATAACTATTCGCTGATAGCTGCCAACATCTGTGAACAAATATAATTCTATAATGTTTTTCTATATAGTGTGTAACTGTTAATATAGAGCGTTATTAAATTTATTGCTAATGCAATTATATGGCACATTGACTTCTGAGGAAATTTTAGATGGCACTCATCATCAGAAAGGTTGCCTACCCCTGCTTTAGATAAACCACATTCAAAGCATTTAGCACTCTATCAATAAATGTGCTGCAGCTGTGTTTTTAGGCACAGAAGAAGCACTGTGCTTGGTTTTAGTCACATTCTGCTTCCTGTCAATCACCCATGAGACAAAACAAAGGACACTGTGAGAGAACGCAAACTTTACATCCAGGTCTATGATCTGTTTCTCTTTCACACAATCATTCACCATGATCTGCATGAACCATGGAGGAAACCAAAGCATAGAGGACATTCATAACTGAACTGAGTTTTTAATGGAGGTTATTTACTGTTTTATTTGTCCCCTGAGTCAAATTTAGAGGCCAAGTGATGGTATCATTTAGACTAATTACCACTGCAATCAAACACACTGTGAAAGCCATTTTCCCCCCATGTCCGGTGTGTTTTGAAGTATGTGGAGCATCCCTTGGGAGTTATTAGACTTACAGAGCAGACAGAAACAAAAAGAAGGGGTGTTCCTCCTCATCCTCACCCGCTGGCCTTGGTGTCTAGACATCATGTTAGGGGCTAATTGAAGAGATCAAACAGATTTAACACTTTGCTAATACACATCAAAGACCTACTAGGCCACATTTGGCATGGGCAGGATAGAGAGAAATTTAATTGGGAACCCAAAGTGGCCAAGCAAAGACTAAAGAACTGACAGTTCGTCGTTTGTTTGTGTTTTTGTCTGCACGCTGATTCCTGAGTAGCGATGAAGCGGGTATTGAAACAGTCTTTATGCCAGTGTATTTGAATGTATGTGTGTGTGTTTATGTGTTGGTGGCTGCACCCTGAGGCTTTAATGCCAATCAGGATGTCCAGACAGCCTGAACTCCATCATCATCATCAGCCTTCACTGCTCCTGCAATCAACGGGCAAATCAGAGGATGCAAAAGGAGCAATAACCAATCAATGTAGCGCATGTCAGTGTGTGCGTGAGCAGCCAGCTAAACTCCTGTTTTCAGTGGGAGGTGAAATTTAACATAATCATCAGATATTTGAATGTTCTTAGCTCCGTTTGTGAAATGAAATGGAAACAGTGATGCTATATTTTTTATCAAACACCTAATAAAAGGTGAACGTATGGACATTCGGTTCTAAAAAGTGAAGCTGAAAAAGAAATGTCTTGAACCTACATTCTTTCTAATGACCTGCAAGCATTGTATAGAAGTCTTTAAGACAATGTCCCTCAGCTCCTTCCCTCGTGACCTCAGTTGCTAGTTTCAGGTCTAATTGAATGAGCTCATTCAACAGAAAACTGTTTACTAAGTGTTTATTTTGTGAATTACAGTATATATTGGAATCACAAATTTCTGAGTGTGCAATTTCTGGTCGTTACTTTAATCCAACAAAAATGATAAAAGAAGTTATAAAGATATAAAAAAATAAGAAGAATGGCTCCTGCCACTGAGAGATGTGCCAATAGATGTGGGTGTAGCTTCTAGCTGTCTGCTCACCACTCATTTAAATCACTGAACTTGACCTCTAGACTGTGATTTCCTGCATTTCCAGCCAGGACGATACCTCGGGTCAGCCCCAGCACACACTGGCTTGGAAACACCTCGGCATTCTTCTGGAAGCGATCGAGGAGCTGGATAGTGATGTTTATGCATCTCTGCTTGGTCTGCTGCCCTCACAACCTGAACTTGAATAAGTGGTAGAAAATTGATGGATGTATGGTTGTATGCCCAAATGTCTAAGGAGCTTGGAAAGAAAAGCATCTGGACTTCTTTGAGTTGCTTGAAGACGTTTCACCTCTCACCCAAGAAGCTTCTTCAGTTCTAAGGTCAAAAGGTGGAGAGTCCCAGATTTAAACCCAGTGGGAGTTTCCCCCCCAAAGAGGGACAAAGGACCCCCTGATGATCCTCTACCTAATCACATGAGCCAAGGTGTGAAACTGGGTGTGGGTCACAATCAGCCAGGGTTTCGGGTGAGCTCATTGTGAAACCTGGCCCCATCCTATCATGTGAAACCCCAAATATAACACATTTCCTTCCAGCATAGTTACTCGTTTCTTACGATCTGGACCAGAAGACAAAAAAAACAAAAACTAATAAGTATAATACTATTAAAGTTTTTTAAGTAGTAAAACATGCATGTATTACATCATTCCAATTCCTTCTCTTACTGCACTCTGCCTGTTTGCTCATGTGTCTGTCACCAGTCTTTAAATGATCCAATTACCAATCAGTGAAATATTTCCACTATTAGGACCACAGTCAGACAGCTCTTCCCCCTTGTGCTCACACTCCCTCCACCTCCAATCTACTTCTCCACATCTGCTAAGAAAGAAAATGGACCAGACAAGGCCCACCGCCCTGAAGAAACTTGGGCTGATACTGGAATTTCACTCAGTCAGATAAAATAAACCTGGGCAGCCTTAGATGCTGGATAAATAAGCAGCACACTTGGCTCGGCTTGGGGGCAAAGCGGCACTCTGCATTCAGTGATGTAACTGATTGTTCCTTTTCCCCGCTGATTAAAAGGAGGTTAAAATACACAAGGGCTATTACATACTACCGGAAAAATATCCCTAATCCCTGGAAAATAATCAGAGATAGGATTTTGATTGGCTGAGTCCCATGCAAAAAGGGACAAATTTGAGAGGCTCTGCATTTTTAGGTGTTGAAAAAAGTGTTTCTGAGGCAGTGAAACTAGGAAAAAACACTTAATAATTTATTGGATGATAGCCCTATTTATATGGAAATATGTATGGATGAAGTGAGCTGTAATTAAGAGTCCAGTAAGGGCCATCGTCTATGTAACTCATCCAGAGAAAATTAATGAAATCATCAACTGCAAACTGCAAATGTGAACAGTGGCGGTCGACGGTAACCAGTTCACAGCTTACACATTGAAATCTGAGGTTTGGGCTTCTTAAACAGAAACCTTGATAGTGACTGTAAAGCAGAAGAGTGATTAAATTTTCATGATGAATACATCAGCTCAGAACGTTCCAGGGCTTCTTCCCAGAATACCAAATAGAGTAAAAAGAAGCAGTGATAAAGGTTATATACAGAGGTGTGGACTCGAGTCACATGACTTGGACTCGAGTCAGACTCGAGTCATTAATTTTATGACTTTAGACTTGACTTGAAAAAATGTTCTAAGACTTGTGACTTGACTTGACTTGGACTTTTACACCAATGACTTGGGACTTGAATTGGACTTGAACCGGTTTACTTGAAAAGACTTGATATTTTACCTCAAATATAAAATTTAACACACATATTATATAGAGATTGAAAATGTGACGTCATTCACGGGTAAAACCGCAAAGGATTCTGGGAACTCATGGCAAGAGGTACTAGCACACGCAGGCTTTCAATTGAAATCAGTCACACAGCGATAAAAAGAAACACAAAAATGGCAAGAAGCTGTTGTATTATTAACTGCAATAGCCGGTCGCATGACAGCCACGGGAAGCCGACGGGTAAAGAGATCGGTTGTTATCGGATTATGTCGTTGAAGAGAAATTGTTCGAGCCATGTTTCCGAAGTAACAAAGAGGCGACTGGATTGCAGCCATTCGAAGACCAAATATAACGTCCCAGAACACTCCAGCTCACAGGTTAGTCTGCTCCAAGCATTCCCACAAAGGTCAGTGTTTTGTAGTAGTTAATACGTCATTTTTCTTAACATAATTGGTGATATAGGTTACAAGCAAGTCTGGCGCTGAACAGAAATTGTCGCGCTATGCTCCTTTGTTTATTCTGCATAAATAGTGAATTGTCCTGGCACAATATTGCGTTTCGCTTCTGTTATTATGGTGCATTGACAAAAACATATACTTTTATTCACAGGATAAAACAGTTGTTTTGTATCACTAATTGTCCAGTACGATTACAGCATACAATATTATTGTCACTGCTACATTTCTGTGATGCTACCAGAAATTATTTCCACTGCTAATTAATTACCATTGAGCTCAAAGGTCCTATTAATAAACGGTTAACGAATGTGTATTTATGACGACGATTTGTGAGACTGGTAAACTTATGATACGTACGATGGTCTTTACTTTCTACACGGTGCATTTCAAGGTCCTGTACCCATCCGTCGGTAAACTGTACCTGGGCTTGTTGCAGTGACCTGAAGTTACTAAACTTCATGAGTGTGTGCACTCACTCCAAGAACCGTATAATTATAAATATGCATATAAATATGCTACGATGAGATAGCTGACTTCATCTAACTAGCAAATGTTGTCCAGGCTACGTTGGTGATGCAGTTTTTTTTAATATGTATGATATTTTTGTCATGCGATTTTAAAGCCGGTCCTACAACTGCATCCAAGAATAACATGCAGCTTATCTCAGAACCGTCGGTGAAAATTATTCTTGGAGCTAGGTTTAATTGAGCTGCATTTTAAAGAGGTGCAATTTCACAATTTGTGTATATTTTCTAAGTTCACTATTTTGTCATGTGTTGAGAAAAACACAGATTTAAAAACTACATGGTCTAATATTTACATTTAGCATATAACTGCAACATTATTTTTTCGTTTTTTTTTTTAAAGACTCGAAAGGACTTGAAATTCAAAATTTCAGACTTGTGACTTTACTCGGACTTTTACACCAGTGACTTGAGACTCGACTATGACTTGCCTGACATTACTTGAGACTTGACTTGAGACTTGAGGATAAAGACTTGAGACTTACTTGAGACTTGCAAAACAATGACTTGGTCCCACCTCTGGTTATATATGTGGAATCCCTCAGGTAAATGTACACATGTCAACATGAACATCAATGCAAGCTGGCTTGGCTTTTAGCCTTGACTGTTGTGTGGTTGGACCATCAAGCCATCAACTCCAATGGACACCTTTGGTAATACTGGTAGGGGGCAAAACACTTACTGGAATGGCCAAACAACTCTAAAATGAATACATTTTATTGTGAGTTGTTTTGCATCTGGGACTTGTGTTTCCAAGGTTCTCTGTGCAGAACCAGTTCTCCAGCTTACCTAGAGAATGGAGCTTTCAGGCATGTGGTTTTAACCAGAATTATGCCTGATGCGATTAAACATCAATCGAGTTAAAGTTTTCTAAGTAGAAGCATACAGCTTTATGAGTGAATACTACTGGAAAACAAATGAAGTGTGCTTTGCAGTATTGCAGGATGCATATAAATGTAACTTTGCTCATCAGTTTTATAGAAAAACAATGCCAAGTTTTACATTTCTCTCTATTCATTTAAAAGGAGATAGGACCCAGCTGAAACAATCCACAAGAGATAAAAACTATTTAACCGATGGTGAAAAAGGCAGAAGGTGTAATAATAATTTTTCTGCAAAAAAAAAAAAAAAAAAAAATCCCCTTAGTCTCTTTCAATTTTTGGTTTTAAGTGGCACCAACAAAAAGTTGTTTGTCCTGTCTGGGACGAAAAAAAAAACATCAACAGAGACAGAGACACACAAAAGAAATATTGTGTTCATGTCCAGCTCACAGCCAGTGCCAGTGTCTCCTTTCATCTTCCCCACAGTGCGATGAAGAGTGGAAGAGATGAGAAGGAGCGAGAGATGAAAAGAGCTGCACCAAAAAAAGCACTAAGTGGTATTCTTTCTCTGAGTTCGTCTGTTTGACGGGGGGAGGGGCGGGAAGCTGTTTTATACTTCTTTTTCTTCTTTGGTAGTGTAGGAGGGGTCAAGCAACAGAAGTCCAAAACTTAATGCTAGGCCACAGACTGTACATTAAAGATGAACACTGCTTCCATGTACAGCAGGGGGCGTCTCCTCTGGTTGTAAAAAGACCTGTTTGGAGACAAAGTTGGAGAGGCTAGTCTGAGATTGTCCAATATAGTCACTATCCCTTCTTTCAATATATGTCCAAACAAATGATTCTGAATATGGAGCTGCCAGGAAGGAGGAAAACCACAGAGGAGAATCATGGATGTAATGGAGGATATGTCACAGTCTGGCAGAGGCAGACTGTATGTATTTGTGAAGAGTGGACCCAAAATGCAGACACGTAGGAACTTGGACCAAAGATTGAGTATTAACAAAAAGCGAGCCGTTTGATATGGCTGGTAACAAAAGGTACAACCAAAGGGCAAGGCAAACTGAAATGAAACTAACATTAACCTAAACTGGGAGAACTAAACAAACAACAAGAAAAACCTAGACGTGACACTTGGAAACATGGTGTGGACAACAGACAACCTGACAACGACACACTGAAAACTTAAATACACAGGAGGTGATTAGGGGAAGTGGGAACACATGGAGGAACACCTGACTGACATGAGCCTAATGACAGGACAAGGGAAGTGAAACTACATACAATGAACAAAGAACACACGACTCCTTCAAAATAAAACAGGAAACATGAGACAGACATGATAATACAAACTTGATAACATAAGACGCAGCATGAAACACATAAAGGGCAAAAGTAGACTAAAACACAGGGGTAGAAGACACAAGGGGAATCTAAATAAACAAATGAGCTTAGATAACCTAATGAACTAAAAAAATAAACCATAAACATCAAAATAAACTAAAAGTCAAAATGCTGGGTCAACAGACCCAGGAACGTGACAGGATATGCAGAGGGTTGGTGTGACAGAGGAGGCTGTTAGCGATGGGGTGAGATGGAGACACATAATCTGCTATTGCAACCCTTAAAGGGAGCAGCCAAAAGAAGAGGATTGCATAAACCTATGAGCAAATGCTTTGCTCATGGGTTCATGGTGTCTATACTGCATTAGTTTAGGGTTCTCAATTTTTTTTTCTTTTTACCTTTGCAACAGTAACCACAACTTTCAGACTGCTGCAGGAGGATTATTTCCTGTCTGTAGTATAATTTTGAGACTTTTTAGGCTATGTTATGTTGTAATCAAGAAGACAGGAAAAAGGAGAAAAGTGAAAGTTTATTTAACACGGGGTAAAAAGAAAAAGGAAAACAACCCTGACCATGGATAAGTTGCTGATGATCTTGTGGATGTTCCAAGTGACATTAAGAAAGCCTTCAATCTTACTTGCATTAAGCAGGAAGAAGTTTGATCTACACACCTTTTAATTCCTACACATCCATGGTTTCCCATCTAAACTTTTATCTCTGTGCCATAATGTTTCCTTGAATTTGGATGCCTCCACCATCAGCTTGTGAAATGTTCATAATGACTTTGCAGTGCTAAAGCAAATTAGGTGAAGCTATTAGTATCACTAGTGAGTGCTGTGTGTGGCTATCTGCATTCTGCCACCTACTGAGTCTTCCTGCTTTTAGCTTTGAGTGACACTGACAGTGATTTCAGCTGGACTCAGTACAGATAGTCCATCTGTGCTGAGTCTAATAAACCTACTTTGGAAGCCGAAGGCAGCCTCATGACACACTGCTTGTGTGTGTGTGGATATTTAATGTGTGTGCTCCAGACTTATGTGACCTGTTTCTCAATCTGTTCATGATTTGTGTGTGTGTGTGTGTGTGTGTGTGTGTGAGAGAGAGAGAGAGAGAGAGTGTTCCTCCATCTTTTTCTGGGTGCACACACTCTACTGTACATGTTGGTGAATACACAAACCAGCTCTGGGGACAAACCAGCATGTCTGGCTAACAAGCTCTGTCCTCGGCCAGAGCTTCTGTCTTGAGCTTTCCTCACAGGCCCTTCTTACTGGATGATCATGCTGGATAACAGAGGCATCATATGGTCTGGCCCCATCCTCCAGCCTCAAAAATCAGGCTACAGTAAAAGACACAATGAATGCACCTTTAAAGCTAGGTACTAGAGATTCTCCAAGATGTGTTAATGAAACGGAAAAAGCTTGTTTACCTGCTAATGCTAGCTCTGTTTCCACACAACACACAAACTGAAAGATCCAGCGGTAGCTTGTCCGGTATGCTGATCTTCTATCAGTTCCATGTCAAAACGCAGAAGTGAATCTACTATGAACAGAAATAGCAAAAGAGGTGCTGGCCTCACAGCTTGACAAGCTCAAGCCATTGTTTAACCATTTGTTTTAACTGATGTCTATTTTTAGATTTCACTGGGCAAGCAGTACTTCTCTTGCTTGCCCAGATGAAACACCACTGCAACCACTCATTTGCTATATTCGAGTACTGCCGAACAGTGCTGGTTAGTATAGTGTCATCTGCCTTACTTTCCATCTCACTTGCTGCGATTTTTCTATTACAGCCAGAGAGGTGCTGCCAGATAGCTCTGTAACCTTCTATCACTGAGTTTATTGGTCCTATTTGTCCCCACTTGTAATTAGACATCAAGGTAAAGGGACATCCAATCAGGAAAAGGCTTACAATTCAGTGATGAAAACCAAAAAAGTCCTAAAAGTCCTAAACAGCACATACATGTTTGTACTCAGATTTAGTGGTATAAACATACACTGGTATACATGTAAAAATGAGATATTCATATTGTTAAAACAATCCCAGCAACAGCATAGTGTTTTCAGTTTTCTCTTAGAACAACCACAGCTAGTCACTATCTACGTCCTGTTAGCCTATTTTTAGATAAAGTCTTAGCCTGGCCAGTAAGACCAGAAATAGGAAAGTACAAAATTGTTACTCTAGAGGTCCAAGCCTACTGTTGTAATCTTAACAGAATGTCTTCATTTGTTTTTTATATCTGAAGTTCTAAGGATTAAGACCTCAGCGAGGACCTGTTTTTCCTTGTTGTTGGCTGAACAATGCATTCAAATAAAATAAACATTTACTTTGACAGGCTGCATATTTGTATCCTTGTTGTTCCCAGCAGAGGGACAACTGCAGCACGTGGAATGGTACCACCCCAGTGATAAATAATTGTACCCCTAAAGGTACACTACAGTACTTTTTATATAGTATAGCCTTTTATTGCCTAGATCTTATCATGACTTATCCAGGTCCAACACCTAAGGAAAGAATGTTATTGTGTCATCTGTCTCCCTCACAGTCTCTTTGTCTCGCTCATATTTTACATGTAATCATAAAAAATGTTGTGTCTTTCCACCCATCATCCACTTCACAAACACATCATCCATCGCCACCTGCCTGTGCAATCATTCGCAACCTCTGAGAGTAATTGATGTTCGGCTGCGGTTGCCCTGGGGACATCTAAGCACTATATATAAACATATATTGCCTTACAAAACACAGTAAACAGCAGTTCATTTGCATGCTTATCGCTGAAGCTGCACCTCGTGGCTTGACCCAGGTAATAAAGCTGTTTCTGATGTATTCATAAGTCAACGAGCCACAGGATCTGAAATGCAGCATGAAGAAATCAGAGAGAGGAGGTGGAAGACATGAGAGTGGGTGGGAAGCCAATGGAATGTTTTCTGTAAATGATAAAGGTGAAGTTCACATATAACAGAAAAAGATTCTTCACCCTTGAGAGACTGTGGCAAGTTCATAAATGACCTTGTATGTGCTTTCCTAATCACTTTAACTTGATTTCAGTGGAAAATATCACAAGGTGAAGGACAGATGAAGGAGACTCAGGAATTCAGGAAATTGCGGATGCAGGAAAACAAAATAACAATGCTGGCTGAAATAGTAATGGTAAAATGAAATGGTCATAATAAGTTATGTTGCAACTGTGAAGGCCACTCATACTGATCCCTTGACTCAGCAACTCATAAGACAAATTAATTCACTATAATCCTGGCTATACTTTAGTGCCAACTAGTCTGATGGACTAATTAATCCAAATTTGAAATTTTTAACATTATTGAAGCAGTGTGGGATCCTTTTGACAGAGAACGGAACAAAAAGTAGCCAACATTCAAAGATGCTGGCTGGTAATTAAATAGTTACATGGCAAAAATGACTAAATGTTTCTTTCTAATATAAAAATTTTTTTAAAAACGCATTATATTTAATTGTCATTTGTGATCAGTGAAGCACTGTTAAGTAGCTATTAACGAAATGTGTCACATTAGCCTGGGAAAAAGAGTAGAAAGCAATTCTTCATGTGGAAGTTATTGGAGTTTGAGCATCAAGTAGCATCAAACTAAACAACAGCTGAAACTTTCATACAGCAGAGAGAAAGCTGGGAAACAAAGCAGGTGCAATAACAACAGTCTAATTAGAGTAGGGCTCATGAGGGGCATACAGGTATACACACGGCCTTGTTATTTTCTGAGCATATTTAAATATATCTTTTTTATTTCTTTTACTCGCTGTCTGTGGACCCACTGTGCAAACACAAAGGGAAACATCCTTGCAGGCAGCAGGAAATCAGTGTGATTTGAACACTTTACTAAATGTGCCAGAGGGAAAGAAACCGACATTAAACAGAAAGCGTTCAGGGAGGGGGTCTCACAGTGACTCCACATCGCTCCCTTAGATTCACTGACAGTTGTTTCATTTGCTAGGAATTACAATTTCTATTAAATGTGAGGACGCTTGTTTAAACATGCAATTGTAAAATGTTTTACTTCTGTGTGATATGATGATGATAACGATGCCTCGTATCTGAATGAGATCCAGCAGAGACAAAACAATAGGCGCTGATGTCAGTTAGCTACAGAGCTCTTTAACCCTTACACAACTGCCCTATTTAACAACTAAAATGATCACCTGGGGCATTTATACAGAAATGCCGTCGTAAGGGTTCTGCTTGTGGTTTTCCCCTTATGTGTGACAAATATTCTGAAATGTTCTAATGGCATTAATTATGGTTTTCAATCATTTTGTTGCACAAAAAGAGTTAAAAGGTGTTCTGTTACCTCTTGCTAAACTAATTTTCTTTGTTTCAGTAAAACAATTTTAAAAATGAGGGTATGTTTGAATGTATTATGTGTCACTGTATGCTGGGGTCATTTAAACACAAAAGTCTAAATGACACTTACAAATTATCCACAGAGGTTTTTTCATCCCTTGTTACCTTGTTTTGTGATATTTCATATCACTTAAGAAATTACGATCAAACGAAAGCCTAAAATGTAACCCTGCCACCCCAAAAAACAAAACAAAAAAACCCCCCAAAACAAAACAAAAAAACCTCCCCAAAAAACAAAAAAACAAAAACCCAAACCAAGACATATTTTACATAACGTTCCATGATCCTCACTTCACCAATGGGCCACTTCCTGTAATAAAATAGAAAACCTGCAGAAATATATTAATGTCCTTGTTGAGTTACAGTGAAGCCTGAAGCATAGAAAATGTACTTCTGTCATTAATCCACACTCTTTTTAGTTAAAACTTGGTTGCTTGAAGGTTATGCGAGCTTTCTTCTGATTGGCTGCTCCTGGCAAACAAAAGATTCAAACAGTAGGTGGGCTTTAAACTGCAGCCTGAGGTTTTGACTCACACTGGCCTCCACCGATGGGATAGGAAATAAGGAAAAAGCACGACAGATCCACTTTAACTTATCAAATATTAGAATGTATTCTTTACTATATTTTGAGGCAAATCTATCACAAGTTAAGCATAATTTAATCATCTGTCTTACATATATATATATATATATATATTATATATATATAGTGCTAGGACCCGCTGGCCATTGGTTTTGCCAGCATTTATACTGTATCTGTGTGTGTGCCTGCATCACTCTGCAATTATACAGTCAAAACAATAATTGGCTGCCAGAGATCTGACTCCATCCCAGGCCATTTAGACTAGCCCTACCTTATTTCATGCTTCCTTCGAGTTGATCCTTTCTCTTCCAGTTGTTCAGAAAAATACTGGGAGTGAACACATTTGTTGGAAATGAATAGGTGGAAACTATAATACCGAACAAGCGAATCACACTTCTTGTGAAGGTGCACATCAAGTTAGAGTGTAGGGATTCAGAGGGGTTTACAGTTCCAACACTTCAACAGGGAAGATTTAACTCAAAAGTATACCTTCTACATGTGTTGTGAGAGATGATCATGATCTCAGGTCACTGAGTTAGTTTGTTATTTGTTATTTATGCTCATTGCCGTGCCAAAAAAAATTAGGTTTGAGTTAATTCCTTTCAAAACAAGACTGAAGGGAGGTGTAGAGAGAGGGTCTACAAATTTGTATTTTTGTAGAATATCTGTAATTAACACAAAATGTAATGATTAAATACGTATATATTTAACGTTAGGTGGATTGCAGGTATCCTAATTCCAAATACAGATGAACTCAGGCTGACAAACTAATCTGACTATAAGCTTTCAAGGTATGCAAAGGATAGGTGCACAACCAAAAACCTTAATGAATTTTCAGTGGTGCAACCATTTTTCAGACATTAATATGCATTTTTGTGCTCTGGAAGATGTGAAGAGAGCTTTCAGTCTGTAGATTGTGGCAGAGTCATGCTCGGATTCTGAGAGGTGCTTCTGCTCATTCCTGAGTAGTGTCTTGTTTCCCCTGATGGTCAGTCCGCTGTTATGTGAAAGCATGTCTGGGGGGATGCTTGCAATTTGTACTGCTCATCTCCTCTACAACTGTATACCACTTTCCATATTTTTGACCTTGTGGTATGATATTGCTAACTTGTACACAGATAAACATACAAACACAGACTTTTTGTTTGCCCTGGTAACAGCAGAAGCATTAAAAAAATGTAAAAACGAAAAACCAACAACAACAGAACAACCTGCACATGCACACACCCCCTTACTTGCTGTCTTAAACACACACTGCTGGGATTGCAGTATCCTACTAATTGGCCAAGGAGCTCAGGAGTTCAAATGTACATCTAACACATTGAGACTCGCTCAGCTCCTCTGTTTTATCTCCCTCCATTCGCTGTAATCCAAGAAAAAAGCTGGTAAAAAATGAAACAAACACAACTAAGATCTAGCTCTGCAAGAAAAATAAAAGCTTTCATAAAAGAAACACACACACACACATATACACGAGTGCAGATGGGGAAAAGAATCAAAAAGCAGTTTCATTCAGTCTGCCTCCATGCTGGAACAAAATAACAAATACATGAGGGATACAAATGGGATGAAAGGCTCTGTGGCGAATGGTAACCAAGGGGGCCTTCTCTCAATTTGGCAGAATAGAACAAACACACATATGAGGTGAACCATATTGAGTTGTATAAAGTAAAGGTCAGGATCAGCAGCGTGCAGGCAGGAGAAAGCCCAACTTCAACCTGCTTTTCATCTTGTTATGCATCAATTTTTATTTGGCAAACATTCCCCCATGACAGCTGACCTTATCTCAGCACCCTGAAATATGGCCATCACGGGGTTTGATCGAAAGCAAGTTCATTTTATGAGCGGCACTGTAATATGTTGAGTTAATTCCCAACTAAATGTCAGGTGAAACGCTGGTTGAGGGTTTTCCTACACATTCTGCTGGTGCTCTAAACAACACGTTCCACCCGACGAGCCTGAATCCATACCGCTGATTTTAATAAGACTCTCCGCCCTTTCTTGTCTCACACCAATTGTTAGGCTGATTTGTTACTTGTGAAATGCCATTTACTTCTTAAGCTCATTTGTTAAGGCATGCAGAACAAGCCTAATTTAAATGTTACATAAACACAAACACCTGCCAATATTGCAGTGTAAGTTTGTAGAAGTGATGAGACATCCTCCAGTGAAACTTACTTGAAGGTAGTTTCATATAATAAGCTTATATATATATATATATATTATTTGTACTTCCTGTTTTGCTGGTGAAAAATATATTTCACCAGCAAAACTTTTCAGGATTCTATTATCAGTTTGTCAGCCTATGCCATATAATATGGCTTTGTAGAAGTTTGATAATCACATCACTGGGCCCCTCACGCCTTCTGGACTCTGGAGTTATGCTTTAGCTGCCCATTCTAAAGATTTGTGAAAACTACTCGTCAGGATTTAGGTACTGAAACCTCCTTGGTTAGGTCTATGAAAAAAAAATTATTGTTTGGTTCCCCTTGCATGATGAAAAATAAGATGTGCCCAGTGCATTTACATGTCCACATGTGACGAGCTTGGAGTGACAGACCTGTCAGGCACTAATGCAGAACGTGTTTGTATCCACGAGACACCAGCTGCCTCAACAGTATTTGATGCCCTGAGAACGAGAACAGTGTGGATTAGTTGCTGAGCATGTTTGAATGCAGTTTTGATTTACTGTGGTGTCATTTTCCACCCTTCTGTTCTCGCTGCTAATCTCTAACTCTCTTCATCAGTAAAAAGGACCTTTTTTCATCATCCACTGTGAAACGCTGGTAATTGTGAGCCCACCCTGAGAGTTTGGCCTTGTTTCCCCTCCTGAGAAGTAATTTAGAGATGCTAAAGTTCCTCAGAGGCCACCACTACACAGCCTTTGTTTGACAGGGCCTTTGCTGATTGGAGTCTTAATGTAGCTGATCGCGTGTGCCTCAATGAACAAAGGCTGATGTATTGATCTTGTGATGTGGTCACTTTTGGTGTGGCTGATCTGGCTTTGGATACAACTGCTCAAGTTTCCACAAAGTATTTTTGAGCTGTGTGCACTGCCCCCTTAGAAACCTTCAGCATAGCCAAGATCTGTTGCTGAGAAAATCCTTCTTTGCTCAGAGTGACTCTTTCATTTAGTTCTGATGTTTTGCACTATCACAGCTCTGCTGAGGCAGCAGGGACATTCCACATAGAGCCAGGCAGGACCCCGAATACACACGGTACCTATATCTTTCATAGACCTGTTGGTTACAACTTGAACTTTTCCATTCATTTTGGGAAATGTGACCTGCTAGTGATTACAGTCAAACCATGAAGACAGAACAAAGTAACATTAATAAACAATGACTCAAAATATATCTGGTGCTCTTAGTGAAAGCAGAAATGTATGGCTGCAAAGTGCTGAAATTCCTGTTGCACTGTCTCAACACACTAACTGGGGTCTCAAAGAATAAACTAGAAATCAACACTATCAGAACCAATAATCACAGCAAAACCTTCATACATTTTCTGCCATTTATGCAGGTCTTTATAGTCGTCGCCTGTGTAGAACACCCAAATGGAAAATCCTTTATCAAAAAAAAACCTACAATGCCCCAATCTGAAACATAACATCTTGTGGTTTTTGAAAAAGAATTTGTTTTGGGTAGCAGTCCAAGCAGATATGCAGTTGACCTCCTCCTCAGTCACCTCCTCCAGCTCAAATATGGGGATAGTGGCAATATAATCTCTCCGGCATCCACACATCTCACCTAGAAGGTGCCACAACCACCTCTACTTGCCAGTTTTTACATGAACATCTGCCAATGACTACTGCAAAAGAATGCTACAAATATTTCTAGGGCTGATGGGACCTCTTTCAATGAAACCTGTCAAAATCTGCTGGAAATGCAGACTGAATCTTAACTTATCTGAAACTATTTATTATAAGACTGTTAGCAGAAATCCAAAAGGTAAACAAAAGTCCAAAAGGGGAACACTGGAAACAACAGGGACAGACACACACCAGGAAGAAGAACCATTAGAGGAACAGAAACAGACACTCTGACAATGGACGAGTGAAAACAGTGAGACAGAATATGAGAGAAAGCACAAGACACATTAACAGTTAAAGTAATGCAGGGAGTGAGATAACTGAGAAAAAAAAACAGACACATGAACGAACATAACATCTTACAATGAGGGAGGAATTAAAGTCTAATGCCACTAAGAACTGACAGCTACAGGAAAAATACTAAGAATACACAAAACAGTTATAACCATGAAATAAACCACAAATCAGAGCAGAATATTGAAGTAAAGACTTCTAAGTTAAGAAACACGGGGTCAAATGATTCGGTACCACGACAGAAATCATCTTTTTTTCCCTGTCTTACTCTGAATAAAGACTAATATAAGAGGAATGCATTGAATTAGACATCAATTCACACTCTTTAAAAGCTGTTTAGTAAAATTTCTTCTCCGTAGCCAACGAGTGGCGCCATTAATTTGTCGACTACTGGGTTCTGATAAATTGATACAGATGTTGTTAGCTACTTCAACCTTGGCACTGGATTTGTGGAATTTTAAAGAACAATCATCACAATGTTTATGCAGTGTGTTGATATTAATCAGTCAATGTGTGATATCAATCCTAGCTTGAGCTTCAAAACTCGAGTATCCATCGTGCTCCTTTGTAAAGGCTGGGAATCATCTCTGCAAGCTGGGACTGCAGAGGAAGGCGATGAGGAAATCCAAGCCTGAGAGGCATTCTGTGGAATCAGACAGTTAAATGCTTGTAAAGAGCAGAGCGAACACACACATTGAACCTCTTCCCCCTGGTGTTATCTTTGGAGCCCATCACGTGTTCAGCCCCCACCATGAGAATAAAGTGGAATCTTGGCATTTGTTCATTTTAAACAGAGGAGGGTAAGCATGTGTAATCGATGCTCAGCAAACAATACATGGGATCGGCAGCGCAGCGGCCTGGGACAGCGCGAGGATGGTTTCCAGATGAGAGACATTTGCTTTTATCATCTTCTGTTGTTAGCAAATTTGCCACATCTTTGATGGTTCGGGGAGGGTGGGGCTTTGCTGTCCAATATCTGGAGCAACTTAACAAGCAGCTCCACTTGACTGGAGATCTAAGCTGAGACAGATGCGCCCAGATGTGTTCCGGTCTGAGCAGGTAACTCTTCGTTTGATGGCAGGGGGCTCTATGAAGCTTCAACGGTGATTGTGATTTATATTTCTATTTTCTTTGGCCAGTCATTTAAACAGTAGTTTAAATGAAAAACCTCTTGACATCAACCAGGTTACTGGAAACCTATCGAGGGTTAGGGTTCAGTTCATGTCCACCCATTTTTATGCAGTTTTTGCCTCTGTGGAAAATATTTTAGTCAATGAATATATGAGAGCTATAAAAGGCGTAATCTCGCAGTTTCTGAAATAAAACTGAACCCTAACCACACAACTAACCCTAATAATTCTGTCTAGATGGGTCAACTGTATCATGGTGGATGTTAAAAGCTTAACTCCATATGGTTCTATGTGCCCATTAAAGCTGGTTTTATTATGTTTATCAAAGCAGATAATTGAATAATGACACTAGACCATTTGACCTCCATCACCTGGAGAATTGGGACCCACTCACATCCTCTGTGCACTTCCTGAGTGGGGATCTGTTTTCGAACCCTGTGTTAATTAGAGCTGAAGTGCGAGGAAAGGGGAGGAAGTAGCTCTCTGTGTGAGAAATCTTTATTCATGGGGGCTTAGCTGTGACTGGCATGGCCTCAAGACATCCCAGCCTCTCTGTTCGGGAAGCCCTGCCAGATGTTATTGATATTCACAAATAGTTCGAATTTGCATCTTGATGGAAAGATCCAGAAGGGAGGAGACCGGGTGGGCGGGTTGAGTTGTGTTGAATAAACACAATTAGTCTGTGGGTTGAGGTCTGTGTGCTGCATGTGTGTCTTTTGAAGAGACAGTTCATTTTATTTGATTTACTTTCCATGTATTTGCAGGGAAATGGTGCATTTCAACTGGCTTAATATCCACCCTCTACTCTGGGTTGATTAGGATGCAGGGAGCAAGGGTTGATGGGAAACCAGGATGAAGAAGGGGGATTGTGTGGGGCTGAATTGTGCATTACAAATGTCTGCCACGTCCCACGCCTCGCTTCAATACTCACATTTGCTTTCTCTTAGGCCCCGTTTGTTTTTGTTGTTTCTATTGGTCGGGCGGAAAATCCGCAGTGTACGCAGCTGTGGACTGTGGTTATACGGATGACAAATAATGATCCACCGAACTGTACACAGAGGTTTTTCAGTAGGGCCATCGTCTCTATGTAAGTGATGAGAGGAAATAAAAGGGAGCACACAGGATGTCTAAAAAGCTCCCAGATAGTCGAGGGGCAATAATCCAAATTAATCAGCGATGGTCTGACAAGCAGCTCAGTCCAAATCAGTGGCCTGAAAATAAAAGAACTCACCTTCAAACAGAAGAGGAGTTTTTTTTGTGTATTTTATGTTCGCGCATGAGATATTTCGCAGGACAATCACCAGGTTTACATCTTTTTGTGACGTTTAGTCACATGAAGGGTTCATCTTGAGGGCAGGCCATCAGGAAGAGACACAGTTTGGTGTTTTGGGTGTATTAATAGGTTGAGAGCTAGGTACAAGAAGGATATCAGGTGGCCTTTTAATTGCTCCTCAGGTAGCGGAGGCAGGGAGTGGATGAAAACTGGCAGATGGATAGTTTGACTTCACTTATCGAGGTCTAGTGATCCAGAGCACCTTGAGGACCCTTCTGGCCAACAATAGAAACCCCTCCTAGCAAAATAGAATTTGGTAATAAGATTGCTAAGGGACCATGAATAAGAAAACATTTCTTTGAGTCTACACCTTCACACAGAGGTGCCCCCTTGACCTGCATACCAACTCCTCAAAACATGCCCCCACCTTCCTCAGAGACGCCCGCCTTTCCTGGGCTCAGAAACCCAAAGCAGCTGGTCGTCCATCTGGGACTCATCAGTTGCCCTGGAGAGCAAAAACAGTCCCTGCCGTGGCGGAGCGGGCATCCGTTCTACATTATCACCACTGCCTCCTTTTTCCACTGCCATGCTAGCACCCAAAATTCCCCACCACAAACCGCCTGCTGCCTCAAAGCCACAGCAAAGACCCCTGTTATGCTCCATCGTTCAAAAGGCTGTGACTGCAGATATTCTTGTTTAAGTCTCAGACGCTAAAGCAGGCGAGAATGTTAGAGGTAATGAACACAGACATCGTCATAAGGAGGGAACTGTAGACAAAACATGAGTCTGTATGAGCTATTAATGACAGAGATCAGATGGCGACTCAAAGAGCGAGAAGAGAACAAGAGAGTTTCCACCCATAGTTAAAGCATAGTTAACCAGCAATTCAGCAAATCAAAATCAAGTGAATATTAAGCATTGGGCTCAAGAAAAAGAAATGCCAAATATTCCAGTTGGGTGGCATCGAAACAGGCCCAGAACACATCTTATCGACAAATAACCCACCACCATTTTACAAAGGATGCTAAAGACACACTGTTACAGGGCTGTTTCTACACTGATTAATAGATAAAGTCCACTCTTTGCTATGGTTTTTCAGATCTCACTCTGACATGGTCATGGGGACAGAAACTGACCCAAACAATCCATGGTTGTTCATTTTGACCTTACAGCTGTGGAGTTGTTAGCAGCAGGAGTCATGAAATACAGACAATCAAAGATTTAAGAGGAGCTTATTTGTAGCTTGACTACAAAGAGTCCATTTTTTCTTAGATTCGACTTCAAACTTTCCTTCCTGATAAAGCTTATAGTTAGGGCTGGTTCAGGTGACCCTTAGGCATCTCTATGTTAGGATGCTACAAGCTCAGGCTGCTGCTGACAGAGTTTTCTCATATGTTCTCTATCCTGTCATTTGTGTTTTGTCCTCATCTCTTTATGCTCAGCTTTTCTCTCTTCTCTTTCAGCCCCACCCAAAACTGGTCACAGCAGTCGCCCATCCCCGAGCCTGGTTCTGTTGTTAGAGGTCTCTTCCTTCCCACTGTCACCAAGTGCTCCTTTTAGGTGAGCATCTGATTGTTGGGGATTTTCTCTCTGATAATGTACAGTCTTTACATTAAGACAACGTTGACTGTGAAATGACACTATATAGAGAAAACTGAGCTTCCAACATGAGCTGTTAGTAACCATATATTAAAAAAATAAGCTTTAAAATGGTTTAGTATGATTTGGATTGCATGAACTACCTGTAGACCAGATTTGTGCTGCTTGAACCTTTTTAAAGCATTTTAATGCAATTATTCGACAAGTAGTACAGACCATCCAAGAAGACCGTGCTTCCGTTTCTGTGAGTATAATTCAAATATTTCATTATTCTTTCACTTCTAACTAATAAGAAATACACCCATACAGTTAATCAACATGTTGGAAATCCCCTCTGATTGAAATAAGAACAACAACAACCAAAAGGCTGATGTTGAGGCTTCTAAATGTCCAGGGTGGCAAATTATAGCACATAAAGTATTTAAAAGTAGTAACGACAACATGCATTAATATTACTTGCCCGCTACAGGTAAGTAGTAGTATTCGTCGAAACTCTTCCTGCTCTTGCTACCGCTTGGCCCTGATTCCAGCAGTACATCGGTGTAAAGCACAAGCAACACACTGATAGAAAGCTGAGAATACTTCATAGACATGTGTGGTTTGTGTTTTCACACCAGCAACATTCACGGGTCTTGGAGCAGCAGCATGCCCAGGTCTGTCCATGGCTTCACCATCAGCATCAGGGCCTCAACTTAATCAACAAGAGAAAATAAACTGCCGGCAGGGATCTGTCATTTTCCAGCAGAAAGAACTCAGAAAAATAAAAGACAGGACAGAGGGGAAAAAAAAACAGACTGGAACTGAGCAAATGTCTGTAATTTGTAAAGAACCAAAAAAAAAAGAAAAAGAAATTCACTCTCAAATTGCATCTTTAAGCTCCAACCGGACTGATTAAACAAGAAGGCGCACTGTTATTTGCTGGAATCTCAGACTCAGTGAACACGGCCTTTCATTGAGTAAACAACTTTTAATCAAAACACACGAGTCTGAGGACTGTATGGAGGTTTTGAGGCCAGGCTTGGCGGAGTTCACCTCATTGCAGACCAGGAATGCATTTTCCCTCCTTATTTTCTTGGTTCTACATGACTTCCTTTGATATACACCCCATCTGGATGTTGAGGAGAAATACTCAAACACAAACTCCACTCCTACACATGCCCACAGTTAGAAATGTTCCAACTCTCCCATACTCAGAGAAAAAGTAAGCTCTGCTAATTGCTATTGATTGGGGCTCAACAGCATCCAGGGCTGGAAGTAAAAACATGGAGAAATGTCCAGTTTCTTTAGTCTTTAACCTCTCAAATGCTTGAAAAATGTTTTCTCTGATGAAGAGTAGTGAGCAAATACTGCATGAGGAAGTTTAATTTTCACCATCGTAAATCACACAGCCACCGGAGGATATGAATAAAACTCTGTAAGAGCCCCATTCATGATTTTCTTTTTTTTTTTTTTTTTTGGTTTGAGCCACGTATGGACTTTCTGGACCTGATCAGACTCCAGCGTGCTCACGTTGCGTGACATCAGGATTAATGTGGATGTATGACACTGCAGATAGGAAGAAAGCATTAACTGCACTGGGTATGATATCATACAGCCCCCTGCACACACAGTGATTACAGCTGTCTGACCTCTAGTGCTGCAAATGTGAGTGTAGGACAGGAATCAGACTGAGGAACAAATAAGTTATAAAGAGGGAGAAAAACTGTGTGTGTGTTTTCGATGTGGACATTTCTGCGTGGGCATGTGAGTTACTGTGAACCTCCCAGCATTGTTACAGTCTCTTACCAGGGGACTAAGCGTGGGTGTCATCCATGTTTTCCTGGAAAGACAGCCGCGGCGGGGTCGGCACAAATGGACGGTCTGTTGTTAGAGATAAGGTCCTGGTGAAATCACAGGCTGGCGACGAGACAAGACAAGACATCCGAGGGGACTGGGCCATGCTGAGGCAGGCCCTGGACTTTAATTTCTTTCATGTCTGCCCTGCACACACAGACTCACACTGACACAAATACACAAGTGTGGCTTTGTGAGGCCGGCCCCTGACCTAGAGCAATCACCTCAAACCCAGCTATGATGTCTGCTACCCATTAGAGGGGATATGGCCTGGAGGATCAGAAGTATCGGGTAATAAACAAGGGATTTATTTATTTTTTATTTTTTTAACTTTCCAACTGAGTGCTGTTCTGGGCTGAGCGACGCGGTGCTTTTATTGGCTGGAGAAACTATAGTATCGCCTCAGGAGGTCATGAGTTCAAATTGTGCATCACCTGAGTGTAAATGAGCATGACATCAGCTGTGACTGCAGGACATATCACACCGAATACCTCAAAACAAAAGTGACCAGTCCACATACTTTTATGTATGACGAAGCCAGCTTCAAAAAGAAAAATGTTCTTCCCATTTGCTGCAAAGGAACCTTCACAGAGGTCTGAGCTCAACCCCATCCAACACATTGGGAATCAGCTGGAACGCAGAGTGTGAGCCAGAACTTATCAACCCTGAATGAGACCAAATCCCTGCAGTTGTGCTCCAACATCTGGTGGAAAGCCTTCCCAGAAGCTGTTACAGTGGGAGACACTGGTTTTGGCATCACCCATACAACGATTGATTCAAAGTGTGGGTGTCCACGTACTTTTGGCCATGTCTCATACATCTGGGAGAATTTGATTCCACTCACTGGCCTGAGAACAGTCAGATGCTCTCTGTGATCTGTTTATTGACCCTCAAGTGACCAAACTATGCTAGTCCCACTAATATATACTGAAGCGTCATGTCCCCATCATGTTTCATTTTATATAACAAAAATCATAGGATCCTCATCTGTTGCTTCTTGCAAAAATCTCTATATATTTTAATAATGTTAGAAAATAATCTTAGGTTATCTTTTACAGCACTATGTATTACAGTATCCTACGATCATTTTTACTCCAAAATCTAGATAAACTGGTGACTTTGTAAAACTTTAACCAACAACACATTACAGTCTTCCTTAACCCTTTAAAGCCGGTCAGAGCGGACACGCTCCATTTTGCGTAGCTATTTTTAAATCCCGGTAGCACTGCAACCGCGTAAGCTAGCGCAATAATTTTTTTTGCATATGAAACCGGAGGAGTTGTACTTACATCTTATGCCATCAGCTTGTCCTAGGTCACGGTTTCCTTCCACATATAGCTTTGCAAAAACTGCATAAAAAGCACTTGCAGCAACAAAAACACAATATTCCAGAAAACTTTGCCGATCCGATCAGCTGTTTGTAACACTTCCTACGTCCATCAGCGTGAACTATCACATGACCGCATGACCTGCCCGAAACCGGAAGTGACGTCATTTTGCGGAAATGTAGTTTTTTACCATCGTGGCCTTATGAGCCTATACTTGTGTTTTAAAAGTTATGTTTGACTTTATGACTTTCTGTGTCGTTTCTGGGATGCTGAGGATCAATATTGCACTGCTGGAAATATTTTATTTTGATGCATTTGCTGTTATTTTGCAAATTTGCACTATAATATATTTTTTCGTTTTTCCTGCAGTATATGAAAATTGGTGTATCTCAAAAATAAAACTATGAAGATACTTAAAATAAATTTCCTGTGGTGGGAAACTAGTTTGTGCAACTTTTTTGTATTTACAGTTTTGAGGGATAAGCCTCTTAAATTTCTCTAACTAGAAATATATGTTAAAAAAGCAAAAACGATTTTCAATTTTTTTGTAGTTTATTGCACTTTTTTGCAATTTATGTAATTACTATGCCCTTAATGCAGACATATTATTAAAATTTGGGCTATAATGGTTGTATTGATGTATAGCAACTTGAAATGCTCCAAAAAATGGCTCCACAGCATGTAAAAATATAATATAAGCTCTGGCGGACTTGGTTCTATGGTAGGTCTTAAAGGGTTAAATCTGAGCAAAAATGTCAAGAAATCTTTCTGCTCTTAGCCTCAAAGCCATGTTTCAGTGCAATGAAATCGAAGCACAAAATATTGTAATAAAAGACAGATACTGAATTTCACACAGCTTTCCATCATCTATGTGATACCAAGGACCAATTCCTTTTGAAAAACTATGAAAACTTGTAAAAGCAGATAGTAGAAAACATTATTTATAATTTAAAATGTCATTACAACACATAGAAATATACAAAGTTATATCAGATGAAAGTTAAAAGACAAAAAAAGTGTGATCTCTTTCGTACCTTTCATTTTATATTTCTATCACCACTAAACAAAACATATTCAAAACCTAAGAACCTCAACTCTTACTGTTAATATTGCTATCCTTTCAAAATTGTTCAATCATTAAATTTACCAAATGTCTCGCTCAGAAAGACAGCAAATGAGACAGTCCCGCTTGTGACCTTTAATGTATCTACATTCCTACATGTCACAAATAATATGATAAAATCCTCTTAAATTTTTTGTATTTAGTTAGTTTACATTGGTACTATATGACATTGGTTCAGCACCAAATAGGCATATACTTGGAAAGCTATTTTAGATAAATTCTACAAAATGGAAATGTGATTCCCTGAGTGAGCTCTGCTGTGAAAACTTAGAACAACAATGATTTTTTTCCTTAACACGAAACAGGAAATAATCAGAAAGCTGCTCTTTCCAAAGCTTTTATCAGACAGTGCACTATCTGCCGTCCTCAGACCAAAACCTGAGGTCTCGCCAAATGAGGCTCAGAGTGTAAATTGCTCTCTCTAGAGCTGAGTTAGGTCGTGAACTCTCTGCAGACCACAAGCAGAAACCTGAAACCTTTTGGTACCACAACTATTACCCTTGGCTACAGTTTAGAGAGCTAACCTACCTAACTAACCTAACTATTCATTTGCTGCTTTGAGTAGTGTCACCTCCAAAAAAGATAAGAACAAATAAAGTTACTGAGGTTAAGCCCATCCACCTGCCCAGACCACCCCCACCAATGCAATCCGTGTATTTCAGCAACACAAATACAGTCTAGGCCAGTTTTATCTTTCACACAATGGATGCTCGTTCTGTGGTTTGTCCAGCTCCGGCCACGCACAATTTGTGCTCCACGCCACCGTGGATGAAAAAACTCAAGACGAGGCGGTGTAATAACAATAGCTTGCTCCCTACAGTCAGCTTCTGCTTTTTCTGTTTTCTCAAAGCTACAAGAAGGGAGGGACTGTGAAGGCTGTTTATTTGTTCTTTCTGATGGAAACGGCCAGCACAGTTTGGAAAAATAAATGTGTAAGACATTCTGACATGCCTTTCAGATCCTTAACCTCCTAGGACCTGGCGTCCACATATGTGGACATCACATTTTGGGTTGTCTGGACCAAAATACTAAATTTTACTCTACAAGTTCCTGATATCCACTCACAAGGACATTATAATGCCACTGTTCTATTGAAATTTTAAGCGAATGTCCTCAAATGTGGATCTAATTTTTCTCAGAAACAAAAATCAAGTAAACAAAAATAAAAAAAATCCCACAGTTCTTTGTTTTTACATTCATCAGCCCAAATAGCAAAGAGAAATTAAAAATTCATGCCATGAAAGAGTTCGTGTCTTAAGAGGTTAAGACTGAGCAGGTCACTGTTGACCCATCCAGGATTAGGGTTTGGGTTTGGTAATGTTCACCCCTTTTTATAGAAGTTTTGTGTGCTTAAAATATCTGAATATAAAGAAGAAAAAAAGGGAAAACTCTGCTAGTTTCTAGAAATTTGCCTCTAGCATGTGGCTAAAGTCAAACCCTAAATCTAGTTGGAGGACCTTGTGGAAGTATGAGATCGATGTCCATCAGGTCATTGGCAGCCCATCTAGGCTTGAGTTTAATTAATTTTCATATATTTTTATGGAAAATCTTTTAAAATCTTGACATCCACAAGGTCATCCCTAAATCACTTATGAATAGAGGATAAGGCTGCATTTTGGCCACATGATAAAAATGCACGTTTCAGAAAGTAGATGATGCTGCCTTTCAGTTCCAGTCTTCTCCAGGGATTTTTTCTTTGGAAATCTACTGTTAGAAGATTCACATTTCCCTATGATAGTCCTGACAATTCCTTATAAATATGTGCATGTGAACCTAACACTAAAAGGTGCCCTGGAGGATGTTGAGAAGTTAACAGAAAAACTGTTCAGACAAAATATGTGAGATTTAAATCAAAATGTAACATCATGTAGTCTAAAAAAACTGCTTATTTAGCATGTGGCTAAGCGAAAAACCCAAACCCTGCTACGCTGCTGATGACATGATGTAACTTTAAGGGGTTGAGAAAATAAGACCAGGGTCAAAACAGAAAAACTGACCTTACCAGAGGGGTTGATTTTGCCTACCCCTGGTTCACCAGCAGGCAACCTAGTGGATATTCAGAGATCAAACGCTTTTTTCTTTTGGGTTTTCCATAATAGGTCATGAGGTCCTGCAGCTAAAAACAACGACAACAAAAAACTAGAACTAGAAACATGCAAATGTTACATGTTAAGCAAGTTTCATATATATTTTGACATTACAATTTCTGTATTAAAAGATTTCAGGTGATCCCAACACAGCCTATCTCTGACTTTCTCTAACTGTAGATGAATCACCGATGAATGAATCAACAGTAACTTGGTGGATGTTCAAAGGATGTTAAAAGGAAATAGCATGCTGGCTAAATTATAGTTTAAAAAGAAGATGGATATGTATTTTCCTGACACGGCACTCTAAAAAAAAAAGCATTAATGTAATTTCCAGGTTTACGCAACAATTTTTGCTCCCTGAAAACACTTTTGGCATGGAAACACTTTTAGTTGACAGCTTTGCATTTGCCATTTCCACAAGCTGCCTCCCTCACATTTAGTGAGAAATAAATGACAACTATAATGAAAATCACACTCGAGGAAATTTTAACACCATTAACAGTTGACTGATTTTTTTTAGCCCTTATTCACTGTAATGGCTACATGACATAATCTGTAATTTGAGCTCCCGAGCTTACTGCAGCATTATGTGCTCTGGAAAACATGCCGGTTAGAAATAGGACCGATGACATGTTTACAGAGACGCACTTCCTACATCAGATGAAGAATTGGGAAAGACATCCCACTTACATGAGCTATTGCACGAGTTGTATATGTGGAATATTAAAAATGATTTCAGTGCACTGAACTGCCTCTGTACAATCATTTAATGATCCATCATGTGATGAGTTAAGAGTTCACAGAGGAGAAATAGTCCCAGAATAAATACATTTCAACAAGAGAACAGAGGCAAGGAAAGAAATTGGTTTGGCAGGAGACGAATGTGGTTTGGAGCACAAAACTTTGCCACTTCTTCTCTTCCTCTCCCTCTCCCCAGCTCTCTATCTCACCTCTTTATCTTTGATTCCTCCCTCTCTCTTTTCATTTTTGCTCTTTCTCTCCATTCACCTGCCTCTGCTTCAGGCATTGATTTATGACTGCATGCAGTGTGCTTCCTTCTCTGAAATTGGTTGGATATGTATGTCATGCTGTGCAATTATAAGAGCGTGACCTCAGCTGTCTGTGACCTGAATGTCCTGAACAAAGCGCCCAGTTGTGTTCCCTTCAGATTGTTTTCAAATGAATATCGAAATGACTAACTGGAAATGACTGTCTAGCTATCATTCTTAAAAAAGTATTTCTTTAATCCACCAGTGACCTGTTTATGGTTATGGTGAGGTAGACGTCTACTTCTGTATAAGGCCCCGGTCAACCAACCCCCCGGGCCCTGGACTGGTACCGGTCCATGAGTCGTTTGGTACCGGGCCGCGAGAGTTGAGGCTTGGGTGTGAAATTTATGGTTTTCAGGGTTTTTATCGTTAACTCGGTTTCCCTGGGTCTTTTCCCGTGTTGTAGTTATGTGTCTTATTTTGAAAGCAATTTTTATGCGTCGAGCAACCAGAGAGCAGAGAGGAGGATGTTACTCTCAGTGTTGTTGGCACATTTCAGGAGGACGTTGCTAATAAAGTTACACAATTACACAGTGAATTTGCGTTTTTTTTTTAAATTTTTTATTATATTTACAACATATCACAGCTTGTGTCTTGGTTGTATCATTTTATTTTGTTGTATTTATCCACGACACCTTAAAGGCCGGTCTGTGAAAATATTGTCTGACATTAAACCGTCCGTGGCGCAAAAAAGGTTGGGGACCGCTGGTATAAGGAATTTTCACCTGAAATCTCGTAATAGAAAAACTTTAGGGCATGAATGCTGTCACTGGCCATTTCCTTGGGTATACCTTGCTAGTACCAGGTTAGCACCAGGTTTTGCACGGTGGTACGGTGGTTAGCACTGTTTCCGCACAGTAAGAAGGTCCTGAGTGCAATTCCACCATCAGGCCGGGGAGTTTGCATGTTCTCCCCGTGTTTGCGTGGGTTCCCTCCAGGTACTCTGGCTTCCTCCCACCGTCCAAACACATGCAGTTTGTGGGGATAATTCTCGCCCTATGACAGCTGGGATAGGCTCCCGCGACCCTGAAAAGGATAAGCGGAAGCGAATGGATGGATAAATTCCAGATGGTGCTAAGAAAAACATTTTTCAGAGATTTTGGTCCATATTGACATCATAGCATCACACAGTTGCTGCAAATTTGTTAGCTGCACATCTGTGATGGGAAAATCATGTTCCATCATATCCCAAAGGTGGATTGAGATCTGCTGACTGTGGAGGTCATTTGAGTACACTGAACGCTCTGTCATGTTCAACTAGTTTGAGATAATTTGAGTTTGTGACTTGGTGTGTTACTCTGCTAGAAACAACCATTAGAAAATGGGTAGACTGTGGTCATAAGGGGATGGAGATGGTCAGCAACAATACTCAGGTACTCTGTGGCGTTCACTAAGGGGGCCGAAGCACACCAAGGAAATATTCCACACACCATTACACCACCAGCAGCCTGAACCACTCATACATGGCAAGAATCTGACCCACCATGGACTTGTTATTTCTCATAAATAACTTTTCCATCTAATTGAGGGTATTCTACATGAACTGGAACCAAGTGTGACAACCTAAGCAAAAAACTGATATATGGTAGATTAATTTCTCCCATTAATCGAAAGTTTTTTCTATGAATTGAACATTTACTTTATTTCTGTCTATATGATGTCAGCAACCTGGCAAGTCATGTAACAAAATTTTCCAACTTTCTGAGCTGTTGTTTACTTGAATTCTTCCAGTAGGGCAGTGATTTTTCCACTTATTCCAACGCCACATGAAAGCACCACCCAGACAGGCTTTCAAAGAGCGATGCTTGTGTTTACTGAGAGCTAATGTTACAGTGGCGCACTGTTTTTAGTGTATTCACTGTAAAGCTTTTTGGGGGTATATATGTCAATTCTTTTAAGTCTGTTTAAAGTGCAAACTTCACTTCTTCCACATGTTCTCATCCATTATTTTTGACACTTGGCTTATGTCAAGGTGAAGGAAGATGGGTGGATAGTCGGGGGGTGGCGAGGAGAGGCACCTCACCGAACACTTTCGTGTCTTCAGCTGCAGCATGAAAAGGAGTCACCGATGGAGCAGCAGAGCAGATCAGAAGGTGAAGAATATGAGAAGACAAAGAAAACAACATTATGCTAATGCAGAGTGATAGGGAGCACAAAGCCTGTGGATCCTGTTTGCTTTAGTTTGCCTCCACTGAAATGAGGGATCGCACACAGGAACGTGTAGAAACAGTGATAAAGATTCTTATTACATGCAGGTGGAATGACTTGTTTCACACAATAGTTGCACCATATGCCAACTATCCAAAACTTAATGGTTGGTTTTGCACATTTGTGGACAAGGTCGTAGGGAACTGTTTAAAATAATGTTCCAGATTTAAACAGAAAAGTCTGAAATTTTCCTCGAGGATCTGGAGTGTTCAGGCTCTTTTCCAGCTCTGGAGATCATATAAGTAACAACATGTGGCACGATATAAGAGCACACAGGCCTTCGTGCAGCGACACATGGCTGCTGTTCCACTAATGTGTGACCTCAGACGATGGAAAATGGAAACAAGACCACACTGCTGTTTTTTTACACATCCAGTCTCATACTGATATGTTTCCTTACTTGCAATGCAATGCACATAGACTGCAATAATAATAATATATGAGCTTCAATAATTCTCGAATACCTCATTTCATGTTACACATACGCTGCAATAATGAATGCAGGCTTCAATAAATCCTTTAAACTTCATATCTCTATACAGACTGAAATAATGTATATAGCTTTAATAATCCTTGTACACCTCGTATGTTTTTATACACAGCATAAATTGTGTATAGGATTTAATAAACCTCCGTATTTATACTTCCATACCTCATGTTTATTTTTATACCTGGATCTCATATTCTTTTAGCTCTCTGTTTTATTTTTGACTCATTTTTGATGCATGCCATGGATCAGAGTGAAATGATGTTTCAACAATGTGTGTAACTTTGAAATATCTGAATTGGCTTCATATGTATGTTATGAGCTGTGATAGTGAAAACTTAAACATTAGAGGTTGTTTTATTAGTTAATTTATGATTTTTCTCTAAACAATTTAACTGATATTTCTATAAAAGTTACATTTCTATAACTGCTATTTCTTTATATTTCTATAAAGCTCATTGAATTCAAGTGCTACTACTATGATTAAATATCCATGCAGGAAATACTGAAAAAATCAGGTAAACAGGTGAAACATACTAATTGTAAAGTGAGAGCTGGGATGACCCACATGACCCCTGAACCCATTGAACAAATGATTTAATATGAATTTCACCTGTCTCATGTGTGTCAGGAATAATTTACTGAATAATTAATGAGCTCCCCTTGGCTGTGCCTGATAGGTAACTGCACACAACGTTCCCGCTTTGGACACGTACATGTGGATCTCATGAAGCTGCATATATGAAATAAACTTAAGCAGATGACTGTTCAGGTTTCACCATACTCTATTTTCACAGGTGAGTCTCATTGATAACCTCTTACAGACAGTGATGTCCAACAAATTAAACACACATACTGAATTTTTCATTTTTAAGTACTGGTTTTCATCTTTCCTTTTATTTTACTTTGTTGTGAAGCATGAGAGTGTCATGCTCCCCTGAAAGTTGCTACTGTTTCAGTTCGGACTGTGAGGTTGGATAACTGTTTAAGCTATGTGCTGATTTTATACTATTTACTGGAACTCCATAACATTTAACCAACAACAATACAAAATGCTCAGAAGAAATTTCACATCCCGAGGCCTTCACTGATCAGGCGTCAGTCGGTCCAGAGGTCCAAATCTGGCACTTGCACCTCAGCGATCACTGCATTGGCTGTGTGACTCACACAGATTGCCTCTCAAATAACACAGAGACAGACAATCAGAGAAGTGACAGTGGCACATTAGGACAGTCCTCTGACATTAACATTTTCCCAGCATGAGCGTCTCAAGGAGGGGCGCAGGTTGCCACCGTGGTGGCAGCTGCTCTGGCTGGCATGCGGAGGCCAGTGGGATCACCCACACCTCCTCGCAGTCACTGTGGATCAGTCTCCATGAGCTGATCAAAGGCATCTGACTCCCGCCACGCGGGGTGCTGATTGCTTTTATGCACTCGCTGACACCGCTTGGCTTGGCTGAAGACACCCTAATTAAAATGGAGAGAGTGGAGAGAGAAATAAAGTTGCTCTGCTTTGTTTCCACACCAGCCCTCTGTCTGCTTTCTCTATACACCAATCTACATGGCAATATATGTTTACCAAAATATAGCAAAAAATTACCTTTTTATTAATTTATTTTTTTAGATGCAACTAATACAGTGTTTTCTATATAACAGATGGAAGTGGCCACAATGATGTCAAGCACTAATTTGTCTGCTCTGCATTTTAGCCGTAACTGGATGAATGCTAATGACATCAGCTAATGCTAGCTAGCTTGGTTATCAAGTTGCATTCACAGACTGTATGGGAGCATCACACAGACACAGATAGATGCTAATTAGTGCTTAGTGACAAAAAAAAATCCTGGAATTTTACTCATCAAAAACTAGAGCTCAGACTCCTTGGAGAGTCTGTCAATTAACCATACAGCAGCCATGTTATTGGTCAGATAATGGAATTCACTCGCTGGGTCCACGTCTTCATTTTAGATTTGACAACGTTTTAGTAGATAAAGATGAATGACTTGGACGTGAATTGAGCTGTGGTTTGGGGAAGGCCTCGAAGGGGACTGGCAGCAGCTCCCGGGCCTACCAGATCCACATGTAGTAAATAGAAGTGACGAAGTGAAATAATTGAAAAGGGTGGGAAGGGTGCATGTGAACTAGAATGAACAGCTTGTAGAACTGGGGGAACATATATAGATAAGAACTGGAAGGAGCGTGTTTGGAGGCGTGGTCCCACCTTCTCTTGTATGAAGGAACATTTGTGTTGATTAAGAACATTTATTCAAATGTGACTGTTTCATATACACCATTTGTCTTGTTTTTACAGTTAAATAGCGCAGTCAAGATAAAGTCAGTAAATATAATACATGCAGAAAACCAAAGCTGCTGTACAGCGCAGGTTTGGAAAAAATCATGGACAATATTTTTTTTGGCTTTCGCCAGTCTGCGCACATCTTGCAGTTCAATACAGTCCCAGTTTGTAGCCGGGTTCGTGCAGGGTTTTTTTGCAAATCGGATACAAGAGGAAAAAAAAACATCATCAAACATCAAAATCATGGTTAATTACATTTAGGCACACACACAAAAAACAAAGCCTGCACACAAACTGAAGGCTTGGATCAGGGCACTTCCGCATGTACTGTATGTACTGTAGGCGATAGTATTCATCATCAACATGGCACAAACACTGTCATTACCACCACAGTGCTTTGATTTAGATCATCTCATACGAAGCAAGAAATCGTCTTCATATTACTGTAAGGAAGAAAGGTTCATGTACTGTGTGGTTGTTTTTTTTAACAAAAAATTGTAATGATAAAGAAAAATTAGTTATCTGACATGAAATGCTCGTGACCAGACACCCACGCAATGCCCGTCCATTCTTATTGACCAGTATCACTAGAAGTATAAAATAATAAAATAAAATAATTTATAAAAGAAAAGATGTAAAAAATATTAGAAAGTGCAAGAAGGACGTCAAGCAGATGACAGAAAAAGTGACAGAAGGCGGCGCTACTTTCATTTTAGAACCAATTGTTAACCAAGATGGAAAAAAAACAAAAAAGAAATAATGACCGAACAGAAAATTGGGCTTGTTCTTGTAAGCCCTGCAGTGTTTTGGTTTTTTGTCTGGGGGTTTTCTTGTAATAACTGCTTGTTTCAAATCCACCACCACATCTCCATTTCCATGTTTTTTTTCTTCCTAAAAACTCAATTTCTTTAACCTTTTGTGTCGCCCCTTGGTGGATTTACTCGAGTGTTTAGGATCACTGTCGTGTTGAAAGGTCCACTTCAACTTTTGAACAATTGGCCTCAAAAATTGTCAAGCACCCTTTGAGATGTTGCAGAATTTATAAATTCAGTGGCTACAAGCTGCCGCGTTTCTGAGACAGCGAAACTAAAGAAACCAGAATGTTTAGACCATTTAGCTTCACAGTTGCTATGAGGTTTTTCTCTCGAGATATTCTTTTATCAAGACTAAAAATGTTCCTCTGGCTTTGATTTATCTGTCAGAGCACATTTTTCCAAAAATGTCCCCTTCTTTCCTTAAACAGTACATTCAGTGGCAAACTAATTCTGCTCTAATGTTCTTATGTTCTAATGTTTTTTCCCAGTTGCTGATTCACTGTACTTTTGTTTTCACTGGCTGGTTAGATCCAAACACCAAATACTGCTCGATTTTGATGAGCTACAGTAGGATTACTTGAGTTGCAATCATAAACCTGCTCTGTGGGAAGCAACAATTAGGAGCAATGGACCTGTTTTACTGATCGGATGTGTCGGGGCACAGACACCAAAGGACACTTTCTGCATATATGAGCCATGTCCGCTGCTTTGACCTTTTAATGACTGTTAAACTATTTATGTTATCCAAAAAAGGAGTGCCTCTTTGGCTATAGCATCCAAATATTCTTACTAGCTAGTGCTGCTGGGAAAACCATGAGTTAGTGTTGTGTTACCACTGTTAGTGTTAACAGAGAAGATCTCAGCATCAGGCTTCTGCTTAATGGAGAAGTGGATTCAAATCACCGAGCATGGCTAATGGTCTTAGTGAGAGCAGAAAGAAAGTGTCTGGAGACCAGGTAGCTACACTCACATTCCCCTGAGAGCCAGAGTTGATCAAATTTCTATTTAAAATTCCAATAAGCAGTTTTGGGGGAGGGGGTCCTCTTGTCCGAGCTGTTTCAGGTAACCAGACTCTTTGTTGGTGGCTAAGCAGGAGGAATCAATATCATATCAGGACTCAGTGGAACACCTGACAGTTCAATTTCACAGCAAACCTCGAAATCAATACCTTTGGAATAGTTTTGGACTTTCCCAAAGGCTACCCACTGGAGTTAATCTATGGTGTCATTAGCTCGGGTCACAGCGTGCATGGTCATTACACTGTGTAACAATAAAGGTTCATAAAAGACGACACGCTTTGTCCTCTTGTGCTTGACTGCAACCTCTAATTGAAGTAAATTCATTCACGAGGTAGGGCGGGCGTCTGATCGACTGGTCCTGCAGCTCCTCTTTGTAATTCACGTCCAAGACAATGCCGGTCGGAGGGGGTGCCGGCATGTGTCAGGCTGATCTGAGGGGTACAAAGCACAGGAAATTGAACAAGGCTTTATCAAGCAGAAAATGTGTTAAAGTGTTTAGTTTGTGCTAAGGGGAAGGATTGTTTACCCTTGAAACGTAGTGGCAGTTACACTCCCCCCTCCCCCCCGAGTCCTTCAGACAAATAACAACTTCAAAAAGTGATTTCAGACACAATGCGGGAAGAACCACGGACATCCATCATGATCTCCACTTATTTGCCCATCATTTGGTACCCAGTTGAAACACAACATCCTGAGCCAAACGCTGACCATCAATTACTAAAGCAGCGAGAGGTAAACTGCAGCAAGAGGGCGCGATGCAATCAGTCAGAGGGGAGAAATAATTAAAGCCATTTTGATTTTAGTGGCTCAACCAAATCTGTTAAACGAGACCTTAGCCAGCCACAAAAATCAGTGTGGGTCCAACTTTAATGTTGCAGATTCTGAATGGAAACCAAAGAAAGAAGAGAGAAAAAGAACCTCCGTCTCTATTTATTGAAGCTTAGCTGAAATGGTCTGTCAAAATATACCACGGAAACCCAGTGGAAAATGACACAAGCAGCCCGGCTTTTGAGTGGCATGGTGGTTTTGGCCTGAGCCCACTCCAAACTGGAGTCTTTTTTCCCCTCTCTGGATGGGGGGGGGGTCCGAACAGGAAATGGCCAAGCAGGAGAGTAATGGCTAATATTCTGCGTAATGGCAAGGTTTTGCTGCTGGATTCTCAAGGTCACAGCTTGTTTCTGTGGCTGAAACACACATTTAGATTAAAGATATTTTTCAATTGGATTTGTGGAGAACTTGCATGCCCGTCTCCTTGGATCTATCCCAACTTTCTGTATATTCTACACAAATATTGTACAAAAATGACATCAGTTGGGGAGACAAAAACAAAATCATAATGATTTTTCCTTCAGCACAGTGCACTCAGCCACTGACAGGAATTACTCTGCGGCAAGGAGAACATATTTGGAAGTCCTGGTTTTTCAGGGATATCTGAAACTGGCTATTTTCGAGACAAAAATGCAGAGGTTTGCCTGACAAGTGGCATCATTTCTGGGATTCTGGCCCCAGTGCAGATATTCACACTCCTTCCATATCCTCTGCTTATATCCCAGCTGTATAATTTACTGTAAGGTTTGATGCTGAGGTCCAAAATTGTCCAAAATTGTCAATTTTCTTCCCAACACTCCACTTAAGTGCTCGTTTGGAGGCTTCACTGAAATGTGAATAAAACTCTGAGTTAAAAGGTCAGAGGCTGGGATTGGAGCAGGAGAAATGATCCTCATTATTGTCAGTGTGTGTTGTAATCGGCTAATCAGAAATCCATATTTGTAAAATATGTTAACTGCGGCTGGAGGTAAATGTAGGCTTCACTTTGTTTGTCATATATGGAGACATCTGCACATTTTTTCTTTACAGTATGTCTGTGACTTCAGAGTATCCCAGGTGTTTGGGTCAGTGTAATAAAATTCTAAAAATATATAGAGGCTACCTCATAAAAGTTCTTGATCATGAGATCTGGATCTTGTAGCTCTGATATTATCATTTCATATTAAAAATAAAGTAACAGGGTCTCAGTGAAAACCATTCAGAATCTGTCTGAGAATCTTAATTTAAATAAAAAAAGTTTTATGTTTGTACTTTTTAATGCATTTCTATACATGGAAGTACTGAGCCCCCCCTTCACAAAGTGTATTTTAATACATGAGAAAAGTTTTAATGCACTTACTGTACCATTAACCTGCTTCCGTCAGCATACAGTCTGTGTGAGGAGAGAAAAGAAGAAGTAGTATGACTGATTAGCAGCTGTGTGTGATCAAGTTCACATAAATCACATAAAGCTAAAATAAGACTATTGCAAATAAATCAAATAAATGAATACTGTTTTAAATGAGTCTTGTTACAATTTATTATCTTTCTAAAAATATCAGTTCTCTACCTTTGGCAGGTTCTATATAATATAATCGAATATATATATATATATATATATATATATATATATATATATATATAGTTTTTCTTGGGTGGAGAGTCATACACTTAATCACAAGGTGATGTACGGGTCACATAGTTGGAGGCAACTGATCTCCAAACAATCACAGTCCATTCTGGCTGACCACAATCACTCTCAGCAGTTAAACCTTTAGCAGTTTGTCTGTCTTATTTATCAAAACAGACAGATTGCCAATACATTGCAGTCAGTCTGCACTGACAAGCAACTTGTTTGCAGTACACCACTCAACTCAACTGGCTGCCAACTAGTTGTATTTCGGTTGTATTGCTATGTAAGCACAATGTTGCAGTTCTACAGCAATTACAGTCTCTATTTGTAGGGGAATTAAATTTAAAAAAGAAAATTTAATCCAAGAGATTCTGCTTGAACTCTGAGTGTAAGTAGTTAATGCATGTTCAATGTGAATTTATAGTGTTGTAGAGAGCAACAGATTGGCAACAGACAGCAATAGATATGCAATTTTCACCAATTACAGTTAATCACCCTTATTACTGTTATTATAAAAAACAGATTGCATGTACTCGCCAGATTGACCTCCATTCAATCAAAAATTGGCAACAGACTTCTGTCTTATTTTAATGCCATACTGATGCAATGGCATTTTATTTCATACCCTTTCAAAGGCAACAAGACTGCAAAGCCGCAATAACTTTGGTTGTGCCGTGGTTTCCAGCCGCTGTTTTCTAGTGTTTCTAGAGTGTAACTGTAGCATTAAACATAAAGGAATTAAAAGAACTAAAAGAATGCAGTCTCTGGAGTCTCATTCATTTAACACTACGATCAAAAAAATGAAAAAAGGCTGTCAGTATTAGATCAGGAACTGGTGCATCCCTCCTACAGGTCTTTGGAGGAGGTAAAGGTGAAAGGTGAGTGAAAACAATTTTACTTTTTCTTGTAAGAAGGAGATGAGATTCCTCATCATGTGATCATTGGTGTTCATTACAGTTACAGATGTACTCAGTATTACCTGGTAGCTCGTGTGCTTTTCACGGGAAATATGGGAGCTATTACAGCCTCGAGGCCATTAAAGCCCTCAGGCTGCATTTTAGGTATTGATTACAGTCATCTGTCTGTTTAATGATATTTGGGACATGTGCTGTAATTGCTTTAATAAATAAATGTAAACAACAAAGTGGAAGATTGTCATCTTAACGCGATCCACACCTTAAAGGGGGCTCTTTTTATTTTAATTGATCCAGAAGGCTCCTTAAATATCACACACACATCTACAGAACAGCTCAGCCCCACCGCAGAGCTGCAAAGGAAGGCTCGTCCATAATGACTGCTGGAGCAGAAACATGAGTCAGAAGGAAGGGATGAACGCTATACAAACAAAGCTCCGGAGCCACACCGTGGAAATAACAAGCAGCTGAAGACAGTAAAACACGAGAGGTGAAACCTGCGGCTTCTAATTTGTCTGACTGAAACATTTCCATCAGTTTATATGAAGAGACTTCAAATCAGCACAATGTTTAGTCTGAGGGACACATTTTTAGCTTTACATATCAACTGTATCATACCAGCAAAGTTTGACTGGAGTGAGCACAAGCTTTTCAATTAGGTCACATCTGTGGAAAGGAACCAGGCAGAAAAACACAATCTGAAAAGCTGGGGTTGAATGGAATTGTGAGAAATAATTCACACTTTCATTTTTCCACGTTTTTGTAATTTCGCCGTAATTGCATCCTTACTGGATGGTTTATTTTACTTCCCAAAGTAAAAAAAAAAACTTCAGTATCCAAAATATTCCTAGAAGCAAGTCGTGCAACTTGGCAGGCATCTTGAAATGAATCCAAGGAGTTATTTTGAAGCCCTTATTGTAATGAATGTGGGGAGACTTTTAATTTTAATGGTTATTGTGACATAAAATTGCATCTTGAGAATCACCAGTCAAATCATTAAATTAAAGCTTAAAAAAAAGAAAAAAGAAAAATGAAGTTTCCCAGTTTATAAACCAGTGAGTTATACGACCAACGCTCTTACCCTCTTGATGACTTTTGAATATTCTCACAACCTCAATGGCCTTGGTGCAGATTCTGTCTGAAACAAGCTGTTTTAGCTAGTTCCCCTTTAAGACAACTATCTTTTTACTGGCTGCACCTCATAAACTCATGGTTTTCAGGGAATTAAATCTACTACCATTTCTCCATGGTGTTATACGGATTCATGAGAACAAAAAAAAAAAAATGCTCATAGCAGTCTGCATCATGAGCTTTGGACTGATGGGGATTACTTGATTTTTTTGGCCATATTTAATATGAACATCCACCACAGGAAATATATTCAGAAATTAAGGAAATGCAGAAAAGCTCCAGTTTAAATAAATAAAAAAAAAGCTTACAACTAAAACCACATTATTCATCATTTGGCAAAGCATGTATCTCTTACCATCATCCTTTCCATGGCTTGGGGAAAGTACAGTGCATTCTCATTAAAACTCAAAACAATAAAAGGGGAATAGACTTCCATGGGCGACTTCCTGAGCGCTGCGAAATTACATCTAAATATTAAAGAGCAATCTGTCTTTCCAGGAACACACCGGGAACCAAAGAAATGTCCATATGCAGGCCGCTGGCTCTAATTTTTTAAGTGCTCTGAGGACCACAAACAAAATCCTGCTTGTTGACATAAAATAAAACCTGCATGGAGGTCAGAGACAAAATAAATGAGCATTTTGATAAGCCGGCCCTTATTAAGCAAAGTTTTTGCACTGAATTTGTGCACATGTGTAAAACGTCTTCAGGGCTTTTCCGTATTTTCTACTAAAAGTGCAGAGCATGCCCGTGGCAGATTTCTAACACACTGTGCTGCCTTTAAATTAACTAGAAAGCAAATGTTACACACACATGTTGAATTTCAATATATGTTGCAAAATAACTATCAAATATAAGGTATTTAAGTTGTAAAATATGTCTTGTAGGGATTATTTCTGTGTGAATTCTTGCAGAAAGTGGAAAGATGTGAGCTTTAAGTTGGTGCTGCTCCCGTAATGAAAGAAAATTTAGTTTAATAAAAAAATCCAGGTCCAATTCAAATACACCGGTTGGTAAAACCTTAAAAATATGATCTGAGCAATGCAGTGGTGGTTTTAAAGTTTTGAAGGTCCACTTGGGTTTCACCTGTGACTTGGAAATAAACTAATTAGATTAATTAGTTAGGCCTCCTCTGCCTAACTAGGATCAGTAATTGTTATTTTTTAGATTTGACTCCTCTATGGTTAACTCTTCTAACAGACCATCCAGAAGTCTGTGCTGCAGTTTAGGTGAGCGAAAGTCTAAGATTTTATTAGTCTGGTACTTAGCTCTAATAAGCAGATATTTGTGTGTGTGTGTGTGTGTGTATGAACACTGCAGTGGCCAAAATGTGTAGTCCAAAACCAGAGGGTGAAATCACAGTGGCCACGTCCATCTTGACGTAGTCAACAGGCTGCCCTTGTGGCCCAACATAAAGCCACACCCAGCATCATCAGTAGACAGACGTCATCTCGTGCCCCGAATAAGACCTCACCAAAAAAAAAAACGGCCATTAAAGTCCACTCCATCTGCTAATTGCAGATTATGGGAGGCTCGATCATTGTTTTTGCCATATGTAACATTAACTGTGGTTTGGTCCTCTCTCGCTGGTTCAGGCTGTAAAGTGCGAAATATTCTTCCCGGTCTGTTTCTTGCTCACTGTGCATGCAGAGATGTACACAGACCAGCAGATCTCGGTGTTCTGTCTCTGCCTTACAATAACTGTCACAGCAGGTTGGTAAGTTCGACACCGTGCTCCCCTGACCGGTCAAAGCCGCCAGGGTTAGCAACATGTCTGCCAGAAGCCCGAGCAGGTTTTTGCATTAACTTGCTCAGAAACCGACACAAACTTTCCAACGTGACGCTACGTTGCACATTTAGCGTTAAACATTTGTTTGCTGTTCACATTCTTCATAATTTTCCAGATTTAGGGTCAATTTTATTGCAGTTACCAGCCCAGGCTTGTTTAATGAACACCGGCACTACAGGCTGTAATAATCCATAAAACTGATCAAATAGTCACACTGCACAGCCCTACAATATTCAGTAATTCTCAGACAGCCAATCCCTTCATCATGTCAGCTGGGCAACGATGACATGTGCTGGTTCTTGTAGCATTTAAGAGTTACAGAGATGTGAACGCGTCCAGACGTGTTTTTATTTGAAAGAATAGGTGCTTGAATTTGTTCTTCGCCCACGTTTGGCACCTCGACACCCCTGAGCGGGTTGAGTAAAATCCTTACTTCCATTACATCAACAGTGGGAAACACTTCATGCCAGTTAATCAGTCTGAGCTCGGCTCTCTCCAACTCTGCTCTCACAGCTTTCCTGGAATGTTCAAGTTGGCAATTATTTTGCAGTTCAGCAATAAAAACAGCCAGGCAGTTAGACCGTACCGAGTAAGCTGTTGTAGAAATCCCTTTACATGCACTTATCCTGCACCTTTACTCCATTAAGACTGCTTAAATTCCATAATTACACGCTATATCGCTGGATCTCGGTCACACTTTGTAAGACATCACAGCGCAGACACCAAACTGCTCCTCGGTGGGTGAATTTTTCCAGAAGTAAAGACCAGGGCTTCCACATGTGCTCTGCATGTCACAGCTGGTTTAGCTCAACTCTGTGTGTCCTGTCACTTCACTCAGCGCTCAGTTAGCTGTGGGGTCAGGCTGGGACTGTCTTCCCTTTTAATGAACCAGCAGATAATGGCCTATAGGGGCCCAGGAGAGACATGACACAAATTGCAATGTCCTTTGACTGGGATTAGTGGTAATTACTGTTAGCCTTGGCAGATCAATGGGGTAGCAGCACAACACGTAGAGGCCACCCCGTGTCACACGCTAGCTTGATAACAGCAGTCATAAATGCACAAACAAAGGAAACGGGATCTGACGGGCACGGTCTCACACCCCTCCGCTTCTCTTCACGGTGCTTGTATTTGTTGCTCCCAGACAATGATGACAGTTCGTAGCTGTGCTGAGTTGAGTTCACGCTCTGACTTTGTTGTACTAAACACCATCCACCTCGTGTAACAGTCACACACCCGAGTTTAAGCTATTCAAACAGATCTGGGATGGCTGTGGCATATGGATATGCAAAGTGAAGGTGACAGTGCATCTAAAACTACATTTATTCTAGTGACTGTAAGGGGACGGCTCCTCTGGGTGTAAAATTCAGTCTGACTCTATCGATGTCTATAAAGGAATGACCCTGCTACTCAGTGGATCTGTGATCTCAGTAAAAACTTTCCTGATGGGTTTATGGGCTCAGTTGCTAGTTTTTGCATTTATTTAAATACAAAATTATACGTATTTTGTTCATTACGGTTCCATTACAGTCAGAGAGAACAATGAAGCAGGGGGTGATTAAGGGTTTGGTTACCATATGATTGACAAGTCAGTGTGCTCCTTGGTTTCTAAGTCAAATTTACCCCTTGATTTTTTTTTTCATGTTAAAAAAAGCGAACAATCGGTCGGCAAGGTGTGCATCCTATATATAAGCCTACAATCAGATTAAGGCCATGTCCACACTAATACGTTTTCGTTTGAAAACGTATCTTTTTCTCTCCATTTTGGTCTTCCGTCCACACTCGGACGACGTTTTCGGTCAAGGAAAACAGAGCTGAGATAGTTGGACTGGTGTACAGTGTACAGCTTGTTTGCTTTCAATTTTGACAGCCCTATTAAAGATGAATATCAGGTTGTACATGCTCTAGATAGCTCGTCGCTTTTGAAACTTTGTACTCTTGCAGCAACAACTCCACCTCATTGTCAGTCCATTTAAAAAATATGGACTGACATTTTGCAGCAACGTTTCAAAGAGCTAGAAAGTAAATAAACGGCAGATGGAAATGACGCAGGTCGAATCGTGTTACGTTTCATGCATGCACAGTACAGGAACGTAAGCGTTTTCAGTGTGGATGAAAACTATTGAAAACAATAGTGTGGACGTGGAGTGCTTTTGGACGAAAACACAGTTTTCAAATTTATCCAGATTAGTGTAGACCAGGGGTCGGCAACCCTAAGCACGCGTGCCAACCGAATGGTTAACTGATGGCACGACCATAGCTGGACTGGCCATCGGGCATACCGGGCATTTGCTCGGTGGCCTGGTAACCGATGAGTGCTGGTCGGTGTGTAAAAAAAACTCAGTTGTTTGGTGGTGGCATTATGGAGCTTCCACAGATTCAGTAACATTAGCAAGTGGTGGAGGCCAGCAGGTGGATGAGGGAAAGGGGAGGCAGGAGGAGGAGAGACCCGAGGCGGCCGCCGGTCCGAGTGTCAGGTGAACTGAACTTCAGGTAAGAAGTTATGACCTGCAGTCTATCTGGGTCAGATATAAACCGAGTTTAGGTGGAGTTTATTTTCGTTGTGCTGACTTTTTACAGTCTGTTACAATAACTCGTACTGCGTGCTAGCTAGCATGACGGAGTTTCTATACAGCTGGGTGGGTGCTATGATGTTACTGAACTTTATTTAATTCATAAGGTTAGTTAGTAGTAATCGTCTCGCATTCAGAGAAAATATTACGCGTTTCGTATTGAGCTGAAAAGTACGTACTTCAGGGGGGATGGAAAAAGACACAAAGGTGGATTTATTCTGTCGTTACGCTGCACAGCTGCCTCTTCTTCTCACATTCTCTCCCCTCCCTCTCCTGTTGCTACTTCAATCATGAAACTGATCAATGATCAGCTGATCTGCTTTTCTCTCTTGTTTGTTTATCGCCCACTTTGCGCCAGAAAGAGGAAACCGCCGGATGTCGCGCTAAACAACAGCAGCACGTTTAAGCTTGATCAGCTGTTGTTAGAATTTATTTAATATTAATTTCTAGTATCAGCTCATGTTTGCTGGAGCCACAGCTGTAAAAGCTGCTGGTCATGATATCAGTTTGTATATCTGGTGAGAGGGAAACATGAAGATGAAACCAGGAGATGTCCTTACTGAATCATCAGAGCTGAACAGGTGATGGAGAAACAGGTTTACCTTTTAGGTGACATGAATGAGTTGAAGGGAAGTTATGAACTGTTTCTGAGAGACAAATAACACCAGGATCCTTTTTTTATGTAGCTGACGGCTCCAGCAACACTGGAGTGGCTAGTTTGACATAGTGGACAAACCAAATTCAAGGTTTATTAAAGTGGACTTATTCTGCTATGAATACTACTATATTATTCATAGACTCTACTATAGCAGCTTTGCATAAGTCACAATTTAAAATAATCCTTATTTATCTGATTCTGGGTCTTAATACAGCCCTTTATTTACTCCTTTATGAAACTGTTTTAGCTCCTTCACCTTTTCAGGACTTGGCTGTCCCTCAGAAACTGCAGGGAGATGGAGCCTCTACTCACAGCCAAAGATGAGTTTCTCCAATAATGATTAGGCAAATCCACTCTGTATAACATGATACATAGCTAAAGATTAACAAAAGAAACTGCATGAGCTTTTGGATCACAGGGTTTACTGTACAAACACTGTCTAAAGTTTCAAATAATGAGGATCACCTTTGCAAGGGTGCAGCTTTAGGTTCAATACTTCTGGTGATCAATGGCCAGAGCTATAAATTAATGTTTAAGCTGAAGTATCATGTAAGCTCTAAACATCTGGTCACCTTAATGAGAAGGTGCACACAGGTGTGAAATCATGTAATACCTAATGGTTTTTTTGCCTGCAGCCCCCGGCAAGAGCACATCCCTGTTGACTAATGTGAATTTCGTGCCCTGACATCTCAATGAGTGCCATCATACGAGTCAAATGAATGCCATTCCCGTCCTCTTTAATCTCTATTTCTGCCTGCTCCCTCACCAGGCTGCCTGGTCTGCAGATGATGTCACCCTGAGTCGGCGTTGTCGGAGAGCCGAGTGTCGCTCCTCTTACCTCTGCAGTGTGGGGACAAACCCCTGATTAATGGCTCTGGCTCTGCTCTCATGGGTTTTTAATTAAAGCAGCCAGACAGATCCATGGACATACAGGCGCAAACATGAATTTAAACCACACTGACACAGACAATGTGAAGAAGACTGGGATTTAATTGAAAGACTGTAATTTAAGGAGGGGATACAAATAGAGTGCTCCTTTATGGTGTGACAACACTCACCTCTGACCTCCCTCTGTGTGAGAACGCTGGTGGTTAGTCCATTACAGCAGCGTAAATCTACATGTGGAGAGGGAGGCGTGATTAGAGCACATACTTTGAGGCCATGCAGACGAGTGAGACTTGTAGAAAAATGAAAAAGTCAAATAGAAATAGTCAATATACTGCCAGAGGATAAATGACCCTGACCTGTATTGTGAGGGGACCTGGTTCTACTATTCACTGATTATTTCCAATGACTTCTAATAGCTGTCTTAATTCAGTTTTAAATGAATGAAATACAAGTACATCCTGCTGAATCTCTTAAAGGATTTTAACAAAAAACAAAGAGAAAAAGGAAGCTAATGTGAAGGTGACAGAAGTCAAGTATCAAAAGTTCTTTTAACATTCACTTGATGTTATCTCTAGGAATGAGTCAGTCCCTATAGACTCACAGGTTAAAATGTCTGATTTATGGCAAAAAATAACCATGCTTTCAGCTTGATACTGTCTCCATAGCTCATTTCACCTTCATGACAACTTATAACTCAGATATTTATCTTTTGCAGGCTTACATTTTGGGGACAGCACAGGTGATTGTAGCTGCTAGCTGTCTGCTAGGTTTCACCTCAGCTAATTTAAGTCATTGAACTGGACCTCAGGATGGTAATTGTGCTGATTGAGTCTTTTGGAGCAATGTAATTTTCTGACCAATAATATGGCTGCTGTGGATTATGCGTGAATTATATGTGAATTATACTAGCAGACCAATCAAGAAGTCTCAGCTCCAGTTTTAGACAAATTATGGTTTTTATATTTGGGTGTCACAAAGTACTAATTATCAGATGTCTGTGTCTGTGTGATGCTCCAGTACAGTCTGTGGATACAGCTTGATAACCAAGCTAACTAGCATTAGCTGATAACTTAGAACTCAGCTCTCTCATCCAAATATGGTCACTTCTCACTCAAAAAAGCCAATATGGCTCCTTCCAACAGTTATTCTCAAGGCTTTGATATATGGAATCCAAAACTAATAGGTAAGGTCACAGTTTCCATCTTTTATATGGTCTATGGTGAAAACAACACTTTAGCAATGCACTTTTCACATTCAAAGTCATATAACTTCTATATATGTTCAGGAAAGGTTGTATTTTCTTGATAGCAGTTTTAAGAGGATCTAGTCTGGCGGTTTCCAGTTGTTAATTTTTATTCTTGGATTTTTACTAAAGCAGCTTTGCATGATTCACAGTTGAAAATAATCCTTTATCTTATACTCGGCCTTCGCTCCATCTTCTGCTTGAAACCAGTTGCTTTAGCTCCTCACAAACATAAAGTTTGTTAGTCATGGCTGAAACCAAACTTTAGCCATGTTTAACATGAAGATCCACCATCATAACAGGAGACATATGACAGGAAATAAAAGGAAAGCACAGCTGTTAATCATGGCCTTCTTTTCTTAAATATACAGCTGTTACAATCAATGCACTAGGCAACAATAAACTTTTTGTGATGAGTGAAATACACATTGTCATGATTTTAAAAGCTGAGCTCAAACTTTAAGGAGAAAAGGGTATGCACTACAGAAGCACAAAAAAAAAAAAAGACAAGTACACTTTTCAACTAATGGTTGGTCTTGTTCCCTGAAGCTGGTGTAAACATGCTCCAGCCACTGTTTTGAGAATTTTCTCTGGATATATTATTATCTTTGCGCCATGAAGTGTCCTCTTAGTCACACAATCCTGTCTCTCATTTGTTCAAGTTGTCATCTCACATCTGAGCGACCCAGCGTCTGTAAACGATTTTAATGAGAAAAAGTTGTGTGGCATCTTAAAAAGGACAACAAAAATATTGTGATGGTGGACGACGCTGCCGGCGGCACTGGGCTCTCTAACCTGATGAATGCTCCTCTGCCTCATGTAGACCCAGATTAAAGAAGCTGCCACAGACAGGAAGGCCAGCGAGAGCATTTTTGATCTTATTTCATTCGATTTGGGCAGCTGCAGCAGACACACGGCTATGTGCTTTTAAGGGCGCGCACCGGAGGAATACGCACTGCCACCCTTCACAGGCCCGGTCTCAAATGATTCGGATTAAAGGCTTTATTGGTGCAGCTCGGCGGAGGTTTTATTGTGTTTGGTTTAATTGGCATAAAGCGGGTCTCCTCTGAGATGCTTTATTATTTTAAACAGTGTAATGAGGTTTATGTAGCGCCGAGGGAGCAGAAGCCAAGGCAGGTTTTGCATCCATCATAAACAGAGAGAAGCTATAATGGGATCAGGGGCTGCAGGAAAGAACAGGAGGAAATGATAGCGGGGTTATTCCATACAAAACAAGTTCCCACCTGACCCCTTCAGGATCAGCTCATTCTTTGTAACAATAACTTTAGTCTATTTAATTAATCCACACAAAAAAATTACCTTATGTTATGAATATTTGCAGAGTAACAGGCCTCGAAACATACTTTTAATTAACATTGTTTTCTCTTGGAGTACAGGAGACATCTACAATGAAATTTCAAGGGTTAAAGAACACGTTTAAACTCTATTAAGACCTGATCACAGAGGAGAAACTGGTGAAAACAGAATTCAAAAACAACGAATTAATAAGGTTTAAGCACGTGTGCTCAGTGCATACAGGTTCAGCTGCTGGCACCACTGTTTGAGGTCACAAAAGAGATTCATGAAAGAATCAGGAGCCTAAAAAGAGACAGAAGACTTCTAACTAAGACTGCACAGACACTAAAGCCTAAGAATAAACCGAATGTTACCTGTTGTGGGTGTGGGTAGAGTTGTTTGTCCCGCCTATTTGGGGGGTGGGGGGGGGGTGGGGGGGGACTGTGCGACAGTGGTCAAAAAACAAAGCTTGCGTCGCCAGCATGTGGGCGGACACAAAAAAAACAAAAACGGGCAATTGGGTTGTTTGGCAGCACAGCATGTTCCAATATCTCGAGTTAATAGAAAATTTCTCCTTGCTTCCTTGTCACGTTTCCCCGGGCCAGACACAGACCCTCACCAGGTAAATAACAACAACAACAGCAAGCCTGATCCGGGCCTCGCTGCTCCCCGGCGCTGCCCAGAAATATATCAGACAACGTGTTTGCTTCTCAGAGGCGTGGCGTTAGGAGGAGGAAGGCAGCGAGAAAAACAAATGTTGGCTCAGTTTCTTTTTGAAGGAGCTACAAGGCTGCCGGCCAAACACTGGCCATCACCACTGCATTCACTATGATCCCTAAAATCAACAGACATGACGAGCGGCGAGGCTGGCCGAGCACAAATTATGGTGCAGGCCAACAAAGGTTTTTCATCTGCTGTCTGTGCCTCTTTCTTCTGACATCTGTTGGGATGTCACTCCCTCTCTCTTGCTGAGGATACTCAGTGGCATCATCACACAAACTCTGCTGTTCTTAATGAATGCAGACAGATGAGGCTTACAGCGCACTGCTGTCTTTCTTAAGCCAACAGATCAGCTGTTAATGATGCTGATTTCGATTGCTAACAAATAAAAGCATTTATCTTTGTTTCTTTCTCTTATTTTTTCTACAGGGTATATATTCTTTTCTTTTTCTCTGAGTATCTCCCACCGTGACCTTTGGCGGTCTTTTTACAGCAGAGGTAGGAGAAAGCTCGCCCGCAGCCTCACATTATCGGATGAGGCAGCTGACAAATGTGACAGCGTTCACGCGTGAGCTTCGATTAATCTCCCAAACGATGCGCGGCCTAATGGGAAGAGGACTTACGAGGGGAAACCGCCGCTTTCTGCTCTTCCTCCGGGACACGAGCAGAGAGTGATGTCCTGTTGCAATCAGATTACTTGGACTATTTTCTGACACCAGGCACAAGAAAAGACCTCTACTCCTCCTTCACTCCTCCCGATTTATTTCACCGGCCTCTGTTAATTCACACACGGGGACATTCATCTTTTTACTCTCCACTTTTTGCTCAGCAGAATTTAATCGTTTCCATTTTTACAATCAGTTTTCTTGTCCTGTACTCTGATTACAGGCCCACACTCTGCATACGCATCATACTCTAAGATGAGATGGTGGAAGAAGCAGTACTAAAATCTGTAACTTAACTAAACCTTCCTGTACCACAGTTTAAGACTGCTCTGTAAGCTCTCACCAGAAGATCCTTTAGAGTAAAAGAATTCATTCTTTATATTTGCCTTCAACCAGGGCTGAAAATTGAATCCAAAACTGCAGTTTTTGCTCTTGAGGCTCGCTCTAAAGTGAGTCAAATGGTAGCTGTAGCTGCTAGCTGTCTGCTATAACCTCAGCTAATTGGAGTCACTTGTTTGTGCTTTTCAAAGTCTTTTGGAGCATGCCCTGGCCTTCAGAATTTGCATCAAGCAGCAATCATAAAAAGGATCGAAGCGGAATTTTAGAAAGCTGAAGGTCAACTGGAATGTATCAGAAAAAGCTAGAAATTCATATTAGTTTAGCCTGCTGTAGCTTTAGACTGCATATCCCCTGCGGTTTCTTTATGCCCGGCCATTTCAGAACCACTGGTTTCAAACAAATAAACCAGTTGGCGTGTAGAACATGTCCGCTTACTAACATTAGGAAGCATAAAAAGACTCCCTGGACATGCATAGACAGACTGAGTGTTTTCGTTGTTATGAGTTTCAGATAAAGATTTGCTGCTGCAGTCATTTCTGTGCCGACATGTCAAAAACTCTGCCACAGCTGCAGCAGCACGCCATGCAAAACAAACCTGACGGCATAACATTCATCTTCTATTACTTGTTCGCCCCTGCCTGCTGACATGTCTGTTAGGAAAAGAAAAGAACATGTTGTTGTTTATGCAGATGTAAGCAGGAAAACTTAATGACCTCGTCTAACATCGCCAAATATTCCTGCCACTCACACTGATCTCTGACGTGCTCTCTGCTCAGCCCGTGTTGCTACCTCAGCTGCCGTGGGAGTACCTGTGATGTGGAAGGAGAGGGAGAAGGCTCAGCTGACACCTTGTGGGAGTGTGTGTGGGGGTTTAGCTGCCGAGCCATATGGCTTACAGAGGGAAATGCAATAATGGTGCTTCAGCAATACAGACCAACAAAAAGCCTCCAAGTCAGCGACTCTGATGAGGACTTCAATATCTTTTCACCGGCCTCCCTGCACCTGCACGCCTCTCGTTGTCTCATTAAGTCGGGCTGATGCAACCGCACCGAAACAAAACCTTCCCACCGGATCACCTCAGGAAGGAGAAGGCGTGCGAGCCTGGGCCTGATTGATACACAGCACCACCCAGGTGAGTTTTGATCTCCTTTCACGTCCAGGTGTTGTGAAGTGCCGCGGAGCATTTTTAAAGTTTTTGTCCACGAGTTTAACCTCACTGAGGCCAATTTTGGGAAAATGTCAGGGTGGTTGTAGCGATTCAGCAAATTCAGAGAGGCTGAAGGCTGCCAGGGCGCAGAGAGAGTATAACTGTGACATTTGCTGACATGCAGCTAAACCTCTGCAAACCTCCACCACTGCCAGCAACAATTTCTTAACCTACCACCTTGCCTTTATATCCTGAAGCCCAGGCCCTGTTGGGGGGCTGAGAGCATGTCACTTTAATTGAAGGTTGAGTTACCTTTGACCTCTTGACTCTCAGGCTGCTCCTGTTATATCGATTTTGCTTTTTTTTAAATCAAAAACTCTATTTTTCTTGAAATTGTTCAAAGAAGTACAATTCAGCAGGAGCTCTGACACCAAAACACATTATTACATTTATCTATAAACGTATCCATCCACTTGTTTATTGTGCTTGCCTCTTTCAGTGTAGGGTTAGGTTCACAGCCACATTCTGTAGAGTTTTCAATTACTTGCCAAAGCCAAATTTGAATCCTGTACGAGATCAGCTGTAGCACTAAAATGCACGTGAGAGAGTTGATTCAAAGGTGTTTATTGTCACGTGTTACATGAATGCAAATCATGTGAAATGCTCAAGCTGGAAGGGCACATTCCAGGAAATATAAACCAAAAATATATAAACAAGTACAGTACTTACAAATAGGTTACAATAATGCTAATAAGCATATGTAGTATAAAGCAATACAGAGGGAGGTGCAGCTTATATAAAAAGGAAGTGAACTGAGGTCAGATTGCACTTGCATGTCTAACCATGTATTGCTCATGTGTGCAATTATTTCTTCAAGTTTCTTTCAGCTTTTGGAAAAACTCTGTTCTTTGGTCTGCTGTGTGATGTGATCTATTGATTTTATATCTCCTGTCAGGCCCTTTGGATGTCTTGGGTCCTTTATGAATCTCAAATTCTTCCTGAAGCAGTGATTGTTTTGCTAAGCTGTGCACACCAGTATCTCAAAGACCTCACATTCCTTTCTGGTTCAGTTTCTGCCTCATTCACAAACTAAGTGCACCTCCAAACCAGTGATTAAGCTGCGAATACCTGAACCCTCAGTGAACAGACTTCCTGCTATTGGGTTTGTGTACACCAAAAAAAGTAACCGCAAACGTTACAAATAACACATTATGACCTGCTTAGCAATGACCTTTTGACCCACAATAAGGGGCTCCCAGTTTGGACCTCATCCTGCACTTTGCTCATGATGGACAATTATTTTGTAAATCCTCTCATCCTACCACTCTCCATCTGTTCATCGATCCCAGGTTATTTGTCCTGTTCTGTGTCCTATGATTCAAATTTAATAAAAAAATAATAATAAAACCCCACAAAACATTAGAACTGTCATTTCTAGTCCAGGATTTATCAGTCATGTCTTAAGTTTGTCCTCTTGAAGTTTAAATGACAGGCAGGGGGACTGATTTCATGGTCATTTGCAAGCACAAACACAAAAACAGACACACACACACACACACACACACACACACACACACACACACACACACACACACACACACACACACACACACACACACACACACACACACAAAAGTCCAAAATAACTAAGGATAAATGTAATCTTCCCAGCAACCAAGCCAGAAATAAACTGTATTAAAAGTATGCAGAAAAGTCTCAGCGTATTACTTATTTCATCCTCTTCCTCATTATGCAGCAGCTGTTGAACTTTATAATAAAAAGGAGAAACAGTTTAAATATGTTTCAGCTGAGAATCAAACTACTGTAATGATTTCATGGACTTCTGGGCAGAACTGGTGCAATTTAATGTGTTTTGCTCCATGTAACACTGTTTAACTTTGGAGCCAAATTAATTATCCCCGATGACACCGTGTTTAGCTAATTAAATGCAGTGTTGTTTCTCACTTAAGGCCGCTTAGCACTGATCAAAAGCTCATGACATTCAAAAATATACATCTAACATATGAGGCTGGTGTGGATTTTTTGGAGGAGTTCAGAAAACAGGTCTCCAAACTGAATCTGGTGCTGCATGAATATGAAACGATTCTGAAACTGTCCGGGCTGAGCTCACCTGTGCCTTTTTCTCTCTGCACCAAAACTTCAAATAGATTTTGAATTCTGTGCAGACACTCAGGCCACCAGTGACCTCATTTCACAGGCTTCCTGCAGCGTTACAGTACAGGCCACGCAATGCAGCGTATAACCTGGTTTCTCTCTGACTGCGCCTCCATTTCTCTGCCAGCTCTCTCCATTCAGCAGGTGTCTGCTGTCCCGTCCCTGCACGGCACACTGCTGTGTCCTAAAACTGCTCTCGACATGCTCAGATGCCTCCTCTACCCACAGCAGGAACATAAGAAAGGATTTGGGATTCACAGAGCAGCTTCATCGAGAACATTCCGTGTTATTGAGAAGACGGTGCAGATGATGTCCTGGAACATGGCATCTAACCAGATGCTTAGCCTGGATGGCATCACCTTTAGCTCCAGTAACACTGTGAGGAACCTTGGAGTCATTCTTGCCCAGGATGTCTCCTTCAGTGCATACGCTTAACAAATATCAAAGGCTTACTTTTTTCGATTGTACAATATTTCCCAAATTAGAAAAATAAATCTTGTCTCAGAGTGATGCTGAAAAACAAATATGCATTCATTTCCTTTTTATCAGCTCTTCTAAAAGCCTGACAATGAATAAAATGCTACAGTGTAGCACTAACAGGGATGAGAAAGAGATCATATTTCTTCAATATTAGCTTCTATTCTTTGGCTCCCTGTTAAATTCAGTTTTTAAAATCCTTCTCCTCACTTACAAGGTCTTGAAAGATCAGGCTCCATCTGATCTTAAAGACTGCACAGTACCATATTATCCTAACAGAGCACTTGTCTCTCTGACTGCTGGCTTAACTGTGGTTCCTAATGTTTCTAAAAGTAAAATAGGATGCAGAGGCTTCACCTATCAGCCCTTTCTAAGATTAGGCTTCAATCTTTCCTTTTTGATAAAGGTTGCACTTAGAATTGGATCAGGTGACCTTGAACCACCTCTTAGTTATGCTGCTATATGATTGCCAACTTCCCATACCTGAGTCTGGTTCTGTTGGAAGCTTCTTCCTGTTAAAAGGAAGCTCTTCCTCCCTACTGTCTCCAAGTAGTGCTCAGAGCAGATCATCTGATCACTGGGGTTCTCTCTCAAATTATACTGGGTCTGAACCCCAATGTGACTGTTCTTCTCACCTGGTGCTATATAAAGAACAGTAAATTGAATTGAATTGAAACCTGTTTCGTGAGAGCTGATGAATCATTTGGTGGCAGGATTGACGTGGAAAGTTACAGCTGGTGGTACCAGCTGTTGTTTTCTGGTCAAATTGCTTTTGCCACACAGACGTCATCAGTGAAATATGAGGTCAGCGACCTGTGGGGTGACGAGAAAAAAATCATTATATCACCGCTGCGGGACGCTAACTATTTATGACGGCTGGCGATTCATTCCGTCACCATGGCACGTAACCTTTCCCTGTATTATCTTCTCTGAGGCTGCAGAACAAGGTGTCATCCACAAGGAAGAATCCGCTCTGCCAATTCACTGCTCTGCGGTTCTTAACTTCAGCTTTGATCAGCCGGTGGGGCTGCTGATGGGAGCAAAGTCCTGCAACCTGAGCCGCCGCCCCTTGCACGCGCTGGAATATCTGTCATGCGGTGAAATGATTTGTTATGCAAACCATTATTCATATCTGACAACATGCCGAGTGGCTACTTTGGTATTAATGGCCGCTCAAACTGGAAGGCCTTTATTGATGTTGACAGCCACACCTTTTGCAGAGCATACTCATCACACGGGCTTGCTGTGGGATTCGTAAATGAGGAAGAGTGATGGGGATTTAATATGTGTGCACATGTATTCTTGTGCCTGCTATATGTGGATATTTTCATTTATTAGCACACATTCAGGCCATATTCTGTCAGTGGGTTCATCTGTTAACACAACATGTGCAGAGTTTTGTCATAGTTAATGTGTTGGATCGAAACACTTTTTTTACTTGGTTATTTCTTTCTGTTGCATATCTCATTTTGAGAAAACTGGAAAAACATATCTCACCATTCTGCCCTACTTATAGATCAGTGTAGACTGCACAAGATGAAGCTAAAAATAGTCCCTAAGTTGAGCAGAATTGATTCCAGTAGATCAGTCGTCCTTAATTCCAGCCCACATCAGCTAATAACTCAGCTGAGACCCTTCTGTGCACCCAATTAGCTAATTTCATATAAGACGAGCTGTTTAAGATGCTTTAGCCCGAATCTGCAAGCTGCCTTGCAACCCCGCATCACCCCAGCTTCAACATTTCATGCTCTTTATAAATGTCAATCTGTTTCAATGAGTTGTTTCTGTTCTGTGCTTGCTTAAATAGTAATAATAGAAATATAGAAATAATCTGAGCAGCTGTCTCGACTACATTGGACTAGTACAAGAGCAGAAAAGAGCAAAATAGCAAGTGTTTGGCCAAATGAACAAATGATGAAAAAAGCACTTATTAACAGCATTGAACCAGAACACATCAGCTCAATTGGCTCCTCACAATTCAAATCACATATGAGCTTCACCTTAACCCTGAGTTTGGGTGAAGACCCATCAACTGCTCATTGTGTAAGTTTGATTAAATTCTGTATGTCCTGTGACAACAGACACCTTGGCATTGCTTAAGCTCACCGCTCACAAAGACAGACCCTCTGTTGTTTCGACGGGCAGACCCATTATGCATCCCCAAGCTGAATGTTTATCGCCATGTTAGTGTTGTAAAACAGGACTTCATACATGTAAGATGAATGTACCATATAATCCATAATTTAGATGCCATATTGTAACCAATAATTGTAGATTTTGTTTTTACACTATCCTTATTAGGTTTAAAATAGTGTCTATGATTTGTTTTATTTCTTCCATATGCAGACTCCCTCTCTACATTGCAGGTCTATACTGACTATAAAACAAGCCCAAATCACCACACTTTCACCTCCATCCTGATCACTGGCAGTGCTGATATGCTGCATTTGTTTTTTGCTGGTTGTCAAGCATTAACATTGCATTATTGTCAAACATCTCCACTTTGGTGTAAGAACATTGTTCAAGAAGTAATGTGGTTGTTCAAACGCAGCTTTGCAAGGCTAACCTGTGCTGCCATGTCCTTTTCAGAGAGAAGAGGCTTTGTCCTGGCAATCTTTGCAAACATATTAACTGAGGGCTGTAGAGACTCACACATAGCTCTTGGGCTTTTTGCAGTTTGAGGATACACAGTCTGACCTCGGTGTGAATTTGGTGGGATATCCACTCATGGGAAGGTTGTGCCATTGTGTTAGCGCACAGATGAATGGTTCAGAACTGCAAACTGCCAAAACATTTTCTTTTATAGAAGTGCTTAAACCTGCTGCTGATGATCAGTCAATCAAATGTGTGGCTGCTACTTTCGCTGTCAATTCTGTAAAAGCAAAAAGGCTTTCCACAGAAGATCTATGAAAACTTTATATTTCACATGACAGTGAAATTCCATGTGCGCATGTTCTCATTCCAGTAAAGAGATAAAAAAAAACCCTAACTGTACACTGTGAAAGTAATCCCCTGCATGTGATGTTGTCTTCACGAAACAAATTAAATGTGGAGATATAAGCTCGGCCTGGCGGCAGTTTGCTGATGGTGAAATCATGAGCTTAGCATGCTAGTTATGCAAACTAGATGTATTAGACATCCCAGTGGCTGCAGTACTTTGTGATTTCACTTTCTGAAAGGAGAGATACAACTCACCTCTTTCTCTTAATCTTTTTGCTCTCCCTCCAGGACAGAAACATGAGAGGAAAATCATTCTCCTCTTCTTTTTTTCCCCCTATCCAGCCAAGGTCAGTGAAAGCAGTCTGCAGAGCTTTAAACAAATTAATCCTTTACCTCTGGGGGTTCAGGTACCATCTATCTGAGTTGTAATGTGATAAGGGGGACAGGGCGGAGAATGGGGAACCAGCGGGTGCTCCGCTCGACTAACACACACTTATTTCTCCACCTGACACCGTTCCTTTTTGCTATTACACCTCCACAGCCTCCAAGGTGACTATGCTGCAGTTCCAGGAAATAGGGGTGGGGGGGCTGATTCTTCCCGCTTATCAAAATTGCTCCAAAATAAGCAGATCTCCCCACTTCCCTGTGGCTGATATGCACCAGCACAGTGCTGATATACCAATACGCCAGGCTGAATTCCCCTCATGGTGCCACGGATGTGAGGAGAAACATTGGTAATCCTTCACTTACGTGGAAACCATGAGCTGCTGTACTTCTGTGGTGAGGACAGATTACTGCAGCTTCCCGATGGCTGGATAGCACAGGTTTGCTGTGTGCACCAGGTGAAGTGGTGACTCTTCCTCTGCATTGTGTCAGAGCGGGAGAAGTAAGGCAAAGGAAAATGAAAGCTCAGCAAAAGGAAGAGGAGGGTGAATAGGGTGATGTATGGCCCTCTCAATGCCCTTATGACATTTCCATCAACCTATAAAGACTTAATGGAGGATGCATTGTCACATGTGAAATGGAAAGAGAGAAGAGGCAAAGAAAGACACTTGAAAACTGCACGATGGAGGCTAAATGGAAAAAAAAAGGGTCAGGAAGGGAAAGCTGTTAACAGGAGCTGGCGTATTGTCAGGTGAAGTGGAATAGCATGTCATCTGTAAACTGCTGAGAGGACAATACAACACTTCTGCTCCCCTCCCCTCCCTTCAATATCTTTTCCCACTATTCATGGAAGGATAAACAAACTTAAACCAATGGCAGAAACTCAAAATAACTCCTAAGAGTCTGTTCCTTTTTCATGTCCCACGGTTCATGTCTCTGTCTCAGTGTCAAGTCTGCATTTCTGTGTTATGCTTCCTGTTTTACTTTGACAGTCTGTGTCCCATGTCGGTGTGTTCTACTTTGCTTCTTTGGTATCGCTATGTGTAATTTGTCCCAGCTGTGTTTCCCTCCTGTTTCTCACTCCCTCATTATCGCCTGTGTATTTAAGCCCTGTGTTTTCTTCTTTCTGCTTGTTGCTGGTCCATCTGTGTATCATTTGGAAGTTCATCCTCCCTGGCGTTGCTGCTTGTTATCCTCTGCTTCTTCCAGCTTTTCTAGTTTCTTGTTTTCATTTTCGTGTGAAGTTTAGTTTTCCCCATTTAGGTTTTTTCAGTGTAGTCGCTGCTACATTCAGCTCCTGTTTCTATTTAGTTTTTGCCCCTCTATAAATAAAGTTAACTCTCAATAAGTCCTTCACTCGTTCCTGCGTTTACGTCCTCAGTCTTTCCACGACTCGCCGTCTGCCTCGCCAGACATGACATTTCATGTATCTTGCTGCACTCTGCATGATCTTCAAATTTTTGCTCTCGTTGTTGTTGTCGTCGTTTTATTTTCATGTGGAATTATTTGGAAGGTTAATGACTATCAAAAATAAAAGTACATTCTCATGTTGCTGCGGCATTCACGTATACTTTTCAATTCAAAGCTGCATCTTGGCAGTTTGCGAAATAGTGATATCCTGTAATCTTTTGAGTCATGTTTCTTAACATAAATTTCACAATTTCTCTCTGTTCCTTGACACAAATTTCCCAAAATGTTACATCTGTCTTTTTGGATTGATCCATGTCCATGGATGCAACATTAATCTTTTCCACTTTTGAAAACAAAAAAAAGGTTCACATTTGGAAGTTGGAGGTTGGTGTTGGTTTGAAACATTTTGCTGTTGATGTCAGAGACCCAAGTTGAAGTCATACACATCATAGACTTTCACATAACATTTCTATCATTTTAGATAGTTAAGGATAGACATTAAAACTGCTGGATTGAGAAAAATATTACAGTTTTTGTTAAAACACAACCACTTGTTTCCATGGTGATGCCTTTCCTGGACAAAATAAGTTTCTCACATCAAATAATGTCTGTTGAAATGTGTCACTTCTAACTTGCTTTCTTACTGTCAATTTTGTTATGAGACTTGTCTGGTCATTTTTAAGCCTTTAAGTATTGTTCATTAGTTTTAATGGAAGTAATGCATTCTATAAAAGCACATCTTGGCAATGTGACTATATATATATATATATATATATATATATATATATATATATATATATATATATATATGCTAAACAGCCATGTAAATCTTGGAAAAATCAGGGCGCGAGTGCTTGTGAATACAACGAGAGACTTGAAGCAGTTACAAAGGAACAGCGATATAAACCAACACAGACACAAGATAAATGGATCTTACCTGTCTGCAAACAGAACTAATGACAAAGGATATGAAATGGAAGCAATTAAACATATAACTTACAAATTGCATGTGACTGGAAAGAGACACCAAAGAGCCAGTGCCAGATGCAAAACAGCTCAAACATTCAAAAAGAGACTTAGAAAACAACTCCAAGAGATGTAAAGCAACTACAAAGAAAGAAGATTAGAAAAACACACACGACATTGAAGAACCCCCTCAGCCTCTTTCAGAGCCTGTGAAGCCATCACAGAATTAACTGCAGCTTCTATGTATGACGGATCTACATCCACCAGAGTTAGATTACAATTCACACATCCTGCCATCACCGCTCATCAGCTCTATGGAAAACATCAGGTGGCGCAGGCTGCAGGACGTCACCGAGCAGCTGATGGATGTCAGACAGCTTCTGGGACGTCACTCTTCATCAGTCATGTCTGCTGACTCTGCTATAATCCATCTTTCTGCTCCTTTATTTTGTTTATTTATTTCCAAAAGATGAGGCACATGGGAATGAGGTGCTGAGCTCGTGTGGACACCTTGCAGGCCGAGCAGCCGCGGATTTGCGCTGTTTTGAAAATGAAAGCATGGCGAGTTGTGAAAAGTAATGAAATTCACGTCTTTGTGCAGCAGATGGAACGATTCATCTTCCTGCGGTTTGAAGTGACAAAATCCAAACTAATGAGGAAACTAGATCTGCATGTACAAATGGACTCGATGGTTTTTTTTTGTTGTTGTCACATGCTCCTTTGTTTACTAAATCTGAGCTCTGTGTGTGTGTGGGTGTGTGTGTTGTACACGACTGCCTGTACACGTAGACATGTACTGACATGTCTCTGCAAATCAGCCCGTCTTCTGTCCCAGGAAGTGATAATGAGCATGTTGGGAGTGTGAGCGATGGAGATGTCGATGCCGGAGGAGTGACATATTGAACATAAAGAGGTTTGGGATATTCGGAGGCCTCGGAGTCATAAAACAAAACTGCAGAAGCCGTCATTGTCCTCTTCGTAGTCACTGTAGGCAGAAATGGTGGTTGTAGCCTCCGGGGTTTGGAAAACATGTCACCTGGAAAAATGCAATGTCAAAACAATGTCACTTCAGCGCTTCCTGCTAAACTTTCCATCTGCACACACCAGAGAGTCGATGCAAGAGGAGTCAACAGAGCTGAATGACAAGTCCGACAGCAAAGTTTTAGCTTATTTTTTGCACTAATTAATATTCTGCCAAGCAAACACTTTCTCCCCACCTCCTAAAAATGACATTTATATACTCCGACCTCATTGATCCATTGTTCCTTGTGTCTATTTGTTTCACTTTATATGCACCTTTGACACTGTTTGCACTATCTGCGCTTTGCTCCACTGGGCCTCACCGAGTGCAGTCACAATGACTCTAATCTACTCCAAATGATTAAAATTAACATATCGGCAAAGATAAGTCTCAGTTCATTTCTGCCTCTAAGATATCAACTGGTGAATAATCACAAGCTTTATCACTACGGTGAGGAAATTCAAGGCAACTTCAGTGATTTCTAACTCTTATTAGAGTGCTCTGCTCAGTCAATAAGAATAATGAAGGTTGAGTCCAAGAAGAATCAGTCCCTCCTTTTCCTGATTGTTTGTGTACAATCACTTCAGTTTTTATGATTATGTTGTGTTATTAATTAAAAAAAAACAGCTCACATTCCTCACCTGACAGCTGGTTACCAAAGTGCTTTGTGTGCTATTGAGTTTTGAGCTGAAACGTGTCCTCCTACGGCACCTTTACTTCAACTTCAAAGTAAAAGACAAACCAGTGTGTGGAAAAAGCAGTGAGGGGGTCACCGGTAGGGTGCAAGGCCCTGTCCCGATGTGAGCAGCATTTTAAGCCACTCAAACTGAGCTTTTGATAAATCCTTCCTGAAACTCAGCATCTTTATTCAAGCATTCAAGGTGTGTGCCGTATTATTGGTTGTTTTTGTTCCCCCAAGGCTTCTCATTGGCTAACATCTCTTTGTAATTTTGATTAGATTGCTACTCGGGGCTTTGGCATGCTTGACAGCGCCTGACACTATTTTTTACCTTACTAAAACTGCTGCTGGTGTGGGTGGAATTTTATTTTAAAAAGCAGAAAATCAGTTTTGAAAAAAACATCTGTGTACATGTGGACATAGTCTCACAAAGGGGCAGCAAACCCTCAGGCTTCAGGAGACTTGCAAAGCAGCCATGAGGCAAATGAGCCAGTGTGATCAGGTTGCTAAAGGCAACTACAGGAACCTTGTCAATTTTACTACTTGTTGATCTTTTTGACCTAAGGGGGTTTTCTCTTTAGCTTGAGCAGCAATGAACAGTAAAAAAAGAGATTTGAGGAAAAAATAATCTCTGTATTCCGATTTTCCCATTTTTTTTTTTTTAATAAACATTGGAATCCAAGATCATTGATTAATAAATACCTTTTATGAATTGGCAAGTATTAACTATAATGAGAGCGAAAGCTGACTCATGGTCATCTAGGAAATAGAAAGGCATCTAAACACGATGGTCAAAGTTGTTTGGTGCCTGCTACTTTGAAAACATATGTCGCTGCCGTTGGATCCAAGACCCAGGGTTTTTAGTTTTGGGGTTTGAAATCCTTCCTATTTTTTCAGTTTTGGGGTTCTGTTATTTTTGGAATTTTCTTTTCACACTATTATTCTTATTTATGAGTCTTGTGCATTTCTTGATGCTTTGGATTCATTCTGTATGGTTTGTTTTCTAGCTTTGTTGACTTTAGGGTTGTATTTAGTTATCTTTTCTTTGTGTTTCCATTTTCAGGGGCTCCTCATCTATCTCCACGTATTATGTTAAGCAAGTCTTCCTGTCTCCTTTCTTTAGCTACTTCCTGTTGTTACGTTGAAAGGTTTGGTTTTTGCTTCACTCCTTGTTATCTTGTGTAGATACTGTCCTAGCCACCCCTTGTTCTTCGCTGCATTGTCCAAGCTGTGTCTCTTGAGTCCTGCATTCAGAAGACTAAGACACTCAGCATACCGTGACAACACATCCATCTTTCTTTTTCTTCATGTGTTTTTACTTTGCAATAAAAATCCAATAATTAATATTCTCTGCTAAGAGTTTTTCCTTTTTTTGTGTGCCTGTTTTTATTTCCAGTTTTATTTTGAAGGTCGTGTTCTCAAGTCTTTTTTGTACTTTTACTTTCCTCACCCATGGTTGATTGGTTCACTGGTTCCTTAGCTTCTCTCCCTGCTGTCTTTAGTCGGCCTCAGTCTTAATCAGGTTAACATGTCAGCTCCCTCCCAAGTCTTTCCAGTTGTTTTTTAATTTATTTTTTATTAACCAGTCTCATGTTGTTATTTCAGAGAATACTAAAGTTCTTATTTTCCTATTGTTCAACCAGTGTGTCTTTCCCTTTTATAAGTTCAATTGCGCATTGTGCAATTGTCACTGTTTGTTCAATCCCTTCAACGTGGTTAAAAATATATAATTATCATTCATCGTCTACCCTGAGCTGTATGTTGCTTTGCATTTGAAGAAGCCAAACTACAGTAATGACTGCAACTACTCTCACTACTCAGCTACAGGCTGCTTGGAAATGTAAAGGCAACAGAGTCACATGTTGTGCCACCGCTCTCAATTCTCTACTGAACATAACACTCTAATTATTCTTCCCATAAAACTTATTATGCCAAACACTCAGCAGTATATAAACTGCATTTCTAGGAGAGTGGCTTGTTTAATTACCTTGTAAAAGTAGATTACAAAAAAAAGCCTTCACGGTGTAGAAGACAAAACTCAATTAATTCTGCTGATTCCCTCGTCTCATCTTTAATTATCACTGCATCAGCAATGATGGAGGACACATGACAGTCTTACTGTGCAGGTGTGACCTCCGTCCATCTCTTCTTTGTTAATTACCACCACCACACAAAGAGCTATGGCTGCTCCCGTATTCTTGCACTTCATCACCACCTCTTCTTCGCTGGTTTTGGCAGGAACACTGCTGGAAGCCATGAGGAGGGGGAAGAGCCAAAGGGGCGAAGCGGGGCAGACGTGTGTTTCAACACAAATAGCATATGGACATGCTGAATCCACACAAAGAAGGCATAATTACTCCGGAGTGAACTTCCTGCACATCTGTTTAGTTGAGGTAGAGCGATACGAACACTGATGCTGCCTTCTGATTAGATCCCTGCAGGAAACAAGAGATTCTCTCTGGCATGTGGTCTCAAGCTTCATTATATCATTATATTTAGCTGGCATTAAAAAAAAAAACATTTTTAGAAGAATCAGCAGCACAAATGAAACTGCAAATATTGGATGTGCTTTGTTCAAAGAACAGGGTGGAACCGGGCATATTGATGAAACAGATAAAAGGGGATCAGCAGGTCAAAGTGGTCAGGAAGGCGTGTTGGTCACATGTTCATCGCAGTGAAGAAGAGAAACCTGGTGCTTTTCACAATCAAGAACGGTTTACATCCCATCCTCCTTTCTCTAGCTCTGAAAATACATAACACTTCATCATCGACCTGTCAGGCCCTCTCCTGTTTTCCCAAAGCCTTCTTTCACTCTCTGTCAGTGTGAACATTTGTCACAGAGGTTTAAGTCCTTCTGTTTTTGGCTGGTAGTTACCTGTTCATTACTGTGTTGCATTCTGTCTTTTAACCAGGTACCAAGTACCAGACTTTGGTAGAAACTACAGACATGGTCAGAAGTTCATGAATGATTAAAAGTCCAATTGTTCATTTCACTTTTGCTTGCCTAAAAGTCAGGATTGGCGGCAGACCATATGAACTGGACAGGCAACCAACTTTGGCAAATGGGCAATGTGATTGGTTCACATTTAACCTGTTCCTACCCAAAGGGCAATCTGAGCTTTCTGCTCGAAAATGGGACGCCCAAAATGAATGGAGTATTTCTCTGCAACTGCAAACTCTGTGCAAGCAATCTTGGTATCAAAATAAGATTAACAATTGTGAGATTTTATATGAGGTTTAAATATTGCAGCAGATGTTACTGTGTCAAAGTTACTGAGGCTGGAACACAAAAAATAAGTAGATTTGTTTTTCTACAAGATTCTGTCTTAGCACATTTGCTATGCTAGCATTTTTGTGGTCTTCTTTTGCAGCTGGTTCAGTGAATTTTTGTCAGAGCATGGTGAAACTTGGTGTTTTGGAATCTGTGAGAGCCCTGCAAGCTAACCAGCCATTTTTTACCTGGTTACATGAAGTCTGGAGTATTTTTGGCTCGGTTGTATGTGTTTAGCGGACTTTTGCACATTTACATAACTGCTCTTTTAATTAGCACTTGTTTTCACTGTGTTTGGTGGATGTAGAAATGGTTTATATGAGCGTTTAGCTGAGGTACTAAGGTTTCTGTGGATACCACACATGTTGATATTTGCATAAAAGGCTTGACGTCATGGAGGAATACATACCTCTTGAGCCCAATAGGGCTTAAAACCAGAGAATGGAAAGAAGTTAATGATCAGTTAATGCTTGTTAGCTTGGTTAGTAAACTGAATCCACAGACTGTATGCATCTATAATAAGATACTGATACCTGCTAATTAGTGCTCAGTAACATCAAAATAAAATGCTTGAACTTCACCCCCTAAAAGCTGGATCTCAGGCTTCTTTGATGTTCTGTTGCACAGAAGCAATGTTATTGGTCAGATGATTGCATTAAAATTGCTCCAAAAGGCACAGACACAGTCCAGAGGACCAATTCAGTAGCTGTAGCCAGTGTCACCATGCACCTGCCAATCAAAGAGGCCACATTCCTAATAATCACTTCTGAAAAATTTGGAATTTTGCAGTTAAATGTTTGCTTCTTTTTAAGCCTTGGATGTTGCTGATTAGTTAAATGTCTTTGGGTTTCTAACTGACTAACACTGAGTTTGATCTCGTTCTAAACCTTAAACCACTGTTTAACCAATCAAATATAAATGGCTTTGTTTTTATCTACATTGTGATAAACCTGAATGATTGCACATCATGGTCCTTTTATATTAAAGTTTACTGTCAGGTGATGATATTGTGGTGCTCCTTTGACTCATTCAGATACATACATCATGGAGCCCTTTCCCTCGGTTGCTGCCACATCAGAGTACAATCCAACAGCACGGACTGCTTGCACTGAACATTCAGCCTGAGCTGTTTCGACTATTTCAGTCTGTTTTTCTCTAATAAGTAGCTGTTAGCAGCAGTTGCCATGGGAAACCGCGTACACTGAGGTTTTGTCTGCAGAGAGATGAAGGATGAAGCACAGATGTGATTTGGTAGCTGGAGGCCTTGTGAACGTCTGGATCTCCGATTTGGTTTGGAGTATTTTAGTGAAATGAGGAGAAGGAGCAATCAAATACAATCAGCCAAATGTAAAAAATCATAGACGGATGCATGCGTTTGTTTGAAAATCACAAATCTGCTGTTGGACTCACTGTGTGTCGAAACAAATGTGTGCAAAATGTTAAGAGGTTGGGGGTGTGGAGGAGACAGCAGAAAAGTTGCTGATACGATGAAAATGTGACATTTACAAAGCACAATTCTTGCCCTCTGCTTCATTACAGAGTCATATTCAGCATGCATGGCCGGCTGTATGTGATACGAATCCATAATGAAGTGCACGGACGTCAACCCTCCTCTTCCATTTGGATAAACCAGCACGGCTTGAAATAAAATCAGCGCCCGCCGCGCCTTCTGAGCGTGTCCTCGAGAAGGGACGAAAAACCGAAAAGAGACAAAGGAGAAGAAAGAGAGCGAGGACAGAAAAATGAATTCTAATCAGATGAGATTGGAGAACAGAAGTGGTAATCAGCAACAAAGGCAGCGGCCTCAGTGCAAGCAGCATGTTAACACACACACACACACACACACACTGATACAAGCTCACTTATTAACACTGCATACGATCTGCAGATTTTATAGCTGGTCCGCCGAGAGGAAGCGCTGTGCTGGCAAAGATGAAAAAGTGACCAGGGAGGCCAACACATTTCACTCAATTTACCAATCCAGTTGTTTCTAAATGGTTTTCCTCAGAATTTACATACAAACACGGATAATTTTGTTTTTATGTATAAAACCTTACCGTTTTTGAAGGATGACCAGCAAAACTTTACCTTCATACTGTGAATATTTTCCAAGTTTAAGGCCCTTGAGCAGTTAGGAGTGCATTTTAGTTTCATGTCTCTGTTTCAATCATTTCTGAACTCTCATAACTTCATAAGTACAGGAGGTAGACACAGAAAAACTGCAAAGGCCAAAGATACCAGTCTCGTAACAAAAGATGGTCCTGGTCTTGAAATGTTGGTAAAGTTTTTTTTTTTTTTTTTTTTTAAAAAAGCTTTCATATAACCTATTTAGGGCAGGCACTTATCCCACATGGTGGGATGAGTTTACCCAGAATGAAAAACAGTTCAGACATCCAGGGTACCAATGCTTGTTTCATTTATGCCCAAAAAGTACCTTTATGGGATTACCCATTTCAGTCTATGGTTTGAAGGATACTTTCTGATTTTTCAGATGCAATGTATTTCTATACATTGTTTAGTCTACAGAAAATGTTAATAGTCACGATTACAAGGTTGTATTTCTTTACATAACCACTGCAATACGTGAAGAACCATCTGCAGTGCCAGTAAGTTCTCAGACCACAAACATATTAGCGCTCGGTCTTCATTTTGATGTCAGCTTTGTACATTTGAGGTTTTATGACCATCTGACACTGCTTTGAAAACGTCCCCCTGAACAGCTGGAGAATGGTGAGTTCTGGACATCTTTGCTTCTGCTGCATGATCACAACTTGAATAAGTGTGAGAAAATGGATGGATACGTGCTTTCTAGCTTTTCCAACTAACAGGTAACTATGCATCAACAGAAAATACTGGTTAAATCTGATACGGCATTACCAGGTAAAATGATGTGGAAAAACAAGTTTCTACAATTACTACAGATGTGAGTTTTACTTCCCCTGATGGGAATTGATTTTTTGTCTTGATTATTTCAATGTCATGAGTTAGCAATTCAGTGCATTCATGTGAAGCTGTATTGTGGGTAATTTTGGTGCCATGGTTTGAAGAAAAAAAAGCGCAGATAGTTGGGGCAGCTGAAAGAATTTTTAACCTTTTTACAAGTGTATGATGGTTTTAGAATTTCACATGTATTTACCATATGATAGTTTTACTTCAGGATGTTACAGTTTCCCTGTGTGAGAGAATTACGTACAGGAGAAATTCATATTGCAGATCTGAAAACTGTATAAAAAGAAAGCCCAAGTCAACAAAACATAAGATTACATTTGCTTTAATGATGAACAATTTCTCACGAGGCAGCGTTATTTACCCACCCAGACCTAAAATACATGAAGCTGTCCATAGTTTAAAAGCTTTCTTTGTGGCAGCAGCGTAAGGCGGGCAATTCTCTGCTAGATGCATGTAGATATCTCTGAACTGAAGCTCAGGGAGAGACGTCGCCACTATTGGGTATTTAAATAAAGTTGCCAGGACAGAGTATAGATCACAAGTCCCCAAAGTTCTCATCATTGTTTTCCTTCCATGGATAGATGATCCAAATAGTTTTTTGCTCAAAACATGTGAAACAATCAACACTTCTGTCCTGCAGATTGAAAACTGTGGTTTGTATAATAAAAATGAATTTGACGTCTTAATTTGTTTTTATTTTTTTATAATATAGGATATTAAGATGGAAATTTTGCAGTAGTAAACAGTATCCAATGTGACTGGGAGATAAAGTCTGGAAGATTTTAACTGAATTTAAACAGGCTGAACTGGTCTGGGATGATCTCAGGTGTGCAAGCTGATTGGTTAGCTGCTGTTGGACAATGGAGAGTCTGCAGATCAAAAGATATAACTAAGTCCCAGCCAGAGGGGAGGGTGGGGGATACCAGGATCCCATCGTCTGCTCTCACCAGGAGGGAAAGCCTGGCAGCGTCTGGACCATGAGGGTGGGGAGTACACCCCGTTTTTATTAAGCGCTCCTGTAATCGACCCGGCGCGTTGGCTCACATCGACTCTGAAGTTTAGAAATGGTTCAATGATCCACCTCCTTCATTAAGAATGAATCACACGCTTTGTGTTGCAGAGCTGACAGTATTTGTTAGAGATTATTTATTAATGGGTCATGTAGAATTGATCTGTTAATATTTCAAGAGATCCATGTCCTCATCACAAATTTAAATTATGAAATCCATCATAGTCTGATTAATTCATAAAGCTAAATAGATGGAATTGTATTTATAGTAGAAGCTTTTTGGGGGATTAACATGAAAGTTGACAGTATTTAAAAAGTTCAATTGCCAGATCTGATATTAAGTTGGCCAGTTGGGTTTTCTGCCACAAATATTTTAAAAAATACAAAAACTGTAACAGCTTAAATTAGCTTGAGGTTTAGAAGGTCTATGAAATGACTTTCAATGGAAAATTATTATGTTATTATGTTATTATGCATTCTGTTTCTCCTCTGAGTCATTGAATCAATAATGTAGATATACCTTCTTATAAATGCAAATTTGACTTCTAAAGCCTCTGTTTCTGTATTTTATATTATCACTGGGCTCAATAACAGTGTTAATTTAAACAAGTGAGCAAATGAAGAGACAAGAATCATCATCATCACCTGTCAAATCAACTTAACACATCTCACAATAAACCTTTGGCTTGATGAGAGATTTGCTGAAGTACGGCTGCATCCCTGCTGAAATCCAAATCCATTTTTGTTCATTTATATATTTTCCTTTCACATAAAAAATGAATACAGATGAACATTTGATTAAGTCGCATATATGAAAAAGTTAAATTTCACTCCCTTAACTGATCAGTGTCTTCGGGTATTTGCATCAGAGTGTGATGCTAATTCACAGTTCATGAAGAAAAACCTGTTCAAACTGTTTTGAAGCTTAATTATGCAAATTCATCAGTGCAACAACATGATTGGCTAATATGGTCCCCAGCTGAAGGTTTGATTGGAGTGGTGAGTAGGGGACTGAGTCTCGGTGGTAGAGGATTCTCTTGTAGCATGGGAATCAGGGTAATTAAATTCATTTCACGCAGTCAGGAGGGCCGGACTCGAAATCAAGTTTTATTATTTTATGCATATAACCTGAAAAATCATGTCCACATGTCTCCCATTTGTATTACTGTAAATTTTGAAAGGAAATGTTCAGATTGAAGATTAAGAATAATATTAAGTTTAGAAAGAAAAGTTTAGCAAATTTAGACAGATTAAGAGAAATAAATGAAATTTTAACACTGTTTCAAGAATTTTACATTTGAACTTCGTCTGTTTTCCACATTCTGAATGAATGGATCACTGCGGCTCTACGAAAGCACAAAAAGTAACAAAAAGATGGTACATCTTTGTCATCATAACAGCAGGATATTTCCACTCCCGTGTTCTAGTTTTACCCCTGACTGATACCGTAGGCGCATCTCCAAATCATCTTGGGCTACGTCTACACTAATCCGGATAAATTTGAAAATGGCGTTTTCGACTAAAAATGCTCGACGTCCACATTATCGTTTCCAATCATTTTCATCCACACTGAAAACGCTTACGTTCCTGTTCCACACATGCGTGAAACATAAGACAATTTGACCTGCGACATTTCCATCTGCCATTTATTTACTTTCTGGCTCTTTGAAACGTTGCGGCAAAATATCGAGGAAAAGCACCGAGTTTCTTCTTTGAAGGAAATATATCTGGAGCATGTACAAATTAATATTTAACTTTAAAAGGGCTGTTAAAATTGAGAGCAAACAAAACACCTGTTGTACAATGCTGTCCGCCATCTTACTTGAACTGGTCACATGACTACATCATATGACTAAAATGCATCATTGTTTTCAAAAGCCTCTGTTTTCACAATCCACACTCTGACGCAAAAACGGTGTTCTCAAATTTATCCACTTTGTAGAGTGTTTTTAAAAAGCTCCATTTTCCTCGACCAAAAAAGCCGTCTCAGTGTGGACGGAAGGCCAAAACGGAGAGAAAAAGATGTGTTTTCAAATGAAAACATTACAGTTTGGACATGGCCTTGGACGAGTTTGGACCTTGATCTCGAGGTCAAATCAGAGGTAAACTTTTCTGAAATTCTTGTGAACACGATAACTTAAGAAGGAAGTCATTGAGGATTTTTAAACTGATACTATAGGTGTATCTACTGCGAGGCTGAAGGGTAGCACTGATGGCTGCCAGTATTTTAGAATTTGCAAACCCATAAAGTGGGTTAGTTTAGCCCAGTTTTGTCCTCCCGGCCACGTGTTTGACATACTGTCCTACAGATTCCTGTTGAGTATTATTTGAGCAGCATACCTCTCTGTAGGCCTGAATACCAAAAAAAGTTTTAAACTGTGTTTTTTTTAAGATAATCAAATCCTGGGGGCAGATTAGCAGGAAAATTATAATTTTAAAACATGTGAAATTCAATATACACACAGTAAGGGGACTTTGATTGCATTTCACCCTGTGGGCAGAAAAACTCAGCATTTTGTGTCTGCCAGCTGTGGTGATAGGCTTCTGTTTGCTGTCACGTTCACCATGACATCTTTATAATGTGAAGTTTTTGCTTCACCGAAGTGGCCAAAAATCATTTACTGCCACTTTAAACGCCACAACTTTACCTCACATGGATGTTTTTTAGCTCTTCGAACCCATTGTGTAAACTGTGATTTCCTGATTATGAAAGCATGAGTCATGCTCTTCACCCACAGAATACCAACAGTGTGTCACTCACAAACCAAATATCCCCTTCAGGCCTCAACAAAAGCCTTGAGCCTGCTTGCTCACGACTTCCACATTAACCATGCAGAAAAAGAACTCGCACAACTGTTACAAAAGTGATAATATCACTCAAAGTTGTTCTCAGGGGAGAGTAGGAGGCTGTCCCATGAGCTATTAGCAGTTCGATAACCACATGCTGAGAATCCATCTCCAGTGAGCTGGCTTCACACTCTTTGGGTTTCAGGAGGAGGCTTTTAGCTTTATAAAGTGTGTTACGACTCTAGCTCTTCCTGCAATAACAGCGAGGCGCTGCTATGAATTTATACAGCTCTGTGGAGGAACATTTTACCTTTGTCCTCCAAATCTGTTAACGGCCCCGCAAGAATATCAATTAGATCCACAACGCGTGGCTTTTAAAAGCTGACAGAGCTGTTCATAGCATCCGTCACACCTTCACATTCGTGTCTTCCTCCCAATTTTAATTATTTCCTGCTCTTTGTTATTAGCTCAAAACGAGCTGATTTGATCATCTGCCAGATGTTTCTCTGAGCTCAGCAGCAGGAAACTGCTTACACTCCTCATGCAAATTGCCTCACAAATGCCGTGTTGTTCACTGGCTTCATAACTCACTGTGCACAAGCCAATTATTAGTTCCATTATTTTCGTGAACTTGGCTGCAAAAAGTGCTGTCTCCTTTGGGCTTTTGAGAGGAAGAATAAATCCTTCCTGTCCAGTATTTGTTAAAAATGCCTGTATATAGGGCGGGGATGGCCACTGAAGATCATTTCCAAACTGCTCTTAAATGACTGAGCTTTACCTTTGGGACTTTGTGCTGGAACTCATTTTCATGCATCTTTTGAAGGAGTTTCATGCGGAACTTTCTCAATACTTTCATCTATGGCTTTACATGTTCACGTCTTTGGAACAAAAGTGGGAAATCTGAGTAGCCTGGTTTTGTCTTACCCTCTACCGATCAAACCCCAACTATAGATTGGTGGTTGTTAACACGTTAAACTATAGGTCATATATGGTCAGCCCATCTTCTCGCTTCTTGTCTGTCTTGTGAAGTGATTGGCTCAAGCAGCTCTCGATGTTCACTTAATGTTGAGTCCACACAGTCCATAGATCACCGGGTGACTCTCAGAGGTCCTGTTTTCTCTCAGATTAAAACATTTGCTCTGCAGTGAAAGACAGTCCTATTTCAAGCTCTGGTCAAACATGGCACTGACAGGCCTGCTGTCTGCTGGCTTTGTTCAGTCTCTGCGACGACCTCCACCGCGTTGTAAATGTGCTCACATATCGAGGGGGCCGCTCTCTCTGAGCCATTCAAACAACAACAATAGCGTGGGTGTAAATCTCCCTATATGGCCTTCGTCTTCGATAGTGAGACCTGACGGGGCTTATTTAGGTAACTGTTGCTTAGCGGCTCTTGTGACATCGGCCTCCTTCGCCAAACACAGGCGGTACTTCCACGGCACAAATCGGTGTGACCGGCAGACTTTGGATCATCAATTTTCCCCGTCAAACTGGCTTCCTCCCCAAAAAAAAAAGGAGCTGGAAAGCCCATCCACCAGATGGGAGACCTTTTTTTATTTTTCAACAGGTTGCTGTTTGCCTTCGACATGAATCTGTTAGTCTCTTTGCTTCACTGACTGCGTATGTCTTGCATCGGGGCATATATCAAAGCGCACAGGACAAGAGTTTTTTGTGATCCTGCCAGAGCTGTTAAAGAATGTGGAGCAAGTGTGTAGTGATGGCTGAAGAAGAAAAAGGAAAACAAACCAGCCCATCATTCTTTTCACCTATTTGTGTGCCTCTCCATTCTTAAACGACAACACGCCATCAGTGTTATTTAAATGATACGTCTGTTTAAATGGTACATTTGTTTAAATGTATTTCTTTCATGCTGCTGTAAAATATTACTCATTGATTCTGTTTTCAGCTTTCTCGGTCTTTAAATATTCAGCATCTTCGCTGACTAAAAGGGAGCAATTTAGCTCTAAATGTATCCTGAGCTCACTCGGCACCATTTGCTTCACTGCACAGCTTTTACCTTCAGTGACACTTTGAATGCAACAACAACCAAAAGCTGTAGGTCACATAGTTTCAAATACAGAGCGAACCTGGCTGCATATTCATGAGGAGTTTAAATCCGTGTGGTAAAAAGATTATGCACGCTGTAGTTTTTTGTCTTTTTTTGTTCGTTTTCAGGCTTGAACCCACAAAAACTCTTCAGTAGTCATTCTTGTTGGTTTTGTGCAAATTCTGGTACTTTTAACTTAGAAAGGGAGCTTATGTAGGGGAGAGCAGTGTGTCATGATTTATGAGCTAAATCATCTTTAATTTGCAAATTCTGAACACATTTTAATGACCATTAAATCACTGTGATTTTTACTTTCCACAATAATTAGTTAATAAAATAAAACAAACCTTTCAGTTTTTCGTGTATTTTGAAACTTGATTTATTTAAGGGCCTGAATGTAAATGTGCTTGTCTGTAAAGTAGTCTGGGCCAACTTCTGTTGTTTAATGTGCTGTAGGTTATAAATAAAATAGATGTGATAGACAGCAAAAAAGGTTCATGTTTGAGGTTTATTTTTGGCATTTTCACCCCAATTTAATAGGCTAAATACTAAACTTAGATGATAGGAACAGAGTATCAGTCCTTTCACACTAGTGTCCATCCAACACTAATGCCAGCTTTGATAACGATACTCTTGATATTTGGATCAATCTGCCCACCACTAATTGACAGCCTAATTATTTCAACATTATTTATCTGTAGCACATTTTTAAGTGTTTTTAAAAACTTGCATTTTTCCAGACTCAAGTTTCTTATATTATGAAGTCTTGTACCTAATCCTTGGATGGGAATATAACCATCATCTAAGGAATTGTGGAATTCTTCCATAAAGCTTTCCATAAAGGAATCTTAAAGCGTAATTTCTCTCCATTAAAACCTGCGATTTCTAAACTTCCACTTTGTGTTCAAACCTGATCGCCGTCTCGTTTTAAAGGCGTCATTATTGGCTGTGTGAATATGCAGCTCATGTGTAACCAAAGACCAGATGTGAATTAGTCTCACTGACGTAAACAACAGCTGGTTTAGTTTTGTTCGTTTATTATCTGCTTTATTTGAATTTGGTTCGATTTCACTGTGTGATTTCAGCTTGTTATTTCCTTTCTTTCACTCTCCTGTTTGTTCCTCTCCAGGATGATTTTTGCAATCTTCTCCCATTATGATCTGTTGACATTTACAGGCATTGTGTTCTTATTGTTTGTCTGAAGTTAAGCCCGTCTTACCATCATTAATTAGAGCTCGACCTGCTGCGCTCTCTCAGCTAAGCTGCGGCTTATTGCAAACTTTCAACAAGCCTGATGGATTCCTGATGCCAGTTCATTTATCATGCATTTTTCAAAAATCCTTTGTGACATTTGTGGCAATATATTCTGATCTTGAAGTTCACGTATGAACCTCCCCAGTCTGCTTCAGTGATGGGAACATGTGAATGTTTCCATTCACGCGTGGCTGGTGGTGTTTGGTATGTTCCACTGAGTGCTGCTGAACGCTACGACGGATTAAACTTCAACATTTTAACATCCACCAGGTCACTGGCGAACCAGCTAGAGTTTGGGTTGGGTTTTGCCTCAGCCACATGCTAAATACTCAGAAGGTAGAAACCTCACATAAAGCCTCAGAGACTTTGGTGTTAAAGCTTTTGCATTCAGGATCAGTGAAAAACGGCCTCTTGTTCCATCACTCTACACGGCTGTTTTCACTGTTGTTCATGTGAAATTTAGGGTAAAAAAAAGAAAACACTGGTCAGGTGTTCGATTATTCCACCACACACACAACAGTGGACTGTTTTAATTTACTAAATCATAGTATTTCTGATTATCTCTAAATCAGACTAGTTGTGGCTAGCTCTGCATGCAGGAAGCATGCTAAGCAAACACCCATTATTAAACAGTGAGGGTTAAATTAAAGGAAATGATTAATTTCACTTATTGACTGGATTACATGTGAAGCGTACGTCATCATCGCCTCTGGAAGACTTGTTTGTCCTGTTGGCTGAGACCATGGAGCCTGCTGACCTGTTGGAGCTGAATCTGCTGACTCTCTGCTTGAGTTTGATTGATTGGGCTGAAGTGCTTTTTCTTCACTCTGTTAGTGATTACTGAATGCTCTCTATTGGACTCTGGCTTTTCAGATTCTGTTTATTTTATTCACAGCATTTCTCCATCTGGCCTGATCTCCAGCTTAATGTGTGATGTCACTCAGCATTATCATTTTTGGGGATTTTATCAATGTTCTTCCTGCTAAATGCCTCTCAGAATATTTCCCTCTTCTTAAATACTCCTGGTCTCTGCGAGATGCAGGAACTAGTAAGGAGAGCCAGATGAACCACATTTCTTTCAAAGAGGACAAACTGGGATTTTAAATCTTGTAGAAGCTCTTCAAACTCAATAACACATATCAGCGAAGATCTAATTTTATCTGATTTTATTGACCTATTCGTTTATTCCAGATCTCCCCTCTAGTCCCATCTACTCTCGTCTCCCAGAGGGATCAGAGTGAGGAGAAACCAGACTGGTTTACTGCATTACTGAAAAGAAAATGCTTCACTGCTCTCTTGCTCTTGCGTATTCTATGTTCTGAATGTCTGGATTATAAATGTCTGAGTGCTCCTTGATATTTTTTAAAAATACATCTGGCCTGTTATTCATCTAAATGTCAGCAGTCTTTACAGGATTTGGTGAAAATTTGGGTGAAAGCTTCAGATATTGACATTCTTGTTTTATCTGAAACTTAACTTACAAAACCGATTACTAACAAAGGCAGTGCAATTTCCCTTTACATGGTTTTCCTTGTTACTGTCCCAGAAAAAGTGCAGGTGCTCTAGTTTAGATTAAAAAGTAATTTCATGCAGCTATCCAGCCACCAGGACCTTTTCAAGGGCCATTTTATCAGTAGCATACATCTTTACAGACCCACCTCAGCATGCAGTCAGGTTTTAATATCAGTGAGTGACAAACTATTTACGTTAGATTACAATGAAATTTTTCTGGTTGGAAAATTTAACTAGGTCCAGAGTTTTATCTTTATCACTTAATCATCACTTGTTGGTTTATTTTAATTTCTCCATATATATTCCTATAGTGGTTTTTCTGCAAAAGACATCAGTGACCACTGTGTGGTGGCTGCAGTCAAACAACCAACGCTCCCAAAATCATGAAAACAAAGAGTTTCTGAATGAGATTTTAAGCATTTCTGAAAGCAGGCTTACTTTCATGATTAATGGGACTGTGACTGTAATAGAATCCACCTCATTACTGATATAGAACTAATGTGGAAATACTTTTGTAACACATTTAGCAAAATTATAGATAAACATGACCCCTTCCACAAATTTAGACTAAAAGGCTGAAAGAATCCCTGGTTTTCTCCTCAAAGAAAGGGACGCCGGCTGGGCTCAGGCCAGAAAAACGAAATCTGAAGCAGACTGGCAGATTTTTAAACAGTGCTGATATCGTTAAGCCTCCTTAATTAATTACAAAGGCCAAATCAGAGTTCTACCTCTCAAAAACCACTAAAACCTCTTAATGAACCCAAGAAAATTGAGGAAATGATCAAATTTACTTCTGTGCATGCATATAGGTGAAAAATCCACAAGCTGCAGAGCCTACGTTCCCACAGCATTTTACAAATCTTTGTCTCCAGAGTCAGGACAGAATGAGAAAAGACAGCTTTTAAATACATCCCTACTTTTTCCTGGAATAATCTACACAAGGACCTGAAACTGTCAGAACTTGTTACGATGGAGGAGTTAAGGTCTGTTTTAAAGGACCAAGAAAATAGTTCTCTTGATCAATGTGACTGTGTTTGAAGTTGATCTGTTATTGCACATGATTCGGATGTTTGTGTACATTTGCCTGTACTGAACGTCAGTCGCATTTGTTGTAATTACTGCTTCTCTCTTTACCAGGTCTCTCTTAAAAAAGAAATTTTTAAGTTCAATGATACATTTTTATCTTGATAAATAACTAATATAGATGTCTAAACCTGTGGTCACAACCTTAGTACTCAGTCTCTGTGTTTAAACTTAACCTGAAGTTTAACTGAAAGCTTTAACCTAAGCCTAAAAGCTCGTTTTCTGTACCTAACCTATTGCATTTAGTTGAAGCACCCATCTGGGATTTAACCTATGTAATCTGGAGTGGATCTCTTTCATCTCATTTGTACCTTTAATCAGGTGCTCCAGTTTGTTACTCTTTCTAGCCGAGAGTGACTGAATGGCATTCAGTGGTGATAATTCTCACTTTTTAACCTTTCATAGGTTGCTTTGGTGGATGTTCAGAGTTTGTTTAGGGCACAGTACCAACCTAACCCAGTCAGAAAGACAGATCTTTTTTTTTTTTTACACTTGCCTCCTGAGCAAAGTAAAAGTTGTTTGAAAGCTCCAAACAAAATATTCAGAAGGTATTATTCATGTTTTAAAATAAAATTCTGTTTCCAATCAGCAAGACCCTCATCTGCTATTCAGCAGCCCCAGATGAAATGATGCCACTGATGGGATATGAACTGGAAGACGTTCGCTGAGATGCAGTACTCTCGTTTTTCTTTGACTCTCATCCAGAAGTGACTCTATTGTTCTCCCTTTACCCTTATGCTTAATTGGATGCCTTTGATACAGTATGAACAGAGAGAGGGACCCAGTTGGTGTGGATCCTCTAATGCACCCTCCAGTGGCTCTCACATTGATCGCTTTTTCTGTGAAGGCAGCACATGGGCTCAGCTGCCATGAAAGACAACGCAGCACAAGTGCAAAGCTACTCCGATAGGAAACTGTTGTATTATTTCTTTACAGACCAGCCACGGTCGCCCAGCACCTTAGTGACTGAAATGCTCATGCCACGCTAATTGTAAGCCAAACAGATCAGTGAAACGTGTTGAGCAGTTAAACAGGAGCCCTCCTGGAGGGTGTTTACATTCTTCTGATGATTTATGTGCTTATGATATGTTCAACCTGCTGCTGTGACATCTACAATTGTCCGAGATGCCGCTTGGGAGGAAAATGAATTACAAGTCTGAATCCCTGAGTCATCTGCAGCCTGTGAGGTAGCGAGCTGACGGTGTTGTATTTGTTTTTCATCAGCGAATGTTTGGCTTGGCAGCAGCTTTTCACGGGTACAGTGGGGAGTGTGTGCAGGCAGGCAGTGGGGAGAGGGAGGGCATTGTGATTTTGTTGTCTGAGCCAACAGACCCCTGGTTCCTCAGCAGACTGTGATTGGGCTGCAGTTCTTGTCGCTCCTCACTGGGAAAAGGTGCCAAGTGCTTCTCCATTATAACCAGTTCTGCACCCTCTCAAGACACCCTCCCCACCCTCCAAGCCCCAGCGCCATCTCCTCCTCACGCAGTACTCCTGCGAGCAGCAGTGGGGAAACAGCGCAGGCTGAGAGTGTTGTTGACATTTTCTGAAACTGCCTCTGAGCATATCTGGTCAGGAGCTAGCACAGGAAGACTTGGACAGCCTGAAAGGAGCTGAAGATGTGCAGCACACAGGAAAGTCTTGAACTCTTTAATTATTGAAAGGATGCACCAAACATTTTTTGCAATCACGTGAACATTTTTTACAGCTGAGAAAGAGCTGAGACAAGAATCTCACGCCTGTAAGTTAAAGGTGTGCTTTGTGAAAGCCACTGGTGTCACTCAGCTCACCTCATGAGGTGTCCTGTGGCTGCATAGCTGCCCCAAAATCACCAGTTTTGGATGACTTTTGAGAGGCAGTCTAAAGTGAAACAGTGAATTCCAAAACAAATCAGTGAGTAGGAAAATCTGAAAGCAAGTATAGAATGCAAAATAAGCCTTCAACTTTGCTTATATTTATTCTTGTGCAGTGGTGTGTCTGCAGTGCTGTGCCAATAAAAGTGAAACTGAGATGATCTCATAGAGCAATAGACTGATCTTATAATCAGATTGTCAGAGCTACAAAAACGACTTGACAGCATATGTCCACACCAGAAGAATGCTAGCTATTGTACTGGCAATCTTGGGAAGCAATTAGAACCTCTTACACTGTATTTATCTTTATCCTAATGAACATACTGTATTTAGGTGGCATGTCACTATTTAAGTGAAGTGATCATTGTTTTGGCCTGGAAGGACCACCACTGCTAAAAAAAAAAAAAAAAAACAAGAAAAAAAAGAAGCTAACACAGAAATTGCAGTTCCTCCAGTGACCAATAGGGGCTTGCAACGTTGGCTGTATTCAGTGGTTGAGAGGAGGTGGCAGAAACACTCAAAGGACAGTCAAAAACTCATGACTACACTGGCACTGGGGATTCCACAGTGCTTGTCATTTAATAAACACACTCTCTTAACCAACCTTACAAGGCCCGATTGAACAGCTGCTGTCTTATCATACATGAAGCACAGTGTTCCTACAACCCGTAATGTTGCTTTGAGTTAGGGAGGTAAAAGATATAAGGTCAGTCTCAGTCCATACGTCCACATGCAAGCACGTTTCTCCCACAGTCTACAGAGGGCAGCGACGCATACTTGTGACATCACTAACCATTAATTTGGGTTGTCTTAAAGAGACACCACACAATTGTAACTGTTACAGGCTTCAGCAATGAGTCTGTCGTTATAACCTTCCATGGTTAAAAATCCAACTTTACAGCTGAAATAAACATGTTTATAGCAGGCGATAAAAAACAGTTTTGGTCAATATGTCCATAACGACTGTATGGGGGTTGAATTTTTATATAACTCATGCATCTGGAGATGGAGAGGTAACCACTTTGATTTGTGGCCATCATGACACAGGCAGCTGAAGCTGATAGCTCTATAAGATGGCTTCTAATTTGAGTCACTGAAATTGAACTTTCCATGGAATGAAACTAAATAACATTAAATAACACACTCTCAATAAAATAACAAAACCACCAAATTCTATCAATGAGTTGAGATTTCAGGGTTTTTTCATAGAAAAGGGGGATGTAGCCACTGTGCTACCACCATCGTGAAGCCCAAAGTGAAGCTTCTATCGTTGCATTTTGGATGATGCCATGTTCTCTTTGTTACTTTTTTCTATTTCTAGTTCCAAAAAACAAACTTGGCAACATCAGTGTTATGAGATCCTATAGCCCCTCAAATAACAGCCCATACGCCGGTGTTTAACAGTCTGACCCTGCTCTAAGTGGCATGGAGACCTTTCTCTTTAAGGAAAGATTCACATTTGTACCTACAAACTTACAAAATTCTGCTTTTCACATTATACTTGGCACAATGACGACTACGTTTAGTTTGAAACTACAGAGACATCCAACCCGTGAACACACACTCGCACAATCTTACCATCTTGTGGCACTCCATTACTATTCCTGAGCTCTTGCCTTTCCTGTGAATATTGGTTCATGGTAAAATGGAGCAATCCTCTGGAGGTGAAGAAAGCCTGACACGGTGTGATTGCCAAATGACAAACTTTTGATGGCTCAGAGAAAAATGAAATTACCTCACTGACATCTTGAGAGATTACTATTTCCCTCTTCCACACACACACTCACGCAGACCTTCGTTCCCCGCCCGCCCTTTGTGCGCGCCGCATCACACATGGACACAGAGGAAGAGCCACAAGGAAATAAATAGAAAATATTGAAGTAAAATTTGAATCAGAACGCAGACACCCCCGATTCCACCTCTGAGCCCCGCTCAGTGCCAGAGAAATGGATGCCAGGACATTAATTTTCATGATGTCAGGAACCTGGGGGGACGGGGAGAGGAGAGGCAGGCAAGTCATCAGTGGTGGCTGATTACCGGTGTTTGTGTGTTTCTGGCTCACTTCACAGCCTTGCCAAGATATCATCGTATCAGACTCCCCGAGAGGTTGTTTAACTTTCCCACTTTAACCCAGCAAACGGCAGGGGGATGCAAACCAGTTTATACTGGAAGAAACTGACAAGGGTGAAAGAACTGGTTAGAACAAAAAGCAGTGTGTATGACAGAAACTACTTATTCCAGCTGCATATCTTCATTCTTGGACTCTCCTAGGGTAGCTTAGTATGAGTCACAGTTCAAAATAATCCTTCTTTATCGCTGAACACCAGGTAGGTGGGATGTCTTTACCTCAGATGACCATAACCTGTCATTAAAACAGCTCGCAGATCCAAGATTCTTAAAAAAAAGAAGCCAGGTGTTTTTAAAGCCTGTAGATACTCTTGCATCACTATTTGAAAATTCGTACACAATTAATGTGAACGTCAACAACTGAAAAGCAGAATCCATTTAAATAACACAGGAGGTGAGTGCTGATGTTCTGCTTCAGTTTTTCACTTTTCCCTGCTTGTGGTGATTATAGCTGCACTTATTCTGTTCAGCTTCACCATAAACAAATTATTGTTGATGCTGCTAAAAGTGTAAAGCATTATTGTAGTTTACAGGATAATGTTCCCCCGCAGTCATACATTTTGTAAGTAGCCATTTTATAAACTAAGATAAATTCAGTTTGTGCTAAATCATGCCCAGTTATGGTAAAAGTAGATTTAAAAAAATATATTCTGCTGACTCGGTGGGATTTGGGACAATGTCGATGCATGTTTAACTGTTCCTTGCTGCTTTTTGTGTTGAGTATATACCAACTGACTTTTCCCAGGGGAAGGATACACTTAAATTAAATAGAGTTTTTTTGTTTTAGCAGTTCTGATTGACTGATTTGAGCAGTATGTAAGGAGAGGAGCTCTGAGCTGTGAGCTTGACACCACCATGTTGAACCATCGGCTTAGAAGGAGCTACTCATTCCTGGAGGGAGGGTCTATGGTGGTACATGAAAAACTGCATTCTACATCTTCCAGAATGAAAAATACTTTGGCATAAAAGTTCTCGTAATACTTTCCGCACCTCTAATTTCTAATGTGAACTGATAATGCAGCTGCTAGGCGATAAATGATAGGATCCCATCGTTACAGGATCCATATGAGCGTCCCCGCCTTGAAGTTAGCCACTTGTAATCCTCCTAAACAACACTTTCTACATAGACTGGCCTAGACATCTAATGGCTAAAATTATATTTCGACAGTAGCCAACTATCTAACATGCGTATATGAGCCTTATAATTTAGCGAAAATGTGCTTTTATGAAGTTTTCATCTAATTGATTATCAGAATCTGGTCAAACATACAAGGTATCAATGCTGCTTTTGAACAAGTTTTCTATGAAAAATGAGCCTCATAGAACAAAACCACAACATGCAGTTCCCAGCAAGCCTTTGTTCAATTGCTATCACAGTTCATCACAATGCAGCTCGTCACACTCATCATTACAACAAGTTATGATGAGCAATTTAAACCTTGTTTGGTCTTTACGTGCACGTGGCCTTGCAGGATTCAGGGCATCATGTAGTAAAATTATTAATTTGAAAATATTTTTCATGGTCATGCTAGTTGAGCCTGCACAAAGAGAAACACTGTGCAGTGGTCCTTCTCACTGCTGCAGGCAGGTACATGTGTACTGTGAGTGAAAAAGTGAAAAAATATATTCTTTTTTTGGGTTCAGCAGGTGCAGAAATGATTTGACTTCAGGGGCAGGAAATATTTGCATTTCAACCATGCCTGAACACAGACCTCAACTTAATGTATTCAGTGTCCACTGATCTGGGAAAGCAGGTGCTCCAAAGCCAGAATATTGAGCGGTTTCACACCAAAGACTAGTCAAATAGAAAGAGTGCACAGTGCACAGGAGTGATTTCTCTCACCTCCCTCTCGCTCTCTCTGGCCTGTTGAATGACACTGTGACAAAGCAGTTCTGCGTGTTTGTCTGAGGAGGGACGGGGAAGTCGGGGCCGTGACAAGTGCCTACTTGGGTGGGGGAGGATGACAAAGGCAGTGACAGCAACACTGGCGGACTGTGAGACACAATGCATTGTGCAAAAACGAAGCATTATTCCTTCCAGATTTCAGTATTCACCTGCACCTGGGAGTCAGGTGCAAGAATTTAATATGGGCCAGTGATGGTCAGAAAGCCAGCGGGGGAATCTACATCTGATAAGTCAGGATCTAAATCTTGTTCAGGCCAGAGAAATGAATGGATGAGCCATTTTTTCTTAATTGCTCTGCTGATTAAAAAGCTTTTTAACAGGATCATCTGGGGTGGCATTAGCTGTCATTGACAAGACATTATAGCCAAAGTGAAGTGCCTCTGGGCCGGCTTTAATAAATGTTAGCTTGTCTTGGCCACTAAGAGCAATAAAGATTAGAAATTACCCTTCCCCTTCTGTCTCTGCTATCTTTTATACCTCCATACTTCCTGCCTACACCACAACCTGGACTAAAAGCAGCTGCCTTGGTTGTTTCTTCTCAGGATGTCGAAAGTCTTATTGTATCTGACAAATTTGAATATACAGATTTTTAAAAATTAAATGCACAAAGGTAAACTTTCTAATATCCTTTATTCATTACACATAAAGTTAAATACCTGTTTTAATTATTGATGATTATGACTTATAAGTCAAAAAAATGAGACATTATTTCATTTTAAGTTTGTGTAAATTACTATTCAAACTATATAAATACCATGTATCTCCTGGTTTAGCTCAATACACAACCTGACAGTTGTCCACGTGATGATTGTCAATTGCACAAGTTGGGTGAGACACACAAGGTCAGTGTTGGCTTACTGAAGCATTTTAATGAAAATTGACAGCAAGGGAAATGCTTGGTAGGAAAAGATGCATAAGCAACATGGCTAACTGGAACCATGACAGAGTAGCCAAGAAAAATTGGTTTCTCAACTTGGGAGAGCTTCACAAGGAGTGGACTTTGTGTTTGGAGGCAATTGAACCTCTGAAACCCTGACATTTTTAGAAAAGGAGCTAGAATGGACGTGTTCCTAAACCAGAAATAACGCCAGAAGTGCCTCACTTGCGCTATTGAGAAAAAGAGCTGGACTGGCTCAGTGATCAAAAGTTCTCTCTCCATCCATCCATCCATCCATCCATCCATCCATCCACCCACCCAAACTTCCATCATCTTCCATTTGTCTAATTTGGGGTTATGGAAGGGCTGGAGCCTATCCCAATTGCCATAGAGTGAGAGGCAGGGTACACCTTGAATGGGTCACTAGTCTTTTGCAGGCCTAACAGTAGAGACCAGAGATGGGCAGTAACGCGTTACTGTAATCTGATTACTTTTTTCAAGTAACTAGTAAAGTAAGGGATTACTATTGCAAAAACGGTAATTAGATTACCGTTACTTTGCCGTAGGAACGCTGCGTTACCGCGTTACTAAAACCGTGATTTTTTTTGCGAGAATGTCTCATGACAGTGACATAAGTGAGTGCGCTGTTAGTGACAACAGCTGTGTGCAGATCAACAATGGATCACATATCGATTGTGGGAGAGAGTATGAGCATGCAGCGTTTAAAGCGTGGAAGCACTGACCTTACTTTGAGTTTAATTCCATAAAAGGTGAAAAAAACATTAGTGTCCGTTGTGCGTGGGAAAAAAACCCCTAAACAAGCACCGAGTGCGCAACGACGTAATGGGAAATTCACAGAGAAACTCGCGGATTCTTCAACTGACCGCGGCACACCTGCACCAGGGTAAACCTCCGCCTACCCTAGTCCTGCTTTACAGGTGAAAATAGAGCAAAAGGACCGCTAGTCTTTGACTTTATTTATTTTCTGCTGTGTTTTACTTGCATTTTTTTTTAAAGACTGAGTGTAAACACAAAAAATATTTTATTTTATGTGCTGGAATGTGCAGAAAATAGGTTTAAATGTTAAACTAATTTATTCAAGTCAGAGAATGGTGCATATAATTTTATTTTTGCTTCATGCATAAAGTTAAAAGATTAAAACTGATAAAACAAGTTAAAAAAAAAGATACTTTTCCATTTGATTACATTTTGTATGATGGATTATGCAGAAAAAGTAGAATTGGGCTGAAAGATCTATCGCTTTATCACCTATTCAGGTTGTAAATCGTGTTTTTAAAAAGTAACTAAGTAACTAAGTAATTAATTACTTTTGAAAATAAGTAATCAGTAAAGTAACGGGATTACTTTTTTGGGGAAGTAATCAGTAATTAGTTACTGATTACTTTTTTCAAGTAACTTCACCAACACTGGTAGAGACACAAGCTGCCTTCATGCTGCACCACACTGAATCTGCTAAAACGTACCCTTTTGAATTAAAAGAGGAAAAACAATAAAAAAGCTTTCCAACTTTTTACGATGCACCTTTCTCTTGCTTGGTTAGTGGGCACGTGGTACATTGCCAGTCTGATCTCAGTCTTTAATATCTAAAATAATTGATTTATCATACTGTAATAGCACTAGTGGGTCATTCAGAAGATGCTGCTCTGGGTTTTGTGTTAATTTACCATCACACATGCAGGTGTTGTTCCTTTGGTGGTGCCGAGCCAAAAGCATTCGTCAGAGATAAACGCAACGGGCAGCGATTCAACGTTGCCATCACGTCCATGCCCCTGTTTCTTTTTAAGTCTTTCCTAAGCTCTTCTCTTTTCACATCTTTGCAAAGAGCATTCCAATATTTCAGCTTTACATAAAAGGCCCCCGCATAGTTGACGCCTGGACTTTATTCAGACAAAGATCAGGATTGTCTGAGAAAGTCTGGCGCCCATATTCCTCACCTGCACCACAAAGCTGCAGCAGCTCTCAGTACAAAAAGACGGCCCCCCACCCCTGTCAGAAGAGTGATACAGGGGCAATAAAATCAGCAGGAAGCTCTGAGATTCTCTGAACAAACAACAATAAAATAAAGAAAAAAATATTGCCCCGCTTGAAGCTTTCAGGTTGACTTTTTTCTTTTTTTTCTCTTATTTTTCAGCATGTCAAAGTGTTTTTCAGATTGGTTGGAGTCGTGAATACATTGGAGAAGTGATCTGAGCCGAGTTTCCAAGACGAAAACAATCACCTAGTTTGTGCTGTTGCCATGGTGTTTATAGTCCTGCAGAAATCTGCCTTAGTTTGTTTATTCTTCCATAATTACTCTTCTGCTGCATATCCAACCTCCCTGAAAAGATTTCTCCTTCTATTTTTTTTAATAAATAAAGATTAGAGATATATGAGAGTGGCTTATTGAAATGTCAAATATATAACTTAGTTCAGTGCTGGTATATTGTGAGCAATATGGGGTCATAGTGTGTGATTATAACATTATATTACCTATAGTTTTTCATATTTCACTTATAGCCACGTTTCTATAAGAGGAATTTTCCCTAGATACTAGGAACTTTTGGAGGGACTCTTGCATGCAGGATACCAAAGACTAACTTAAATGACTTTAGCCCCTCGGAAAATAAAGAAATAAGGCTAATCTGCAGGCAGTTTATGAACTATGGAAGTGGGCTGGCTACAGTGCTTGGTGCATTTTCTGCTTTATGCTGCTACGGCATCGCTTGTGTCTGAATTAAGCATCACTCTGAAAAATGAAGCTCTCTCTGTTCTCTGTCGAGGGAACCCGTTGATCAGATGATCTCCTGTGAGAAGCACTTGGTGACTTTGGGGAGGAAGAACTCCCTTTTAACAAGAAGAGGGACAGCCATCTGCTTAAACTGGTTGGGGAGTTAATGAAGACTGGGATAAGCAAGGTAAGTAATCTCACTTCCCATCACCCATCTCCTCTTAACAGGAAAACAACTCTAACCAGATTTCAGACATTGCATCTGATGGCCTGTTTGCTTCTTTCAAATCCACAAACATCTTGTTATTTTTTATATTGGCCTCAATTAAACCACACTCCTCTGCCAATCCATTCAAAGCCTCATAAACCCAACTGTAACATGATTAGTGAATGACATCTAATTCGTTCTTACCCTGCGCAGACATCCCACCTCACTCTGCTGAGTCAAACAAGGAGAGTGGCTCCATATTTCCATGCTACTACACAGAGAGTGAGCGGTGTAGAGAGCTAATCTGTCCTGCTTCTGTGGAAAATGATGCGGGGCATAACTCACTTCGATGGCGTCCTGCCTCCCTCAGATTGACTAATGGCTTTTTCCTTGAATGCTGAATCAAAGCAAACAAACTGAGGGTGGAATTGAGCTCAAGCTGGCCCTCTGCCAGCGACACCGTAGCCAACTTCTCTCCATCTCATCCCGCACAGACTCCCGCTCTATTCGCAGGTTGATTTGTTGTTATTGAGGAATATTTCATCCACGATTGTTGACTTGGCAGTACTGAGACAGATAAAGACAAACTCACGTAGAGCTGATGGTGAGATTTTCATCGGCTGAAAACAACCAGACGGGCGAAGAGTGATGAGCAGCAGATGTGAACTAGAACTCTGTTGCCGATGTCAAGTCATGTTCATCCAAAAAGTGTGTAATTATCCTCTCTGCTATCTGCGCACCATTATCATAATTGTATTTGTGTGTCTTCCTGCTGTAATAACTTGGCACAGGTGCAGCAATGATTAACAGGGAGCAGCTTCAGGCGGCTGTGCAGAGGACAGCATTACATGAGCCTGGAGGTTGGGACACTTCAGAACAATTACGAGGTCCTTAAAACTGCACAGAAAGTAATAAATGCTGAAATAAATGTGGCAGGATTATTACAGGCAATCAAAAAGAACAACAGCCAATCACAAAGTCGGGTTCTCGGGTCTTTCTTCTGGGGCACCTAAACTGAAAAGTCTGTCACAAATGGGATGGATGTTGATTTCATCAGGATTTAATTTTAAGTTGAAGTTGAAGTGGTCACTCCAACTATAATAACATATTACTGGATGATTTATTGTTTCTCAGGACCAGAAGATGAAGAGGCAAAAGCCATCAGAGAAGCTGAACCAAATCAAAGATGTGATTTTGTTCTAATGAAGAGCAATCTGTACCAAGATACAACAAACACACTCCAACAGGGTGGTCTTCAATGTTAGAACAAAAGGCCAGAAAGTGAAAAGATCAAAAGTTTTTCTGTTTTGATTGAGGAGCTTTTCATGGAAACCAAATTTAAGCAGTTCTATAAATCAATGTTTTTCTCAGATAATTTAGTGTTCCTCTAAACAAAGCAGGCAGAGGGGAATCTACCAACCATGCCTCATTTAAGTTCAGGGACTCCTGAACTTTGCTGAGGTGAAGCCTAGCAGACAGCTAGCAGCTACAGCTGCCTATGTTGCCATTCAGGCCACGCCCCTAATAATGCCTTAATAAGCCTTAATGCCATTTAAACATGTTAGTGTTAAAAAAAATTCTACCCAGTTTTCTTTGTTTCAGTTTGTGAACATACTTATATCTGCTGTAAAGTCGGACATTTTAACATGCCAATCTAGTGGGACTGTCTCACTGTTGGAAGCAGCCTCTAGTGGACATTAGTTGAACTGCAGCTTTTGACACAGTATGTTCTACATTTAACAGCCTGGGAGGTTTCAGCTTCCCTGTTATTTCCAACCCTAAAAATTAAATCAGTTTCAACTAGACTGACATGCGAGAGTTGTGCTGGCTGCTCAATTTTTTTTTTTTGTTGACGAGTGAAATTAATTCGAAAAAACACTTCTTGCTTGGAACTGCTCATAACAACATCTGTGGATTGTTTGGAGTTACCAGGTCATGATTTCTAAAAAGAGATGTTGCTGTTGAATCCTTTCAAATGTACATTTACATGCATTATATTCAAGAGAAGGCTGGCATCCTCACAATTGATTTCATCAAGTTCTGTGTTCCTCTTGATGTTTCCCACAAACCCGAGTCAGCCCTAATCCTGGTCGAGCACTATACTACCAACCTTAATACTAACACAAACAGAGCCTTTCCACCCAGCGTTTTAATGATGACTGACTGCAGGTGGCAGGTTCTGTTCTCGACTGCTGAACCGCAGGGATGGCAATACATTGGATAGGATTTAGTAACAGATCTAATAGTCATGGGCAGTGAATGCCAGGATAGGAAGGGATTAGGACCCCCCCCCCCCCTTCCTTTATTTTGGTTTGGTCAGAGGAGCTCCTGTACTGGCCTATTTCATGTCATGGATTTATGCATGGGCAGTCCTGATGCTGACCTTGTGCCTCTCTCCTTCTGTGTCATGTGACTTTGGTTTTGTCTCTGAATGTTTGTGCAGTAAATGGGAATCATGGCTCAGTTTTGAATGAAAATAAAGCAAAATGTAATAGCACTGTCTCATGCAGAGAGAGGGAGAAAAAAAGAAGAAGCTTCATTGCTCATGTTGCTTTGCTCCTGAAATTTAACGCTGACCACATGCCAGCCTCGGTTACATAAAGGTTTGAAGGCCTTTGTGTTCTCAGCTGCTGTCCTTTAACATCTATTGTGGCCGTTTGAGCTCTCAGTGTGAATCTTTGGTAATATACTGGCCTTTTTAGATTACACTCTGAGAGATTAAGCTTCCTTTGCTGCAGCAGCTTGCTGAGAGTATTGACCTTCAGCTGAAGTATAAGTGAAATATGCTCTTTACAGCAAATGCCAGTCTTATTGCAGATTTCTGGGCTTTATTCTGTTTCAATTTAAGCTTGCTGTCCATCACCAACTCCTCTTTTCCCCATCGTATCTCACATCCATGTCTTTCATACCCCCCCCACTACTAAAGCAGACAGGTACAACAACAGGTACGAATTAATCCCCCCCACATCTTCCAATACATTTTGTAACATGTTTTACGCCCCGTCTGGCCTTTAGCTTGCTTGCCAAGCCAGGATTACTCCCAAAAGTGGAAAGAAGCAGGAGAAAAGAGGGAGGAGAGGTACAGCCCATCAGGCTCTGCCTACATGCTGAGTGCTGTCTTGGGGGAGAAGCTGCTTCTGTCTGGCCCCGGTGTGCAGGAGATGGGAAGCCCTGCCAGCTTCTCAGGCGCTACTCCTCCACAGGAAGAAGGCCACAGCAGGCCAGCTCACAGCGGTACAGGGCAAACGGGGAGCAGTGTCTCCATGGGGAAGAGGCTACTGCAGAACGAGGAGGGCAAAGTGGCTACTTCAGGTTATTTGCGGGTCATCTCAGGGGAAATACTCAAGCCTTCACAGAAATCACTGTCAGTGTCCTGAAAATGTTTCATTTCAATCCAGACAGTTTACATTTTGATCAAGCAGCTGTTAGAAATTGCAGTTCCAATAAAGTCCACTTGAGGCTGCCTCCAGCAGTCAGTCAGATCCCCAAGACTAATGTTAAAGAACAAACAAAATTTACTTTGGTGTCTAAAGCTGATTTCCCCCTTAACAATAAACTCACCTGTTTGAATTTTATTAAGGTTTATAATTTGCATTATCATGGGTGTGGCCTCTTTGACTGACACATCTATGATAAATGGTAAATGGCCTGTATTTGTATAGCGCTTTACTTAGTCCCTATGGACCCAAAAGCGCTTTACACTGCATTCAGTCATCCACCCATTCACGCACACATTCACACACACATTCACACACTGGTGATGGAAAGCTAAATTGTAGCCACATCTGCCACTTCTATGGCATCACAAGTGGCTTTAGCTGCTAGGCTTTACCTCAGCTAATTAGCTGAACTGGACCTCTGGAACATATTTGTGTTGTTGGCATAATATCAAATATTTCATACAATATAATGTCAGATGCATAGTAACGTATGGCGAGCATTTGCAACTGGAAAACTATATAAACAAGTCCCTGGTGATATTATTCTTGGTAAATTGCATCTGGTTGTCCAAGTTGTTCTTAGTAATAGAGAACACATGGTGGTGCTGGTAAGATCTGTCATGTGATTCTCCTGGGAAAGTCATTTCGACATGCAGACATCCCTCTGAGTGCTGTTATATCCCTTGACTCAGATTGTTGGTATATATAATATGTGTGCTCTCTGGAGGGCATTTCTTCCTCAGCACTGAGAAGATCTCTTTATCTTTTATTAAGATATCACAGTAGGAAGAAATCCCAGAGAAAAAAGTCTGGGAAAGGTCAAGTGCCTGGGAGGGACAGGGGAAAAAAGAGACAATTTTTCATCCATGATTGATGATGATCCACCTGCAAAGCGCCACGGCTCACTGTGTGGAACAGAGGTCACGCATGCATGAGGATGAGTGTGAACAACTCTCCTTCACTCCTTTGGACCATCATAAAGTCACACACACACACCGCACAACATCTCACAAAAAGTACATTTTACAACTCACAATCCAAAAAGAGCAGGCAGTAATCAAGCTGTTGGCAGACACAACCATTAAATACAGATAGTGTGATAAAATGCCAGGACACTTCAGTCAAATCAGACATAAAAAACTTTTTTCAAAAACTACACAGCAAATTCAAAAGCGTTAAATGTTTTGGTGTTAATAGTCTTCTTGCAAAAGTAGAGTTAATTTTACTCTAAGCAGAGTCACATTCTTTTAATGTAACTCTGAGGTGTAAAATGATAGTAGTTAAAATCGAGTGTTAAAAATGAGTGTTTCTCTGTCAAATCTGGAGGTGTTACAATGGAAACATTAACTCTTGACCTCTTAACTCTGAACTCCTAGAGGGGCTATGACACCAATAGAGTAAATTCACAGACTCCGCCCCCAGCACGGCTCCAATCGAAGCTGAAGTGAAGCCGTTTCAGAACATTTTGCTCTACATATTTGAGTTGTTTGCCATGCTTGGTAAGTCATTCTTTCAAAGATTGTTTCAATTATTATTATGAGCTTTTACTTCTGTGGCTCTTTGGAGTTGAGACAAAGCTGTGTGAAAAGCATTAGCCATGTTGCTCGGTGATAGCATAATAATCTGTTTTAGCTAGCTGAAAGGTATTGTTTGCGGGCAAATACCACAGCCATGAAAAAAAGCTTGCATGTGAATTTTCAGTCAAACTTTTGGTCAAATACACCTAAAACAATGTCTAAAATGTGAAATGTTGGTATAATGGTGCTACTTGAAGCCTGAAAACGATCGCCCATAAAAAAACCAAAAAAAAAACCGAGCAAACAGCAGTAGCAGACGTCCTGACTGGATTCTACGGTAGCATTTAGATCCCTCCAGAGTTTTGTGCACACGGTTTAGGTAAAAATTAAAAAGGTTGAGGTTTTACATTTAGTTCAGTATTACCTGTTGCCTGTGTCTTTGTCTTTTGGGAAAATACTTTACACAAGTAATGGCTCAAAGAGGATTCCTTTTTTTTACTGTGCTGCAATTGTTTACTGGATTATTTGTGCCATTAATTAGTGTCAACTAATTTTTATTCAATCTCCGCACAGGATATGCTTGTGAAGATGGAATATGGGGGAGAGCAGAAGTGCGTTGAAGTTCCACAAAGGGATGAATGAAGGACATGCATATTGTATTGAAGAAATAAGTGATGAGAATGCTGTTATTTGCATTTACCATGTCAGACCTTTTGATAAACAAAATTCTAATGAAAGTGAGAACATGTATACTGTTACATCTTTCAGAAAATGTTTTGAAATTGTGGTGCACAGTTCAGAATAAATGTTTTTCAAAAACCATTGCATCTTTTTAGTAAATGTTTATTTCCAAAAGAAATTTCTAGAAGTTCAGAACAGTAAAATTCCTGATTTTTAGAATGAATTAGAAGATAACTCTTACGTAGTTAAACTAAAATACTCTTTGAGAGTTAATATATAAACTCTTAACACCAAGTGTTAAATTATCAACTCCAGACAGATTTGGTGTTTAACACTAAATCAGAGTTAACGTACCAACTCTCCAAAAAGAGTTAAATTAACACTCTCTGGTGTGGACCCATATAGACACTTTAATAGTGTTGAAATCAAATCTGACAGTGTTAATTTGGACATGCTGGATTTGCTGTGTATATTATACAGGATTTTTATGCAGGGTCAGGGCACAACTCTGCTTTTAATGTTTGCAGCAGCAGCAATAGCAGCAAGAATTAGGGTTAATAGAGGTGAAGTCTAAGGTAGATTTATTGTTAGTGAGTGTTCTTGAAAATATTTCCTTTTTTAACACATCAGCAAAAGGAGAAGTAGTTGAACAAGGTACGCAGCGAGGACCACTGAGGCTCACAGAAAAGATTTTAGCCACGGTGAATGACATCGCTGTGTTAGGCAGTCTATTAAAATATTTGTAATTTAGTGACTCTGCTGGTCTTGGCAAAACAGTGACCCCAACATGCTCGTCCCTGTGAATCATTCCTGCCCTTAGTGAAGTCCACGAGCTGTGGGTATTGGCCAAAAGAATCGCAGCGCAGATGCAGGAATAAAAATGGGTTTCACTGAAGATTGTTTGGACCCTTATGAGATAGGGTGAGGAGCTCAGTCATGCAGCAGGAACTTAAAGTAAACTGCTGCTCCTCAACACTGAAAGCAGCTAGCTGAGGTTTCATACTAGGTTTGAACATCTAGATAGGATCCCTCATAGGTAAGGTGTTTCATGGATATTTCTTGGCTGGCTTGGGAATGCCTCGATGTACCACCAGAAGATTGGGAGGAGGTAGCTCAGGAGAACATGATCTCGGCAGTTATACTTAAACTGCTCTCAACACAAACACAAATAAACATCAGAAAACGAATGGATGAAAGGATAATTCCCATTCTCATTTAGACTACTTTCTTTGCCCAACAAACAGATTGCTGTATCCTTTGTGGTGATAAAAATGCTTCCTCCCGAAATTTTGACTCAGTCCCTACATGATGCTGCTTCCTCACAATTTGTTTTTGTGGGAGTCTATCTTCTGCATCCATATCAACGTGCAGACAGAACCCCCCTCCAACTAGTCTTGACAGCATGACAGAATGTAAAAGAAATAATGGCCCATCCCCACTCCCCTTTTGTGCTAATGGTAGCTAGTTCTTACACCGAACTCACATCAACGTTTGTAGACTTTTGGCGTAACCAGATCATTTTATGCAAGCACCACAAGGCAAGTGCAGATTGATCTCTGTGATATCGATAGCTCCAAAACTGGTCGACTCACACTAAAACAGGAAAAGCAGGACATCAGGTAAAAGGAAAAATATGTCTGTTTGATTTCAGTGTGAGCTGTCTCTTTATCCTTTAATATATATTTAACATCAATGAAGTTTACAAGACTGACGATTTATCACTTGTGTCAGACTATTCCGCATTTAGCACAGCTTAGCTCATAGTTAGAGGCAATTAAGACAAACTCAGTACAAACTGGATCAGTCACAGCTTCATATCTCAAACATGCTAAAAAAAAACATTTATTCAGTTTGCATGGAAGATAAAAGAAGCAATTTTATTCCTGCGTGTCACCTCACAGCTGAGATATTCAAAGCTGCAAGTTTGTCACAAAAAATAAAAAACCCTTTGCGCTGATGGATCTAAATTTAACTCCGCCTTATATGAGATTTAATAAGACTGTTAAAGTATTGACATCATAACAAGCCTCCAATTTCAAGCTGCCCGTGACAGATGCTGTGATAAATGCTTCGGTATAAACTGATGCAGAATAAATCTCTTAGAAAACAAGACAGTCATAAACAGCTTGTTGCCTGCTGAGAGCTGATTTGCATTGAGCAGACAGGGGAATTACTGAAGTAACCCTTGAGGATCTGCGCACTTCTCAGCAGCTGAAGGCGTGTTGACCAGCAGTGTTGAGCTCCCTTCCACCTAACCCCGAGACTCGTCCTCAGCCATGTTTGATTATTCCACTGGGGTAAGCCGCTTGGTTGTAAAAGCCTCCACATGTGCACTTCACCTGTACAACCGAGAGTGCTAACAAGCTGAGCTGAGCATCCATATTCATGAGATGCTGTGTGGAGGATGAGTGATGTGCCTGTCACTGGCTCTTAAATGTAGGCTTGATCGTCAATGAACCTGGAGGCACAGACTTTTGAAAGCTTCCCCCTGCGGTCACTGTACAAAGCTATAAATGGCTGCGCTGTGAGTTATCCTATGGATTCATTTACAGAGCTAAACATGGGGGATTAGTGCATCACAAACACTGGCATCCAAGCCTCACTCAGCTGAAAGGCTGAACTAATGTAAGGCCTTTTTCTATCTGCACACATTTTCTTTCCTGGCCTTTTGTGTCCCAGTGGGTAAATGTGGAAGTGATCAAAGTATGGTGTGATCTCTCTGGCAGGAAAGCCTTTCTAACATGTGGTTAATGATGTGTAAAGGTCTATTATAAAAGTAAACCAAAAACTAAAAAAAGAAATGGAAAAGTCTACTAAACCTAAATAATTTGAACCATTTCTTTTTAACCTTTTAGGCTGGAGCCTATCCTAGCTGCCTTAGCACTGAGAGACAGGGTACACTCTGGACAGGTCTGGACAACCATTCATATCAGCGGGCAATTTAGACTTTTTAGTTTTCAATTTCCTGTTATTCTGTTGCCATTAGGCTGATGGTACAGTGGGTCTCATTGAACTGGAATATTAGCAAGCAAATAAGTGTGCCATTACATAGGCACACTTAATAATCACCCTCAGCAACTGTGAAGGGTGTATGATGTTTAGCTAGCAGCTACTAGCTACTAGCAGTAACCCCTGAACATTCTATCCCAGCAGTGATGTAGCTTGACAAATGTACTGTAGGTTAGCGGTGACCTCACAGTCCTCCATGCAACTGAAGGATTGATATTGTCAATGGTGACTTTAACTTTAGAAGGTTGGATACTCACCCAATGGAAATAGCTGTGTCATGTTTGCTCTAAATTCTCTACACCAGTGACCTGAAGGTGATGATGATGATAAAACTTGCCTACACTTTATAAATCTTTTAACTAAGTAGGTTGAAAACTGCAAGCTAATTTACCAACATGATTAGGCCCTTGAGTTTTGATGAATTAGCCGAACTTATAGACTCAACACAGTACTTTTGCAACATAAGATGACTGTGTTTGTGTTGCTTTCAAGCTAGTCTTAGCTAACATATAGCAAAGAAACAGCTGATGACTGTAATTTATCCTTAAAACCAAGTGATCCCTCCATGAATCAAACATCTTGCTGATGACCGTACTTTTCTTCTGGCATTAGTTCAGATCCTTTTTGACCAGCAGAGCTTCAGTAGATGTAACTGGGTTTCTCCTGGCTAGCATTAGCTTACCTGCTAGAATGACCTAATTACCTGATACCCAGCATATCAAGTAATCAGTTAGCCATTTGTTAATGATTAAAGATCTGTGATTAGAATCAAATTTATAAACAATGTTAGTATGCAGTAGTTGGCAAAACACTTGGGAGCTAAGAAATATAATCATTTCCAAACACAACACACTTGCACTCAGATACCCTCTTTATTTTCATTTAAAAGCATCACAATTGGCTAAACAGTGATATAAATGCCCCTACAGATGCTGAAATGAAATGTAGTTTTGATTCCATTTATCAATCCTATTTGCAGAACATATATGGAAACAATATATGCTGGTGACACTGGTCATCATTTTCACACAACAGCTGTCCAGAGGTGAGTCATGCGCAGACCGCACACACGTCACCAACTTTGGCCTAAAAGCATTCCTGTCTGTCACCACAGCAGCAAATGATTTACACAGAGCAATCACACTTCCTTCCTACACACACTGAATAATCTATCAGCCCTCACAACGCAAACGTTTCACCCACTCACACACACACATGCACACACACTTACAGGTGGCCAGGGAACGAAAAGCCACTGATGGCTTTTCCAGTGAGCTCCACATCAACCATTACTGCTGAGTACAGGAGTAAAAGAAAAACAAAAAAGCTATATCATAAAGAATGGGAAATGTAATGGACACTTATTTTGGACCGTGTGACAGGCTGGCGTGCCCCCGCGCCACCCCATCTGAAAGCTAATGGGTTTGTCCATTGTGCCATTTCCTGGTATGGACAAACTCTTATGAGGCTGAGAGTGGGTGCTGTTATCTGACGTTCTGGGCTGGAAGGAGAAGCAGGAAGTGACTTCACCCCCAAAGAGGGTCTGATAACATACTTCCAGTTACATGCATGCCAGTGTGTTGGCCTGGATATTCCCCGCTCATGCACACAAATAGAACTTGCTGTCATTTCAGGGAGGGGAACTTTAATCAGATGATTTTCAGGATAAAGAGGGAATTTTGATTAAACAATGACACCAAAAACCCCCTGAAGAAAACCATTTACCAAACAGCCCCGAACAACAATTAATCCCTGCTATTAATCAGCAATCTTCTCCTCAAAACACTGAGGTCATACCAAGCTCCAGTATTAACTTTGAAGAGCTGCTGCAGAGAATTCCTGTGGAGCCTAGTTTTAACAGAAAACCTCTAAGGTACTCCTTTCCCACAGTGATGTGGAGCAGCTCATGAGTGCTTTCATCTACTCACTACTTATTTGACTTTCTGTGTCCCCTTTTCAGCCTACAAGTGTTGTTAGATCTTTTAAATACTTGCTAATAATGTGAAAAGATCAATAGTATACATGCATTGACACTATTTTTATTTGACTTTTATTTATGTGGGCCTTTACACATTTTCTAGGCAAATAATGAACAGCAGTTTGATGGATTTCCATTATTTTTTTATAGACATTCGTGGTCCCCAGAGGCTTACAGGATAATGACTTTTGAGTTTCCTATTTTTTTCTTAAGTGCAGACATAAATTAGATTTTTTTTTTCCCCTTTTTCATCAGTTGTTTGTGTCTCTTAATAGATGAGATTTGGCACTGATCCATGAATCATAAACCCTGCTGTGATTTAGTTTTCCATTTCATCATCAGAGCAAAAAAAGTCATCTGGTACTTTTAGTGGTAATTAGAAGCAGCAACCTCTAATACAAATATAAAGCCAAAAGATGCAGTTCCTCCAAAGTCCACCAGAGGCTCCAGCTGTGAGTCAGTCCCCTTAGACTCCTATGTTAAAATGTCCAACTTTATAGCAGAAATAAACATGTTTACAACCTCTATCCATCTATTGTCTTCTGTTCATGGTTGCAGGGGGGCTGGAAACTATCTCAGCTGTTATAAGGCTAGAGGTGTGGTGCACCTTGGACAGGTTGAGAATAAAAAAAAAAACCTGTTGTCACAGCTTTTTTAGAGTTAATTAAAGATATATTTTATACATACATAGCAGGTGGATGTATAAGCTGCCAATAAGTGGTTGTGTTAAGGATAGAGGAGTTATAATAGGTTTTTTCAAACAGATAATGAAGTTAGGGGATGCATCAGGGTCCAGTGTAAGATGAAAAATTAATATTTGGGAACCATGCAAAGCTGCTCTAGCAGAAGAGTAAAGATCAGCAGCTGGAAATGAGCAGAATAGGTCCACTTTAAGTGAGAGGAAATAAAGGCTTGTAAAATCAGATATGAGTCTCTCTGTCATATATAGAACAGAAAATACTGTGGTGCTGTGTCCTGAATATCTATAACAATGTAAAAAAAAAAAAAAAAAAAAAAGAAGAAGAAGGAGAAGAGGAAGAGGAAAAAGAAATATTAGGAATATAACACAATTTGTTCCTGGAAGAATAGCTGAAAATTCCCACCAAGCCTTCTTAAACACTGTTGCTTAAAGGTATGTGAATCACCTGTTCAAGCCTCTTCAATGATTTATTTAGTAGTTTTTGATACAATAACACTGATAAAATCGGGAATGAGACGCCAGTTCACCCCAGGAGTTTTCTGTTGCCAGCGTTAGATAAACCGCTTGTGATCCACATGAAAAACCCCCATTAATAAACCCTGAGTTATTCTATGATTCTATCACAGCCAGTGTCAGTCAGTCAGAAAGGAGAGCGAAACAAGCCGAGACTCATAAAAAACCATCTTTTGAAAGCTCTAAAAATTCACCAGGAGCTGCTTCGATTTCTCATTCAAGGTTTCGCTGAATAAAAATAAGTCTTGACCCTTCAATGCACCATATTACACCTTTATGATCACATCTCTTAACTTTTCTGTGCAGTTTCAAAGCCGGGGGCATAAAGAAATCGCTCCGAGGTTGTCGCACAGTTTCTTTGTTGTATTTCGACAAGTGTAGAGAAATGAGGAAATGGACTTAGAGCAAAAAGCTGTTCTCTTACAGGAAAATAAATGCCTGAGAGGATGGATGTTCCTCTCAGACAGCGTCAGATTCGCCTCTGAAAAGTGACGGATCGAATAATGATAATAATAAAAAAAAGATCTTGAGGCTGAGTGGCAGGAATGCAGTTACAGTCTGTCTCCAAGCGGCAGGAATCACACACCGCCACTCTAACCTTTGTCACCATCTCAGGAGTGACTGAGATCTCCATGACGACCAAAATCTGAATAGGGAGAGTTTTATTGGAAGTGACACATTAATAAACCGCAGCCTGTAGAGGGACTTTAATCACACCTCAATTACTTTTCCTTCCTTCCCCCACACCTCAATGTATTTAATCTGTTAGTGCCTTTAATATAATGGGACCTATGGGTCACTGCAGTGGATTGTCACACAGTTAACAGGTGATAATAAGGATACCTGAAAAATCAGGTTTATTTTAATCTGCGTTAATACACATAAATATTCAGGCTCAAAGAAATTCCAAATTCAACATTCATCTCATCCTTCCATCATTTCCACTTATCTAAAGTCAGGTTGTGTGGCAGCAGGTCATGCAGGATTCTCCAAACAGCTTTCAACCTTGCAACATTTTCCAGTTTCTCCTGCAGGATCCTGTCACATTCCCAGGCCAGACTAGATATATAATCTCTCAAGCAGATTCTGGGTCTACCCCAGTGTCTTCTCCCAGCTGTGTGTGCCTGGAAAACCTCCACAGGGAGGCATCCTAAACAGATGCCTGAACCACCTCACCTTTGACATGGAGGAGTAGCGTTCTGGTTGTCTGTGCTCTTCATCCTCTCTCCAATGCTAAGCCGAGACAGCCTAATAAGAAAACTCATTTCATCTGTTTATACTAATGATCTCAGGCTTTACTCGATTATTACCCAGATCGCATGACTATAGGTTGAAACGTAGCTGGATCAGCAAACTGAAAACACCAGCACATGTCACGTCCCATTTTCCTATCAGAGTTTAAAGAAATAATTGACACAGGAGTAAACTCATCCCCCTGAGGTTTTAGATATCTTTGGGGATTACCTCAAACTTAGCCCTGAGCTGTTGCACTAACCATAACCCTATGATTGTTTTTATAAATGCCAGAATGATTTTTTTGTCCCCTAATAGTTAAAAAAAATAATGACATATTCTGGTCAGGTTTCAGGTCATCACTGATCATGACATCAGAGGGTTAAGTATTACTGGACAGGATGGTAATAATTTAGAGAAACAGCAGTGTGAATGAGTAGTAAGTATCAAGAAAAATAAGATCTTACTCTCTCACTAGAAGCCTCTGCTGCCCATGCACCTCTTGACTCCAGCAATTTTAGACATTAAATTAAGTTGACATGAGCTGGGCCCTGAGCTCACTCAGGTATGTTTTAGCCTGGACATTTTAGATTTCACAGGGGCAAAATAACTGCACATCTGACAGTTTTGTTACAACCCATTTATTCATGAAAAGCTTTTATACCTGAGAGTGATCTTCATCTTGTGGCTCAAGATGCACAACAAATTTGGAAGCATCCTGACTTTGAAGTATTGTCTTCATGTCACGAAATCTCAGAGGCTCCTTACAGATTTTCTATTTACTGTCTTTGAAGTGGAGCACGGTGATGCTTACTCCTACCTCTGGAGATGCATTAGTGTCAAAGGGAGTGCAGTAATATTCTCCCTGACTCACTGACACCTCGCTCAGTGCTATCTGACCCCGTCTGAAAAGTTTATGAGAGCGACTCTTGCTCTTGACTTTTACAATTCACAGAGAGAGAGAGAGATGCATCTAATCCTGATTTCCTTTGAAGAGATCTGACCTGAAACAGTCTGTCTCAGCGCTGAATGGCTGAAACTTGCTGTGTGCAGCAGGATGAATTTGTTTAGCTAACCTGAGCTTATGTGTCTGACTCTGAGAAAACTAACAGAAACTTCAGCGCTGACGGCTGAGCCTCCAGTGAACAGCGACATTGTATCTAAACAATACTCGACAAACGCAGCCTGTGGGCATAAAAGCAGGAAGCTGGCATGGTGGGTGAAGGTAAATACAGCCACGCTTCCCCTCCTCGGTGCTCGGCTGCATTGTTCTCAGCTCAGGAGCTGCAGCTCTGAGAAAAAGGGACTGAAGCAGACTTCTGTGGTTAGTTTTCCTGAATTGAATGAGAATAATAGTAATAATAACAGCAGCTCCAGCACAATAGCAGCGTCTATACAGAGAAGGGTTTAACTGAAAATGGAGATCAGTATCCTTTCTCATCTGTGCATTCACTATTCTACACATCAATGGACCCCTGTGAACAATCATTACAGAGTGACTCACCGTATCATAAAGAAACAGCCGTGTACACCGATCAGCCACTGCATTAACCTCTTAACATCCACCAGGTCACCAGCAACATGCATTCATATCTACACACTTGGACTTCTCACCTATTTAACTATCAGGCGAAAAAAGATTCAAAAAGCCTGAACTGAAACTGAAAGCTAACATCATCTAGTTTGTGAAATTATGCTCATTTATCTTGTGGCTGAAATGTTACTCTAAGTGGTTCACGGGGATCGTAGTGGATGTCAAAGGTTAAAAAAAATGTAATTCCAGTTTTATAAACTGAATACCAACCTCCACCCCTACTAATGAACCAGTGAGTTGTAGAGTTTGTCATAAGGACCGATTTTAGCCATAAGCCTGTTGTATTCCCATTCAAATCTTTTACAGGTGTTTCTGCTTCTTCTGTTATGAGATCTCCAGTCGACACAATTCTAACCACTGGACCATCTATTCACCCACCTATTTAGATATATTAAGTATGTGTCCCACGGGGAGGAGGCCCCGGGGCAGACCCAGGACACGTTGGAGAGATTATATCTCTGGGCTAGCCTGGGAACACCTTGGTGTTCCCCTGGACAGGCTGGAGGAGGTGGCTGGGGAGAAGGAGGTCTGGGCTTCTCTGCTTAGGCTGCTGCCCCCCGTGACCTGGCCCTGGATGAGAAGAAGAACATGGATGGGTGGGTGGATTGATCGATGGATCGATATGTGAAGTGAAGTGATCATGACATATTAATTAATAAACTGGAACGGTACGGGATCAGGGGGGTTGTACTGCAATGGGTGAAAAATTATTTAAGTGACAGGAAACAATTTGTGAAGCTGGGTGTCCATTCCTCATCATGCTTGGACATTGCTTGTGGGGTTCCACAGGGCTCTGGATACAATTACTTCAGAAATGTGCAAAATTAAAAAATGGTTTAACAGGAACAAACTATCACTAAATCTAAGTAAAACTAAAATAATCTTATTTGGGAATTCCCTTAGAAATGCACAAGTGCAGATTCATATAGATGGTGTGGAAATTGAAAGAGTACTTGAACATAAGTTCTTGGTGATATAGATGATAATTAACTGAAGTCATATAATCATATACATAAAAATTTCAAGAAGTGTCTCAATCTTGAGTAAAGTAAAACACATTCTGGACCACAAATCACTCCACATTCTGTATTGTTCCCTGATTGCACCGTATTTGAATTACTGTGCAGAGGTTTGGGGCAATACTTACAAATGTTCGCTATCATCAATCTTTATATTACAAAAAAGGGCCATAAGGATAATCCATAAAACTGGTTACAGAGATCATACAAATCCACTATTCTTAAAATCAAAAATTCTAAAATTCACAGATCTGGTTCATTTTCTCACTGCACAAATTATATATAAAGCAATAAATAACCTGCTTCCTGACAATATTCTAAAAATGTTTTCTAAAAGGGAACGGGGATACAATTTGAGGGGGGAATTAAATTTAAAACATCCTCGTATCCGTACAACATTAAAAAGTTTTTGCATCTCTGTGTGTGGAGTGAAGCTGTGAAGTAAAGATATGAAGCAATGTCCGAGCATGGCGCAGTTTAAAAAGCGGTTTAAGGATATGGTTTTTACAGGGTACAGGGAAGAGGTAGAGATTTGATAGGGTGTTCTTGTCTAATATTTTCATGTGTGTGCCGGTGCACGGGTATGTTGGTATGGGTATATATATATTTGTAGATTGTGTATCCTTTGAGGTGTTAATGGGGTTATTGAAAATGTGTATATGTGCGTATGTGTATATACGTATGTATGGATAGATAGAAACATATATGTATATATATATATATATATATATATAAAGAATAATTTAAAAAAAATATACACATGACATAAAATGTAATTGCAAGGCGGTATTTCTGTAGTCTATTGATTACTAGATAGTGGAAAAGGGGTGGGATTAAATAAGCTTATGCTTCTTCCTGCTCCTTTTTGAACATGAAAGTTATTTGGAGTTGTGGTTGCTCGTTTTCCTTTTGTTTTGCTTTGTTCATTTGTCTCTTTTAATTCTATGTTGTTGTATTTTTTTCAACATGTTCAAAATAAAGATTCAATCAATCAATCGATCAATGCAGACATAACACTAGCCCTAATCACTGGCTCCAATATGTAAGTATCTGTTCATGTATCCTGTTCATGATGTGCAAATCCATGTGTAACTTTAAACAAAAAGAATCACACAACCACTGCGGTGGAGGTCCAATTAGATTTTACTTACTGTGTAGATGTAGTACGAGCCATTTGGTACCAGTAGAGCAGGGGTGGGCAACATTTTTTTTTCCTGTAGGGTCATAGATAAAGTAAGAAAAGGCCCAAACACTAAATAATTGACTACACATTTGGTTACAAATTATGATTAAAATATTATGAGTATAAAAAGTCAGTGCTGAATGACATTAAAATGAGCCTTTTATCTTGTCAGTTGTCTGACATGCACCATTGCATAGGAAGGTGATGAGACTCATTGCATTAGAATTAAATCAACAGTTCACACTGCCTCTCACTGATTTTGACCACGTGTGGATCTGAGCTTTGGTGGCTTCCACTTTGACTTGCATATATCATATTGCAGAAATGAAAATGAGAAGATGCATGCATGAATCTAAACTTTTTTATCTTAAATTTGGGGTACTGAAATCTCTAAAATGGTTCTATATTGAGGTTACAACACAATGGTACCAAAAACACATAAATTATATGTTTTTTTTATATATAAAGGCAGCTTTATATTGGTTAAATTTACATCACAGGGTCAAAGGTTGGAGGTCCGAGTTCCCTGAAGGATACACATACTCAGGCCAGGAAATGACTTCATATTGAACTGCATCACATCTGATGGACAATATCATTCTGTCACATCATTAAACTGCTGCAGCACATCAGTGTAACATTAACATCCATGTATTTAAAAATAAATTATTTTCCTCTGCTTTTGATCTCTACCCTGCAGTTGCCCTCTTTTTGCAGACTGCCGTCCACAGAAGAAGCGTACCATCAGCTGTCTCTTGTCTTCGTTGTCATCCTGTCACTGTTTTCTGTTCTCTGCAGCTCAGCCACAGTGAATCACAGCCGCTAAATTTATGACGGTGTCAGTCTTCCAACTCTGCATCTCTGGACTGTGTAATTTAACATGACAAAAGTGCACGCCGGATAAATGCGAGCAGAGAGGCTCGCCGGTGGCATTCAGACAGTGAACACTGAAGTTATTTAAATGTAATGAAAAGGAAAGAAGAAAAGCATTTATCGTCTCTGAAAATGGAGTGTTAAAACTGTACAAAGGGCAAAAGATATGAATGAAATGTCTGCATGAGTTCATGAAGTTGAAAGTGGATCTTTTTGCTCATTTCGAGCTCCATATTGTAACTGTTGGACTTACAACAGAAGCTCTGCATGTCATAAATTAGCTGTAATCGGAAGTTGTGGGTATCACATTGTCTTTGTTTGTGTATTTCTTCACATTTTATTAATAATGTCTATATTCTATGAACAAGCAGATGAAAATAAGCTTGTATGACCAAATAAACCTTTTTTATATTAAGGAACCTAATGTCTATGGCTTCTTGAAAAATAAATGTAAAAAGCTCAAAAAACAAACAAAGCTAGACTCATTCACAACACTTATTTTTGATGTGTTTTTTTCTCCTGATTTCCTTATCATATAAATCCTGTTCAAATGGTGGCTGCCAGCAAAGTTTATTTAAAGGGGGTTCTTCTTTCCCTCTTTCACCATTTACTTCTCATAGGGGTTCTTTGATTTTTTGGGTTCTTACTTTAATATTGCATGGTCTATACCAAACTAAAACACCTTCAGATGACTGTTGTTATGAACTGGTACTATATAATTAAAATTTAAGTGAACAAAGGACTTGGTATCAGCCATCTAAATATTATTTAAAGATATCAGTTGGTACAGGCTCCAGCCCCCCTCTGATCCTCAGTTAAATTGGATGACAAAGTCGATATATGGAGGCATTGGACCACACAAAAAGATCAGTATGTCTGAAAGCTGAGCTGGGTGGTCCATTTCAGGGCAAAGGTGTTTATTTCAAACAGACACACTCAAATGCTGTGAAATGGTGGATAATGGTGCCTTACTTTCACACTTTCACAAACCTGCGCAGTCACCTCATGAAGCAGGTGTGCTTTAAAGTTTGTAACTTTCTAAAAGTTAGAAGAATTTTTGGACATCCATCCAATTCCATTGTCGAAAAGGTGTTTCAGATGCTGTCAGACAGTCTAACGGTCACTTTGTTTGAAGCACACTGAGGTCTTCAATCTTCACTCGGGGGTAGTTTCCATTACCCGTCAGGTGGCCTATTGATTTGTTTCCTTCAGGTCACCAGTTCTATTAATCCACCCTACCCCCTCTTCTATCCTGATTCTGAGAAACAAGATCCTAAACAGCTTGAGCTGCTCTGTCCTCACATCGCCATGAGTTAACAAGCCACAACAAGGTAGATCCTCATTTGATGGCTGGCGCAACACCTTTGAGCAAACCTCACACCGGTAATAAGGTGCTCTTAACTGTCTGCAGCTCGACAGTGAATAGTACTAGCACAATATCCCGAGGGCCAGGACAGTTCTCTGGATGTGTTTGATAAAAGAGACAGGTAGGTGTGTGAGAGGATTTGTTTTTGGCTCCTGTCTAGCACCTCTGCTAATCCCAAGACTCTAATGTTAGCAGAAGCTGCAGGGAAAGAGCGGCTAGGAGCCAAATGCTATTGCTCAGCAAGGCTTTATAAAAACACAAAAATAAAGATATGGCACTTGGGTGTTGTCTGTCTTAGAGTCTGCCGTCAGTCGCGTGGCTGATCTTTAGTGAAATATGTTCATACGGTAACATACAAGATTATCATTCTTACAGTAAATAAAGCTACAGTTAGAGCCTCTGCTCCTCAAAGCTATAACTGAAAGAGAAGAGAATTAAATTCATCATTCATCATACAAATGAGTTTATCCTCTGTCAGACCAATCAACACATCTCTTCCAGTTCCATTTTTAAACCCTCTTTCGTTTTTTAACTCTTTCCTTTTTTTCCTCCTCATTCTGTTTGGTTACTAATCACAAAGAGCGCTGGGATGCTTTGTCTTTTTCTGGTTGCCAAGGGAACCTCATTGTCATCCCGAGTTGTTTGGTTTCCTCTCCAAAGGTCAATGACTTGTCTGATTGAATCACACTTTTCATGCAAATAGTCTTCTCTCGCCAGAGTTTCAGAAAAATTGAGAGGCAGATTTGGAATAAAACACACCCTGTCACATGAAAGTGACATGTATTCAGAGACTAAACTGTTGATGGCCACTGCGAAACACTGACATGATGTTTGATTCAGGGCATTCATCTATTAAGCAGCCCAAGAAAAGTCGTTATTCCTTTATTTTTCTGACTATGGTTTGAACCATACTCTACAAAACACTGGTTCATTCTGCCATATCCAACTGTAGGAAAAGTTCCTACTTCTACTGCTTACTCACTGTTTTATGTAGTAACATAGTGCCATCTCACTGCTTCAGTTATCTGTTCATCTTTCAGGATACCTCCAACTAACATGCCCTCCTTGATAACATGGAGGAATGAAAGCCATATGGGCCAAAGTGACCATATTTAGATGAAAATGTGGATTTCTGTTGCTCTAAAGACATTTTAACTTAGGAATCTATGGGACTGACTCACTGCCAAAGCCTCAAGTAGACATTAGATGACTTCCAAGTTGGGTTCATTTTCAGCCCTGATGTTGGGCCTTGGGAGCACCTTGAACTCTGTAAAGCTAGCCAATGATGCATAAACTAACATTATGCATAAACGTTATGACACTTCTGAGAAGCATAAATGTTGATTGAGTTCCCCCAGTTGGAATGGATCGATCTCAAGTAGAAGAGCAGGGGACTGGATTAAAGCCAGTGGCCTCTAGTAATCTGTAGTAACCAACTAAAAACATAAAAGTTTTCCACTACGACTTATTAGTGGTAAAAACAATCAGTGCACATAGATAGTGATGCTTTTTCGTGTACTCCATAATAGTTGCATGCCAGCTGTGCCGTTCATGTGTGTTGCATGCCTTTGCAAGCAAAGGATTTGAAACATCTGTGTGAGGATGGAGCTTCTGGAGGGACATTCACACACATTCCCCCACCACAAACACCGTGTCCCCTTTGATCTATGACGCCAGCACAGTTTCACCAAAGCCAGGACAAAACAGTGCAAAGTTAGCTCATGCTGCAGAGCAGCAACAGAGCTGCCAGTGGAATAATATTCCTCCACCCATCCTAAAGTGATTCACTGATTCCTCCTGGAAACATCAGTGTGTGTGTGTGTTAAGGGCTTTATTCCAAAATGAGAAACGATCATTAAAAAGAATGGCAGAGAAGGTCTATATTTCACATTATTAATGGGAAGTGGGTAGTTTCTGTGCCAAAGTGGCAAATGACTATAATGGGAGCTTGATTGGGTTTTTTTGATCAATACCGATGATGATTTGATTTCTTGCCCAGGTGCTGAAAACAAAGGACACTATTCTTCTGCAGAAACAAATCTCATTAGTTGCATGAAGTCGTCTGTGACCATTAGAAACAGCAGTCCTGATTCAGCTGAATTATTCATTTGTCAGATGTTTTTGCAAGCAGAGGGTCCAAACTCAACACACAAAAACTGGACTCTCAATTTTCACTACGAATGGGATGGTGATTCTATTTTTTCTCTCTTTTTTTAAGTAGAACTGTTGTCTTCATTTCTGACTCTACAAAGGTAGCTTTGAATGAGTCACAGTTCAACATAATCCTCCTTATGCTAATCTTATCCTTGGCCTCAGTGCCCATCACCTCATCCTTAGTCTAAAACAAGCTGTTTCAGCTGCTCCTACTTTTAATCTGATTCTGGTTGGTTTCTTCTTAAAAACAGAAGGTTTGAAGAGCAGGTGGGTGGGGCTTATGTGAGTTTCTCTGCCCATATTGAGGGTATCCACCTCTTTATTACATAATACAGACCAGTAGTAGCAAAAAAATTGTAAAAAAATTAAAAAAAAAGACTATTTAGAGCGATTTGCAGTCTACGCTTTTACCATGATTGTTTTACCTCATTAACAGGAATAGACTGTCCAGCAGAACCAGGCTAAGGAAGGGGTAGACATCTCTCTGCTGGAGGACGGGAAAGAGAAGACAAACAAGAAGAATGTGATGGCAGTGGCTCACACTCGTAGATTTTAGTTTGTTTCTTATTTCATCAACTGTTTGGCTTGGTTTAGTCACCAAAATACTTGGAAAAAGATCACAATTTAGACTGACAGGAAGTTAAGACTGAAACTCAGTATGACACAGGAGAACTCGTTCTGCATTCTGAGATGCCAGCTTTGACATTTCGGGATGTCTGACAATAACAACACTCATAATCTTTAACAAATATATATTATATATAAACTGCTATACAATAAGTGCTGATGCTGTCAAAACCCAATAAATGCAAAATATAATGCAAAAGTTAAACATATTGATTTTGCAAACTAATGCCACCAGTGTGACCAAACATAGAAGCTGTTGGGTTGTGGTTACTATGCTTTATTAACATGCTCTGATATGCAAGACATACTGAAATGGGCACCGATTATGCTAACAAAAAGAAAACCCTATTGTGTTATTTACTCCTGCTCATGTTATCTTTTTAAGCGTTTAGGAAAGGAAAGGTTAGAGTATGCAACAGCACTTACACAAAGCTCTACAACAACGTGACAGCGACAGTGAAAACATGGCTGTTTCTGCAAGGCTGAAGTAACTGAGGAAAGACAAAAAGCTCATGTTAGATATTTTCCCTCATGTGCTCTTATATCATTGTTTCATAGATGCTAACAAGGACATACCACAGAAAGATATCACTTCATTACCAAGGTTGGATTGTATTTTCCAGGTAATATGTATGAAGTGGAATTAAACGGAGATCCTGTCCTGTTATTTTCTCTTCCTGCCGGAGTGATGAGCCAGTGTAACTCCTCTCTTTATTAAGGCTTTCAGTATTTACAACCAACTAACTAATGTAATGTGAATTATAGTGACCATTATTTAATGGTAACTTTGGTCTTTTTAACTGACCTCATAATCTTTATTTAGAGAGCTTTTTTAAAATCTAAAAAGTCAATTGTTAAGGTTCAAAACACATCAGCAGGTTATAGTAGGAAATGGAAAACAAATTGTCGGGCTGCTGTTGGTATTTCTTTCCTCTCCCATCATAAAGGATGCTCCAGTGTATCCTCTGCTAAAGGACCTAACAAAGGAAACTGAAGCACCTTTCTTATAGGCTTATAGAATCCCAGCAGCTCTTACTTTGGCTGCCACACAGATACTTCAGGATCACTTCAGAAACCTTCTTAAGAAAACTTGGCTGCAGCCCTGGTCTGAAGTAGTCTTTCCTCTAGTCTCCATAAAGCCACAGCTACTGTAGTTTCATGTTTAACCTTAAGGTGAAGTCCCATTAACAACTAATACATGCTGGCTCCAGAATCATTGACTAAACAAGCCTTCTCAAGTTTTTTTTCTTACATAGTCACCATGGCCTTAGTTTCTAAATTTGGGACCTGCAGAAAGTGTGTCACATCAGAAATGATTGCTGCGTGAATGAGATTTGAAGGTTTAAGAAGGCTTTTTGTCTGCTGTGTGGATGTTGATTGACAGCTATGATTGGCGGTTGCTCTCCCTGCTCCTGAACTTCGACTGCGTCGCACTTTTAAAACATCTGTTTAAAAAACTCAGAGTGCAGTTAAAGTAGTCAGTGTTCATTTCAATTTTGTATCAAAGTTTTTGACATTTTTTTATTCTTAAACTTGACTTTGTTTTGTTTAAGTTTTTTTTTTTTTATCAGATTCCCATTGTTAGTAGATGTATTTACATTATAAATCTGTTTCTTCGAAGTCACATTCTTGATACCCACGGTGTTACTGACTACACCATTATATTCAAATGACACAATTGAGATCACTTCTAAAATAGCATGAGTTTTTAAAAAGTGTTTAAGCCAGAAAACAGGTGGACTGTAAATTCAGAGAGGCCAACATTCGCAGATTCTGGATGTAGGAAAGCTCGGTTCAAATACAAGATTTTGAGCCAGGAAACTGAGCTTCGTGTCCCTAATGTCTTATTTTTAATTGTCGTCTTTAGGGTAGATGGTAAATCTATGCAGTCTGTGCATCCAGTGGTTAAAGTGGGCTAGAAAAATCTAGAACAGCATTCCAGCACCTTCAGTTAATGAGCAGTTAAATCTGATATGCATGTTACTGTCAAATTTGTTCATTTATTTGTGTACTGCAGCCTAGTGTTGGTTCTACCTGCTCAGTATTAAGAAAATAATGACAAAAAAATAAAGAAAAATAATTCCTTAACCTGCCTACACCTTCAACATGTTCCTTTTTCCTTCTCATCACTGTGATGCATTTATTCTGCAGATGTAAATAAAGTTGCTGTCATGATACTCAGGATCTAGCCAGCACTACAGAAGAGAAGCACATTTTCAAAAAAAAAAAAAAAAAAAAATCAAGTTGGAGGTAATTTTAAAAGCAGCTGTATGATTGGCTGCCCAGGCAGGAAACAAAAGAAATCATTGCTAGTTCTCATACATGATTACATCCATGTTAATGCACAGTCTATGCACCATATTCACCATTAAAAAAACACACACACACACCAAGAGCAGGCTGTATGGAGCCTGTGAGGCTAAACCCAGGGAAGCAAAGTCTATATAATGTTTTTGCTCCTCTGGCTGCTGTTTGCCAACATTATTGCTTTCAGTGCACAGCAATAACCGAAGGCAACTCAGTCCGCTATTGTTATCAACTCTTCTCATCTATCATCTAAGGAAAATCGACCCTGTGGTAAAAATAAAGAGCAGAAAAAAGCACACACCCCTCAATTCCCAGTAGAAATTGTTACCCTGCATCATCTTACAAATGCACAGAACAAAATAGGATTTAGTTTATGTCATACTCCTCAGATCTCATCATCTCAGCTTTTTCTGATGTTATCGATGATTTTTTGATTAAGTATTTTCTAAAAAGAACAGCAAAGAATGGCTTTTATTCTCCAAATTACGACGCAACCCTCACTGAGACACTCATCTTATGACATGTGGGTATGATTAAATAGTTCAATTGCTGCCGTCTGCTTTTTAGAACTCTGATATTGTCATCCATGACCTTCAACATCAGTCAAAACCACTGGAAATAAAGAGCAATTGAGTTTAGTATTACTCATGAAATGGAATAGATCACCATTACAGACTATTCACATGGTAATTGTAGGTTTTAAAAAAAATGAGTGATGCTGTGGGGCTAGACTAGCTGAAATTGCTGGTGGGGGATCTCATGACTGTTTACTGTGCAATCAGACTCATACTGTTCACAATCAGGCCCATTCTATCAATCAGAACTTTGACACTTATGGCATTTACCATTAGCATTTAAATGCTGCTCAACACCTGTACATCTGCTGTGTAGTCTCATGCTGAAAAGGGCTGAGAATGGATGGGCCACACATTTGGAGGAAGGTTTGGACAAGACTTACTGCTTTGGAGCATAGAGTGAAATCACTTTGATATACAAAACATTGAACATCAATGCTGATATTTTTTTTAGTACAAACCTGTTATTCTCTGCTCTGCCCTGTCTGGAGATGATCTGTCCTGAAGACAGTGAGATAATAAGACAGGTGAAGGGGTGATGCTCAGACTAAAAGAGTTGGCTGCAGGATCGAGGAAAAAAAAAAGAGATATAAAGAGAAAAAGGTGAAATCCTTGAATAGTCCAGAATGCATATGGCCAATGTAGAAAATGCCTTTCTGTAACCAGTAGGCATGTCACAACACCGTGATTTAAGGTATAAAAAATAAAGAAGGCAGAAATAAAGGCTTTGCAGCAGCCTCCTGATAGCGTCTCCTTCAGTCACCACAACCAACTGCTTCTACACACACGGGCGTTGCTGATTTCCTCGACATCGAATTATTGCCTGAAACGGAGCGATCAAAGAATGACCAATGGACCGAGTTCTGGTTTCTTTCAAATATGCAGAACAGTGCAGCCAGATTATCAGGCCTTTTCAGTTGTTTTACATCTCATATAATAAAAATATATTTCAGTCTTGCAGATGAATCCATCTTTAAGCCTAAATAGCGAGCTGAAAAAGTCTAGGTGTGTACAGGTTGGATGCAGTTTTTAGTTCCACAAAGTTCACACTGCATGATGAAGCCTCGCCTGAATTTGATAGGGACTCATTTGTTCATTTGCATAAAGGTCTCATGCTTTAATTTTTTTTAGTTTCCCCCTGATCTGCATAGCAAAATATAAGGCAGTGTGCCAACAAAAGCAGAGAAGAAAATAACAGCTAGCTTGTAAAAAGTGGCATCCTTCAAAGCCAGCAGTGTAGTGCGAGTCTTAGATGATAATTTAGTACTCCATTCTTTTGTCTAAATATGGGCACATCTGGCTCCCAAAACCAACATGGCTGCAGTCAAAATGCTCATGTTTAAGCTTTAAAATACAGAGTCAAGAGAGAGAAAGGTCAGCATGACTGCCTCCATCTTATCCATAAGGTCTGGTATACATTTTGTGGAAAAGGGATTAGGGATGTATACACTGCAGTTTGGTGAGTAATCCTGAATATAAACAGGACTTTATTTATTTGGGTTATTTACGAGAAAACTCCACAGGCCCCGTTTAAAAATCCAACTTATACATTTTCAGCCACTGAAATGTATTTTAAATCACAGACTGAGACATTATCAGTCTCTGTGTTTTGCTGACCTCAGATATAAACAGATAGTTACAGACAAACAGAGAAGAAGAGATAGGTCATTTAGAGCACAGAAAGGAGAACAGAGTCTAGAGAGCAACTTGATAGATTATGTTGATTCGCTACATGTTCAGTCAGCGGACAGGCAAACAGGGCAGGCTAATTAAAACTCCATAGATTCCACTAAACACAGTTGGAGCTCACATTTGATCAGTAAAGTTCACACATAAGGGAATTTTACAACATGAAACTGGAAGTTTATCCTTACTCTAACAATGAATTAAATGGCCATCAATGTATTTAATTAAAAAAAAAGAAGACAACACCCACCAGGTTTTCCAGCTCAGCTTTACAAGTCATTAGGCACTACTACAAGTTCTTGCTCAGGTTTAGGAAATCAACACAGCTTGGAGCCAGTTAACATACCCCAGGTAATCCTACTTTCTGAGTACTTACTGAGTGACCCCATAAACTGAGCATTAAAGGTGTTTACAGAGGTCTGAAAGCCATTTTTGAATTCTATAACACTGCAATGTCTTTAAAACCACAGGTATTGCCCACCAGTGGCTCATTTAAAAGAATACAGGTTTAAGGCACTTTTCAGAACCACAAACTACTTTGTCACACAAGGTAGGTAGGAGTGAGGTATATCACCATCTGCAGTGCAGCTTTGACATTATTTTTCACTTCCAGAATGAGACCTGCTTGACAACAGTTTGGTGACTCCTTTGGAGCACTTTGTGAGCACTGTGTGTTGGTGTTTAGCTGTAACTAATTACTTGTGCACAGGTGCATGGTCAAAATATTCCTGCACTCTGTTCCTTGCACCTATCATGTTGTAGTTTAATTAGCACCAAGTCATTAACCTTCATCTCATCCCATGGCTGGAAACTACAGCACATGTAGGTCGGGCAGTATTGAAGGGGTTTGAAGACTTGATTTTTGGTGTTTGAATAATCATTTCTATGAGTCCTCTGTTATTGATGTTATCCTGAGACGGCATTAATGGAGTTGGCAACGTCTGCTGCAATTATTTCTCCTGATTTAATGAAGTGTTGTGAGAGCTTTATGGCTTCAATTCTGCATCCATACATCAGTTTCTCTGTGAATTATTACAAGGGTATTATTAGACCTGCTGCTATTACTATAACCGTCTGTTAGCTGTTACAAGTTTCCATGTAAATTGCCAGTCTAGTTACACAATCAGCTTGAAATGTTGATTATTTGCTATATATTATTTTTGTTCATATTTATTTTCAGACCATAAAAACCTACAGTGATACGAGTATTTAGCTTCTGATTTACTAAGACCATCTTAAAATGAAATCTGTTCTTTAGTGACAAAATAGAGCTCTTCCAACTGCAGATATGCTGTATGTTGCCTAGATAAGTTATACCATATAGGGTGATCTGTGGTTTACACCAAGTCTTCAGTCAACTATCAGTTCTCAGCCACAAGATTCAATTCAGTTTTATTTATATAGCACCAAATCACAACAACAGTTTCTTCAAAGCACTTTATATTGCATGGTAAAAGCAACAACAGAAAGGAAACAGATGGGACAGAAAATACAAAACAAACTGAAAATAGGACAAAAGACATGCTGTAGAAAATTATTAATAACCAATGATTAAATGCAAAGTGGTATAACAACACATACAGTGAAAAGAGGTCAGTGAAGAAGTACCCCAGTAGCCTAGACCTATTGCAGCATAATTAAGGGAGGGTTCGAGGTCACCTGATCTCACTTTTTTTATGACAACCTGATAATGCTAAATTACAATAGTCTGTTCTAGAAGTAATAAATGGATGAACTAATTTTACAGAATTAACACGGGTGTTGCTAATTTTAGAAATATTGCAAACATCCACCTGGAAGGATGCAAACTGGTAAAAAACGAGTCCAAGATTCCTCACAGTTATTGGAGGCCAGGGTAATAAAATAGAATAGAATTAGAATTCAACTTTATTGTCATTGCACATGCACAGGTACAGGGCAACGAAATGCAGTTTGCATCCATCCAGAAGTGCTTTAGTGATATAGATATATTACAATATATATTAGCAATAATATAGATATGTAAGTATATTACAGAAATGGGTCTATTATGGTATGTTATAATGTACACGGTATGAAGTATGTTGTGAATATTCTATAACTATAAGTATGTACAGGCTGTAGTGAGTACAAATGGCATCCAAAATATGTATCTTGTTTCACACCATGTTTCTAAGATTTTCAGAGTGCAGTAACTAGTTGTGTGCAGATCAATTCTGAAATATCAGTTCCTTCAATACCAGATATTTATGTTCTAGAATCGATTCTGATATTAAAATATCGCTATTTTAGTAATTTGGGGAAAATTGGATTTTGTCATTAACAGCAACACAATGGAAAAAAAAACCTATATTACTGGGATCACCTAAATCAGGGATGTCCAACTCCAGGCCTCAAGGGCCAGCGTCCTGCAGCATTTAGATGTGTCCTTGATCCAACACAGCTGATTTAAATGGCTAAATTAACTCCTCAACATGTCCTGAAGTTCTCCAGAGGCCTGGTAATAAACTAATCATTTGATTCAGGTGTGTTGACCCTGGGTGTAGACTTGCAGTCAAGACTGCCTAAAGCAAGACCAAGACCAAGACAATACCAAGACCAGAGGGTATTGAGACTTAGACAAGACCAAGACCAAGACCAAGTCGAGACGAAAAAGTCTTTAAACTGCAGCCAGTGTTTTTGCGATTCACTCGCACAGCCCTCTTCACCGCTGTCTACTGTCTCACTGACTTACAGAGAGCACAGACGCACGCTCCACTTGACTGTCGCGTCTCTCACCCTCTCTGTTTTTCACATAATGATATTATCCTATATCCTCACATGTGATTGGCCACAATATGGAGGGATTGGAGCATAGCTAAGCCACTGTGCGAGAGCTGAGCAGCGAAAGGAAATTAAGTGAGGAGCCGGCTCTCGCTCAATGGGAGTCGACTCTGATTCACTACAAAGCACTCTCTAAGCACGGCTCTTAGAGATGATGCTTTTGCCAATGACACATTATCGAATTTTACGTTGTGTGTCATGGATATTGTTGACTGACTCCAAATCTCCCAACCACTATGTCGATCTGAGAAAGCAAGACTGAGACAGCGAGACCAAGACAAGACCGAGGGATCCGAGACCAAGACAAGACCAAGACTAAAGTCCGTTGAGATTAAGACAAGACCAAGACCACGTAAAACCAAGACCAGTCTTGGTCTCGAGACATCCAACTCTACCTGGGTGATATCTAAAACCTGCAGGACACCGGCCCTTGAGGCCTGGAGTTGGACACCCCTGACCTAAATGATTGTTAGAAAGTACTTCTTCTTCCACCTGTCATAGTGATGTGCAAAATATGGCCGTATAATTGCTCCCTCACTCAGTTGATAAAATAGCTGATAGTAAGCAGAGTCCTGTTATCAGCCAAGAGACGGTTTTTGACACATGTGGCAAGACCACAAACCTCGTCAAACACAAACAAAAAAAGATGATGATGAGTTTACGATGAGGCAAACTGAAGACAAGGACAGGGACAAGTGCTGGTAAGGTGAGACAAAAGTTGCTCACAGAGTCCTGTGGTGTTCAGGCACTATCCAAGTACAGATGAAGAAAATGTGGAGCTGTTGGTGTGTAGCACTCTTGCTGAATTTTGGAAATTATTTACATCTTTGTGTTGTTTAAATGACTAGAATTTATCGTATCTTTAAAACCATGGACTCCCATTTGTTTAAATTTACATTAATAAATATGGTTATGAAATAAGTCATGGAATAAATACATGCTACAATCGATATTATGTATGATTTTAGCTTGGATAATATGTGTGTCCCTGAAATCTCCTTACATCAGTTCAGTTGGCCTAGATTTAGTCAGCTAAGGTTGTAGAGCAAGTGGATTATATAGACAAGTTATCATTAAAATATACAGCATACCTAAAGTCAAACAGTCACTGTAGGCTTAAAAAATAAAAACAATTCAAAAGTATTTCATGCATAACATAGATGGATAATAACATGTGTGTATACAATTTATTATTATTATTATTATTATTATTATTATTATTATTATTATTATTATTTATTATTGTTTGCAGTCTCATTGTTTTTAGTCACTGTTAACTGAATATTATAGATTTTTTTGATATAATTTAGATATTGACGTTTATGGGTTTTTTTTTTATTTATTGTATGTTAATTCTTCCTAATTAAACAGTAAAAACAAGTGGTCTGATGTCTTGTATTCATTGTACAGATATAATTTGAAATAGACTATCTTTTAGTATTATTTTCCAAACACATTACGTTTTTATACAAAGTACCTGAATCGGATCAGTATAGTCAATGTCAACCCTCATTTTACTTGGTATCGGATTGGAATGGAAATCAACCTCAGTTTTATCTGACTTTAAAAGAAGGAATTGGAGGGCATCCAGCTCTTTATGTCAGTAAGAAATTCCTGTAGTTTAACTGATTGGTGTGTGTCATCCAAGTTCAAGGATAGATGAAGATAAAGTTGGGTATCATCTGCTTAACAGTGAAAGCCTCACGCTGTCTAATAATGCCTGATCAAAATGCTTCAACAAATGAATGGTGATCTTTCATCTATTTATTTTTAAATTAGCTTAAACCTACATTTAGTTGCACCCAGATACTACACACACACACACACACACACACACACACACACACACACACACCATTGTATATCTTCTAGCCTCATATCCCTAACCCTCAAAATGTCACTGCTATTTAGTTTTCTGTCATTTACATCCAAAGTTATAGCTGTATGTTTTAGTTTTTTTTAGAAATCCATCAGTCAGAACAACCCTAATCTTCTTTACTTATCTAACTTGTTGCTAACTACTAATTAAAACTATAAAGAATATGTTTTAATGATGTTGTATGTTAAGTGTTATTGTAAAACCACTGCCACACTGATCAGATTATTCTAACTTTAATAATTTGGACAGTTATATGTATATCCAAGTGATGCCAATTTATTTGAGTTTAGGAGCTACGGGGTTGTTTAGATCTGTAATGGTCATCAGACTAAACAGACGGATTACTTTTGGGAAGCTTTTAAGAGACGGCAGACTCTATCAAGCTGTGTGTTTTTGTAGCTTCATCAGTTACTTGATTGTGCTGATGCATGCTGAAGGTGGAGTCCTACAGGTATAAAAATAAGGCACCAGGAAACTGTGATATGTCAGAAATGATCGGCTACAAGTACAGCAAAGCAGTGAAAGCCTTTAAGATTCTGTAGTCATTTCTATCTGTCATCACACTAAGAACTGTGAACCCTGTTTTGTTCTGTTCCTTGGATGAGGGACTCTGATTCCCTCCATGGAACTGTCTGATAAAATGGAGGTTAGATAACAGCCTACAGTCGTACAGTATGTGAAAATCCTGCAGAGAATATCAAGCTCATGCAGGTCGCTTCAGTTCAAACCACTGTGGATGTCCACACAAATGCATTTCTGCACAGAGAACAGGGCTGTGTCGGTGCTGCTCAGAGTTAATGCAGAGCTACACCCCGCCTGTTTAGTGGGAGGCTCAAATGTGCTGTGACAAGCAGTGAGACAGCTTCCAGTCGGCGGCGGAGGTTGCGGTGACCTCATCACGGACACATTATGAAGATCAAGTGTCGATGCTGAGTAAATGCCACAGTGTAGCAGGGGAGTTTATAAAGATCAGCCTCCTTCCATCAGAAAAATCTTTCAGTCTTGAGGTCAAACGCTGAGCGCTGCGCTACTTTTTCACATCCTCAAAGTGACAAGTGGGTGCACTGTGCAAATATCAGGACATTTATTCCTGCAATCGCTGTTACACTGACTGAATAAAATCAGGTTTATAGAGGTGGTGCAGCCCTCCCACCTGGTGCTGTCAGATCCCTCGGCTCATCATATCACACAATATGTGTGGGTTCCTGCAGGGCATCTTGACGGCACTCTGACCTACCTTTATCCCTTAGTTTTACATCAGTTTATAGAAATAAGTATGAACGTTTTCACTCAATCTCGTCTGACTGATGTTCTGTTCAGACATTTTGATTACTTCTCACTGATCTGACCTCCAACTTTGTATAACACAACTCAAAACATTTGAAGCTGATTTGACCTCAGTGTGTTAAAGAACACTTTTGCTTTGGATGACATCAACAGCCCCAACAATGAAAGCCTCGAGCTTCAGAGGCCTCAAATATCCTGTGAATTCATCCATTTTTAGTACTGGGTCATTCAATAAGAAAAATTCATGAGTGACCCCCTCGATTCAATTTATTTGAAGACTTTTTTTTTTTTTTTTACCTTTGTACTATGAATAATTTTATTTACAAGCCCTCAGGAAAACATAGTTGCAAAACCACAGAATTTCACTCACCAAAACTGGATCACAGAATTCTTGGACAGTTGTGTAATTAAATTAATCACACAGCAGCCATATTAATTGTTAAGTAATTGCATTAAAATGCTCCAAAAGTCATCAACTCAGTCCACAATCTGCTGTCAAGTTGGATTTCCCATGGGAGTCTATGCAGGCTGACTCACTGCTGGAACCAGCCATGGACATTAGAGGAACTTTGTGCTCACTTCATTTATCAGCCCTGGAGTTTGCCGTTTGGATTAAAATCATGTGATGGGGAAAAGCATATGTACATCAGAGTTAGTTAAAAGAATTTATTAAAGCCTGCATATATATAACCTTCGCCCTCGATATGAGCACTGCTCTTACTAGAGCAGAAGGAATGAGGAACTCTGGCAGGGAGATCAGGCTCGGCTGAGAATGGACTTCCAGCATGTGAAATTAGCTCCCCTGCTGTAAGTTACAGCCCCTCTGCTGAGGAGAATATAAATATTTCCTCGTACTTCAGTGCCCCTGGGTTGAAACCTTGCAAGCACTCAGTACATGAGGGATATACATTATGGCTTCTGTCAGACCATAAAAAACATGTTTCTTGATGCTTTAGCTGTGATTATTAGACAAGCCAGAGGGGTGGTGGGAACACTGGGGTGGTTTCTGCTCCAAAGCCACGGTGTCTCCACACAGATGCGATAATGGCACATGTCAGCAGAGTTTAGCAGCAGAAGACGACTCCAAAGTAAGCGCTATGCTTAATGTACATGTAATTCAACAAGACAAAGTTTTGGCAGCAGAGGGTTTTTATTGCCATAGCTGGAGTGCAGAGGTTTGTGGAAAACAACATCATTCAAGATGTTGCTCATGACATACAACCATAAGGAAAAACAGGAGAGGGTTGTTTCTACTGCTTTATGTTGTGAGCGATGGAAATGTTCCACACAGAACAATAAGGCAGTAAGGCCCTGCCTGAGACTGTGCAGCAGACTCTAATGTTCATGTTTCACCGTGTTATTAGAACAATGTGAAACATGAACTCATACAGACGAAGGTGAGTGAAGTTCCTAACTCTGTCAGATCTAAGTCATCTTTAATGATGAAAAGTCAGAATCCTTTTTTTCTTTTGTTAGTGTTTAGTCAAAGTCTCGGATACTTAACATTATAACTTAAAGCTACAAAACTTTAAAGTATGTTTTTTTATGGAGTGGGTTTTTAAATGAAGAGCAAAAGAGGCGGAGACAATGGGGAACAGAGGTTCACCCTTTAGGGTCCTAGTTAGGTGTGTTTTTGAGAGTAACCACCAACCCTGTGTGTCTGCCTTTATCGTCATCTGTGAGAAGCGCCTTAAGTCTTCATGCTTTCTAATGGCCACCAGGGGGCGAGCCCCGTGGTTGCAAAAAGCAACAGCACAAAGTATTCACAGAAGTCTGATCAGTCAGTAAACACTTTTGTATACGTTTATAGGTTCAGCCACTCATTTCAGGTTATATAGAATAAAATGTTGTAAATTACAGTTGTATAATTTACAGATTAGGTTAGGATTACAATTAGATTAGGTTAGGAAAGGTACATTCATTGGCTAACAACTCGTGGCTGAAAACGAGACTTCTCTAACTAATGAAATTAGCTTTCATCTGCTAAACAGAATGCTTACAGCTCAGACGGTCATGCTAATATTTACTTCCTGCATATGCATATGCACTCTCTTATCCATTTATGTACAGACACAATGGAGACAGGAGAACCTTTACATGACATTCATCAATCAACGAGGCACATATACCGGTAAAAGCATTTGATCTGTCCTACCAAAGTTATTCCAGAAGCATGTTTCACGACTCAACATTGTTGAAGATATGTCTGCCACCACATTACTGAAACTGTTGGGAATAACCACTGTATAAGTACATCAAAACAACTAGCTCATATGTGCTTGGTTTTTGTTGCTGATTTGCTCTTCTGTAGCCAGGAGCAGGACGACCACCATATTTGTTAATTGCAAAATTCTCCAATTTCCATTCCTGATTCTTTGCCATGTTTCTCTTGAGTTATGGTCAGTGTCAGTAGTGGCATTGTAAAACTTTAGGGTTATTTTGGGACCATCTGTGGTGTGTCTTTTCTCCTGCTGATGTTGGAATTTTGAGCTAAAGCTCAGAAGCAGGAGGTTAGTGACCCTAAACACTTGAATAAATCTACTACAGAATTGCTTCAAACCAAGAAGGAGCCCGGCTAGAGTTCAGACTTCAGCCCACTTACCTAGTTCTGTAAGAAGGGAAGGACGAAATTCAATATGTATGCTGATTGTGAAAGTCTGGTTATTTTTGCTCCTCATCCCGGCTTGTGTAACTTGCCTTTTGGAAAACTCAATTTCATGAAAGAAAAACCAAAAGCAAAACCCGGGGAATCTTTTATCATAGATGAGACACATTATATCAAATACTAAGCAATCATTCTCTTAAGCAGAGTTGCTAATGTTGCTTGTTTATATTTTTTAATCTAACAATTATAATTAAAAAAAATAAAAAATAATAACTTCAAAGAAGAAAAAAAATCCACTGATGTGCTTCAGTAGAGGTATTATGTGTTTCTTTTGTTTCTATGTTATATTGTTGCTTTATATAATATAATATATAATAGAATGGTGAAATCTAATCCCTCTACAGACCGCAGAACTTGCCTTACAGACCAGGCTCTGATCATTCTGCTAAATTTGCATAAATTAGCCAGATCTATCCTCACGAGACTTGAGGTATTTTGCAATTTTAGCTTGTAATAAATACAAGCTTGCTTGATTTTGTCCCCGTAGCTTTACGATTTCTGTATGAATCAAATGATCTGATGATATTGATGGCGATTTTTATCTGATGAGAAAAGTCCAGCTTGCAAACATGGGTTTCATGTTTTAGCTTACCGGCGATCATGGACTAATATTGACTTGATAGCCAACATGACAGTTAGATAGCTAACCTTAGTTTGCGTTCTCTACTTTTGTGTCCTAGGCATCCTTGCTTTTGTTGCAAACATAATATCTCAGGTCATTTCTTGTATTTCTTGGCATCTAACAGACTTGCACTCTGATTTGAGAAACATCCATTAACTGAAGAAAAAACAAAACAAAAACTTGTAATTTACTGAAATGCATGTAGATGGAGTGCACAGTCTGAAAGAAACCCAACTCCCTCTACTCGTTATGCACTCAGGAGGATGATCAGCGCTGGCCCCATTTCAGCGTTGTAAATATATTTCTATAATAACTCATCCATCTATTTAAAAACAGTCACAGACGACTTCTACAATGAAGTTTGTTCAAGTGGAGGAGATAAAAATATGTTTATGAATTATAGTGAAAGGCTGTTGTCCAAAACACCCATAAGCAGTGCTTGAAATTTCATCCATCAACATGCAGTCGAACAGCACCTGTAGCACAAACACACATTAACTCATCACATGGACTGACAGGAGACCAAAACAACCCCCACATGAGGTTAGACCAGGAAAGAGCAGTGTAAGGAACAGCTTTTCTCCAGATGAACTATTATCAAGTATTTATGGCATCAGCGAGGACCTCACAGCTCCGACAGGCGCTGACAAATCACCCCTCCTCCTCCGCCGGCACTTTCTTCTTCCGCTGGACCAAACGGGGGAGCCATTAGAGCAACACAAAGTGTTTAACCTCGAGGAAAATGCACAAACAAATGCAAGGCTGTGCTATCATAGAAAACGTGCTCTGACACAGGTGCTGGGAGGAAATCAGGACACAAAAACACCTCTGTAGATTACTTTTATTTGTGTAGACTAAACAAACTTAGTTTCCCTGAAATAATGTAAAGAAGATTTTTAATTTTGTGTCCATAATCATATGTTTTTGTTTTTAAAATAATTTTGCCAACTTTCCACCCTGCCCTGCTGCGTCCGGAGTGGCTGAAACAGACTCATAGAAACACTGCTGACCAAGAAAACACTTTTCGAAATGTAAAAAATCCCTCACTCATATTCGTTTAATGATTGGCTCTTATCAGTAACTACATGTCCTTCCCGATTTTCTCCCACAAAGCCACCAACCATCTGCTTCCTGTTGACGCCGGCACGCGCATATGGTAATTAGTTAAATCCACATAATATTCTGGAATTTAAGTCATCAATCCTGAAGCACAGACTTCTTTGATGGTCCATTTGTCAAAATTAAGTACACAACAAGCCATTGTGTTTGTCAGATAACTGCATTAAAAATCCGAATTAGCAGTTAGCAGACAGCTAGTAGCTACAGTCACATGTGTTGGAACACATGTCAAAAAGGATCATCCCTAACTCTAGTTGGGACGATTAGTTACAAAGAAGTAATTTAACCCCCATACAGCTGTTTCAGCTGTTTCGAAGTTTGTAATTATCCAGAGAAATTGTCCATCCATCCACTGTCTGTTGCTTGTCTGAAGTCAGCTCTTGGTGGCAGCAGGCTAAGACATCCTTCTTCACAGCCATAATTCCTAGTTCCTCCTGGGGGATCCCAAGGCGCTTCCAGGATATATGAGGCATATAATCTCTCCAGCGGGCTCTGGCCTAACCCAGAGTCTCCTGCCAGTCTGTGTGCCTGGAAAACTTCTCCAAAATCTACTTGAAGATCCCTATGGATGTCTTAGCACAGCCACTCTACGGAGGAGATTTGTTTCAGCCACACCTTTAGATTTAAAGTGATCGCTGATACTTTATGACCATAGACGAGGTTTGAGACATGACGGACTGATAAATTGAAAGCTTTTGTAGCAGGCTGTAAACCTGCTTGGTACTGCTGCAAAGCTGGACATTTTAACATGGGACTGACTTACTTTTGGAGCAAGCCTCAAGTGGACATTAAAGGAACTGCAGTTTTTGGCACTAACCTGTTTGATTAATTTTGTCAGTCCTGGAGGGTTGATGCTTGGTTGGAAGTGACAGCAACACCTCAGAAATACCACAGACACATGTGGCAGATGTGGCCAGAGCACCTGGGGTCCACTCTTCGATGGGTCACAGTTGTTTTAGAGGCACTAAAAGGTGCACCTGCACAAGATCAGTTAAGAGGTTTTAATATTGTTGTTGCTGATTTCGAATATATGCTGTAAAAAACAGTATTTATTGGCACCTGAACCACAATTTATTTTTAATTTAGGAAAGGAGAAATGGAGAGCAGACAGCCCCTCATGTCCCCCGTGACTGAGGTGCCTTTATTGTGCTGTTGTTGTCATTTACATTTTCTTCTGTTTCTGTTGTCAGACAACAAAACTAGTATGAAATCTGAGCGTGGTTCATAAATACCACGCTGACCACAAGTCGTTATCGAGGCGCCGAGCTGCAGATGAAATCATTATTTGAAAATGAACAAAAACACAAGTTGACAGCAGCGGTACAGAGAGATCGCCTCTAACAACGTTTAAAATGAGAAAAGACAGAGAAGGTGAGAAGGTTGTCAAATACAACTTGCTTGTAGAACTTGAGGACATAGTATTACACTCCTTTTTTTCCCCTCACAAACTATGGTGTGAACCGTTTCAGCCACATAAAGGGGACACACACAGTCAGTAAATACAAACCGTGCAACAACTAAAGTCATAAACTGGACTTTTTCATCAATGGCAATTTATTCATTCATTAGAGTTAAAACATTTTGTACATGACTACATGAACCTTTTTTTGTTGTTGTGTACAGACACACGTGGACTGCCCCCCTCTCACGCCACACACAGACCAGCCTGCGGGGATCCCGCCTTCCTTCCTCCGTCCACTCGGGCCCACCCTGCACCTAACTCAGGACGAGACACACACCTGCTTCCACTCAGCTGCGGTCCCTTTGAAGCCAACATGTGGAGGTCTCTTGCTGAAGCGCTTGGGGCTACTCTGCCCTAATTTCCCACTGTATACACAGATTATCTGTGCCTGGTAATGCAAACAGAGGGATCATCTAAATGCATGTGAACGCCCCTAATGGGCCCTGCCGATTGGACCTGGAACGGGGCCGCTCAATGTGGGGATGCCTGCAGTTCAGATTTGCACCGTGGCAATTCGTCAAAGGGATTACACACGTCTGCAGGGGCCTTTCCACAACTCCAAACTATTGCTATGGGAATCGTGCATACTTATGATGTATATATACAATATATCATCCTTTTCCGCTGGATTTGGAAAGAGCTGCCTCTACTTATTCATAAACTAAACATGAAACTATTCCAGCTCCTTGAAAGGTTTTTTTGCAATCAGTGAAGATTTCCTTGGATGAGTTTTGAAGATGGATTTCTACTCTGCTTGGCACTGCTCTTGACATTGTGTAGAATAACTTGAGGCAGCGGTAGCACCACAGATATGGGTCATGTAATCTATTCGAATTGATATTTAAATCATTTATATGTCAAATGGTGTTTTGAAGTAGCAGTCCAAACGAAACTGTTGATTTGGCAGGTTTGGATAAACCAGCAATCAAAATTTCTTTCTTTCTGAACTCACACACACTTGGATCCACTTTAAACCAGGCGTCACTCCAAATGAAAGACAACCACAATGTGGCGTGGGATGCAGTTAATGAGTTTAAAAGTGCGACAGCATCTGCTATGAGCCCCTACGAGTCGGATTGACAGGTAGGGCCAGAAAATCCACAGTCGTTGCAAACAAGCTGCTTCCCACAGATGCTGCCGACAGATGACAGTTGCTGGGCATCGTCGAAGCCGTCATGAAGAAAGGAGAGCTCCCGCTTTGCACCTGATAGAGCGTACAAAGGCTTCCAGGCAGCAGGCCCGGGAATTCAGCTCAGGGCCCAGGAAGTCAGAGGAAGCAACCTGGAGGGACGGCACAGCCAAAAGAAGCCCTCTTCAGTACAATAACTTCAGCGTGATGTGAAATCAGCCCACTTTCATGCGGGACTTTAATGAGGACTGGGTGGTTGTGCATGCTTACTGACTGCAGATGCCCACCTGTCTCACCCACTAACCCCCTTTAAATAAATTGTTGATTTGAGGGGCATTCCCGATGGCCGATAGCAGGTTCCCATGATCAGGTAGACGTTCATGTTCCAGAGATGACAGAAAAATCATCCAGATGTGTGGCTGCTGCTGCATCAGAAGCTGATGTGGAAAAATATATGATTTACATCTGGTGCACTCAGCACATATTGCTAGGCTTGCGCCCCGTAAGACTGCACATGACGTCAGGGTCCAAGCACGGAGTGACTCCAGACTTCTGACAAATTGCCGTCTTTGATTTTATTGGTATTTGACCTTGAGACTGATGTGGGATCCCTTCATATTATGAGAGGGCATAGATTATGAGCCAATGTGTTTTCAATAGAGCCCAGATCCATGCTAGCTGGTTTACGAGCAGTGGAGTGATGAAGTGGTTATTCAGGGAATGCCATAAGTGAGAGGGACAGGGATCGCCTTTCCAAAAGCCTTCTTTAGGGCAGACAGGGCATCCTTAAAATCATTTACAATATATCCTCTGTTGCACTCTAATCGAATCTGAATCAGACTGCCAGCCACGGCTTAGGGCTTTCTGACTGGAAACATCTTGCTTTCCATCGTAATATGTGCTATAGTATACTGTAAAAGAGCGCTACGACTAACTGCAAACCAGGATTGTGAGATTCTCGCTGCTGAAGGTGATCAAAAAGAGACACGCACCATAAAGGAATGTCATAAACATCGCCAGCTTCAATTTCAATGGAAACCTTGTGAAAATAAACTTTACAAGTTTGTTTTAAGTTCAGTTTTATTGATTGATGTCTGCAACATTTCAGAATTTAAAGGCTGTCGAGTCAGCTCTTCTGCAATGTCATGCTTAATAGAATTGGGACAAATGTACAAAGATCTCCAACATCAACTGACACTGCTCAGCATCAGTTCTACCCTTAAAGATATAACATGCAATAAATATATACAGATGCTGTTTTTGTTTATTCTCATCTGTGTTTCCAATAAACAATAAAATCAATAGAATCAGTAAGAATTCTATTGATTTGATGGTCTCAGTGATGTTTGATGTTTCTTCTTACCCTCACCCCCAACCAGTCACAGCAAATGGCCATTCCTGAGCCTGAATTAAGAATTTACAAGCAGATTTAACAGGATTTAAGTCAAGTAGTCTGCAAAAATTGAAAGAAAATAGCCAAAACTCAGCCCTGATGGACATCCTGAGCCTGGTTCTGTTTGAGGCTTCTTCCTGTTCTTCCTTCACACTGACCCCAACTTATGCTCCTAATGAATCAGTTGATCATTATGTTTTTATCTTTTATATTATGGACTCATCACTTTACCGTAAAAAGTGACCTTATAAAGTTGTGTACAGTGCTACATAAATGAAACTGAATTAAAATGTTTAGTGGAATCGAGTTCTGCCACACCTTAACCCGTATTTGATTTTACTGCCTTTATCTCTGAATTTCTAAAAGAGTAGTATTGTTTTAGTGCTGTGGTGTTGAGATAGTTGACCATCAAAGTGAAGCTATCAAATGATCTGTTCAGCTCTGTTTCTATCCTCACCTTCGACCACAAGTTTTCAGTAGTGATAATAGAAAGATAAGATTGTGGATTCAAATGGCAGAATTTCATCTGAATGGTGTTCGGACTCAGTCTTATGGTGTGTTTACAAAAATACAAAGAGAATTTACTTTTTGCCTGGTCTGGTTACACATGAAGTCTATCCACTGAGGTCAACCCATGCAACTAGACATGAGCCAGTGCTTTCACAAATTAAAATATTCACTCCCACGAAAACCAGTGAGCTGGAATTCTCCCAGCATCACCGAGTATCAGAAATGGAGACTTAGAAATGCCATTAGACGGCAGCTGGAGCTAAATTGTTCAACTTAACTTTTAACAACAGTGAAAAAGGATAAGGTATTATTATGCTACAGTGATTGTGTCCAACAATCGGTTGTGCGCCTCCTTGCCCTGTTTGGCTTTCGGGGCAAATATTTGTGTGCGTCACATGAGTAACATGAGGTAAAGCTTTGCATTGCGTTTGGTGTGACTGCACTCTTAGAATTTAGGAGGTTGGCCACTCAGGTGGAGCTCAGACTCACTGCATAAGCACAGCGCAAGGAGCCAGCTCAAGCTGTTCAGGTGGAGCAGGGTGTGTAGACCCAGGAAACTCTATGGAGGAAGTTATTGAGAGGCATGTGACCAGCAGTATTAAAAAGGTCTTAAATTTATAGTTTCTTAAGAGAAAAAGGTGATTACATATCATGTCATTAGGTTATGTTACATTTTAATGTTGACCAAATGAAAATAAACAGTCAGACAGCAGTGTACTTAGTAAACTGCACTGTGTATTGTTGGTTTTAGCACCCGTCACTTCTAGCATTCATGATGGATTACAACCTCACATACAGCCTGACCCCATCAGCACACACATGCGTATGCCATTTCCCTAATCCAACTTATATCAAAAGACACAATTTATTATCCTTTCTCTTCTTGCATTCCCCTCTGTTCGCTCTTTCTCTCGGGCTATGATGAGGTATTGAGAAAGAGAGAGGATTAAGTTACCAGGAAATTGAAAAGGTGCAAGAGCAGCCAGAGATGTGAGATTACTCTGGTTTATAACACATCTCCTGATGAGGATAACACGTGTGTGTTTAACACAGTGCGTGAGACGGGTCCAGCCGAGGGGTGAGGGGGATGGAGGGATTGCAGGGTGGAAGGTGGTGATAGACTGAACGATACCTGCGGATAAACAGGAAAGCGGAGAGGGAGGGGAGCTGTGTGCGGGTCTCTGATGTGGTTTGGACCTCAGTCAGGTGAGGCGTGGGTGTGCTTGTGCATATGTATGTTTAAATGTGATTGGAATGCAATGAGGAAGAAAATTTCTGTCAGGAGCTTTGTATATAAGAATCTGATTAATTTAAGTGTTTTTCATGAACCAATGGAGCATAACAGTATTTACAGCTTAGGCAAAAGTCCACTATGCCTGTCTCCATACCAAGTTTCCTGTGCTTCATTGCCTTACTACAGAATGAATAAGTGTAGACAGATATACATTTTATTACTAAATAAATATTAATATCATAATAAAGGAAAACGAAACAATTATCAACTTTCAAAGTGTACTAAAATTGTTTTAGATGAAGGGGGAGGAGCTAAAAACAGACAGGATGAACTGCAGGCCCTCAGTTCTGCAGTGCAGCTTTGTATTAGTTAAACCAAGATTAGCTAATACAAGGCTTAAACTGAGTCATGCAGCTTTAGGAGAGACCAAGACTAAAAGCATGAAGCTGGAAATGAGCATAATAGGTCCTCATTTACAAACAAACAAACCAAAAACTGAGAAGCTCATTTTGGTCTTCAAGGAAATGATTGTAACTTGTAACTTATTGTAATTTCTTGCACACCCGGCCATTAGCCTGAGCCACCACTGTGTGATGGTTTCTTCAGGGAAATTTAACGCCATCATATCAAAGTGGAAAATAAATGAACACAGACCCCAGAGAGCATGTGTGCATCCATGAGATATGTTTGTGCTTGTGATTATGTTTGTAATAGTGGCACATTTGTATGAATAAATCATTAATGGTGTTCACCATGTGCCGTAGGTGTATGCATATTATTTGTTTCCACTTCCGTTGGCATGTCTGCTCATGTTTGAGCAAAAAGGAGAGCGACAGCAGGAGGTGTCTTCAGAAGCACTCCCTGCTGCGAATCAAGCCCGGGTTTCCTCTCAGATGTAATTATCACTCCGTAATTATTGACTAATTACACTTTATAGCGACTGGAAATCCTCCTGATAACTTCTCTTTTCTCCAGATGGGGAAAGAAATCTGCAGAAAATGTGTGTAGGTGCAGAAAATAACAATAGTGCCATACTTTCTGAGCATAATGAGCAATGAAACATAGTCATTAACTGTGATTTTCCTATTGTCATTATCATTTTTATAATGATATTCAGGTCAATGGAGAGCGCAAGGCACCAGCTCAAATGCAGCAATAAGTGTCATGACTTTGGTGCCTCGATTAAGCCTGTGAAACACGTGTGAGGAAAGTAATGTGCTCATTTTAATTGTAATAATTACAGATAATGGCCTCAGCAGTCAGTTCTATATCATTAGACCAATAGAGTTGCATGTATATATTTGTTCAGAAGCACATCTCTGCCCGTGAAAAGGTTACATCACACAAACTAGCCGTTTCTGTTGGTCTGAGCTGAATGTGTCGCATTGTGCTCACAACACATGCCCTCAAGGGCTAACATACATGCTGTTCCTATCTGTCAGGCTGGGAACAGCATATCTGGGACAAATCAAACCTACTGTTTTATGCGATGACAACTCCGGCTGCTGAAACATCATTTTAACGTGTAACTCTATAAATCCCTGGTGAATGCTGCCAGCCTCTGAGGGTCGATTCCCAGAGAGCTTCCGACGCTAAAAACGGCTGCAGAGACGGTGCTGCGAGGAAAGCGAATGTCATTATCTCAACGTTAGGAAGCATCCCTCAAAAGTTCTCCATGCCGAGACAAAAGCATTTGTTGAAAGATGATTGTGGTTTAATGCGAATTGGGTTTTATTTTTGTATTTCCGCTGGAAGACGATGACATGATTCAAGGAAAACTGGGTGAGGTAAAAAAAGAACTGTCAAGCAATGAGGATGCACTAGTGCATCTTAAAAAGGTAAACTTATATATATTCTTTATACATGTGAAATACCAAGTCCCGTTTTTGTTTATTTTTGAAGATTATGGCTTATAGCTAAGTATTATGCTTCAATCAGGGTAATGAAACTTGCTAGATTATTAACATCTGAGTGGGCCCGACCCAAGTGGGACATCATTTGTTGGGGGTGAATGTATTGACTGACTTGGGGTATTTGTACTATGACCTATGCTTTTAGTCACACTGCAGTTATATTTAGTTTGTTTTAGGAAAATATCACAGTTCGAGTTAAATTTTGGGGTGTGCAGGATAAAAAGAAAAAAGTTATTATTATGCCACCAAGGGATTTAGTGTATTTAAACTGTTGTAAAGGAGTTGTTCTCATTACAAGACAGAAACTGCAATCAGTCGTGATATTCATATATTCTTTATTTATCAAGGTAAAAACTCTGGCTTTCAAAATGTCTTTTCTCATGAGATATCTAGCCAAAAGATCATCAGAAATGCAAACAAATATAACATAACAGTTCTGTAAAAAGACTGATTGATGACAATGTATATAACACAATGTAGGTACAATAACATAGTCATGAGGATATTTGCAAAACAGGTCATTTCTTTATTTTATATGTAACTGCTTCCTAAAACCTGCTGACTACAGCATATTTACAAACATAAGCAAAGATACTAGACATAAAAACACAAAAAAACTTCAGATATCACCCTTTGGCTGAGCGGGGAAAACTCTAACTGAACAGAGTCCAAAGTGTAAAGAACTAATCTAGAGTGAAATGAAAGAGTGAAAGTCGCAGCAGAGCTGTTTCGGTTTGAAGCTGCAGACTGGAGCAATGTGGACGCTCAATGAGAGGCTCTAGATCTGGTGATTAAAAGCAGATGCGGACGAGATGATAAACTTTGACTGTTCTACTTTGAAAATAATTAACATATTTATTACAATGTGTTTCTTGTCTTTTTGTAGTCAGCTATGAGGTCAGTTTTAAAATGTCAGCAATGAGCTGTTCACTTTCTTTTAAAGTGAGCGCTCTGTTTTTATACCATCTTAAAACGAATCCCACTCATTAATGAAAATGTATTTTGTGTTAGCTATTGTGTTGTGTGTTGTACCCTTTGCTTAGTAGTTTACCCTGTTTTTTAACTTTAGAATCTATAATGAAAATATATAAACAATTTAAATAATAAAATTTCTTTGTCTTACTTTTGTCAAACCTTACTTAAATTCAGAAAATGGGATGAAAATAAGAAACTCGACTTTCTGAAGAAACATCTTTGCGGTTACTGCTGTTGTTGTAGGATGGGGTCAAATTGACCACTTCTGATGGTTCTAATGTTAAAAGCAAACTTCACATTTCACCAAAAAGACACCCCTGCTTGTTGAAGAATGATAATAACGGTGAGTCTATGAATGTGACTTCACAGGGCTCTGACCAAACATCAGTGATAATCTAGGAGTGAGGACTGGCCTCTCTAAAAAGTTTAATAATTATGCAAATCTTCCAAACTTTGAATTCCATTTTACAAAAATAGCATATTCAATACCAAATTTTCAATAAAATGTGATGACTAAACCTCAGTAATTACATACATACTAATAGACACATTTCTCCATGTGTGAAGATAAATGTAATCTAAAAATGAAATCACGCACAGCTACCGGTCTAATTGACTACCTACCTTCTACAGACCCAGGAGGCAACACTAGGATAATTTGGCCAAGTACTCATCCATCTCATATCTACATTGCTATACCTACAGATACATAGAGACACTCCAAACAGACTCCAAATAAGCATAAATTGAAAGCTGCAAAAATTAGGGATCAGCTGGGAACACAGCTCTCCAACCTCCAGTCAGCATGCAAAATGTAATTAGTGTGATGAGTCCCCTAAGTACCATCACAGTATCCCTTCCTCTCCCTCTCTAGTGCCTTAATGAAATATCAGACTTTTATTTTGGCACTGAGACCGCTGTTAACCTCGGCTGCGTTTTCAATGTCAAGCGGCTGCATCAGCAAGTGATTCATGGCATTATTAAACATCAATAAAAATCAGAGAAATCTCTCTACTGTGCACTGCTCACAAACACAAGATGTGCTATTATTTACGATAAAGTGCTCTCCAGATGAAAGCGAGATACCTTAGGGTTATGTTTGGCAGCGAGTAGAAAGATGTGTAAGCTTTATGTATATTCTTAGGTGAAAGGGGAAACATCATTTGCAGATGAGTAAGAAGGCAACGAACACGACACAGTCTAATCTGTACTGGATCAAAAAGTGTTAAAGGAAGGTATTATGTTGGTATTAACTTCTGGAGGGCCAATTTACTGCCCACTGCAGCCATTTTACACACACATACACAGGACACATATGACAAACTCTCCATTATATACAGTGTTGGGAAGGTTACTTTTAAAATGTATTCCACTACAGATTACAGAATACATGCCCCAAAATGTATTTTGTAACGTATTCCGTTATGTTACTCAATGAGAGTAACGTATTCTGAATACTCTGGATTACTTAATATATTATCATGATTTTTTTACAACAACATGAATGTACTGTTGTTGTGTGATTTATTACTATTACTGAAGGTCCACGGCTCCGAACCGTATTAAAGGACCTCTGGCTAATACGTCGGGTTCGTGTCAAGCTCGTAGCTGAAAACTAGCTTTACTTTGTTGTCTGGGTCAGCTTTGCTAGCGAGAGACAGAGAGAGGCGTTGAAAGGCTGCTCCAACGGAGCTTATTGTTTCAGAGGAAAACACGAACACAGTGTACAGTCGAGTCTTAATAGCGTACTTACAATTGGGCTCTTCAGGCACTCTTTTTGGCTGCAGTGGTTATTATTATATTTACATGCTTCCACCTCCCGTTTCTGCTCGATGACAGCTCGTACTTTTCCACTCTCCTTTTTCTTCCTCCTCGCGCTCACAGACACATAACGTGTCGCAGTCTGTTCTCCTTGCAGCACGGACTACACTGCCCACAAGGCTACATTCTTTAGAGCTATGCCTGTAGCATTCTGCCTATTAGCTTAGCACAACAACAACAACAACAAAAAGGCGCTCTCTCACCCAGGAAACACACAGTCGCAGAGAGAGCGCGTCACCCTGTAACCATGGCAACCATAACGCTGCCGCCTGGAACATAGCTGTCAAACAAAACTCAAACAGTCCTGACCCGCGACAATATGAAACAGGAAAATACCGCTGTGTAATCCATTTATTTCAACAAAGTAACTGTATTCTAAATACCACCTTTTTTCAATGGTAACTGTAACGGAATACAGTTACGCATATTTTGTATTTTAAATACGTAATGGCGGTACATGTATTCCGTTACTCCCCAACACTGATTATATATATGTGCAGGTAAAAAAAATTAATTTATTAAAATTTATTTAGACAATTGTTTGGTCTGCTCTGTTTTTTATGGTTTTACATAAACTGCATTGAACCAGTGTCTGTTGATACTTCTTAGATGCTTTTAAGGCGAGGTGAATGCAACTCTAATTTCTTTAGAAAAACTTCTGAAAAGGTCTTCGTGTTATCTTCAGTGACTGTAGTCAGGCATGTGGATGGAAGCAAAAAGAATAAAGATAGATTCAGTAAACTGCAGGTTGTGTTTGAGTGCCTGCATTCTTACTAATAGCAAGAAGGGCCCAATTTCAGTCAGTCAGTAGTCAGTCAGTAAGAAAATGATCTATGACTCAACAAATACTTTCTTGTAGGAATAAAAGTGCTAATAAAGTTTATGCACAGCACTTATAAAAAGGTAAGGCAGTTTAAGTTGGATCAGTGGATTGATGTGGCATCCAAACTCACTAGGTGCAGATGCACACCATCAGAATGAGTTGTCCAGGACATCTTGTTTCTACTTAGAAACTGATCACAACACCTTCTGGACATCTCCTCTTGAAGGTTTTCCAGTCACTCCCAACTGGAAGGGTTTAAACACAGAACACCCTCAAAAGAGTATCTCTCTCATCTGGCCTAGGAACACCTCGGGATCAATGGATGGATTGATAGAATCAATTTCAAATAGAGAGACGTTAGAGTCAAGAGCAAACATTAAGAATACAGTGACTGAAAAGATTTATAAGAAGGCCCTATTTTGACAGGGTCACAAACTCATGGTCATCTTTTTGTTCATAGTCTCTTTCCCACAACCAACAAAACCAATCAGATAGTCGCCCTTCCCTCTACCTGTTTCTGTTGGAGGTCTCTTTCTGTGAAAAAGAATTTCTTCTTCCCAAGTCGCCAAGTCTTGCTCTAAGGGGGGCATCGAAACGTTTGGCATCTCAGAATATTTACCTTACTATCAGTGAAGTGAAACACATGTTGTAATGAACAGGAACAATATAAAAAAATGAAATCATTAAAGCATGTTATGGTTTAGGTTATAGCTAACTTCTCACTGAAAAGGCGGTACCACAGAATGTATTTTTTAGTGTCTTGGTCAGATCAAGGCTACTTGTGCCCCCAAAAAAGAAACAAACAAACAAGATGGCCAAAAACAAAAATGCTTTCTTTTTTTTCCAGTGCAGAAACACTGAGGCTCCTTGATGACCCATGGTGATGATATATGGAAAGCAAAGGGAAATACCTGAAAAGTGTGCCCAGTTCATTGGAAGGTTCCTCTTTGATTTCTGTGCTTTGGTCCTTCTCTCGTTGTTTCAGGCCCTGGTCTGAGCCAACACCAGCCTGTGAAGAGAAGATAAAAAGTAAACACGTGCTCTCAGAATTGGAACATGGCTTCATCCTCTCATCCTCCAGTATTCTTGTTGTCCTCTTCTCTGAAAATCCCCATGAACTGTCACATTTTTCCAATCAGCTAGGGAGTCCAGGAAAAAAAACATTTAGACTACATATCACATACCCACAGGCACACATGCATCTTTAGTGTGTTCAAATCTGATTTCTTGTCTTTGTTTGATTATAAAAACAGTAAAAAAAAACATGCACTCACACTAAATAAACTCATGACTCCGTACAGTAATATCTCTCAAAGTTGTCTGAAGACAGAGGGGATGAAAAGCACCTTGAACGCAACTTGAAAGAGAATGTCAGGTGTGAAGATTTGAGTGGATGCGTTCAGATGGAGGGGGCACGGTCCAGCGAAGCCGAGCGAGGAGACACATTCAAAACACAATGCATTATTCATCCTCCAACTTGTGCTACTGTATTCCTCAAATAACATCAAGAATACGAACTGGCACAGATCACAGTATGAGGGCTCTGGCTTTGTCTGTGCTCTGACTGTGAGGGGTGTGATCAGTTCTAACACATCTGAACAGAACAGGTCTCAAGACGAGCTTGGTGGGTTCAGTAAACACACACACACACACACACAGAATGTGGCTGGTAGCTTCTATTGCACACACAGTTCCCCTGGAGCGCAAGCAAAAAGGTCAAATGCCTCATTCTCAATGTTTGGGTTAATTGTGAAGACATTAGTATGTAAAAATAACAACAACTATGTGACCAAAAGCCTGGTGTGAAATAATCAGCTAAATATCAGTTCTCTGTGCATGAAGCCAATGTATTAATCAGTGCATCCTCTGGGTATGTTCTCCACTAAAGCTTTGTAAAGTAAGGAAAATGAATTTGTCATCTTATGATAAAAGAAAACTGTCACAGGCTCAAGAGAGCGATCACTCCTCCTGAGGCTGTCAGTGATACAGATCCTTCAAGGATTTAGAAAAACTGCTCCAGGCCTAAAGTTGTTTGATTGATGTTCTCTGTCCAAAATGTAATGTAGAGCAGGTAAACACCATCCAGACTGACGGCGAAACAACTAGTAGTTTAGTGTCCCAACATTCAGAAGAAGCAACAACTGGATCATCACCCCCACCTGAGATTGGAGACCAAGCCCCAAGTATGATTGAAGGTGTGTTGAGTGTAAAAGCCACTGACCTGAGAGATAGAATCATGGGAAAACTGGAAACCTGGAACCTCCATAGCAGATTACCAAGACTATGTTAAGTACCCTCTGAAGGTCTACTAGAAGATGTGAATGTAGACAATCCCTACTGCAACCATCCATCCATCTTCTTCAGCTTATCCAGGGGCGGGTCACAGGGGCAGCAGCCTAAGCAGAGAAGCCCACTCTCACCCTAGGGTGAAGCCAGCGATCTTGTTCTTTTGGTCACTACCCACAGCTCGTGACCATAGGTAAGGGTAGGGACATAGATCGACCAGTAAATCGAGAGCTTTGGTTTTACACTCAGCTCTCTCTTCCATAAGAATTATGAACAGAATCATTGACAAAGGGCAGCCCTGGTGGAGTCCATCACCCACCGGATACGAGTCCGACTTATTGCTGGCTATGCAGACCAAGCTCTTGTAACGGTTGTATAAGGATCCAATGGCCAGTAGCAATGGGCCAGATGCCCCATATCCCGAGGGATACAATCAAATACCTTCTCCACCACATAACAGGAGGTTGAAAGATGTTAGCAGGCAGCACATACATGGAATTCCATAACCAAGTGGTCGGCACTAGTGTACAGGAACATCTGTGCCAAGTATGGCCTAGAAGTCCCATGGTCAAAAGGGACACACCCCCTAGTGTGGTTAATAATGACCGAGCTAAGAAGTCCTGTTGGACTTCCAAATACAGACGGACAAAAGGGTGATAACTAACCAATCAGACATAGTAGTGGTGGACAAGCAGAGGATGACAGCTGTAGTGATAAGATAGGTAGTTACTAAGTGATAGCAACATCAGGAGGAAGGAAGACGAGAAGTTGGAGAAGTGCCAAGGGCTCAAAGAAGAGCTTGAGAAGATGTGTAGGGTGAAGGCAACAGTGTTTTTTTTTATTTTTATAACCCACCCAGGTACACATACATATGGAAAAAATAAAAACTCTAATTCTCATGTTATGAGGTAAACATTTGTGGGTTCATTAAAACAATCAGATATCAGATGACCCTAATGAGCAGCACTTGGTGATGTAAGGGAGAACTTCAATAGAATCAGGCTTAAGGAGGAGCAGCCATCTGCCTCAAGCAGCTGGAGGTTGAACTAAAGACTGAAAGAGTGAAGGAATAGCATCTTTTGGAATGTCTTTTGAAATCATTTCCTCTCAATGCACTCTGAAATTGTTTTCCCTGAACCTTTCTGTTCATCTACCACATACTGTGTCTGCTGTACTCTACTTCTAACCAGTGAACCTGCTAAGAGCTCCATAGATTCACATGATGCAGTTATGTTAGTCTGAGACATGCATTCACTACCTGAGTTAAAATCGTCTGCTCAGATTTCCCCTTTCAAATCTTTTTTTAATGCATTTAGCTTAATCTGAACTTTTGGAAGTACAGTGTAAAAACTCTGATTTTTATTCTGTTTCTTAAACAGTTGTCCTTGTTATCAATGTCATTATTTCAACTATTTGCAGTGAATTATGTTGATAAAGCTTCCAGAATGTGAAAAGAAATGTTTTCTATTCAGACTTCATTTATGTTATAGTTCTTCAAAAGACTTATCAGTTTGAATCTCATAAATTCAGAGTGGACTAATACACAGTTTGTGTTCTAGTAACTTCATGCAATGGCCATTGTAATAAAAGGACACGCCAGGTAACACAACTAAATTGTTGTTAATAGATCTGACAGCAATATAACTCCTTAGCACAGAGGAATGAGATCCATATCAGGCTTTGGACACAATACTTGTTTACAGTGATGAGAATAACGGCGTTACAAGTAACGGCGTTGCTAACGGCGTTACTTTTTTCAGTAACGAGTAATCTAACTAATTACTATTCAGTTACTAACAAGAAAATGCGGGGTGTTACTATTTTTCAACAAACAGACGGTTGAAGCTGTGTTCAGCTTACCGCATCTTATATCAGTTGCACGGAAGTAGCTGATTACGTAAGTAATCTGGACGCTAAAGCTTTAAGCAGCTGCGCGTGCTCCCGCGGACGATAATCACGATCACTGTCTAGCACAAGACCTGGAGCTAAGGGGGCAAAACAATCACATGAGTGTTGCTGTTTGACTGAGGAAGAATAAAGTAGTCGTGGTAAGCCAATCACATGACCACTTAAAGAGAAAGCAACAAGGTGATATATACCAGTTTTTAAATTGTGTTGATAGGCCATGTAAAACCAGAGTAATGATAAACAATATATACGCGTGTTTTTTCCTGAATAGTTTCGTCACGTTTACTGTCTAAGGACAGCGCTAGCAAGCACGCTTTGCTTATGACCCCCCCCCCCCCAAAAAAAAAAAAAAACAGGGGAAGTTTTAGGAGTGAGAGAGAGAGCGCGCGAGAGAGAAAGACAGCAGAAAAAGAGAGAGAGCGAGTTTTGAGATGTGAGAGATTTGTGACGTTTAGCGTGTTTGGGGTGTGGAGTTAATGTGTTGTCTTGTGTAGTTAACATGTAGTGTTGCGGATAGTTTTGTGTTGTGTGTCAGAACAATGAGGCGACTGCTGTCTCCAGGTAGAAAAAGGAGTGATACACCTGCTGCTGTCAGACTTGCAGGTATCAGGCTGTGATGTTGTGTGTAATGTCCTTTTTGTTCCACTCTCTTAATTCAACATGTGAACGTGCTCTACATGAGGTGTAGATGGCATAGCTTGTACTTATTATCCTATTGGGTTTGTTCTCCGATTAATAAAAATGGAGAGGAGCAACAACAACCAAAGGTTAGTTCTAGAAAGTGGAATTTACCTCACATTTAGAGCTCCATTAGATTACAGTTGAGATCAAAGGAAGAAGCACCTTTTATTGCTGTGGGGCTTTGCTGAGGATAAGCTGCCTGTCATAAACCCTTCAAAAAGGCTGTGAGGATGATCCCAGAATGTAAAGTGATTCCCTGTTCAATTAAAATTAAAGGCCAAAAGGTGCTCAGGCATACTGTGGATGAAAATCACTCTATGCCAGGAGCTGACCTGCTGGAATTAAACTTTAAAAGCAGCGTTCTCATAGAAGTACCTTGACTGACAGGTGGTGGCCAGTTGGCTTAATGTCACGCTATGGAGTTAACTGACAGTGTAAGGAGAAGCTGGAGAACTTCTAACATACTCCAAGTATTTCCATTAACCCCCAAATAAACCATTGAAGAAACACAGTCAATGCCTTGTTGTGACATTTGGTCCAAAAACACGAAGACAGGTGGAGATATTTGTGCCGTGTTGAACATATAGTAGTACAGCCAGCCGTACTTAAAGTACACATGCTAAAGGCCTTGTACAAATATTGCTGTCAGCGTTTTCATTAGCTCCAAGTGTGGCACTAACGAGGACACAGAGGAACATCTGTCAGCACCGACTCTAAAGGCTCTCGAATGCCATTGTGTTTCGTATTTACATTTATGACCTCTCCAGTCTGGGCTCTTGTTGTGGAGAGCTATGTTTACTTTAAATGCTCCATTCATAACAAGGCAGCAGAAGAAAAGGAGTAATGCCGCATTTAAGCTCCAACCACTTGTTCTGTCTAAATCTCCTTTGTTACCCTGAAAACCCTTGTAAAGATCTTGAGTATTTTGACCTCGGATTCGTCAGTCAGTAAAAATTGTGCATGCAGGTTAGACAAAAAAAAAAAGCACCTTATCTTCCTAAAAGTTCTCACGAATCACAAAATCACATTCTGCCATCAATCTGCAGTTGAATGAGGTCAGATTGGCAATTACAAGCAATCTGACTGAGATAATACGGCAATTAACTGTGATAAATCAGCCAAAATGGTGAATCTTCTGCAGTCTGACTTCACATTCAGCCCAGACAGAAACTCATAGATCTAAAACAGAAATACCTGTACAAATTGTGACCAGTTTCTGTCAGATGGTGAATTAACTGCAAAATTGAAGGACCATGCTTTTACATGCTTTGACCATACAGGAACATGGCTGAACTGGTTGCCAGTCGGTTGTAGTCTGGTCGAGTTCCCTGTTACAAAGAGACACAGAAAAGTACAAATACAGATAAATTTTAGGTAGCAATTATTTGCAAATCTTTAGCAATCTCTGTGAGAGTGACTGCGATCAATTTGAGTCGGCTCACAATTATTTGTAGACAGGTTGGCACCAGCAGGCAATCGATCTGAAATTGGCCCCTCAGACGCTAAGGAGGTTGCACACTCAATCTTGGAGTAACCAGTTGCCCTACTTGCTACTGGTCTCAACAGCAAAACAATTCAACACAACTACAGTCCAAGCACCGATTATTCCTAGTCACAGGCATGTTGCTGTTCTGCTTTTACTGTAGTCTAATCATTGTTGAAAGCATTGCACTCTACCAAATATATTTAACCAAAATGGTTATGTCTGGCTTAAAAGAATCAACCCTGCAGCACCAAAAAGGTAAATACTAGACTATTGTTGAAAAAAGAAAGAAGAAATAAAAATCTGATGAATTTTATTCTTTAAAAAAAGACAGCAAAAAAAAAAACCCTCTGTAAAAAAAGATCTAATGCATAAATGTTTGTGTCACTCCCTTATTTTCCATTTTATTTCATTTCAGATCTGCATGCTTTAATTACATCACCTGGCTTGGAGCGAGGGTCTCTGCAGACAGTGGTTTATTACATGTTGGAACACAACTTTTCAGTGACATCCTTCATTGCAGAAGAACATTAGTTCTGCAGGTATGCTCCTCTGGACAACATAATTGCACAGGAAGGTTGTTGACTTACTGCCTCAGAGGCAGTGAGCCTACTGGGTAGTACCCTGTAGGTTGATGACTTCTTTAATGAGACCGGAATCAGGCGAAGCAGCATGTATAATAAGTTAACACTCTATTTGAAACTGCTCTTTTCTGTAGGGGGGAGAATGGCAAACAGAGCTAAGAGCCACTGGGTTGAACTGTAAAAGTATTTTTTAAATATTTAAGTCTGTGTTTTGTATTGGTCCGTGGGAGGGCAGTGTGACCTTTCACCTGCGGTTTGGTCAAGACAGTCGTCAGGCTGGATAGAAACAGCAGGGTGTGTGAGGAGACCTGAATGAAACAGCAGGCAGACAGTCGCAGATAGCAGGCCAAGATTTAATATGAGGTAAAAACAGGAAGAGGAAAACAGAGAAATAAAGAGAGAAACGCTTTGGTGAGAATGTCCACCCTGCAGATGCAAAAACAACATTATGGATCATTTGTTTTTACAGCCTTTTTAAAAATCACTAAGTAGTTCCCCCATCGTGATGGATCTGCATTTTTTCCAGAGCACATTCTTGGTTAACAAGTTACTTTCTCTAACTGTATGACAAACACACACAGGGGCGGCGATGTTACAAGGGTTATCTTATCAAGCAGTGCAGGCATTCAGGGTCAAGACAGGTAACCACAAGCTCACATGGCAGTGTTCATTCTTCATCTGACCGTCCAGCACACTGATCAGGATTTCATTCCCGGAAAGAGACGCTGTCAGAGTGCAGATTTGTGCTCTGTGTGAGGCTCATGAGTCTTGTGGCGACCATGTGGAGTCTAAGTGACAGGAGCTGAAGATGACAACAGTGTGTGTTTTTGCATACTAATATAGCCAAACACATATACGGAGCCAGGAGTCCTCTCATCTTCAAGTATTTGTGTGTGCTTCTTTTCATGTAAGTACACTCAGTGATGCTTGGCTTCTTCTGGATGAAGCAACAGGAACATGAACTCACCACTTCAGCAGACTTAGGCAGTACTTTGCAGTTATAACTGTCAAGTCTCAAGTGATGCTCCGTCAGAAACAACGGGGATTAGGCTAATGATTTTCTTTGCAGCCTTTGGAAAGTTTGTTATTGTTTTATTATTGTGCTGCTAGCACTCCCTATAATCCCCATTATCTCCAGATTACCTCATTTGGAAAGAGCTCACTGGGTATTCCCCATCGTTTTACCTTGGTCAGAGAATGAAATCAGCATCTGAAAGTGTATTAATACAAACACACACCAACACAAACACACACAGACAGGACTATTCATAGGCACAGAGTGTTTAATTAAGAGATATGGAAGGGGGGCAGACAATAGACTATTGTTGCCTGTTTGGATTGGAAATTATAGTAGTGAGTGAAGAGCAAACTGAATCCATTAGCTGAAACAATTGATGCTTTATGGAGAAAAGTCCCAACGCACACATCCTGGCATCACATGACACAATGATAAAATCAGTCCATAGTTAATCTGTTGTAAGTATGGCACAGTGATACGCACACCGCCATTTCACTGAAACCTTCCACTTTATTATCAAAGGTCTAATCTGAATCCTGGTTTAAACTGGCTCTTAAAAGGAAAAGAACTAAAAGCCCAGAATTATAATTTTGTATTTGTTTTAGACACAATTAAAACATTAACATCTGTAGCACCATTTATTTAAAAGCAATTTTAAAAAGAAGTGGCTTAGGCATTAAGAGTTAGCATTACTTAGAAAAGGAAATTTCAAGGGGCAAACAATATTATTTGTGAATGCAGGTATTTGTTACACAACAGTAAGAAGATGTTCCACATGAGTGGTAAGTTATATCTTATATCTTATTATAAAATGTTGAAACTTCACTTAAAGTTAGCTAGAAGGACCAAAACAGATTTTATATCAGGCTTAAAACATATTTCTGCTCTAAAGTTTGGTGTGTAATATGTGGATTTAACATGGAAATTACTGGGTAGTAACTCTTGTTTTAGTTTCAAAACAGTTTATTGGGCTGTAGAATGATGACACTGATTGGTTCCCTCTGTTTGGCATACGTTTGGCAAAAGAAAGGCTTAACTGTATGGCCAAAACAGGAAAATAGTAGTGGACTAATGGGGAGAAAAAACACTTGAATGAGAGAAATCCAAAGTGAAAGAAGACCAAACCCTGGACTGACTTTGGGTTGATAGGAAGAGTTCTGAGGCTTTAGACTGTGCGCAAGAGACACTCAGCAAAACAAATTAGAGCAAGGCTGCTATCATAAAAGAGTGCAAAAGAGCAGAAAGTTATTTTAGTGTGCAAATTTATGAATATGTATGCAGTAAGTTCATTTTAGTATCTATCAGTGTCAGTTAGCTGGTCACAAACAAGGTGACCTTATGTGGAAGCAAGTAATCTAAAAACATAACACAGTGTAAGTGCAGGTCTTGTGTGTGTTTTCCTCTCTGAAAACTGCATAGGAATTCAGATCGATGGGAGTCAGCTGAAGGAAACGCGGTGTGTTTTGATGCAAGCAATAGATGGAAACTGTATAAGGTCATAGAGATCAGGCCGAGTCAGTCTTTGGATACATTGTATAGAACAGCTCAGGTTTGTTTAGGATTTATCCACAGACTGTATGAAACATGGACGTCACGTCTGGGTTGGAAAAATCGAGCCAATGAGTAGGGGTTTTATAGCTGCATTATATCTGAAGGCCACCAGATGGCGATAGCTGTGGTTTCAAAAAGACGTCTGGTATTTCCAGTCCTATAGATGTGAACAGGAAATCCAGTTTCTGACTTAAACACTTTCCAGCTGAGGTTAGAGCTCAATTATTTGTTTTAGATTGTTTTGAAAAAAAAAAGTTTATTTTCTAAATCTTACTCATTCCAACTGGCGGATGACCTGAGGCATGACCTGAGACCTGAGACACTCATTGGTTGGTAAAGGAAGAACACAAAATATTTATTTTTTTGCATGCTGCCACAATAAAGTAAAAACAAAGAAGCACATTGAGGCGATGGTATACCCATTGCTTGGTGTTTGGCTTTTTGTCAGACTCGGGTACTTGGTACCAGGTACTATCACCTATGGGAAACCCTAAAAACGTAGCGCTGATTCTAGCTGAGCTGATCTGATTATGTACTAATGGAAAAGGGTTATTCGTCACACATAAAAAGCCTGTTGTATATTATTTATTTATTTATTTTTTGGCCACTTAGGGGCAGCAAAATGTGACACAAAAACAAAACTGGCATCCAGCTGTTAATTGCGATAAACATGACTTTAAAAGAATGAAGAGGTTCGTCCGTGTCTGCTTGACTGTTCGGAGTTACATACACCAAGTTAGAGAAAGGTCATAAAACAAAAACAAAAATTAAAGCAGCATTAACACCCCCAAACATTCAATTTTTTAAATTCAAAATTCAAGCAATTTAGTGAGAATCTGCCAGGATATTTAAAAAAAAAAAACCCAGCAGGACCACCTGTGATTACCAAGAATGGGTCCTCAGCACAGCGTTGCCACTTAAAATCACATATTAAAGTGAAAATCAGCCAAAATAAAAGAAGTGACTGCCAAATCATTATGTATAATCAAAAGGCTGTTATGAAACAGACTCTTCTGAATGTGAGAAAAGCCAAAAAAAAGTTTAAACAGCTAGTTTCATTTGCTAGTAGATTAATTATTTCATTAATTTCATCTTTGCTCAAAAATCCAGTCAAGTTTTCCTTTTCATCCGTTTATGGAAAGCCAAACGTGTCAGTCTCTGTTTGTGGATTTAAAGCAGGTCTTGGACATACGGCACAGGCCAGGTTCACGATGAGGTTGCCCTCTTGTAAATCTGTCGTCACCTTGGCACACGGTAGAAGCCCAGCTCGGCCTCGGCTGATTTACACGCTGTGGGGAATGATGGGCAGGCACTCGGGCCGACAGCTCCTGCTCCGTGTCTGGACGTCATTGCAGCAACGGTTGAGAGGAGGAAGTGATTTTTCGAGTAGGGGGGGGCAAAGGGCTCCACTTGAGACTGTCCAGGGAAAGAGAAACAGCAGCCAACAAAGCCTTCCTTACAGTACAGTACAGGGCAGGGATGTGGGGTGGGGGTGCAGCCTTTCCATCTGCTGAGTAAGCCTGCACAGGGTTGATGCTAATGCTAACTGAACGGGTTATAGAAGGCTCGTGTCCCCCCTGCTTGTTTTCGGGGAGCGTGTGCATGTTCTCGGTGTGGGTAGTGTGAGAGTGTGCGGTCGTGGTGAGTGAGACTGTGCATGTGGGAAGTGTGAGAGTCTGTTTGGGTAGGTGGGAGTGTGTACGAGGAAGTGTAGGAGTCTGAGTATTTATCGTGTACATTTTCTGAGAGTGTGCACAAGCATGAACAGAGTAGGTGGGTATATTTATGTTTCTACATAAAGTGGGAGATTCTCCATGTGTATGTGCATGTGTTTAACCGTCGGCGGCTGTGAATGTGAATGGGCTCATATAGAGCTGGAATAATTTCATGAATCTGCATGTGTGTAATGGGTTTACACAGGAACACACCACACGTGAATGTATGCGAATGTGCAGTGCAGCGTTACCTCACTCTTCCCCAAACAAATTACATTCATGTAATAACATGTAATCTTAATAAATTGGTGTTAGAGTGCAGGGAATAAATATGGTGTGTGAATATAAAATATCTCTCTGCTACATGTTCACTCCAATATTTGACAAATGATATACAAAATCAGGATATTGTGACGGCGCTTAAGTGAACTCAAATTGACTTTGAAGAGCCATTTCAAACTGAATGCATCTGAAATAGCTCTTTGGTGTTTAGTAACTCTGACATTTTCAAATTTAAATGTTTACTCATGTTGGTTTCAGGTTCGAAGTCACAGTGTGATCGATTGCTTCATTTATGGCAATGAACTGTAGAGCTTCCAGCCTGAAACAGCAGCAACATGTGTTATGAAGCATTCAGTTTAGGGCTATTCATAAAAGATGGACGTAGCTTTCCAGTCCAAGAAGAAAAAAATGAATGAAAAGTGCCTCAACCCTGCATCTTTATGATGTATCCTCTGGATACAAAACGAAGGCCATGAGACATCAGATAAGATTTTTAAGCAAAAAAGGAAAATTTGGGTCAATGTACACTAAATGTACCTTTGGAGCGGAAGTCGCAAGTTCGATTCCCTCCCAGTATCCAGTAAGGGTCCTGGCTAGGCCCCCTATGCCAAAAACACCAAGCCCTAGAATGGCGCGGCTACGTCTGCAGCCTGTCCGCTGTTCGGACAAGACACATTTCACTGCATGTTGTACTCTGTATGATTGTGTATTTGACCAATAAAGCTCATTTCTATTAAATGATCGACTTGATACATTGTCATGAGACAAAGGCTAAAATATCGTATCATTCACATTTATACATTACTTTTCTAGCAATTTACCTATCAATAGTTATCCATGTCCTTCCATGTAAGTAGCTGTAGTAAATTCTTGCAAAAATGTATTCATTGCCTTTAGGTTGTTATTCCACCCGGTCTTTCATCTGTTACAATATTTACTCACTACCATATTTACAGTGAGCATTGGTTACATTTCACAGATTAAAGGCTACATTTAGCTAGCCCTTTAGGCTTTTTATCCAGTACTTTTGTTCAGGTGTTATAGGTGATTAAATATATTGAGTGGAGAATCTATTTAAGAAAAAAAAATGAGAAACAAATCTATATTTTATCTACAGTTTGCTTTTATCTGGCGTAGAAGTTAGGATTAGGGGTTTGCTTGGAAATCACTGGCGTAAAGATGGACCCACATCAGTTACGTACAGGTACAATAAGATTCAAGCCACCTGACGATTGATGCTAATTACAGTCTAACAGCTGCTGTCAGTTAGTTGGATTTAATAAAAGGAATAACGAGATATCAATGATGTAATCAGTATCAGATGTAATAGCGTTTCCTTTATAGCCTCTTTTAAGAATGTTCTACTCTGTCCAGCAAACCTTATTAAAAAGTCATAAAAATGTATGGTCCAGCCTTGTTGTGCATCATTTGTTTCTGTTTATATTTTGCAATTATTTATTTATGTATTAATTATAAGATGTGTATGTTAGCTGGAACTATGACTTCATGAATTTCCTGGAGCTCTGGCAGCATTTTGAATTTGATTGCGTGTTTACTTCTGTCATGAATGAATCATGTGATACATTTCTTCTTCTTTGTCATTTTGGCCATTTGCCTAATGAAGACCTAACAGAGCATGAATGTTACCCCGTGTGCAGACCTTTATTTTTTGTCCATTTACCTCACATAAATATAAGGCAGGATTTGAACGTGTGATTCAGTCTACATGTTAAAATCCTGCTGTTTTAGGTGAATAATGAAGACACACGGTGCAGGAATCTGTTTGATCTGGAGGTGTAATATCCACGAGTGTGTTTATGGAGCCGTGGTCAGCTGTCGCATTGACACTTCATAGCGGCTTGTTGATATCCCGTGCTTAGCCAACAGCTGACCACATTACCTAATTTCACTAAATAGTCTGTTTGTATCATATTTCCACTACGATAAAAATATTAATACTAAATTAAAAGCAACCAAACTGACAAAGGCAACTTCTTCTATGTTTTGGTTATACTGTTAGTACCATTTACTAGTTACAAATTAGCAACTATGCACTACTCAACAGCTTTTCCACTTCGTTTTCCGGTTGAATACTAAATTCCCCCTTTGCATTCATTTTGCCAAACTTTGTCAATTCTATATTTTCTTTTTTAGATTTTCTTATGTATTCTTCTTCATTATGAAAATTAACAGTTGTTCCTCAAAGTGGGGTCATATTCATTTCTATAATACAAACTATATCTATAAAAATGGGAAATGAACGAGGAATTAAGACAAAGGGTAAATAAATATTGCAGCAAATAAAAAAAGATGTGTCACTTTTTATACAGTGATACTTAATACTGAATAATATATTAGTCATGCAAAGACTATAATATAATTATTTAGGATTACAGAACAGAACAAGATAATTACCAGAACAAACTTATAGAAGACCTTGATAACACTATTGCCTTATTTTATATATCTATGTATATATATTCTGACAGCTGTAATTCCTTCATGTTCCTATGATTTTGAAAGCAATCATGTGAATCCATTTTGTATGTAATGTACTTACTTTTTCGGGGGTAGTATTTGTCTTCAATACAGAACTTTCAAAAAATAGCACCACATGAGGCACAGCAGGGAAGAATGTACCTTTTTAAACATTTTTTGATGTCTTAGTTCTATTAATTAACCGTTAATCAGAACACAGTGTTTTTCTGTGTGCTGATGCTGTGTTCATGTCTTCAGCGTGCTGGAATATTCATGTTCCTCCCATGGGGGGCACTCTTGAGTCACACAGAGAAAAAGTGAGTGAGAGGAGTTTTCTCAGACAGAGAAATGACAAACCCACTCGCACATAAAGACACACAGAAAGGGAGAGAGATGGGAGTTTAGCAGCCCGCCCCCCTCCTCCCTCCTCCCCGTGCAGCCGGTGTGTACCTCGCAGAGCTCGGCCGGCCCCTCTCTCTCCCCCTCTCTCTCTCTGGGAGGGGCTCCGTCATTGTGCAGCGCCTGGCTGTATTGTCTGGATGTGTATCTGCACAGGGTGTACGGAGCTTTTCCCAGGGTTTGTCCTGCCCCATGTCTCCTTCCAATGCATTGCGGCTTCCTGTCATTCACAGCTGGTTCCTTCCCCTCTCCCCTGCCCAAACACCCCACCTCCCTCCCCTCCCACAGAAATTAAATCAGCTCCTCATATTGGTCCACAATTACAGCCATAGTTCAGGTATTTCTGTGAAGTAAACCTGCTGATGATTCTTCTATTCCCCTCAGGCAAAGTAACAGCAGACAGACATTTCACTGCTGAGTGAAAAAGGTAAGGTGTGCGGTGGAAAATTATTTTTTGATTAGGAAGGCTCCTCAGTGAGGGCTTTGACCCAGAAATGTCTAAGTGGAAGAAATTACTGGCTCAATAATGTCTTGAAAAGTTAAAAGAAATGGGACTTAGAACCTTAGAAATCACACCCTCATCCTTTATAAAAGAAAAATAAATGAGGGAAACTGTGGAACAGAGAAATCAAATGAAAGTATAACAGAACAGTGATGAATTCTGCTTCTGGATTTTAGAGGAAACTCAAGTTTGTTTGAGCGGTGACAACATTTGAAATCCTCCTGGGTGAAGGAAACACTTGAGTGGGTTTACACTGCAAATATTTCCCTTTCATGATGTGTAAGTATTTCAAATTGCTCTATTTAAGAGTTTCTATACAACGCCTACCTTAACGGAGGGTTCAGCATCAAAGTGTAGGTTAATCTTGCAACTAAGAGCATAAACGGCTTTGTTTAAAAAGCACTTGCTTGTTTTCTGAAAATAAGCAGGCAGGTTTTATTACCAACAGCTGAAATAATGGACACTGAATGTCACTTTTGAAGCCTCTAAAAGCCCCAAGCTATCTCTATTCAGTAAATGCCAAGCAGTAACCCCCAGGGTTGAAAAATTAAACCAACATGGAAGTCATAAAAAAACACAAGCAAAACAGCTGCATAATTACATGCATACAATTCCAGATGTTTAAATATGCTGTCTTAAAAGACAACAGTTATTTCCTGTTTTCATGGCTGATTAATCTTTGATTGAACCTCTGGGGCTGAACAATTAAGCCAATGCAAGTTGGCATCAAACCCTGCAGTTCCTCCAATGACCACTTGTGGCTGGTTCTAAAAGTGAGTCCATTTCCATAGACTCCCTTGTTAAAATAGCTGGGATCAGCACCTCAGAGGACATTTAGATTCATGCCTCCACCTTCAGACTCAAAATATGAAGGATTATACTTGTGTTTTATCACCTGAGCAGGGATCCCCTTCACTGAAGAAGCAAAAACATGGAGGAAAGAGACAATGCAACCAGCATCATAATAAAATGTCATCCTTTTCCTCCTCACCTCAAGCCTTTTTTTCTGATCTGGGTCAGGGCTCTAATGCCAGCTAAAAGCAGCCAACAGAATCTTACAGACAGAAAATTTCAGGAAATCCTCAACAACGCACCTTAGTATTGCTGTCATTGGACAGAAGTGAGCTTAACTAACTCATTAACATTAACTCATTAACAGCCTCCACCAGAGGAATAGACGTGGACACCCAACATATTGACAGCTGAGGTAAACAGTGTGCTGACAGCCTTCCCATATAGCTAAAGCTCAGCAATGCTGTATTATCTTGGATAGAAATACATTAGTAACAATAACCCAATGTTAATAGACCAATACTTATGATATGGACCTTTTGACCTTTAAAATGCTGTGATTATCTGAAACATAAGGGTTAGTGGGTCATTTGCATGGTTTGTTGCAGCTTCATAAATGTAGAATTTAAACTAATTTGTGAAAATGTTTCAGACTGTGATGGTTGTTGTTTGGGGTTTAACAGTTTAACGGGAATTTCTCAAGTTAAAAAATATTATTTCTGTCCTGCAGGGGAAAAAACCCCTCAGAAATATATATAAATATATATATTTATTTTTTATGGATCGTGTGATTTAATTCAACTTTTAAAAAGAATCCATGGATGACATATTAGAGCTAAAATAAAACGGTTGAGTTTGATCTATTCTAATGTCTTCAAGTTTAGAATTTTTATTTTTTCGTTGGACTATGACAAATAAACACAGAGAAAAAGAATTACTTTAATCTATTGCAAAAATCATTTAGCTCACTGACTTGGGAAGATTTTATTTCCATGACATTTGTTGAAGCCTTTATTGGAGCAAATCATTTTTAAATCTAATTTCTACACACATTACTTCCTACCGTTACAGATTCTCTAAGGCTGTTGTTCTGATTCTTTTCATCACAATGAAATAAAAATATAACTTATAGTATGGAAAAAAATGAATTAACAAATTGAAGTAACTGGAACAGAGTCAGCTTGAATCAGAAGAAGACAAGAATATAGTGCATTTTAAATTTTAAATCCAACTAGAGACCAGATGAGGACATTTCATGGTTTAATTAGGTTTAAATAACCCTAAAAGTATTGTGGTTACTCAATAAAATCATAATATCCACATTTTTTATTCCAGTGATGAATGTTCATGGCCGGTGTTTCTAACACGGATGTCATTATGTATAGTAATCCCACCCAACCACCTGCTGTTTGAAAGTGAGGGGCAGCCAATCAGAAGGGAATTGTTTTTTATGGGCAGGAGCTAAACCAGCTTGTTTGAGACAAGATGAACTAAGAGATGCACCAAGGCAAAGTGCAAGATAAAGAAGGATTATTTGGAGCAGTGAATAATACAAAGCTGCTCTAGTAGAGATGAGTATTAAAAATATGGAGTTGTTAAACTCTTCATATGACATCCAATTTCTGTAACAGCAGACATGCTGTAGTATCATTTTTTAAAAATGTGTAGTGTGTTTAATGTTTTGCCAGGATCAAAAAATGTTCTGATAATCATTACTAAGAAGTTTTTTTCTGCTTAAACTTAACCAAATGGCAAGTGGAAACATCCACACTGAATCAAGACACAAAGCTCACACATTCAACAAGAATGACAGCATCCTGGCCAACAGCTTTCACAGTTTTAATCCAAACTCCAATATCACCAATATCCAAAATCCAGTATCGCCTGAATGTAAGAAAATGAAAAGAGGAAAATGTAAAAAGAAAAGTTAAATGTCTTCTCATTAGGACCCCGTTTATCCCCACCCCCTACTTTAAATTCATAGCAACATCACTCGTAAGTGTTAATTCAGACCTTAATGATCGTTTTATGCGGGTGAAATCTGGCAAGCTACCTTTGAAATCTCAGGAGAAAAACCTGGTGGAGTTTTGATAGAAGATTAGCATCAGCTAAGCTAGCTGGGTGTTATTAACTTTATTGCGTTCAGTTAAACTTTATTGACAGTTCACAACATTTGTCTAAAGATGATTTAAGGAGAAAGGTACAGACCGTACAATATTAGAAAACAAAATCCACTGACCAGACAAACCCTGTGAAGAGTACTTTGTGCTACTTGTGAGGAAGAACTCCTTTTTAAGCAGGCTCAGGGAGAGACAGCCATCTAGGTAACAGGAATAGAAAGAGAGGATTGGACCATATAGATCGACCACATGGTGATTACTCAATGATCCACCTGCTCAACCATTTTCACTTCTACAGTTTCATGAAATGACATAAAGTGATTTGATGGCTAGCTGCTAAACTATGCTGGCTGACTGATGTAATGTTTAAGAGTTGATCTTTTCTTAAAACTTTACTTTAAGCAAAGCAACACATCCAGATTTCAGTACTGCAAAACATGACACCACCCCATCCACAGCAAATGAGAGGTGAGAGAGTGCAATCACAGAAACTCGCACACAAACACCTGGACTCTTCGACTCCACTGTTTCTACCTAGAAGTCTAGAGGGGCACAGTGTACACCTTATTTTTCACTGTAATGCTCTTCTATTTACAGTAATGGTGAGCAGCAATGTGAAACAAAGAGAAAAGCAAGTAAGCAAAATGTGACCAACTTTTTAATTTGCTCCACAGGGTCTGAGAGGCAATTAGGAGAGACACTTGCTGATAAGACAAAATGACATTGTTTGTGTGTGTGTCAGTGCAGATGGAGGATAGGATGGATGGACTGATGAGTCACAAACCTTGAGAGGTTAAATGCGTCTGAGTCAGCCATATTTACCTCGGTGGTGTAACGATCACCGAGATTAGGGTGTAAATGGATGGATTAATGTGAATCTAAATAACCGGTTCTCTTTAACACTATTGTTTTGTCAAGAAAGAAAACATCACTTTCAGCTCAGCCAGGCCCTTATCAGCGGTAGCTGCTCTCCTCTTGAATACAGTCACTAACCTATTAGCCAAACAGAGGCTGCTTCCATATCTGCTCAAACATGTAGGCAGTTTTGTTTAGCCGGCCAAATACCGAGTCGACCGGCATCAGAACAACGGGGCAGAGGTTAAACCTGATGTGAAGAATGAGCACATTTCCGAGTAAAATAGTTGGCGCTTGAGGTAGTTATGAAACTGCTGAGAACATAACTTACATATTTTAATAGCTGCTAAACTGCATTTCATAGTAGAACCTATGAAAAAACAAGCTAACAGTCTAAAACAGACTCCCCTGTGGGCTGGGGATAAATCGCTGCCCAGCTTTGAGTGGGAAGTTTTGAAGCTGGTGGCTCTCTTTGTTCCAGCCCTCCTACTTTCTGATAATAAGCAGACCTAAAGAAAAAACTTCCTGCTTCTATATATACTTTGTTAAAGCAAACAGCAGTGTTTGTTGTGGCACTGGAAATGAAGAATGGCAGGCTAACGTCTGAATGCAGAGTCTCAGAGAGGCGCCACATTACAAGGTTGGCTCAGAAATGTCTCAGATTAACACCCTGCAGACCCTAAAACATGTAAAGAAAAACAATGCAAGTATTCCAGTCAAACAGTAATGAGTTAACTCAACCTTATGGTACCCTTTAGTTAGTTTTAGAGCAGCATGTTACTCTCTTATGAACTGAACTTTTAAAAACACTCACAAAAATGATCTTTACACAGCTGAAACCAGTAAGAATAACACAGGGGGAGCAAAACAAAAAGCACGACACAGAAGACAAATGAGTACCAAAATTAAACAGGAAACTATAATAAAATAATCACAAAATCTCTAATAATAAACCACAAAAGCCTGGGATCATAGCGTTAACCAAGCGGCCTTTGGACTTCATTAAAGCGATATAAAGTTTGCTGTTATCACTATGCTGAACCTTCTTCAGTGCAGAAAGAATGATGCAAACAGTGTCTAACAGGAGGAAACGTGCACGCATGCACTAAATGTACCCTTTTCCTTCAATAATTTAAAAAAAAAATATATATATATATATATATAAAATGGCCTGTTACTGTTAATTAGCCAGACGGTTGTGGGGCTGCAAACACAGATTAGCTTATAAAAGATTAACATAACTTAGAGAAGAACTAGGAAGGATGATGCAATTTCTAAAAGGTGAGATATTAACTGACAGCGAGGCCGGTGGATGTATTTCATTGTAGATATTTGCAGTAGCAAGAACAGCCAATGCAAGGCAGATTTAATTAAAATGAACTCACTTCCATTAAGTATCCCTGAAACAAGGTGTTTCTCACATGAATACCATAGTGCTATTCCTAGTGAACAAGTGGTACACTAGGAATAGTGAGGACGAGCAGGGTTCTAACATATTTTTAGAACTTACCCTTACCATGGAGTCCTGAAATTTCACTCACTTTTCTGCTTCAGATGCCTCAAGTAATGCATCAGTAATCTCCTCCTCAATTTCTGATTGTCGGCAATATCAGCAGAGAGTCTATGAGAAAATCAGTGCTGATACGTTTTTTTGGTTTAGGGTGAAGTTAATACAGTAAAGCTGTTGTACAAATGTGAATTTACTTCTGCAGATGTTTTTGTAGCATTTGATGTGCCTCACTCTTGTGCAGGGCTGGACTGGGACAAAAAATCAGCCCGGGCATTTTGACTAGAGACCGGGCCACCAGGTATTATAGGAAAAACCATAAAGCCTTTGAATGAAAACAAACGCTGTTGTCACAGTGATGTACACTGTCTTGTTGGCAAATATGTATCAATTTAATAAACTTAAAGTTTATTAGACTGATACATATACACCATCCTCCCTATGCTGGCATTCTAAACAGTACAGAAACCCAAAGACTGCTTGGTCGAGTTAACTATCTACAACGCATGGTATGGTGGAAACCTGAAATTAAGACAGAGAAGACTACAGGTGAGACATGACCATTAGTGAATATTAAAAATAATAAATGACAGATTTAGTGATATTTTCATAAACTATTTATTTACCACATCAATAAACAGCATAATATTTTTTCTAACATGGTAACCTTTAAAAAGTGAAAGGAGACAGCTGAGAAAGAATAAAACTTAATTGACTTTTTGATGGCATTTCACACACAGTACTGGTACAGAATCTAGAAAATGTGGGAAAATACTGGCATCATATACAGTACTTATTTCTGAAGAAATTATGATGGGACCCTGAAAAAAATTACTATGAACAATAATGGATTTCTATACATTTAGTCAGATGACCACTTTTGTTGTAAGATTCAGATAATTGTGTATTCAAAGTTTTTAAATGACATAACAAAGAAAAATATTTCTTAGTGCCCCCCTTTCCCTGTTAATGCCCTACCTGGCCCCCTGGCAAAACTTTGCTAGATCCGCCCCTGCACAGTTACCAGCTGTCAGCTGCTTAGAAAAGGATTCTGGTGTTATTTGTTTCTCAGAAACAGTTCATAACTTCGCTTCAACTCATGCTCTGATGATTCAGTAAGGACATCTCCTGGTTTCATCTTCATGTTTCCCTCTCACCACATATCCAAACCGACATCATGACCAGCAGCTTTTACAGCTGAGGCTCCAGCAAACATCAGTTGATACTAGAAATTAATATCAAATAAATTCTAACAACAGCAGATCAAGCTTAAATGTGCTGCTGTTGTTTAGCGCGACATCGGCAGTTTCCTCTTTCTGGAAGAAAGTGGGCGATAAGAAAAGCGATCAGCTGATTATTGATCAATTTCATGATTGAAATAACAACCGGGGGAGAGAATGAGAGAAGAAGAAACAGCTGTGCACCTTAAAGACACAGAATAACTCCAGCTTTGTGTCTTTTTCATTGTAGCTGAAGTACCGGACAAACTGTGTTCCTTCTCACCTCAATACGAAAACTGTAATATTTTCTCTGAATACGAGACGATTCCGGGACGGTTGGCAACTCCACTAACTAACCTTATGAATTAAATAAAGTTCACTATCGGTAACATCAAAGCACCCACCCAGCTGTATAGAAACTCCGTCATGCTAGCTTGCACCCAGTACCAGTTATTGTAGCTGACTGTAAAAAGTCAGCACAACGAAAATAAACTCCACCTAAACTTGGTTTATATCTGACCCAGATAGACTGCAGGTTATAACTTCTTACCTGAAATTCAGTTCACCTGACACTCGGACCGGCGGCCGCCTCGGGTCTCTCCTCCTCCTGCCTCCCCTGCTGGCCTCCACCACTTGCTAATGTTACTGAATCTGTGGAAGCTCCGCGATAGCCACCACCAAACAACTGAGTTATTTTTACACATCTCCCAGCATCTGGCCAATCCACCACCTTTCAGTGTTTATACTGTTACGGAAAAACAAAAAACAAAAAAAGATTGGCCCATAAAAACGAAAAATCACATCGGCACACCGGGCCAATGCCCGGTATGCCTGATGGCCAGTCCAGCTATGCTCTTGTGATGCACACCAAAGCAGCACTCTACAGTATACTGGAAGTAACTTTTTGTGGATGGTTTGAATAAAGGTCAGTCTCAGTGGAGCTGAACTGCACGCTGTGCAGGAACACTCTGTTTCCTAATCTGCAGTACAGATAGGAGGAGTTTTATGAAACTCTGTATGAGGTTAGAACTCCCTCATGTTCCATAATAAATGCATCTGTAGTTTGTACCATTACAGCCCGTTCTCATCCCCAGGGTGTCGGTGCCATTTTTTGGTGTGTTTGTGTCCTGATGCACCGAGTTATGAAAAAGGATGACTGGTCACTCCCAACTTTTATCAGTGAGCAGGATCACCATTGTGAAGGGTCGGTTTTTAACCCAAACCATGATCTTCCTTCCTAGCACTAAGTAGGGCCTAAACTCACCAATAACTGGAAGTGAAAATACAAGGTCCCAAGATAGCATAAAAAGGATAAGGAAAGTATAGACAGACTAGAAACAGTCTTTAAAAACTTTAAGAGCCCTTCACATAGAATACAACAACAGCACCACTGCACTGTGACATCCATTGTTTTCTATGGCTAGCACCTTTCAGTAATGGTTTCCTGCTGTGTTGAACAAAGTACAGTCAAACATGCCGACCATGGAGCACCCGTGCATAACGCTGTGTGTGACATACAACCAATAGAAATGCACAATGAGGGGGACTCGGAGCATATACAATACATATAAAAACCCTGAGCGACTAATAAAATTATGTTTCACAGACAGAGCGCAGCAGGTCGGTGCAACATAAGGTGCATTACTGTTTATGCACAGAGGTCTGTGGGTTTTTCCAGGAACACTGATGCTATTTTCCAGAGAGCTAATGAGAGAGCAGGTGATGAGTTTGTACCTGATGATCTCTAATCTAATATAACCTGCTGCAGCGCAGCATGAGTTACCATGGCAATATGTCCTGGTAGGAAGTAAACCCCGTTTGTAACCCTGAAGCACAGGACTAAACCTGGAGTTACATTGCTTAAGTCCCAAATCCTGCTTTAGAATACACACCTCGGGGCTAAGTCCAGCCCACCGACGGGGACTGGTCGTAAATGTTTCGATTCATCATTGTGGACAACGGCTGCAAAGAAAACAGAATCAAGGGAACAATTTCTAAGCTGGCATCCAGTCCTCCAGAGGGCCAGAAGGTTGATTGGTTTAGGCACTTGACTGTCACCAGCATGCTCATGAAAACAACAACTGATCCAGCATCTGCAGAAAACTAAGTTTTGAATCATCTTCAGTTTTTTTTTTTTCTAGAAACAAGAAATGAAGAAAGGTGTCTAAATTTTTTGACTTGAACTATTTGCATAAAACCAGCCAAATATTCAGCAGCTCCATGTTTTATGGAGTATTAGGAAGACGATTTCGGCCAAATTCTTCAATATGCACGTTCAATGGCACCACAACAACTGATGAGAGATTTGGGGGAATTTTGTTCAGACTCTGAAGTAGTCAGGACCCACGCAATTTTGACTAAAACCAGACCGAATCAGTATCTACACAGCCTTAGATAAATTACTTTATCTTCTGTTTTGTTTTGTTCTGTGTCCAAACTGTTTGACCTGGATATGATGAAATTAACCAGCTGAATACTCAGAAGCTTCACCTTCTTTCCAACTAATAAAAATCCATTATAATCCATATTCTTATCACTTTAGTTCTGGTAGTTTTACCCCAAAGGCTTTACATACTAACAACATTGTGTTACAGGAAAAAACATGAAACATTTGAGTAAGATGGAAGATATTTTTAAATCCAATTGACAATGAAAACTCAATAAATCACCCTCATTGCTGAAACCCAAACCCATATTTTTGTTCACTTGTGTATGCTAATGTCCCCTAGCGGTGTGTCCTCACAGCTGTTATCATTCAGTCAGAGGTGTGTGTGTATGAGACGGGGGCCCGTGTCACGGCAGGGAGGACATGTAACTCATTTCCAGATAATGGCAGGGTTCTGTCTTCCCTCGCCGCTGCAGCAGGCCCAATTCGCCAACTCATCAATCCACTTGCAGGCACACCACGCCCCCGCAGGCCTCTGCTCACTTATCACCCCAAAACTACAACGCCGCTCTCCAAATAACTACTTCCCCTACACTAATCTGTTCCAATCCCCCACTATGTCTTTCATCCTCTGCATCAAGCCCATTCCCTATCTTTTTTTTTCTTTCCACGTATTTGCACAGAACCTCCCATGATAACAGTGTTGAGACAAAGGACCAAATGTTTCACTCCCTCGTTTCATCTCCTAGACGTGGCATCATAGTTATTTTTGAGGTGTGTGGCAAGCGTCTGCCGATGATGAATTCAGAAGACCGTAGGTGGAGGACGGTCGGAGCGAAGATGGCGGTGCCAATTTGATCTCCATGGGTGGTCTGCCCTGTTTAAACTGACCTCAAGCTTAATGAGGAAAACTAACAAGCTTGTGGATTACATGGTGGTGGGGGGTGGGGGGGACTGGAGGGAAATATGCAGATGCTTTGAAATGCTGCTCGAATCTTACAGCAAGTCTGCGGTTACTTTAAGGCCGAACGGGCCTGCCACTTTGTGTTTGGGGGCAGCGCTGAGCAGACACCCTCCTTTGATTAAAGGTGTTTACACTGGTCATCTGATCCGCTGTGACAATAGGCCAGGGTCCGACTCTAACCTGAAGCCAAATATGCACTAATGAGGACCAGGCCCGGCTGGTCTCCCTCTCTTCAATAAATGTGACATTGTGAATCAAGCTCTCACTACCTGAGTGAAAGAGCCTGTGCTTGCTGCCATCTTTCAGATGGCCAACAGGAGAAATGTTTGCAGGTGGGTGGGTTTAGGGGGTGACTGCACTCATTTAGTGCCACGTGTGCGTGTGTGGTTACCCTTTATTGTGCGTTCAAGGAGCCGGAAGTGAGGTCAAGAATTAACAGAATCTTATGTTACCTGGCAGCTTTTGAAAATAATCCAAAATATCCAGAGTAAGGATTCATATTGATTTCTTCTCTTATACTATCTCAACCAAACCAATCCAATCAACCAAAGCACTTTTTATTGCAAGCCACAGTCACCCATTCAGACAGCGCTTTACCTTTAAAGTGGTTTCTAACATACTCTCACTGACAGATGATTTGAGGCCAGTTTGGGGTTCAGCCTCTTTCCCAAAAACACTTTGATCCCTGCCTCTCCTAGTCTGTGTTTCAAACAACCCACTCTGCCTACTATGGATGATAAATTAGGCTTCCATCCTAAATATTAAATATAAGGAAAGAGAAAGTGCAGAAATTTAGTTTAAATTAAGCTTTTATATAAGGATTCCACTAACAAATAACTGAAATCACCTGGGGTGCATCCATCTTGCATGCATTCTCTGTGGTTTTTAGAAGAGTGTACAAACTTAGTGCAACAAAGCTTTATTGGTTCCTCTACAACGCAGAGATAGATCCAACAGTTGTAATCCAATATCTGACGCAGGGCTTGCCGCAGGACAAATTATCTCTCTTGCACTGATGCCTAATGCGTTTTTAATAATATATTTGCCTCATCAGCAACTCACCTCTCAGGGCAAGGCTGTGTACTCTAAATGGGCAAAGGAAGAGGGGGGCAGACAAATAGCCTTTAAGAGGTCTTGGTGAGGAATGATGGCAGGGAAGACGTATGGCTTAGCAAAATTAGATCCATCCTTGGGGGGGGGAAAAGCAAAACTTAGAGGAGAAAAGTGCAGAACTTTTGCATTAGTTCAAAGTAATGTAAAGGATGAAACTGCCTCATGAATCACTGCTGGTCACTTTATTCTCTTTTTTTCCCCACCCTGCACAAATGGATCAGGAGCATCAAGGACATGATTATAAAATATTTTTCACAATGACAAACCATAAAAGACCTATCTATTGAATAAAAGTTTAAAAGGGCAGGGCATATACAAGTTAGAGTTGTTAGTTATCAAACTCCTTTGTATCATCAGGGTTAAATGCACTGTATACTGCGGAGCAGAGACATCTCATCATTACGACGACGTCACTGAAAACAATGGAGATGCCCCTTCTGTCCACCCATCCTCGTGGCTATGATTAACGATTACCGATCCAATCCAGTCTCACATCAGTTTCACAATAAATCCTTTGAAGTTGAAACATGATACTCCACTCCAGTCTTTCCTGTAGACCTGCTCTGACGTCGTATATCAAGTTTCTCTCTCCACAGATCGGAGCAACAAAGTGCACATCAGGAGGTGATGCCATTTGGCTTTTACCCAGGAAACTTTCAACATTCATCCAATTGCTCTGATCCTATTTTAGACACCAAGAAAATCTCATAATTAATTTTGCTTAGTTATTTGACATCTGTCAGTACATATCGCTTGTATTGTATTCATTTAATGCATTTAGCCAAGTTTTGCTTCATACTCATTATGCTCATTTATTTTTTTAATGTCCTTATATTCGGACTGTCACTGGAGTTTTACCTTCAGACCTTTTTGATTCTGTGCACGTCAGAGGCAGATGAGCTTGAACCAAAGGTGCTCTGATAAACCAAAAGTTCCAGTCTCCAAAAGTTCCAGTCTTTACCGGTGGACAAGTAAATTACACCATTCACCTCTAGTAGGAATTCAAAGGAAACAACTAGTGGCAAATAAACATGACTTTTAGGAGATGGGGTGGGTTGAATGCAAAGGTCTTCTGAAATGCTTTCAGCTCATTTCACAAAATGTGCTCATACATACAAAAGTCCCTTTTGCTTCAAGTGTTAAATTCAGATGCTACTATTTTCAAGCCTCCTAATCCTTCATTCTGAATTTGACACAAAGACGGTTGCTCTAGGCAACTTTTTGACCCCTGTTGACCTCAAGCCAATCACAACCTGAGAAATGATATAAAGGGGGGACTGAGTGCCAAATTTATGGGCTACAAATAGGAGCAATAAGGCATTACCAGCCGCACAGGGTCAGGACAGCCATTAGGCTGGATCCCAAATATCCCCCCCATCGCTCTTCCAATTAAGCCGTCAAAGTGGGGCAGATGGTTGTGACGCTATCGGGGTGCCGTGCTGCCCTCGTGCCCACATCTCGCACCCTCTCAGAGCCATCCATCACTGGAGGAGCTCTAATTAGCTTGTTATTCTGACATGCAAACTATTCCAAGCTTGTGAAAAGGCCTCCTCATGTTTTGAATGACAGGGAAAGCATTGAGAGAGGGCGAATGGGAGGGGGAGAGGAAAGCCAATCAATGCACACAGAATGGCATCTGAATGGCCTTTTCAGCACACTACAGCAGCAATTATATTCCCCCCTCAGACCTCCTGCCGGGATATTTTTCTTTGTTGTTTCTTCATCAAAACGGTGCCATCAATTGACAAGTTAAGCTCGACTGAATAAAAGGCCGAATGAAAGAGGTCAAAAGAGTCGTTTCTTCTTGTCTGAATGTCATTGGTGTGGAAACAAAGAAGAATTCAGTTTGGGAAAAAGTTAAAAAAAAATCAGCCACTGTCATACTGTACCAAAGTGTTATCCACCTTTTCCTGTAAATACACCATCTGCTTTGCTCAGGTAGAAGCTGTTATTTACATAGGCCTTCAAAGGCCTCCCCATCCTTTGATGGGACTGCCACCATCAGTCCTACCATACGTTTTGATTAACAGTCTCCGCTCGTTTGTTCACACGGTTTCAACATACAGCGAGCATCTGTATGAATGTCTGAATGCGCAGAATGTGCAGAAACATTCGGCACAATGTAAACATTCCCATCGTTCTTTGTATGTTGTGAACAGGAGGGCTAATGAAGATCTGTGCTATTAAAAGTAGCAATTATAGTTAATTTATTAACTAAAATTAAAACTATGGCTGTGCAGATTATTTTCATTCTGAAAACCATTTGATGCTTCTGAAGCATGGTATGAAGTTTTACACATGCAGTCAAAACAAAACATGTCGGTCCAACACATGCTGCCAAAATAGCCAGACCCACTGAGACTCTGCGAGACCTCTGAGAGGTTTCCTGTGGTATCTGGCGCCACAGATATGTTAGCTCTGATCCACAGTCAGTGTTACCTGCAGTCGATGGCAGCAGGCCATGCCACCAAGCAGACAGGATTTAGCACTGTGGACATGGTCAGCAGAAAGATGGATTTTACCACAAAAAGAATCAGAATCTTTAGAACATTCTAAACAAGACAGTCAAGTTACACGTCACAAAACTCCACTAACAAAAAACCTATTATTTTAGGTCATAAAACATGGGGGATGTTCATATTCTGCCACGTTAGCTGGTTGGTTATTGCTATTGAGTGATTTTCGATCCAACTTAACACTAATGTTCCACACTGAATCGTCACAGAGATCACAGATCCTTTAATCTGACAGGTTAAATTGAATTTATCTGTGTTCTGAAAAGAAGTTGTCAATTGTAGTCACGAGTGCAAATTAAACAATAACTGCAAATACCGACAGCTTTAGTGAGGAAAACGCTTCATGTAGTTGTGAGGGTGCAGGGAAGCATCTCCCTCACTAAGGTGAAGCATTCGCAATGTCTGATAGGAAGTTTTGGTTTTGTTATGCTTTTATTTTGAAGTCCACTAACTCCTTTCTTTTTTGAGGTCAACTTCCTGAAGGCCTGATTCATGGAGTGCACACTTGATTAAAGGCTAATGACGTTCACCTGAAAGGAATTCCCTAATTAGCCACTGTTAGTGGGGTAAACCATTAGATGAGAGCTGAGGGTGAGAGCGGGCTGAAGCTTCAGTTTCATTTGATTTAGTTAGTTTTTATATTATTTAACTGGGGTTTGTTTTGTAGTCAGATGCATGTTGGGTGTGTTAAACTGAGTGGAGTATTTCACTGTTTATGTTTATTTGTAGCTGGAGTGTGTAGGGGTGAATCTCTTTATTTTTATTGGTGGTATGATCGGTGGCTATTTAAGGAGGGTTTTTTTTTTTTTTTTTTTTTTGGGTGAGGTTGTTCATGTTAAGATGTGCTGCTGCTGAGAGTGTTGAACCTTTGTATCTGTAACAGACATTTATTCAGAGCTCTGGAAAATGACTGAAGTCTATTATGGTTGTTTTTCCCATCATCTGGTCCCTTTCATGTTAACCACCAACCTCAACAGTAGTACAACCTCAAAACTGTATCAATAGAAACAGTAGTTTAAATGTCTTAAAAATGAAGACAAGTACAGTTTAATGCCTGGATCCATTGTCTTCCTTTTGTGTGCAAGATCACCAACAAAATCAAAACAATGTGACTTTATCAGAAGCCCAAGTGCCGCTTTTTCCATTAACTTCTCATAGTATGAGGCCCTCACCAGGCACCACTTTTGATTTAAACTGTTTTGTATATTTGTTGTTTTTTGTAGACAGTGCTGTTTTTATCCTTTATGGTGCTGCTGAAAGACAACAATTTTCCCTTGTGGGATCGGTAAAGTATTCATCTGTCTACCTCTATCTAACTTGTTGCACTAACTCATTCTGAAGCAAAACACGTGACTCGGGATTTTTAGAGTGAAGCACAATGTCTTTTTGCATTTTTAGGTTATTGCATGTTGGCCTCAGCCTCATGTTTCAGTTGTTACTTCTTGTTTAAACTAATTACAAACCAGAATTTTGTCCTAATTAACAAGCGCTCGCTGCATTTTGGATTTGTAAGACGGGAGTTGTGCAGGCGTTCAGCAAGCCTTTCCCTAATGCTGATACTTGTGCTGGGAGGAGGATGCATTTGCAAAATTCAGTCATATCAATTCAGCAGGCCAAATTAGTTTCACTTGACAGTCAGAAGCATAAGCTGATCATTATGTAATAAGCACACATTTTCATTAATCCTAAAATACAGAAAATGTGTTTGGACTCAAAAGATATAACATTCATTACAATGTTGCTTTTTACTGTACGTCCCATTAATGCTTTTTAAATTAGTTCTGCCTGACACACTCTGCGTTTCTGATGCATTTACGTGCACATTTATAGACTTGAAACTACTTCTCTTACTCTTTTTGCAAACTTCTATATTTTAATGGCACAAATTTCCTTCTGCGTGTCATCCATCCAACCTCTACTCATTCTGATGGACTCTTTAACCTCACATCATCGAGCAGGTTGCCTCATGCTGCTCATTTTCATTCCATCTTTCATTAGCTCCCTCAAACAGAAACCAAAAATATCAAATCTTCTCGTCTTGCTTTGTACCACTTTGGAAAGTCAAATGAGGCTCACCCCGACCATCCTGCCCTCCAGTGAGCAGGTTATGTCTGAAGCTGTGGGATACATCAAATTAGTTTGGCACCTAACATGTAGCAGCTGGTGGAACAAAAAACCTCATTGTTGTTCACATGCATCAGAAACACGCCCTCATAACTGCTTCACCAAAATCCACATGCAGCCTTTTCAGTTCAAGAAGATTCAGATTACACAAGAGCCAAAAGAAGTCACAATACTGTCTGCAGTAAGGCAGATTGGCCAAAAAGCTGGCTAAACCAGTATAAATAAATGTCACTGATATCTGCAGTCACTCCACAATTTAAAGCATCACACTGCAGTGACTCAATCAGGCCAGGTGCTGCGAAGACCAGCTAGCATAAACTCAAATGCTCAGAAAGCAGAGAAGACAACAAAATAGTGATTACACGAAGAAAGAATACCTGAGTTTAGCTGCACCTGTGTGAGTGACTCAGTCTGACTTGTTGGGTTTGAGTAAAATCTTGTGTGATAGAAACTGTCGGAGCTGCTGAAGAGAGAAAATACTGCAGCTGTAGTTACTGAAAGAACCGTGATGAACTACAATGTGAGCCTGTAACCCCAACGGTGCTGCCACTACAATATACGCTCATTTTTAAAATGTTTAAAGATGACAACCTGAGGTTTTAACAGCAACTTAAAAAAAAAAGTGAATCAAGAATTACCGGAAGCACCGTGCTTTTCAGACTTCTTCGTACTCAGGGGTCACAGCTGTAATAATTGTCTCCATGTCGCAACTCAAACATCGTATCACAAAGTAAAATGGCACCTACCACCACAAGCAGATTAAATACTTGTATGAATACCTGTGTTTGTCACACTTCTTTCAACCTTTTAGTTTTCATAGCAGCTAATGTAAACGCTTCACCAGAATAAGTCTTGCCATCACTCTTTTCTTGGGATTTCCTTCCTGTTGCCTACAAAGTCAAGATTCGATGACAAGATCTTGGAGTAAGATCAGATGTCTCCAGCCCAGCGATGGCCTACAAACAAAAAAGAATAAAGGCTGTTTGAGAAAAGCCCTTTATGTCATTTACCATGTCTGTTATTTACAGCAGAGAATGAACCCTCACAAGTCCTGCTTGTACCCGTTCTCAATGGTCTCCCTGCCCTGTGTCCTCTACAGTTTATAGTCCATTAATTCAACTGAGTCTTGGCTGCTGAATTTAACCAGGACTTTGCCGTTTTGTGCACTTAACCATCACCTCACAGGACCTGCTGCTCAAGTTCTTTTAGGGAAACTGACCACAAAACAACACCAACATGAGTCTGAATTCATCACTGACTTTTGGCCTGCCTGCCGTCCAGGCTTTCACCTACAACATATATGTGGAACGTTTGCTGGTGATTTTCCAGATAAAGAGTCACAGAAAAGAGTCAACTCCTTTTAAATACAGCCTTCAATCACAACCAAATCACACTGAAGGCTGGCAATAGCTGTGCATTAGTATTTCAGGTGTTATATCATCAGGCAGTAATTTCAAAAAGATAGCAGCTATGAGTTGATTTCGGTGAAATATACACAACCAATTCCATTCTGTGAGCTAACTGTTTCCTGTCGCTTAATTACATATCCAGATGAATCTCAATTCATGCATCAAGCTCGTTTCATTCATCAGTGATCTTTAATGGAATACTTCAAGTATTATGTTATGGAAAGTAAATATGAAGACCTCAGTGATTAAGACTAAACAAGAGTGTTTAAAGGAGACAATGAAAAAGCAGAAGTGGAAAAGGAGAATTAAATACATCTGTTTCTCCATTATTAAATCTATTAAAACGTTAAAAAGACAAATTTGCCTCATTTAATACTGGATCATTTTAGGTTTACGCCGCACAGCAGCCTCCAGGGCTGAAAAGTGAAACCAACATTTTTAATGCAATTATCTGACAAATAATATGGCTGCCGTGTAGTTAATTTTACCAACAGACCATCCAAGAAGCCTGAGCTCAAGTGTGGGTGAGTGAAACTCTAGAATGTGTTTGATGCTGAGCACTAATTAGCAGGTATCCGTGTCTGTCTGTGGATGCTGACTGATGACCAGCACTAGCTAGCATTCTCTGATGACATGGCTCTGCCCCCCTGCAGTCCAAATATGGCCACCTCTGGCTTCAAAAAACTAACAGTGGTGACAAATACACCAATATTAGCATCTAAAATAAATGGGTGTGTCCATCCAAGTGTCTTTTTAACTTGGGTATATACTAATTGGCCACTTTATAAGGCGGGCATGTGAACTCAGTCACGACTGGAAACAGCTGCTCTGTCCTGATGTCTAATTTTCTCTATTTTTCTTTATGTTAAATGAGGTCACATCTCATTAGCAGACCTATAAACTCACATGAGAGAGGCAGAATATTAGGAATAGTTAAATATAAATGCAATCCAATACATCAGCACCACCCACAATGACCTCGGTAATAAAGGAAAATGATTAAGATGCATGGCCTTACTCAGAGGATGAGAGGAAGAGCACACGTTTTACACAAGCGGAGCTAATAAAGTCATCGTTCTGTATAGAAATATTACAGCTATTATTACATGGCAGAGCAACAGATCACACAGAAAGGAGTTTTTGATGATGTGCTATACCATTTCCAAGAAACTGCACAATTTCCTTATGTTTGAGGATCTGACTGAGCCTTTTAAGATTCTGACATTTGTGTCCTATTTTATAAATTTCCATCTTTAGAAGCAGCAGACCTGAGGCTGAGCCGTGCAGTCTAAGAAGTCAATGAGAAATTCACTGAGAGATGAACTGAAACGATTCTGGTGCTTTCTTACAAAAATAATACTAATTAAAAAAACAAATTAACAACAGTGTTATGCTTCGGTTTTCACAAGATGAGACATGTTGTTGAAGCAGCTTTGGAGTTATTTAAAGGCACATTTGATTAAACTGCTCTAAATAAAGTACATTTTAATAAGTGCGAGGTTTGGTTTTCTGGCACATTTTATGAGGAAGTTCAGAAGCAGCTGACAAGAGTTGGACTTTCAGTGATAAAAATATACTCAACATTAATTTTCAACTTACAGGTAACAAAAGGAGCTGAACGAAGGAAATACAACAAGATAATGAAGATTAAAAAAAAACAAAAGAAAACAAGGAAAAATACATTTGGGGAGTGAGCAGGGAAACAAAGGTTAAAGATACAAAGTAGGACAAAGACTGAGAGAAAACATACCAGGAAGAGGATAACAAGGCACAGGTGAACTCTGTCAGGTACTAATGAGGGTGGGAAGGAAACAAAATGAAATATAAGATGATAAAATAACTTAACTGATTTCTTTTCATCATCTGGTTTCACCTATCTTTTAATCTCAATTACACTTTTACCCGGATTAATGAAAGGAGTTAGCAGGAGATGAGTGTAACAGTGAAGCTGCAAGAAGAAGAGATGGTAAATGTAGATAAGTTTAAATAGCCCAGGCACGGTGGAGTAGGTGAGAGCGAGTGTCAGAGTGTGTTGAGAGTGATATGTGACAGAAGTATAGCAGCAAGAGTGAAAAGAAATGTTTACAAGATGGTAGTGAGACTTGCTATGATGTATTTTTTGGAGACTCTGTCACTGACAAAAAGATAGAAAGCTAAGCTGAAGCGCCTCGGAGTTTCCACGAGTGACCAGGATGGACAACATCAGAAATGAGTACATCAGAAGAGCAGCTTGGGGCGAGCAGTTTGGAGGAAACGTTAAAGAAGCAAGGCTGAGATGGTTTGGACATGTGCAGAGAAGTGATAGTGGATAAAGCGGACAAAGGATGCTGAAGATAGAGCTGCCAGGCAGGAGGAAAAGAGGACCACTGGTAATGCTTTATAATATGCACTCAACTTAGGATGTGATTCCCCTGTAATACGTGGAATTTCAACATAATTTATTTGATTTTACAATTTAATTACATTAACCTACAAATACATAAAGGCAGGTACAACGGGGTGTAACAAGTCAGTATTTTATAGAGAACAAATAATTATACTTATAATTTTAAGGAATATGTACTAACGACCACAGAGAAAATGGACATGAAGGACGTGCAGAGGGTTGGTGTGACAGAGTTAGGGACAGGCTGAAATGTAAGATCTGCTGTGGTGATTCCTAAAGAGAAGAGCCGAAAGATGGCTCTGCTAACATCATCGATCACACTCACATTCCCATGAAGAGGGTTATCATCTCAATAAGTCAACACAGGATATCCCAATCTAGCATGTATGTATGTATGTATGCATGTGTTCACATTAAAGAGATTTTGCAGCGAGTGACCTATCAGAAACATGGGCAGGCTGCCTGGCAGCACAGTGTCATTGTACAGAGGAAGAGAACTCTATAATGAAAAATACAAGGAGGTTAAACACAGAATACAGACTGAAAACATCAAACCAAAGAGCTGTGCAGTATATGTATAGTATTGAAGAGCAATGTATAAGTGTGTGTGTGTGTGTGTGTGTGTGTGTGTGTGTGTGTGTGTGTGTGTGCTTTAAAATATTTTGATCAGTAAGTTAGAAATGAAGTCTATTTGAAGCCAGGAGGAAAAACTGTGTGAAATTTGACTTTTCAGAAGAACTAAATAACTGACACAAAATCCTATCTTAAACCATACTTGCAACTTTTATTTGCAAGCTAAAATAGTGCAAGTCTTATATCTTAGGATCATCACTATATTGAAGCTTATAGAATGATAAAGTTGTCCGAATTTACATTTTACGAGTCTCAGACATCTTCCAGGAACGGTTATGCTTCTTCTTTGGAGAGCTGATTGGTCAGGAGGTGCTTGCTTTATCCATGTTGATCTCTCATCTCACAAACAGTTCCTCCTTGTGAGCATGTTAGGCCTCCAGCATAAGTTACCATGGCGATGTACCGCAGTAATAAAAAAGCCATGTTTGTAACACGGCACAAAGTACAGAGTTAACCCTGAAGGCTTAAAATGGAAGTGCTGTTGATCTTTTCCACCCTTCTTCTCACCTCTTAACCCTGTCAGTATTTAAACCTACCTTTACTTCCACTCAATAAACACCATCGTATTTCTATGTCTGTTTGCTCTTCAGTGTTTTTTCTTATTTTCTGATCGTATTTTTTTGGCCCTTTACCTGAATTCAGGACTCTCTCTATGCCTGCCCCTTCTCATCTGGATGTCCGCTTGCTTTGCACAACCTTGTGCTGATCTCATTTTACCATCTCGCCTCTTGTGCTGTGCATCTGTGACCTCCAAATGTTAACTCTCATATAAGTAACTGCAAGTATTTTTTTCAACTAACTGCAATTAGCGTTAGACTTCATCCAATAGGCATTTAATTCCCGAGCATCAGTTTACATTCTTGCTCTGCGTGTGTGTGAGTATGTTTCTAGCCTGCACTGGAGGGGCAGGTGGTTGCTGGCACGCAGGTGTGCTACTTGAGCCGTGTCACCCTGAATTTCCTGCCTCTCCGATCACAAGATGGCCGGTCTCCATCAAAAACACCAGTAGGGCTTTTTTATTGCGTCTGCAGCTATATTGTTTCACAATTATACCCCAAAAAAAGGCCAGTGGGAGACAAAGAGTGATTTGTGAGGCAGGTGAGCGGTGACCTCATGGCTTTGGCTCTGTGCGCTGACTCCTGCCGTGAGCTTGCTTCATGCACGAGTGAGAATTCACTGACTCGGTGTTTACAGTACAGAAATGTGCTCAACTGTATTGCTGCTAATCTAGAAAACACGCAGGCCATCTATGAAAATTGTCCGTCTCAGGGCATGGCTGGACATTACAAGGTCCCTGGGATGGTTAGAGCTGTTGAACAGAGATGCAGGAACTGCATGCCTCTATGATGGAGGCATTTTCACGTCTCATATTATTAAAGCTCTTTGTGAACAGCGGAGCTGAGAAAGGCAGGATTTACTACCCACGTAAGGGATTAAAGAAGATTACTCAAAATTTTCTGCCGAGGCCTCATTGTTATTCTCTTTATCCATTAATGTATCAGTGAGCGTTTCATTAGAGCACCACCACTTTATTAGAGGTGAACAAAGTTGGAAATCAATTATCTTTAACAATTTCAGATAATAAACTGAAATGTGTGAGCAGCAAATGAGCTGCCGACTTTCCAACTGTCAAGATAATAGAGAGAGGTTGTTAAAGGTAATAACAATAAAATAACTGGTCATTTATACTGCGTGGCACTGCTGGAAGCAAAAGCCGAAAAGGCTGAGGACACACGAAAATCAGAAATCTCATCAATTATCTGACTGATTATGGCGGGGCTCAGACACAGGATTTTACTGGCTTAAGAGGACAACTTTGATACATGTGTCTGTCTGTGGATATCATGTCTAGGCCCTGACCTGGTCTCTAACCTCAGCATATGGTCTTAATTTCTCAGTTCTGCCTGCACTTGTTGGATTTCTTTCAGAGCGGCTGGACTTTTTTGTAAACACAGTCCTTCTCAAAAGGAAACTTTCCTGTGGAAGGGTACACATTACTGATGGAGACAGCAGAAGGCCATTTGCTTGTTCAGACTGATCCAAATACAACTTCAGCTTTCAAAATCAAATAGCCACACTGAGAAGTATTTGTTCTCCCAGTTGTTACAATAAAGTTTAATGTTCAGGCATCCATCTATCCATCCATCTCTTGCTGCTTAACCCACTCTGGGTCATGGGGGCAGCACATACAACATGACCTCTCTTTCTCTATTCACTCACCACCAGCACTTGCAGGGAGACCCAAGCCTGGGAAAGCCTCTGTCTGTATCCAGTTATAGCAATGCTCTACATAAAGATGGGAAATAAATAACTGGGATGTTTGGCTGGTTACTGAATGTGATCTAGTTGTATATGATGTGTAATGTATGAGATATGGTTAGGCTAAAATAAACACATTAGCACAGAAAAGATGGAGGGTGAGGGTTAAACTGTTTTCAGTGGAAGTTTACATTGAGGGTCCCTGATGGGCAGAAACAAACGCCATCATATGGCAAGAAAACCGAATGATCTTCAGCTAAGAGAATAACTGAGACCATCCAGCCACAACATAAGTTCAGTTAACGACATGTTGCTGGGTGGTTTGGATTATTCCTGTACTGATCCTAAGTTCAGCGTCCTCACTGAAACCTTAGCTGGCCTGAGAGTGATTTCCTAATGCTGAGGATACCCAGCCTCATATTTGATGGACAGAGGGAACAGAGGAAGGAAAAAAAATGTCTTTAGGAGGCAGGTGGTGTGGTGGATGGTGAAGACCAGCATTTGAGTCTGTTTCTTTAAAAATTTTCATTTCACTTTGGAGCCGACAGAAAAAGTAAATCAAAAACCAAAGGTGAGAAAGCTTATTTCACAATCTGCATGTTAACTCAGGAAACTGTGGCAGAAACTCCGATGGGAACTGCAAAAACAAAGCATTTTTAATTTGCTCCAACTCTGACTCAAATCACTCATGGCAGTTGCACCAGATCTCTTCAGCAGCTAATACCTTCACACCACGCTAACCGAATCCCTGGATCCAGATCAGGCTGGCAAACATTAATAACATTGAGGTTGTGACAAACTCCATATCTGGTAATATTTTCATGCAAATCTAACCATAACTTTTTGAGTAATCCTGCTTAAAAACAAGAAAACAGACAATGCACAAAACAAACCAGTAATGCAAATTAAAAATGATAAAGAAACCGTAAAAAACAACATCCTGCTGTTGAAGACCAGCTTCCTTTTAAATAAACATAAACCTAAATGACAACCACAGCTTCCCATTTGAAGAAAAAGAAAGAAATGGATTTAATTCTCAAGGCGCATGTTAAAGGACTTTTCTGAAGGAAGACGATGTTTGCTCTGCAAACAACCAATAATAACAATGATGAATTGATACGATCACCTAGTGATTGTCTCGCTCCTTCCTGCTTATCAATATTAGCGGCATCATCAAATTGCTCCCTCACTGTTTTCTCTGTACTTTGGTCAATAGTCTGTCCAATTAACATCCAATTACCACGACTACTATTAATCAGACGGGAGCAAGGGCAGTGAAGTTTCTCAAAGGTCACGTATGCACAATGAAGATTAACAGTGACGCGGCATCGATTGGCAGGCGGGAAGGTTAATGCAGCGGGTGCAGTGTAAGCTGTCGTGCCTGTCGGATCCAAAGCAGGAAGAATCTGGGACGTTAACGAGAGTGATGGTGCTGCTGATGGTGGTGTACAGTTAAAGGATGGCTGTGCCATTTATCTTTGATTTTCACACTGTTATCAAATGTCAAGAAAAGATTTAAAACTAAAAAAATACTTTTTCCTGAAGAGGGTGATAGATGGCCGCTGAAGTGCAGAGGAGGAATTCGTGGGAGCAGAACTGAAACCCTGGGAACCAAATTGCATGTTGGAAAAGGGATTTCAGCAGCGGATGATGGTAGATAAATTGCAGGACTAGTAATTGTTTGAGAAATGGAATATTTTAAAGAAAGACAAAAATTACTCAAAGCTGAAGTTTAGGTTTAGTGTTGAAGTACTGAAACAAGCACTGAAAGTGGAGGAAAATCAGTGTGGAAGCAGCTCTGAGAGGAAAGAAAGTGCAGGAAGAAAAGCAGAGGATTACAAGGCGAAAACAAGTGTGAAATGTAAGTTGAAGTAAAGGCCAGATGCAAGGTGAATTATCGTCATCACAAACAGAATACTCGTGAGATGCGAGGGTTTTTTGTGAGCTGAAAGCAGCTGAAGGCTCTGTTGGTTTCAGGCACTTCTGTGGTTAATAAAAGGCAATTACCCAAGTGTGCCAAGCAGATACTGAAGAAATTATTTTAATAACTCTTTTTCTGGTGCCGGAGTGGTGCCAATTCAACCATAATGCACTTCTAGATCCACAAGGGCCACATTTTCTCAGGTTAGGCTTCCCAGTGGAAGTAAGGATGGCTTCAGATTTTTATTATTTTGACAGATGATTAAACTGAAAGAGTGATCAAAATGTAAATTATACAACCTACCTTCAGAACCAAGAATCTTGTAACTTAGTCCACTTTTTCTGGAGCCTTGAAGGTCATACAGTAACAAAGAGGAAGGAGCTATGGCTCTGATTTCAGCAAATTCATAGCAAGTTCAAGAAAAAGTCTCATTTGAGAGTGGTTTGTGGAACAAATAGTGAAATAAAGTCAAATTGTATGACAGTATATATGTCAGTAATTCATACCATAACAATCTAACGTGATGTCCTATCTACTGTCACGGCTCTGTTTTCTTTTGGGACTCTTGCTCCTGCTCTTCCCACCTCAACTCATGTCTACATGTAACTTGATTCCATTGCTGGATATTCCAGGTTTCGGTTGCATAGGGAATCTTCTATGTATTTATTGATCCCCATATGTCAGTCAAAGACATCCATTCCTTCTTTCCCAGTGCATGCAGAATGACTGAAATTCAGCTACAACTGCTAGAAACTTTTCCTGACATTTCATGGTTTCTACTCACCATATTTCCGCTAGTATGTTATGGATGATTGTTTGAGCTTTTCATGAATGCGTTTGGAAAAATGAGAAGGTCTCAAGACAGTGCCATACCACCAAATATAATTACTGCAGACAACTCATCCATCCATTTTCTTCAGTTTATCCAGTTCAGAGCAGTGTGGGGAATGGAGCATATTCTAGCTGCCTCAGGAGGAGAGGCAGGATACACAATGAAAATAAAAAGGACACACACGTGGATAACTCGACATACATAGAACTGATTCAGATGGCAGATTCAAACCCAGGACTTCTTGCTTTAAAAAAACAATGCTAACCACCACAGCACCATTCTAAACCTGTAGATGACCTGCTTGTACGTCCTGTAGACAACCCTTTTTTAACTCAAGAATGTGGTCGACAAAGAGCACAAGGTTATATCAACCCATTTTCAGTCCTGACAACTTGTTTCTTTTCTGTTGTATAGCTTCATAATCATGCATGTCTCTCTCTCTCTTTCAATCATCTGAAACTCATAATCTGCTCTATAATCATGTGCCTAACATGTAAAAGATCAAAAATAAAAATACTTTGGATTCTATAGCTCTGTAGTTCTAAAGACTGAGGACAGAAATTACTGTTGTTAATAGACATGAATAAAGAGAAGCTGGAGCTAAACATAACAGACAAACACTTTGTGTGTGTTTGTGTGGGTGTGTGTGTATGTGTCTGTGTGTAACTCTCAGGCTTTAGATGGCACAATGAGAAATGTAATTACCTTGCCATTGTTTAGAAAGATTACCTCTACTCTCAACACACACTAACACACACACACACACAGGTGTAAAAACACACCCATTCACCCAAACACAATTTACGCATTCAATATGAGGGTAGCTCCTGAACCTGACCCTCCTCCTCCATGTTCAAGCATGGTTCCACAGTTGGCTGTCAGCAATTTATCAACATTACATTCACCCGTAAGGAAGTCTCCATCACAGATCAATAACATTTGAAAATCTATAACATGCAATATGCCACTGTCCGGTCTGATATGCAGAAGCAGCAGACCGACGCTGACATGAATGTTTCTGCGTCTGCCCTTGAAAGAATCGATTTTCCCTGCTTAGGCAAACGGATGTGAACCGATGAAACGTGCGGCGTGTTACGAGCTAAAAGCTGCGATGAATTTTGCAACATCATTATACTGACAACACAGACACAATAATTACACACAAATACTGAGCAGCAAATGTTCTCATGTAATTATAAACTCATTCCAAGACAGAGTCTCTCTCTCTCTCTCTCACTCACTCTCTCACACACACACACACACACACACACACACACACACACACACACACTTATCTCTTGGAGCAGCCTCTCTGCCAGGGGAGTCATGATTTAGGCCTTGATCCTCGGGGCCCCTGGAGACGTTGTGTTTGATTACTGCGGCCTAGCTGTTTGATCGATGAGTCATCAATAACGGTAATCTTGTATAGCATGTCATGGCTAGCCTTTACTGTTGCCTCCATGATTGCTTCAAGGCAAAACAAGAATGGAGTCAATATGTGGTGGGACGTCGGGGGAACAAAAAGTCATAACTCAGCATGGGAATGCTTTGATGATGATGATATTAGACTAATTAATCAAAGTTATTCAGTTCAGTTCAATATTATTTCTAAAGCAGCACGGTGGCACGGTGGTTAGCACTGTTGCTGCACAGCAAGAAGGTCCTGAGTTCAATTCCACCATCAGGCCGGGGTCTTTCTGTGTGGAGTTTGCATGTTCTCCCCATGTCTGCGTGGGTTCCCTCCGGGTACTCCGGCTTCCTCCCACTGTCCAAAGACATGCAGTTTGTGGGGATAGGTTAATTGGATAATCCAAATTGCCACTATGTGTGAATGTGAGTGTGAATGGTTGTCTGTCCTTGTGTGTTAGCCCTGCGACAGACTGGCGACCTGTCCAGGGTGTACTCCGCCTCTCGCCCTATGACAGCTGGGATAGGCTCCAGCACCCCCTGCGACCCTGAAAAGGATAAGCGGTAGCAAATGGATGGATGGATTATTTCTAAAGCATCAAATCACAACAACAGTCGTCTCAAGGTGTTTTATATTGTAAAGTAAAGACATGACAGTGATAGAGCCAGTTATGCTGACCTATTTGGTAATAAGTAGGTAGACAATAAAATGAATTCACCAAAAATATTTTAGCTGGTATGCTCCACACAGTATGTATTAAATGGAAATATGAACGAATGACCCCCCAACAGTCACAGCAGATAGCCACAACTCCCTGAGCCAGGTTTTGCAAGAGGTTTCTTCCTGGTAAAAGGGAGCTTTTCCTTCCCACTTTAGCCAAGTGCCAGGTCTGATTGTTACATTTTCTCTGTATTATTGTACGGTCTTCGCCTTACAACAAAAGTGTCTTGAGACGACTGTTGTTGTGATTTTGCGCTATATAAATAAATCTGAATTGAATGTTGTGCAGAAAAGATGAAGGTTGGTGTCTTCCTACATTAAGATAAATATCAAGTTTAACTGACCAGGGTTCATCGGGAACATTACTACTTTTTTTTTTTTTTAGGAAAATATCCTGTTTGGGGTTAAATGATCAGTCACAACGTTACGCTTTCTATCGAAAATTGCTGACAAAGGTATGACTGATTAAGCTTAGGACCAACAGCACAAGCACAAAGCCAAATTTAGGTTTATCCTGTCATTTGTTCCACATTTGCAGTTTGCAAAGCTCTGCTTAACATCTACCAATAAACAGCCATGCCAGGTGTTTTAGGAGTCAGCCTGGATTCACATGTGGCTGTTTCTTCAATGTTCGATAGGGGACATGCTTTGTGGGAATATCTTTGTACTAGTGGGATCATCGAAGCAGTAATACCTAATCACCACTAATCAAGCTAGCCAACTTTTGATGAGTAGTTAGCTTTAGCCGAAATTCCTGCCACTTGCTAACTTGGTCCCTATTTAAAAGACTGACTATTCATCAGCTTCTCCCACATTCTCGCTCTCGAGACATTTTTTTCTTGATGCGACTTAATTCAATTAGTGGGGAGCATGATTTGATTGGTTGACATCTGTGCTTGCACTTAAAAATTAAACTCTTTGAGCAAAGTGAAGCAGCAGATATGATTAATTCTAAAATTTGGTTTGACATCACAAGGAGCCTGCAATGAGTGTGAATCCTATCTAAGACCAGGCGCACCAAACGCTTCAATCAACACACTCGTGACTCTGCCCCCCTCCCCCTGTGACAGCACACAGCTACAAACTGTAGTCCGCTGTCTGCAAAGATCTATGTAGCACCCACATGATTTAGGAGTGAGATTGAACACATCCTGACTCCATCTCCAAACTCACTGTGCTGACTCTTTGAAACAAGTTAGAGTAACGAGATGTGCTTTTGGCTTTCACTCTCTTTCATTTCATAAGCATTAACATGTCCCCTTAATGAGCTTTTATTAAAAACATCCAGATCCACATTTTAAAGAAGATCCCTGCACCTTTTTCTCTTTGTCTCCTCAAACTCTAATGAAAGGCACACATTTGCTCTTCCTCATCACAAGGAACTTCACAGGATGCCATCGAACTCTACCAGCCAAATTAATCTGTGATAACTTAATGATACATTTCCGTGGCGCACCTGAGAGAAACCGGCTACCACTGATGAAATGATGAAAGTCTTTGAATCTGTGAGGAGATCAGGCGCCGTTATAACAAAGAGAATGAAAAAGTGGAGAGGAGAGAGAGAGGGAGAGGAGGAGGCACAGGTTCCAGGCCTAAAGGTACCTCCTCGGTAATTACCAGAAGGTAAGCATTAAACATAAATGCATCATTATGTTAACAATTAATACAATTATGTCGGGCCTCCCGGCGAGCGTGTTCTGCTGGGCTGTATGTGAAGGGGGTAGGCTGCTGTGTGGATGTGTGCTGTTTCATGCACTCTCATATGCATACATGGGAGTAGATGTGAGTCTCGGGGGGGGGGAGAGGGGAGCGATTACCTTTTTGCTACCTGATTTAAATGTCATTTTCAGCCTGGAAAACAGGGGAATCTCATTAGCCCATATTTCTTCTTCTTCTTTTTTTTTTCTTTTGCTTGAATGAAGTTTTTTTTACCCCCCACTGAATCTGGGTCCCTCTTCTAATGAGAAACACATGCGCATTATGATATGAAGAACAATAAAAATAGTAATCTCTTAAATTGACATTTGTTTTCCTTTTCATTCCATAAGGTTTGGTCTGCGGTTTTGGTCAGGAATGGTAAAATAATACACTTTTGAACAGTGCAAGTCATCAAGGAAAGGTCGGCTGTGATCATTCCCATGAAGACAGAAGCTTTCTGATTCCTGTCACGGACGATGTGATTGTTTGAGCTGCCGAGTTTGGCGGCGTGCCTCCATCCATATCCAACATCAAGGCGCCCCCTTTTTCTTCAAGGAACGAGTTTACATTTGCTGTCTCAGAGACAAAACCAGAGCTGTTCCCACATTGTTAAAGATTGATTATATGGATTCTTTTGTCTCTTTAAACAATTCAGTGATTCCCTCCAAAAAAGTGAATGTACAATTACAGAGGATGGAAAGCTCTGGAGAGATGTGTGCAGCGATGTCAGCACAACAAATGTTGCTGCGGTGTGTTTGGCACAGATACACATGCTCACATTCACAAACAATCTGTTTCAAGGCCCCTTATGTTATTCTGCAGTTCATATGGATATATGGTCATTATCAGCTTTTTTGATGATAAACTGACCAGTGGCCAAACTACACTAATAAATATTTTCTGATGAAGTATTCATCTTCCTTATCTCCTAATATATCTGTGGTTCCGGTGGTGGTGGCTGCTCATATTAAAACGGGGCAAAAAATGTAAAACATAATTACAATATATCACAGCTTTTTTTCTTCTGTTGTATCTGGATAACATTGTAGAGGGTGAATATCCCAAATGTGGTCCTTTCAGCAACATTTCACATATTTTAAGATGACTTACTTGTGACTGGCTACACTTCGCAAACAGAAAGTTTAAAGTGGGAGGAGCTAAAACACTTTGCATCATTCACTGTTCAAAAATAAAAATTTTGCTTAAGCCTGAAACAAAGTTACGGTAGTAAAGTCCAACAGTGAAAAGACAGTGACAAACCAACATAGCCATGCTGCAACTCTGAGTAGTACTTTTTCACAGAGAGAATTACAGTACCTAACATCAGCTGATGTCCTGGTTCCGGCAGGCTGCTGTTCTATGGACTGACTCCATGGGTTGGTTTCGGAGGTACACATCCACCTCTTTATATAAAACTTTCACCTGTTTGCTTTACCTCAATCTGCTTCTTTTGACAGAACAACTCAAACTGCACGTAAGAAAATGTGTTTTAAAAGGTAACATCTTCTCGGTTCTGAAACTTAGCTTGTTTAGCATGTGAATAAAATGCAACCTAATCCCAGTCTATTAAATAATCTAATTTGTAGACAACTATGAATGCGTTGGTGTGTTTATTAGCCAACCTGCCCAGTGGACATTACCCAGTAACTACATCTGATATAATGCATCGCTTCTTCTAAGGATTAATTATTTTATATATGGACTTTCATGATTGGTGTTCGTCGTCTAAACACAACACGCCTGCACTGGAAGCTGCTTCTGGCTTTGAGCCTGTGCAGGACCCTTCCGTGTGGAGATTGCATGTTATCTTGGAGCTCTGGTTTCTCCTGCCATCAAAAAAATATTTCAGGTTAATGCTGCCTGCCATTGCTTAAGACACTCTTTGAAAAAACAGTCTTAATCTTGAGTTTCACCTCTTGGTTATGTAAAAGCTAATAAATATCCATCCATCCGTGGTGTCTCAGTGGAGCTGAAGCCTCTCCCAGCTTTCTTGGGGTGAGAGATCATCAGCCTGTTGCAGACGATGCTCACATTCACCTACAGCCACTTTAGAATATCCAGTTAACTTAGCATGCCTATCTGGAGTTTAGTTGGAACCTAAAGTCTCCTGTGAGGCGACAGTGCAAACCACCACACTACTGCCAGATACTCACCGTGCTAAAGGTGGTAAATTAATTCACAGAAATATAATTTTAAAAAGTAAAGGGTTCTAATTATGAAAGAATACCATACCAACTAGAACACACTAATCTACTGTTTCGTCCATCAGCCCACGAAACCAAATCACAGTTTGCTTATATTGCCTCTAACAGTTGAAAAGCTTTATGAACATATTAGGAACAGATATTGTTTGCAAAGTTTATTGACAGTCAAAACACTATTAACAGTCAAATAAATCAGCTCATTACAGCAGTTTTTGCAGATGGAAATATTTAGTCTTACAATAAATGCACAAAAGCAAAATAATACGGAACTCATGTGTTTCCCTTGCACCCTAGGCCTCAAACGTTTTTCAGTAAGCATTAACAAAATGTGTTCATTTCTATGAGCTGTCACCTCAGGTGGACTGCAGTTCCACGGATTTGGATTTCCCATTTAAGTAGCTATTTAAGTAACTCCCATGAAATCCAAATAATTCATGGAATTTGTCAGACACAAAGAGGATGATTCAAAGGCAATACACACTGAGAGGCTCCGTTCACAGGACAGCCAAAGCCATAAACAAAAGCCTGTAATGAGATATGTGCTTTGAGCTTTTCCCTGTTTCATCCGGAGGTTTGTCTTGTTGGAGTGGAGGAAGCACTGATTGCTCGGAGACAAAAACAAATATATCCTTTTTGAATCCATCTGCTGTCCTCTGGGGACCGAAGGCGGGATGTGTATTCTCTAAATTTTTGCGGTGCTATATGTTGCATCCATTTATTTCAGGCCACTAAAAGCTATCTGTGCGATTGGCAGAGAGATATGAAAAGCTTTAATTCAACTCGTATTTCATATCAAGCACCAGAAATCAAATCCAGTCTGTGAGGAATTTCTGAAAAACCTACAAATTAAGGCCACACACAAATCCTGCACTCATATCATAAAGTGTATCGCCAAAACCACAAATAATACAGGCCTCTTCATTTCCATTCCTTAATTACAGCAGATACAGTGATTTACCGAATGTTACTGCTCGAGGGAAGCTCAGCATCTTTCAATCACTAAACCTCGTCCACGTTACTTCTTCGAAAATGCGTTTGCAGGGCAGTTGCTCAGGGGGTAATTAAAAGGGAAGTCAACAACAAGAAGGATGCAAAAAAGGCACTAGCAAACCACACAGAGAGCAAACAAACAGCAGAGAAAGTTCTGAACTGTCATCTTCTTTAAAGTATTTTGAATAAGGACATCTCCAGAAGACGTTCAGTAAACATTTCAGAGAAACCAGAAAGTGTTTATGCCTCATTTTTGTGACACTAAAATATTTTCAGGGTTGATATTGAGCAGACGTCCTCCTAGAGCTCTAAAAAACTTTTATTTATTTAATTCTTTTCAATTTCTGGTCAGGTTTAGGTAACCAAACAGAGGGAAATAGGATCTAAAAAAAACCTTTGATGTCACAGTTAAAAGAATAAATATCTGTTTGAGTTTACAGCCTGGTCATGCTTAAAAGAAATGTTGCTTGAAACCAAGTAGCAACTTACAAGGCTGAAAAATAAAATGTCAAAACCTGCAGTTCCTCTAATATCTTCTCAAGGCTCCAGCATTAGTCATTCCCCACAGGCTCCCATGTTGAAATGTCCAACGTGTTTACATCGTGATACAAGGTGAAGCTCCAAAAGTGTTAAAGCTTAACTATTGCAGATCCATTTTCCTTTTATTTTTTAGGATTTTTGTATTTGTTCATGTTAATATCATATCCACTGTTCAACAGCTGAGAGGAGTGCTCATTCTTTGTGTGAGAAACCCAAATATGGAAGCTACAGTACTATACAAAAATCATAAGATTTCCAGCCACCTATCCATTCCCTTATTATTCGATTATAGTTACTACAATGAGTGGGAGGACAGGTCAGTTTTACCTATGCATATTATAAAAGGGAAATAGTGGATGCTGCTGGCTACCTGTGCATCGTTATATAAGGAGAATGATCAAAAATGGGAAGCCTCATGTCCTTTTAAACTCATCTCATGAAATATGGATGCGCTGCAGGTTTAATTCAGTTAATAATATAAGACTGAACATAATCTGCAAATATATGGCTGTGACCTGCACTGACTCCAATAATGGTTTCAGCTGAAATGGGAGAGCACATGTACATTAGATTTAGATTAAGAGAGCAATCCGTCATTCAGAACTCACTTTAGTGGGACCAAACTGCCTCAGGTAAACAGAACAATCATTCCGCCGCGCTTCTTTATCTTCAAGACAATTACAGACACAAAGGTGAAAAAAAATAAATGCACGTTTAGAGAAATAATCCTCATATTTAATGCGTAAATGGATGTTTATTGTGAATGAGTGCGTGAGCCCCTGTTGGGCCTGGCATAGATGGATGCTGGAGCAGGCGTGAGCTCCGTTATGAGGCATCTGCACAGTAATCCCAACCACCTTCACATGATAAAGATGAGCCTTGTAACAGCACATCATGCCAAATGAGCCTCCTCTGTCACATCTCACCGAAAAGAAGCAATTGAGCTGTTATTATGTGTGAAATTTGAGATATGGCAGAGCAAGCAGAATGGAGTAAATACACATATATTTCTGCTAAAGGAAATAAAAGTGTTTATGTGGAGCATTTATTAGATATAAAACACCTGCACTCGTAAACTTTCTGGCTTGCTGCCGTGCATAATTAAATACACATGTATGAAGTCGGCTGCTTTTTGTGAGGAGAGTTAAAGATAAAAAACAGGTGTGAATAAGACTTCCAACTTCCAATAATACTGTTCGACTTTTTGGGCTGTGTTTGATGCATTTTTGCCAAACTATTCACACATTTTCTGTCCGGTGATTTATTTGTGGTTGGATTGCAGGTTTTTTGTCCTTTCTTAAATTGCAGTTTGTCGAGGTCTCGGAGTGACCAAACACGCTGAATAGTGTTAAACATTTGTCTTCTGCAGTGCAGCTGAAGGATGTCTTGGTAATAACGTATTACTATGGCTTTCAGCCTTTTAGATGAACAACTCGAATCCACAATCACCGGCAATTTTACATCCATCTCAGTGCTTTTTTTCCTTTGAATTTGCTTTAATACGCAGTACTAGTCCATCCACCTATGAAGCTTTCAAAATATGGAACAGTATTGGTGTTGCATTGGATTTTACTGTACTTGCTTGCAGAAAACAACATATCACAAATGATTATCTGCTATTATACTGGGTTTGTAATGTAATGTTGGTCCTGACATACTGGACTCAAATCATACCTGTTAAAGGTCCCAACAATGCAAAACAAGGCCTCCACATCCCCATCCCTGGAGGGGTCAACAAGTTTTCCTTCAATTTATCACTCAACTATACGCTTAAGCAATATATGAATACTGAAATTATCCCAGTGATGTGAGACGGAATCTTAACCCTAACTCTAATCCCCAAATGTATTTTTTTGAAGAAAAATAACAAGAAAAATGACATCTGGAGAAATTTTTAACAATTTTCAATGTGTGCCAATCAGAATGTTTATTTGTGCTTTTATTGCCAAGAAGAAATTTCAAAAAGATCTTTGAAAAGATGGATAAAAACCCTAAATCACATAGGCAAGGTTACTTACATCTAGTTAAGAAAAGGAAAACTCCCTAACCTCTGGTTAATAGAGAAAAAGATGGAAGAGAGGAGATTAGGACCTCTTGATTGAAATTGCAGGTGAGTAAGAAAAGACAAAAGAACGTTGCTCAAAATTTATTGGACAAATGTCCAGGTGGGGTTTGGTTAGCTGATGATTCTAAATTGCCCATAGCTGTGAATGGTTGTCTGTCTCTATGTGTTACCCCTGCAATAGAGTGGTGACCTGTCCAGGGCGTACACCACCTCTCGCCCTATGACAGCTGGGATAAGCTCCAGCCCCATAAGAGAATGGATGGATGGAATGGAAGGTCCAGGTGAGTGCATTAAAAACAGTGCCACATGTCTTTGAACCAAGTATGGCTACGGTTAAAAATAAAGTGAAAAAAATCATTTGCTTTAGAACCCACACAAATTAGCATTCACTGCTATTCAAGACAGGTTAAAAAATACAACATTAAGTTTTTTTTTTTTTCAAGAATATGTCAGGATCCCAATGTCTGAATGTTCTTGTGTTAGAATACTTTGCATCATTCTGTCAGGGCTGAAATGGTGGATCTGATTGATTGATATTAGCACTTGCAGTCATTTAGCGGGTTGGCTCGGAACCAGTTTTAGCAACTGGTACCTCAAACTAAAAAGAGCCATTTAGAATGTTTTGCTTCCTGTCCATTCCGCTTATATGGGTTTAGGTTGCGGACCCGAAAAGCGATGGATAGGACACCTGATATGGCTCTCTTCTGGGTCAGGAAGAACCCCTTGTAGAATACAGCATCACAATGACTCCAGTGAAAAGCATGTAAGGGGGGAGCTGGAGGTGGGTAGCAATTCAAATAGAAACCCATGTGAGATTTACCATCAGCTGATCTGGGCTTGGGTCTGTTACCTGCCACTGCTGATGCTATACTCATTTAAATTACCCTGAGACATTTATTTAGAATGAAAAACTGAAAAAAAATGGCTTTTCCTTCTCCTTGAGGATAATTTCTTTTTTGCAGCAATTGTTTCAAAGCAATTCACGAGAACTCACGCTGACCTCAAAATGTTATTTACATTACTTAATTCTTAAATCATGAATACTGTTTTAGGTATACAGCACACTCCCTCGTGTTAATAGGATTTGTCACAGAGTCCACTGCAATCCAAAAGGCATTGCTCTCATTAAAATGCCTAATCAGGCTTTGTTATCTTAAAATAGAGTCTGCAAACACGATTAGCTGCAGAGCATATTTGTAGCTACTTGTAGCTGCAGTCACAACATATACTAACACGCATAATGTTAAGAATATTAAATTTGTTGTTTGCTTTTACCATGTTTAGCCAGCATGTAAACATGGAGAAACACACATCATGTCCTGCTCGGCCTAGGCTGCCCTTTGAGGGAGCCGCTGTGCTGTCACATTTTAACATTACTTTGGTTTCAATGCAAGGAAAACCCCGCCAGGCCCCCTCAAACCACAACCTTTAATAGGTCAGAGTGCAAAATATGTCACGTTCCATGGGAAGTACCAGACAACAATAAGATCCAAACAACAGTGTGGAATACAAGTCTTATTATAGCTACAAATGTACACACACAACCACAGAATAGTTTATTTTGGGGCAAAGCATTGCACTGTGTAGAAGCCTTTTCTATTACTCTCCTGCTGGGTTAACAAGAGAGAGCAGCTTCCACAGGCCTTTCTCTGAGACGGCTTTTCCTTTGGGGTTGGTGCAGAATGTAGAAGAAGCGTGTATGAGTCCAGCTGTGACACTCTTATTTCTGCAACCTTCAAGAGAAAATCAACGTAGATGCTCTTGCAAGAATTAGTGTTGGTTTGTAAGCCATGTGGTTTTTGATTCCTAAGTGACACTTGAGTTTCTATTTTGTCTTTATCTTAACATCGAGCTTCATGAAGACTGTGTGATTGGTTAAAAACAATTAAATTGTCCAGAAAAATTTCCTTGTGGTTTAAAAAAGAACAATGAAAAAGGTATTTAAAATAACAAGAGAAACCGCTGGATTTGACTGGTGTTTAGGACATTGACCTCAGTGAGCAAGTGTGTGGTTGGAAAGTACCTGAATTCTTAAAGCATTAAATGTGACTCACTTTTTATTTGACAGAGTATCAAACATTATCCAGTGAACTTTCTTCTCATATCCTTTGAGACAATTACTGGTCTCTTTTCTTCAACTATCCCTGACAACCGGTCATATTAACATGCAGCCGTCCTCCCCATAAACACTTCATCCTCCTCAGTGTTCAGGAAGTCTCATCCAAAATCCACGTCTATCCTCGAGCTCTACTTTACAACCCCACCAGCATCGTGACTTTGGTTTTGTTCGTGCATCGCTATGCTAATGAGTCATCTTTCAACCAAAGCCTTTGGCTGCCTCTCGCTGAACTTGGTTCTGTTGGAGGTTTCTTTCTGTTAAAAAGTTGTTTTTCCTTCCCACTTTTTTTCAAGTCATGCTAACAGGGGGTCATGTAACTTTTGGGATTTAACATTAACAGGATGGGTCTATTAGAGCAGGGTTCAATCCTTTTAGTGTCCGACCCATTCTACAGACAAAATCTTCAAATATTTTGACCTCTTCTGTATATATAAGTACCTGTTAGAGCAAAACTATTAACAGTTGCTAATTTGTAAACTCCAAGTTTGACTTGGCTCGTGGATCTTCACAGGGCACTTTCCCACAAAATCTCGGTCAAGTTTAGTAAACCTGCCATGTGTTAGCTTCCATCCAAGGCTTCACTGTAGCTTCCAGAGAGCTGCTTATTTGGAGTATAATGTCTCCAAACAGAAATTCAGATCTATTGATATGACTGACAGCCAAAACCATGACTCAGTGTAAGATGCACAAGTTAAACTGCAGTTTGGCAGGACTGAGTAGAGCAGTGGCTCATTCCAGCTAGTCATAAAATTTTTTGAAATGTTGCCACAAAAATGAAATGGTGCACAAAAACGTTAAAGGTAAATGTAATAATAAATGTTAGGAATGACTCTACATGAAAATACACATCGAAAAGTGGTGACTGGAGATTGGAAGTGATGGAGAAATTGCTGCCTGTGACTTTGCTATGGTTTCCCTTTTTTATGACTTTCTTTATGGTTGTCAGTCAGGAAATAATCTACTTATTTTGAGGCATTTGCACTAAATCCTGCAAGGTTTTAGCTGCCCTGAAATATGTTTAACCTCCAGTGTAAATATCGCAGTGAACACTTCACCAACCAAACAGCGAGATGTACTAATGGAGATGTTTTGTCAAGGATTTTCCTGTCTAATACCTCCCATTACAGCCTCATTTATGATAATGGCAGTAGAGGACACTGAGGCATGGCCGTGCTGATAAACCAGTACGATTAAATTGTTGCGTCTTGACAGATATTATGACCTTATCTCCTGAGGAAAGAAGATTATTTTTTCTGCAGATTTTGCTCCTGCTGAAGGTGCCGTTGGTGAATTTGTGCAGCAGCAGATAATGACATTTGGTCAAAGTCGTACAAATAAGCAACTCAGGCAAACAATCAGATGCAATTATGATTATTGTTCCTCAGACTCTGAATTAATAACCACTCGAGTGTTGGCTGGAGAACTGGGGGAGGCTTCTTCTACCTGAATATCAATGACTTCCTTTTATGTAGAAACAATGCACTGTGGCCACAGTTTAGATTTATTTCTTGTAGATCTGTGAAGGTTCTCAGTCATCCAGGTCATCGTAGTCAAAGGAGCTTGCAAAGAAAAGCGTCTGGACTTCTTTAAGTTGCTTGAAGACATTTCACTTCTCATCCGAGAAGCTTCTTCAGTTCTAAGGTCAAATGGCGTGGTGTGAAAATGTGTGTGGGTCCCTGGCTGATTGGGACCCACACCCATTTTCACACCTTGGCTCAGGTGATTAGAGGATCATCAGGGGGTCCTTTTGTCCCTCTTTGGGGGATACTCCCACTGGGTTTAAATCTGGGACTCTCTGCCATTTGACTTTAGAACTGAAGAAGCTTACAGGATTTTAATGCTGTAAGCTTTAATGCTTTAATGCGTTGCTTCAACGCCTGACGAAGGGCGTGTGCCTGAAAGTTGGTGGGGAATGTCAGCTGGCTCAAGTTAGTGGAGCGTGATTAGCAGTTGCTATGAGCCATGATGGGTTCCCTGTTCATATACATTCATTTTAGGTCTTATGTATGTAGCACAGGTTCACATCAATGGTCACTTCATACTGGTTTGATGTTCAACTTTCTTTACTGCAGTTTTTAGTGTCCTAAGTTTTAAGTTCTGATTTCATTAATCAGATTTATGTTATTTGACCCTGTAAAAAACAAAGGTTTTAAATGTATTTTTCTTTTAGCTCTCAGGCTTTTTGTTGTTCATGTATTATGCAAAGCACTGTGAATTGGCCTCATGTACAAACAAAGTATACAAATAAAATTTATTTTGAAGAACCAACAGCACTGAATGTTGCTTCAGTTTACAACTAAAAATAGTCCTGAACAGATGCACTATTTGCTTCTGTTTGTGAAGCTTGTCCTAAAAACTAAAAGCAATTGTGGCATTTTATGGAAATGGAAATCTAATTATATGTATGGAAATCTAAGTTGACATTAAAATGAATAAATAAATATACTGACTGTCCTTTACTTCAGTTTAAGTTACTTGCACTTGTATATCTTGTACTTTTTCTGCATTTCTCCACTTTAAAATTTCCCAAGGTGCCCATGAGGCTGTTAGGCAGCATTATTATCATTAGCAGTCATACACTACACACACCACCACCACCACCACCACTGGAACAGGCTCTGTCAGGTCTTCCAGATGGCTCGTCTGACCTTCCACTAACAGGCAATTTATCAGAGACCGTACTTGTTTTCTCATTAGTTTGTATTTTTGGACCAAAAGCAAATAAGTCCGAAGAGGACATAAATGGAAAGACAGTTAGATAATTAATCACACAGCCTACTAACCGCTCGCTGTGAGGTGTCTGAGAGGCTCTTGTGATGCAATGTTTCAAGACACAAGACATTAATGAAGTCTATACTGTGTTGTGTGAGCTGAGCATTACAGTGTCTCCTCAGTATTACTAAAAACAGCAGCTAGTGTCATGAAAACACCCAAAAAACACCCACCACTGACAGCAAGCTTGGCTGCTTGGATGAAAGTGCACATAAAGGTGAGAGTTCAATTCCTGATTGAAGAGGCTACATGCGAGTACTGCAGCTGAATGTGGCCATAACTCTGATCAAACATGCTGCTTGTCAGCGCTGAGCTAAGCGTCTGGAAATCCCCCCTCAAAGGACGACATCCTTGCAGTGAAAACTCTTATGAAATGCATTTCAGGACTAGAAGGAGGCCATGACAAAAGAGGCACTCACCAACAAGATTTTCAACAAGGTAGAGTCTGGACTAACACCTCATTAGCAGCCACAACACACAGTATTCCTCTGTGAGCCTCTGTAATGCTGCCAAATTGTCTGCTAGTGGCATAACTGGCAGGCTGTATGTATATGTGGAAAGGCTTCAGCTCACACTCCCTGAATTTAAGCTGCGGCTTCACCCTGAGAGGAAACTTTGGACTTTTGTTTAATCTGTTTGGCAGGAAACAAAGGCTGACGTCTGGATGGATGTTATGGTGTGATCTAAGACAGCCTCAACAGAAAAGGTGAAAACCAAGAAAACTGTTAGTCGGCAGCACCAGAAAACTTTTATCATCCACCGATTACAGTCACATAGTGCACAGTCTGATAAAATCTTTAAATATACGGTACACGTTCACGTTGTTTTCTGATTTTGACTGTAGTTGGTGCGATTCAACACCATAAAAATGGTTTTGATACAGAATAAAGCATGAAAGCCTCAGTTCTCTGTGTGATTTGCGATGAGGTTAGCTATTTTAGTAGCTGCTAGTTGGAAAATAAATGAGACCACACCAAAGACCTTCAGGGAAAAAAGGTTTAAGAAGGAAGGAAGGATGTATCACAGTGTCTGTATTAATTCAGATTAATTCTAGCAAATCATTGTGTCACTGTAAAATTGCCAACAGGCCCTCTCAACCAAATTACATTGTTTCTTGTCGCTGCCCAAAATGCATCCTGTTGAGATGCCAAGATTTAAAAAGCTGCCCTCTAAGGCCATCACAAAGAGACAGTCAGTGGATGCTGATGAGTCTGGAGTGGGATTTTGAAGGATATATCATTCCAGTGTACAGAAAATAGTCTGCAATTTTTGAAGGACTGGTCGACCCCACAAATTAACCCCTAGAAGAGACTATTTGATGGGAAAAGAAAGTCTACATCTACAGTCAGAGAGACAGAATGTTTTGGGACAGCAAAGACTTTGTCTTGCACAGATCCAGATGCAGGTCACATTAGTGCAGAGTTCTGAACATACAGCCAACAAGCTGGTGTTTTGAAAAAATGAGCTTTGAACACTCAACTCAAAGATGGAGCTTTAGCAGTCCGACCGTTCAGTGCCGATCAAGGACGGCTTTCAGAGACTACAACTTTTACAATAAAAACCTATTTCCCTGTTTACAGATGAGCTAATGCAATGAGATATGACCCGTATCTGACTTTTGAACACTGCTGGCATGCTGCGAAATGATGAACCATTGAAAACTTGAACCAAGCAAGTGATATACGATACGTGTCATTCATCTAAACTTGTATTTAAAAACGTTTAGCACCAGGTAATTTTTTTGAATTAAATCTGATCCTCAGAACTGAAACAGGTGGAACCCTCTTTTCTTTTTTTTTACAGGGATTTTTCCTTATGAAAAATTATGTATAATAATTCTTTATGTTTTGTAAAAGTTACATTAATCCTATTTTTATCAGAATGGATGTCTAAGCACTCCTATTCATCTACCTAAACCTTTGCGCGCGCACACACACACACACACACACATAGATGATGAAGAGTTTGGCAACAGAAGGAATCAGTTTGATACGTTGTATTTCCACAGTGCTTGTCTTTAATCAAAGTCTGCATTTCTCTTTAACACAGATGTTGGAGTAAACCCTAACTAACCGTAGTTTGAACCTAAAACTGCCAACAAAGTCATTCCTTTGTTGGCAGAAGACAAAGGAATGACTTGGGGAAGAACAAACATACTAGGACTAATCGGCCGAAACTGGGTAGTGACGCGCGGTCTGATATCTCTGTGTTGTTCCCACATCATCATAATAATGTTGGTCCAAGATCAACATTGTAACTGGTTAGTGACGTTGTCTGAGCATTCATTTAGCATTTGCCAAGAAATTAGCTAATGCTTTAAAAAGCTATCATTAGCAAACCAATGTGAATAACCTAAATTTAGCTAACGGCTAACTTGATAATATATTTATAAAATTTTATAGATTAAAAAAAGCAATCACTTAATCACATACCATTCCTTTAAGAAGAAGAGTTTTATATAAACAAGGAATATTATTTTTTTTCATTTTTCCCCACATTGCAAAGCAGTGCCATCACAGCAACATAGTTAGCCAGTTGCAATGTTGATCCTAGACTAACATTATTATGATGACACAGGAAAAATACCAAGATGGATATCTTAGATACACCAGCTAGTGACACACACCTCTAGTGGTAGATCTGACTCAACAAGAGTTAGAAGTTGTGGAAATAAGAACTGGTTGGTTTTGATGTAGAACACTAATATTATACAGGAAAGATTTTCTTACCAAGAAAAAAAAACAGCTGATTTGAATTTCTTGAACAACTTCTGCTGAAGTTCATCTTGCTGTGCTTTCTGTCAGTTTGTTTAGCAACACAAGAGGAGACACTCTTGGAGATATGTTCATAAAAACAAGTCCTCCCACTGAGTTTTTATTACCTTTGTTGTAACCGAAGAACCGTGCATTAGAAAGACTCGAGAGAAATCAGGGGGACTTCTAGGTCAGAGCACTTTGTGATGGAAAGTGTAAATACGAACAGGCAAATCAAGTTAGGATGCACTCAGCGCTCGTTTGCTGACAGCATGAAATGAAAGCAAGAAGCAATAATATCTCTGCTGAAGGTGAGCTCTGGGAGAACCGTAATGAGCCAAAGATCCACATGTGATTGACTAAGAGGCTGCTAATTTGATTTCAGCCTCCTTGATGAGTAAGTCAGCGCTCAGATGGGAGAAATTGGAGGGAAAGAATGAGAGTGGGAGGAAAACCTGGGGTCACTCGCTTTCAAATCAGCTGCCACTTCAAAGAAGAGAAGCAACGACGGGTGCCAGCAAGCAACCGACGAAAAGTTTGTTTCTCGGGGTTCTTTTCTGTGACTTTTCTTTTCCGAGTGTAATTAATGAAAAGGCGGAAATGACAGGCAGTCTGTCGTGTCTCATTTTCATTTGCAGGATCACGCGATGGGGATGCAAGGTGAGGTCACGCTAAGCAGAAGCAGGCTTTATTTTCCAATTTCGCCACAAGAGACCTGCAGAGAACAAACTGCACCCAGTGTAAATGTTATTTAGCCTTTTCAAAGAGGGATTTGTAATTTATTAGAAACTGTCACAGGCAAATTTCAGCAAAACAGGAATCCATTTGTTACATTACATGACAGCCACAGCCAGATTCTGCTCTTTCTTAATGACTTGGCAGGTTTCAGTGTTTCTTATGTCCAACTCACAACACTGTGTAAACATTTTATAGCACAGCCTGCTCATTTTTACTCAATCACACATGTGCACGCTTATATTCTGTACATCAGTCACGAGACGGTGTGTTTATTGCAGTTTTGACATTTCTGGAATTCTTCAACTTTCTGCCCAAATAAAAATGTAATCTCCTCGAAAGTGTCTGCTAAAGCTCGAGAGCAGCTAATGGTGGTGTCAAATGCAAGACTAAATGAAGAAGAAAAGCTGCGGCAAGCGTTAATGTAACACACACTGGAGCATATATACAATAAAAATACTTTTAACTCCAACTGAAAACATTTTGTGGGGGGTATGGGTACAAAGTAAGCCCAGATTCTGAGGAGTGAAGGAATGCTTATGCTTTCTTCTCACGTATCAAAACCAAAACCAGTTCCAGGCAGTGTGTTATGTATGTAGGAGAGTGTACTTGATTATGAAACATGAGTATATTATTGGGTTTAAGGCACTGACATGGAGGTATGTCATTCATTTCAACTGTATGACTACAGCCCCACTTACCAACAACACACATCTGAAGCGGAAACAATCCTTATCGTATATCTGCTTCAGTTTGTACTGAGATAAAGAAGTGCGATTATAACCATACATGTCATTTTGGTCAAATAGGCTCAACTTCTAAGAAATTATTGAAAAAGTTCTGGTTTCTCATTTCACTGACTATTCTGCAACATTTGAAACAGAAAGTTTTTGTTCATTCGCAGAAAATATCCAATTTTTTTCACTTTAGAGCAACTTAAAAAACAAACTTTTGTGTGATTTAATTGGTTATATGTTACTTTATTAATTTGGTGTAGTATGAATGAATGAATGACAATGGACGGAGGTCTTTATCAGTAGGAAAACTTTTGAAAATACAGTTAAAAGTCTAAAATGTAAAAATACATTTGACAGCCCTGCATTGGAGGCATATCCAAACAATGAGAGCATGTAATGTTGACTAGCCGGCAGATATCTGCTACAAAGTCACACCCTGAGATGTTAAGCTCTGAGATTTTGGTTTAAGAAAAGCTTGTGAGAGCCATTCGCCATGGCAATGCATAAATAAAGAGCCTCTATTTGAATTTGCTAGTAATATAATCATGAATGTGTTTCAGGAGGCACCATAGCTCTTCTTCTCGAGTCTAGACCGAAGAAGCATCTTTCCCAGTGTTCCAGTCCGCCTTCTCATTCTTCTCCCCCACTTTCCTGCTGACTGTTCCTATCCCGTAAAACAATAAATTGCTAAAAATATGTATGAATGCCTTTCACGTTTATCACTTTAGCACTTAAAAAAAAACAGGAAAGGGGAAAAGGGTCATTTTAATCAGCGTCATCCACTCAGTCACCATTTAATCAAAATTAAATTTTCCTTCATATAGAAATCTGGAATCCAACCAAATTATACATTTGACTTTTAAATTAATCAGCTGTAACCCAACAGCAATTAAAGATAAAAATATGCATCGAACAGATAAGACAGTTTTTAATTCTGGATCTTTAATTTTGGTCAAACAGGTTCAAACTTTACATTTTTAGACTCTAATAAATCCTTGTCAGTGCATTTCAGGGTTGCAGGGCGGTTGCAATGGCACAAACATATATGTACATATCTATTTTTTTTTAAATATTTTAATACTCGTTATGTCAAAGTTTTATATTAGAATCTCTATTTTTGTGAATAGTTAGATTATTGCAGTCAGATTCTGGTTCTTCTGATTTTTCCAATTTTAGTGTGAGAATAATTTCAAACAGGGGAATTTTATTTAAACTATGACTCCTGCAATAAAGTGCAGTAAATGTCCACAGAGTCAGAGAAAGATTGAGACTGCAGATTTGATTATACTCTGACAATAAATATACAATGTCTATTGATCACAGCCCTCACATTTATTACTGATTATAAGGTTATAAGCGGGAGTTCAGTAGTGCTATCCATACCAAGTAAATAAAAAGCCAGGATTGCTGATACCAGTACTGATACTTTTAACTATAAATGCAATATAAATGTAGGGGAGAGCAGTGTGTCATGATTTATCAGATGAAGCATCATCTAAATGCAAATTCTGAATACATTTTAACACACACTAACAAACAATGCACCACTAAATTATTGTGGGTTTTTCTTTCCCAATTAATTAGATGACACAATAAAATACACCTTCTACAACTTCTTATGTTCTATAGGCTGTAAATCAAATAGACATGGCAAAATGAATGCTGTTAATCTTGTGGATATTGAACTTAATATATTTATTTTTACCCCCTAGTTTAAACATTTAAACTCAGTCTAATTAAACTTGTCCAGTCAGAAATCATATTCATAATAATTTAACACAATGACGCATTAGCTTAAAAATCAGGCTGTTTAAAACACTGGGATTTTACTTGAGTTGAGTTTTTACGTGGAGGACACAGGTTCACTAGTCAGTCAGATATTCACTAAGGGGTGTTTTTGACAGGAGGCAGCCGCCAGCCCCTGTCAGCCTGCCTCCACCTTGGGAAGTCTGTGGGTGCAGGAGGGGTCAAAGACAGCCCCAAGCGGCCATGGACTCACATGCCTCTGGAGACTTAGCATGGCAGCCATGGGGAGAGCAACAGTATGCTGAAGCTGACAGCCAACTGCTGAATGCCAGCAAAAAGCTGACTGTGAGAGTGATCTGAAGACAAAGGCAGCCAATAATCCTTCTACAGGTTCACCTGCAGAAACCTTCAGAGTTTCACCAACTCTAGACAAAGTTTGCTGACTGAGACAGCACTGCTATGCACTGCTATAAGGTAAAGAGACACATCTGATTTATAATATAAAGAAAATAAATGTAGAACAATAATTATTTTATCCTAATGTCATTTTCATAATCATGTGAAGCTAAAATAGCAACTAACATCAAAGGCTCCTCAGCGCATTGAGTTTTGAGTCCACCCCATTGGCTAGTACAGGAGTCATGGAAATCACTTGAATTGGTGTTCAGATCAAAGTGGCATTTTGTTTTTGTTTTTTTTAATATTCTCTGCTATAAATGTCCTAAAGACAGAATGAACAGTTTTCTAATCTGGGCCCAGTAAAACAGACTCGGCAGCAGATTAGGACCAACCATTTAAAACACTCATAGATTTTCTGCCTTACCAACTGAATCCATGCAAATGTAAGTGGCAATGAGATGCATACACTTTATACTGCTCAAACTTCAATGTACAGCTTCTCTCTGCCATATCTGCAAGAATGAATGGATGCAAAACCAAAAACCAATGGAAGAGTTTTATTTACACAGATGGGAATGAAATCATCAGTTTCATTATGTAAATATTTCAGCACAGAGACATTTGTATCATTTGTCTACCTCCTGCCTGAAAATTGATATGAAAAATACAAAGTTTCAAGGTAGTGGCGATGTTGGACGTGGACTGCCAGGAAATTCACAGGCAAGTGAGACGATGGATGGCCACCTTAGTCTTTCTTGTACTTCTCAGATGAGAAAACAAAAAGAAAAAGAAAAAAAGATCAATTCAATTCCACCTGAGCGAAGAGAGAGGAGCAAAGAGAGAAGGAGCATGGGGCATTTGGGAATCAGGACACTCAATGAAAGAATCAGTAATAAAGCAGGATTAACAGCTGGTTTTTCAAAGCTCTGAGCATTGCCTGGTCTGGACCAGAGTTTATGTTTGACTTTCCTTACCAAGTTCAGAGAGAACCAGCTTCATAATACTGACAACTCTGCTTTAAGGCTCAGCATACCTCACTAACCCATTAATCTCATCATCAGCAGACGTCTCTGCAGCACCTTGATGACTTTGTTAAAGACAAACAGTTTGATGAACTGGGGTCAAGTGTTTAATTTAATGATGATTTAATGAATGCATTATAGAGAGTGTGATAAGGTACTGAGGAATGCATTTAAGAATCCCATCCCATTATTCTTCAAGACTGAAATGAGAAGTCTGTGAGGATCCAACTTTCTCACCTTTACTGACTCTCAACATCTGCCAGATGTCAGCCTGGTGTCTTCTGGGATTAGGGGCAGGTTTAGTTTTAGCCTCGTGCTTATTGTGCCACTCATTAAAAATAAAAGATATTAAATTTCAAATGAGATCACATTTTAAATGTTACCAATTTTGCATGTCCGAAATGAAATCTTGCACTCAAAAAATATTTATGTCCACGCGCCGACTGTAAGTAATTTGTTTACATGCAAATTCTTTGTTACACACATCCAGTATAAAATGTTACATTTATGGTCAAATGAAACTTACTTGATCAGTGTGCATTCAGTTTATACCAAGCACATTTATCCTTTATAATGAATTCTTTGAAAAAATAAATTCAGCTGCATTTTACTTGATTAATGAAAGGATCATTTTTATGTGATTTTTTTTTTTTTTTATGTGAAAAGAAGAACTGCAAGGCCAAAATAAGGGGGCTGATTTCAAAGATAACTTCAGCTTCTCAAATTTGTTGAGCATGTGGATAAAATGATATTATCCCCAGCCACAGGTGATCCATCAGTGACCTGACTGATGTTAAGAGCTTGGGTTTTCCAAATAGCCATAAATTATATTAACAAAAACAAGTGGACAGTCCTAACCCTAGATGGGTCAGCAGGTCTAAGGTTAGGAGAAGGATTTAGATTCAAATAATATAATTTTTACTGAATTTCTGCCTGTTTGGGAGAGACAAATAGAAAAACAGTAAAACCAAAAGGAACACTGCAAGTCTTGCAAGTTTCAAAGCAAAACCTGAACTTTAGATGGGTTGCCCATGACCTGGAGGATGTTAGGGTTAAGGCTTCAATGAGAAAATAAAAATAAATAAAGTGCATCAGTGATGCAGCCAGTGAGATGAACGCTGTCTCAGCTCAGCAGATGGCCATTTTCACAGAGCAACATGCAAATACTGAACGAACAACATGCGACTGTTATGTTTGAATAAAGCTGTTACAGAACATCTGCGTAACAATTCTTGAAGCCGTGAAGCTCAGAAGCCATGAATTGAAAAGCTCAAAATAGGAAGAGCCGTGAATGTGGACAGCAGACCGTGGGAGATCCTTGTCTGCTGATATTGTTATATTTCTTCTCTTTTTAACATTGTGAGGAAGCCTTTCACTGGAAGACACATGGAAACTGATAAGCAAAGGCAACGAAGCACAGCACAGCCTTCTAAACAAGCATCAATAATAGATAGTTACACTATCTCCTGGGCTATACACCCCAGGAGGTACCAAGTGTGGTGAAACCAGCCATCTGTGGCCCAAACAAAAACCCTTCTGAAGCTCTGATCTCCGGCTCCCCCTCCACTACTGCCGCCACCACCATCCTCTCTCATCTCTCCACTCCAGCACCCTCACTCCCAAGAACCCAATACTTAGGGGACTTTGCAGCTATTTAATGTTTAATGCCCTCTAAGGCCAAAAGAATGCTAATTTCTGTGGCCTGCTACCAATTTTCCTCCTTTTCACTCTCACCCCAAAATTACAAATCTGTTGTCCCCACGGCCCTATTTATCCCCTGTGTTACAGCTGGGGACAATTATACACAGGAAGCTTGTGAGGGGACGTAGTTTGGGAGCAGCCAGGAAGCGAGTGGCGGATCCATCCTTCAAGGAAGGCGATGCACTGCAGACTACGGAGGGGGTGCTCTTTGGCCACAGGGCCCTTCGCTAAACCCCTCTGCACCATCTCCTCTCCACCACCACGGCCTGTGAAGATTAGCCAAGGTGGGTAAAGGGGGGTTGGATAAAGAAAGATAAAAGAAGAGGAGAAAATGAGAAGCAAGTCTGTGTTTACCCTCCATCCTGCCCTCCTGCTGTGCACAGCACATGAGTGTTTCAGCGACCCAAGCTATCACATATCCGGACAGAATAAAATGTTTGTCATACTCTGTCTCGAGCTTTCATCTCCAACAATTTTGTTTTTTAGCAAAAGCGAGAGAAATTAAAATTGCCATGCAAACAGCCTCCCATTTTATTTTCTCAGGACAAGTCTGAGTCTGAATTGTGATGAGGCGTAGCTGTCGAAAGCCGGCGACGACTTCCTGCTGAGTTTTTTTGTGAAGGCGTAAAAATAATATTGCCTCCACTAACATCTGAGGTAATTTTTTTAATGAAATGCATCAGGCTGCAGAGAAAATACGTTTTGTGGTAATCAATCAGAGCAGCATGTCACACTGTCAGCAAAAAAGAAAACCTTCTGAGTTTTTACAAGTTGGACTCGAGCTGTTCAGTCAGGGGCTAGTTTCTGAAAAATAAAAATACAACCCCACCTCAGGTAAGACAACGTGCCGACAGATTATTCAATTCAACTGCTCTGTCCTGTTGGTCCTGAATGGATGATGCAGTCTGACCACAGCTACCAAACCCTGGACTCCAGCTATCATACATGAAGCCATGCAGTGACTAAAATAACTGTGATTTATTTATTTTTTTTCATATTCTGTCTCACATGTTGTTTTATTTGCTTCTTCGTGGCAGCAAATTTGTCCAAAACAATATGTCGTTATTCCAGCAAAAGCTTTGTGTCTCCGTGAATCCAGACAATCGAGACAAAGTAATCATGATGCATACAGACACAATAGGGACTATAATGGGAAATATGCCAGGCTGAAATAAACAAGAGTGATCCTCTAAGACATAAAAGGATTGATTATGCAGGAACATGTAAGTGTCTGGAAACATTTCAGCTCATTTTGATGAGATGCTTGGTATTACTGATCATGTTTGAATTCTGCACACCCTCATGCCTGGAGCCATCTTCCATTTTCCCCCCACTGCTTCCATTTCACCCAGTCTTTATATAATAAATTAATTAATTTAAAAGAAAAAAAACCAAACAAACAGCCTCATCAGTTAGCTTGGGTCAGTGAAATATTTTAGGGTCTGCCAGAAAGAGATTAGTTTTGTTAAACAATTTGAAATATTACCAGATTTGTGCAGTATTTGGGTCGAAGACCATTTTAAGTGAATTACTTTCTGATTTGTGGTTATTATGAGCCAACTTGCCATCGGGGGAAAGGGAAGTACATTATACATCCAGATGATTCAAAGGTACCTGTTAAATGAGCAAAGTTTCAGAGGAAAATATGTGAGCACAGAGTGGAAAACTAAGGGTTATGGATGCTACTCCACTCACAAGGCAAAAGGAAAAACAATCAGTGCCTCAAATCAAAATACCGGATGCCAAAAAACAGCTTTCATCCCACTTGGACATTTTAGACCTTCTGATTTCTTATTTTGCTGATTTTACTAGAAAAAATAATACCTAAAATAATTACTTGGTTAGGTTCAGGAAAAGATTTTATCTGAGGTTTGGGTTGACAAAAACAAAAACAAAAAACAAATTAGGAGTGGTAGCCCCTCTTTTGTGCCATAATTAAGTGACTCACACTTCGCCACCATAAACCAATTTGGATGTTAATGTGACAACACTGCCTTTAATAAAAATGGTAATTCAAGCTAAAGCTCACAAGGCTTATTTTGTAGGTCTCTAATGCTTTGCAGCGTTACAGAACATGAGCTGTGGTTCATGTCCTGAAACATTCTTGGATGAATTAACTCGGTCTTTTTCCTTAAACACCAGGAGGAGTATACAAGGCAGCTACCATATACATCCATTACTGAAGCAGCTTTCATCTATGGTTAGCAGCAGTATATTTCTGTGCTCAATAGTTTGTGTGTATCTGTTGTGCTTTTGTGAACTCAGGGCCATTGTGGGTATGCTATCCTCTGAGGGAAGCAGGTCGAGGTGGCATTTATCTAAAGGGATTCTTTTGTTCTTGAAATGTCCCTCCAAGCTTTCAATTATTCAACAGGCACCTTTTTCTTCTCTTCACTTCCGCTTGACATAATGCCAACATTTACCACCTCGGGGTTAAATACCTGCTTGCCTTTACACCTCCACAAGATGCACACGGTCACCCATCAATAGGATATTATCAGAGGACCTATATGATTATGTACAGGGACTGCTTTTATGTATATGCATGCATGCATGCATTTTTAACAATGCATCATTGAGAATAGGTTGCTTCTTTGTGACTGGCATTGTGCTTGAACTTTCACAGGAAATGTGTCACTCCACTTATTCCTCCAAAATGCTCCAGAAGATCTGATTCCATTTTTTTCTGAAGGCTTCTTTCAACTCATTCATACTAAGCCATCATTAGCGAGGCCCTAACTCTAACTCGATGCAATCAGAATACCCGTTTGTTATATCTTGGCAACCTGTGTACAAAGAAACGAATCATAATATCTGACATACATTAAAACCTACATTTTTTTCCACAATAAACTATGTTTGGGTTTTCTCCAAAATATAAGATTAGGGTTACTACCTATGCGGACTTCAGAGAGCTAAACATCACCATGATCTTGACCATTTGTTTAGAAGAGCTCTTGGCACTGTTTTGCTAAGGTACAGCTAGCAGGTTTACCATCCTCATGTTTGGTGTCACTGTAGAAAGCAAATGCACATTTACAATGGGAATGCTAAATAGACTGGCGCTTATAAAAGCTGAGTACTCACAATAGTTCTTCAGTGCTTTTTCTAAAATGTACACACTGATGGATGCAGCCCAGTATTCAGTATCATGCCGGAGGTAGTTCAAAATGCAGACTGGAGGAGTCAGGGATTGAACCACAGCGGGTTGTCTACCGTCTACAGCGGTAGACAACCCGCTGTACCACCGCTGCATAACATGATTTACTGATGAACATACATTCTGACTTTATAGCCAACTTAGTATTTTGTAGTATTTTAGCTAGTGTTGTGTCAAACTAGCCACTGACCAGGCAGCATTTCCATTCTAAATTTTCCTTTTTTGCGATGAGCTTTCTTAAATAATCATAATTTAAGGAAGGTTTAGATGTGTTTTTTCAAACCAAACAACCCCTTTGTGGATCAAATGTCCTGCTAATGTTGACTGTTGTTTTCCAGATGTCTTAAATGAAACTGGTTTTCTTTTGGGTAATGTTAGCTTACCTGCTAATGTGGACTAATAACTTGATACACAAAGCAACTGGCAAACCAAGCAAACCTCAGCCAACTTTAATTTGCTTGCTAACATTATCTCTATCTCAGTTATGTATAAAACAATGTCTGTGTTTGTTTTGGGGGTTTTTTGTCCTTACGTAGAGTTTATGTTAGACTTTGTATTGGAGCCCGTCGAGAGCTACTGATGCAAGACACTTGGAAGTGAGTTTAACCACCACATCTTTTTGATTTATCCTGAGTCCGTCACATAAGTCATTCCACCGCATTGGGCTTAACTTGTAAGTGGAGGCTCCTGTGAACCATCATGTCCTTTCCCCCTAAATTTCTTTCCTTTTTTATTAATTACACTTTCAACTTAAGTAAATTCCCTTTTTAAAGATGTGTTTGTTAAGATAATGAATTATCTTAAATCACACAGCTTAGCTGTCTGTGTTTAGGGTTAGATTTTGGTTTATATTCACCACATTTGACAAATTATTTGCCTGTTTGTAACACTCAAAAGGGACAGAACAACAACAAAGCCAAGATGAATGAAACTTCATATGAATTACCTCAAGTGTTCAAGAATTATTCTGTTTAGCATGCGGCTGAAATAAAACCCAACACCATCCCCTGGTAAACTTGTGGATATTAAAAATATCACCTTTCTAATCATTGTAATATATATAAATAATATATATACAATAAATATTGTCCTCTTTTCCTCTGTCAATGAACCTGTCTTTGTCAGTGGTACACAAAAATACAACAAATAATATGAGGTATTTCAAACATCATATGGAGGTTATTAGCCGTATATAACCACTATCTATTTCCCTGGAGATAAAAAGAGCATTATTTCAAAGTCACATGAGAGACATGACATAGAGCTTCACCTACACAAGAGCACACACAGACATTTTTTGCCCCTGACCAGCCACAGTGGGGAAAGTGCCCACCTTCCCTGGACCCGAAGACAAGACAGAGTGATCTTGCTCTCACTCTCATTTCCCCAAAGGCCTGTGTGGATATATGTGTGTGCGAGGCTATGCGTGTGTTCTCAAGGGTAATCAGGATCTGTGTTCAAAAGGATATGGGCTCTTGGAGGGTCAGAGGGGCCTACCTGACGACCGCGTTTATCATCAGCCAGGAAGCGGAGAGGAAAGGTCGGACGTAACCATCTCAGATGTTGTTCAGAATCAATCTCGGAGTCGGCTGCACCCGCAAACCAAAATAGAGACTGATCTTTTGGGTTTGTTGTGCAGCTGTGTGTCACTGCTTGCATGGCTGTTGATTTGTTTTGCCATGAGATTGATCTCGCGAGGCTCTTTTCTGTGGATGTGTAGTTGGAGATCCTCAGTTTTAAATTTCTGGTTCAAAGCTTTATGCAGTTAATATGCCTTTTTAAACTTGTGGTATGTATTTCAAACATCTGGGGGTTCTGGTGGTAAAAGAGCAGAGTTATTTATAGTTTTTCAGTGGTGGTGCTTCCTCCTTTGATCAGACATGACCAACATATCAAATATTGACTTTTTATTGAGTTTGGATGATAAAAAAACACTTTTTATGGTTAAGAAAAAGAAAAAAAGCGAATAAGCATCAAACAAAGCTGTCTTTGTGTCTTTTTGTTTTCTAAATTAGTAAATGCAAAATGACATCAGGATCAAATAGAAAGATTTCTAAGTATTTAAGCCGAAACCAAGAAGTCGTAATCTTTGTCACAACTAAAATGAGATTGGGCCTTGTTCTTCAAACGTGGCTTAAAAAAACTAATCACATAATCCTGTTATTTCTTATCTAATTCTTTTAATTAAGTTCTTAAAAAGCAATTGATTTGTTAATCCTGGTTGAAGTCATCTTTAATATCACAGAGCTTTAATTTTAATGATCACCCCTCGTGTTGGATTTCTCCCAGCATGCATGCTTCATCACTCGATGAAGCCAACAGGACCACAACCTCTGCAAGAAGCAGCAATCCTGAGACCTCCAAACTAACTATGCTTCACCCCTTGGCTGCACATGGAAATCCTAACCATAAAAGTAATAAAAGTAACCAGAATTTGTGACAAATGGCACCATTACTTGAGTATAATGGGGAATAAGTCTGATTTACATGTAGCAATGCAAACCAAACTCTCACCATGTTTGCACAGGGACTGGATAGCCCACAACAATGCAACTGCTATCCCATAGTCCAAACATGTCATCATTATTTACATTTTAACCTAGAAAGAGAAATCAGAAAGACATATTATCTGTCGTCATTATTTGATAAAGCTCTTCTTCCCTCACCTATGGTCACAAAAGAATGACATTGCAGAAACAAATGGCAGAAATCAGCTTGCCCTACTTAGAGGAGGCCCTCAGGTAGACCCAGGACATGCTGGAGAGATCATGTCTGTTGGCTGGAGTGGGAATGCCTCAGTATCCCAATAACTGGAGAAGGTCGCTCATGGTGCCATGACCTGGATATGTTAGATAACATTAGAAAATGGATGGACTGGATAGATTCAGAACAGCGTTTGGGAGAAAATTTGCACGTCGACTCATTCATGAAAAAATAAGCTCAAATCTATCAGATGTCATGACTAAATGCATGAATTAATAAATTACATGTTTGGCAGCATGTATTATACTGCATTCTATTCAGTAATGTGAGGTCTAATCAGAATATAACACAGATTTTGCTTATCCCTTGCAAATGAGTTGCATGAAACACAGACGTGCAGGGGGTTAGATAAAAACTTAGTTTACAGAAAGTGTTTGACTAAGGACTGACATAAATTATATTCGACTTAAGTGAAACCACCTTACCATCTGTTGTATAGTTTGCAATCCATCCTGAAAACTTTAAGCTCCTTACTCTCAGTTCTGCCTTGAAAGGGAAGCAAATGCCTGTGATGTTTAGTGCTAAAGGACAACAAAACAGATCAAGACAAAAGCATAGAAGAAATAAGCCTTTGTTTGTGGATGTGGACAACAAACCAGCATTCACATAATGGCCTCAAATGGAATTTCTACCATCACATGACAAGGGAGAAAGACTATGAAACAAAATGAAATGCATGAAAGGCTCTTCTCCAACAGTGCTGATGGGTCTCTCAGTGACATGGTGTCTTTCATGATGGAGACCCTCTTAAGGAGACCAATCACTCAATTAGCGCTCCTCTGATGTGGCCTCTTTCACAGACTGAGCCTCTTCACCAAGACCTCTGAAATAAGCAGCTGTGTAATCCCATTTAACAGCACCTGGGCCACGGCGGGACCCAAATGAAGTCATTATGGGTGCCTGTTCACAGCACTGCTGAGACATGCAAATTGAGATTAATCATCCGAAGCTATAAAAATATTCAGCTTTCGCTCGAGCTGCACGATGAGGCCAGATAACTGTACAGAAGTGCTGATCATCTCATTAAATTACAGTCACATTCCTGAATTCAAACAAGGCTCAATTTGAACTGTCAAAAGTATTTAACCAAAACTTAGAAGATGTTTCACAGCAGACTTGCTTGACAGTGTGTCCCAGTGGAAGTCTGTGGAATGATCGTTTGTTGTTGTTTTGATATCCATTCAGTGGGTTCTGATAGGAATACTTTTATATTGCAGTATATAAAAGCAAAAGACAAGCAAGACAGGAGAGAGGTAAAACAAGACAAATCATACAAATCGCCAAGATGCCTCTCTCTAGGTGTGTGACTCAATGTTCAGCTCTGTGTTGGTACTGGTTAGCATCAAGTGCACTAGTGTTACACATAGTGATATATACTTCCCCGCTGACCAGCCACCAGGCCTTTTTTCCATGGGTCCCTAAAACTGCTGCAGATTGAGTGCCACATTCAGCACCATACTGCACTGTTGTCTGCTGGGGCGAAATTAGCACTTAGATCCCTGTCAGCACTATTCATCCCGATGGCTCATCAGTCACTGGCAGCTAACGCCAACAGCAGGCAGGTCACTGTGCCGATCGTCCTCTAAAGAACAGAGAAGGCTGCAGCCAGTCATTAAAGTGATAGATTTGCTCTCTCGACCTGTTTCTGTGTTATTTTTCTTTTTTTTATGGCTTCACCTGTCAATCTGGTGAACACAGCAGCGACTGACAGATTCCTACTTCTGTTATCCTCTCTGTCTACCACAGCCAGTCACCTCTCTGCTTTTTTTGGATCTCTCTGGGTCCTTTGTTTATGACCTGTAGGAGCACACAGACAATGACATCCCATCCTAATTATCTATCAGCAGGATGAAGGCATTTATCGTATGTATAATAACAGCAAACAGAGGAATGGGGCTTATCTGTAGCCTCCTGGGAGCCAAAGGTGACATCATTAGCCCACATTCAGAGGCCCGAGTCTGGGCAAGGAGGTGGAGAAGGTGGAGCAGGGCGGCAAGGGGTGTCTCAGAGTGGACAGAGTCATTAAAGCGGGTCTTCATTCATTATGAATGAGCTGTGAGGCCGTCTGTTCCAGCTTGTAATTCCAGCCTCGCTTTGAAGTGATAGAAAGGGGAGAGAGAGAGAGGGAGCCTCAGAGACAAACGAGAAAAGAGACAAGGAGGAAGAGAGATGAGGGAAGAAAATGAAGTATGAGCTCAAGAAAGAATTTCTACTTCTACAGCTCTCTTCTTTAAGCTACCTCTCTCTCTCTCTCTCTCTCTCTCTCTCTCTCTCTCTCTCTCTCTCTCTGAGTCTCCTTTATTGAGGTTTTGCTCAGTTGGTCCCTAGCTTTTCATTTTTACTTATTTCCCCTTTGGCCAACTAGCAGTAGGGTTCCACTGATGGTCAGTTGGGACTCAAGTCTAGAGCAAAGTATCTCACAAAACTCAGAGAATGTTTTATATAAACTATTTCATGCAGAAAGACTTTTTAATTGTCCAGTTCTCCATATTCCACCATAACCACAACAGTCCCTGTGATTCTTCATGTGTAAACATTTTAAATAATTTTCAAAGAACAAAAGCTATCATTTGCTTTAACCTCTGTTTATCACCAAACATTGCCATTTTTACCCATCCAATCCATCCCAGAGGTTTTGTAGACATTACCCGACAGAGGCACATGCAAAACTTCTTATGAGACCACATGTGAACTCAAAACACACATAGGATTTATATAGGTTTTATTGCTCTGATTAGAGTTCACGGGATTCATCTTTGTTTAGGGTTTGTTTTTAAGTAATAATTGTTTTTAATGCTACAAAACTATGCTGTAACATCATGACTGAAAGCTTTGTCTACAGTTTCCCAACACGTGTTTTTCCATGACTACAGCTGTCAATCAGAGTAGGGATTTCCGTACCCATGACGGTCTGTTTCATAGAAGTATTTGAGACATTTCTGGCTGTACACAAGTTTTCAAATTAGTTCTATTTATATAGCACTAAATTACAACAACAGTCCTCTCAAGGCACATTATATTGCAAGGTAAAGACATGCAGCTGAGTAAGTTAGATAACTGTTCCCTTAGTTCCCTAAACACTTGGTGACAATGGAGAGGAAAAACTCCCTTTTACCAGGAAGAAACCAAGCTCAGGGAGAGATGGACATCTGCATCTGGTTGTAGGGACACATCTGTATGGATAATAACATTGCTGACATAACAAGAAATCATGTGCATCCACAATCTGTAGTCAATGGCACCGGTAGGGCAGTACTGGCCAAAGATTAATTACCAAGAAGACTGTGGTAAAGTAGCAGAAGCGGTTGTTAATGAGTTTCAGCTGTTTAATTGTTAATAAAACAGCAGGGCTGGTATCTACTCTTTTCTGCAAGGTGAGACAGGAGGAGCACTACCAGAGCCCCACAAAATGACCTCCAGGAACTCAAAGTCCAAAGAATTAAACACAGACACAGAGTAGACTCTTTTCTCACTGCTCAGCACTGTGCAGCATTTGCCATAGAATACCAGAATTGGCAAGTCCATGACTGGAATTGGGTGCTTTTCATTGCGGACAGCAGATTCATTAAAGGGTCTGGAGAACCCATGGAGAAGGTTATGCTGCCTGTAACATCATTCAGCATGACTGGTTTAGTAATGGGTCAGTGATTATCTGGGGAGGCATCCTCCTGGTGCATGACAATATCCACCACTGGCTCGCCGCCATGCTCGTATGACCTAAATCCAATAGAACACCTCTGGAATATTATGTTTTATTCTATCTGATGCTGCCAGGTTGAATCTCAAACTCCAGGATTTCAATGATGTCCTGGTCAAGATCTGGCAGGAGATTACCAGGACAACATCTGCCTTATCATGAGGAGCATGCACAGATGTTGTCAAGCATACAAGCATGTGGGGTCCATACAAACTACTGAGTACCATACAAACATCCTTTCGTTCTTAACAAATCATCCAGCCCATATCAGTGTAGCTTGATGTTTCCCATCAAGTGTTCCTTTAATATCTTTGTACAGCTTAGTTTACATGGCGCTTCTTGATCCTTAAACAATCAATAAATTGGACTTTGGACCTAGTCATTATACTTTTTTTCCACACAAACTCCACTCATGGAAAGTCAATTGTTTCTAGGAAAAGAAAACAGCAAATTAGGCTGTTGATGGATTAGAAAACAATGGCTACATTTGAAATTTTATTTTATTTATTTATTTATACACACAAATAAGTGACATCAATGCCATCCTGTTGTGCTTTGTTTGTTATGACACTGATGTTCGATTGGAAAATAACTAATAAATGAAATACAACCAAAAACTCCAGAGCGCCTATCTCCACAGTGGAAAATCATCCAAGTGTCTGATGATTTTTTATTTGTACTTGAGGTTGCAGCTGTCATCAAATCATCAGAAAAAAAAAAAAAAACAGTTTGTTCTCTCTCAGCTTGTTGGGGCCCTTTCTTTCACTCCCCGTTCAAACTTGTAATGAAACCATCAACTCAGCCTCGTTTGCTTTTATAAAAAATAATGAAGCACAAAAACTGTTTACCCCTTAGACCACCCAGCGGTGTGGTGCAGGGGAAAGTGGATGCCTAGTGTGGGCAAAAGGGGCCCCGAAAAAGCCTGGAAGCAGGAATATTCTCCTGTTCAGTTTTAATGTTTTAGCTTATTAACAGCAAATTATTACTTTTACTGATGAATACATGGTTTCAAACTAAGTAGAAACTGCTGCAAAGTACTTAGTAGCTATTTTATCTAAGAGAAAATGAGCAACACTGATAAATAGTGAGATAACACTGAAAGTGCAACTTTGTCTTTAAATAAAGTTGTTTTTTTATTTAAAAAGTTTTACCTGTAATTTAGTTGCTGTCTGACCACAACTTTCTCTCAATCAAAAATCAGTCAGACAGCTAGTGGTTTGTAGACATCTAAACTTAAGTGTATGTATAGACCCATTTTCAACTTTTTTACAGCATACCAATGACCTCTTTTTCTCTTATTTCTTTAAAAAATTTGGACACAAAGGGACATAAAATCCTTTGCCGGGAATCAGATTTAGCCAGGGTTGGCAAAAGTACAGTCATTCTATACTTAAGTAGAAGTACAAAGTAGAAGCAGGTGGGGGGAACCCAAAAATCAGTTGTAATGTGTGTGGGAAAGAATCAGAACTCACAATAATATCTATTGAGAGATCCAGTAGATTTTCTTACTGTACAGGCTGTGATCAGCTGACCTGCTGCTCTTTGTGGATGTAGACAACTTAATTCAACCAGATGTCAGCAGATGTTTCATTTTTCATGTTTCCTGGCTGATTTCCATCCTCTACACTAACAGTACACTGTTTATGCTTTATTTATTCTTTATGGTCTTTTATATTAGACTGTATAAATTTGGATGAAGGTCTAATTCAGTCAACAGATCTAAGTATAATTAGCTAAAATTTATATGAATCTCTGGTACACTTGATGTAACCCAACTTTTCATGCAACATTTAAATAACACCATTAGTCTGCCTCTGTTTTGCAGACCCAATATCTGATTCTAAAACATGAGGACTTACATGTAAGCTTTTAATTTACAGTTTATCAAATCCCACTGAGCAGTCCTTCTCTTTAGATCTAACCTTTCTTCTTCCTCTCATGTCCTTATCTTTCTCCATCTCTGAGTGGAGTTAGCTTTCTTTCTTTTCTAGATCTTTAGCTAGCAACACACTGTGTGACAAATTGCACACAAACAGTTTGTGTTTGCTGATGCTTAAGCTGACAGAAGCGCTGCATTTGAAATGACTTGCCCCTTAAAAAAGTCACTCTCTGTATGCTTGCTTGTCTTCAGTATACAGTGGCTTTCAAAAGTATTCGGCCCCCTTGAACTTTTCCACATTTTGTCACATTACAGCCACAAACATGAATCAATGTTATTGGAATTCCACGTAAAAGACCAACACAAAGTGGTGTACACGTGAGAAGTGGAACGAAAATCATACATGATTCCAAACATTTTTTACAAATAAATAACTGAAAAGTGGGGTGTGCGTAATTATTCAGCCCCCTTTGGTCTGAGTGCAGTCAGTTGCCCATCGACATTGCCTGATGAGTGCTAATGACTAAATAGAGTGCAGCTGTGTGTAATCTAATGTCAGTACATACAGCTGCTCTGTGATGGCCTCAGAGGTTGTCTAAGAGAATACTGGGAGCAACAACACCATGAAGTCCGAAGGACACACCAGACAGGTCAGGGATAAAGTTATTGAGAAATTTAAAGCAGGCTTAGGCTACAAAAAGATTTCCCAAGCCTTGAACATCCCACGGTGCACTGTTCAAGCGATCATTCAGAAATGAAAGGAATATAGCACAACTGTAAACCTACCAAGACAAGGCCGTCCACCTAAACTCACAGGCCGAACAAGGAGAGCGCTGATCAGAAATGCAGCCAAGAGGCCCATGGTGACTCTGGACGAGCTGCAGAGATCTACAGCTCAGGTGGGGGAATCTGTCCATAGGACAACTATTAGTCGTGCACTGCGCAAAGTTGGCCTTTATGGAAGAGTGGCAAGAAGAAAGCCATTGTTAACAGAAAACCATAAGAAGTCCCGTTTGCAGTTTGCCACAAGCCATGTGGGGGACACAGCAAACATGTGGAAGAAGCTGCTCTGGTCAGATGAGACCAAAATGGAACTTTTTGGCCAAATGCAAAATGCTATGTGTGGCAGAAAACTAACACTGCACATCACTCTGAACACACCATCCCCACTGTCAAATATGGTGGTGGCAGCATCATGCTCTGGGGGTGCTTCTCTTCAGCAGGGACAGGGAAGCTGGTCAGAGTTGATGGGAAGATGGATGGAGCCAAATACAGGGCAATCTTGGAAGAAAACCTCTTGGAGTCTGCAAAAGACTTGAGACTGGGGCGGAGGTTCACCTTCCAGCAGGACAACGACCCTAAACATAAAGCCAGGGCAACAATGGAATGGTTTAAAACAAAACATACCCATGTGTTAGAATGGCCCAGTCAAAGTCCAGATCTAAATTCAATCGAGAATCTGTGACAAGATCTGAAAACTGCTGTTCACAAACGCTGTCCATCTAATCTGACTGAGCTGGAGCTGTTTTGCAAAGAAGAATGGGCAAGAATTTCAGTCTCTAGATGTGCAAAGCTGGTAGAGACATACCCTAAAAGACTGGCAGCTGTAATTGCAGCAAAGGGTGGTTCTACAAAGTATTGACTCAGGGGGCTGAATAATTACGAACACCCCACTTCTCAGTTATTTATTTGTAAAAAAAAAAAAAAAAAAAAAAAGTTTGGAATCATGGATGATTTTTGTTCCACTTCTCACGTGTACACCACTTTGTATTGGTCTTTCATGTGGAATTCCAATGAAATTGATTCATGTTTGTGGTTGTAATGTGACGAAAAGTTCAAGGGGCCGAATACTTTTGCAAGCCACTGTAGCTAGCTAGATGCCGAAGTACTGTAACTTACAGAAACCTTCAGAAAAACCAAAAACGTCCCACTTTTGATCCCTGACTTTGGCACATGTCCCCTCTTTTTATGTGACGTTCTCTGGTGATTAATAAATGAACAGGACCGCCTTTCATGAAATTGGTTTGATGTTTGGAGGCTCGCGGTGACGAAATAATAACTCTCCTCAAATGTGTTAAACTAAAAGTAATGAGCCTGTTTTGAAAATGTACAAAGTAGAAAGTACAGATATTTGGTTAAAAATGTAGAGTAAAAGTAAAAGTACTCAGAAAAAAATACTCAAGTAAAGTACAGATGTTCTTTGGAACTGGATTTAGCCACCGAAAATAACATACACAAACATCTGGGGTGTGACATCGTGTTTCTTGTCTGCCTGTCTCTTTTACAGTCTGATTATTGCATATAGAAAAACAAAAATGATGGAAAAAAAATTGTGGCAGACCGTACCATTGTGAATTCTTCTCTCAGATTTATTTCCATCTGGCTTCTGTAGTTCTCGCTATGCTGCTGTGTTAAATCAAAATGTAAATTTGTTTGCAGTTGCAGTGTTTTTGTTTTTTTTTTTGTTTTTTTTTTTAAATGAAGGCCGGGGAAAAACAGTTGAGTGCTCAACTAGTTAATGCCACAGCTGTGAGCTTCCAAACAAAACTTCCTGTACTTTTAGAAAGTACTTCTCAGGTTTATATTTACTTAGCTCCTCTACCTGCATTACCACAGCAGGAAGCAGGGTCTGAGTCCATTTAAAGGGTCATGCCCTAGGAAAATTACAGCTATAACCAATTACAATGATTAAAAGCTCAAACAGCAGTATGTTTGCCAAAGACTGTTTCAAAGTTCTATGACAGGAAAGTTTATCCATCTTCACAGTTCACATATAAACCAGATGCATCTCTCTATGCATAAGGCATATTTGTATATAAGAGGAGAGCAATGTTTTAATACTTTTAATTAACTCACTCTAAACTTCCTTTAATTTAAAAAAAAAATATATATACATGTTTCCATCTCTCATCATATATCATATGAAGGAAAATGAAGACACTAGAAGATGATATCTGTGGCCTTTGAAAGCAGCTCTAGCTGTGAATTATGGGGACATTGACTCACTTTAGAGCTGTTTAGTGGGCAGAGCGAATAAGGCTGATGTACAGTAAACAAGACGAATGGAGCAATCTCAGCATTGCACCAGCTCGGAGAGAAAATGCTCAAAAGAAACCCACAGTGTTCACTTTGAGTGCATTGTATGTTTTCTATGTGTTCCTGTTAGGTTTGTGTGGAGTAGCATCAGCAAGGGACTGTTTCTATTAATGCATCATGTTCCTCTGCACACTGACTCTTCATCCTCTTCAATTACTTCAGCTGTGGCGCAGAGACCCGAGCTCTCGTGAAACTGATTCTGTACAGCAACACCAACATCACACACAGACAATAAGGGAGCTATAATCAATTGTTTGAGCCACACATTTGTCATTTTAATGAGCAACAGTCGTCAAAGACAGCGTCGAAGTTACTATTCACGGGTGCAGCCCGCACACCCGAGCATACACACACCTCATTAGGGAAACACATTTTAACCTTGTGAATTTCAGCTTTTGTCATGACAATTAATGTGTTACCAGGAAAAGTGGAATTTAAAAATAGAGTTTGTTTTATTGCAGAAATGAAAAAAGAATGACAGCGGAGAACCGAATTAAAAAGAAAGAAGACAAATTATCATTACTGCATCTTCCCTTCACAGATAGCATTTCCTAAATGGCACCACGTCGATAGCGTTTATGGAAACAAATAACATCTTCATCATCAACTGGTGTATATGTACCAAGGAACCACAAGACATGTGGTGAAAATAAATGCAGAATGCAAGTTAGTCAAGTAAAATGTCAGACTGATCAATTAAAAAAAAAATTGTATGAAATAAAAAGTCAAAACAACAACTGTGATGTTGAATTTATAAGATATGATGAAAGAAAAACTAAATGAAAACGAGAAGAAAATCAAAGTTAATAGCATGAGGTTGAAAACACAAGATATAAAGATATTTCTAGATAATGAGATAAAAATGAAAATTGGATTTGATAAATTACGCGATAAATTCAAATTACAAGACAAAAAATGTTGGACAATTATGAGAACATGAAATAGGACAAAATTATAGAATACAAGATAGAAAGTATAAATACAAGATTCAAACTCTAACTATAAAATCATAATTACCACTTTCAACTCAGAATTAAAAGATTTAAGAAGGGTGAAATGCGAAGGGAATAATTGCATCAAGAGTAAACACTAAAGCATGAGGAAAAGTCAGTTATATAGATAAAATGTCAGTTAAGTTCGAACGTCAAATTTACGACATAATTAAATTGCAATTAGTTTTGTTTTTTTTCAATGATGAAAAACTTTTTTCTCTGCATTTTTATTAATGGCCATAATGGGCTTCCATACTCTGTTCAGTTAATATATATACACACATCCTTTTTCCCCCATTATGTTCGTCTCCCTTTCTTTTCCTTCTTGCATGGTTTCATTTCTGCTGATCCAAGCACAAAAACCCAACAGCCGACATGCCCGAGAAGAGAAACACAAAAAGGAGAAGAAGACGAGGTATTCCCCATTAAGCGATGACAGCATAAAGCCAGCAGATGCAGGAGGACCAGAATCTATCTGCCTTAATGAACATACACAGCACTTTCAGTCTCAGCTTACAATTATTCTCACTTTCCTCTTCATTTTCACGCTTTTCCTCCATTTGTTTTTGCAGTTCATCACATGCAGTGGTTTGTTCCCCGTTCGCCTTTTAGCTAGCAACCCCCCGACCTCCTCTCCTATTATTGTCCCAGCAGAATGTGATTTATTTGTTGTGGCATGCAGTCTAGCATAGCATGAGCATTTGGTCACACATTTCCCATTTAAACCAGTGTTTACTATCAAGAGGCCAATTATTGCAAATGCTAAACTAGACGTAAAGGATGTCATATCTGACTCTCCTGACATGTTTACTGAACCTTTGTTAGAAAATTTCAGCCTCCGTCTGATGCCCGGTTAGAGGTCATCGCTGCTTACTGAGACTTTTTGGCAAACCGACATGCAGTGGGCTGTGCGGGGGCTGGCTTACCTTTGATGCCGGCTCCATTTTCTCACACAATATAATAAAAAAAGCGCACATAAGCTCTCACGCTGACCTCAGGAATGACTCATGCTTACACCCCGTGCAGAGTATAATGCAGCTTCGATTTGTTAATCACCCCTAAATGACCCTGCCTTACTTTCCTGGTTTGTGAACAGTGCACAGTGTTGGGGATTGCCTTCACATACCACTAAATATACAGTACAGTATATCCAGGCACATATGTAATGTCATGTGTTTTTGTATTTTGAGAATAAAATTTCTCTTTTCTTCTCTTCCTAGAGCTAGCTTGCAATTTCATATAGCTAAAACTCATTAGTTTTGTGGCTTCAGAGCTGATTTCAGACTCCACGGCAATTTTCTCTTTAAGAGTTGGAGGTAAAGTTGGAAAACAAATGATCTGGAGGCCCGAGTGCCTTACAGTACTGTGCAAAAGTCTTGAACCATCTCCCATTTCTTTGTACTTCCCTAGGAAAATGCAAAATAAGTCAAGTGATTTGTTAAGAGATATACAAAGATATATGGAAATACAGTACATAAAAAATATAGTATATAAAAAATACACTGTTTTTGTATATAAAAAAAGTGTTTTTCCAATTCTAACCAGCTTGATATAACCGCCTTTATTCGACGCAGCATGAACTCTCTCAGCCAGTTTGCTTGTCCTTTCTTAAAGTAGTCTTCAGGAATAGATCTCTGGGCTACTTGAAGGACAGTCAAAGCTCTTTGGATGTCTTTTGCTCTGACAATAAGAGAAAAAGTCGAAATATAGAATTAAAAGCCGCATATATAGGATGTATGCTTACTGTATGCTTCAATCTGTTGAGGTCCTTCATAATTCCATCCATTTTGACTAGATTACAAAAACCACATTATTTTATGCTCATATGGAACTCGGCTGAGGGAGGACCAGTTGTGTTGCGACCAGTTAGAGGTAAGAGGAGGAGACAAGACAAAAGACATGCTGTGGAAGAGACCCAGAGATGAATAAGAACTAGATTAAATGTAGAGTGGTGTAAAAACACAGAGTGAAAAGAGGCTTCAAGCTGAAGCAAGAGATGCTCAAACAACTTTCTGCTGCAGGAATACTGAATATTTGTCAGGGTCAAAGCATGCGTATCTGTTTTTCTGTCTCTCTTTAACCATGTACATGTCCATTAGCATGTTTGTCTGCATGAGTTCAGCCACTCTTCCTTGTCAGGATGCTTTAGTCTTTGGAGCCACTCTGATGTGGTAAATCAGTCCCACGCACAGCATCCAGCTTTGCTAGCTGTACTGTTCCCAAGATACGGTGAACTCAGTCACTCTGAGGGGGATCGTGTTTCTTGTGATCGTGCTCTGAGATGTCCAAACCCGTCGTTAAAAGCTTCCTCTGTGACAGATCTCCTTCCATCAGATTTACAGATTAGATGTTGCACAGTCTTGCCTTTTCTTGGCACCATCAACAAATGCCTCAAAGGAGCACCAGTTTAGGACAAGATCAGTGACATCTGCCTGTTTATCATGTAGTGTGGCTTTGATTTGCTGCATTTTTTAAAATACCGCAATTTTAAAATACCGCATCTTTGAATATTGTTCTCACGCATCTTTCCATCCTTTGGAACAAAATGCAATATGAATGGGCTGAGAGGCCATTTTGTAGAAGAAAACTTTAAACTAGATTTGATAGAAAACATTTTGGTTTTAAAAACTTTTCTACCTTGTCCTTTTTTTTTTTTCTTTAAAGGGATGAGGTTAAGCATAACCTCCACTGAGCACATCGGTAACAGAGGCTTTATAGTTTCATTGGCACTGGAAATGCAAAGCATAAGGATAAGTTTTACAAATTTGCTAAAACATTTTGTCTGAATAACTAAACAGGGTTTATTTGAATCTTTATATTTCGTGTTGTATTTCACATGTTATATTTTTCAACGATGGATGCCCAGTATTAACAGGTTGATGTCCGAGAAGCACATGTTGCCACACAGGAGTCATTTTGGTTATGCTTTCAGGTAGTTATTTAGTTTATTTTGACACTCCTATCCAAGACTGTTAAAAAATGGATTGAAATTTTGGTCACTTAGCACATGCAGAATAGCGGTATAACTAAATCAAACTTCCTTTTGGACAGAGTTACATGACATTACAGCTTTATTATTATCCAGAGTGACAACATAATCAGTGTCTCTAGCTTCCTTGGCTGTGTGGCTAATTGCAGATCCAGTTTAAGATGTTTACTGACAACAAGTGAACTGGCAAGAACTACAGGTTGGGAGGTTCTGCAGCTTAATAGTAAGGATACACAGTCTTACTTGTATTATATGTGAACTGAGTCATGGAGGGGGGGAGAACAGGCAATGAGCTGGGCAAGCTTGGCTAGAGGTTTCCACAGGGATCTGACGGGTGTATTTCCAAGGAGACAAGAGTGCTACAAGAGCTGAGACCAGGTGACTGGAAGAGATGTGATTACAAACAACAGGTAATGAAGGTGGCCTAATGTTCACCATAATGAGGATAACAACCTGGCAAAGACATACCCAGCACTTGATTGCCAAATGTGAAGCAGGTGTAGGAAGGAGGGAACATGGAGAAGCTCCACCCAGAGGCGGACCCAGGGAGAGAAGGCAGCCTAAGAACTCCACCTGAAGCTAATAGCAAAAAGTCAGGAAGTAGTTCATATAATTTTTCTATGACCTTTATTTATTTGTGTTATTTCATGTAATATGAATAACACAGTTATGATAGTAATACATTTGGCTTTTTGATATTTTAATCTCTTAACACCCACCAGTGAGTCACCAGCAATCCAGTAAGGGTTATGGGTGTTTTTTGTTTTACTAAAAATAGTTTCATTTTCTTAAGCATTTTAAATTAAGTTTCATATATTTTGGAGTTACAATTTTTCTATTAAAAGCTCTTCCATTTGGCTGTTCAAACAGGCAAAAATTCTATAGCCAAACCCAAATCCTACCCATACCCGTAACCCCAATGGGTCCCCAGTGACACATCAGTAGAAGTTATGCAAGTTCCCATAAAGGCTGATCTTAACTAATTTGTAAGGGTTTGATCTGTTGGGTCCAGTGATATTGAAAATCCTAAAAAAGTGATCAACTTACATTTAATTACGCCTCCTCACATGCTCCATGACGCCATGCCGAACATTCATGTGGTAGAAGCAACGTTCTCTTTGAAGAGCTGCAGAAGTACTCAGAGAAGTCAGTAACAGCTTCCTGCTGCACATTTTTAAAGTCATAAAACCTTTGGAAAAAAATTACATTTTACTTTTTTGACCTTTTGCCCTAAAGTTCACATACAGCATCAATATAAAAGCCGTGAAAAAAAAAAAAAAACATTCTGCAAGGGCATAGCACTCTGTTCTCTCTCTCTCTCTCTCTCTCTCTCTCTCTCTCTCTCTCTCTCTCTCTCTCTCTTGCGCGCACGCACGCACGCACACGCACGCACACACACACACATTTATTTATTCCATCTCTGAAGTGGATGTATAATTGGAAAGGCTCAGAGGTGGTGATGCTCAATTAGGTTGGTTCGTGTGTTTATGCCAGGGTGAATTGAGTGACGATTCACGGTGACCAGATCTCATCAGTTGAGCGAGGAGTCATGTGGTGTCAGTGACAGGAGGGCCTGACCCCCACCCACCACCATGCCCACCCATCACTGCATTACAGAGCTCACTGCAGACACACATTGAGCCTGCATGGGTTATGAAAAGTTTCATAACACAACTTATTATTTTATTCATGAGCTGTCTGGGCCTCAGTAAAGCCATCTATAGGCTCAAACCTTCAAACAAGCAGGCCTTACCTTCAGACATAATGTTAATGATTCAGATGTCCGATAAACAGGGAGAACCCTCCAAGACTTAAATATGAAACCAATGGGAAAGGACCAAAAACTGTAGTTCTTCTAATGTCCACATGGGGCACATCAGATTTCACCGAGCTCTGATGACAGCCAGGACCTGTAGACGGAGGAACATTTTCAAATAAAACTAAACTAAAAATGAAAACTGCATGTGAAAAAAATCCTTTTAGTTAACTATAATAAAAATACTTAAAACATTTTTGTGAACTTGAAAAATAAAATTAAAAACACAGGAAATATCCTTAATTTTAACATTTGTTAGTTTGTTAAAGGTTTTTTACAACTTGCCTGATGGAGCATTGATGGATGTGTTTATTGAGATTCTGGGTGTCTTCAAGACTGTGAGTCAAATCTTTTCAAAGAAATGTGCATATTTTATTTATGTCCAGTCCCTGTATTGATTTTTTTCTAAATCTTGCCTCTGGCTTATGCCTTCCGTACAATAACAACTAAAAACACTAAAACTGGCAGCGAAATAAATAAAAACTAAGCTAACATGAAACATTTTTAAACAATAAAAACTAAACTGAAACAAGAAAATCCACTCTGGAAACAAACTAAAATTAAAAACAAAAAGACAAAATTATAATAAAAACTAATTAGAAAATCCAAAACTGATACAGACAATAGTAAAGGGTTAAGGGGACTTAGAAACGCTTTAGTATTCATCAAGAAATAAGACCTTGGAACATATATCAAGCTTTCAGTACAGCATCAGTAGATAGAGGCAGTGAAAAGACCTCAAGATCTATTTCTAATTTTCTTCTGGGATAAATGATCTGTGATAAGATAACTGTAAACCTACAGAGAAAAATAATATTATTTGATTGGGAATAGCAACTGCTTAAATTTATTTGCACATGTTGGAGTCTGACTACGATCCACAATATGAGTGGATGACACAAACACTCACATTTATTGACCATTTATTTGTGTGACATAAAGGCTGATTTTGGATCTCAAGCCAAAAATCAGAATCATTTTCCTCAAATTATTTTACCACGAAGACTGCAGTCGAACTGTTTGGGCTTGTTTACCTGCAGAAAAAGACCACTTGAAAAACATACCAAAAAAAGCTATACTTTCATTTCTATAGATTTTTCAGTTTACTCAAAAAAAACAAAGAAATAAAGGTCACAAACCAATGGGGTGGTTTGAAACACTGGCTTTAAAAGAATACTCAAAATTTCCCTTGACTAATGAATCTAACCCACCTAATCCAATTTATCATTTTCTCATATATACTTCTTATTCTCTCCTTTCCAGATGATCAGCAAACTATTTGTGCAGAACCTGATGGTCTGTAATGAGTCTGGACTACTGTGTGCTATAACAGAAACCTGGAGACTCACGAGCACTTAAATCACGAATGGGTAACAAAATGTGCACGTGTAATACGATGACACACACAGTCACACATGTGAAGTCTCTTATTAGTTAGTTTCCCATTTCACAAGGATTTTGAGGCCTTTGGAGTTCATGGATGGTCACATATTCCACACATGGCTATCCCATCAGCTACACCCTCTCTCCCTCTTCTTCCTCTTATTTTCCACCAATGCTGTCCCATCTGCTGGGCATAGCATGTGGTGGCTGGTGGGAATGTCTCCAGGGGCCTCAATTCCCCTTAAAACCTATGGGGGCTGACAAGAGGAGAAAGGAGGACAGCATCTGGAATCCTGTAGCTGTCACAGCGACGCACACATGGTCAGAGTTAGGTCTCAATATGTTTGCCGGCGAAGTCTAAATGGATGGGATACGAGGTTGTGTCACAAAGGATTAGAGTGAAGTGGAGGAGCAGTGCAGCGGGGCTGTCAGGCTCCAGGTGCAATTGTATGAACCAAAGGGGTTAAAGAGCCTGCTTTAAAAACTTAATTTGTCTCAGACTACCTGGTTAAATCTCTGTAATCTGGAATATGATACAGTACAATGGGATGCTGCGTTACTGATCCCTCAGGTTCATTTATTATTGGAAATAGTCACCATTGCACACATTGCTATGCGATTATTGGTGAAGCGCCATCTGTCTCAACTTTCAAGAAAAATTAAACACACTTTGAGTTTCATAGGCTCAAATTGTGATAAACTGTAAATAATAAAAATGATGATGGCTGAATTCCATTTGGCTGCTTCAGTTTCACGTTTGCTGCTTCTCCATCATGACTCAGTGGAACAGAAAGGAACCATTGTTAAGGTTATTAGTAACACCTGTGTTACTATAGAAAGTTCTGATGTTTGGCTAGAAGTATGCGATATAGGCTGCGGTTCGATAGTGTTTTATATTAAATTCAAATCCAGAAACTACTACTCACCAATAAAACATCATCACATCATTAAAACACATCATCATCCAGATGTGTTTGCGATAAACATATTAGATGAACATCTCAGCATTGGACACCTGACGGACAGGCCATTAGAAAGGGGCGACTTTCTCTCCTCGCTCGCTTCGCAATTTTCAATTCAATTCAGTTTTATTTATATAGCGCCTAATCACAACAGCGGTCGCCTCAAGGCGCTTTACATCATAGGGTTTTATTTTTGAAGAAAAACTCCTACAATAATTCAGAGAAAATCCCAACAATCAGATGACCTCGTATAAACACTTGGCAAGAGTGGGAAAGAAAAACTCCCTTTTTACAGGAAGAAACCTCTGGCAGTACCAGGCTCAGGGAGAAGGCAGCAATGTCCATGTCTGGAAACAGTTTTATGCTACCAGAGTGAGTGCAGGGCCATCTCCAAAGCCAGTGAAAGTTATTGCATCTGCCAGATAATGTGGACAATACCATAACACATACCAGTAAGACTAAGGCCTATCTTCTGATATACACTTACAGATGTTGTGTGGCAGCAGAAAGGTGGACTGTTATGGACTGTCCTTCACAGTCACTTGATCTTAACTAAACTGAACATTTTTGAAAGGTGAGCAAAGAGAGAAAAAAACTCCTGACAAGACAAAAAGCATTTAGAAACATTGTTGCTGAGATGGCTTCATCCAGTCCACACAGCTCGAGTGCTGCTATCATTTAAGAAATGCTGAATACTGAGATGCTCTCACAACCATGGACACTTTTCACATATTCAACTTTTCACATTGTTCAGAAAATAGATTATAATAAACGTAAAAGTAGATCTCTTTCCTCGTTTGGTGTCAGAGGCTTGTGATGGCTTTTTTTGGACCTCGACCCCCCTCAGTGAACTCTTACCTTATAATGTCCCTGATCATTGGCTAGTTTCATGTATTGCAGCTATCCCTAGTTTAAGCCCGTTTTGGGTAAGCATGTATTCATCGGTTCTATTATTAACAAATGCTGAAAATGAAAATCATTGCTCAGTAGATTTACCTTCTTTATCGTGTCCTGAATGAGCCAACTGTGACCTTACTGAATTTCTGCGTGTGCATATTAATGAAGCAAAACAGATTTATTTAAAAACTTTAGCCACACATGCAGAGTCAGATTACCAATATTGTGAGCACTGGTGTCCGTTGTCATGGAAATTAAGGCAGTATTCGGGGTAATGAAATGTATCCTGTTGATATTTGCCATTACCTTCGCCACAGAGGTTTTGTGATTGGGCCAGTTTATCTGTCTGTTTGCAGGATTATTCAAAAACTCATGGAGTCATTTACATAAAAATATTACTAGACATTGTTGGGTAAAATCTCCCAATCTCTAAGGTTAGTATCGCTACAGAATGAGCTTTCTTTTCACACAGTTGTCTTGAGTGCAGGTCCAAGCTATCAGGCAACAAATCATGCAGACTATAGACCTGCACGAGTGATACAAGATGCAGGTTTCTTGGATGGAAGGAGATTTATTGACTCCATAGGTTCACAAATCTGAGCACACAGGCAACCAGGAGCTAGATTCAAAATGGAGCCAGCTTTTCGCTACCGTGACAGCCTTAGAAGGGCCGCAGTGGTAATAAGGTTGAATCATTAGATGGTAATTTTCCTCTTTGTAGTTGAACTGATTGAAGTTCAGACAAGGATCTTGCAATGCAAATAAAAGAATGAGACAGTGGGTAATCGCTGTCTGATTAACATTAATTTCTCCCTCTTTTCTCTCTCACACTGCGACACTCTGTTTAATGCCAGAGCGGTAAGCAAGCAGCTCCCCTCTTGTACATTTGCAGGTAACGTCGTATCACCCACCATCGCAAGGCATTACATATGTATGAGGACAGTGATTCCCAATCACTTTTGTGTGTCTTTTAAATTACCTCTCTGTTATCACTGTGGATTACAACTCCGCTCCCCTCTCTACAGTGTGGAATGAATTCAATTCTCCTGTGCTCAAGATATTACCTGCCTATTGTGAGTGGATGTCAGAGTGCCCGGGGTTTTCTCTCATTCACTGAACGTGTGTGCCGCCTTTCAAACAGCGTCTGGCTGAGCTTTTGTCGAGCACACATGTACACCTGTGGAGTGCTTTTATACATAGACTCGAAGAGCTACACATGGGCCCACATGAACATGGAGTAAATAAACTTTTTTATTTAAGGCATCAGGATAAAAAGGATCATTGTTAACTGTGCTTGGATTTCATCCTCATAACCTTCTAAAGTTCAGATAAAGAAAGCTACAGTGAATTTTCAGAAATTGCAGTTAGCTAACTGTGATAAACTTTGGATAAACTTTTAGTTCAGATTTTTAGCTTTTGAGCAGATGGTCTATGTTATCCTCTGTGATGTGATGCAGAATTCATAGCTGAATCAATGGCTGAAAGTTTACAGAACCACCACATTTCCATTTACTGGCTTCATGGCGGGTACGAGGGAGTTCTACACCAAACATGTCTACCATTATTCCAAATTCAGACAGACAATGGAAGCTTAAGCTATGTTAGCTGGTTGTTTTACTTTGTAAAGTGTGTCATACATGGTAAACAAAACTGTAACACCTCCAGATATCCTAACAGACAAACTGGAATGTTCATTTATTTATTTATATTCTTAGTTTTGCTTGATGGTTGTATCACTTTTTTGAAGTTAAGCAACATGAGCACAGATTCCACCAACTGTAGTATCCCACCATCTGTGAATTTCCTTCCTACCGACCAGCTGTGTACTACTGTAAAACAAAATTGAAGAGGAATGATGCTGCCTATCAAATTGAGTGAAACTGACTAGACCACCATTCTGATTCACACCACTTTGGTTGCCGTTGTCTGTTGTTTTCACCGTTTTCCTTAAAAATTACAGGTTTAAGCCTCCTTCCAGTTGGCATCACGGACATTATGAAAGACCACAAGCATGACCACTGGGGGACCACTTTAGTCTTCCATGTTCAGTGATCATCATCATCATCAAATTAGGGAAAAACTGTGTGGTCACAGTTTGGCATTATAGTGACTGAACAGCCCTACCTTTGATTTGTATGTTCAGAGAAGATTATACAACAGCGATCACCCATTGAGTTTTAGGGATGGCTTTTGTTTTAGCCATGAGGCAAATTTCATTGTATCCTTCAACAGTGGCAGCCGTTTTCATCATTCCCCTAAATGATTTTGGTTTCTATCAGTTATGAAAAGGTAATCAGACAAAATTATTTCTCTTGCATTCATTTGGCTACAGAGTTCATGTTTTCCAGCGTTTGGTCAACCAGATCGATAGACAGGAAATAAAAACAGCAACAAGATTTCTCCAAGTGACCCAATAGAAGGATCATTAATCGTTGCATGTGCTGCCTTCCTGTGTGGATCATTGAGGGTATCTCACTTGCTCTGCTTTTAGTTGGCTGTTGCCTTAAGTCCTCCTTCTTGTTTCCTGTTTTTTTTTTTTTTTTGTAGATCCTAAAAGGTGCTGTTGCCTGACCCTCTTCTTTGGCCCATCATGGTAGCATCTGCTGGATCACCAAGAGTCAAAAACACCCACTTCTCGTCAAGATGACCCTGTATATGTTTCTTAAGATAATTAGTGATAATGATAAATAATCAAGATTAGCAAAAACACCCTACACCCTGCAATCCTGAATTAAATAATTAAATGGATTAATGGATGGACTAATAAATCAAGATTAGAATTATTGACCTAAAAAAAGGGATTTTGATTTCACCCACTTTGCACAGCTAATGGTTGTTTAATGTGTTGTTGTTGTCACTGGAATTCATTGACAGTCCAGCCTGGTGACTGGGCATTACATTTGTAGTGACCTCCATCAGAAGAATCGAGTAGTCTTGGTCATTTTCAACCACATATCATCGTCTGATATATTGGACAAAAGTTGACAGTCAGCTGTTGTATCCCACATGCTGGACACAGGAGAAATTGGCAGCTGTGATAATCTGAGAGACTTTTTGTTGAGAGCAGATGATGATGAAGGAGATGGTAACAGACAGGCAGGTTGTTGCAGGGAGAAGCCTGTGGTGGAACAAAGTCTGATACTCAGCTCCAATAACATATTACAGGACTTAAAGGATATGTTGCTCAAGTCCGGGTGTCTGATACCGCAGAGGTCCTCTAAAGTCTGAGGTGTTTTGGTGGCAAACAACTGACCAACAGCACATCATGCAGGTGGTCATAATGTTTTGGCTCATCAGTGTACAGCTTTGTTTTCCTCAGAACAGAACAAAGCAACAGTAAATTACTGATTGTTGTCATTATAGAGAGCTTGAGTAAAGCACTGATGATTTTAGTGGGCTGGAAGGGAAGGTGGATAGGATGTGTGTGTGTGTGTGTGTGTGTGTGTGTGTGTGTGTGTGTGTGTGTGTGTGTGTGTAATTCTAACAACATCATTATTATATGTGTGTTTATCTGTGGCTGCAGATGCTTCTTGCCATGTTGTGTGTGAGCCACTGTCCGTAGGTGTTTTCTCCCTCCCTGTGTTTAATCAGCCATTTAATCAAACCACAAGGTCAAGCAGTGGGACAAGCCGGAGGAAGCTGAGTGGCTTCACTGGCTGAACTTTAAGAGTCACTTCAGCAGGTCTGTCACACACATCAGCAGCATGTGGACAGAAAAGAGGCACTGCACTGTGTACAGCTGCATTTGCATTGATTTTATCCTACGAACTGGAATCACAACAGCTTAAGCCAGTGGTTCCCGAAGTTTTTTTGGTGGGGCCCCCTTTGTTTTACAAGAAAAATGTTTAACATGAGTAACAACAGTATTTTGTCTCTATCTTCAGTTTTTACACGCTTACATATACACACGCAGTTACTGTCCCTCCATTTAGAAAGGCTGAGGCGTCACGGTGTAATAATTTTACGTGTAGTTGTTTTTTTTTCCTGTTTAATAATATTCAACATTGTACATTTTTCAAAAAATGCCTCTCTGAGCAAAATGGGTTTAAAAACATAAACAACTGTGGGGTACTGTTTGTCTGTGATTTAGACAGGGGAAAAAAATTTGGCAGGATCAGCCTGATATTATTTGTATCCCGCTGTAACCTTACTGTATAAAGAGCTAACATCTCCAAAATGTCAGGAGTAGTTTAGTCATTACAACAAGTGTTTGTGAACTAAAAATCACGAATGTGGGATACTGTTTGTCCATGATTTGAAGAGTCCAGCGTGTGCTCCTGACGAAGGAAAGACCAATTCTGCAGGGGAGACCTACCTTGGCACTTGTGCAGGTGAAGCCAAAGGGAAGATATGCTTCACCATATTTTCTAGTCTTTGGCTTAGAATGAAAATGGTTTGGAAACATATTCAGCGATGCTTCATCTCCTGCTTTGCGTTTGTGTGGGCGCCCCGTGCTAGCAGTGTCCAAGCGTTGTTTTTTTTCCCCCCTTTTCATACCGCGCCCCCCTGCAATGGCTCTGCGCCCCCCTAGGGGGCGGGCCCCACACTTTGGGAAGGTCTGGCTTTAGCAATCAGCAGCTACAGTTTACAGCTCACAGACACATTAAAGTGAAAACGGTGGAATAAACTTTGAAGACCACACATTCTTCAGCTGTCATATGTGAACAGATGTGAACAGCAAGTAAGGCGTAATGTTTGTTTTATATATGGACATCAAAAATATGGTTCATCTTGATGGAAAATAACATCTGCGACAGGCACATCTGCCATTTTCTGCCTTTTTTGTTGAAGACTAGCTCTTGGTTGTTCTTAGCTTCTAGCACAAGAACATTCTAGGTGATCCCAAGTCTTTCCCAGGCCTAGTAGGATAAACAATCCTGTGTGCACACTCCTTTACATGCAGGTTATTGAACAATACCAAAACAGCAGTTAACACTTGCCTATTCACTGAGCAATTATCTAATAGTTTTGTCAGGCAAAAGAATCAAAGAGTGTAAATCCTCTTTTTTTCATTGTACATCAAAGAGCTCACTTAAAATTTCAGAAAAAGGGGAATGTCTGTGATACATCCTAATCCAACCACCTCATAAGGATGAGGTAATCCAGGGGTAATTGGTTACAGTCGTATTCCAAGATATGACGATATCACTTCACCTTCATAACAAAGATATTCTGCAGTTCTCCCACTGTGACGTCTTATTTTCAAGCTTAGTAAAGAGATCCGTCTTCATCTTAGCTTTCTGAGACCACACAAAAAACTAATGAAACCAAAACGAAGACATTGTTTTATTCAATAATTCAATAAATTTGATCTGGAAAATCAATGTGCTTATATTGTAAGGTTAAGACGCTATAAACAAACACCAACAATTAGATGGCTGCCTATGAGTAAACACTTGATGACAGTAGGAAGGAAAAAACTCTCTTGTAACAGGAAGAAATGTCCAGCAAATCCGGGTTCAGGAAGGAGTAACCATTAACCACAATCATGACTAAAAACTAGTGATTAAGTGACCAAGTGACCATCATTTTCAAACAGATTTCAGTACAATCAGATTTCTATTAGCACCTACAGGAATCGCTCCCTGCTAGAGGAGAATGCAGGTTTATGGCTTAATATATTTTATATTATTATAGATTGTATTTTTTTTTAAAAATGTGTATCTGCTGGAAAAACACACTTTATCCATTTGAAAACATTCAATTTCATTTGGCAATTTCACCTAAACTGAAAATAAATTAATTTCATCCACCATGTCACAGGTCACGCTCATGATCTACCGCATCAACGGCGACAAACAAATGGCCTCAGATGATGTCACGATGTGTTTCTCACACCATGGCTGAAGCATGAAAATCTCATTGGTGACAAAACACTTCCAGTTACTGGGTACTTCAGTGCTGCTTTTCATGGTTTATCTTTTCAGGTGTACCTGACCACATCAAAGCAGATTCACAGATGTTATGCTCAGACAGTGCACACACACAATGTTTGTGCAGTACAGGACAGTCATTTCACGCTCTATGGGTGCAACACTGCTTTTTGAATTTTATCAAGAGATTTGAGCTGAAGTTAATCAAATATCTGACGAATAAAATATTTAATGTAAATACAGTCTGTACAACAACACCTGCAGAGAACAAGAAATCCCTTCATACAAAACATCATATACAATAGTCCTGAACACTCAGAACACCAGAGATTAGTTGTGAGGAGCTGTTAATAAGTTGAGGAGGAGAGAACATACCATCAGATTATCTAACCAGAGACAGCTTGTCATAATGAATGAGAGGTTAACAGACATTTACATGAAATCTTCAAGGTTTTAGAAAATGTAGACTAGGAAACAACCATTTTATTACTTGATATTTTACACTAATTGACATTAATATCAGTGTCTGCACATTACACATGCGCATTTTATGTTTGCTAACCAAGCTAGCATGAGCTGGTAACTTAATACTCTTAGCTTTCATACAAATACTCCTTCTCTAGCAAAAGTGCTGACAGGGAATAGAACAACAGAGCATATTTCTCCTATATTAGCTTCCCTTCATTGGCCCCCTGTTAAATCCAGAATTGAATTCAAAATCCTGCTCCTTACAAACAAGGTCTTGAATAATCAGGCCCCATCTTATCTTAATGACCTTACAGTACCATATCACCCCATTAGAGCACTTTGCTCTCGCACTGCAGGCCTACTTGTTGTTCCTAGAGTATTTAAAAGTAGAATGGGAGGGAGAGCCTTCAGTTTTCAGGCCCCTCTTCTGTGGAACCAGCTTCCAGTTTGGATTCGGGAGACAGACACTATCTCTACTTTTAAAATTAGGCTTCAAACGTTCCTTTTCCCTAAAGCATAGAGTTAGGGCTGGACCAGGTGACCCTTAATCCTCTCTTAGTTATGCTCCAATAGATATAGGCTGCTGGGGAATTCCCATGATGCATTGAGTATTTCGTCTTTAGTCACCTTTCCCAAGCACTGTGTTAACAGACCTCTCTGCATTGAATCTTACTTGTTATTAATATCTAGCTCTCTTCCACAGGATGTTTCGATCCTCTCTTCCTTCTCTCACCCCAACCGGTCACGGCAGATGGCCTACCCTCCCTGAGCCTGGTTCTGCCGGAGGTTTCTTCCTGCTAAAAGGGAGTTTTTCCTTCTCACTGCCAAAGTGCTTGCTCATAGGGGGTCATTTGATTGTTGGGTTTTTCTCCATATGTATGATTGTAGGGTCTACCTACAGTATAAAGTGCCTTAAGGTGACTGTTATTGTGATTTGGCACTATATAAATAAAACTGAATTAAATTGAAATACAGTATGGCAATTTTTTCTGTGGCAGAAAATTCTGTGATTGTGAAAAAAAAAGTTTCAGCAGTCCACATCCTGAACTGTCAGCCATCATGTTTGTTGTCTCCCTTGGGCTATCGCATCAACTCTGTAGGACCTCTGATGGATTAGACTTCTTCAACAAGCCTATATCACCAAACACTTTTACTGCTTCACGATTCATATCATTCAACCACCTTTGGGATGTACTACTGCTGACACCAATCAAAAGTTGTACAGTTACCCAATCATGACCTAATGTTTTGGTGCTTATCACAGTCACTGAGGTCTTTGGATCTGTCTGCTGTATGCTACTGTAGATGTTCAAATGTCCCGTTAAGGATAATTCATGTTATTTTCTTCATCTTTAAATTGTCCGACAGTTTTGACTCATTGGAAGGTCAGAGATAACAAATATCATAAATCTACATGCTGGCAAGGTAGCTGCCATATAGGGCATGCTCTTCAATGTCACTACAGGCCATTTTAAAGATTGAAGTGACAAAAGTTTTTGCTGCCAAGCCTAAACTCATCGGTCTTCTGAAGTGTTAGGAAACATGTTTATACAACCTGACAGCCATGGATCAAAGAATACTTTGCCTCTGATTGCGTCTGCATCCCAACCACAATGTCTGGTCCGCTGGTCCAGCCCACATCAGTTAGAACATTAAGAAAGAGCTTGAATATCACGGTCACGTTTAACAGTACAAGCCCCCAGCAGTGGTGACTGAATTGCTGAAATGGATCTGTGTAATGTGCTGCCAGAAAAAAAACAAAAAAAAAAAAACTGGTGATGTAGCTGATGAAAATACTTCCTGCTGACTTCAAAAAGCATCAAAGATGTATGAAGTACTGGAAATAAACATTGTCACAGGAGTGCCAGAGAGAGGAAGGGAGAAATGTGCTTGAAGGGGACATTTAAGAGAAAACAAAGCCAAGAAGCTGTCCGACAGTTTATGAGTCAGGAGAATGAAGGGAACTAGTGCTGACACCAATCTGGAAGACACAAGTGCTGTTATTACATCCATGTACTAAAACTAAATGCAATGCATGCAGCATCATACAGATTAATTTTTTTCAAGACTGCGCCAACATTCTCATCCAAACCCATTATTCATGCAAACTTCCTGCAGCCATGGCAGAAAAAAAAAAAAAAAAAATAGCTGAGAGTTCAAAATTGAGGGGTTGGTATTGCAGTGGGGAGAAACAACCAAATACACCCACAGTGGATTCAGTTCATGAGCCGATAAATCACAATACTGTGTTGGTAATCAATACCAACTGCCCCCATAAATACAACAGGCCGGCTAATAAAGCTACACTGTGGCCTCGTCTGGTCTTTGCACTCAAAGCTTTAGTCGCCCGATGTAGAAATATTCCCTCTTAGCGAAAAACAGCGTGCATTTTATGAACATATGTTTGAATATAGTCCGACCACAAAGATTCAAATACCAAAGCTTGAATGTAAACGATGGTAAACACAACAATTTAACTTCATTTCCCCCAAGTGGAAATTGCTCTTGATTTAGTTGGACTGAGAAAAAACACATCGGAACACATTGTAACAAGATGGCACACAGATGATGCAAATAATGCTGAGCGTCATGAAACAGTGGCATAAGATGTGGGATGTTATTGAAGTGAACGGTTTTGTAGTTTTGTGTGGGATGCCACCACGCTGTGCAAGGGACAAAGTATTTCCTTAGGTTTTATTGTTAGTTAATTCAAAAATAAGTATTTACATAAAAAAAAGATACAGTAATGGTAAGATTGTTGCTGCACAGAATGTGAGTACAGGGTTAGAGTGAGGATGAAGTCACTTAATGCAGCAAATTAATATTCTATTGAAATCAGAAAAATGTAGACAGCAGAGCTTCATTTCCTTCCTGAAAGCATATAAGTCAGCGTAGGTCATCCAACAGATTCTGTTATCAGCTTATTTATTTTTTAAATTACACTTTGGATCCTGCTATTTAACTGAATGGATAACCTATATTAGTCTTGGTCTTCACAGCCCAAGAAAATAATGACAGATCAAGTATTGTTTTCTTAATATATACAGGCACATGTACCCCTTTATAGTAAATAGAAGCTGTAGTAATATAAACATCAACTTGTGTAATTACAATGCCCAGCCGAAATTACACTGGCCCGTCCAACATCAAAATCCTGGCGCCACGCCTAGTTGGATGTGGAAGAATTGGGCCAAATGATTACAGCCACATTATTCAGTCAGATCATAACCGAAATGGCAACAGCAGTGAGCATCATACTGACACTAGTCCAACTAGGACGTGGAACGTGTCTGATCCGTCAGAGTTCTTGTAGAGTTCATGTATCCATAGTTACAATGATATGTAACAGCATATAAAGCGTTACTGGTCACGATGTTTATGCTTATCCACGTAGAAGAAGTTTGACAGAAATGAGGCTGGACCTTGGGAAGATTTCACAAAAGCATCTTGACCCAGTCTGCAAAGTTATATACTGGTCTGGATTTTGTTCTGAGATTACTTTAATGCAAGCAGGATCCTGTGTAAGGCCTTGACTTCAAGGTAACAATCTGTGGCACCAACTGACAAAAAGGCAAAAAATATGACATTGTTTGAGGTTTGCTGATAATATAAAAACTCATATAGCAGTTTTTGTATTATTATATTCTTCTCTGAATTTAATTCTCCCATAAAACATCATGTTAGCTGCTAAAAGGTTTTAATGCTGGAGTGAATGGAGAGAAGTAGTTCTGAAACAACTGTCTTATTGTCATAAACCATTTATAAAAGACAGATGAAGCTACTGCAATATCACATATTGCTTAATGAATAACCATCAACCAGTATGTGACAAACAGAAGTCCTTTGGGTGCTGCCATGTTGGTGACACAGTAGCTATCAGTCACAGGGAACTATTGCTCTAAAGCATATCCTGCTTTATCCATATTTTCCAAGCTAAATGGGACTTCCAGTTTATAAATGAAGATAATCTAGCATTTAGTAAAATTTGAAAGTGATCATAACCATAAACTTTTTATAATATGGTCATAGATAAACTGATTTAAGATGAAATCTCTGGGCCATCTACTGTTGACTTCTGTACGACTGTTAAATCCAGAGGTTGAGAAAGATTAATAACTTTGCACACCGGTCTGATGCAGACGTCAAATTCATGTTAAGCAATTAACAATATCTTAGAGAAACTAGCAGAGAGACTACTAACATTGATATGGTTCAGTACACCATTTCATACACCAGGAGAAAAAAAAACAAGAATTAAGTTAACATTTATGTTTAGCAGTAATGTAATGTTCTAATCCTCCTTTCCTCTCCTGATTGCCAGTGTGGTCACGACAGTGGCAAGCTAAACAGGATGTTCCAGACATTCTTCTCTGCAGCAACAATTTCCAGTTCATCCTTGGCCTGCTCCCAGGCTATACAAGATCCTGAGCCTATCACTAATGATGAACCCACCAACCCAACTTGGACTAAATACCTTTAGCAGAGATAATATCACAAAAAATCTAAATGCAGAGCACCTTCCTGTTTGTGTTTCCAACATAGAAAACCTTAAATTGCACTGTTCCTCAAGACACACACACACAAAAACAGGCCTATATTCAGCAGCAATAGCCAACCCAGCAATCCATCACTGCTTTGCAGGCCACCAGGTCACTCAGAGAACAAGGATATAGCCAAGTACTGGTGACCATAAAACAACTGTCCCCTAATTTAAGAGATTAATCAAGAAAAAAGTCAGGCTGATTGAATATTCTGTAAAAAAATATTTATATCCTAGTTTGTTAACTTGGAGTTTGCTACAGGTTTTACCAAAGTCAAGCAAGAGCAAAATTAGATACATTTATAAGAGATATTACACAAACCCATCACATAATGTCTACACTTTAAGATTAATGTCTGTTTTAAAGGAAACTATTCAAGGACGCGAAGAAACTGTTGAATCTACTCATATAATAAATTACAATCATTGTTTAAGAGGTCTCTACCTTTACTCGTGCTGATTCATATACCTATAACCCAATTTTTTTGCTTTCAGTACAGTTTCTGGCCGCATTTTAAGTGCAGACCTGGTCCGGCTTTATTGAATAGGCTGTCTCATAAGAGGCTGTGCAGCCATAATGCTGGGCTCTCAGATATTAAAACCACATAATGTTCGAGCTGCTTCAGGGGAGTTACCAGTCAGATAGCCTTGCCTGGTTCTGTTTATGTCCGTTTGCTTTAGTGCTGTACATGTTCCCTCGTGTGTCTTTACCCCACCAGCCTGCTCTCCATTAAAAAAAATTCATTTAGGTAATGCAGAACAGCTTTAATAGATTAAATGAATTTAATAATCATTGTGGCCTGCCAAAATCCCAGCACAACAGGTTCATCTTTCAAAGTAGAAGTCTTTGAAACCTGAGGGAAAAGTTGGCCATTTCTTTGTATATTATTTTCATTGAATTCTGGAGCTGCTCCATCCCAAACTCATCAATTAAAGATTTTTTTTTTCTGAGGGGTGCAGCATTTTGGTGCATAGCTCCTGTTAAAAAGGCACTTTTTTATTACAGGAAGCACAAAAAGGCTCAGTTACTTCAATTCAAGAGTTGGAGTTTAAGATGACAACACCGTGTTGCCATCAGTATATTCTCAGAATCCACCACATCTGAGAAGCTGTGACATTAGGACATTTGAGCTGCTTCTCAATGACTAAAACATGCCATATTTAAATCCTGTTTCAATAAATAATGGAGTGTTAAGCCTATCTGCTGTGACTCTGAGAGCCTCTTATATCCAATTGCCAAAAGCTCTCTTGGATGGGAGTCACGGGTCTAGACGCTAAGCCTTAAAATCACACTTGGTCACAGGCTGAGAGGAAGCGTCACTGGTTCCCCTTCCTGAAACTGCGACCAACAACGTCCCTGCAGCATGTGCATTAGCACGACGAATGAGGTGAGAAAACTCCACCTCTGATATTCTACTGACATTCCGCATCATCTGAATATTACATAGTAAACCGACACTTTCCTTCTTACTTAAACCAAACGCACGAAAAGCCCAGGTGAGAATGGTTTCATCCATTTCACTCCAAGAGGGCGAAGTGTGAAAATCGTCTCCCGTGAGCCTGGGCTGAAGTTATCTAACATAGAAACTTGCCAAAGTTCATTTAAAGTTTAAACCACGTTTGTGCTGAGCTGATGACACTTTTATGGACGTTTTATTGGATTGATTTTTACTTTTTGTGTTACTCCTTGGTGTGGGAAACTAAAGTTCTCCAATAAAAAAATAACCAAACTTAAATCAGTATAGCCGCTGATGGGTTAACCTGTAGGCAGCTCCAGTGGTGGGTTATCTCTGGGTACTCCAGCTTCCTCCCACAGCCCAAAAACATGCACATTAGGTCGACTGGTGATTAGTTAATTTCAAATTATCCATTGGCGTGAATGTGCGCATGAATGATTGTCTGTTTCCCATATCAGTCCTGTGAAAAACCTCCAACAGCAGGGGTACTTCACCTTTAATCATGTGGTAACTGGGATGGCCTCCACCCCTGTGACCCTGAAATTGGACAAGTGGAAGAAATATGGACAGACTAACCAGTTTTTTGCACTATAAAGAGCAGAAGCTGTATTTAAAATTTGGGCTCAAAAAGATTTATGGCTCGAATCCTCCAAACTCTGATGCTATCCTTTCCTTTAAAAAACGAGGTATAGAGTCAGCATCAAGAGAATACTTCTTTTAAATCTTTACAGTGGAGCAGTTTCATAAAAGCACAACAGCATAACAGATGCCCACAAACAGCTGTTCTTATAATGACAATAAAGGACTGTTCTATAATCTGTTTCCGCTTCTTAAAGAGTTCAAATTGGAAGCTGAATGAATGGAAAGAAGATCTATAATGTCAAATTTTAGCAGAGAATTATAAATCAGTTTGTGCTATAACTCAGATGCTGAATACACACCTCAGACTAATACACTATAACTGGATCATGTAAAATATAGCAGATGTATGTACTGGGGGGATGTAAGCCCAAATATTACACACAAGATAAGAAAAATTATGTCTTATCTCGTACCCGCAGATAATCTACACAGACACAGGGAGAACATGCGAGCTCCACACACAGAGGGCTCAGACTGGAGTCATTGCAGTTGTTTCTTGTTTTCTTGTTTTTTGTGTTCATCATTTTTTTGGGACTGAACTTTTTAACGGATTATCTTCTGATTAACATGGGGAGCAGATTGTTGTTTACTTTCATTTTGTTCCAGAATATACAATAAATACAAAACATCTGCCAAAAATCCTTTTTTATGATCTCACCTCATAATACAGCCCAGTGTTAATCCCTGAATGAGGTTTCCAGTCTTTTTTTGACAACACGAAATGAAATATCACATCTATTGAGAATTCAAGCCTTTCTTTGACTTCAAGTCTTGAATATATTGTAAAATCTCTTCCAACTATACTCTAAAGGAATGTTTTTGTACACATGCATGCTGTGCAAAATAAATACATTTTAAAAGTCAGTGTTTCTCTCATATTACAACACACAGAGTATTCACAATTAAATTTGCAGCTTTGTGAAGGTAGAAACAGGTTGATGAATGCAGGCTGGTGTGGAGCTAAAGGACGAGGTGTTTCATCACTCCGGGAAAAGATTGCATTGGGTACCTTTGACTGGTATTTTGACAATGAAAGCTGAAGTCGTTTGTTTGTGTTTGAGCGGAGTTTTTGTCTTCAAGTTTGACATTTCATTAAAATCAAGACCAAAAAAAAAGTCCACTGCAGTTTTTCTCTGTCACACTTCTTCCAAAGTCTGAAATGGAAAACAACAAATTTCCCACAATTTCCCAATGTAAGAAAACCATCCACCAAGTTGCTGAGGTAGTCTACATTTGTGACAGTCGAGACCAGTTATCAGTGCATCTACAGTGTCTGCACTCTAAATGTGTACACTGTAAAAATGCATACAGTTTTTCAGGACATTTTGTTCCCTGCACTCAGGGTACATGTACATTACAGCCTTTCTCTCAGTGACCTTTATAGATCTGTTGTTCCTGAGGAGACTTCAACTTGAATACATTCGTACGATCTTTATTTCTCAGAGTGATATAACTCGTAATTTCCTAAAATAAGCTATATTATGAGAATCACAGTCATTTAATTTAACCTCTCAAGATCCACCAGGCCATTAGTGACTTGTTTAGGGTCAGGGGTATGTTCACTTCTACCCATCTTTCATCATGACATAGTGGACATTAATCCTGTGAGGTCTAAGTCATTATCTGTGACCCAAACCCCAGCCACGAACCCTAACCCAGTGTTTTTAAGAAAAGCAAAGAGGATTTATCTTTTGAGAAATGTCTATAGTTTCTGAAGCAGCTAGAATGATTAATTTTGTCCACTGATTGCCAGCATTTGGGAGAACAGCTAAAAAAAAATATTATGTGGTGATCAAGTAGGTAAGTAATGATTAGTAACCAAAGAACAAAGACAAAAATTGACATTTGTGACTAAGAAAGTAGGACTTCAGTCTCTTCGCAGGGTTAAATACATGATGAAATAACGAGATTGTAAAAAAAAAAAAAAGCTATGAAAATGTAAAATAACTGAGAGAAAATTGTGTAATAAAGCCCAGTCTGATATGGTAAAGTTGGTCTAAGCGATCACGTCCATCCAATATTGGTCTTATCTGGTGTATAAGTAGCACATTTTTACCGGCCTGCAAGATATTTTGTCCTGTTTCGCAGAAAAATAAATGGAAAGTTTTTCACATAATTGAAACTCGTAACCATTAAAATGTCATTTCCATTAACAACACGAGGAAAACATACATCAGCATCGTGTTTGTTCCTTTTTCCCTTTCCCTAAATGCCCACATTCATCCAGGGTCAAAAGCCTTGAGGTTTTTTTCCAGTGATTGGATAAACACTTCAAACAGGCACATTATCTCACATCCTTCACCGCCGCAGCCTTGAAAACAGCAACGAACAACAGTCTGAGTCACTGAGCCACGAGCTCCGTGTGTGTTTTAGTGTGTGCATGCATGACTCACTTTTCTGTCCCCCCACAGATGAAGTATCGTCTTTGTTATCTGATGCCCTGAGTGGACACTCACTTTCTCTAATGACCTAACATGTGCTGGATATCATACAGCGTGTGGTGAAAGGGCAGAAACATTACTTTTCTATTACTTAGCAGTGATGGCACAGGAGGCCTCGTGGGCTGATCTGATGTATACAGCGACCATATAGCGGAGGACTATTACTGTGGGCTGGAGTGTTGGTGTGTGTGTGTATCACACAGAAGGGTGTATGATTAAATGTAAAGGTTCACTTCAAATTGATTCACTGGGACTGAAACAAGGAGCAGCAGGAGGATGCTCCACAACTGTAAAGTCAGCCAGTAAATAAATCCATGTCACGTTTTCAGTAAGAAATTATCCCGGGCGTGATGGGAAAGGAAGCAAGATGACCCCAACACACCTGCTCCACAGAAGGAAAAGTTTAAGATAAATAAGGAATTTACAGGTGACAAAGATAAATGCATTTTAATTCTCATTTATTCAAAATTTGCAGATTCTTTACTAGTCACTCTTTTGTTAATCAAATATATCAAAAAGGATTAATTTGTAGAGGCCTGGACTTTACAGATAAATTTGTTTGGCATGAAACTGTGGATCGAGCCTGATGTTTGACATGCGCAGCTGTGATATGTTTTTTGGTAATAATAAGATTTCAGTAATTTAAATGAAGTAGTCTTAGAAGAATCTAAAATTTTCTATTTAAATAGGTCTGATTTATATTAACTAGGATCATCTCAGTGGGCCATCACTATCCCTCTTCTTTTACCTCGACCTCCTGAGCCCTCTCCTGAACAATTTTGCTGTCAACCTCAAGTATCTCCAGCATCCATTAAAAAAAATACAGTTTGATAACACAGGGCTGTTGCTAAGTCCAAAGGGACACATTGCTACTATTATTATTTTTATTTATTTATTTTTTTCCGTTCACTGTCTGAAACTTTAGTAGAGCCCTACAAAGCACATTTTAGTAGATAACCATCAAAACCTGAGGTCCCAGCGCTGTCAGTTTACTCTTTTGTTGATGTTGGCTACTGACTGAAAGAATGAGACGATGGATACAAGCAGCAGAAATAAACTTACTCTGAAGGGTTTCATAGGTTCAGTGATTTGAGAGGAGCTCAGCTGCTGCTCCTTCACATTAAAAGAAGCCAGTTGAAGGGTTCAGTGGTTCAGCATCTGACCAGGATGCCTCACAGATGCCTCCTTGGTGAGGTGTTTTGGCCACATCCAGCCAGGAGAGATTTTGTTTCAGAGCTGGCGTGGAGAGACTTCAGGATGCACCTGATGGGGCTGAAAATGGAGGCTGTGGACTGATAATGGTAGACTGTTGTCCATGTGACCTGAATCTCGGTAAGTGACTTAAAGCTGATGGATGATATGTTGTTATTACAATCACTTTTCCCAAGTTTTCCTTATTGGTTTCACAAATAGCAACAGTTTCCTGTCTTCCCTGTTGGTTTTCCTTCTCCGCTCAGTTTTACACTACAAGTCACATTCAATTCAGCACTTTACTCTATGCACCAAGGAGCAGTATCTACCCTGTCTACAGCTAATAGACATTTAACCTAGCCTGCATGCCTTTGGCCTGCAGGAGGGAGCCAGAACACCCAAAGGGAGCTGACCCAAGTGAACGGAGAACAATCAAACTCCTCAAAGAAGGACCAGGAGATTTAAACACAGACTTTTATTTAAATGAGCTGACAAAATTAACCACAACCAACATGGGCCGCCATGCATATGCACACAGTCCAGCAAGCAGGGATACATAAGCTGGTAGCAACTCATCTGGGATGGGGATCCCCATTTAGTGGTCAAACGGATCGCTTCAGGCCACACATCTTTTGTTTATACTACAGTTTTAAGAATTTCTGCTCTGCATAAATCACTGCAGCTTTTACCTCTGGCAGTATTTTATGTAGCTGAGGTAGGAAAAAGAAGTTAGCGTGTCTGGCCAATACTGAGAGTCTCTTCTAGCAAAGAACTACGTAATTTTTTCAGTCCATGTGAATGAGTGGATGTAAAATATGCAGTGAAGTCACATCAACCTATAGATGAGGAGAAGCTCACAAAAGGAGCCAGGGTCCTTCTAAATAAGACTCAAACTCGCCTGGTTAAAACTTGCGTCCTGTGTCTTTACCTCTTGATGCAACTCTTAGGTTGCCTACAGTTAGAGGTTCTGTAGAAATGTTACATTAATAATAAATCAGTGAGCAGCTTATATAAATAAATGTGTTTGAAACATGTGACATGCACATGGCCTCTATATGTGACACTTGTTTGCTATGCTGCAGACGTAGTTTGTTCTCTGAGCGCACAAAGCGACTTTATGTGTCATGACGTGCATGTGAGCGGCGGCGCAGGCATACCGATGTCATGCCCGGGCCCTTTTAGCTGGCGTCTGTGTGAATTAGCATCCTTGAAGGGGTGGAGAAACAGTATGGCTCCCCATGGCGTAGCTGTCACCTCCCTTTCTGGTTGTCAGGGGACGACGCAGACATAAATAAGTGATGTGGATATTTTTAACCCCCCTCGTGAAATCAGAGATAAATTGATTTTATTCCTGCAAGGCCCGTCAGCGATGCATATCCTTCTTTGATTCAGGCTGGCAGCCAGTGAAGGTGCTATGAATTTTTCATTGTCTCAAAAATGAAGCCCCCCCCCCACATACAGTTTGGTCCCCCGTCTGCTTCCTTTCTGTCTCGTTCTTTTTCTTCATCTCGTCTCAAATTCTTTGTGTCTGTTGTCTTACCTCTCGCGCACACTTGGTGCGTCTCATGTCTTTGTTTCCTCCTACCTGTTTCTCTCACGTATCCTGATATCATTGCTTCTTCACTCCCTGGCACAATGGCTTCACATCGACTTTGACTTCCCCAAGCAGCTCAATGTCACCGCTGACGTGCCTGAATGCCTCTCGAGTGCCTGTTTCCAGAACATTTCAGACTCATTGTCGCCGTGGTTATCTCATAGAGTTAAGTCAACACGACAGGCAGTTTCAGGGCGAGGAGGAGATTAGTCATTGTGACAGAACACAAATAAATGATTATTGATAATATTCTTTTAAGGATCTGGCTCTTTATTATGTGGAGCAGACTAAATGATGTCAGGAATGGTAAACTGTCTGCAATGTAGGGAAATTCTACAGTTAGCTGAGACAATTTAAACTTGAACTTATCAGAAAAACTGGGATAAGTGCGGAATTAAGGGTTTTCACACCTATAGTTCGTTTACTCTGGTCAGAAACAAAAGCAAATACAGGAAGAAGGTTCTGTGTTCTGGACTATCTGGGGAAAACTGAAGGTTTAAGTCCATTTCATGGCTAGCCCATACAGACCTTTGCACATCCATGGTACTTTGCCGCCTTGAGAATAAAACCTTGCTAGGGGATTTTTTTTTAGCACAAACTTGTAACATACACCTGGTAGTTGGTTCGGATCACGTTCACACCGTAAATTAACCATATCGAGATCACTTCCTCCAAAGGGTCTCGTGCGGTTTTTTTGGTCCGCACACGAGCACGATTACTGTGTTTACACCTCCACAAATGAACTGCACCAAGGGGGGAAACAAAACCAAGTTCAATTTAAATGGAGTGAACATATCCTCTTTGTGAAAATTGTCCGAAGTAGCAGATGACTTTAAGGGTATTTATTATACAAAAATGTACCTAAAAGTGGTCAAATACATCTCAAGAGTTCAATTTTTTTTCAAATTCAGAAACACTCAGGGTATCAAGAAGAAGAAACACTTTCAAAGGCATCAATCAGAGGCTCAGGAAGACTTGTTTTTTCAGATGGGAGCCAAATTCTGCAGATTTAGAGGGTTTTGAAATTTGTGGGCATAATCTCTTCTCACATGCAACACTGACGTGTCTTCAGTTTCCTGGAGTTGCAGATTTTCTTTAGATTTCTCAAGTTTCATACATTTTTTAATTAAAAACTAAAATTGTTAGTTTTCTGCCTTTTAGAGCAATGATAAATATCACTGACACATCAGCGGGAGTAGAGGTTAATTTCTGTGTGTTTAAGTTCACATTCTTTTACAATACATGTAAAAAATAAAAACCCTATTATTAAATATTACAGCTAAGGATGGGCACACAAATGAAGTTTGAAAAAATCATATTTTCAAAAACAAACAAAAAAACCCAGTTTGCTGCTAATAAATGAACTTGGATACCACTTTATTAAATTACTTTAGAATATACTTACAGGCACTGCTTTGCTTTTACTGCATTTACTTGTTTTGGTTACGTGAGCTGTTTCTCAAATCAGCTAATATCATTTTTAGATTTGATATTCTGAGTTCATACTGTAAAAATGCAGGTAACTAGAAAAAAAATAGGGGGTTAGCAAACCACAAAGCCAATGCTAAGCCACTTTTTATTTGACATTTTAACACTGCAAACATCGACAGGCTGATGTTATCACTACAAATATTGGTGTGTTGGTTCAAAAACTGTGTTTAATGTGGCAAGAAATTACACGCAAAGGTAAAGTCATCTACAGACCCCTTCAATCATTTCGTAGCATCCGATCATCGAGGTTGCAGAGGGCTATGCTGTAACAGAACTACAAAAACAGCAGGGAGCTGAGCTTGCACACTGCAGGAGAATCAAAGGGAATACGGATGAAGGGTTTCTCACTGCTGATCTAAAATTAACTAGAAATCAATATGTGCCTCATAGACCATTGTGACCCAGAACACTGCTTCTATAAAAATAATCATTACTGTGCTCCACGCTTCATCTGCTTTCGTGCAAAGGGACGGAGGAACAAAATCATCCACCCTCACATACTGAAGGGTATGTGAGGTCCAGGTAAATTCTCTTCTCTTTATAAAACCTGCTACTCTCCCCCCTCCCCAGATTATTCTGGGTTTTTTGAACTAATGAAATAACCTGATTTTAATGAACTTACTCATGCTTAAAATAAAATTATATTTTAAGGTTGATATCTTTTAATTCTTCATGTCAAGTAATGCTATTTGACACACAGAAAAACTATGACATGATTGTACTAACATTACAAAAACACTAGCATGCACATCAACTGGATGGACTGCCTTGAAACCTTGTACACAAATTTAAGTTCCCCAGAGGATGAACTGTTGCCAAACTAACCAACGTTTACTTTTAGAGCCACTTTTCTGAGTAATGTAGTAATGTAGTTAAAATAACTTCACATACCACTGGTCTCCTGTTGGTCATTATAGTAACTTAGTTTTGGGAAAACATGAAAATGTATTGCTAAAGTAATGGACTGGTTCACAAAAGGTCCAAAAGTAGTAGTTACCATTATTTTTCTGGATTATTCACATATACACTTGAAAATAGAAGAGCATTTATATTTTTGCACATTTCCAGTCTTACCGTCCACTCAAAGCTTTATCACCTCTCTGGGAACTCCCAGGCCCTCCAAGGCCTGGGAGTTCCCACACTCCCTGCCGGTAACTGATGCCCTCAGGGGTCGGTGCTTTGGTGGTTCTTGGTGTCCGGGGCTGGGCACTCAGGTACCAGCTCACTCCCGGTGACTACTTGGTGGGGCCTGGTGCCCGTTGCTCGGTCAGGCCTCTTCCGGGGCAAAGGGGGCCCTCGGGCCTCTGGGCCTGCGGCTCGGTTCACTCTGGCACAGCTGGCTGCCGGCAGAGCCGGCGGGCACGCCAATCCAGCCCCCTCTGGCTTCTGCTCCGTGGCTACTGGGTGACCGCTCATCTGGGGCTCTCCTCAGTTCTTCCCAGGAGGGTGGCACAGATGCCCCTCCGGTGGTCCTCCTTGGGCTCTCGCACTCTGGGGCCTCTGGATGTCTGGGGCCTGGATCTCCTCCATGCCTGCTTCATGCCCTGGGGGACAGGGCTATGGCTCTCTACATCCTCTAGCAGACCATTACATGGGGAAACCTTTTGAATACAAGCACGCTGATCCACACAGGTGTGCACATGGGTGTTCACTGTTCATAGACATAAACTACACCTCTATTGGCTGCTATTTCCAGGCACATTGTGCGCTGTCGGTCCTGCTTGCTACACAACAACATTCAATATTTAGTATTTACTGCTGTGTACACTTAGCTAGATTAACGTGATGGTGTTGTGTTTAGTATGTTGCTCTGTTTTTTTTGCTTGTTTTCTCTTCTTTTTCTCTCAACAGGTGATCCAGGAGATTTTTTTTTTCTCTTTCTCTTTTTAAGTGCCCTTTCTCACTGTCCCTCTTCCTTTCTGTTTTTCTTTTCCTTCATCTTTCTTTCTCCCTTTCCTATCCCTCAGTCATGTCTGTCCCGTCTGTAACAACTGAAAATAAAATAAAATAAATAATAACAACAAAGGTTGATCAAATGGACCAATACGGCAAGGCCGTGATGATCCATTTGGCAAAGTAAATCCATTGGGTATCCTTGTTGGTCTTCAGACAACAATTCTGACGGCTAAAGAACCAAAAAAAAAAAAAACGGTTCAGCTTAACGATAAAAAAAAAAAAATGCTTTGTCACATCCATGCACATACATACAGCCCTCTCAGAATCACTAATTAACCAAAAAAAAAACCAACCTGTTTTTAGACTGTGGGATGAACCAGAAGAATCCGAAGCAAACCTAAAAAACACACGGCGAACAAACCTCTGCATCACTGATACACGAGACTGACGCAGAATGACAGCAGTCAGAATGAAATAAATAGTCTTCATTTAATCAGGTTTCCAGTTTCCAAGACAGAAAAATTATATTTCACCTCATTTTTTTTTTGTTTTAGGCTCAACATAAACTATATAGAATGCTTCAGGTGATCCTTTTACTGCTTGAGAACATGTGTGAACCTTTTAGTCACTGGAAAAGTCCACATAGTTACTCCACTAATTAGTCCTGAGAGGTACTATTGTACAGGCTATACATGCAAGAGTAGAAGTCGATTTGTCCAGAGTCTATTCAGTCTTATTTAGTGTTTCACAAAGGACTGTTTGACTTTGCTCTTTCCAATATTAGACATTGAGAGCAAAGGACACCTTATGCATATCTTTGAGTCACCAGGGGCTCATAATGCTGCATTTAGGCACTTTTTGTCTTTCAGCAGTCATCATTATCAGCTGTTGAAAAGAGCTTCCAGCGTTGCCCTCTGACTGATTCTTGGTCTGAAAGGTATCATATATTTTAAAAACTAAAGGAACAATGATTTTAAAATGCAAATCTGACCGTGCCCAAGCTTTCTATCAGTCATCTAACATCTACCAGCTCTCCCTCTCTCTCCTCTTTCCCTGCGTTTCTTATTCTCCATTAAACACAGCAGCAGTCCTAAAATCAGCATGAAACTTGATCTGTGGGGAGACTATTTGTAACTAATGTTCATAACAACCACAGGCACAATAATATGCTTAACCCAGCATTGCTACAAAAAACACCTCTCATTAGCATCATAACAGGCAGGTTTAATAGACAGGGACTCCTGAGATGATGCTTCATCGTGCACTCTTCATTACCTTTTATTACTATTGTGGTTCCTTTTAAATGTAGCCACCTCATGCTCCACATTCAGCACCAGCAGAGAGGCTGAGGCCATAAAAAGAACACCAAATGTGTCATAATATCTGGCAATGGCGACGTAAGGAGACTCTCAATGGCGCTGGGCTCAAGCCTCCAGCAGATGTGGAGAACAGAGAAGCAGTAAAGGGGTAGTAGTTATCTTGAACTAACCTATTTTTTTGATAACCTTGTCCTGGTTTTATTTACCTGACTCCACACTTGGTATAGTGTTTATTCTACAGCAGAGGGTTACAGTGAAGCAAAGAGATGGCAAGATGCGTCTTAGGGGGGTGGGGGCGAGCAACAGGGTGGAGAAGCAGATGAAATGATGAGAGGTGACACAAGGTGAGAAGAGGAGGAAAAAAAGAAGAGATGAGAGACGAGAAGTACCGAGGGAGGACAAGGTGAGTGTATTTCTGACGGTTCAGACGGAGCATTCATGACTCTAGCCTGATGAGCCCTCCTGAGAGGAGCTGACAGATGGATACCTGGGTGGAGTTTCAGAGGAGAGAGATAGCGAAGAGAGACATGGAGTAGAGATGAAATTACCAAAATGAAGATACGCAACTCAGACATCATTTCTCCAGGACTCATCCAAATAGGCTGAGATGTTCTTTGAAGTTTCGTGTTCAGTTATGAAATATGTTTTTTAGTGATGCCTCACAGGATTTTTAGGACCTAGGTCCCTTTATTTTTATTCTGTAACCTGGGAAAAGGTGAAAATCATCGCAGCCCTAAGTAGAGAATTTCAAGGTTATACTCAGCGACAAAAAGGTCAATAACTGGACTCCTGTACATGACTGTGCTGCACCAGTGGATGATACTGCATATCCCACTGTGCCACTTAGGGTTAGGTCAGCATCCCGCCCTTTTTTCTGCATTGTTCTTTTTATATCCAAATGGCAGTATGGTGGTGCATATGCTGGCTAGCACTGTTGGTTACCATTCTTTCAGTAAAAAGGTCCTGGGTATGAACTTCAGTCCTGTGACTCTTGGACCATCATGCCACTTTGAAGGTGAGGATGACTGTTCCAACACCAAAACACACCGCTGATGATGCACCGATCAGACAATAACGGTGATTTTGCTGAGAATCACTTTTTTCTGTGGGACAAAGTTTTAATGTGTAGCTGATACCTGATTTCCAATTTTTCAGTCTGCCCTTACACGAACCACCTCTACACGATCCTGCAACCAGAAAAAAACTCATTAAATTTGTCTTTATCCACCACTGAAATAGTCCCACAAATGCAAATTATTCTTATTTGAATTATCTTTTCTAGTATCTACAATGAGCAGCTGTTTTAAGAGATTACATCAATATGTTTTTAAGGATTTCTTCATAGGGAGCCTTCAGGGCTGCAGACTGGATCAGGAGTCAAGCTGAGAGATGGGCTACCAAATGAAAGCTTAAAATTGGGAGAGAATTTGTGAAGCCTAGTTGCAGAATTAAACTGAGACAATAACCCAGGCAGACTGTGAGCAGGGCTTGTTTGTGGGAAAGAGTTTCCTTTGTTTATAATAAAACTGCATTCCAAAAAGGGCTTCAGGAGATATTACTTTACATTAGGGGGCCACATTGCATCCAGCAACCTGCTTTTAAGAGAACAGATAAAACCTTAACATCTTTTGCAGAGGAGATCGATGAGAGGGGTCCTGTGATTGTGTTCACGGTGAAAGGTTCTCCCACTTCAAAGCTGTAGATTTTTCTTACTTTGTGCACAGCAATTTAAATTCAGCGCCTGCAGTGAGTGAAAACCTGTGACGAGTAAAGAAAGGAGAGGTGGGGATTGTGGACCAATAGGGAACAGACTAATGACTGGATGAGGGGAGGTTGGGGGCAGACCTGACCTGTTCAGTTAGTGTGATGTTAACCTGCCCAACTCCCCCCGGATCCATCCCACTTCCCCAGTCACCCCCACTATAAATAAACCAGGGAAGGAGAAGAGATACGCTCCCCTTTCCCTCCCCCCGCCCACCCCTTCCTGTCTCCACCCGGCCAGGAGAAAGCGAGCTGGTGATGTCAGCATTGGCTCAGAGGTGATTAATCAGCTAAATTAGCGCTTGCTTGGGTTCAACGGTGTATTCGGGTGAGATGTTCGGGACGGAAGGAAACAACACAGTCCGGAGTTAATACAGTCTGAACACAGCAAACAATTACAGCCAGGACTGCTCCGTGGACAAATCTAAGAGGCCATTAAGGATTAGTACAAAGGAGAGAAGCTAAAAATAGTGTGCAGGATGATAAAAAGGGAAAAGAAAAGCTTTAAAATGAATATATTTCTCTGAAAATTAATAAACAAGCTACATTAAATTCAGGGCAAAGTGGGTGCTGAATGTTTCTAACGGGCCTGGACAGACATTCAAGTGTTTCTTCATATTCACACTCCTTAATTCACCTCAGTTTTCAGAAACGAGATAAGTGGCCTAAGGTGGAGATGAAGAGCTGTTATTCTCATTAGCAAAGCAGGAGTGATTCATTCAGAGTGAAAACAGCCCTCTGCTGCAGCCCTCTGCATCATAATGAAATAGACATCGTACAGGTCTGCTTCTTAGATTTCAAACATTAGAACCTGACTTTAGCAGTATGATAGTGATACTAATGTTTGGCTTTATTTTGTTGGGTGTGGGGGACTAGGGCTATTTTATTTAATGAAGCCCACTGTAGTGCTGGTGGGTAACATGATCCTCAATTCCATTTCATTAAGAGACAAAAGCTTCGGTGGGCTCACAAGCTGCTGTAGTCCTTGTGTCAGTCCCAAGCCCTGAAAAATGGGAGGGTTGTGTAAGGATGGGCATCCAGTGTAAAATCTATGCTAAGTCAAACATGTGGACCCAAGGGCAACCCCCAAGTTGATTTCATCCAAGAGTAAATCCTGTAATAGCAAAAAGCAAAGATGTATTTTCTACAGCAACATCCAGCACAGGTGCAATTAGCCCACTACCTGTTATAATGGATTGGATTTTTTTTATATAGCGCTTTTCAAGGCACCCAAAGCGCTTTACAATACCACTATTCATTCACTCTCACATTCACACACTGGTGGAGGCAAGCTACAGTTGTAGCCACAGTTGCCCTGGGGCAGACTGACAGAAGCGAGGCCGCCATATCGCGCCATCGGCCCCTCTGGCCAACACCAGTTATGTAGCTACACAATCTGTATCTGACACCAAATCGGCTTTGTCGTCATTACTTATGTATACAGTATACATGCTGGTTCTGCTGCTGTGTATATAAATGATATGAAGTACAAACAACAGACCAACATAATGGTGCAGGACATTGTATGTGTTATCATTCCCACACAGTGTGCAAGCAGGAGCTGTGCACAAACTATCAAAACTGCAGTTCCCTTAATGGGTACCCTTAGTACCAGCACTTTATGTTGTAAGAAAATGTTCATGCCAGCTTCAGAGCTTGTATTTTTAGTCGTCTATAGGTCAATTATGGATCCTTAATTGTTTTTATACATTTTATGCAGCCTCCCCAGAAGTATCTTTAAATATGAGACTCAGGCAACCCAGAAAATGTGACTTTCAGTGATGTAGTAAAGACTTTATTTTAAATAAAACCATAAGCTTCACTTAGATCTAACCAGAAACCAGAGCAAAAGTATTGTAATGCATGTGGTTCAACCTGTAGTCTGTAAGCCAAACGTCTCCTTCAAACTGTTAGCTCTACGAGTGTTTCCAAAGCTGCCGTGAGGATGCATTGTTGCATGCAGTGTTGCATTGTTCATGACAGAGAGATCAAAGAGTCACAATTCAATTTTTTCATCTGTTCTTAGTAAATGCCAGCTGGATGTCTAAATGGACATAAATGACATGTTTTTTGGGGGGGTAAAAAACCTCTAAAAATGAATGAATTGGATGCAGTGGGTCATCATGCAGAGCTACTTTCCCATTTCACCTTGTACCTAATTGCACTTTCACCAGGAAAAGCACAATGCTGGTACAGCCAAGATAAAAGGTACGCGAGCAGGACTGGGCCATTGTTACTGCCAGCTGCAACCTTGAGGTCCGTTTTTAGAAAGCCAACCCCAGGCCCTCTACTTTATAAAATTGCAGCTCATCTTAAGAGAAAAGCACAGTCATCTGGCTAAAAGCGGTGCGGGTGAAACTAAATGGAAGTTTAATTTCACTTTATTGCTGGTTTCCCTCTTTTTTTCTTTTTATGCAGTGACTCAAATTCTCATTTGGAGGCCAAAAGGTAATATCTGACTTTTTATTCTGAGTTTTTACTTGTGATACAAACAAATGAATTTGTTGAAGGTCTATTGTTAAGGTTCAGTGATTGTACCTGTTGAGCTCTGCACTTCAGAAGTGCACTAACACTCAAGATTTAATTAAATCTGTAAAAGTAGCAGGGGCGGATTTACTTTCGACATTTCACCAAAAGTTTGAAGCGGTGTGAAAGAGATCAAGAGACACCAAGGACTTCCCAGTGAAGCGTTTTACGTGATCTGTCAGCATACTCCAACTTTATATGAAGACATTAAGTTTAAAAAGATTAAAAGAAAGTTAGCGTCACTAAAAAAAAATCTCCGAGGCTAAACTATTTGATTCTCTCGTCTCTCTGAGGGCCTTTCAGTCCACTGAGCATCACACTTTTTCCTCGCCAGCAGCGATCAGCAGATGTTTCTCAGAGGCAATAGTCAAGGCTCCGGCTGTTCTACGAGGCTGGTAATAACCGCTTAACAGTGGAGGGAGCTTCACAGTGATGCACACTACTGCTTTCCCCTTTTCCCATTAAAAAGAGTGTCTGTTGAGATTTCAGCTATGATGAAACAGTGATCTTCACACACAAGGCTACAGCCAACAGTGGGGGAAATAATTATTTGAATCCCTGCTGAATTTATAAGTTTGCTCATTTACAAAGAACTAATTTTTATGACAGTTTTATTTTAATAAAGAGGAGCAGAAAACCATTGAAGAAAATCCAGAAAGAAACATATTACATTGATTTGCATGTCAATGATTGTAATAAATATTTGATCCCCAAGTCTTTACAGAAAGTCTTCAAGTCCTTTAGAGTTCTTGGATGCAGCTTGGCAACTCAAAGCTTCAGGGACTGACGTCTGGAGACTAGCTAGGCCACTCCATGACCTTAATATGCTTCTTCTTTAGCAACTCCTTTGTTGTCTTGGAAGCATGTTTTGCATCATTGTCATGTCTGAAGACTGACCCACAACCCATCTTCAGTTATCTGGCTAAGGGAAGGAGGTTCTCGTCCAAGACTTTATGGTACAGGGCTCCATCCATTGTCCCCTCAAGGTTGTGAAATCATCCTGTCGAGACTGTGATCCCAACTGCCTTCATATCTGTAACAAGCACCTCTCGCGTAGTTCTAGGCTTATCCACTACCTTTCTCGTAATCATCCTCACCCAATGAGGCAAAATCTTGCAGGGAACTCCAGACCAAGGGCGACTGATGGTCATATATTTCTTCCATTTCTGAATAATCACACCAACCTTTGTCATCTTCTCAACAAGCTTGTTGCTGATGGTCTTGTAGCCCATTTCAGCCTTGTGCACCTCTACAATTTTGTCCTGATGTCCTGTCACAGCTCATTGGCTTTGCCCATGGTGGTGGAGAGGCTGGAATCCATTAAATTGATTTTTTGAACTGGTGTGCTTTATACACATAGCTATTTGAGATCAGATGCAATGACTGACTGATTGATTGATACTGTTGGAGCTATAAATGTAAAGCTCTATATAAGTTTGCGAGAAAAAGAAAAAAAAAACACATCTTCCTTCATGTACTGACTCAGTAGGCATTTTTTCCCCATGATTTTCAAACTTTAATCACTAGTTTTAGGTTTGCTTGAATAAAACGTATGTTTAGATTTCACATTATGGTCCCAACATAGTGAAAAATTATAATAAAATAGGGTTTTTCTTTCTGTGGTGTCCTCTGCTAGTTTAATTTCCTGACTTTTTCTTCAAAAACAGGATTAGGGTACGGTTAGCGTACCACCATTCCTTGGACCTTAGTGCTAATAGTGGTTGCCAAGCAACTTACTGCCACGTTCTGGTAATGTACCCTAAATGTAACCTACAGCATTGTGTCCTACCAGGCGCCAGTTAAAACATGGGAAAAAAGTGTATATTTTAAGGGAAAAACTGTACTTGTAAATTGCATTGAATTTTTCACAACACTAGCTTTGCCTGGAATTACTGTTAGAAGCTAAAATCAGTATGGCAATCCAAATACATCTCCACCCAGCTGAAGTTATGACACTTTCACACATAACAATTTTCCTGTACAGTGCAGAAGGTTTGAATTTGTATCAACGAATTAAGAACCAGCAGAACTAGCTTGCCAATAACTGTCACCGTATCATGCTGGGTATCACGAGAGCATATCAAGTAAACAAAGAGGTGCTTTTTGAAAAGAGTTGAAAGGAGTCAAACAGAGTCTGAACTTTTGGCCACTGGCTTCGAAAACCCCCAGACAACATAATCCATCAGCATGCACTGTACAGTACAACCCAAGGGCATAACAGAAATACAGTAAACCGCACATTACCTACATAAGGACAATGAAGGAGCTGATAAAGACAAAGGTTCAAGAACTGTACGTCCTGGCAGAGGACAGGGAGGAGTGTCAACATGCTGTAGTCAGAAAACGAAGATCACAGGATCACGTCTACCACTTTATTTTGAAATTTTTCTACTTTGATTATCAGCTATAAAGCCAAAATGCAAGAAAAGACCACATCTTACAAGTAACATCTTTACGTTATGAGTATTTACCTTTTTACCATGTGACTTAATCAAAAGCAAACTGTATGGTTCACTGGTGACCTTGTGGATGTTAAGAAGTTAAGAGCAGTGGAACGTGCTTTAGGAAGGACAAGCAGGCATGTTAAGTCCTACAGGTGTCTGGAGAGGGTGCAGCTGCTGGATAGACCACCACACGCACACACATATATACACACACACACAACAGGATGGGATCAGCAGCTAAAGGCCTTTCAGCAAGCTCCTCCATCTCCTCTTTCACAAGCAGAGCTTTCCTGCAGCCGAGTCACGCTCTCCTGACTCTGTCCCCACCACAAAACCCCCTCACCTTCCTGCACCCCCGTCTTATTGGTCTGCAATGGAGCATGGTGGCAGATGAGGTCCTTTGACACACAGACAGAAATACAAGAACAGGCGAATAAGAAAAAAAAAAAACAAGAAACACTGAGTGCATTCCTTTTTCTCTGCCTCTGTACTGACTCTATCTTGTGGCGCCGTTCACGCGATTTGAGCGCGTGCACTCGGGCACGCCCGTCGCACTGGTGTCTGACCCGATATTTCTTTCCTCTCTCCAGGCTGCACAATATAGTGTCAGTGCTCTCTGTAATGCGATCCCAGCTCCTCTCTTTGTGGTGCTAATGTATTTGGAGCCCCCCACCCTTGGGGCAGCAATTATTTTTTATCAGCCTGTGAAAGTTAGTTAAGTGCTACAGAGTGAGGGTGAGCGGGCAGCACAGGGAGGGCAGCAGGGGGGAGGTTGCATTGACTAAATCATGGCCTCAGAGCCCCTCGGTGCACGAGCTGACAACTACACAAAACATCAAGGAAGCAGGCGCCATTATTGCTCAAATATTTTCCCATAGTTAGAGAGCGACTCGAGGGAGAATTGGACAAATTAAGTCATAACGGAAAAAGGGACAGGCAGGGAGGAGGGACAGGAAGGAGAAGATCGGGTAATTGGGAGAGACGTGATGATAAGATAACAGCCACACTAGCTTCTTTATTTAATTAGCTCTCGTCTGAACTGACGCACCTAGCCGCCCCCCTGCTGTGAGAGTCGTCTGCTGCGGTTGCTGCGAGCACATATGGCTGCGTGTCACTAAACGCTTCATCACTCGTCCCCATTCGCATATTTTAACGAGCTAATTGGTCTAATGTATGCACTTGTAAGCACATTAAGCTAATTAATGTACACTGGACGGTTGAGCTGACATGATATGGTGACCTTTGCTTCTTCCTGCCGTATTTAGTTTTCTTTCTCATACTGTTATTTTAACCATGCAAATTAAAAAGTCAAATACATATTAGAAACACAAACTGTGACATTTCATAACTCAGCAGATGTCTGTTGGGAATTTATCTTTATTTATAACCGTAATACTTCCGAAAGAGAATGTGGCTAGCAGACCAGATGTGCATGATTTGGTACAGCGAAACCATTCATTCAGCTTTGTTGATAATTCTTGTGAATTGTTTCTGCATGAGGAAAATCTGGTTGCCTAACAATCTTTATTTTGGAAATACATCCTAAGTTTACCTTTCACAGTTTTCTTTGCACCGGTTTCAACATCTACAAACTCCATGAGATGAGGAAGCAGAGTTCATGCAGAAGCTGACGTTTACTAGACAATGAAAAACAGAAGAAGCAGGTCACGTCACGCAGGACTCTAATCCTTCCAGACTTCACCACATTCACGGGTTCAATACCAGAAACCATCCTTCATACGTTTGACTTTGACTCATAAGCAGTGCACCAGCAGCTCTGTGTGGTTCTGTTTTCACACTTAGCTAAATAGCACATATTGCACTCATTCCTTACCATGGTCAGAATCTTAGTTTACTAATATATTCAAAGATTAGCAAACATTTGCTGATTAGCAGCAAGTAGAATTCTAAGGCAGTGCAGAAGTGTTAAAAGCAGCAGAAATAAACACGTTAACACCAAATACAAAAACAAGTTTCGGTCTATATAGGGTCATTCTATTTCCAATTACAAATCATCATTCATGTTACTGGTAAGAAAGGGCAATGAAAATTTTAGGCTTTTATCTCCAATGGTTTTTCAGATATTCGTATTCAAATGCTTCAGATTAAATGTGCAAAAGAAACAAAAACCCAAAAATGTTTAAAAAATTTGCTAATTTGAGATGAATGACCTTACATCTTTTTTCTTCCAGATATTTTATTTCATAAAGGCTTCTCTGACAAACAGGTGGATGGGAACATAGGCAGCTTCACCATATTATAATTAACTAATCAATAATATGGCTGCTGTGTCTTTAAATGTACTGAAAGACTATCCAAGAAGTCTATGCTCTAGTTTTGGAAAGTGAAATTCTAAGATTTTATTTGAATGTTCTGCGTTTAAACTTGCTGACCAAGCTTTCTTGTATTTTTTTTCACCCCTTCATCAAGCATTGTCACTTTTGGCTCCAAAATATAAAACTTCAAAATGCTAACTTCAAACCGATGCGTGACACCATGATGGCTTTTACATACCATGACTGCCGTTAAGATACAGCCTTTTATTAGTTTATTATTAGTACTAAAAATACAAAATACTTAGAGAGGAATTAATAAAATGAATATGAAGGGGAGCTGACCTCTGAATGACCTCATCATGGTATTTTGGAAAATTTCTAAACTAGCTTATTTTGCACTTCTTAGAGAAGCTGCAAAGGAGTATTAGTATGGAGGACCAGAAGAGCCACACACATCAAAATAAAGAATTTTGAGCTTCAACAATGAACTGTGAATAAAATATGCATTAGTAAATGTATTTATTTAATTTATTTAAGAATGCATTTTTTAATTCTGTTATTTATTAAAACATTACTAAAGTAATTTATTATTTAAACTAAAATAAAAACACTTCTAATAAATCAACATTCCTAAACATTAATAAATACTTTAAATTGAAGACTGAAGAATTAAACTCTCAGTGAAACCTCATTTGAAAACATTTTCAAATTCAAAATTAAAAAATGGATTTTCATAATCTTTTTTTAAAATACAACTTAAAAGTAAAATAAATTACTTTAGTGATGTATAAATATATAAAAGAAATAAAAATAAATAATTAATAATTCACTAATGTATATTTTATTGTACAATTCATTATTGAAGTAATAAATTCTTTATTTTGATGCGCGTGGCTCTTTTGGCCCTCCGTATTTTATAGCCACATTGAGAAAAAAAATTATTATTGATCATTTTTTAGAAAAAGGTTGAAATACTATTTCAAGAAAAGTTGAAATATGGACATTATGGTAGTTGTGGCGCTAATACGCCATAGTAGAGAATCTTAAAAAGCTTAGACAACAAAGTCTGTAGATATGTCCATATTTAATGTTGTCTTGCAGGACAGCTTGTGTGTCTAAATGTGTGTATGCAGCATTGTGGGAAATGTATGTTTTGGTGAAAAGCAGCAAATGTATCCTTTGAACAGAAGTTTGATTAACAATATAAAAGCGGCTGACACAGGGACATGTGAGGTAAATGGAATAGCAATGCAGGTACCATCAAAACCATCGACTAACTGATCCACGTTGTAACTGTTAAAAGCTGTAAAATGTTTTAAATCCCAAGTAAAAGGCACCCGAAGTTCATTAAGCTCCATTCAAACAAATATGTCTTCTTTTACGATAATATTGTGACTGTTTAGCTGGCCACCTGCATTAGTATAATTATGGGGGAAAGTATCTGACAGCGAACATCTGAAATGAAATGTGACCTGCACCCAAATGCACACCTGTAGAGTGAAGACCCACCGAGTGTGTGTTTGTGTGTTTGTGTGTGTGTGAGAGAGAGAAAGGGGCAGGTGATAAGAATGCTACTGGAGATGGTGAGAGGGTTGTAACCGAGAGGCACTAAAAGCTCTGAGCTCCTTTGTGTACGAGTGCGTAAAAGTGTGTTTCAGTGTGTGTGTGTGTGTGTGTGTGCTCCATTATCGCGCTGTCAGGCTGCACAGGCCTGGCGTCACAGGTCTCGAGGATCACACAAAGACAGTACTGTGAGGACAGGTGAAGCCAACACAAACAGCATTGTGCCTTCCAAGACAAACCGCTGCACTCGCACTGTGAATGAGGAAGGTGAAGAATTACAGAAATTCATCCTTGTTGCTCCTCCATAACATCGTTTTCACAGAAGACACTTGTCGCAGCACAGGTGTTCCTAATACCATGAACAGCGCCTCTGTTTCCTTCTGTATGACAATGAGACAACACGCACAATAACCAGTATGCTCAAGCTGATGCTGCCAAAAATGAATATTGCAATAAATACTTGTAGGATGTCAAAATGCCATCCGTTAAATGGTTCAGATCCATTAAAGCATGCTGATTGCACAATCATGTTTCCAATAAAGTTGGGATGATGTGGAAAGGTCACCAAAAATTTTCAAATAATTTAGAGTCTATTTTTTCTTAATTGAAAACAGTAAAAAGACAGCATATTAACTGTTCAAACTTTGACTGTTTGTATTTTTTAATTTCTGATCTGTGACCTCAGTGAACACTTTCCTGATGATTTTATGGTCTCAATTACCAATTTAAAGTCTTGTCTAATAAAATGTGATGTTCATTTCGTAAATAACAGTCCTTTATGGTTAAAGTAGAGGATTATTAGGGTAGGGTTTCGACATGAGCTGGCTTTTAACTGAAAAATTGCTTCTTTTTTGAGCTTGCAGTGTCTTTTGATTTTTCAGTCAGATCTGTCTCTCGCTCGTGCTCTAAATAAGAACCTTGAAAACCAGTAAGTGCCATTGTGAAGACTATGTTATAATGTTATAATTAGTACCCAACATTTGCAGTCTATTTTTCCTCTTGTGCCGTCTTCAAAAAAAAATCTAACATGTTGTCTTTGTACTATGTCCATTTGTAATTTATTCAGTGAAAATACCGAACTTACCATCAAAGACCTTATAACTACTGGAGGACTGCTGCTCTCTGGACTTCCTGATTCAAGAGAAGGTCCAGCATGGCCCAAAATATTTGTGATACAGTGGAAACAGTTCAGGAAATCACTACGCCTCTAACATCTCACTAATGCTTGGAAATGGGTATCCTATTATAAATCCTGACCAATCAGCATGCATTAGCAGAATTTTGCCATTTTATGGGTAAAGTCCGCTTGACTGTAAGGAAAAACTTGTGAAATCTAAAGTGTGCAAAAAATGTTGCACTTTTTTTAGGCCTATGCTCTGCAGCCAGATTCTGTACAGTGAGATCTAAGGCCACCTGTTCAGCTTTATTAAATGTTGCTGGGTTAACATAACAGGTAGCAAATTAGCTACATATCTTGCAAACTGCAATCATTTAGCTTGCTAGCTCCTTAATTCAAAAGTCAACCATCCCACAGCCCAGGTATCTCATAAGCTCCAGGTTCACTTAATACCAAGATTCTGTTTAATTTGATGTGATGCGTTGTGTCTTTTTCACCCAAGTACACTGAAATACCACAAATCCAATCCAATTCATTTTTTAGAATTTCTAGTCTTTTCTGATTTGTCTTCAAACAGGTGGTTGAAAACCCTCCTGTGGCCTCGGTACATTTCACTCACAATATGAATGATCTCTGTTCATCCTCATCTTTGTCCTGTTCTCCCTTTCTTCCTCCAGATCCCTGCCTTCTACCCCGATTCTCACCGACATGCATATCTCTTTCCATCTCTCTCACATTTTTGACCCTCTTACTCTCTGCCTTTGTGCCATCATCCTTCCTTTCTAATCCTGCTAGAGCCGAATCCCCCTTTATCCCTTCGCCAGTCTATCTGCCAAGTCTAACTGTCTATCATTCCTTGGCTCATTGTCTCGTTTCTCTCATCCACCCTGTCCATTCCCCTGTAAATCCCTCTTCTCCTCCTCCTATGTACTGTATCTCCACCTTTCTTTGTGTACCTGACTGTGAGCCTGCTGAAACCAGGGGGCCACGGTGGCTTAACTTTAATTGATGCATCGGATAGAGGAGAGGAAGAGGGTTGGCTCTGGGCTGACAAGGTTAATTCTGTTTTTCCAAGCTCCTCGTCACCTGGCGGCAATTAAACTCATGACATCCCTCCTGAGGGGAAGAGACACTAACGGTAAGCGAAAAAGAGGAGGGACTGATTCCATGAAACTTGTTCAAAGACAATGAGAGACAAAAGTAAAGCATGGAAATAAACAGGGAAAAAAAACTTTACATAAACCAGTGTGGCATGGATGCTGTGCTGTAATGAAAATATTGAAATTCAAGAGGATTATGGTTATATTGATATTGACAGTTTCTTCAAGGGATGCCTGCATCAAAAGCTCTCCTGGCATATTGTAATTGGAGATGAAGCTTGACAATGGAGAGATATGAATTAATGAACTTCACCAAGAAAGACGTGAAGGTTTAACGCTAATGGAAAAGTACAGAACAACAGATAATCCGGTATGAAATTCCATTTATTCTACAATAAGCTGTGAGATATTTTTTGAGAAAATAAGACAGAAGAAGACGCCTCCTGCAAACATTTGTGAGAAAATATTGCATGGTCACGAGCTCTGTATGGTTATTATCATCCACGAAACATAAATTGATTTGATTCATTTTAATCTCAGGATGAATTATACCACCCTGAAATATCTTAAAATTTCACCCAGGCAGCAGTCACATTTGTCTTGATCTATTGTCTGGATCTATTCTGCTTTTTCTTATTCCTTGTCATGTATCTCCTGTTCCACTGATGTAGGTTCAAATTAAACATGTGCAGAGTTTCATATGATGAGGTTAGTGTACATACAAATAAGCCCCATGAGGCTCTTGCTGCCCCAGATGCTCTGTTTTTTCTACTCTTGGATCTTTATGAGGTCATGTAGAGGAGGGGATCGCCTAATATGGTGATCTCAGGCTCAGAAGCTCCACCCACCCATTGTCAAAGTCTCTAACAACAGGAAGCCAATCAGAAGACACTGTGGCCTAAAAGGGGAAAGGGATAAAATAGATCGTTTCAGGCAGAGGATGAAGTGAAGGTTGCACCAAGGACCAGAATCGGTCCTTTCTTTCTTTTCTTTTTTCTGTTTTTTTAGTAGTAGTAGTAGTTTTATTTTAAGGGAGAGACAAGAATATCAACTAAAAAAAAGACACAAAAAACCCACATTACTAAAAATGTATAAATGTAATTACATATCATCGAGTGAAATAAGTATTTGATCTCCTAGAACCCTGCCAGAATTTAGGCTCCCACAGATTGCAATCACTCAAACAATCATGTACAAATACTTCTGATCTTCAGTTGTTATGTGTATAAAGGACACATGTCTACAGAATCAGTGTCTTACATTTGCCACTCTTCAGCACCGTGGGCAAGACCAACAAGCTTTGAAAGGAAATCAGGGACAAAAACAGACCTCCAGAAGTCTGGAATAGGCTACAAGACCATCAGCAAGAACTTTGATGACAAAATGACAGCTGCTGGTGGAAAAGATGTAGTGGACAAGTATTGGATTGAAATCTGGTCAACAAGGCACATTTACAGGCCCATCTTGAGTTTGGTAGTGAAAGTCTAAATGATTCACAGAAGCCTTGGGCGAAAGTGCTATGGTCAGATGAAATCAAAACAAGCTCTTTAGCATCAACACAAGTCGCCGTGTTTTTGCAAGACAAATGCTGAGCATGACCCAAAGTTCACCATCCCCCCAAGGTGAAACACGGAGGTGGAAACATTTTTCTTTGAAGCGGTTTTTCTGTTAACAGTACAGGACAACTTCAAATTCAAATTCAAATTTTATTTGTCACACACACACAACCATACACAGTATGACATGGGGGTGAAATGCTTGTAGCTGTGTCCAGTCTTATGAAGACTGGACTCTCGCAATGAAGGCCTAATGGACGGGGCCATCCAGTGTAAAATCTTGGATGAGAACTCTTCTTCCCTCAGCCAGAAAACTGAATATGGGTCGTGGATGAGTCTTCCAGCATGACCTTCCAGCATTCCACTGTACAAGGAATTATTTGCCTGGGTTAGAGTCAGATTACAGTTCAAGATTTTTTGAGTACCACGTCTCTCACTTATAAAGTAAAAGAAACTATTTATGGTTATTTTTGTGATTTTTTTTTAAGACCTGAACATGAGACTGAAGCCTAAGAAAGCAAATATTTTCCGTTGTGTCATTAAAGAGCAACGTCTGATTCATGAGATGATGATTTTGGCTCAGGCCTAACAACTCAGATCCAACCTATCCGCAGCTAGCATTTATCACTCCTTGGCATTTCACTCCGTTTCCAGACACAACAAACGATGGCACCGAATTGTGTTGTCCTGTGCCTGAAAACAAAACAGAGCACCACCCATGAACAGCAAGCAGGAGGAGGCGGAGGAGGGAAGGGGGTGTTAGACGAATGTGAGAGAGGCAGGAAGAGAGAGAGAGGGGCTGAGATGTGGTAATGTCAGCGGAGATAAGGAATGATTAAAGAGCGAGCAGTAGAAGCAGACATGCTGAGTTGGTCCAGCTAACTATTCACTCATCAGTCTCCTAATGGTCCACAGGGGGGAGCGAGGGAGGACGTACGGGAGGGGGGCATTGTTTCAACACGGGTTCCCAGATGTTACAATATGGCCTGTCTCATGTTTGGCTTTTTTTTCTTTTGAAAAGAGAAACCTTAAAAAGTCTGATCACTGCAGCCATCTGGTAGGATGTGTACCCGACCAACATTTCTGCCAGATTAGTTTTGTTTTTTTTAAATTTTCTCTGCTACAAAAAATATTTCACAGTCCAGAGCTGAAAATCACTTTAGTCAGGTCATATTGATGGTAACTGAGGCAAAGGTAACTGCAAAAAAAAAAAAATAATTATGCGCATAGGCAGGTTAAAATGTGATCTATGATAATATATGATAAAATATGATAATATGAGTTTTGGTCTTGCTGGACTTTTCTACTTCACCTTTCACCTGATTTAACTCCCACTGAAATTGTCCAGTCAGAGTTAGAAAAGGGGTTGGTTTAGTTAGAAGAATAGTAAGATCAACTATTTACATGGGCTTTCTTTTTCTTCTTTTTCTTCTTTTAAAAAGCCAAAACATGCAGTTCCTCTGATGTCCACTTGAGGCTCCATCAATGAGTCAGTCCCTGTAGAGTTCCATGTTAAAATGTTACAGCTTTAAAATTTTACAACAGAATTAAATATATTTAAATATAAAAAAAAACAAAAAAAAACGGGACTCTATAGCTATAGATTTCCCACATATTTATATGGATGTTACTGAGCATTAATCATGAGGTGTTTGTCTCTGTGTGGACGTTTCATACAGTCTATGGCGACAACTTGCTGACTGCATTCGATTTGTTAGCTGATAACTTCATAGTAATTAAGTGTACTTGTAGAACATTTATTAAAATATCTTTAAAAAATAGCACACAATAAAAGTCATACAAAATGGAATTTAAGGAGAAAAGCCTAAAATAAATTATAAAACACTTTGCAACTCAATTATACATACCCTGCAAGACTCAAGTGCTAAATAAAATTAAAAAAGCAAACTTCATACTTAATAGTCAATTTGAAATGTAGAGAAATAAAATAGAAGTAGGCGAGGAAAATATAATGAAATGTAGTAGATGTGTCTACAATAATAATCTTTAACAAAGATTTAAGATACCAATAATTATTATCTAAATATGGTCACTCCTGGCTCTATTAAAGCCACAAATGCAAATCCCTCCAAGAGTCACACATATGCTCCCATCTTCAAATGAGCGCTCATGTCCTCACCTGCACTCACTTCAAGTCATTGGTTTAAATGCGTTAAATTGTTGATGTGCAGGCTGGGAATGGATTTCAGACCAAGAGTTCAATCCAAAGGTGAAACTGATCGGAAGTCCCTCAGTAACAGCTGGCTTGTACCTATTCAATCATCATCAATTTGCCACATGTGGTAATTCAGTTGTGGCGAGCAGGAACAACAGTGAGAGCTTTTCCACGGTTGCAGCTGCGTTCGAGGGATTTTGTTTGCTTCTCTTGTGTTTTCTCGTTTCTTTGCTCCTGCTCCACAGTCTGACCTCATTCATCTCGTGTTCCCACCCTACTCCCACAACATCTGGTTTCCTCTCGTCTCCCCTTCCTTGATCCTACTTACGGCTGCATTTCTCAGATTAATGAATTAACACTAATATGGAGGATTCTGTATTTGTTTCTGATCAATCTAACAGGTGGGCCACACAGATTTCCATCATTCCGTCTGTGTTTTGGAGGAGCTTTGAATTGTGGTTGGTCAAGGCTGACTTAGATATGAAAACAAGTTGGATGTTTGTGTTCATCAAATTAAATGTAAGACTTTTTAAACACATTTTTCATACCACACAAATGTTTGCATAATATGATATTCCAGCATATATATGATTAAAGTTTGCCATGATGGGCATGAAGGTCATGGAAATTCAGAGCTTTTAATGATTTTGTTCTTTTTCCAAGGTGGAAAAATTACGCTCCTGAAATGGCCTTCCCAAAGCTCCGACCTCAACCCTATTTAAAATTTGTGGCCTATGCTTAAAAGCCAGGTCCGTGCAAGTAAACCAACTAATTTAAATGAACTCTCCCAATTCTGCCAAATGAGTCGTCAATATCCAGCTAGAATTACACCAGAAGCTTGCTGATGGCTACCACAAGTTTCTGGTTGAGGTGGGGACATTTAACTAAATATTAGTGGGTGTGTTTGTGCACTTTTACATCTGCACATGTAATTTTGACCCTGTGTGGATTAGAGAAAATTAAAAATAATTTCAAACTCATCACCAAATTCGTATTTTTAAGGGTGTTTTCACACCTGTGGTGTTTAGTCCTTTTAAATCGATCTGGGGTTTGTTTTCTCCCTTGCTGTGGTTCGTTTGTGCAGGTGTGAACATAGTATTTGCAGTTGGGTGTAGACCAAAACAACAGTACTAAGACCCTCTGGAGGAGGTGGTCTTAGTGCACTTCCAAATGAACTCCAGTAAAGTCCATTTTTGGTGTGAATCTGATCCTACCCTGATCTGAACCAAATACCAGGTGTACGTTGTAGGTTTGAGCTAAAAAGAATTCCATAGCCACGTAGCTTTGTATTCTGGGATGTGGAAAGATACCCAGATGAACCTAAATTCTCAGTGTTCTCCATTAGTCCACTACACAGTGCCTTCCTCCTTATTTACTTTTGTTGCTCCGACACCAAAGGTACATCTGGCCAATAAGCGGACTGAATATATTTACAGTAACACATTTTGGTTCACTTGGAGCTCACTTGGATTTTTTTTTTCAAGACTCAATCCTAAATAACTCTAAAAGGATAAAAATCAGTCAGTAAAGGCTGGAATGAAACCTTCATTTGCTACAGGCTTAGTATGTCTGCTGTATAGTGCTTAGAGTATAAACACCATGTACTCATGTGGTGTTGAACACTGTATCAGAAGGAAATGGCCAGATGGTCCAAAGTAAAACACAAAAAGCTGCAAATGCCACATTTAGAAATGCAACTCTAATCACAATCCACCAACCATCCTGTGTGTTTTCCTTTGCACTTTTTCCAGTCTGTCCTTTTTTATGTAATTCGTTAGAAGCAGTTAGCATACCTGTTGTAGTTGTAATTACGATCTGTTCCCAACATAGAAGACAAAGAGTCCTCACTAATACTGGATCCATAATAAGAACCTTGGCTTGTAGTTAGGGGTAGGGTGGACATGAGCACATGGCCTTCGCCTTCTGAATTCCCCCTAGATGACCAAGATTAAAACGTAATTATCACTTTTCTCCTCGGCCTTTTCAGCCATTTTGGTTTTAGGTCCATCAATCACGAGAGCTATTGTTCTGTTCCCACCTGACTTCTACAGATAGAGCACTGGGAAGGGAAACCAGCTCGAGAGCATTCCCTAATAGAGACGTTGAGTGAGTTTTCTCTATTGTTGCCAGCTTGTCGGATTAAATGAAGCTAAACGATTGGGACTTGTGCATATTGCTCTCTAATTGTGGCGCATTGTTAAAGCTTTAATTGCCCAATCAGAATCAGCCACCATGTGATTTCAAAGATGAATAACGAAACCAAACAACCGTACAGTTGAGTGTGTTTGTCCTTAAATTATCCTTTTATGGCCGGCCTTAATGATCAGCACCTCTGGCTGTACAGAGGAGACGACATTCAGGTCAGTATTTATGTTGTCCTGCTGCTTTAGAGCTGAAAGACAGAGAAAAAGACAGAGAGTTGACATGCTACATCTTTCTGATGACAAATCATTAATCTCTTAGCATCCACCCGGGCCACTGGAAACCCACGTAGAGTCTATCTAGGGTTTTACAGAATTCTTGTGCATTTCCACACCCAAATATAAAAGCTTACCAGAAAAATTGTGACACCAAAATGTAGGTTTACGACTTTATTTGAAAGATAACATCTTCTAGTTTCTGAAAGGCCAACCATTTGCCATGTGGTTAAAGCATAACTCTACTGTAGCTGTAAACCTAGGTGGTTCACCATCGGCCATGTGGATGTTAAGACAATAAAAAGTTAGAAAGGCCTCCAATAAAATCCTTCTTGAAGTGCTGACAAACATATTGTCAGTAGAAAGCCATAATTGACAGCTCATATAATTCTATCCACACTTCTATTAAAGTACCATAAGCCTTTCATTGAGTGTATCTAGATGAGGTGAACATCTGGGAGGAAGAGCAGGAGGATCTATCTAATGATGCAGGGATCAACACTGTTAAGGCAAACCACTTCCAAAGTTTTCCCCTGTTTCCAGCTTCTTCTCATACCTGAATAATGTGTTTCCCATTAGAGAGAAAGGAATGCAATTTCATGTGTTCGAGACATGCTGGACCTCCAGACAAGGAGCAGTAAAGACAGAAAGAGTAAAGAAAGAGCGTGTGGAGTGGTGAGATGCGTCCGTTCCAGGAAAATGTCCAGTTCTAAGTTAAGGTTCACCGGGAGGCGTGTGTGTGGTTTGAAACCCTGGCACTGATTTGTTTCTAAATCTCAGCTGAAGGTAATTGAACATGATAAATGTCCTCGAAGTGCACCCATGAGTGTGTGCAGCATCAGTTGTTGTGTGTTCGCAGCGTGTATAGGTGGGAGTGTTACTCTGAGCGAGTCTACTAGGAGACTAAAAACCACCAGAGGAATTTGCCTTTTCTCATGTTTTGGTGATGTAGTGTCACAACACGCAGCTACCTCATTTGTTTCCTGCACAGAGCGCCTTTGGCAGATGGAAAGCAATGATTGTTGTTAGCACTGGCTGTTTTCTGGTTGACTGAGTGCTGGCTGGTCTTTGCAGTTTGTCTTGTACAAGTCTTTCTCTGTTGGCTAATTTGGAGGAGAAGAGGTTTCTTGCTCGGTAATAAATCACTGATCAAAATTCAAACTCATGTGTACTCACTCTCACTGCTTAAATACAGATACAGAAACAACTTATTATTGAAGCCGAAGAAATAAAAAGCAGATCTTGCAGTTTGCCCCTGGAAGTGTTTTTATACTTTAATATGCAGAAATGTTTCATGGTCAAGTGTGGCGGAGTCAAGGAGAGAAATGTTAGGGGAAGGAAAAGTGGCACTTAATGAAGAGTCAACAACAAGCCCTTGAATTACTATAACAGGTTAAAAACAAAATTATGAGGAATGCAATTTTCTTTTTTGTTTTGTTAGTTTGCTGATTACCTAGATTTAACATTTAGTCTGAAAATATCAGATAATTTTCAGAACAAATAACTTCCTAGAGCTAAGGGTAAAACAATTTAACTTGCTTTAAAAATCAGCCTCAAGCCAGAGTGTTAATGAAAACTTCAGTTTTTTAGTGACTGTTAATTCAGTGCATGTCATTTTAATATGCATCGAGATGTGATCCCAAGTGAATCCAGGTCAAAAATGCAGCTACCAACTACTGCATTGTGAATAAGTACACAGTGTTTTGGCCACCACCGTGTTGGATTTCTGGAGCAAGAGAAAATCATACTTAAGGGACGCCCACATTGGCCCAATGACAAGCAATGACGAGGGGTGTTGCTGCAAAGTGGGTGAGTACTGAGTTAAACCTCTCACCTGCGTTGAGCGATAGAAGTGCCTAACCAATGAGGATCCTGATGACTTATTAGGAAGAAGAAGACAAAGGACATCACATAAAGTAGGAACTTACAGACAAAGGATACAGCTAACTAATGTTAGAGCATTACCTAGGCAACCAGAGCCTGGTATGATCAAAGGTGACATCCAAACAGGAAACAGGAAGCTCCATTAGATGACAGGGTGGAGTGTTGAGTTCTCTGCAAAAAGAGTAGGTGGTCTGTTGTGACATTATTCATCAGATAATTATAAGAACATTTCCCAAAAGCACCAATAAAACAATTTTCTCCCAGAAGCCCTTCTGACTGGCTGCCCCTCATAAGGAGATTTGAAAAGGGTGGAGCTTCAGCCAGAGCTGTGTGTGTCTGAGATGACCATATTAGGGATAGCCACGATCTCTGAGCTTTCAGCTCACAAGGATAATTATTTAAACCTTTGACCATCTTTAATATGAAGATCTACAACTGAATCGGGAGATATGTCAGGAAATATGGAAAGGTCCCCACCCACCAGGTCCAACTAATGGTTTAAGACAGCCAAGGTTTCATTCAGATTAATGTAACTTGCACAGATTAGTCGCCTCATCCACCCGGGCACCTGGAATCAATACAATCAATGCAAAATACAGCAGATACATCCCAGCAGTTAAACTCAGTGAAACTCATCACAAATCTAATCATGAAGTGAAAAGTGCGCTGTGAGTGGTTGCTATGGCAACCGCCGAGTATCATACATGGATATATGGAGTCATTGACTGTGAGAGACAGACAGACACAGATAATCCTGTTTGTCTCCTGACACAGTCTGATAATTCTTTTAGTCTGGGGCACCAGGCTGAACACACACACACACACACCTACACACACACACACACACGCTCCCTTTGTTTCCTTATGCTAACCTCAAGATAAACCTACAATAATAAGCCTTCCTATAACTACCATTTAAAATGTGCTTAGGTCTCATGCTCCTTTTACCTCGCCCCATATATATATATATATAACACGTTCTCATGATAATTGCTGGCTTCACATAAACCTTTGCTGTAATACTCCAATCAAAGCATTATTAGACTTGGAGAGTTAGCAGATTTATATGTCCACATTAGGCTGTTGGAGGATGGGATTGGTCAGAAGTTTGGCAGTCAGGAGATCACAGCTGGTGTGGCAGAACTGAAAATGTTACTGTTTTAATTGAGAGTGACCAGAATGGACATAACTAGAAAAATTAGAGCATTAGAGGGACAGTTCAAATTGATCAGTCTGGAGACAAAGCTAGAGAGGTAAGTCTGAGGTGGTTTGTACATGTGCAGAGGAGGATAGTGGACATATTGGACAAAGGATGGTGAAGATGGAGCTGCCAGACAGGAGGAAAAGAGGAAGACCTCGAGGGAGGTTCATGGATCTAATGAAGGAGGACATGGGGGTTGGTATGACAGAGGACAATGGTAGGGACAAGGTGAGATGGAGGCAGATGATCCACTATAGTGTATCCCCAATCAGAGCAACAGAAAGAGGAAGAAGACGACCCTCATAAAATGACATGTACCCAATGGTTATGATGTACATATATGATGAAAGAGAACGCAGACCCTGTTTGAGCCTTTTGGAGCCTTTTAATGCAGCTATGTGACACCAACACCAAAGGGCTCATAAGGTAAATGCCCATAGCTTTCATACATGTACTTGGCACCCTTGGAATAAGATTGAGATGTTATACCAACTACCTGTTCTTTTTCATGGCTTTCTACATTTTACAGCTCTAATTAAAAAACACTACCCGCCAACAATGAGAATATTTGGAGGTTAGCCACTAATTCATTTATGATTTTTATGTGACTGGCAATTTAGTAGCAGCATTTTATATAATATAATCAAATAATGCAGGAGATCCGTGTTTGATGTGTTGGAGCTGGACGGCTGTCTGTAAACTGTCCCGCAGGAACATTAAAGTTTTACTCTAATCCATTTGCATTTAATAGCATCTATATTGTAAAGTGTGCCAAAAGTTAAAGTTGCATGTTTGCATTTTGATATTAGTCCTTAATTTTAAACACCTCGCTATAAACTTTGAGGAATAGATGAGATATTTAATATTTCTGTTTGTCCCCTATTTTCATGACGCTTAAAACCCTTAACATCCTTGTTCCTTTAAATAGTGAGGAGGAGAAGAGATGTAATAATTTTACTTAAATCTAACCTGCTTCTAATCTGTTCTATTTAAGGGACTTGCTCATAGTCAGGTTAGTAACCACACTGTGACTGTACCCACAGATTTATGTCCCTTTTCCATAATAACCCACTCTGTTCTCACAGGGGTCAACAAGGAGAGTCACACATTATCCCACTTGCACATTAAGATGCATCAGTGTCATAAATCAGCTTAAATACCAACTGTCTGGAAATTTGACTTCACTTAATTAATCCTGACACCTACAAGCCAGAAGCAAAAAGCAAGATTAACCCGCGAGTGCAGAGAAACAAAGAGAGGAACCACAGCTAAAAACACCAACCACAAATTCAAAGCAGCATCAGTGTGACGCTGAGAAAAACAGAGGAAGTGTTTCTCAAACATAAACTGTAGTTGGATGGCTCATCGCTATATTAACCATGTTATCTAAGAAAGTATTTTCAGCAAAGAAAAATGCCCTATATCTTTGAAAGTTCAGTCTTTGCTAACCCAGGTCTAATGTTAAAGTTGATTTTTCAACTCCAGCTCTACTGCATTGAACTGCAGTGTTGCTCAATAGAGAATGTACGTTCCCCCAATGCTGCTAGTACTCAAAAAAGATCATTCTGTTGGAAACACTGAGGCTTACTTTGAGAAAATGGAGTGGAGTGGCCCTCAAAGAGTTTCACAACAGCAGCAGCATCTTACTAACGTGGCAGGTCAAGTAAATAGTCAGTAATCTGAGTGTATACAGTCGGGCTATGAACCCTCGTCTCTGTGCTTCATGCTAATGAGAGTCCACCTCTAGACACAGAGTAATTAGAGAATTATGAAAGGCCGAGGTGACACTGACCCCATTATGGAAAGGACGATCAAACTAACGACCCATGACTGATGATGGCCTCCACGTCCGCCCGCCGAGGGGTTCGGGGCTTTTTTACGAATGCACAGACAGAGGCAGAGAAGAGTGGACAAAAAAAGAAACATCAGATCGCCACAACTGGACGCCTACAGATGACATTATCCGTGCTTTATGAATACACTGTGCGTATTTAAAAGCTTAGCATGGTGTAGCCCTGTCAGATCCAACAAGCAACGAATCATTTATGTGTTTGTTCTTGGACTGGTTTAGACTGATCAGCGAAAAGCACAAAATGATATACTAAGACTAAAAATACACAGCAGGAAGCTGAAACACAAAAATGGTTTGGTGTTTCTGACACATTTCATGTTGGAACCATGGAAGGAGAAAAAAAAATTATATATATATTTTTTTTAGCTCAAGAGAAATGACAGGAAATGTCTCTCTGCAAAGCACGGCTGCACACCCACTGCAGAAGTTTCAGGCACTTAAAGCACATAAAAGATTATTTCAACATAGTGTCATTTTATGCATCTTTACCTCATAATGCCATATTATCTTAACAGAGCACTTCTCTCTCAGACTGCAGGCTTACTTGTGATTCCTAGAGTTTCTAAAAGTAGACTGTGAGGCAGAGCCTTCAGCTGTCGGGCCCCTCTTCTGTAGAACCAGTTTGGATTCAGGGGATAGACACACTCTGCTTTTAGGACTGGGCTTCAAACTTTCCTTTTTGATAAAGATAATTTTTCTTAGAAGGTTCAATAATGGTAATTGTTTCATGTCTCAGTGTTGTCAGGTTAGGCTGCAGCCACAGAGGGGAAAACAGTGGTCGGAGACTGCTGCATGACCAAAATTACTGTGGCCGTGTGCAAAAAATTTGTGATGAACCATGTCTGCAACAACTCACAGTCAGCCTAAGCAACTTAACATGGCATCAGTCTGGGTCTTTGTAATGTTTGTGTGATAATACAGCGATTAACTGTGATAAATTACCAAAAATCACACAGTTGTTGCTGACTACACATCACAGAAATTCACATTAGATTCTTAGATTCAGAGTCTTTACAGAGCCTCACAGAAACAGAAACTTTTCCACAAATAGTGATGTAGCCGATGCAGAAATGCAATTTATATGTTTCTTTATCACGTAGACACTCAGCAACATTGTTTTTATATTGAAATATAACTGGAGATTGCTAGAAGATTGTAATCTGTTTGTGTTTATAAATTTCTGTTTCCAGGTTTTCACCAGTCTATCTTAGGGTGATTGCAGTCAGTTCAAATCACACTACTTGTTTGGAGGCAGGTCGTCTCCCACCAGGTGACCTCAGCAATTGTGATTCAGTGGTCATGCAGAGGTTGAGGGTAGGGTGGTGTGCACTCAAACTCTTGCCAACAAGCTGGGCACAGCTATTACCAGTAATCTGTCTAAGCAAAAACAAAACTATGTAATTACAGGATAACCAATGAATTTTTTTATAGGTTTTGTTTTTTATAGTTGCTGTAATTTTTCTCTACTGTGACTGAACAAACTAATAGTTTTTTCCAAGAGGGCAATTTTTCTGATTTCAAGAAGACAGGATTCGACAGGAAACGAGGTTGCAAGAAAAGAAAGAGGAAAATAAAATGCAACAAATGTCTCAGAGCACGGTGCTGCGTGCGTCCTAACCACTTTGGAAACTGTCAGACTCTTTCTGAAATGTCCCGTAATATCAATAACAAGGTTTTCCTGTGACAGTTTTGCTGGCATCCAGACGGAAAACAATATTATTTTTGTCAGTTAAGATATTAAACTTTACAGGACGACAACGGGGGAGGACAAGAAACACATTTAAAAAGAGAAAAAGTCAATTTAAGAGTGAGGAAGAGGAATTTAAGATGAAGAAACGAAGGCAGAAAACTTTCTCACAAATGTCAGAGCACAAAACAAGCAGAAACAAATGCATTCAAAAGCAGGCAGCAAAATGGAGGCGGAGACAGAAAAGCTTCCAGGTGGGAAATACTCGACAACACAGAACTCGAAGCACAAAGACTCAGGCAGGAGAACAGGCGATCTGTCAAAAGCAAGCAGAACAGTGGAGGGCTTCCAATCCAAGCAGTAGAAACCTGAGAAACGCGGCACAAAGAACAAGTGATTTCTGGGACTCCAGAGATGATTATGTGAAACACTCACACAGAATCTGGGAGCCAAAAATAGCAGACTGGATTGGAAAAATACTGAAAGCGAAGCACTTACTCCTAATAAGACAATATCCACTTCTCTAAAGTTTGCCGGATGAAGAGAAAGCTGAGCAGAGGATGGTTACCGTCAGCGTGCGTGCCCGTGGTTTCGTCACTCTTTTGATATTTTTGTATTTCCTTTACCAGTTCAACTCCTAAAACACACGATAGCACCGATCCTTTAATTAACCTGCCAACGGGGAATAAAGAGGCTATAAGCAAAGTCTGCAACGTGAAGAGTAAAAGAGCAACATTTGGTCCTCCCGTGGCTGGAATATTTTAGCTTTCTTTGTTATTTCAGCCGGGTTGGAAATGATTTCTGTTGGTTATGGTGAAGCTGTGAGGAAACACTTTTATTTGAAAGTAAAACCAAAAGCTAGAGCAATTAAAGTGATAAATGAAAATAACTGCTAAAGTTGTGATGCTCAGGAAAATTCATGCTGTACATTCAATAATAGCCTTTTATTGTATTTACACTCTGTAATTAACTCTCTCTGTAGTATTTATGTTGTTCATTAAGAGTCAGACCATCTTTCATCCACAGGTGAAGCTGTGTTTAACCTCCATCCTACTAATTATGGTTCCTGCAGACACTAAAGGGTACCTCATCATACAGGTTCCCAGCACTGTCAGTTTCTGAGAAATTAAATCCCAGGTTTAATTCATAAAATTAAACAAGTTCATGTCCTGCTGTTGATGTTCCTTTTAAAGAACTGAGATACTCAACAAATCAGACACTAGTGTCACCCAACGTTCCCCCCACAGTCTCTCCTTGTCATCCCTGTCAGATGTTAGCTGCATTTCTTCAACATCTACCTAGATTGGACCATAAACAGGGTTACTTTTAAAAAAAAAGAATGGCAGGTAATTTCAAATGCATCAACTATCAGCCAACTCACAGACTATTTCTGTGCAGTTTAGATCGCAATCTGTCTGAGAAGTAAAGGTACATATGCTGTGTTTCCCGGGGAGGAAAAATGCTGCAGTGAGCGATAACGTCACTCTCAGAGATGGAGGCAGTGTACAGGGTTCGCATTGTATCATAATTCCTGTCACAGCTTGTAGTTAAACTGTTTGGACTGCATATGCTTCTTTTAGATTATATTTCCAAAAGCAGCTCTTCAAGGAGTATTTCTGAGAATTCTGGGATCTGTAGTCCTAAATGTGCCATTAGATCTGTCAAATGAAATCGAAGCTAAGATTTAGTGATTACACTGATAATGGGATCATTTTAATTTCTCACATTCCTCTGGTGGCTTCTTTAACATCTCACCATATCTGGCTTCATGGCTGATTAATGGCTATGTAAACTGGAATTAACATTTAAACACATATGGACACAATATTTAAAAAGAAGTAAAGTCTGAGAAGTGAAGCCAGTGTTTAAGTTCCCTAAACCTGATTTTGTTCCCATGGCAATCAGGGGAACAGCAAAAAGCATCCAGCCCTATAGAAGTCTTCTAAAAACCCAACAGCTTCAACTTAAAAAACAGGAAAACGTCTTCTTTAGGACAGATGTGTTGGCTTCTGACTGGAAAACTAGAGTCCAACCTGGGACCCTTTTTCAGTTCATTGTTCACTTTAATTTTCACACAAAAAATAGCTGAGTTAGGTTTAGGAAAAGGTGGTGATTTAGGTTCAAATGGAGGTTTTAACTAAGTTAAAGTCAAGTTAAAATGCTTTTAATTGCAAGTTACTGCAATTCACTTCTGCACACCAGTGCACATTTTACATCCACATGCACTGGAGGTCACTTAACTTCATCACTGTAGGCAATAAAACAGCTTGCACAAGCAAACTCTGAAGTTTTCTGGGGGAGGTCCGTCTCCAAAGAGGCTCTGCAGTAGTGTGACATCGCTAAGCTAACGCTATCACACAGACTAACGCATACAACCTAGTGAAACCACAGGCCAAAGTATGACCCGCTGAGCTATAACTTCTGAAGCGACAGCGGTGAGGTGAGTTGTGAATGTGAACCACGCTCCCATGGCGAGGGCGGCATGTGGCGGAGCACAGTATGATGATGGATGTCTGACCCACATGAATGCAGCTACCCAAGCGGGTTTACTCCGTAGGTGTTTAATTAGCTGCTTGCATTGTTTTCCAGAAAGACCAAAATTGTAGCCTGGGGTGCTCGACAGCACCGCTGCCACAAATAGAGCTCCCTTATTGCATGTTTTCATCCTTTTTTCATATTTTCATGATTTTTTCCCCCTCATCAGCATTTACCGTCTCTCTCTAGACAGCTCCCTGCTCCCACCAGCCTTCCTCCTGATGAGATGTGTGGGGGTGGAGGGTTCACCTGTTGATTCCGATATCACTGACAGGTGGTGGGCTGTGTTCCCTCCCAGTTTCTCACCCTGGTTTTTCCTTTTTGCTGAAACAAGAGTTAAACACAGAAAAGCACAGATTCATCCTGGGGGCTCTCATTGCCTCGTGTAATGAGAAAACTGAGAACGCAATAGAAACTCATCAAAAATAAATGACAAATAGAAACAGCGCTTGTTCTCCAACTGTAAACACAATTATGTCGCGCTGTAACGCATTTATCTTCATGGTTAGAGAGGACAAAAGGGCAAAGCAATTTTAATAAAGAACAGGGACTGACTTTTGTTTACATTTAAAGGAGATGAAACTGGCTTTGATCGAGAATAATACAGAAGAATCTCTTATTATTATTTCCCTGTTGTATTAATTAGATCCTACAAAAAGGAGTGAATGTTGATTTTCTTGTGTGTGTGTTCAGGCTGTCATTCTTTGAAAAAAAAAAAAAAAAGCAAGTTTGGATCAAAGTGCGATTTGCTCCAATTAGCTTGAATGCAACCCACGCTGCTTAATTTTAAACAACGCTGACGTTCGGTGGCATTAATTTTTCAACAGGCCCCTGTTTCGCTTTAATAACACTGCCTCTGTGACATCAGATTTATTTCCTTACAGATTTTCTTTCCTTTGCTTCCAAGTGGAACTTCTCAGCTGGTTTGGTGTCACATGATCATAAACAGATTATTGCAATCACAGGACCACCTACTCGTGAAGCGCATGAAATTTTCACAGAAAAATCATTGAACAAGGTGTCAAAGTCTAAGTGCCCAATTCAACATCTATGTTTACTTTTACTACTTACTTATATATCTTATACTGTATTCTAGAGTTGGGCACATTGCCTTTTTCAGAACTTCAGAAACACATGCTTTGCTTTGTTTTTTTGCACTTTGAACACAGTAAAAAATGGTTTTCTATCTGTATATTTAATGTATATTTTTCCAGGCTGTCTCTGTGAGTATGGTCTGGAGTATGGTCTTTCCTACTGGGTGACTTGTATAACTTGTGACCCTCTATTTTTACACACAGTGCCATCATCAATATTTGATTTTAGGTCCGCTAATGATAAGAGGCCTGCATTATTGTAGTAGATATTAAGACAGGTAGAGAGGTAGTTATTAGCATTAAGACCAAGTGAGACGCAATATATTCATATTTGTAATTTGTACTTTCAGCAATTAAAAATCATGTTTTAACAACAGATGTTCATGACTAATTCGGATTTTTTTTTAAGGGCACGGGGGTTAGATGAGGTTTACAGTGTTTAAGTATAGTGACTTTTTTACATTTACACACAAGTAGAGGTACATTTTACACTTTGCAGGTACATTTCAAATGTATGCTTCAGTGGTTATTACTAATAACCTATGCTAATCTTACAACAGTGTAAATTAAAACAAAGAAAAATACAAAAAACAAACCTTTTTATAAATGAACATGTGCTACAAATACTGTAAATAGAAATACAGCAAAAAAGATTTAGTACCTGTAAACTGCACACAAACTGCATACAGCACTGAAAACATGTTAGTAACTTTGCTAGAAATTAAAGTTAAAATTATTTTTTTTTCTTTTATGTAATTAAAATGACAGAAAATTGCTGCAAATTTTCAGTTACAGTAAAGTTGTTGTAAATGCATTTTATGGTAATTTACTTTCACCCCTGTCAATACTCTGCTGCAGAATTTACAGTACAGTATATGCTTACTTATATTACTTATATACTGTAATCTACAGATGGGCACCTTTTTCCTCCTCATGAGATGTAATTACCATGAACACTGCTAATTCATCACTATGCCTCATCTCAAAGCTGCAGACTTCCTGTAAACTCGGGCTGGCATGAGAATCCAGCACTTAAACACTGACCCGGTGGTTGTTGGTTCTCACTTTGGCATCCGGCTAACATGAACAGATCGACTCTTTTAAGTATGAACTGTAGTTCTTACAATGTAATTTAAATTGGCTAATTTACCATACTCAATTTAAATTGTAATTTCATTTTTTTAACTTAATTTGTGATGCAGTGGTTAGCACCGTCCCCCCAGACTTAGAAGTTCCTAGTCAGCTGACATAAAAATGATTTAGTCCCTTGGAAGTCTTAATCCGAACAACAAAGTAGGCCATCTTACACCATGATATTATTTCTTAAGATAAATTAAGGCAACATGCAGAGGTAGTGTTTGAAAAATAATCTGGAGTGTGAAAACTTACACCCAAGCAGTGCAGTGTCTGCATCGTTCCAGTAAACAGCAGCGAGTATCTGTGGTCCCTCGCTTGAATCCTTTTGGCGAACACCATAAAATATCTTACATTACATGACACAAGGTTGGCTGCCGCATCTCTGAGGGTGAGAGCGGGGTGAAGGGGGCTACAGTGATCCGATGGATAAGAGGCAGTGATCCCCACTCTATCCCAGGCAGATAATGATGTGTCATGGGGGTCTGGGAGTGGAATCCAGCAGTTCAACATAAAACCACGAGCTGAATTTAAATTGCTGGACAGAACGAAGGTCATTCACGCTGGCTGCTTTCTGCCCCAGACAGAGAGGGGTCGGCTGGGACCGGAGGGGGAGAGAGGATCTTTGAAGACAGAGAAATATAATATAAAAAAGAAGAATCAGATACAGCCTCTGGGAATGGCTGTGTCTTGCTGCCGTGATGTATTTTCCAGTTAAAACAAGGGATCAGAGTCAGACGTGAGATGAGTTTCAGAGCGGGCGTTCACCGTGGTGTGGTGAAATTCTTGATAAAATAGTGAGCTGTAACGTATATTGAACAATGAAAGTGGGGCTATGTGCAAACCTCCATCAATCCTTTTGCTGTCAAGCCTTAAAGACACACCCCTACCGCAAGTATCTCATGTTTCAATAGATTGTTTTTTCTGATTCTACAAGCAGACAAAGAGAATTAAGTCTCCATCGCTGTTGTTTTTGTTTTAGGCATAGCTCTGAAATTAACAGTCATCGTTTAATAATGAAAATCCCTGATCCGGATCACTCCCAAATTCCCAAACAATCGTTCTATAGCCAAAGGCTTTTCTGACCGACAAATTTAATAAAGGATCACTGTAAGTCTTTGAGATTGTTCTAGACAGATAAGCTAACTAATGAATTTCCTTTGCAAATGTAATCAAGTCCAGATACTGTAATCGAAGTCGTGTGTTTTGGGAAAAGAAATCTTTGTTGCCCCTGAACCCTGGAGACTTTGGCCCCATGTAAAAAAAGGCATGATTGAACATTATTTACACTGGTGGCATAACGGCTCGCATTTCAATCGTATGAGTTGCATGTTTTTGATCTGAAATAAAAGCAGCGCTATGCAAGTGTTTTTCCTCATTCTGCATTCCCATTTCAAGTTTCTTTAAACAACCTCCTTGATGTTACGGAATACAGAAACACAGGAGTCTCCTGGAGAATGTAACCATCATAATGGTTTATGTTACGGCCACCAGTTTCATTTTATGAGCTTTTATGAGCTTCATTTCTGTGCAATCACGTTCTGTTTGTCATGTTGGCATGAATGTGGATACCTCTAAGATGCCGTTGCCACAGAGTAGAGATACAAATCAGAGCAGCAGGATATTCAAAATATCTCATTGCTGCAGGTAAACTCGTAAAGAAGTCAGTTTTCAAACCAATGTAAATCTTAATTTAGTGGCTCAAGCTTATGACGTTGTGATCAGAGGTACTGCATCTTTAAAAAAGGAAAAGAAATGCTTCCTTCACTTTTTGTGTACCCATGTAAAAATATGACCTTTAAAAAGAGCTGGATCTCCTTTCAAACTAATGACTAAACTGGGGGAATTTCCTGTTTGTCACAGGAGTGTGTTTGCAGAGTATGTCTACTGTTAGCAAGGTATTATGTTACCCAACCCTTAAACTTTAATGTTTGTGGTTCAAATATCTTTGCATGGCAGCTACTACATTCTCTTTGCGTAAGATAATTTAATTGAGATATTTTTAGGATATTACCTACAACATTTGACTCTGGATGGAAACAATTTGCTTGAGATTCAAGTGTTAATTGAGGTTTCTGCATCAAAGGACAATACACACATGCATATACAGTATCCACAGACATAACTTGAATATTGATATATATATATAATTGAATTGAATTTATTGAATATGAATTCATTTCCTGAAATACTTGAATGGAATCCTGGATAATACCTGCAATTTGTCTGTGGTGTGAGAAAGAACATAACATTTGCTGACTCCAGCTCAGCCCCCCGTTCTTTTTGTCAGTGCCACCCTTTCCATGGCATACATAATAGCAGGTCTCATTACCATCTTTTAAACCTTCCCTTTTACTCTTTCGATATAATGCAATACTCAGTTTCAACAAGTCTCAACTGACTGTAGTTCCTTTGCTGAATATGAGAAGTGATAAAATGTCTTTTTGCTTGAAGTAATAAGAAATGGCAGAGTCTCGCTTCATAAGAAATTTCTTACTAGTTCACTTAAAGGTTTTTAAGGTTGAAGCTTCAGCTGTCACCTGGATATCTCGTTGTATCATTTCAGTTAACAGTACAAATTGTTATGCCTTCCCTGCATACATAAATCGGCCGTCCCCACCTCACACAACTCATCCAATATCTCTAAAATTGTCCCATTGCTTTGTCACCAAGACATTAGCAGTAAGTCTTTGATGTTGTGTAAGCTGGGACAATTATATGTTCCAACATATGTCTAAGACGTCAGCTTTTGGTTCATAGTTTGTCCCTCCCCTCTTTCAGACGACTGCCAGTAGGTCTGTATCAAATGTTTCTAAGATCCTCCTACTCTTTAATAAACTGGTCACAGTCCCCATGTCTTCATACATTCCCATCCAAATCATTAACTATTGGAACCAACAGTTTGCTTATTGCTCAACTCAGTTCATCCGTGACTTCTCTGAATGTCTCTGGGAAAAGGCAAAGGAACACTGTTGCAATAAAAGTCTGGGACCAGAATCAATTCATTAGTACAGTAAAGTGGCCGGAGCTATATTTTACAAACTAAGAAAAGGTGGATTTAGTGCTAACTTGGCCTTTAAAGAGCTTTGAAGATGCAGAATAAATCTTATTGCTTCCTCCTGCAGCTTGTTAGGCCGTTCCCCACAGTCGTCATTCATCGCAGCCGTCTTCACTTGAAGCCGTACAATTTCTGAGTGCTGACTCAGTCCGCTGAGCAGCATCGATCATCGGAAGCTCAATGAGGCGTAACTTGTTTGAAGATGGTTCTGTAATAGTGTTGCCGTCCAAGGCATGATGGGTCTCTGTACATCTGTATTTGGATTGGCACTGCATTAGCAAACCACCAAAGCCCCACAGTATCCTTCAATTCAAGATGAGAACTGATGGATATTGCAACAGTAATCTCTTTAAAGTCAACAACCAGCCCTTATGCTTTATTCATTGTATTAGTGTGCATTACTAAACATCTCAGCATCTCCAGCTCCAGCAGCAACAGCACTCCACTCCACTCTTCCTGCCAGCTGATCCCTGCTGGCTCAATTATTTCCTGAGAACACTGCATTTGATGCATAACTTGCCAGTTTGCTAGAGGCCTTTTGTTTTTGATTGTGTTGGAAATAGCACCAGAGAGCTCCCATAATGAATGCATAAATAAGATCACAGGGACTGTTGTTTGTTTTTATAAAGACAGCACCTCTTACAGCCCTAACCTTGGCTTTAAAGTCTTTCAGACATAAGTCTTTTCAGTCCGAAGGTGACTTCTGAATCCAGAATACAAAATGCTTGTATGCAGTGTCTATGGAGTTCAACGCTTCACTGTGGTGTAATTTTTCCATTTGTCACAATTTTATCAGCCTGAATGACCAAACCAGGCTGGAACATCTTCCCTGTTTGCAAACCCATTTGTGCCTTTTACTCAAATGGAAATCTGGCCTTCTTTGAACTTTTGCACACTCAAAGAAAAAGCGTGGGTCTCTTAAAACTTGACAGATTCATATTAAAGGTCAAAGATTTCAAACAACCAAAATGGTTCCACAAGGACACAGTGTGATTTTTGGAGATTTTCTTTCTGTATGCCATGGCCCATTTTCTTCTGATTACATATTCTTTCATTTCTTTAACAATGACAATTAATAAGATAGTGTCTCACAGTTTTTACTCTGTTTATCTTTTAAATTCCCAGTAATATGAAACTTGCCTGAGGTAAGTAATCCATCACTGCTCACTTTCCTTTATTATCGCCTTGCTACAATTAATTGTAATATGCAGCTAACTTTCTTCTTAGATATACTAACTGCTAAAAAGCTCCATAATTCTTTTCTTGAGCTCTTCTACAGCTATACTCTATGATTATCACAATAATACAATCTGTATCTGTGCCTTGCTGCACCTCATTTCCCCCTCTGTCTGAAACAAGCTGTTTTTGAACCTCCCAAACTTCTTCTGGTTGGTTGCCCCTCCTAAACTGAAGACTTTAACAGGAGATGGGTGGGACTTCTGGCCTCAAAGCCTGACCAGTTTGCCTCGAATGACCAAATAAGCACTCTATGACTTCATACAAATCCAAGACTAGAAAAAAAAAAACTGGGATAAACAGAGTTTAGGGCGGCCTGAGATTTGAATATTAGGTGAAAATTTGATCATCCACCACTGGACTAGGACACAGGTGTCCAACTCCATTCCTCAAGGGCAGGTGTCCTGCAGGTTTTAGATGTGTCCTTGAGCCAACACAGCTGATTTAAATTGCTAAATTACCTCCTCAACATGTCTTGAAGTTCTCCAGAGGCCTGGTAATGAGCTAATCATTTGATTCAGGTGTGTTGGCCCAGGGTGTTATTTAAAACCTGCAGGACACCGGCCCTTGAGGCCTGGAGTTTGACACCTCTGGAGTAGGAGAGAGAGAGAGAGAGAGAGAGAGAGAGAGAGAGAGAGAGAGAGGAGAGAGAGAGAGAGGAAGAGAGAGAGAGGAGAGAGAGAGAGAGAGAGAGAGAGAGGAAAGAAAGAAAGAAAGAAAGAAGTCGACATCCAGCTGACCTTTTTAGTGCCTACAGAACTTCTAGTTCGTCTTTGGAGTTCAGTGGTTTGAGCAAACCAGTGATTGAAAATGAGTTTGTATGACATCTTACAATCAACACAGTAACCTTGTTAAAATGGCGCAGCTGCTTTGTGAAGTAGAGATGGAGAAGATTGATACTCAGAGTGTCAATTGAGGACAATTTGAGGGAGTCAAAAGCAGAGATTTTTAACAACACCATTAAGTCAGAGTTCAGCCTTGGAAACGAGCCTTTCTCAACACTAACTCAGATAAGGATGGTATGTCTATAAAAAATGATCTCACATCACTGTTTATTCAGTATTTTTAGTTCCTTTTCAAAACCATGTTCCAGATATTCACAAGCTATTACCAAGGTCACTTCATGATGGGAATGCTGTCAACACACTGACAGGATTTTGGTGCTGCTGAAGAGATCCCTGTTGTCTTAATAAAAAGAGAAGTGAAGAGAGAGGCACAAACATTAGAGCAGTGTGATTGACAACAAATTCAGATTTAGTTTTAGCCATAGTCTTTTGACTAAAAAAAATGGCTGTAGTCCTAATTTAGTCATCTAAATTCTCTTAGTTGTAGTCTAGTTTAGTTGACTGAATATCATGAGTCATATGTCTAATCCTCTCATCCATAAGCATTGATATTTTGTTGCGTTTTCATGAGAAACCACAGCAGATCAAACTGCGTGAGTCTGATTGGATCTCATCTCTCCAGAACATTTTAGTCTCATTTTTATTTGTCGATGAAAGTGTCAGTACATTTCATCATAGTTTTTGTCCTAGTGCACTAGTTTTTGGTCAATTTCATCTTTTTTTCATCAGAATAAAAAGGTCGTTGACAAAAACTATGACAAAAATTTAGACCACCTCCAACTTGTGATCCAGCATATCGACTGCATTAGCACTTGTGCAGCAATTGTTATTGGTCAGTTTTGTCTATGAACACTGTTTTAAACCACGGTTGTAACAAAGAATCTTGGATCTCACTAACTCACTGAAAGCTCACTAACAGAAGACTGACTGTGCTATAGTCTTCTGAAATACACACAGCCACTTTATTAGGTATTGTCGTCAACAAGTCGCAGTATCTGTGACACTGTCACGTCAATTTGAGCCAAAAAAAACCCTCTGAGAAATGTTTCCAGCACATTGTTAAATCTGTGACATGAAGAATTAAAGCAGTTCTGAAACTACTAGCAAGGTGTAACTAATGAATGTGAGTTCGATGTATCTACGTCTGCTTATCCATAACCGCTTTCAAAAGATTTCAAAAGATGTGGTGTTGACCTTCTGTCCAGAAAGTGTTCCACACACCAGATACATTACTGCAGCTATTGCCAAGAAAGCAAATACCAAGTACTCAGTTTATACATTAAAATAAAACTGCCTTCAGTATATCGATTGGAGAAATCATATTTTATATGGTTTCTTAATTTGTTTCCACTTTGGAGGTCTGTGTACTGGGACCATTTTTTGAAGGCAGCCATGTGTTAAACATTCACAAGATGCCCCTGGTATTACTCTAAAATATAATGGGTGGAGCAATACTGTGAGTGATTTCTCCATCAAATTTGATGGAGTTATAACTTATTGCTGCCAGACTGTTATTGATTCTAATTACGAGTTTTGATAGGCAGAAATAAAATTTGTCAGTATTTGCTGGAGTTATTTAATATCTCACTTTGGACGGCTGATAAGAATAAAGGGACTTTGTGTATTTCAAAATTTGTCCAAGTGCCTCTTATCCACAAAGCCCAAGGTTGTTCATTTTGGCCTTGTTAGTGACTAAATTCATAAGTGTTCTGTCAAAGAGAAATGGAACAAAAACAAAGGAGCCTTTCTACAAATGCCCTGCAAGTATTTTCAAGTGGAGCTTTTTCCAAAAAACAAGAGAAAAAGAGAAGAAAACAATATATGGGTGCAGAGCTAGAAAGAACTTTCTTGTAATAAAATCAAACCTTAAACATGTTCATCTGAATCTTGTAAATTAAACTATACCATCTGTTTTGTCATTATTTTCCCCTATAAATGGATCCTACTTCCAACTGTTCACCGCCGAGAGTGTTCACATTTGTATTAATGTGTGATGGATATATCCTTTTTCTTATTATAATAAATCTTAATCACATCTTTCACAGACACAGAGCAGGTCATACAGTCCATGCATGATTTACATCAGAGTGCTCATGCACAGGCTTTCACTCTGACATTCTGCCAAGTGTTTCCTATCTGTGTGTGTGTGCCAGAGTCAATTTGAAGCCACAACACCAAACATTTCCTCAACCTTCTTCTAATCTGATCTTCAAACTGTTGCTCCGCATTAAGCGTCTGCCCTCATCGTTGCTGCATTCCCTTCTAATCCCTCCACATTTGGCTCTCTCACTACAACAACAGGCCCAATCAGCCTCTGGTTTATCCAACGAAGGACTCATTAGCTTTGGGCTTGTTTGAGTGGGCTTCAAACCAAGAGCCCTTACACCGCTTCCAACAGTTTCCAAGCCACAAGGGAGGTGCCTGGTGTTTGCCGACTGCTCTGGTGTTCGTGCTCGTGATCTGTCAGTGGTTCCTGGGTTCTGTTTAGAGTGTGAAAATTTCTGAGGCGCATGTTGGCAAATGCCTGTGGCCTTTTAACCCTGCTCAGTTTGCATGTGAGTATTTATGTTTGTGTTTTTTTTTTGTTTGTTTTTTTTAATCTCGCCTAACCCAAAGATGGGCTGTCCAGGACTCATTATCTGAATATTTTCACTGAAAGTACGTAAGCCGCTTCCATTTATATAATTACCACTTTGAAAGCAACACACAGATCCACAAACTTTGTGGATCTTTAGCATTCCACACGTCTGGCAAAAAACAGGCACCTGACCTTTTTCAGACAGCCCTGACCCCGAAGCCTCCAACTTCACTGAGGTTCCCCAGTGTGTGTGCGGGAAGGTTCAAAGTATGTGGCTTTGTTCCACTGGGAGTGTGGTCAGATGCCAAATGTGCTAATGTAAGAAAGAAACAAGTCCGCCACTCTGCACTCTCGCTTGGCCTCATGATTAAGAAAACACTGCAGGAGATAAATGTCTTATTTGTATGTCACCCTGACACCGTCCCAGCTTTCCGCCACTCGAGCTGCGGTAATGAGTCATAGGATCGAGACTATCAACCCATCAACAGAACCTGCTTTGTTTTCTGCTCTTAGTGTCAGTAGCCTTCTGACTAATTCTTCCCCAGAGCTCCTTGTTCTACCGCTTTTAGAAGACATCTGCATTCACAGAGTTAAGTACAACACCGAATTGAACCGTGCGATGAAAAAGCGGCAGCCCCATCTTCTTTAACCACCAGACCCCTGAAAGCTATCGCGCGAGCACAAAAGAAGGGCGGCTGTAATTGCCAGAGCCGGGCTAAACCGTGCAATTAGCTTCGAATGACAAGACAGTCGGCAAGCTGAAATTAGCCAGTTACCAGAGCGTCCCCCAGAGAGAGAGGGTGACGTGTCTCCCAACCTTTTACAGATGAGGAAGAAAAAGCGGCTCAAAGAGACAGGAAACGGGAAAAGATAAAGAAGAGGCCTCGGCTTAAATGCTTTGCATAAAGTGTAATTAAAAAAGGCTGGCATATTCAAGAGAATAATGACATGGAATATGAGGACGAAACAATGGAGCACACGTCAAACCCTACATTTTCCCTGTACATTTACCCCACTGTGGGTCAATCTGAATTGCACTTCCTGTCTGTCCTTTGTTTCACGCAGGCGGGATTCACTTTCCAACATGCTTTTATTTGAAAGCTTTCTATTCATATGTACTTGGTAACATTACCTATATTTATCACAGTCATTTGTTTTGTGTGGTATTAATGGGAATTTGTTTGATGTGCTGTTGGCCCAGCACTGCTGAATGTACACTAATCCAAGCACAAAGACCAGATGTCCATTTATTGCTTGATTTCTTTCAGCCAACTGTCAGCCTGCGCGATTCAGCTGGCCTGCAATTAAAATTAAGTGTGCGGTTCAGCTGCTTCCCAACTACAGTATCTGTTAACCTCCCCTTTAAAATCCAAGTGCAGAATTATTATGCATTTAAAGGGCAGAGGACACTATGCTAGCGACTTAAAAAAATTGACAAATATCAAAGGGTAGAGCAGCCAAATTGCAGTAATGGGAATAGTTCTCTCAATTTTCATGATTTCGAGGCATTTACCAAAATGTGAACAATCAAGTTTCTGTCTGATTCCCTCTGTTCAAACGGACCTTTCTATGCACCCTCATAGCACTGCTCCACTGTGAAAGGAAGAGGCAAAATCCTAGTAAAAAGCTAATTCATGCAGATACCAAACCAAAATGTAAAGATGTTTCTGTCTCATATTCCCTCTAACATTTCCTTTCATTAACTGCTCAGGATTCTTGTAGTGACACAAAGGGTTTTCTACCCTTTTACACTGAAGTCACAGCTTAATCTGAAACTGGTTCCACTACTTCCACTGAAAGAAGCCAGGTAGCACGATAAAATTGTTGGGTGTAGTGATGGAACCTAAAGATTTCTTCGAACACCATTTTCTGAACCTCCTACAATGTTCAGCTCTCAAACCTGTGCAAAACTAGGATGGTACTCAAATTACACCAAAGGTGAGCAGAAAAAGGGTTAAGAGGTACATCTGTATTTTTGAAAAGATTTGATGGCTAGCCTAACTATAGGAGAAGGTACATAATACACCAAACCTGGGACCCACTTCTGATACACAGATAAGCTGATATTTTGCTTAGAGATTTATTCACATTCATCAAGCAAGTACAATGAATGGACCAAAAGAGTTTAGAGATGCACTTCTGATATTAAGAAATAAGGCAGCAGAACACAAAATGATGGGTTTCAAACTTGAACACAAGTTGCCATAACATTAAAACTATTAGTGATTAGAAAACTTTGACTCTGTACTTTGACAAAAATAACTTCAAGTGTAACAGACAGACTTCTGATGAAGAAACACCAACATGCACAGTGATGGGAGTGCTACCAACAAAAAATAAATGTCTGCTGCAGAAAGAAGGTAAAGGGCTTGTTCTGTTGTTTGGAAATATTTTAGGCCAAGTGATGTTAACCAAGAAGAAATCAAAGAGTGCTGTAGTGTTTTTCTACATCACAAAGTAACACTTATTCAACTCTCTGAAAAACATCACACACTGGAGTTTAATGAACCCCCCCCCCCAATGGGTGCTAACGCGAATCATCCAACATCAGCTTGGTCAGTCTTAAAATTGAGCTTGTAGACACTCTGAAATCATCAACCAATGACATTTAGTTAAAGATGTATGTCCAGTAAACATATGAGTGGAGAGGGTTTAGGAAAATGGTCAACACAAACAAGATGTCTTCCCCCTTGAAATGAGTTTTCCAAAGTACCAAAACCAGCACAATATGCATGTGAAAGCAGTGTCACCAAAATCAATGACAAACCTCAATACTGCTGAAAACAATAACGGTCATCATTTTGTCCATAATCATGCAGTTCCACACAGTGATGCAGTCAGAAATCTGTAATATAAACCCCATAAAACAAAGTTTAGTAAAGACAACACTCTCTTAATTTACATGTATATGCTGTAAATGTATTGATTTTTAGGGCAATCTCTGTTCAAACAAGGTCCCAAAACTCTCCCGAACTGTTGGACTATCCAATTAAAACATGAAAATAACTTTATGTTCAGTGAGGCAGGAACAAATATTTCATCTGAGACAAATATTGATTAAAAAAAATAATCACAGCATATTCTTCACTGTGAGTCAATGTTAAATTAGCAAAAGGTTCGCTGACCATTCATCTCATGAGACGCAAAGCTAAATGCCAAAATGATCAGCTAGTATCACATTGTTTCAAAAAGACAGCGTTTAGATTTACTGACCTCATATTTGAATTCCACAGAGTTACTTTCCTGTCTGTCCAAAACAACTATACTAAATGAAGTGACATAAAAACTGATGACAGATAAAAATGACCTTTTTTTCCTTTTTTGGCTTGCTCAAAATCTGCATTCTGAGATGCATACCAGCCTTATGTACGCAACAGTCAGCCCAGACAAATAAACCAAGGGAGAACTGTGAAAAAATGTGTCTCTAAGATCCCATAAAAGTACAATAAACAAGATAAAAATTCTCTGAACAATTTCCAAATAGTGTGGTAGGGTACTAAGAGGGCTTTGAGATAAGATGGAACCTGATTATTCAAGGCCTTGTATATGAGGAGAAGGATTTTAAATTCACGTCTGGATTTAACAGGGAGCCAATGAAGGAAGCCAACATGGGAGAAATATGGTCTGTCTTTCTAGTTCCTGTCAGTACTCTTGCTACAACAATTGAAGGCTTTTTAGGGAGTTTTTAGGACATCCTGATAATAATGAATTACAATAGTCCAGTTCAGAAGTAATAAATGCATGAATTGCCTTGAGAAAGCTGCTGATTTGGCACCATATACGTAAATAAGATTAAATTGAATGAACTAGTTTTTCAGCATTACTCTCAGACAAGATGTTTCTAATTTTAGAGATACTGTGTTCAAGCAAGAAAGAATTCCTACATATTTGTTTAACATCCACACTGACGAATATATCCTGGTCTCCCAAATTCCTCGCAGTGTTACTGGAGGCCAAGGTAGTGCCATCCAGAGTAGGTATGTGGTCAGATGTCGCTTTTAGGGCACAATGACCTCAGTTTTCTCTTTTAGGAGCAGGAAATTAGAGGTCATCCAGATCTTTATGTGTTTAAGACGATTCTGCAGTCTAACTAACTGGTCTGTGTTAACTGCCTACACGGCTAGATGATGGTGGGTGTCATCTGCAAAACACTGACAATGTACGTTATGCCTTCTAATGACGCTGCCTAAAGGATGACGTATAATCTATAGTAGAAGAGCCCTGTGGAACTTTGTTAATAACCTTATTGTGTGATGAAGATTCTATATTTACATCAACAAACTGGAGTCTATTATATAGATTTGATTCAAATCAGTCCAGCGCAGTACCCTTAATACCTAGAGGCTGTTCTTATCTCTGTAATAAAATATTATTGTTAAGAGTATTTAATGCTGTACTGAGGTCTAACAGGGCAATCAGAGGGATGAGTCCACTGTCAGAGGCCAAGAAAAGATCATGGATGGAAACTTCAAATAAACCAATCCTCTGCAGATGATCTGTTAGCTTTTTGCAACCACTTTTTCAAGAAATACAAGCATTTTATCCACAACATAATACGAATACAGTAACATAGAGAATATGTCCAGTATGCACTATTTAGGGTTCGTTAAAATTGCCTATTCCTCACTAAAACCTCCACTCTCAACATACTACTAGTAAGTACCAGCAAGGGTACAGGCCTTGCTGTACCAATGGCCCACAGTGAAATGACACAAAGAAGACAGATGTCTGCAAAGAGCAAAAAGAAAAAAGAAAATCTATCCATCATCTCTCTGTGGGAATATATTGTTCAGCAAGTTGGCAAATCAGGAGAACCTTCCATATCACGCCCTTTCACTCTTCACTCTCAAATTATCCCACTTTTCTCATCGAATGCACAAACCTCGTAAATCCATCTTACCTGTAACAAAGGGTGACATCATTTCAGATTGGAAAAAATAGTAATGGGGTACTCTGGCAGTGTCTCTCCACACCATTCACTCCACAGTCAAATCATTTTTTTTAATACTGTGTTGATCCTGGGACACAGGGTTGGTGGGTAGGTTTAGATATTTCACACGAATTTATGTGATTTTGATGTTGTTACAGTCTGAAAAAGAGATTTGACTGTGTCTTATTGAGCACGTTTAAACCCACATCATAATTACATCCACAGAAAGCAAATGTTAAAGAAAAAAAAAAACTCTTTTCCACTTCTGCCATTGTCATAAAGCTCAATGTTCTATAATATCCTCTCTGTCCTATTTTATGTCTTCACTCCTCGAGGTGTCTGAGAAATGTACAATTGCCAGTCCAGTGTCTCCTCTGGACCAGAGACTGCTTATTAGAGGCAGCCTGGAAAGGCTCGGCTTACTTGAATAAGCTAAATGAGGTGGTCATTACACGGCACATCTTTGCAGCTATTATTGCATCAGCCAAAGTGACCATTAAATGAGCTCCCAGCTCCCCCAATCTTTACACATTCTTCCAAGGAACTGAGGGCGAGCTACAGTCCTCTGTGCATGTGTTCGGAACATTTTGTTCTTACCAATCTGATACTGTGCTGTTACCACAGAGCAATGGTTCTAAAACTAAGGGCCGTAGATGGTGGTAGAGAACATTGCCACTGCAGGTGGGGCGTGGATGACCATAGGAAAAATATGGAGTGACCCTGAACTGGATTAATATGATTTTTAAGGGAAAAAATAGGGTTACTTTCACTGAACTTAATCTTTTAGAGTTATTTATTTTTAGTGGCTAAAATCTGCAGAACTTCTTGTCAGAAAAAGTTTAAGAGCAGCAGGGGGTGACCTGGTTAATTCAAATTGTCAGATTACATAGAAATCTATGAGACAATGCTGCTCACCTGATCTCTGACTCAGTAAACATTTTCCTGATGAGTTTTTGGTGTCTGTTGCAAGTTTCAGGTTTCATTTATTGTAATACAACATGATGTTAATTAAGAAAATTATCGTCCCCTTACTGTCACAGTGGAATATAAGTCAGGGGATGATTTTCGATGGGGCTTTGTGACTGATGCACTCAAGCTGAGGCTCGAAGACTGGATTTTACAGACCAGTAAGTGATGTAATCTTTTAAATAAAGTCTTTGGATTTTACCCCATCGTTCAGCCCACATTAAAAATGTTTCAGATTTTTTGGTGACATAACGTGATTGTATTAATGTGACGATAGAAACCATTTGCAGCTATTTGGCCTTGAAACTGAGAAAAACATTTTGCCTGTTCACTTTTTTTGCTTCATGAATGGAATTTTGAATTTTTCTTCCTCACAAATGGCAGATAATGCAATGAATTAATGCTAAGACTCAAGTTTTTTGCTCTTTGAATGGAAGCTCTTTAAGTTATTATTGTTAATAATTAGCCTGTTCACCTTGTTGCTCTATTGATGTGAAGTATTGTCGGATTAGCAAACCAGAGCACAGAGTGACCTGAGGTCAGAACATGAATGCGGCTCGTCTATGGAGGAAAGCTGGATGACTCGCTTTGAAGGTATTTGTGTCATTATACATTCAGAGGTGGAAGCTGTGGAGGTTTGTAAGCTTTAACACACAAATGCACTGTGGGGTAGACCTTAAGGCTTCGTTGCCAATGTTTTAATGCATAATGGATGAAAGTGAAGAGAAAGAGGAAGAAGTTTATTGAGTTTAAGATAAAGGAGGAGACGGCCATGAGTAAGGAGAGAATAAAGGCAGGGGGTTCGGTCTGAGTTATCCAGCTGCTGCAGCTGTTCCACCTGTCGGCAGATATTTTTAGAATTTGCAGAAGCAGTGGTGATTTTTATATCGATAATTAGCGAGCCATTAGATACGAGCAATTATCCATGCTTCCCTCCATCTCTAATGATGAAGATGAGGGTGTAAATGAGTGCCTAGCATTGGAGCAATTTACTGCAGATTTCTAGCTGTCATTATATCTCATAGATGTCCGGTGATGAGACAAATGGGATTCAATTAAGTGTGTGTACGTGTGCGCTGAGTCCATTGTCTCCTTACTCATCCTCTCCAAGGACAGGATGAGTCCATGTCTGGCACCTCTCAGCAGGTGACGAGATGAATGTAATCCCCGCTGTCAGGCCTCCATGCTGGGAGCGAATCATGACTCGAGTCCCCCGCCTGAGGCCTCTGTGCCTGGGCTAAGACCACTTGAGCTCTGAATTGCTGTTCTTTTCCAGCAAACACCTGAACACCAGAGAAAAACACATTCTGCTCAGCAGTTGGGCAAGAAAAATATTACGGCAGTACCGAGGGCAGAGCGAAGAAGGTGCAGCTTTGCTTAAAGGTTGTTTAAGCACATTTTCTCCAAGTAACTTTTCACTGCAGTGCCATTAATCAGAGTTTATTAAACTGTCCCAAATCCAATAAAACACATTGGTAATACAGTGTAAGATATTTGCCAAAGGGGATTCACCGGGTTATGGCTTTATGCTTATATAAAAGCAAGGTTGCTGAGCACCTTTGTCATCTTGAATTTCTGAATTTTCAAAATTATGAGAGTGCTGTTTTATGGCCATCTTAATGCATTAGAGTCATTGTAAGTGGTTGCAGACCTGCTACTTGTCCTCGAAACAACATTTTAAATGCAATGAGTTTTCAAGTTAATTGTTGCGCCGTGGTCTCCAATCGTTTTCCAATTTGTGACTGGAGCATGAACCTTTTTACATTTAATAGGACCGTCCTGAGTCTGTGACCCAGTGAAAGATGTATTTGTACATTTTGTCTTTAAGTTGTTTAACTTTTGTCTCTGTGTTCGGTATTCCCTTTCTGTCTCCTCACTTAGTTATGTTCCCACATTTATTTCTTCCCCTGTCTCAGTCTCAAGCCCATGTGTCTTAGTCTTGGTCTCCGTTGTTATTGTACTTCCTGTTTTATTTTGAAGGTCTCTTGTCCTGTCTGCGTTCAATTTTGCTTCGCCCATCTCGTTATGTCTGATCTGTTTCTCCTGTGTTCCCACCTGTTGTTTCTCCTGTGTTCCCACCTGTTGCCCATCCTCTTGTTATGGGTGTGTAATTAAATCATCAGTCTCCCTTTGGTCATTGTTGTGTCATCCATGTTTGCTGTAGGTCCCAGTGGTCTGTGTCTCCCTTGTTCCTCATTCTTAGTTTCAGTTTTCAGTTCTTAGTGTTTGAGTTTTGTATGATTGTATTGCCACAGATTTTGTTACAGCAATAAAGCTGCCTCCTTGAGTTTATTTCCCACGTCTTTGAGTCCTACCTTGACTGCCAAACAGCACCACCATGACAAGGACACCAGCAGCAGAGCGTATGAAGTCATTCCACATGACTAGATTTCACAAATTGAGTTCCCACCAGCTCATAATCAGCAAGTTCCTCTAAAAGCCAAAGTTCCTATTGTATTTCAGGCTAAGTGAAGTATACAGCATGTGTTTGCAAAGCAAGAGGCACTTAAAGTGCAGAAGATGCCACTAAAGAGTGAATGTGACAGCTGCAGGCCAAAAGATTATCCCTCCTTAATGCAATCTAAATAAAAGAATGGCCGGTGGTGGAATTTTAGCATTAATCTTATATATTGTATGCACCATTTCACAGGGGAAATGCATAACAAGCTTTCCTAAGTTTGCTAAAAACCCACAGCATATGGCTCTTTCAAAGTGCTCGGGCCAAAACACGATAAACACTGTTGTTTTCACACCAGCTGCAGTGATCACATGTAATCTAATGAAACAACACAGTTTTGCAGGAACAAAGCCAGCTTAGTTCAGAACAGGAGGGGTCTTTTGATTTCCCTTGCTCTGGCTGTTAGTGTTACCCACACCATTTGATGAACGGATGTATCCAAATTACTGTATAGTAGAAAGAAAAACATTATTTGAGTGTGTCATGTTCGGCCAACTCGGCTAACGGGGCACGTCAAAGTAAGAAAGAATGCTCTAAGAAACCCATTCACCCAAAACTCATTCAGTATTACTGAGCTCAATTTGCTTATTTAGGCTTTAGTTGGGTGAATGCCACTGAAAACTTGCTATTTGTGGGTAAATGAGGCTTTTAAAACAAAACATTGATTGGTTTACACCTGCATAAATCTGACTGCAAATAAAGTAGTTTGAATTGTTAATAGACTGACCTACTCACCAGGGACTTGTTCAAGGTTAGGGGTAGGAATTAGGGTCCCATCCACTTATTTGGGACACTCAAATGGAAAAACTGATGGAAAAGGTGATGGATTTGTGGATGGTAACCTTAACCCTAACCCTAAGTGGTTCACTGGTCACCTGGTGCATATTTAAAAAGTTAAGACAGATAACATCACACATCAGGTTTTATGTTATCACATTTAAATCATTGCCTGGAGAATGTGACCTTCAGCAGGGCCTGTGGGAATGTTCTGACTAAGTCTGTCCATTAGTGTGACCATGGCCGCGATTATAATCTTTCTGCAATCTGCCAGTTCAGCTGTCTGTCTCACTGACTGAGACACCTGTCTATAATCAGAGGCAGCACATCTCCTTTGGCAGGCAGAGAAACAGTCTGGTGACCATCTAATCATATAAGTGACAGATTGGTTTGGATACTGAGCTGTTCCTCCTGCAAAACAGTCGAAAACAGACACACTGTGCAGTCAAGATTTGGCCTTATTAACTCAATTTCATTGTCCTCAGGCCTAACATGAAGCTATTCATGGATTCCTTCTACATGACGGTTTTTTTTGTTTTTTGTTTTTGTAACATATAAGACACCTTCTACCATTAAAGGGAGACTTTACTGGTCGTATGGTTATTTCTGTTATACATGGTCAAAGCTCCTCTTCAGGCAAAATCTGTGTTACTGTTCAGGCTTCAGTTTACTTCAAAAATTAACTGAAATGTTCTACCTCTACATCTTTATTGAACTGTTTTATCATATTAAGGTTTTGTCAGTGAAATGTTGGTGTTTTGGCTTAAACATGCACATGTTTTATAAATTGTGGTAAAATAGAACTAATGTGTAGCCTGCAGTGACAGCAGAAGTTCCCATGTCTCAAATAACATGAATCTGAATCTGCAAACAAGGAAGACGAGCTAAGACCTCAAACACAAAGCCCTAGAGACCTGTCGAGGACTTGCTGGCAACCTCCAGTTACCAGGAAAAAAATGTGTATTCCCCAACAAATTGTAAAGCATTGTCCCGTACCCAAAACTTCCTTGTGATTGCTCTGACTTCAGGCAGACTGCTGCGGTTGCCATAATCTGCATGGCAAACACCAACTTATCAGCAAACATATCCGAACTAATCACAGTACAATTGTGAAACTAAAATAAGTAAAAAGGAAAAACTGGAAATGGAGACAATTTCCCTTTAAAGTAAAAGTTATGTCTTGCTGTTCCTATACCAGTGCATTTCAAAAGATGTCACCATCTTTAAAATGACTTTAATTTGATTATCTGTAGATCACATATAGTGTGTATGTTAATTAAAAATAATAAATCGTCATTGTAAGAATGCAAACATAAACCCAGCAAGGAAACAGATAAAAAAAAAAAAAAACGTGATGTTTTTACCTTTAACTCAAAAAGCTCCTACAATTAATTGGGGTACTGGTGCAACAAGGAGGAGGAAAACATGTTTGGTGCAGTTCTATATGTGCATATTAAGCCTGTTTTTGTTTAAAACTGAATAAATAGGAGAGCAGATCAATATTTGGAATGCACGTTTTATTTCCTGAACGTTTTAGAGCTTGGCGTATTTTCTGTCATTTGATTCTATGCAGCCTCAAACAATGACACCCTCACCCAAACGGAAGCCCTAAGCCTAACCTTCTCATGTGTCATCTGAACACCTCAAAAACACACGCAAAAAGTTAAAAATTCACAGACATGGGGCAAAAAAGTGGTTTGCCATTTAAATGCCATGCTATGACAGCACATTGGTCTTTGAGGATTTATACTCCTAGACCTTTTTATATCCTTAAACGCTTCAAAAGCTTCAAAAGTTAATTCTCAACCTTAGAAACAAACCCATTTTTTGATTGTTTTAGAGTTTCAACCTTTTTGACATAGCCTTTTTTCATTTTGAAATATTGTCACATTAAGTCAAAAAACTGCTCTTTTATACTTTTCTTGCAAGACTATTATGAAATGTCACATAATGCCCGAATTCCCTCTCTCTGAAACCCAAGTCTAAAAACACATCTTGTTCTTCTTTGACATCTTATTCAGGCTATTATAGCTTTAATTTATACTTCTGCTTCGAACCAATGTGGATCCAACGCTATACGCAACTGTGCAAAGCCAAGATGTATCTTCTGTGTACTGAACTTGTGTTTCTATGCTCCATGAAACGCTAGTTGGTAAATGGACTGGTTCTTATATAGCGCTTTTCTACTCTGAGCACTCAAAGCACTTTATACAACTTTTTCATTCATCCATTCACACCCATTCACATTCACCCATGCACTTTTCCAGGTTTTTAGTCTAACTAACATTCATACACAGACCAACATGGGGTTAGTATTTTGCCCAAGGATATTTGGCATGCAGACTGGAGTAGACTGGGATCGAACCAACAACCTTCCGGTTAGTAGGTGACCCACCCCCACCTGAGCTACACCCGGAAGTGAGGGTTTCCTCTTTGACCTGACCAGGTTTCTTCCAGCTTGTTCACATGGCAGAAGGAAAAAGTAGCTGGACATGAATGAGCAGAAACGGTGGTACCAATCAAACATGTCAGAGGTTGTTTTGACAACAGCATCGGATACAACTTAGGGTTTCAAAAGGGTTTGTGATTACGACATGCCATTGGTGTACATCATTAATTATTTGTTATCAATCAGAATATTGAATTTACTGTTTTATTAACTTTTTTTATTTATATTTTATTAATAATCAGAAAACAAAGACAATATTCTGACACACATCAAAAAACTATTTCTTTTTTTCCAAACAAACCTTGGTAAATTATTTCCCTGAAAACATAGAATTAGGGCTGGGTTAGGGTTAGCACCTATGGTGGCTTAGACTTCAAAGCGTTATGCTTCTCGTGTAAATCTGATAAGCTGCTAAATCATCTTTGATTGAGATCTTGTTCTTTGATAAAAACTGATGTTCATCAATGCAGACAATCTCTATTACACCCTAGGTGTCTCCTACCAAAGCAGCTCTCATGAGTTCTCAGCTTTTCCAATCCATCAAAAAAATACAGGGTGTATATAGTATTTCATGTAGGTCAGTTTACAAGCAGGTTTCACTTTCAATATTCCTTAAATGACCATCCTTCAAAGGTGCATGCACTGCTCAGCTGGTCTTGGATCTGAGGTCCTGTGTTGTGGACTATCCTTCAACAGTGTTTTGTATGTGAGGCTGAACTGTAAGTTGAACCTTTCAAAGAGAATAAGCTCAGAGAGAGCAATGAAAATGAATAAATTATTGTCTCTCACATTTATTCACTACAGATCAGTGTGTTTCTTTTATTCCTTTGTTGGTACAATAATGGCAGACTTTCAGAGAGAAGAATTTGTGCAGGTTCAAATGAATAATGAATAATCAGGGGAAAGTTTATTATTGGCTGAAGAAAAAAACTGTTAAAGTGAGATACAGAAAAACCAAGTATCTATGTAAAAGCATGGCATTGATTATCACAGAGCTCATTAGCTCATGTGTCTTATTGAGAGTTATAATACCGGATTCCTGTCTTGTGTATAAGCACGACCTGAATTAGTCATCCTCACTGTGAGTAAATATCTGCAGTGTGCATAGAATGGTAACAAGAAACAAAAGATTTTCTGATCAATAAGAAAGAAACAAATAGAAAGCAAACCTTAAGTGTGTTTCTGAGAAAGATGTGGGAAAGAAGGTCTTGGAGATAACCTGACCAGATTTTCGTTCACTGTGCAGGAGGTCCTGAGTTTGAGAATAGGGGGGGGGAAACCTGAATTAATTTTTAAAAAGGACTAAAATATACAACATTGCAGGAAGGACCACTGAACAGCATACAGCTAGAGGAAGGCTGTAAAGCTCCTTGTATGAGCAGGATAATGTATATCTGCTGGTTGGGTTAGTATAACGTTTTGTGCCATAGCCCCCATTTTATCTCTCACAGATGCATAAAATGCTCCTACTTAGCAAGTAATGTTTCTGATGCCTTTCTTCTGATAGCATGCTAATTTTCCAATGTACACTAAACCATACAATTTATGTAACAGGTGAATGAATTCAATGAAGCACAAACTATTAGTGAATCTTGTTTCAAAACCTTATCTTTTTTTATTCTGATGGTTCTGAAGATTAAGACAAACACAAGACAAACAAAGAAATTCCAATTAATAATTATATTTCTAACTGTTTCCTTTCAAAGTCCAGTCGGAACCTCAACAATCTGAAAGAGAAATTCAGAAATAGCGCTGTAGTTGTTGCAGGACAGAGATTGAAGTGCGAAATGACAGGAAAATATAACCAGAACACAACCAGTTGGTAAAACAGTTGTACACCACAGAAGAACTCTGACTGCAATGCATTGCAGTCAATCTGAGAGTGATTACAGTCCTACTGAGTTGGACCAGAATTGTTTGGAGACAGGTTTCCTTCCACCAAACAACCAGATGGTTGCTACAACTACTTACAATTGGGCTCTAACAGCAAAAATATTCAGTGCAATCACTAAATAACCAGCGATTATTCCTAGTCACATGGAGGCTGGTGTCCTATTTTTAGACTAGTTTGGCTGAGCGATTAATATTGCTGTTATTAGAGTGTATGCAGTCATTCATTCATTCGTGTTCAGTTTGTTCAAATAATAGATACTGGGATGAGAAGTGGATTATTATACAGTTTTCTTTCATGTTTCTTCCTTTTTCTGAAAATCTAATGTTTCTAGTAGTAGAAAAACTTTAGAACATCTTTAAAGCCTGAAATGTAGCACAGGAACGTGTGCGAGTGAAGTGTGACTGAATCCCTCGTCTAATATATTGCTGCTTAGCATGTTTCTCTTTCACACCTCCGGGCTCGAGTGACACATGACAAGAATTCCTCACACACGCACTAACATGTAAGCTCATTGTCTGTTCTGAAACACACGCGTGTTAAAAAAAAAAAAGCTCTTTGCTGTCAAATCTGGCTCTGATTCCAGCTAAAAATACTTTTACACCTGTATGCACCCTTTCCTCCTTACCCTCGTCTTTCTCTCTCCCGTTCCTCCCCACTGGTTCCCTCTCTGATCAGGAAGAAAAGATGGCCACTGGTGCCGTTAGCCAAACAAATCTCAATGGAGTGGGCTTTTGAACCCCCCCCCTGCGGGACTCTAACACTCACAACGAATAGGTGTCTTCAAGATCCCTCCCCAGACCCAAAGCTCTGCTTTCCATTTCCACGTATTTATTCAAAATCGACAGAGCGAAGGGAAGGTCTCAGTACTATTTCCCACATGCTCAAGGCATGTAGCTGGTTCTAGGAGCTGATGTAATGTATAAATAGAACATATGCTGAAAATCCTAAGCTATAGGTGGAGCAGTAGAAGTGGTATGCCAGCGACAAAGACCCATTTACTTACCTTGAGAGGCAGCTGGGTTCTTAAAAGTTCATGGTCAGACTGTGCACGTTTCAGCAGAAAAACGGCAGGTTAGAACAATCAGCTTCTACTGACGTGCTTTGGGAGTGCCACCAACAATGGTGAACGTTGGTTTAATTTATCCATGGACTAGATTCACCATGTAGTACACTGATCTGGTTAAAGTTAGCTTTGTCTAGGTTCTGCTAAGTATTTTCTACAAGTTCCTGTTTGCACCTGGTAACAAAGGTTTTTTTTTGAGGTATTATAGTTACATTTGGTATTAAAGTGTGAAGTGTGGTGTCTTTTTAACGTGTATGATTGATTTTTTTCTCCTTTAGTGTGGTTGAGATGTCAGATGATGCAATCCTATTCTCATCTACATGGTTCCACAAAAGTCCTTCTGCGAGACAATCTAAAGCCATCTTCTCAATGCATTTGGTCAGTTATTTTGAAGCCCCTTTCTAAACAAGCTCCAGTAGTTATCAGCACATAAAAAAGACTTTAAAGGTTTGGTGACTTCTCCAAAAATAAAGTTAATGACGCATTTTTATACATATATTATGTAAAGTTACTCAAAGTTACAAAACATTATGACTTCATTGCTTGTTTAACCAGAGCACTGAACCAGTGCCATGCTAATTCATGTTAATACAACAGACAATAAATATTGTTACCTTTATTAGTTAGCTTTACTAAGCTAGCATATTCATTTAAGCTTGTTTGACACTGTCATGATCCTCCACCATGCGTATCACTGGCTCATATGCTCCCCAGTTTCCAGTTTATTAGCACTTTGAGGGCAGGGACGTGATATCCACCATCTTTACTGTTACTGAATTTTCCCGTGGACTTTAGAACCAGACATTTAATAGAGGGCCATGCTAACACTTTCATGGTGAGAATCTATGTACATTTTTCTCTTTTCCATAGTATGTGCATATATTAATATCAGCGGTAAAGTTGTCTCCCCACTTTTACATATTAAGTGTACATGTTGCGTGAATTCCAAAAGAAAAAAAAAAAACACTCCTTACATAAATTTAACCCGGCAGAACTGAACCTCTCAACTTGGTAATAACTTGCTGTGACATTGAAAAATAGCTTTCCTGTAGTTGCACAAACCAAGAAATCATTGGGGGTATTAATTAGTCTCTTACCATCAGACTTGTTTATCCGTTTTGCAGCACTGCTTTTATTGTGGTCTTCATTGTATTCTGCAATGTTCTAACTTCCACAACTGTTTCACAATTAATCAATATGAGTGTTTACACTGAGAGTAATATTGAGTGTTTGGTTAATAAGATTCTTCCCCTGGATGCTGAACTGTTGACTCAAGATGACATGGATAGCAAATTTACAGCTCTTATGCCTGTTCACTCGCTCTACTTTTAAGTTTATCTTTGGATGCTCTACAATATAAAGTACATTTACTTCACAAATTTTACCTTCTATCTACGTCAGCATCAGTACCATGATAGTAAGAAAGCTCTGTGATAAACTTCCGTATGGTTTTTTGTTCCTGGAAAACTCTCTTTGGACTTGTGAGGGTGTATTTGTGATTGTGTGAAAAATTCCTACATTCTCAGGCAGCTTAAATGTTTTGGACCCATAATGATCCAAATCCAGCAGGCCCAATAAACCAGCCAGTGAAACAAGAATAACGAGCAAAAAAAAAGTTCAAGACATAAAGCTCCCTAATGAAACAGAAACCAATGTCTCATGGTTGATAAACATGTAACTTATTCTCTTCTGTCTTTATTCAACAGAGGACAATTATCCAAAGCCAAAAACATCTCTCCAACCTCAGAAACATCTGAGAAAACATCCGCATTTGATGCTGTGGGATGAGAACTCAGAGACATAAAAACAGACCGGGACAGTTGTTAGAACAGGCAAGATTCTTTGTAATGTTAACAACCAGAACATCCCACCTACTGCTTTTTTCTTGTTGTATGGATGCAGTTTTTATATATTAGTGGCCTCTTCTGTTCATTTTCAGCTCCATAATTTTATCCTTGAACTTTACTTGTGCAGCTTTGTATGAGTCATACTGCAAAATAATCCTTATTTATTCACAAAAGCATCTCCTCAGTCCATCCCCTGTTTGAAAGAACTAATTTTAAGCCCCTCCCCTTTTAAGACTATCCTTCCTTTAAGCTTCGTCTGATTGGTTGCCCCTCACAGATATAGGGCTAGGCTTGAACAGGAAATGGGTGGGGCTCCTGTACCTGCGATCACCATATCACCTCTCTGTGACATTACAAAGATTAGAAAGTAGAAAAAACTGTGTTAAAGCAAGCATTTAGAGCAGTCTGCAGCCTGAGCTTTTAGCTCACAGGGATTACTGTACCTACCATCAGCCAGGGGAACAGGAGACACATGAAAGGAAGTCATGTAATATACTTCAGGCCACTGTAGCACTGAGGTTGTTGCACAGACAAAGTAAAACAAAAAGTACTTGGAGGCATTTGGTTTAAATATCCACATGTTCTGATGTTTCTTGGGTAAGTGGTGCCACTAAATGAGAAAAGAAAATGCAGAGAGAGAAACAAGCCCAGCTCTGACTGGAAGAAATTAGATTTAAAGTCGCATTGACTGTCACAAAAAACAAAAAACTAATGGATTTCATGACTTCACCAGGCTGCATTTACAGTGTTCAAAGTGCGAGGGAATCTGTTCCATCTGCTCTCTGCGCACACAGTCTGACCTGCAATAATTTATAGGAATAGATTTAGAGCATTTTCAGAAAAAGAACAATTATAAACTTGCTGTGAGAGAAAATGAACAACAACACTATAATGTTGTGATTCTTCTGCAAAGTCATTTTCTGCTGTTGCATTTATGGATGAGTTTCTTTAATGAAGCCGAAGATGAAGAAGCAAGTAATGTGCAGCAATGTGGAATGATAAAATATCCAGCCAGTGGAAAACCTAAACACATATACGCAGACAAATATATAGTGTGGTCTTTCCTTCACACGTCATTTTCTATTCTCTCACAGGCATTCACACAGAAGTTAATTCCTCTGATTACTGATTTACACAAGAAACAACACAACCGCACAGGTGGCCCGCCCCGGGCTCTTTTACCCCCTCTCCTCTTGCTAAACCAGAGAGCGAAAAATGGAGAAGCAGAAAAGAGAGGATGAAAGTGCTAACGTGTGAAAACATAATGGAAGTCAGCCTGAAGGTAAAGACTGGGATTACAAAGTGAATCCAGGCTTGGCAACCAGCTGGAACACTTTTATTTTGCATACACACGCTCGATACGCTACCATATTGTGGTTTGTGTTCCCATTCGGGGGAAGCTCGGAGGAACGTGGGAAATGTGGCGAGTGAGATGTGTTAACTCAGACCGGGCTCGGCCGCTGAAATACACAAACGTGCAAATTTTTTAGGGTGATGACAAGGATGAAGCTGTCAGATAAAATAATATTTGCATGGAAGCTGTACACTGTATATCAATATGTAATCATCTTTCAATTGTGTAATCATTGATGATATTGATAATGATGATGATCTTTTCAACAACTGGCAATAAATATACTCCAAATTTACAGTAGGCAAAGTTAGAAAAGTATATGTTAAGACATTGTGGGCGGGTTGGATGAAAGTGTACTGAAGGTCACCTAACTGGGGTGTGTTTCCATCCAAATTACATTCATACTGGGTGCAAAAATAAATAAAAAATAAAAATAAAATACTGTGACTGTATTTAGTAAGTGTTCCCTTTTTAGAGATCTACACAGTCTACCTCAGAGAGCTGAAGGACTCTAAGACAGCGGTCCCCAACCCCCGGGCCTCGGACCGGTACTGGTCCGTGAGTCGTTTGGTACCGGGCCGCGAGAGTTGAGGCTCAGGTGTGAAATGTATGGTTTTCAGGGTTTTTATCGGATTTCAGCGTTATTTTGTTATCGTTTTTATCGTTAACTCGGTTTTCCTGGGTCTTTTCACGTGTGTTATGAATAAATCTTCTTTTTTTCAGTACCGGTACTAGTTTTATTTTATTGTATTTATCCGTGACACCTTAAAAGCTAGTCCGTGAAAATAATGTTGGGCATAAACCGGTCCGTGGCGCAAAAAAGGTTGGAGACCGCTGCTCTAAGATGCTTTGTCCTCAGTGTACTTTCATTGTTCCCATAGCTAAAAGGCTAAAGGGGTTATTCAAAGAAAAGGGACATGAATTCATGCCTTTCTTTGGAGGAGATTAAATACGATTTGGACTATAGACAATAATGTATAATTTAATGATGCCTGAAAATGTATTTGCAGGACTGCAGAGAACCTTTTTATATTTTTCATTATGAAAAGTCTTTGGATATATGAGAGGAGTAGGATACAGAGAACAGTTGGCTGTTTTAAACTTTTAGAACTCTTAAGATGAGCAGAAATACAAAGTTTTTGGTACTTTGGGCCAAACACAACAAAGCTGCCATGGGTAGTTTGTTGTGTGCATTGTGCCTGATAAGTGCTAACAGGGTACATACACAATGCAATGAGTGTGGGAGGAAGGAGGTCAGTAGGAGCCCTCAGCAGATTTTGTTTTTTTGTTTTTTATTTTTTCTAGGGGCCACTTTGCCCAGACTAGAAACTATTCTATGACTCTTAATAATTGCATTTTTCAGTGGAACTACAGTGTTTTATGAGGATAGTGTTTCATATGTTATTTTTAGGCAGCCATCACTACAAACCGAATCCCTTTACCTTCAGTTACAGTAAAAAAAAAAAGAAAGGAAAAAAGAAACCTGGAACAATCATGTAACCAACGGAGGTAGGCTAAGGAAGAAAGTGCTTCTTGGCAAATGCTGGTTTAGTATGATATAAATATAAATGATCTAGATCAGAACATGTTGGGAAAACTATGATGTCATTAACTTTTTATCACAAAATGATGAAATGTTCTAAGACAGATGTAGCAACCATGACAACAACCATAGTTAGCCTCATCTTGAAGCATCTGACTTAGAAACTGAGACACTGCATGTAACTTGTATCTGGACTTTTCCTTTTGGCAGTAATGGTACTCACCATCAATCCATCCACTACCATTTCCTGGTCCAAGCTGAGGTGTCTTGGCCTCTCTTTTTTTGGTCACCACTAGATTGACAAAGCTCTTCTTGGAGTTGGACGGATATTTTGGAGACATTTCCACCTCCTGTGGCTGTGGCTTAGAAGTTAGAGCAGGTCATCTACAAATCAGAAGGTTAATGGTTCAATACTCCAATCAAAGAATCCTTGGGTAAACTGCTCTGTGATGCGTTCATTGGCATGTGCATGAATGTTGTAAAAAGTGCTTTGAGAACTAGTCCACTTATAATTTTCTCTGGGTTGGCCACATTTGCAAGAACATTGCACATTTGCTTGATCTTATTCTTTGGGTTACCACCCACAAGTCTTACTCACAGGTAAGGTTAGAAATAAAGATCTGTAAATTCCAGTAAATCAAAATCTTTGCCTTCAGATAGAGGCACCATATCCCTCAGTGAAGGCATGATCATGACCCACCAAGAATGTGGGTCACCCTCCTATTCTGGCTAAGAAGTTCTGCTCGTAAAAGTTACGAACAGAATCAGTGGAGAATCAACCTGATGAAGTCCAGTGCTAATTAGGAACGAGTCTGACTTTTTGCTTGCAATGTGGACCGAGCTCATACTCTTGAATGTCACATCATGTTTTATACAACTTAAAACTAGTGACTGAGACCATAAACTCATCGCGAAAGTGTTTGTTGCGGTCACAGATGGAGTGGCCTCTCTGCATCCAGTGTACTTCCTGTTTCTCCTGCTGGTCATTAGAAAGAAATCAGGTTAAAGTCCCTTCACTTTTTCTGACCTGAAAGCTCCATGCATCTTACATACGCAGATAATAAAATTCAATAAATAAATGCAGTAAAGAGTAATTAGATTATTTTATAATTTACTCTGTGAATTCTTCTAAAAATCACCAAACACAAGATGAATAAAGAACAAACATGTGACCTTGTCTTTCACTCTGGCTCATTTCTGATTAAATGAGATGTTAAATTTTCATAAGTGGCACACTATTTTAATATCTATCATCTCACGCTGCCACGTGAGAGTTATGACCCTAAGTAGCTGACAACTTTCACAAAAACAATAACACAGCCTCCCACCTCCCTCTCCCTCCCACCATAACACTCTGTCTCCCATGAAGAGCCATAATATCCCTTTCTAAACAGGAAACAGACACAAAGAGAACACATGCCCTTATGTATGCTTGGATGTATATCCCTGCGCCCCTGTGTTTGTGCACAATATGAAATGCATTACTGCTAGATTTCTGCCCGCACGGGGGATCTGCAGTCAGTGTGTCATCGCAGAAATATCCAGTTTATTGAGTTGAAAATCGACCATGAGTGAGTGCACTTAGCCTTTGTGGAGAGATGGGGGGGAGGAAATGGTCAAATGCACATTTCCCTCCATGGTTTATTTATCCTTTGGTTGCCTCTGGTGTGCTCTGCTACATTGCTAGAAGCATATATGTTAAAAACTCACGAACAAATAAACAGTCCAAGTAAACAGACCACGGCTGACCACGAATGCACAAACAATTCATATACATGAGGACAAAGAAGAAACCACCAGGGAGCACATACTATAGGACCCACACATAAAGCCTTTGATACAGCAGCTTCAACAAATCAATGACCACATGATCTTGATTATTGATTGATTGTATTATGGCTCCAAAGTTGTTGTGTTTGTTATATTAAAACCACAAATAGGCGCTCTGACCCAAGTATCGATGCATTCAAGAGGCATTTCTAAATGCCACTTAATGAAGCTGTAATTTCTGTCTTTAATCAGACGAGTAATTGCGACCTCAAGACTCATTTTAAAAATAGGAAAAGAAAGGGAAAAAAGGGTTTAAATTGTGTGTTTCTCCATTATTGTGTAGTTAATTCAGCCAATATACAGAATGATTGCGCAGGCCGGAAGGAAGGAGACAGAGAATGTACAAACGCACGAAAGGGATGATGGATGAGGCGTGCAGAGCGACTAATTTGTGACCGGCTGTTCACACCTCTCGGCAGAGGAGGCGGCCCCGCTGTGTGAGCCGTGTAAGGTTCTGATTGCACTGATGTTATTGAAGTGACGCTCTCTAACTCACAACACCTGGACCCCTCTGCACCGGCTGGCCTCCAAGCCTCGGCGCAGGCCAAGAGGACACAGCAGGGGTGGAGGCGATGGCGTCCTGGCAGGGCAGGGCTGATATCTTGGCCAGGTCATGAACCTGCTTGCAGTTTGACATCCTCTGTTCATACTTAGAGATTTTATGAAAGGGTGCATGATGGGTAAGAATGTAGAAACTCCTCCTCGTCAATGTTATTGTTCTAACTAAATAGCTGTTCCTGAGGCTGAAAAAGTATCAGAAGCATGAAAAACTGCCATCCCTCTAACGTCCACTAGAGGCTCCAACAGTAAATCATTCAAAATAGGCTCCCATTTTAAAATGTCCAACTTTAAAGCGAAATTAAACATGTTTACAGCTTGATACAAAAAGACTGATTTCCCCTCCATAACAACTGTATGGGAGTAAAAGTTTAACTTTTTTAGAATGATGTTAAGGTCTATAGTTAGGGTTGCGGCCTCTTTGACTGACACTTGGATGGTGGCACAGACGGCTGTAGCTGCTAGATGTCTTCTAGTCTTCACCTCAGCTAACTGGACCATGTTTGTGCTGCTAGTGCATTTTGGAGCATTTAAATTGTACTAAAAGGTGGTGAACATTATAGACAACATACAGTTTTCAGCACTGGCGAGGTCAAAACTCCAGCAACAATTATAAAGAACTTGGCCACAAGTACAACATGTTTAGTTTTTGGCTTTATTGAAGCATCATGAGCCTCCTGTAGAGAGAAGTGATTCGAGAAGGAGTGAGTGTTTTGTTTTTTTCCTTGGTTGACGCATACATTTAGGTACAACTACTCAAAGAAATCTCCCTAAAACTCGTCTGACATTTTTGACCTTATTCCAAAGTCAGGAAAAATCTGAAGTCGCACAAAGAGATGAAAGTGACAAATGACTGAAATGATAAACTGATTAAAATTAATTATGTCAATTAAACTTTAATTTGCTTGCCAGTGAAGCTAAGCTCTGGTTTCTTTCATTCGATGACGTGTAAGCAATGCAGTTTATCTTGATTCAGTTCCATGTGAAGCGTCCTGATGCAATAAATCAAAATGTGTTTTTTTATGCGGCTGAAAACAGTTAATGAGGATGCCTGTGCTGGTGACTTAGGACAATAAAAATTTACAGGACCCAACAGGCTTTGAGCTTCAAGTCGGGTAGAGGAAATTAACGTTGTCTGTTGTGTGAAGTTTGTTATGAGGAAGAAAATAATGCCTAGGTACAGCCTGATTATTTAAGATAAAAGTGAGAACACCAGTGAAATTAAATGTTATTGGTCTGCCAAAATATTTTCAGAAAAACTGACAGTTCCTTAAAAAATACCACAGAGAGTTTCTGACAAACACATTGACTCACCCATCCAAATCACTGAATCCAGTCGTTCCAATGACTTGTGTGGTCATAGGCAGTGTTGGGAAGGTTACTTTTAAAATGTATTCCATTACAGAATACAGAATACATGCCCCAAAATGTATTCTGTAACGTATTCCGTTACGTTACTCAATGACAGTAACGTATTCTGAATACTTTGGATTACTTAAAATATTATCATGCTTTTTACAACAACGTGAATGTACTATTGCTGTGTGATTTATTACTGTTACTGAAGGTCCGCGACTCCGAACTGTAGTAAAGGGACCTCTGACTAATACGGCGGGGTCCCTGTCGGGCTCGTAGCCGAAAAATAGCTTTACTTTGTTGTCTGGGTCAACTTTTCTTGCGAGAGACAGAGAGAGGCGTTGAAAGGCTGCTCCAACGGAACTTATTGTTTCGGAGGAAAACACGAACACGGTGTACAGTCGAGTCTTAATAGCTTACTTACAGCTGGGCTAGTCAGGCACTCTTCTTGGCTGCAGTGGTTATTATTATATTTACATGCTTCCAGCTCCCGTTTTTCCTCGATGACAACTCGTACCTTTCCACTCCCCTTTTTCTCCCTCCTCGCGCTCACAGACCCATAACGTGTATGGCAGTCCATTCTCCCTGCAACACGGACTACACTGCCCATGATGCTACATTCTTTAGAGCTATGCTTGTAGCATTCTGCCTGTTAGCTTAGCACAACAACAACTAAAAGGCGCTCTCTCACCCAGGAAACACACAGTCGCAGAGAGAGAGAGAGAGCGTCGCCCTGTAACCATGGCAACCGTAACGCTGCCGCCTGGAACAACAGAACGTAGCTGTCAAACAAAACCCAAACAGTCCTGACCCGCGACAAAATGAAACAGGAAAGTACCGCAGTGTAATCCATTTATTTCAACAAAGTAACTGTATTCTGAATACCACCTGTTTAAACGGTAACTGTAACGGAATACAGTTACTCATATTTTGTATTTTAAATACGTAACGGCATCACATGTATTCCGTTACTCCCCAACACTGGTCATAGGTATATAAAATTAAGCACCTATGCATGCACACTGCTTCTACAAACATTTGTGAAAGAATGAGTCGCTCTCAGGAGGCCAGTGAATTCTAGCATGGCACTGTGGTGCCACCTGTGCATCAAGTCTACTTGTGAAATTTCCTCACTACTAACTATTCCACTGTGAACTGCTAGTGTTCTTATAGCAAAGTGGAAGCAACTGGAAACAACAGCAAATCAGACACAATGAGGTAGGTAGGAGGTAAAATCACAGAGGCACTATTGCTGAGGAGCATAGTACCCAGAGTAAGTCGCTATAGATTTCCAAACATCATGTGGCTTTTGGATTGGTTCAAAAGCTCTGGGTCAAGAGCATAGTGGAATTGGTTTCCATGACCAAACAGCTGCATCCAAGCCTTACATCACCAAGTGCAATGCAAAACACCGGATGCAGTGGTGTAAAGCACACCACCACTGGACTTCACAGCAGCAAAAACAAGTTTTTTTGAGTGATGAATCACATTGCTTCGTCTGGCAGTCGGATGGACAAGTCTGAGTTTGATCTTTGCCAGAAGAACAGTACTTGTCTGACTACTGTGCCAAAAACAGTGGGATTTTTCGGATGTTTTTTAAGAGTTGCACCCTTATGCTGAATCATTAAAAGTTCCGTTCAAGGTTCTTTATTTGTCACATGCATAGTTATACAAGTATAACACACAGTGAAATGTAGCCTGACACGCTCCTCGACATGTGCAAAAATGGGGGGGGGGTAGAGGAAGAACATTTTCTTTTTTTATATTGGGTGAATGTGCAGTAGTAGCAGGAGGCAGGTGAATTCTGTACATTAATATGAATAGACATTTGACTATTTTACAGAATAGACAATATAAACATATTTAAAATTAAAGGAATTTGGAATGTACATTGTGCCTTGGTTTAGAGTGTTTGGAAGAGTCCTGACTCAGTCAATTATAGATGATGTGAGAGGGCGGGTGTGTGTGTTTAGGGCCCGGATGGCTTGGGGAAGCTCCCCTTGAGTCTCTCTGTCCTTGCCCGGATGATGCGGAACCTTCTAACAGTTTGTTGCCAGGATGGGACGGGTCCTTCAGTATCTGCGCTGCTCTAGTCTGGCATCTCCTGGTGTAGGTGTCCTGAAGCGGGGGGAGAGCAATCCTGCAGCAGCGTTCTGCTGTACGGATCACTCTCTGGAGAGCTTTTTGGTCCTTCACACAGCTGTTCCCAAACCACGATGTCATGTTCTTTGTGAGGATGCTCTCCACAGCGCCTGTAGTTCCAGTGAAACTAAGACGTTTCACTGGAACTAAGACGTTTTGGGCAATTTGATTCTCCCAACTTTGCAGGAACAGTTTGTGCATTGGTGCACAGTCATGTTGGAACAGAAAGAGGTCATATTAAACCCAACAGATTAGGGATGGATGTCACTCTGTCTTCTTATGAAGCTGACTAGTGAATATTTTTGGCAATATAAATGATCTAAACAATGTAATACTTTTTTTCTCAGAAACAAAATTAGGACAAGTTTTGATAAAGTTCAACTCCTTTATACAACCAAAAAGGAAAAACAACCTTTGACCTTCATGACTGTTTGGACTGTACATGTGCCAGTAGCCACAGCCACCTGTGTCACCATCCACCTGTCAGTGAAAAGAAGCTGCGCGTCTAAAAATGCAAACTTTAAATCATATTAGCGCTTACATAGGTAACGTTTTTTTTAATACAGTTGTTAGGAAGTAGGAAAGTGTTAGACCAAAACAGTTTGGGGCGGGGGGGGGTTCAAGTAACCATGTTTATTTCTGCTATAAAATTGGGCATCTTAACATGGGAGACTCCTGGGACTGACTCACTGCTGGAGCTTCAAGTGCATGTTAGAAACTGTAGGGTTTAGCTTCATATATCAGCACCAGGAGTTGCTCAGATGAGACTATTGTTTGCTAGCTTACAGGAAAAGGCGGTGGTTAAGGGTGAGATTAAAACACATTTAAATGTAATTATATAAAGAGTAGAGCTTTTCAGGTTTGTGGATATTTCTGTGCATTTAATTTGCAGTGTAGTATGCACTGCATTAAAAACACTATCTAGGGAAACACTGAGTGTTTTAACTGGGGAAATATAAATGAATTAAAAAATGAATTACACCATCAGATCAGAGCTGGTTAATTGAACACATACTGTACACACTGCAAATTACATGTTCACTCGTGCTTCGGGGCATCCATAAAATGATAAACTAATATATGCAGTAATTAAAAACCAGGGCAAAGTATAAAGGCTAAGATTATATAATCTGACATTAAAAAAAAGTAAAGTGACATTTACACTCTACTTTTTTTTTTTTTTTACACTGACGTATGGGTGGGTTATTGCCTAATGAAATATCCATCAGGCTTGATATCAAAGTTTCAAACTGGGCACACACTCCGTCTGGCAGGAAGGAATGAAACTCCGCTCGCTTACATGTTCTGACCCGCTTCAATATAACACCACGCTGCACATTTAGCTGACCCTCTCGCACCTTTACTGAGCTATCCGTGTCATATGAAAGACAGGCCAGACCTTTCATATGTCCATAAAGTTTTAACAAGCCTCACACACAGGTGGGGGGAAAGGGGAGTAGAGACATTCTTGTCTGATGAACACGTCCACATTTAAACACCAGGAGGACATCTTGGTTAATGCCACAGGGTCAAAGACGGGGGATCTTATACTGGGGATGATATATGATATCTGCGTGCACTGCCAGCACAACTGCAAACACAGTCTGGTTTTATCAGCTGTCTAACACCATCAATTCTCACAGAGTGGACTTTTATTTAGCGTGAACACGGAAAAACAAGGCCTTTTTATTTCTGATGCTGTATATCAGCAGGAAGCCTTCATGATTCTTTTCCTAGTTCATTCCCACTTATCTTTGATCATTTGTTGTTGTTGTTGATTCCTAATCTTTCTTTCCTTTCCACAGTTCAGTGTGTTAGCACCAAATAAATCTCTTAAGTTTTACAGATATTATGAACATTTATATGAATATGAAAATGTCATGATAGACTAGACTCATTTTTCAGACATTTTTAAGATGTCTGAACAGTGACTAAGGTCACAGGTCACTGCTTTCTAAGCGTCCCAAAATTAAGTTTTATTAATACTTTTCACACTGCCAGCAATCTCCTACAATCACTTGCCAACTAGTTGGGACATAAGTATAATTTTGCTGCAAGTTTTAAACTCACAGGTAAACTTTAAAGTTCACAAGTAAGTATACATAGTCTACTACAGGAAAATGTATTAAGGGAAGTAGTTGAATTGAGACACAGTAACAGTATCTTCATTAAAAAGTATTTTTAAAATACAGGTTTTCACAGGACTCTATCTAGTCCTCTGAAAAAAATAACTGCACTCTTACTGCATCGATAGGAAGTACAAGGCCATTTCCAAACTATTTGAGGTCCATCATGCTACAGTAAAAAATGTAACTCTAAGTGGAAAACATTCAAGAGAAGTGCCAGTCTTACCAGGAGTAGACATGCCAGCAAATTCACTCCAAGGTCAGGCCATGCAATGCTCAGAGAAACTGCGAAAAAAAAAAAAAAAAAAAAAAAAAAACGACAACCCCAAAAAAACCCCAAGAGCTACATCTCAGACTCTGCAGGCCTCTCATAGCATTTTAAAAGTTAAAGTTGATGAAAGCAAAATTAAAAGACCAAACACGTATGGGTTGGTTGGAAGGGCTAAAAAACAACATGGCGGCTTGACTTAGGTTTGGTACAAAGAGGAGTCTGACTGACTTAGTGACTGCAAGCAAAGTATTCTAGAAAAAAATCTTTTGTAGCATCTAAGCCACTCTTCTTTTTTCTAACTGGACAATGTTTCTGATCTGGGACCTCAGTGCACATATGAACATTTGGCATACGAACAATAACAGTATGCTTTTCCATCTGTCCTTGTTCTTGTTAAACTGCCTCTAAAACACAATATTCAGTCACATTCCTGTGAAGGTCTGGTTGCTTTTATCTACAATTTCTTTCTGTGGACAAATGTAGCAAATAAGATAAAGATGAAGAAGGACAAAAATCACACGACAATGAGGTTCACCTTAAGGGCCAAATGTTGGATTTGGTAAGAGTGGCTTGTCTAAAACATAGAAGAGTGTGGCAGAGGTGAAGAAATAATGGTTTGACCTTAAAATGATGGTGAATTGAAGTGCACAAAGGAGACACTTTGTCATTCAGAGATGATGAAACGGAATAATAGTTATTAATGCTCTCAAAAGAATATTGCCGGATGGTAATGATGAAGCTTGATAACAATTACAGCTTGAGTGTAAGAGGAAGAATACCTGTCTTAATTAACCCAAATACAAGGGAAGATAGGCAGCTAAAATTTAACACTTCATTATTAATGCAGACTAATTACAACTGAATTTAATTAACTCCAGATCTGCAGTGCGACAGGTGTTCAGTGAAGCAAATTAAACACCAAGGAGAAAGAAAATTTACTCCTAAATTATCCCCATTTTCAAACATAAATACATCTGATTTTATGTGTGGAAAAGAAGATGCTTATCAAGGTGCTTTGTCCAACACGTTCTCACTCCCAAAGCGTAACATTTTACGCTAGGTGCCAAATCGTCAACATATTACGTTTTCGGCTACCCACCACGTTCCTAAATGACGACCTCGGAAAAGTGAGGAAATATGACAACCGTATGGACTCAATCTACACATGTTCGCTCTTTTTCTTTAAATCGCTGAGAAACACGCTATTTAACATCATTAAAGTCCTGGTTAAGATCAGGAAAAAGGTTATGGTTAGGGCTGGAATACAGGGCTGGAACGTCTATTACCGCGGGAGCGTCATTGCACTGGATTTCAGCCATAACCCACCGCGTACCATAAGAACGCCGAAGGTCTCCTTTCGCATTCCTCAGGAACGCCGCGGGACGTGACAAAACGTCGGCATGTTACGCCTCGGGAGTGAGAACGGGCTGGCTTTGTCCAGTAGTAACAAAAGCTGCTCACCAGCCTCTTATCAATATTATTCTTAACGCATTATATTGTATTTAATTTGGGCTGCTTACTGACCAGCTGTTTGTTTTTTTTTGGTTTTTTTTTTTTTGTATAAATCAAATCAACAACACTACAAATCTTAGCTAGTCTCAGTTGTTAGCGCTGTTTCTACTTTTTATCCTAAGGTAGTTCCGGCAATTTATCATTTAGAGTTCTAACTTTCAAAAACAGAGCTAATGAATTAATTTACTTTATGAAATGTTTACTAGGGTTTTTGATTTTAAACTCTAGTAAACATTCAGGTTTTGCACTGTGCTGCATCGCGCTGGGCCAATGTAGCATCTTAGCTAAAATGCAATCATGTTAGTTTCTTATCATTTTTGTCCTTTTACAATAAGCAGCTACTTTATTAGAATATTAAACGAATTAAAGTAATGTAAGGATAAGCTACATAGATCAACTGCATCATGAATTTAAGCATCTGCTCTTTTAAGATAGTGTAGTTTGATTTTTGCTCATTAGCAGACAAAGCTAAAAGCATAATGGAGAAAGCACCAATCAGTGTCTTTCTGACCTGTAATTTTGCAATTTTGAAAATTTTTACAATATAACACAACTTCATACAATATAAACAATTTAAATATTTGCACATTGTGAATATCTTAACATTGTGACAGTGATGCATAACTACTTGCACTTTAAAAATTTAAATACATCCTACCCATGTGTACATAGCACTGGTTTTACTTAGTTTATTATTTTCTATGCTAATCGTTAGTTAGTTGTATATTTAGTTGTGTGAAGGGAACTTGCAAAGTAAGAATTTCATTGCTCAGGTGGACCATTTGTGTTTTGTGGTGTATATGACAATAAACGTCTTGAATCTTGAAAGCTGTTCTCAGATAATAATTTGAAGCACACAAATTATTTTTGATCCCACAACAAGAGAAAACAGGTAACATTAATTTTTGCCAAAGCTCCCTTAAGCTAGCCTTAATTAGCCACAGTCCCTGCAGGCAGCTTGCACAGTGAAGTCTTGAAAACAAAAAATAAAAAAAGCACACATTCAAAAACTGACGGCAGCAAGATGGCTAAAACTGAACTGAACTGAAGCTGGTGTTGTTTAGTCAGAATGTCAACTACACTGGTTACGAAAGAGTTGTAAACAGATGCCCAGAAAACGTTCTCACCCACAAAGACTAGTGGTATTATCACCTGCTTTTTAAAATAAAAACCAATTTAAGTTGCTTATGTTGGTGTACATGTGACTTCTATCTCAGTCATTACATGGTGTGTGTCAGCATTTACAAACCCTGTGATGTAACTGATTACGATAAGTGCGGAGTCAGTTAGCTTGGTAGGCTAAGAAGTAGGACCCAGAGAAAGGTACAAAAAGTTTTTGTAACTCTTGTGGTGCAACAAGGATGCTTAGGCGGTGTTCAACAAGTACTATTAGCTGGTGTCGAGCCAACTTGGAACCATTTTACAATCACAACTAGAGTTTAAGAAAAGACCACCAGATTGCAGTTATTCAGCAATGAAATGTTTGCTGGTATTTTTGATGGTTTATGGCTGCGTTGTGAGGAGCTCGTCTCGTCTTTGTGTGTTTGTGCGTGTGTTCAGGTCATTATTTTGTTCTTGTCATGTTATTTGTCTCTGTGAAGGCTAGATTGAAGCGTCACAAGGTTTTGTGGTCCCCAGAAAGAATAACTGGTTGACTGCTGTAGCTAATGGGGAGCTTAATAAACTAAACTAAACTTATTGTCTGGCCAGAGCACACAAACACTGGTGTCCTTGTTGCTCTCTCTCACTCTGACACAAACACATATCAAGAGTTGAGCGTCTGTTTCTCGTTGTGAGAGTTTTTCCTCCTTCTAGAGCTTCCTAGCCAATGCTGATGAGCCCTGATGCCATTAGTGTTGATTTCATGTGACAGCGATGAAACCGGATAATGAAAATCAATAAGGCAAGCTTCTCTAACCCTGCAATTGTCAACTTTTATAAATCCCTCTCTTGGCCGGGACAGACCTTCCTCGGCTGCATACAAACACAAACAGATTGTGCATGCATGCAGACAACAAAAATCCTCTCAAACGCATGCATGCACAGAGATATGCATGCTCACTGCAAGCATTTCCTGCTGCACAGAGGTCAGAATTAATGGTTTCTAAAATCAGTGGATACCGCATTAACCATGCAACATTTAAATGAATAAGTGGAGAGTCATAATTTTAATAAGTTACTCATTACGCCTGTTAAAGGTCAAACATTTTTGTTGTCTGTTTATATGCTTTTCTTTTCTCTTAAATATGTGTTGCAGTCCCTTCTCAGGCAAAACCGCTAATCAAATGTAATTTCGGCACATTCCATTAAACCACATTTCCATGGGCTGACCTCCCTCCCTCCCCAAGGCCCTTTTGTTTCCCTGTATTTTCCAACTCTCTCTGTATTACATTCACAGACACAGATCGATTCTCGGTCTCTGCAGCCCCCAAGTTAGACAAATTGCATTTACCTGCTCCACAAATGCTTCAAATAGAGAGAACAGCGGATAATGAGAAAACTGGCAAACAAGACGCAGGAAGGCGTTAGGAAACTAGAACAACGACAAGCCTCACTGCCATTCCATCACGCTGATGCAGAGTGCGCTGTGTTGATTGTTTGCGGATTGGAGAAATGGGTGGATGCTCTCTGAGCACAATAGGCCTTGATTCGTTGGCTGAATATTCTGTCTCTCTCACACACACACACACACACACACGCACACACACACACATAAACAAAAAGAGTGAATTGACAAACTTTCTTCCAAAGATTCAGCTTTTGATCGTGAAATCACGCTTCATCTTATTTCTTTTGTTTCTTTCTGTGAACCTTCAGTCAGATGCTGCAGCTCTGAGAGGTGCACATCTGTAGCTTTCCTTCCAGCTTTCCTCTTTCCTACTCACACGACTTCTGGCAGACGCTGCTGCTCTAGGGAACCGAAGGACAAGAAAAGGGCTAATGTTTGTTCATCCCAAAGCGAGAAGATGTGTGTGCAATCACAGCGAGGGACTGATGATAGCCTGTGTTTTCAGCAGAGGGCCTTACGTCCTTTTGAGGGTGGGGAGGGGAGCACAGACTCATGAATATCTGGCACCGCAGCTGACAGTGATTGGCTATTGTTGCGAGCCGTGCGGCCTTGTCTGTGCTCATTGCCCGTGCATCCGACAACAAACAGCAGCAGCCTCTCATCCCACCTCTGACGGCGGACTCGACAGTTTTAAAACCACATGGAACAAAAAGCAGTGTGGCTGTAATTGTGCGCAGTGAGCTCGTATTAGTTTAATTGGGAGATGATAGCTCGCCCATCAATTTTGTCCTTGGAAAAAGGAAATCCATTCCTCGCAAGGTTCAAACAACAATAGTTCTCATGAGGTTTTGGTTGAAGGAATATTGTGTTAACCTTTAAATGCATGGGTCATTTTTCAAACACTATTACATTCCTTGGCGACTTGACTAAGGCAAATGAAGCTCATATATTTTAATCATATTCTTTCTAACCTTTTCAGAGTGTATTATAACAACAAAACACTAAATATAAAATATATGCTTTTGCTATTAATAAAATTGTTTATAGATCATCGATTGAGGTCAGGAACATGTTTGTTTTTTTTCATCAATCTTGTCATCTTAAACTTTGTGCTCATGCTGTGTCTTACATTGCACACAACAGCTAACGACCTTAATAAGTAATAAAGAATGATGTCACCTGTTGATCGCTATTTTTATGGTCAAGAAAGGATGGACAACAACTTTTATGTGTTTTTTCACCTTTTAACATCAACCTTTTAACCAGCAACACTACAGTTAGGCTTTGCTTAGGACCCAAAGAGTTTTTTAATCCTGAGACATCAAAGTGATCATCAGCGATGAACCAGTACGAGCCACGAACCCCAAGGAACAGCTGAGGTGGTTATAACTGTGGACAAACTAAAATGGACGACATGTACAGATTCTTCAGGTCATGTTTGGCTTTGACTGGTGAAGCTGATTCAAGGTGATTACAGCTATCTCCCCTCACTTCATCACATCTGCCTGAGGTAGTACTTTCTGAAATCCATGTCATGCCCAGTTTGGGACTTTTGTCCTGTGTCTGGCGCTATCCTTCCCAGTGAACCTCAGGACACGCCACTGCATTTATATTCTTTTTTTAATTTCCAGCTAAAAAAACATCCACACAGAACCTGCTTCACAGCAGGGGAGGCCAAGCAGAACCTCAGGCTCTGTAGGTAAGGGTCAACTAGATTGGATGCAGCAGAAATAAGATGCAATACTAGAGCTACTTTAGTAGTATTAGGCAGCATCTCTGACTTTAATCTGACAGTCTTGGCAACCTTCATAAAAGTTTGCACTGACTCCCAATAACAGATAAGACCTGCTACAGGAACAGGAATATTTAGAAAAAAGGGTTAAGTCGAAGTTAAAAAAGCATCATCAGTGGTATCAAAAAGTCACCCACTAAATAGTCGTTATCAGTGTAAGCTGCCCTTTAAATATAAGCAGTAGGACACCTCCTATACAAGACCAGAATCCATCATTATCATTTATTCTGCTCACTGAAATAAAACTAACCAACAGTACAGAGACTACTTCTTGCCATTGTGTGAAGAAATGAATGTTTGATGTGACCACAGAAAAGGCTGTGCAGATTAAAATAACCTTACTGTAAATATGAGAAAAGTAGCGCAGAGTACATTAGAAACTGTACATCAGAATCTAGTGAGAGGTCAGGGTCTGAATCCAGAACTTGGTTTACCGGTTGCTGACTTAAAGTATACATATTTACACTTTAACCAAAAAGAGGAACTAGAGGTTTAACCCTCACATGTTAAATGAGGGAAAACCCATTAACAGTGTACAAATTGGTGGAGGATGCTGTTTCCTGACGAGGAGCATTAACAGCTGATATCAACCTTTTCTTGAAAGGATAACATTGAAAACACATGCAGTAAAGACCATGGTTACAGATCATGGATTCATTTTCTGGGTTTAATGGGTTTATTTCTTGCTTACAGGAAAACAGTGTAAATCTGAGCCACGATGTTGCGACGAAACACATGGAAATGGGTTGCAGCTTTGTGTGTCCTGATGAGTGGGGCATCTGTGTTGACTTGAGATTGAGCAGATAGAAGCTGAGAGAGGAACACAGTAAAACGCTTCAGGAAATCCACAAATGAAATGCCAGACCTCCTTCCTTGTCCAATCTATTTCCTATGTAATCTCAGCTCTGCCTGTTTTCCTGATTACTGCACAGTAACAAGCCCAGCAACCATACTATGGTCCGACTCTCATCAATCAGTCATTATCACCTTCCTGCTTGGATCTAGAAACTAAATGAAAAAGACACTAATAATTGGAGGATTAGACAGCTTCTGAAAATCTTTCTTCTTGCAAATAATCTTCAGTCATAGTTTTAGATGTTGGCACAGATATTTCCCTCTTTCCTCAAACTTTTCTTTGTTTTTGGCAGTTGACCTCTCTTGCTGTGACTTCCAGCAACCGGAGGCATGTTCTCCTTTTGCATGCTAATGAAATATTAGTCATCTAAGCTCATCTTGCTGAGAGCATTTTGACTAGCGTGTGTAAAAAAAAGTTGGAGGCGTATGTTCTGCGTGCCAAGCTCATTAGATATGGTTGCAGAGTCTGACACTGTAAAACTTTGGGTGAAATTGCTTAAAAGCCTCTGTGTAAAAAGATATTACTTTTCCTTGTCAAATGGCAAATAAAGTCCAGTTAATCTCGGTAAAGCCTATGCTGGCCAAAGGGAAACATGTACAAACAAATCTATGAAAAATGAACTATATGTTTCTAGGAAATTAAATTTTAGACCGCAAATGCTCTTCCTTGCCAGTCCAGCCTCTTCTACCCTCCAGACACAAACCCTAAGGCAGCTGACATCAACGGTCTGTCCCATTTCTCTCCATCATCATCTATGTGATGTATTGGACTATAAATATTTATGCGAGATCAATCTGGTCCCATGACATTTATAGGACACAAAATATTAAAGCAAATATGCAGTATTATTCTCCAGAAACAGTGCCAGCCTACGAGGAAAGAAATGTTTGGCTCAAACTGTGCTGGCTCAGGATGATTTACAGTGTGAAGACGACAGATACAGTCATGCTACTTGCTCTAGGCAGTGCTTATTCTTTGAGCTCAGTGCTAACACATTTTTAGCATGATTAACATTATTTTGTGTAGTACTTCTAGCTGGTATTTTTAGCCATGTGAACAGTTGTAGGAATGCTAATGTTGGACAATGCACCACTTGCTGCATATAGAAATGTCTATCTGATGGCTTTCTTTGGCATTCAGGCTAACAGTAGGCTAGACCCCACTCACTTAATTTATTTTTATTCTATTCTATTTCAGTGTCATTCAGAACATACACAGGTTGGCGCACATTAGAACATAATTTTGGTGCATATCTTGACTTAAGTATTGGACTGAACTAAAATAATTTTGATTTCCAGACCAGACTGTGTAATAGATATATGTATATAACCACTGTGAGATCACTCACTGATTTTAAACTCCACATTTTGGAGCATAAGTGTTATTGGTTGGGCTTCCATCATGTTGGTTTTTTAACCTAGGAGTTACCTTATACAGATAAAAAGTGGGATTTATCAGCTAAAGCTAGCAGGCTTGCTTAGCAAGCTGTGTCTGTGAATTGTGCATGAAGCACAAACTCCTGGCACACCTACAGCAGGCCATAATAAACATCAATATAATCCACACATGGCCATGCATCTAACTCAATTATCCAGGTGATGGGCCAGGTTGGGAGCCAGCTTCAAGTGGCATCAAGAGAAAATGCAGCTGTGACACAAGCCGATCCAAAATGTGCTTTTAGAGAATTGTTAATTTTATCCAAAAGTATTTTTTATCAGTAAAGTATAGTCCTTAACAAATTGAAAATACCACCTGTCATACAAAAACACCACTATTTTAGAAATTTGTCAAAAATGTGTTTGAAACAAAATTATTTTGTTATCTTTTAGTCATAGAAAAATTCTCTGAAAAGTCAGAAATGAATTAAGCATCATACAAAATCAATCAAATAAAGTGAAAATAATTTGAATATTGTGCTTTAATATTTTTTTGTAGCTTTTCTCTAAAACAGAAAAAAATTCATGGACACCAACAATAATTATATTTTAGCATTAACTATTAAAGAGCTTGGTCATATTGGTGGATTAACCATTACAGAAACATAAATATAATAATCAGTGCTGTTAATGTAGAGCTAGTGTGACAGATGTCTTTTGGCTGGTGGTGTAATGCATTTGTTAAGCACTGTGTGTCTCTCCTCTGTGTACTTCAACTTTTGCACTATTCATAGAAAATTATAAATGCAATGAGATGTGGAAACAAACAGTCACATTTTGATAGGCATTGTTTAAATTCGAGCGCATTTTTATATCATATTTATTGATTATTTCACTGTTTGTGTCATCCTTCACATTACAGTGAACTGACCCGAAGGGACAATAACACTGAGCTTTAGCATTAAACCTGAGGATTTGAAAATATTGATTTTAACTTTATTTTATTGTTTTGTACATACAAATATAATACAGCAGTTGATTGTTTTCTGTTTATCATATCAGTTTTATCATATTTGCTGCCCATGTGGTCAACATATTTAAAAAATTATGATAATAGTCCTAACATAATCCTCTCACATCCAGTTGAGCTGATTTCTAGTATCAAGTAAGCCAAAATAAGAAAAATGCTTACATTTACTCAGAGATTAGAATAAAGACCTATAGAGAAATGTGTGTACCATTAGTATTTCCTGTAGTTACATTTTATCTTCAGAGGGTGAGAAGAAAATTTGAGTCAGAGCTGAAATCTTCAGCTTTTCAGACTACAAAAACCTCATTTCAACCTCCTGTCACCCACTCTGCTCTCATCTTAACCTCAGAGTTTAGAACCTTTGAGGAGATGTTGACCACACCGCCTGCAGCCGAAAGCCTCTGGTCAAAAAGAACCTCTGGTGTGGCAGCCTCCCCCTCCACTACACCGAACTCCAATATGAGCACAGAAAGACCACAGCAGGAAATCACTCAGTCGACTGCTTCACTCAATGCGGAACACAAAGAGAGACCAACCGCGGGAAGATTTTTCTATCTCAACCTTGAACTTGGATGTTAAAGCAGCAAGAAGACCTGGAAAAGATTTTTTTTCTGAAAGTTATTTTGCAGAAATGTTGCCACTTGTAAAAACTGTGTAAAGGTGAACAAGCCAGCAATGAGGGAACTTTGCCAGGAAGGGAGAAGAGTTAGATTTAGGTCCACTTATATCCCTTTTTATGGAATTTTAACCATCTGACATATTCAGCTGGAGATTGTATAACAGAAGGATTATAAGGTAGCATAGTCTAGTTTACGAATCTTGTTTACTTCAGGTAAAATAAACCTTAACCTTGCCTTTAAGTGGGGACTTGGTGGAAGTTGAGAGGTTAACAGGGATGTTACAATTTTTACAAAAAAATTCTAAATGTTAGTTTAGAACCCTGAACTCTAAATTCATGTTGGGATACTTAACTTCTAAATGTGCTATTCCATCACAATCCACATCTGCATAAAAAACATCCACACATGTATGTGGATATGAAGCCACACCCCAATGTTTTACCTTTCTAGGTAATTCTAGGTGCACAATTATCCCTAATGCGGATGGAGCAGTAAAAAGCCAGTCTGTCCATTATTGTCTTTGAGTGCCATTTACAACATTAGCAGGTTGCATGTCACCAGATGAAAGCTATTATTGATTCAAGCCCAACACTGTAATTTGGCTCTTTTTTCATTTAAATGTTGCTTCCTTCATTTTTGGTGTAAACAGAGAGCGGCAGCTTTCAGGCCGAGCAGTAAAACAACATTTATATGTGCCGTTAACGACTAAGAACAAGAAGCCAAAAGTCAGACTGGTGATTATTTGACGCATGAAGCTTTTACCTGTGCTGGTGGCAGAGCTCGAGGGATGACCTGACGCTTTGGTCTAGACCAGAACATCTCATCAAAGACTCCACCAAGTGGACGGATACATTCATTCTCTGGGGAAACGATCATTTGTTATTTGTTATCAGTTGAAAATTCTGAACATACCTTCTCGCAATGTTAATAAAGTGTGACACAAATGTGCATCATTAACAGGTTAAAGTATCATGCATTCAGGGGCATCTTGTGTCTGAGGTACACAATGTGTCCTCATGCTGGAGCTTCTGGATTATTTGTTCTTTTAGTGTTTTCTTCAAAGGATCTGAACACTACAACAGTCCAGTCGCTGCCACGCTTTCTCTGCCAACCAATCAGAGCCTATATCAGACTGTGGGTGGGGCTCATCACTCCAATTGGCCTGAAACCTACATATGTGGTTAACATCATGTCAGGCATTTAGTGCTTTTGAACTCTTTATACGGTAAATGAACTGTGAAAACGAATAAAGTTCTTTGTGTTAGAGTTTTGACTTGCTCATTTCCCTTTATCATTCTTAATTCATGTAATATTATTATATTTTAGTTTCTGACGTTCCAATATTATCCCTCTGTGTCATGTTTGACGTGAGTTTCTGTGTTTCGTTGGTATCTTTTATACTGTTTCTCGTTTCTAGGATTTTTTTTCTTGTTTGTCTGATTCTCTTGAGTGCTTTCACCTCCGTCCAATTAATTTACCGTTTAATAATAGCAATGTCCTTACTTTCATTTTATCACCTGTTCAGTGTCCGCTCCTGCTTTTGACGTTTGTGACTTTGAAATTGTTTTGCCTGTGTTTTTTTTTTTTAATTGGACGTGAATATCTTCTCGCCTTTTGTTAGATTACTTCTGGTCTTGGGTTCCCCACATCTCGACACACAGCATTTTGTGACAGTCGGGGTATATTTGAACCCAAACTGTGGCCTTTTCTCAAACTAACCCGGTAGTTTTGGTACCTAAACTGAATGAAAAACTGGGTAAAAATTAAGCTAATTAGTAAAATAATGGCCTCACGTGGGGTGTAACCTCAGTCAGCTTGGATGAAAGAATTGTGGGTTATGCCTCCACCAATGCTTGTTATGCTGCTGTTTTAAACTTCAAGGCTGGGGAGAGAAAAATAACACTAATTGAGTGTTTTTCTTTTGTTTTATAAAAACATAATTTTTGGAAAAAGGCTTGGCATTATGAAAAATGATGTTCTGCTTGAATCTGAGAAGAAACTTCCCACATATACTCTGCACATGAACTGCTTTTCTGCTATTCTGTGCAATTTATTCTTATTGTAATTCCAAAAGTAATGCAGATGAAAAAGCCTACCTTCTGCTGCTGCTGCCTCACTCACACTCTGGAACTGCTTTGTGTTTGCATGCATTTACTGTAGCCCTCAGCAGCCTGCCCAAAGCTAAAAATAAAATCTGACAAGTTTTTCTTTCTCTGACTGAAAATATTTCTCACAGTGTGATCTTATCGAGCTACATGATTAAGGCTTTTGTTGCCAGTTACAGAGCAAATAATCTCTTTGAAGCAATAACAGCAATAACAAGCCTCCACCGTAAATTGGACTTCAAATAGCAAACACAAGAAATTAGCTACTCAGGGAAAAATGTCTTGGTTTGGAAATGTGTAAAAGTCATCACAAATTTATGTTCTTGATTTGTTAGATTATTTGTGCCTACTGATTGTTTTCTCCTCTGAAGCTTCCAAAGAGAAAATACTTCATGAATGAATATTCAGTGCCCACACAGCAATATCTGAAGATGTTTTTCTTTTACTATATAATCTCTCACTGTCATCAGTGCTCTGTGTCTCCTTGGTTTTGACTTCTGTACCTTGTACTTCACCTTTGTTAGCTGAGTTTCCATCTTCATATTCTCTACTCTGGTGTCACAAAGGCAGCATGAGTAAGTAATAACAAGTTGCATTTCTTGTGCACAATAAGTTTGGTTTTTTTTTTAAATGAAATTGTAATTGGAGTAATTTGAATGTTAAGATGCAGTATTTAAAAACAGCCTGATCAGTTTAGGTTCTTGGATCATTCATTTTGTAAAGTGTGGTCTGATTACAGTTGAAGGAGGGTTAAAGGTGTGCCACAGATGCTCGAGGCAGGAATCGGGTCTAACAACAAAGCAAGGCATTAATTGAAAGCCAAAACAAACTTGAGAAACAAAGGCAAAATAACACGAAGATAAGCTAACTAAAAACCTAAACTGAGGAAAAACTGAACAAAGAGCAGGGAGCATGGGAAAACTACAGACCATGAACACAGAGAGGGGAGCAGACATGGGTAGACGAACAGACGACCTGACAATGAACAAAGGGAGACAGAGGATTTAAATACACAGAAGGGCAATGAGGGAAGTAGAAACACAGCTGACACAAATGAAAACGAGGTCACAGGGGAAACAAAACTAGACACACAGAACACGAAACACGAGACTATCAAAATAAAACAGGAAACTCTGAGATGTAGACTGACACATGAGATTGACACAAAGGCGAATGAGAGAGGGAGTGAGGGAATACGAGACAGAGTGATGACGGGCTGGGGAACCATGGAATAAACATGACAGAAAGGGGAGACGAGACATATTTACGTTTTCATGTTGTCTTGTCGAGATAACTAAACATAGCAGCCAAAAAGATACTCAAAAATAGAAAAAAAAAAAACCAAAATATTACACACAAAGAAATCACAAAACACCATTAATTCCAAAAGGCTGGGTCAAATGACCCGAGACCATGACAACAGGAGGGTCTCCTTTAGGCCAGAGCTATGTTGTATATATGTATGCAGTGTTCCTCAATGCATTGTCAGATTTGTGCCTCGCTTGTTGGGTCTGGTTTCAAAACACAGAGATGGTGAAACTTCAAAATAGAAATCCATGAGTCATGCAACATAGTTCTTGGACTCCTTGTCATGTTTATTAATTCAATTCAGTTTTGTTTATATAGCACCAAATCACAACAACAGTTGCCTCAATGAGTTTTATATTGTAAAGTAAAGACCCTACAATAATACAGAGAAAAGAGAGAAAACCCCAACACATGACCCGTCTGAACAAGCGCTTTGAGCTCCTGAGAGCGACTCTCACAAATGTTTTGCAAAAGCAGCCCACATGCATATGTGCTTGATTTTAAACATCTGCGGCCATGGAAAGGATTGGCCAACTGAATTCAATGATTTGGATGGGTAAGTTAATACTTTTGAGAAACATTATATCAGTTTATTACTCAGAAACAAGCCTCAGTCATTACATCCAGTTTGAAAACATGATGATGGAAATCATTTAGCTTGACGCTTGAAGACTGCACATGAATAAACACTGAGTGATGTCACTGTGGCAACATTGTGTTCTGTGCAACATCATCAGCATCTTATAGAAATACAGTATTTTGATGCCTTGGAATAATACTATGCAGGGTGAGCTGAGTATAGGCACTGCAGTGGCACAAATAATGCCAGGCTGTAATCAACAGGAAGATTTTAAGAAAAAAAAAATGGCCTGCAGTTTTGTTGCCTTTGTGTTTAAATGTCAGCCTGTCTCTTGAATCCTTTTCTGACCTCCTTGCACTCTAATGTAACATGCCTAAAGACTCGTCAGTGTTTGAATTTCTTGACTCCTTTGTCTGCGTCTGGCAAGCTTTGCAATAAAGTCAGCAGAGACACAGAGCGAGAGGTCAGTTCCCATCGATTTCACACAGAAAAACTCTTGTCCTTGCCCTGTGCTTTCCTGCCGATAAAGCAACTGCAGTACGGACTCAATTTGGAGCTTCACGTTGTGAGCATGGCAACTGCAACCATACAACACACAGCCCGCTGGGCTGAAACATCAGAGCAGCGACAGACCCGACAGGCTTTCAGGCTTCTGATCCACTGCTGCTCTGTGGACTCAACTTTAACCGGTTGTTTTTCATCCTTCTTTGCTCCTCTTATCCCTGTAATTAACCACTGAGCTCACGTTAGGCTCGACAGGTTCGATGTATGAGTCAGTAAAAAATGACATTTTTAACTTTCTCCTGGGCCAAGGCAGACAAACAAGCTGTAAATAGTGAGGATTGTGGTTGTTTTGGGGCCTTCAATAAGCCGCTGTATGAGGAGAAGATGGCCGCTCTGCTCAGTGGACTGTGGCTGTCGTGAAGGCTCTCCAGTGAGGAAGTCCCTATTCTCTTTAGTGTCATTGCACGACTTTCTCTGTGTCTTTCACTCGCTCGCTGTTTTTATGTTTCTCGCCCTCCCTCCCTCTCCTTAGTGGGCGCACTTATGCTTGATGATAGTCTCTCCTGGGCCCTCTCTGTTGAACCCTGTGCTCCCTCCGCCTTTCGCTCTCCTTCAGTCTCTTTCACAGTCTGTATCTCCGTCTCCTTCGAGGACCACTTTTACCCCACTTACTTTTTATTACACGCTCACAAACCTCCCACCCCGCAGACCTTTCAATTGTTCTCCCTATCCTTTCCTTTTTTCCTCTCTCCGTCTGCTCTCTCTGTGTCCTTCGGTTGCATTTACTTGTCCTTTGATGCCCAAACGTCCTCATTCCTCACTCAGCCTGGCTTTCTAAGAAGAACCATACAGGGCATGCCACCCACCAACTCATTGACAATGTCCTGCAGTTTTTGGAATACACCAAAAACTCCAATGTCTGCTTGAGGATCCAAAAGTCCAAGATGGTGACAGGTGTAAAGCTACAGCTGACAGTGGTGTCACCTGCCAAAAAATGCGTATAATGCTTAAAAATATATCGAATACAATGTTAGGCCAGTCAATTTGATCAGTCCCAAGCATTTCCATGGTAACTAGTGGAGGTCTGTTCAAAACATAAAACGTTTATTGCAAATTTACTCCAAAGGTCCAAGATATCTCCCCGTTTTAGCATGCCAAGTCAAATGTCTCAGTCATAAGTGTACCAGTCAACCTAAAGAAAGCCTTTAAAACTGGAAGTGTAGACTGTACTGTAGACCTAAAAGTGCCAACGTGTACAACCTCCCCTACCTTACTACTAGTGATTACTTACCAGAAACATGGTTAAACCATTAAGACTGCCTGGTTACAGGTTAGTGAGGACTTTAGATACAGGCAGTACATTGGTCTGTAGTTATTGGTAAAGCATAATCACTCTTCCCTATAGCAGTTGTCCACTGTGCTGTTTTATTTGCATTAAAATATACTCTGCATTGTCACGGTTAACCAGACATAAATCTTCCTGATACTGAGCGGCTGTCAGTCTCACCATTATAAGTACTGAGACTCGACAGATAGAAATCAGGTATTCTGTATGAACTGGTCTTTGTTTAATGGAAGACACTGTGACCTGTCAAAGCAGGAAAGCACAGGGTACACTGGGACACTTTAACAAAACACAGCACACACTGTGTGCTAATGATCACCATTAGTGTTTGTCAGTGATATGCGCCAGTACAGCCTTTTCTCTAGCAGGACCTCACATTTCAAATCTGTAAACCTGACTCTGTGAAAATAATTGGAATCATCTTTATGAGAGGTAGCAAGCTGCTATGACTAAACATCATGAAACTACATACTGAAGCACAGAATTTTAGGATACATTTTATGGAAATGTTATATTTAATGAGCAATGGATAACCTATGAAATTGGATCTAGTAGGTAACATTATCTTGTTTCTTAATATTTGTTTTTTTTTTTTAGGATGTGGCTAGAGCAAAACCTTGCCTTAACTCTGTCAGTGATCTGGTGGACATTAATTGATTTGAAAGCATGCAAAATTTTGAAGAGACATCAATTCATTCAGATTTGGTTTAATTTGGACTGTTTTGAGGTTCTGATAACTGAAAAGAAAATTAACATCCCTAGTGCACAAAGAGCTAATTTTCATTAAGTGAGGAGTTTAACATGATGGGCAAGCTGCTTATTTTTCCACATATTTAAGTCACTTATGTCCATGACAGTGACCAGATTTGGCTCTGCCTGCATGCAGGTGCGGGGCACGTTGTGGTTGTTTCATTTAGAGATTGAGTCCGGTCCAAAGAGGATTTAGACTGCTGTTTGGTTCTGATACTGAGCTTTGGGCAGTGATGTGATGTGGCGCAGGTGTAGGTTTGCAAAACTGGACGCACTGCAGAAGTCTGCCTTCGAAAACAAACGCACCCCTCCACTGAGAGGAGCTGTGGGCACATTCACATCACCAATGAGTTTTTTGATAACCACTTGAGTTTCTCACAGCTGCCACTCACAAAACCTCTTGACATCTAAGAAAACCCTTCCAGCAGCCATGGCAGAATGAAAATACGGCATTAGAGAGATGAAACAGATGCTACTGACTGGTTTATTCTGTTCAGCTCCGAGACTGGTCCAACAGAGCCGATGTTGTTCTTTATCAGACCAGAAAGCCAAAGAAGATGGTGTGTGAGCCTGCATGTGTTGGTGATCCAGCCTCCCTTCATCGCCCTCCCAGTTGAATGAAATGCTTGTCGACTCAGACAATATGATGGATAATATGATGGATGTGTTTGAGGCTGCCTTGTGTCCAATTGAAACTGGGGGAAATATTAGCTGAGTCTCATTAAAATGAAATGAAGGGAGCACTGTTCCCCAGAGTCAGTGCATCCTACAATTGAATCAAAATAGGAGGCAGCACACAGAAGCTGTTGAGAAGTAACTGGTATCAGAGATCACAACAGAGCCAACCATCACCACCACCCTTCTGTTTTATTACAGCTGCCCTTTGAAACAGGGACTGTTCAGTATACCTACTGTCATCAAAAATAAGTGTAGTTTAGATTGTACCACTTGTGCTGTGCTGTAAGAGATGCTGAGATGTGGTTCTTAATTTGGAATGCAATCTGAGATCTGCAAACACAATATCTGATGCATGCTGTACTGTGGTTTCATTTAATATTTCCACTGTCTCACTCAAATCAATTCTTATTAAAGCCTTTACACATTAAGGTTTATACTGAACCCTTGTTTCATTTAAATGCGCACTTAATGAATTTAATTGTCTCTAGGGATCGCTGTGTTGGTCAGTCAAGAGGTACTCGTAGGTCTGTTTAGACCCCATTTCATATCAAACTACCATAAAATGTTATATAATGGTTTTTGGGTGTTGAATGATGTCATGGACCCAAGACTGGTGACTGTGCTCTAGTTTCCTGTCTAACGTCTCCTGTGTCTCCTCTTTCTGCCGTGTCTCCTTGTCTAGTCTGTCTTTGTGAATTGTGTTGTGCTTCCTGTTTTACTTTGACAGTCTGTGTCCTATGTCAGTGTATCTTGCTTTGCTTCCTGTGTCTCAGTATGTCGGATTAGCTCCAACTGTGCTTCCCTCCTTTTTTCCATCCCCTCATTACTCCCTGGTGTATTTTAGCCCTGTGTTTTCCTCTGTCCATTGTCACGTTGTACCCTCACTACGCTATGTGTTTCTTCCCTCTGTGTTCCAAATCAACTCCTAGTTTTCAGTTCCTGGTTTATTTTCTAGTGTTTTAGTTCGAGTTTCTTGTTTCTAGTTTTGCTTTGTATTTGGATGTGAAGTTTTCCTGCATTAAAGCTGCCGTTTTAAGTTTACTCCTCAGCTTATGAGTCCTGTATTTGGGTCCTACATTCTGCCTGCCACACACCACACCTTGCAGATGACCTGTTTTGAATATTATCAGCTGACTTAATAAGCATTTTTAACTTTGGTTAGTTCTATAGATACTTCATATTTCTACTTTACCAACTAACAGGCTCTACTAATACTGCAGATATTGCCTTCTTAACTCCTGGTTGAGCCTCCTTGATGAACAAAAACATTTTGCTCAGCAAGGAGGCATTTTAAGTCCAGAAACAGGTGTTAAAATAAGTTTCATGGGTGAAATATTTTTTTGACTTCTTAATTTTAATCTTCATGCACTGTTTTCTAAGACTCTTGTACTAAGACTACTTAGTTAGGGTTAGCGGGGGTTAAAACACATAATTGATAAATCAGATTTTTAAAAATGTGATTAATGGGTCCAGGCATCCTGGTCATGACTCTGTAGAGGTGAGAGTGACACTGTAACCACTTAGGATTGTAAATTTTAATAATAAACGACGGTAGTTTTCCTCTTATTGAATAAACCCTGGAATTAGTGAAATCATAGTAATTACTTTTAGACTTAAAACTTGTTCTTGACCTTTACTGGACTGACTGATCTTTAAGTACAGGTCACACTGTGATGAAACTGGCTCTTATGAGTACCACCTGTTGAAAAGACAGATTTAGGTTTCATATTTAGGTATTTTAAAAACATTTTGGTTTTCTGCTTCATGATGTAGAGAAAGATTTAACCAAAGTCCTAGCTTGAAACCTCGAGCCCGATTTTACACCATCACCAAACATGACGAGTGAGGAGTGGACTGAGAGACAGCGCTACAGAGTCAAAGCAGCTACTTGTCAATCACCTGACCTGCCCTAAATCGTCACCTATTTTATCATGGTTTGTGTGTCTAATAGGATGATAATTTACAAAATAAACATCATGTTGTGCCCAATAAGACTTGAAACCAGCACCTGAAATCATAAGTTCAAAACCTGAGTGAGCAATAGGTGAGTTTACCTATCAGACTTCTTGCTGCAATCGCTAAAGTTGCCCCCTGCTGGACATCAGAAAGAACGCAAGTTGAAGGCGTTTCTGCACTGGTTCACACCATCTTTTATATACAGGTTATGATTATTACTTAATTCCATGTGTTATTTTATAGATTTAAAGTCTTAAATACAGTATATGTGTATAGTTATGAAAAAGCAGAAACACTGTATATGTGCAGGTACCGTATGACTTTCACACTGGTTGCATATCTGTAAATATTAGCATAGCTGCACAGTATAGTCTTTTTATCTTGCTCATCTTTATTCTTTAAACGCTTTCTCCTTGAGGCTCTGACTCCTAATCCATCACCACTCTCCTCCACATATCCCACATCCTGCTGTGCACAACCTACTGTCTTTCAGAACTCTGTCTGATAAATGACTACGCCCGTGTCTGCTCACAAACAAAGTGAGGAAGGATGGGCAGACAGAGAGACAGAGGAAAAGAGTAGGAGGAGAAATATGGATGAGACGCTCAACTTTTTGACAGTTTGAACAATGGCCTGGAGGCCTCACTGGAAAAACACGTTGACTAAAACATTCCCGTTTAGGTTTTCATTTTCACACTCTAAGTCTGATGCTGACCCCTTCACAAACAAAGTGGGAGACCTCTGGTCTGCTTCCAAGACCAAAAGCTGTCAAAGCACGTCTCACATTTGGACAATAGGCCACAGCTTCCTTGCACAGAGGAAAGGAATCCACATCTCTGGGTTCTGTGGTACCTCGCTCACTCGATGCCTGCCTGACCACTCATCCTGGTTCACAGGCAAAGGCGAGGATATATTTCTCTGTTGTTTGGCCAGATCTACGGCCCTAAATGCAGTCTGTGATGGAGGAAGCAGCTGCTGGTGAAAGAAATACGCCAAACCTTCATTTAAATGTATGTAATTTTGTCTGTCCTCTTGCCTATAGCTCACCACCTCCTGTTTAACACCAAGCATTAGCACGGCAGCTCTTGGATGTGAACTCTGTGTTTTAGAGTTGACAAATTGATGATAGTTGATTTGCACCTAGAGGCGAAGCGGGGCAGCACAAAGAGATAAAGAGGGGGAAATTTCATGAGCGGAAGCAGAGAGTGGCGGACAAGGTCATAACTCATTGGTTATTCCTCCGAGAGAGCCGCCAGCAAACAATCAAGCACTGCAACAATAGGTGGATCGTTGCAGCGATTCCGATCTGAACCCATCCCAAGGGACAAAGGACACATAAAAAAAAAAAAGTAATGGGTTTGTAAACCTCTGTTTAGATGTGTATACTCACAGGGAAAGAAAAAAACAACACAATCACATTTCTATCAAGTTAGCGGAGTCAGAGGGGACCTGACGGCAGCCGCTCCTTCACCCTCAGAGTAACTGGAAGTGAGGATGATTGAATTATCTGCAGGCAGGGAGGAACATATTGGTACGTGTATCTTCAGACACTGAGGGGCCCGAGACACTGGAAACATAAACTCCATTCTCCAGCTCAATTGATCTCATGTTGCTCTGTAATTGTATTGGGAGAGCTGGAAAGGGAAGCAGAGGGAAATTACTACAGGCTGCATCGGGGAATAGTGGAGGTTCTGTTATGTACTCACAGTTAGTTATCTGGCATCACACAGACTGGGTTTGGTGTGGTGACTTCAGGCAAAAATTGCGTTTAAACTGTGATCAAGCAAAGTGGAATAATTCTGCTTTTTCTTACTTTCTCCCATATTTCCGGTGCATGATAACATTAAATGTAAGAAAAACTTCAGATCAGTTGTTTTTCTGCTCCTGGCTCTGTGTAATGTCACATCTGGCCATCTCAGGAACAGTCCCACTCCCCTTCTGTTCACATTCTTTGTTCATGATGGGCAGCCAGTCAGGTGAAATTTCTTTTAAGCCTTAGATTTCATCCAGTTGGCTGAAGCTTGTTTTAGACAGGATGAACTGAGTAGCTCTGTTAAGGCATTCAGCAAATAAGCCTTTTTTAAGCTCAGGAATGCAAATATAGAGCTGAAAATAGGCATCACTGATGTTAAAGTGCACCATTTGTGCTCAATGGTTACATAAATAGAGGAACTTTTTCTCATTGTATCTTCATTATGAAAATGATTGACTGCTCAAAAGAACAGAGAGAAACTCTGAAATCTGACAGGCAAATGTATCATACATATGCTTTTGTGTAGTCGTGGGAACTCTTCTGCGCTCTGTCTGTATAGTTGTCTGGTCTCCCTGTTTGTCAAGTGAGTCAAAGTCTGAGTCTCTGTCTCAGTGTTACATTTCCTGTTCCACTTTGATAGTTTCTCGTATCATTTCAGTTATATCCAGTTTGCTTCCCCTTGTCTCATTCATTAGATTCTGTTCAGCTCTGTTCCCAGGTGTCTCCAGTCTGCCCTTACCTCGTATGTGTATTTGTTTGTGTTTGCTGTGGATGACTGTGGACTTATAAAGCCCTGCTTTGTCCTGAGTCCTGCAAATAGGGTCCAAAACCCACCTGCGACATCACTTCACTAGATAATATTTGTAGATAATATATTTAATATAATAGTTTGCACTCTCCATTCGCTCTCTGTGCTATAACGAAAAACGAAAATTTTCACCACAAACCCAAAATAGAAAATGTTCCCCTTCAAAATAAAAAAGTATCTTTTACTTTGAAGGTGAACATTCTGCATTGCTTTTTTTGTCATGCTCTTTCCACATTTTCACTTCTGCTTGGTCAGTGTTTGCAGACAAGCCTGCATCCTCCATACATAATTCAGGTGACTGTGGCAATCTGCTAATGAAGAGTTACAACCTCCCACAACCACTCACCAACTGGTCACAAAATACTTTTCCCTAGTAACCATGTTTCCAGGAAGTCACTGACTGGTCTCTTGGCCTGTGTGAATAGGGCTTTAGCAAGCACCTGTCAGCAGTCTCCATTTTTCACTCATGACCGCTGGTGCCCAAATCAGCAACTGGCCTCTAAGCCTGTCTGTTTAAAAGTGATACTTTTAACACTCTTATGTTAAAGCAAAAAGACTTAACTAACCTTTAAATGGAGAACCACGTCTGGCTGGTTGTTCAAGACACAATCGGGTAAGAGCAGTTTTCCTTTTAGCTAGCCAAGCCCTGAAACATAGACACCGTGCTAATAGTGCTGACTGAGATCTTCTGGGTGAACTGGCAGGAGAGAAATTGTACTGAATTGATATTCATTGTCTTTAGCCTCAAACTGACACACACTGAGCTCTAAAGAAAGATCCCATTACTGCAAGTTTCTTGAAATGTCTCCAGCCACTTCAAAGTGCTGTGTATATAGCTTGCATTCACTTTTGTAACACATCTCTTTGCATCGCTCTTTATGTGAATACTGGCTCTTTACACCCACTTATTACAGATCACAACTAAAGCCTGAATGTTCCCGTCTGATTATGGAGATACTTGTTTGGATGTGTGTATGATAAAGACTGAAATAAACTGTAACCGTAGCCTTTTTGTGCTCAAGAATTTCTATTCACTGAAGGAATTCAAATCAATATTGGGTACAAAGGTCAGAGTGGCACCTCAACACAGTTGAGTCTTTAAAGAAATTATATCAATATTCTGATAAATGTGTTTGAATTTATTAAGAGATGAGCTTCTCCCTGCTGACCATACAATAAAATAATTATTCAGCTCACAAAAGACTTTCTGTCTGAGCTTGTTAATGCGATGCAGCGTTCCTGATATGGCTAAACTCCAACTGGATTTAAGAGAAAACAATGAAAGGACCTGAAATGACTTTTTTTTTTTTTTTATCAGCCAGATTGTGTTAGAGAAAGATTTCTGCCGTTGGTGATGTTTCCAACAGGCAGTGTTCGACATGCTCGATGTGTGATGGCCCCCAGGCTTCTACATCCACCTGCTGGTTTTTATGGCTGCTTGGATCAGGACAGTGGCTCAGATATATATGAGCCTGAGCACTCAGCTGTCCTCAGTCTCCTACGGGATGTAATGGTGTTATTGAACTTTGGTTGCTTTATTTTTCTTTTGGTTTACACACCACACACATTAAGTATCATCTCACTCGATAAGGTAATTTTTTGCCCTTAAATAAATGTATTTTTCTTATTTTCTTATTTGTGGTGAAAAGTGGAAAATGACAGTGTGTTTTCATCCTGTAATTTTAAGTCAAATTATATGTGTTAAATTATAGCAGTGTTTCCCACCATCAAAAAACCTGTAAGAGCTTTAAATTGACTGGGATGATGGAAAGTGGCACTGCCATTCAGACATGGTTTTCACTTGCTGGTTATATTCTGATTATATTCAGGAAAAAAATGGTGGTTTCGGATAAAATGTGTCACAACTTTTCTTATGGAAAAGTGCTGAGTAATCAGCATTTCCACCATTTCCACCCTACCAATGAAAACCAACTGCTCAGGTCACACATGATGATTTATACAAAAGGTTTGGGTGTTTTGTGACCACTAATCACTATTTAGATCATTATTTTGACGGATTATTGAAATCAAAAACTTAGACATAAACAATGCATGTTTAAAAATCTATCAAATCTGATTTTAAGGAGAAGAAAGGAGAAGCTTCCGTAATTTGTGACTTTGGAACAGAAAAGAAAGCAGAACTAAAGCATTGAGGGGTAAAAAGCTTTTATAAACCTTATTTTCTTCATTTCTCTCAAATTAAATTTAGGCTTATTTGAGTTCATGTCTTTCTTTTAATGTCTCTGGGTAAACTTAGGGGGGAAAAACAGTTATTGGTATGCAGTCATTAAAACCTCCTAATACCTCCTAAAGCTTACTCCTGGGTGGGCTTTATGTTCTTAATGGACGCTTTTTTTTCCTAATGAGGCTTTACAACTAAGATGTGAGGATTTATTTATTTAGTGCACGTGAATCTGTGTATAGTTACTGTGCATGTGTATAAGGTACAGAAAGGTCAAGGGGAGTCAGTGTTATTGATCAGTGCTGGTTCAGGGTCAGGGCTGAAGGTTCAGGGCTTAATGCCACAGGAAGGGAAATGTAATCATAAGAACGTCCTAATAATGATACCCTCAGGTTGTGTATGTGCAGGTCAGTCAGCCATGCGACACTGGACTGATACTGACCCCACACAGAGACACCCCCACCCCCCAAACGAGCAGGGAAGGCAGATTTACTGAGGCTTTAACAGCCACTATGTCCGGTCACACTTTCCTTCAGAAATAAGACTGAACTAAGACTATTTTTTTCCCCTTCATAAGTTTAACACATTAATCTCAGCAAATATTCAAGTTTCTTTTTATCATAACCCACTTTAATCTTAGTTTAACACTTGAGAAAATATTAGACATTCTTAGATATTAAGGAGATAAATTTATGAGAAATAAACAGTGTTCTCCAACATTAAAGTAGTAAATTCAAGAGAAGAAACTGAGTTAGTTCCCAAATATTTTGATGGAAATGGGAAAAATGTGGATATTCACTCAAATCAATTTTCCATTTAACTTTTGATAATTAACTCCTTTAACACCTTGTTGATTTTCCTAGAATGGGCCTAATAAACTCTTTAAAAGTGCATTGGTATGATTTCACAAGTATAAAAGTCTTTAAACTATATTTGCCCCACTGAAGAACTTTTAAGAGGAAGGAAAAAATTATTTGCTAAAAAAAACGTATCCTTTAAATGAAGCCACCTGTGGTCAACACCTGCCTGACACTGAAGACAACAAAGGGCTCGGAGACACTATCAGGGTTTGTGTCTCACTGCAGTAATCACCTCTTTAATCTGCTGCCTTGCAGCAGTACACACAGGGACAGCAGATTTAGGAGCAGCTTCTTCCTCAGGGCCAGCGCTCTAATTGAGAGCTATGCACATAAACTGCATCCCTCCGCTTCCTCCCATCACATCCCATTCTTCTGGCTTACTCTGCATGCACTCTGAACAAACACACCTCTCAGGGAGTGAAACGTATCTGTGCACACGGAGATTAAAAGGCACAGAGATCAAGTGCACTTCCATACCTACTAGGAACATACTTTTGGTAGAGGTCCCTTCATTTTTTAAGTACATTTTAATGAAAAACTTTCATTATATTTACAGTATATGTCAGTGGTATTTTACTCTGATTATTTAACTCTTCCTGTGCTGGGCTGTATCATGTATGGGCCTCTACAGAGCTCTTTATTAGTCTATAATGAAGGGAATATTACAACATTACAAACACGAATGCCACTAGCTTTAAAACAAATGAATGTACTTTTTCTGAAATTAAAAAGTAAAAAGTGAAGCTAGTCAACTTTTTAGAATCTAATCAATAGCTAGTTGTTGTCAGGCTGTGATCCACACTTTAATCAGAGGAGATGCTGCCACATCTTCTTTATTAACATTTTGTAATTTAGCTCAATAGCTACGCAACTGTTGTTAGTTCAGTTTCTTTTTGATAAACCACCAAATCACAGCACTCTGTAATGTCAGGCACAAACTTGACAACATTATAGACACCCAAACATTTAATGATTCTCTGAGCCTCACAGGGCCACAGTGGGCAGAACAGCAAGAAATACCCTGCAGATCCACGCCCAGAGAGGAGAAACCATTACGAAGAGGGGGAGAGGAAAAGAACAGTGATGGGTATATCATAACTGGTACATTTATTCATCATTTAGTGGGTGGGCGCTTGAAGGCAAACCAAAGATGCAAAACCTGACATTAAATAAAAGATAACGTCTGAATGTTTGAAAAGGAAGGAGTTTTATAAAACATCAGCTATATTTTCTTTAAAGTTCTCCTTTTAACTAAAGTACCTGAAGTATGCAAGTCCAGTAGTCACAGTGTTTTAGCTCAGTGTTTGGGCTCCACCATCTTCTGCAGGGAAATATCTGCTTTCTTATAGTTGTGACGTACTTCACCGGGCAAGTTTAGGTGACAGATTACACCACAACCAGGTTTACAGCATATAGACATTTTATATATTAACAGAAAGTACTTCAATTCAATTTAATTCAATTAAACTTTATTTGAATGTCACCAAATTACAGCAGCAGTCAAAACAAAAACAACAACAAAACAAAACAGAAAAGAGGGACAGAACAAACAAATAAGCAGGTTATTTAAAGTGTTACCAGCTGGGTTTTTTTCTTTGACATTTGGCCGGATGGTGTAGCTTTCAGAGGTGACAAACACGCCTTTACATCCACCACTGTCAGCAGTTCAAAAAAAAAAAATACATAAAAGTCAAACTCAGTAGCTGGGTATATTTATCCCTCTGTAAGCCGCCGTAGGCAATAAGTGCCAGAGTTAATTTGAAATATGTACCGATATATTTTTGTCAGCTCGCTTTATGGTCACCAGGCTCGGTCTGGTCACTGGAACAAAGTAAAAGTGTGAACAACTTCCAACAAAACGTCAGCCTGTTTTCCAGCTCCTTCTAATTTAAAGCGAACGGCAGCATCTGGGTTTGGAGCGGAGAGACAGAGTGAAGGGCAGGAATGAGTAATGCCTCCTCCCTGCACCAGAACCACTCAGCCACCATTTTACTGCCCCTCACGGCTGCCCCGTTAGAGCCTGGCACCGTCACATGGTATTAGCATCTCATGCTGTAACTCCCTGTTCTGTACTTATTATCACTGTGGGGAAAGCAGTGAACACGCGCACACACACACACACACACTCCAAGGGAAGCAAATAACTTTGACCATTTAGGTCATTCTTTGGCTGGGCGGGTGCAGCTGAGCTGCGGACACAATGCTGCAAGGAATGAGTGCGTTAGGAAATATGACATTGGTGGTTTAATGTTGGTTTTATAATCTGATCATAAAATCTAATCTGCAGGCCTGATTCCAATAACCACAGCAGTCCTAACAGATTAGAGTGCGGCTCGGACTTTCTTTTTCCAGAACAACCAAGGTCATTCAGCTTTGAACAATCACAGGGCAGGAATCAACTCTTTGCAGGGAGTCCTGTCACTGCTGACGGCACCTCAGTGAATTTTAATACAGCTATAACCTGAAACCAGACCAAAGAAGAAAAGCTGTTTTTCACCAAAAGGAGAAAGAAAATCCCCATTTTGGCCAATGGAGACATTTAGGCGTACAGGACTCGAGGTGGAATAACTCTGCTGTACAGATAAGCTGCGAGGGGCTCCGTTTGCCTTCAGAGATATCTCCAGCTTCAGTACACCTTCCTGTGCTGTGTGCTCAGACAGCCGCTTTAACAGAATGAGATTTTGCCCGCGGCCGGAGCTGCATGTCACAGCAGCACTATCTCTGCGCACCAGGCTGTTCGGGACTTTCAATCTTGTACCTTGTGCCGCTTTTAAGTGGACTCTGTCATTCAGAGCTGTCATGATGAGATCATCTGGTGGAAGGTTTACTCTCCATGGCTTTGCTCTTTCTCTGGCCTCTTTCCTCTGAGCTGCTGAGGAATTATTGTGTATAACTGTAAAATGAGAACATGATTGGAAAATGAAGTTCACTACATCAAATTTACACAAAGTCAGATTATGTCATTGGAGTTACAGTAACCTAAGTAAGGCTAAATAAATCTGCTCTAGTAAGCTGAGCGTACTTCCACCTCAAGCAGTGAAAAACAAACCAAATAACAGAAGCTGCAGGTCCTCTAATGTCCACTAGAGGCTCCAGCAGTTAGTCAGTCCCCAAAAACACCCACGTTAAAATGTCACACTTTACACATGTAATACACATGTTCACAGCCTGATACAAAAACTGTTTTGGTGTCTGTAGCTTATTCCTACTCTAAGTTATTTTAAGGTTTAACGTTTACGCTATTAGGGGCATCTTTGACAGAAGGTGGATGGCATCACAGGCGGCTGTAGCTACTAGCTATCTGCTAGCCTTCACCTCAGCTAACTGGAGTCCCTGAATTGACCCTCTGGAATGTATTTGTACTGCTGGAGGCTTTTGGAGCTTTTTAATGCAATTATCTGACCAATAAAATGGCTACTGGGCAATTATTTGTCAGACCATCCAAGAAGTCTTAGCTCCAGTTATTTGAATGTTATTTGGTGCTAATTTGCAGGTATCTGTCTCTGTATACTGTTTAAACTTATAGTTTATACATTTAGTAACTGACTAAAGATTTCTCATTAATATTGTGATACTGACAGAGGACACCTGACAAGAAATTGAATGGGTTCACTTTGGGTTATTTTGTGTTTTTATATTATGTTAAATCTCAACGATAGGCACAATAAAATATACCTTTGAGCATTTTAAGTGCTCCTTGTTCTTTGTTGATAAGTGGCACTTTTTTCTTCCCTGAACATTTTGCTCCCCGACTCCGCGACACTTCAGGATGACTGGCACAGGAAAAGCTCTCCATGTAAAACTGCAAATACGCCTCTGGGGATGCACTCCGAGATCTGCAGCTTATATTCTTTGGCTTAAATTATAATGAGTTGTTATCAGTATTTAAAGTGAAAACTGACTTTGTGCAAGACAAGGGAAAAAAATCAGTTATCACCAAAAAGATATGATACAGGAAGAGTTCTGCTGCTAGGAAACTGCTAACAAAGACTCATTATCAGGTTTGATTTAATGTCTGACTTAAGCAGAAAGCAGTTTATGAGTTCTTTATAAAAACGTATAAAACTTATAAAAAGAAAATATTAGAGTCACCGTGTGTAATTTGAATAAATAGAGAATGCAATTATTTGCAAATCTTATAAATCCACAATAAAACATAGAAAACACATTAAATGTGTAAAACGAGACATTTTACTATTTCATGAAAATATTAGCTCATTTTGAATTTGATGGTAAACACATCCTAAAAAAATTGGGACTGGGCTGGAGGAACATTTTGCAGTTGATCATGATAACCAGCAAGAGATCAGTAACATGACCAGGTCATAACAAAGAGAATCCTAGAGAGGCAGAGTTCCTCACAAGTAAAGATGAGCAAAGGTTCATCAATCTGCAAAAGGTCGTTTTCTACATCATCAAATATCATCAAAAAATTCAGAGAGTCTTAAATCTCTGCATGCAAAGGACAAGATTGTAAATCATTATTGGATGTTTGAGATCTTCTGTATGCTGCCAACCACCTGACGTGTTCTTCAGGGAAGACCTTTCCCTGTGTTTTTCAAAATTCCTTCTAAAACTTGTAACTTTTACAGACTTCCTTATTTTCTCTTGTGGTCACTGGCTGTTCTTGACTAAATCCTCTTTGTGCTGTTTATATAAGAGTATATTTTGAGGCACATACCCCCACTTTCTTTGTTCTTTGTCTAACTTAAGTCCTTCATAAACATTCATGTAACAGGAATGATGCACAGTGGTGGGATACAGCCAGCAGTGCCGTCTAAATGCCTACAAAGGCATCCGAGCTAGTGAGAGGAGTAATGGATGTTTTTGGCATCCTCAGCAGTGACACCGCTAATGTGCTCCGCTACAACAAAAAAATAAAAAGCAACACATCGATGGAGAGATGGATACAAGAGCAGATAAACAGACGCAGCGGTGTATTTTTAATGCTGGAGCCTCCTCCATAGTATCACCCACCCGCCCCCACCATCCACACCCCGGCTCCAGCCTCCTCGTCACCCTGAAACTGCGCCTGAACTCGTACTGCTGCTTTGCTTCTGATCCTTTTAGTGCTGTAATCCGCTTCAGCAAACAACCCCTTACTGTTCGCTCACCGTAAGCTGTTTTCCCTCTGATGGCTTGATAACAGCAGTAAATTGGAAACTAATCCTAAAAAGGTTTTTAGTTTTCTGCCATGTTCTTTTTGCTCTCGCTTTCTTTCACCTTCAGCCCTCCGTTTCCCTCTGGCCTTCCCACCGCAGGGCACGGACAGAGCCCCGCTTCATTCATGTTTTAAGATTGGAAACTTTTTTTAGTCTTCTTCAGAACTCAAACATAGTCACAGACAAAAGAAAGTAGCTTCTCATATTTACAGTTTCTCTGTTATTTCATCCAGTCTGCCCCTTTCTTTCATACTGCATGTGGTTTTGTGATTGCATGTAGTTCAGTTTAGGATTTGGCTTTCTGAAAGCATGCGATTGCCCACGATGCATTCAGAGCCAACTCGCTTCACAATATTTACATTGTGATGCATTTGGATGCACTTTTTGGACATTTTGCATGTGATGCATTCCACGTATGTAACTTGGCTCAATAATGTGCAAAATCGGGAGTCTACAAAAGGGATTTACTAAAAATTCAAGTACTTTAACCTCTTAACATCCACCAGGGTGAATTACGTTGTTCCCTAAATGCTAAACAAGCACAGACTCAGAAACTAGAAGATGTTACTTTTCAAATCAAGTGTCTTTGAACCATTTCGGAGCATTTTTTTTTGCAATCATCTGACCAATGAAGACCATCTAAGATGCCTGTGTTTCTGTTCTGATGAGTGAATTTTAGGATTTTATTTAGATGTTACTGAACACTAATTTGCATAATCCCCCCAGAACCAACATTTTGGCCAGAATGCTAATGTTGTGGTCTAAACCCTGAGGCTGACGTCATGCTATTGACAGAAAAACAAACAATACAAACGTCAGTTGGTGAACTTAGTGATATTTAGTGTTTCATGCTGCTTTTACAAAAGTAATCTCCTCATGAAACAATTCAGCTGCAAATCTGGCAAGGTGGAGGTGGAAAATTACACCTTCAGTGTCTTTGCTGACTAATTTATCCCTTTCCTCACTCTGTTGCTCTTTCCTCCTTTTTTTGCTTGCTAAGACATTTTTTTTTCATCCATTCACTCCCACACGAACACACCCACAGGAGGAATAAGACACACTCACACGTGCACATACACACACACACTGGTACTGTCTCAGCTCATGAAGCAGTTAGTGAGGTGTCCCATGTGCTGGACAGATGGGTCATTACCCGTCCACTGGATCGCCCCAAATCGCCGGGCACATTCTTCAGCCGCCATGATTGTTTTAATGGATGGTGATAATATACAGTCTGCGGTGGAGAGCAGCCGGACACGGGTGGATGGATGTATTTGTCTTTGGTGGACAGGAGATGCCTGTGTTTTTATTTTGACTCTCGTCTGCGTGTGTTCGCGTTTCGCCCCAGACTTCAGCTTCAACACAACAGCATCACACAGGCAGCCGTTTGAATGTATTAATCCACAGATTAGAAATGTTTACGTGTGCCCAACGGGGTTAAGTATCACTGACTGTTTTCATTTTATGTTTTTAATAAACATTATGTTTTTTTGCTTTGATTTTATGGTTCTTACATAGCACTTTTCTACTCTACCTGAGCACCCAGTCTAATTTATACGATCCAAATGGAGACATTTAATGAAGTGATGAAGAGACTCAGGGCTTTGGAAAGATTCTGAGACTGCACCTATATAAAGCAAAAACTGTATCCTACTTACATTTTAATGCCATCCCTGTCAGAGTGTGACCTTGTGCAGAGGTACACTGCTCTCAGTGGTTTTAGACAATACATAAATGCTTGAAAAACATAAGCCTAATTCTCAAAACATCCAAAATGGGACCAGTCCTTTTTTTGTGGTGCATCCCATTACCTTTGGGCTGAATCTTGTCCCTGAGTTGCTCTAGAGACTCTTAGTGTCAAGATTAACATTAAAGTCCTGCTACTGGGGGGGGATGAGTTAATGGTTCAGAACAAATCAAAGGAAGCAAGTAGCTTCTACCTGCTCACACTCTTGATCCAATTGACCTTTGTGCTTGGATACTGGGTTCATTTAAACCTGCAGTTTGGTCTCTGGGTCATAGCCAACGAGCTGGCTCTAGTCAAAAATAGGTCTTGGGTAGCTTGTTGATGAAGATCGGAAGTACAAGATTGATCAGCAACTATCTGAAAAGTTGTGGTCATGTTCACGAACAGGCCCGTGAGTGGTTGCAGAAGGACAGTTGTGGCCACTGGGTGAAATTAGTTGACAAGAGGGTGCTGCAGTGGTTTGTGATTACTTTGATCACTTGCAGAACGCCACGGTCACCTGCAGTTTGAGTGTAAGGCATCTACTCGCCTGGAAACGCCCATTAACCACCAGCAAATTAATTGATGATGATTGATGCATTCAAATTCATCATGGGCCGGCTATGTCCCGCAGGCCTTGAATGTCTCCCACTGTGTGTCCTAACATGCACTTCATAGGTGTCTAAAATAAGAAAGGGAGCTCTCCACAGCCAACATTTCTACTGCCGACCACAAAAGACCTTATCGTGTAAAAGTGAGAAGCAGGCAGCACCTGACGCCCAGGATGAGAGTGTGTGGGCATGAATTCATTCGTGTGGAACAAGAAGAGTCTCTAAACTCTTTAATCACCCTTTGTGTTTACTCGAAAATGGATTCCTGACAAAGGATACTTCTGCAGTTGCCAGGGTTACCTGAGAAGATAGTAGAGCAAATTAACTCACTGGAAAAAGACTTGAATTAAAAATATAAAAACATGAACACTGACTGCATGTGTAGATTACAGGTGGGAGTGTAAATCAAGCTTTAGAGGGAAACACAAAGGGCAGGAAATATTTAAATAGGAGCTGACAGATTTAAAAAATAATAATAATAAAATATGATCACCAGTTTTATTCTTTAAAAGCAGGGAAAAAAAATCATCTGCACTTACACACCTGTCAGTGAAATGTCTTTGATTTGTTAAATTTGTCTTGTTTCCAGCAACTCTGTTGTCTGCTGTCTACACACAACAGATGCAGCACAGAAACACACGTACACACACGTCGCTCACAATCAAAGCACCACACACGGCTGCATGCACATCCTCACATTTTGACACACTTACACACACACCGCAGATGCACGCAGAGCCAAGGCTGTGACTTTAATTATCACCTTGTCTCAGCCTAAATGAGGGTGCGAGGCTGAGCTCATCTCCACATGGACTCTGTGTGAGGGAGAGAAAAAATCCCTCATTAAATCACTTCAACACTTCGACTCTCTCACGTTTTTTTTTTTCTTCTTTCGTTCTTGTGTGACAGAATTTCTTTGTCACTGCTGATTGCAGAGCGGTCATCCGCCGCCATTCACCACCTGACCTGAAACCTCAGTCACAAACAGAATTAATCATTCTTTTCTTAAAACTAACTGCTATCCCGAGAAAACCCTCAACTCTTTTTTATCATTCACAAAGTTGTGGCTCAAAAACAGATGCATGCGTACTGGAAAGGAATCGAAGGAGGGATGTGAAAAGTTATTTTTCTTGGGTTTTTACTTTTTTTATGCAAATGCATTCCATTTCCCACCCAAATCTGTCTACAAATGAAAAAAAGACTGTAGCATCGAGATGAGTAGATCTGTCACGTCCCTTAAAGTGACATTTCAGCACCCTGTGATGTATGATTTGATTACTATCACACATCTATGACATTTCACTAAGCTGGAAATCAATGGGGCTCAATGGAGAGGTTGTATCAGACATAAATCATCCGAGTCTCTCTTATCTCCCCCTCTGTGTGACATTAGATGTAAAGAGGAGCACAGATAGCGCCAATGGAGGGTATAAAAGAGAGGAAAAGAAAAAGGGGATATGAGTGGATTGTGATAAGGATAACATATGCACAAAGCGAGAGAGAAGCGAGCGAAGAGATGGGAGGAGATAAGCACGGACAAAGATCACAATGAAATGATAGAAAAGAGGGGAAAATGTGAGATTAAGTTGCAGTTAGAATAAAATGATGAAAAAATGAGGACAATAAAGACAGATGATGGTTGTAAAATGACAGCTCAGCCTCAGACATATTGGAGCTTTGAGCCAGCTGCTTCCTCTGGAGGATGAAAGGGCTCGAATACTGTCACTGGTGTTTGGAGCCTTGCAAATAAAAAAAAATTTTTAAAAACAATACCTGCACATATGCTGCAGAAGCAAGGCATCTGTGTTTAAACCTGGGACTCCACGGTGAAGCCAGCCATGCTCTTAACAGGCTGCTGGAACCGCGGGGAAAGCATCGTTGTGCAGGCATGGAGCTCATTCCAGCTGCAGCAGCTGGCTGAGGCGCTCTGCTGGGAACGGCCACAGCGACTGATTCAGCTCCTGTCGCCTGTCAAGCACAACCAGGGCCAGTCAATGTGCAGCAAGATCCAGGGGGAAACATGCATTTATAATTCATGTATAAGCTGCATTCAGATCATTTTAATCAAATTAAATACAAAGCAATTGAAACTATGATAAGAGAAATAAAAGGTTAAGCCTAAAACTCAAAACTCAGTTCCTTAACAAGCCGAGATGACATTATTCATGCATTAATTCAACTACCTATTGCTCTTAAAACAACTAAGATTGGGATAGATATGAATGAAGCTTTGTAAAAAAACAAAAACAAACAAAAAAAAAAGGTCATAAACTGTAGATAAAAGATGGATATGACCACAACGATTGGTTTCTTGGTATCTTGAAGCCAAGATGTTAGCATTTTAGCCACAACTATATTGGGTTTTAGGACCCAGAAGAGACCATATTGAGACAAGAAGATGGAGAATTACATTTAACAAGTTGCATCCTTAAGCTGTATGGCTGCATCACACAGACAGACAGTCTGTTCAGTATCCTCCATGAATGTCGTCTGAACACCTGGACTTTATCCAAAAAGAAACCTATTTAAAAAAAAAATATCTGGATAATGTCCTTTTATCCAGCAAAAAAAATGAATTAAAGATCATGCAGAAAGACCAGAGAAAAAGAACGATGGGTGTAGATTAGCTTTGCATTATTCAGGGTTCATAATAATCCTTCTTTATCTGATACTGGGCTCAGTGCAGTGGTCCAATCATCCTCAGTCTGAAATAAGACATTGTAGCTCCTACACCTTTAAGGCCACACTCCCCTTTAGATGGCTTTCTTCTGACGGGCTGCCGGTTAACAGCAGGTGGGCGGGGCTTCTGTGCCAGAAATGACCATATTAAGGATAGCCCCTCTCAATGATATCATACAGATCCAACGGTGAAACTGAGCATTTAGAACAGTCTGAGATTTTGACTTTTGGGGATTACTTGTACATACACTGAGCTCATTATTAGAAACATATTTAATACTATTTCATATGAACATCCACCTTTGGAACAGGAGATGACAGGGAATGAAAGAAACCGGAGCAGATTTGCTTTAAGGTCATAAAAAGAGAGATGGAAATACAAGAGAGATTGAGGCAGCAGTATAGAGTAAATTATTTTGCAGTGTTCTTCCCTGGAAGCTTTTTTACTCAAACTACAAATAAAAGTTTGCCCAGATCAGTTAATAATAAAAAACAATGTCTGAATAAATGAATATGTTGAGCTGAAAGAAGAATCCATTTAGATGTTTTAAATGTCAATCACATACTGTGAGTTTCTTCTTGGTATTTTCTGGTTTTACTTCTAACTCTTCTCTGGCTAAAGTCTGAGTAGTATATTCTACAGTGGAGTTGTCAGGCAGTCACAGTGCGGGAGGAAACTTATTCAGTCTCCAAACTGCTGCGACAACAACAATGAAAAGAGTGAATCATTCAGACACTTCAACTTGGGCGTCTTTTGAAAGCTGAGTGATTCGTTTTGAGAAGTACACGATCGCACTTTTCTGTACGTTTCAAGAAGAAGTGACTTTTGATATTTTACAAAGTGTGCAGGACAGCACAATTTAAAGCTGACTTTACCTCTTTGTTTTCTTTACCGACTACTCTGTTTCCCTCTCTCAAACGCACGCACTGACACATTGACGGTGGAAAATAACCTCCCATATACAACAGGCTGTTCTTGAGGGCTTGTGTACATGCGAACACAAAGGTCATCTGTAATTTGCGCAGCTGTGATATCTCCTCAATTAGCCGCAGATCTTAATAATGAGTCCCCTCACCAAACTCTCTAAACACACACACACACATGCAGGAGCTACTCCCAGATAACCAATGAAGCAGCAAAGCTGTGCCCCCTGCTGAACCTGCTCGCGGTGGAGACGGCCCGAGAGCACGTTGTTTCCTCATCCTTTAATACAATCCAATAAATCACTGATAATATCATTGCAGTGTCTTTCTTTTGGACTTTCCCTTTAGGGGTTGCCGCAGCAGTTCACCTGACAACATCTCTATCCCTAGCATCCTCCCCCTGTCACAGCAACCCTCTGCATATCCATATTCACCCACTCCACGAACCTCCACTGTGATCTTCCTCTTTTCCTAATGCTGGCTGCAACATATTCAGCATGCTTTGTCCAGTATATTCACTATCTCTCTTATGCACATGTCCAAACCATCTGAGCCTCGCCTTCAAATATTTAACCTGAGCTGCTCCTCATTTCTGTTCCTGGTCATGCCCAATGAAAACCTCAACATCTTCAACTCTGTCAGCTCCAGCTCGGCCTCCTGTATTTTTTGCCGGTATCCACTGTCTCCAAATCATACATCGTAGCAGATCTCTCTACTATCTTGTAAACCTTCTTTTGCTCTATTGATGGTATCCTTCTGTCATAAATCACCCCTGACACTTGTCTCTGCTGTCTGTTGACTTGGATGGTAGATTCGAGGTATCCATCTCATCTACTTTCCCTACATCTACTCCTTGCATCCTCACATTTCTGTTTTTCTCTAATTGACTGACACGTTATCTGTCTTTCATCCCTCTTCTCTTCAGAGAATACCTCCACTTCTCCAACTTCTTTCTACCTGCTCCCTACTCTCACTACAGATCACTATGTCATTTACAGACATCATTGTCATTGCCAAAATGTTCATCACCACTTGCAAAGAAGAAGGGACTCAGAGTTGATCCTTTTCAGGGATTACAGCTGAGCTCTGTGATGCATACCCTGACTGGGTTACCAACAAGGTTTACTATTATTACAGGGGTTTGTGCATTTGTGGGTTTTTCTTTGTTAATTTTACTAAGTCTATCTCCCAACTGTTTTCAGGTGAGAATATCTGTATGATGTCAGTATCAATCAAAATATTGAACTTTGAAAAAGTACTTGGACCAAACAGATGAACCAGCATACTGGATATCTTGAATCTGAATGGGATTAGGTGGATATGAGGTGGTTTATTGATATTTCTTCACCAGGAACCCTTCAATCAATTAAATAATCACAATTCCTCTCACATTTTGCTAGACTCAGTGCTAAGAGAGGCATCGTGTGCAAATTGTTGAAGACACCTGTGACCAAAAAAGGGGGTAAGGGTAATAAAAAAAACTGCTGACGATGATTTCGTCAGTGAAAGATATTCACTCCTGATCTGTTTCCTTGCAGAAATCAATGTATAATAAAAAAAAATGTGAAGAGCTCAGGCACAAAGGTTCTGGGGATCAGTCTGAAGCCCAGAGAAAGAGTTCAATCAAGGAGCTGCGTAGGCAGATACAGGAAGGTCAGGGCATAGAGCAGATGAGCAGAAAGCTATGCTTAAAACAGCAAATACAAGTGAACCATAATGTTTGAGGATTAAAATAAACTTGGTTCTTCTGAGAGCCTCGACAAACAGAAGATTAGGTCTACTAATCAATTGGTGTTGGTTTTGTGATTTTCGTGAGGCCATTCTGAAGTGCTTTGGTATAGCACTTCAACACAGGACACAACACATTTCTGAATGTGTATAAGTCAATGGCGCAACTATTTAGAATGAATGTGAAATACAAGGAACGGCACTCTGATGGTCCTGTTAGAGAAGAAAACAGCTGTTTCAGTGAGCTTTTCCCCATACTGCATGAAGTATGACCTGATTCATCTAACTGAGCTTTTAAAAACTGAAGAATTAACGGGGAATATGTCACAGGAGCTGAACACAGCAAAACAAAAGTGATTAGGGTTTATGATTGGAATAAAACAGAACTGAAACATGATATTAAATGATGAGTTACAAGTGCTATTTTAGCAATGAAACAAAGTGACAACCTAGAAGTAGAGGCTTTTTGCTTCTCCTTTAATCAACCCTGTCTGTTAGGGTGCCTGGGTCCTCGACCCAGTGTTTTGTGTTTTTGGTTCTTTAATTTTGTTAATTTCATTACATTCTAGCTTTGCCTTATGGGTTATAGGATTATTCTTACTTTAGGTTCTCTGTGTGGGTTTTGTTAGAGTTTTAGTGTTCTGGTTTTCTGTCTGTGATTCATAGTTGCTGTCTCCCCTGTCTGCTTTATCCCCGTGTCAAGTCTGTGTCTCTGTGTTATGTTTCCTGTTTTACTTTGAAAGTCCATGTCTCATGTTAATGTGTCTGGTTTTGCTTCCTTTGTCTCGTTAGGCCTGATTTGCCCCAGCTGTGTTTCTCATTCCCTGATTGCCCCCTCTGTGTATATAAGCCCTGTGTTTTCATCTGTCCGTGTTGTGATCTACCATCATATAGGCTGTGTGTTCTGTATGTTTGTGTAAGTTATTTGGATTCTTAGTTTTGTTCTGTTTGAGTTCACGTTTATCTCCGGAGTCTGCACTTTGAGTCCGTTTCCTGCCTGCATACAGCCTTCACACTGTCATCCATCTATCCATCCATCCATCTTCTCAGATCTACTCAGCCTAGGGTCACCTAGAGTAGGGCAACCAACCACCCTCTTTTCCCCAGACATGTCCACTTTTCACGTTCTGTCCGGGGTGTCCGACGGGATTTTCGAGATTAGGAAAACCCGAACATTTTTATCATAGAGCGACAGAGTACCCATGTGTGTGACATCATCCCCAAACTGTTGCCTTGTGAGCACTTGCTCTGCGCTCACAGACGGGACAGACAGCGTGCAGCAATGCGCCTAATGATGTTTAAAAGATCCCAAAGCGCAAGTGCATCTTTCAGACGAACAGCAAAAGAAATTTCCTTCGTACCCACCCAGTACTGGACTGGCCATCCCGGTATGCCCGATGCTGATTTTTCATTTTTATGGGCTGATGGGTTTCTTTTTTTTGTAACGGTATAAACAATTAAAGGTCGTGGATTGGCCAGATGCTGGCCGATGTGTAAAAATAACTCAGTTATTTGGACTGGTGGCTGTGGCAGAGTTTCCACAGAGGCCAGCAGGTGGATGAGGGAAAGGGGAGGCAGGAGGAGGAGAGACTCGAGGCGGCCGGCAACCTGCAGTCTTTCTGGGTCAGATATAAACCAAGTTTAGGTGTAGTTTATTTTCGTTGTGCTAACTTTTTACAATCAGTTACAATAACTCGTACTGCGTACTAGCTAGCATGATTGAGTTTCTATACAGCTGGGTGGGTGCTATGATGTTACTGATAGTGAACTTTATTTTATTCATAAGGTTAGTTAGTAGAGTTGCCAACCGTCCTTTAAAAAAACGGAATCGTCCCTCATTCAGAGAAAATATTATGCGTTTCGTATTGAGCTGAAAAGGAACACAGTTTGTCAGCTTCAATGGAAAAAGCTGGAGTTGTTCTGTGTCTTTACGCTGCACAGCTGTTTCTTCTTCTCTCATTCTCTCCCCCCCCCCTCTCCTGTTTCTACTTCAATCATGAAATTAATCAGTGATCAGCTGATCAGTATTTCTGACGCAAGTCCTGTCTCTCTTGTTTATCGCCCACTTTGCGCCAGAAAGAGGAAACCAGCGGATGTTGCGCTAAACAACAGCAGCACGTTTAAGCTTGATCAGCTGTTGTTAGAATGTATTTAATATTACTTTTTAGTATCAGCTGATGTTTGTTGGAGCCACAGCTGTAAAGCTGCTGGTCATGATATCGGTTTGGATATGTGGTGAGAGGGAAACATGAAGATGAAACATGGAGATGTCCTTACTGAATCATCAGAGCTGAACAGGTGATGGAGAAACAGGTTTACCTTTTAGGTGACATGCATAGCTGGACTGGCCATCGGGCATACCGGGCATTTGCCCGGTGGGCCGCTGGTGATTTTTTGTTTTTATGGGCCGATCGATCGATCGATCGATTTTTTTTTTTTTTTTGGAAGGGTATAAATAATGAAAGGTGTTGGATTGGCCAATTGGTCATGATCAACTCTGGGCTGGACCAATTACAGCCGAGGAGGTCGGATGCACCCTCCCCCTTGTTTAGCAATCTTAAAGAAGAACTAAAGAAAATGGAGAACAAAAAAAGGAAAGGAGGTGCAGAAAAAATTAGGGCCAAAAAGAAACAAGCCCTTCAGGCAGACGCTGCCAAATGTGTAAAAATAACTGAATTGTTTGGCGGTAGCTATGGCATAGCTTCCACAGATTTAGCAACATCAGCAAGTGGTGGAGGCCAGCAGGTGGATAAGGGAAAGGGGAGGCAAGAGGAGGAGGAGGAGGCGGCCGGCGGTCATAGTGGCAGAGGAACTGAACTTCAGGTAAGAAGTTATGACCTGCTGTCTATCTGTGTCAGATATAAACCAAGTTTAGTTGTAGTTTGTTTTCGTTGTGCTGACTTTTTACAGTCGCTTAGAATAACTGGTACTGCGTACTAGCTAGCATGACAGAGTTTATATACTGCTGGGCGGGTGCTATGAAGTTACTGATAGTAAATTTTATTTTATGCTTAAGGTTAGTTTCTCAAACTCCTCAAAATCTTAACAAATTGTGCCAATCCTTACATTTTGCACCAGGCTGATTTATCATCAAAAGTGGAGAAGTCTGTGACAGAGGAGATAGAAGAGCAGCAGAGAGAGATGGAGCAAGAGAGAGAAATAAAAGAGCAGGAGATAGAGATGGAGATGGAGAGATGACTTTATGTCATCCATGAGGGATGCATTTGACATATGTTTCACATATTATAGCCCAACAAGTTACTTATAGCAATTTAAATACGAGCAATCAGTTTTTGGCAAATACCGTAAATCAGTTTTTGGCAGACAATCACCTTTTGGCACAACACCAGCTATCGCAGTTAATAATACAACAGCTTCTTGCCATTTTTTTGTGTTTCTCTTTATCGCTGTGTAACTGAGTTCAATTGAAAGCCTGCATGCGCTAGCACCTATTGCCACAAGTTCCCAGAATCCTTTGCGGTTTTACCCCTGAATGACGTCACATTTTTGGTGGGCCGGTCTCTAGTCAAAATGCCCGGGCCGATTTTTTTGTCCCAGTCCAGCCCTGGTGACATGAATGAGTTGAAGGGAAGTTAAGAACTGTTTGTGAGAGACAAATGACACCAGGATCCTTTTGTAAGTAAGCTGGTAACTGTGCAGGGGCGGGTCTAGCAAAGCTTTGCCAGAGTGGCAGATAGGGCATTAACAGGGAAAGGGGGGCACAAAGAAATACTTTCCTTTCTTACTCTCATTTAAAATGTCTGGCTGTAATTAAATAATTATCTGAATCTTACAACCAAAGTTTTTATCTGATGTAAAATTTATAGAAATCATACATATACCAACAAGACTGTGTACATCACTGTCACAACAGCGTTTGTTTTCATTCAAAGGCTTTATGGCTTTTCCTATAATATCTGGTGGGCCGATTTTTCAGAACTGGTACCGACCCAGTACTGGTAATTTTTCTTATGCAGATGAGGCATTATTTCTGTATGAGGCATTATTTCTGTACCATCATTTAATTCCAGAGGCTTTTAAGTTATTTTTTTGCACTTGTTGACTTGTAAAAGCCAATATGACATATTTTATTTCACAATTCATTAACCGCCCAGAGAAGGCATTGTTTAAATATATTAAATATGTTTCTTTAAGCAAGTTCTTCATGACTGAGCCAAGTGTCCTCTTTTTTGGAAATCAAAATATGATCCACCCTAACCTAGAGCCTATTTGACTGACGGAAGGTGAAAAGCATGGTACCTACAAGTCCACCACACACTCTCACATTTGCACGCACAAAACATATTTCGGAATTGCAGATTAACCTAACAAGATCATTTTCTACAGAAGGAAACTGGCATATCTAGAGTAAACCTCTACATGGGAAGATAAAAACACTAAAACACTGTTTCTGAGATTTTTCAGTATCAATATAGTAACCTCTGCCTCTTTCTTCTCCTTCACCTGCTCTGCTTCTCTTTATTAGAGCAGAAAGAAAAGCGAGGCACCTTCCAAGATTCCTGCAGAGCGTTGCGCCTAAATGAGCCTGCCTTCTGTTTCACATAGACTCTCATTTCAGACTGAAAAACAAACTGTTCGAGATAAAGATGTGCAAGCTGTCTGCAGAATTGAGTGCTTTTCTTGGGCATCATTTCCTGTTTTTTTTTTCTCAAAAAACACATTTTCTAAAAACATTTATAATTTTATAGCAGTACATTCTAAAGTAAGAAGACTATTCGTCATTCATTACCGTACATTATGCAGCTTTTTAGGTTTTAAATCTACCATCTGCCATCAAACAACAAAACTCCATTTGTTTAAGACTATTTTGAGTAGGCTAGATTGTTCCTCTCTTGTTCAGCTCTTTCTTCTTTTTGCATTACTCTACTCCATTATTCTCCATTCCTAATAAGATTAGATTATGGTCATAAGAGCCCAACAAGCGAGCACCACATGATAAAAGTGATTTACATGCCTAGCCTCCAATAAAACAAGTGGATACCCACTACCTCTGTCAGACTGCACAGATTCTTTTTTTTATTGACTTGTTTTCGCTTTTCTTAGCCTACACTTCATAATATATATATGGACATCAGTAAGGGGATGGTTAAGTGGCTGAGTGACCCTCTTGTAATGGCCTTTATCTGACTGAATTAACTACAAGCCATTACGGTACACCGTATCAGATATAGGATTAGGTTCTCGTAGTGCATATAGATGTGTATCACAGAAACCTGATAGGCATGCAGTTCCCGCTGGTATGTGTTTGGTCTGAATTTACTCTCATACACACATAGTTTCTGTCCAACAAAGTTAAGCGTGCAGCAGCAGATCTATAGAAAATTATTTTGAGCTTCCATATGTGCATAAGTGCCACCTTTTTCAATAAGCTGTTGATTATTACCAACTGGTGAGTTTGAAGCATATTCTGCCCATCACTCATTGCATGCTGAGATAAATCATGCACAAGGTACAAGGGCTAAAAGAAATTAAACCAGTGCAGAAGTACCAAAACCTGCAGTTTCTGTAATCTTCACCAAGTGGTGCTAACTTTTTGATGCTTTTCTTGAATTCTGTTATCTTAATGAATTGCTTTTTTTGTGAGACACTTGTTAATGTGACCTTTTGCACACTTGTACTGTTTTGGCATGTAAAGCGCTTTTCAATTTTAACAGCCTTTGGTTGCAAAAATAACATCTGTAGTAAATCCATCTGACAATCCATCTGGAAATAAGTCCATGTTTTTTATATAAGTCTAAGAATGAGGTCATGTTCACCAAACGTATACAATGCACCTGTATAATTGTATAATTTGGAAGTATAAAGATGATTGGCCAAGTAAAATGATATCATCACAGTTTGTATGGTAGTCCTAAATTTCTCATCTATAACAGTGTCTTGATGCATGTTCAATCATCCAGGTAAGAAAATCTCAAAAAGTTGATTCTGTTCATCTGGACGTAGTGTCCAGAAGAACAGAATCAACTTTTTTGGACATCCATAACAGTATTCTTCAAATAATATACTCGCTCTTACTTTTGCATGATCGTTGAGCTCCTCTGCCTCTACCACTGCTTTCAGCGTGTGTCATTGGCTCTTGGGGAATGAAGGGTTCATCTCTTTTTCTGACATTGAATTACCCTATACGTGATTTATAAAAAATGTGAGCACAGGCAGCCCTGATGGAGACATAATGGAGTGCAGCGCACTGACACACAAGTTCCAGGAAGAGCAGACTGTCACATTCACAGTCTGTTTCTCTCTTCTTAACAGCCCACTCAGTCCACTTCACATGAATGCAGGACACAGTCTATCCAAAGTACTTTGAAAAGAACAGCCCAGAAACTCAAACATCAAGCAAAGGCACCTTTTGTGTTTCCACTGGTGTCATATACAGTTGGCTATACTGACTTCATCCCTGAGCCCCACTATGCAGCAGTTTGATAACTTCTGCGTTGGACTTCTGGACTCTGCCTCTGCACAAAAGGTTTGATGTATTACTATCCCTGACACTAAAGTGCAACCTGAATGTCAGGACTGCAGTCGCTAACACTGTCCATATATAAGAACTCCACCTATAAATCCAGTCATGATTAATGTTTCTCAGTGAATATATCATTGGATAGGTTTCTAATATTTTTCAATGTATACATTTGTAGTCTGTGACAGTGATTAGCTAAAATCTTTTCCTTGTTCTCTTTGGGTACTCTGACTTCTTCCCACAGTCCAAAAACATGCATGTCAGGCTGGTGATTCTAAATTGTACCGAAATGTGAATGTAAACACAAATGGTTGCACGTCTCTGTGTTAGCCCTGCAAAAGACTGGCAACCTGGCCAGGGTGTACCCCACCTCTCAGCCGATGACAGATAGGATTGACTACAGCCTTCCCTGAATTGGAAAAGTGGATGGATGGATATACCAAAAGAAGAACTCGTTAGAGTCGAATCCTATGACCAATTTGTGTCCCTCCACCATCTAGCAGTGACACAATTACCGCTGTAGCAAGTCACAACAACAGTGGATTGTTCATAGTACATACAGTACATGTATAGTACTGCTGGCAGTGACAACTACATGGAAAACTGGATTACTAATGTTATACAGCACCCCCAGCTACTCTTTTTGATGCTAACATTAGTCTTTTATATAATGTCATTAGGTTTCCCTTAGACAGCATATAAAAAACTGACCTAGTCAACAGAACATCACCCATCAGTCACATTTTGATGCCTATTAGAAGCATATTAGCTGCTGCCATCTTGGTGTTCCTACTATAAAGAACAAAAGAGAGCAATCCTAAGTTATGCTAGCTCAGCTAATGCTAGCAAACTGCCTCCATAAACAAAGTGCATCACACAGACATGGATATCTGTTAACCGGTGGCAAAAAAGAAACTAATACAATCCTAATACAATTTCACTAATCAAAACTAGAGAATAAAATTAACTACACAGCAGCTATAACATGTGTCAGATATACGCTTTAAAAGGCTCCAATACAACAAACAGAGGTCCAGTTCACGGACTCCAGTTAACTGAGTTGAAGCCTATCCGATACCTAGCTATAGCTAGCTACAGTCGCCTGTATTGTCATCTCCTCCAACAACAATTGGGCTTATATTTGCTATAAAATTCAACATTTTAACATGAGTCTACGGGGATTGACTCGCTTTAGGAGCCCCGTGTGGTCATTAGAGGGACTAATTTGATGATTCATTTTTCACCGGCAGAGGTTTCCACTTGAAATTTAACTGCACTCTCTATGAGTGAGTGGGCTGTAAACATCCGGTAACAGCCAGTGTCATTACAATGAATCCTCTGGAGACCATGAAAAAGTGTTGTCGAGATGTCTCTTCAGCCTGACAGACACACACACTGCATTTAGTGCCGTACCATCTTCAGGCCATAATTATCCAATGTTTAAGTGCTTTTCCATCAGCCTCAGCCCCACTTTTAGTGCTAATTAGCTAATGTTAGCATGCTGACTACAGTAAACATTACACAAGATTGCTGAGCATAGTATTTGGCCCTTCACTTTAAATCACAATCACTGTACCATAACTGAGGCTTTATTGGAACTTTGTGACGAATGAAAGCAACAATAGCAAGAGCAACAATGCATCACTTACATTGTTCAGTATGAAGAAAACTAGAACAGCAGCTTTGGCCTGTAAAGCCAGGTGACCTTACCATAGCGAAGATGCCATTCAACAAAAAGCAGTATCAAGCAATTAAATGGGAGCCACTTAGGGCTTTAATAACAGGGAAGCAAAATGTATTGTTGCAGCATCCATTTTCTATATTGACATTACTCAACTCAATACACCATGTCTAATGTCACTGCTGCTCTCTGAAACTATATCACATTACTGGTGGCTAATTATCAAAGCTGTATGACTGTATGCTTTAAATGATATTTGGCCCTGGGTCTTTCTGCTGCTAAGATGTACCATTAAAAAAGAAAAAGAAAAAATGCATTCAAGGTTGTTGGCATGGTTACTGCTGACTATACTCTTATCAGAGATCTTATGATTAGTCACGTCTTCCATTAGCTTTCTGCACCAGCCTCTTCTTTTCCATCTCTCTCTCTCTGGGAAGGATGTTATGGGCAAGGCTGACTCGATAAGGGCAGCATGTCCCCGAGCCTAAAAGAAAAAAAAGTCCTGTCATGTTATGTACCATCTGTCCTTTTCTGGGCCAGAACCAATACCCCCTCTACCCCCCTCCACATCCATCCTCTTCCTCTCACTGGTCTTGATGAATTTCGCTGCTCCCCTTCCAACCTTCTGGTCCCTGGAGGTCCTCTGCCCCCCCACTGTTGTCTCATTCCCATGCCTCCCTCCCTCCTCCTCCTCATGCTTACTGCCCCCATCTCCCACATTTCCCCTTGCTCTGTCCCCTCCTGCCCACCACCTCCCTCCTCCTCTCCCTAGGGCGCTGCAGGGTTGGCATGCACCCAGAGTCCCTCCATTTCCTTCACATCAGATATAATCAGGACAGAAAAGAGCTGAGAACATTCTTTTCCCATGATTCTTAAGTGGCACCAGGGGCACTCTGGGCCGGCGGACTGGCTGGTTGGTTGGTTGGCCCACTGGCTGGTTGGATGACTTGCTGGCCCTGAAAACAGAGACCTGAAGCGCATAACTTAGCTGGATTAGCCATTGGCCTCTCTTCTCTGCTTGCACCAAAACACTTATCTGTGATTTTAACATTTGGGCCTTTGTAAAAAGTCATCTGCAAGGAATAATGGCAGAAAAAAAGCTTAATGTAACGCATCTTTCTTCTGATTTTGTAGTCTGCATTATCCACACAAAAATCAATGTCTGCTATTCATTTCTGTTCTATTTTTCTGCTCTTATTTCAGCGGATACATGCTGTGACCATTGAGCCATTATTCACGGGATGCGGCATCTACTGCTTTACACTATATATTGGATTACTGCTAAGGCTATGTGGCAGTGTCCTTCACTAATTTATATTTTAATTCAAGGAGCTTCATCATATCTTTCACATTTCTATTGATGAGATTTTGAACATCTTCAGTTCAAGATATTCAACTCAACTCAAACGGCTACTAAAAAGAATTTAACCAACTAATTCAGAAGACATTCAGAGACAGTTGAACACGGGTTACAGTTTTGTATCTAAGGTTTACAAGTACCAATGAGGCAGTCATAAAATGATTGTTTTAAAAGAGGACAGATATCTGCTTGTTAACTCTGATGTTATTAGTCATGGCTGGATAAACCGTCAGTAAAATGATCATTTTGGCTATTTTTTGAAGCTACGACAAAGTCCATGAAAAGAGTGATTTACAAGCTTTAGAAAACCTAGACGTTTGCAGGGTGTTAGCTAGCAAATTTTGGGATAATATAATATAAGATAATATACCATGTTCTGACTCAACATGGTGTATAATACAATACGGATTCACTTTGAACATAACATTTGGAGAACTTTTGAAGTTAGTACTTATCATGTGCTACCAGGTGGTCAGTTCCAGATCTTTGGTTAGGTTCCTGGTATTTTCTTAATGAAAGTTCATGTTGAGGATCCCTAATGGACAGAGACAGACACCCAAGAGATGACCCATCCACAACTAACAAGAGGTTAGTCGTTAGTATGTTGCTATATTAACGACTAATATAGCAACATGCTACAAAAAGTCCTGATACTGAGCTTAATGGTCACACTGAAATCTCAACTACAGAGTGATCTTTTTATGAAGTGTTCAAATATTTGGTCTCAGCTGCAGTTAGACTGTGATTTTTTTTAAAAACTTAAAGAGGTGCTGCACATTTTAATAAAACCCCAAAGAGACTAAGGGTTTTATCTGAATAGTTCTTAGAGCTTTTAGTTTATTCAAAAAGTCACTAACATACCAGTTTTGCCAAAATATGAGACACGTTAATCCATGCTCTGCACTGCCCCAGCTCAGATCCCCAACAACACATTGGGCAAGTTTAAAGTTGATTACAAGAAGTAGTTTTAAAGATAGGTGGAAAATAAGCTGACTGCAGCACTTATGGCCTAATTCAGAATGAATAATAAACATGACAAAACATAAACTCTGGGAGAGAGTAGACAAAAGTTAATGACATGCAATGGCATATAAACCTAAAAGTCCCATTTATCTGATGAAGGATACCTTGGGAGCTCTAAGCTTGGGTCATCTACTCCACTTTATTGCACATCTGCTGTTTTAACAGCGACATCATGATGACACAAACGCCAGTGCTTAAACAACCAATTTCTGTGCCAAGTCACATAGTGATGGTCAGGACCTGCATGCATCACATTGCAGCATTTTTGTGTCATTGTTCAATGTTCAAATCAGTCTGTCACCATGACTTAAACTTTTCTGTAGTCTTCTCCATTTAACTTTAGGCAAAGGTTTAACACACAAAGGGAGACGGCAAACGCAAGCATAAGCAAGAAAGGGGTGAAGCAAAGGGCAGAGACCTAAACTATTCAGAAAAAGCAGAAACATGCAGGAACAATAATCTGGTAGTCAGAAACAGCTGGAAAACTTTGCTGAAAGTCCTAATGCACACTCAAGTCAATGTTTGCTGTGATTAAGAACAATAAAAAACAACAATAATAATTTATTAAATAAACAATAGTGTAAAAATGTAAAATGATAATAGAAAATATTTCAAAAAGAAAAATAATAATAAAAAAAGATACAATGGTAAAAATGACACAGTCATTACTCTGAAACTAATCTGTCTAAGCTCTAATGAGAGTCTAAAGAGAATGTTAATGAGATAAAGAAGAAGACTGTTAGTAAAGAAGATGACCTAATCTGAAGAGGGAAATAACTCCTGAGTTTTGAGGTGAATATAACAGTTTTTAGTCACCTGTAAAAGCCAATAACAAATTTGAAGTCACTAGAAGCTGCTGATCAGTGGATCTAAGTGAGAAAATATCTGATACATAATCTTAAGTGATCCCATGCAAGCATTTATATGTGAACAACAGCATTTTGAAATTGATCCTGTACTTAACAGGAAGCCAGTACAATGATTTAACAGCAGATGAAATATGATCACACTTAAGTGTAACTATCAGAAGTCAGGAGCAGCAGCCTTTTAAACCAGCTGTAAAAGAAATATTCATGTTTTACTCAGTCATACATACAACAAATTGCAGTAATACAGTCTAGATGTGATGACATTCTCTAGGTTGTTGATAGAAAGAAATGGTTTAACTTCAGTTGAAAGTCTTAATTGGAGAAGATTTGTTTTAACAACTGATTTGATCTGAAAGTCAAATTAATATATATATATATATATATATATATATATATATATATATATTTATAGTGGCAAGATCCAGTAATACAAATATAGCAGAGTCACCCACATCAATGAAACAAAAAACAATAATTTCTTAAAAGAACAGATTCTGTTCTGTGAAGAAGTTTAAAGTTTAAACGCGGAATGCTGTGTTTTAACCAGAACTTGGGAAACAAATAGAAAAAACAAAAATCCACCTTTATTTAAAAATCCAATAGAAAGGAAAGGAAGGAACAAAACCAGGAAGTAAAACCAAAGTGAGAAGGTTAGGTTTTACTCTGAAAACCTAACCTTCAGAGTAAAACAGGAAGTAAGATTAAATGTGTTGAACACAGGAATAACACAAAAAAATGTCCAAAAACTTTCTGGAAACAACAGGAATCATCACGCCTACAGCTTAAAGCTCAGGTTGGTGAATTTTTAAAAAAAAAGGATTCATTTGAGCTGTTAATATTGCAAAGCTACTGTTAAAATTAGATCAAGAAGTCACTGTAATGCTCTCAGTAACCGCCCCCAATGATGCTGGTGATGATTGAGAGTTTAAATCTGTGTCACGCTGAGCTGTTGTGCTGTTGGGTTCCTGTCGTGTGCTGCCTTTTATTTTTTTGGCTGTTTTTTTTTTTTTTTGGCACCAGGTCGTCCTGCTGCACTCGACTCTCACCCTCCTTCCTCACACTTGTCTGTCTGACACTTTTGTTGGACTCGGAGCATTGGATGGCGAGCTACGCTCCCATGACAACACGATACTGTTAGCGTCAGGCAGAATCAGAGTCAGGCCGGGATCTGAAAACGACCTCCTCCACTGCTGTTTCCACACCATCCCCTAATGTTTGCTGCCCCGGGGGAGCTTTCTGCTTCCCTCTGTCCCTTCTCCCTCTCAGCCTGTCTCATCTCCTCGCCGCTGACAGAACCTGTTCACAGAGAGGAGCCTTTCGGACTTCTCCTTTCCCACAATTATGCATGCATACAGCAGCCTGTCATGGTGGAAACACTTTGAAGCCAAATCTTTCAGCGCCCTGTGCAAGATGGACAAAGAGACAGAGGAAGAAAAGGAATGAGGGACAGAGAGAAGTAGAGGAAGATCGAAGAGGAGGGAGGTGATGCAAGGGCTGGGTTTGAGGTGGCATTGGCCCAGGACATCAGCCTCGGTGACAGCAGGGACAGAAGAGGTGCCAGCCTCTGACAGAAAAAAAGCAACCCAGGTCCTATTCAAAGCTGCACCGCCTGGTGTTTGGCAGGGAGTGGGGGCACTGTCACATTGGGGGGGGTGACGTATTCCGATTTCTGTGTAGAGACATGGGACGAAAAGAGGTTGAAGAGAGAGAGAGTGTGTGTGTGTGTGTGTGTGTGTGTGTGTGTCTCTGAGGAGGATGGAGATGAGCCACTGACTTCCTGGGCTCGAGGCCAGGATGAAACCATTCAGCTCTGATGTACACAGACTGTACAACAGAGGGGATTAGCACAGCCAGCGCCTGCAATAGAAATATAATGGATAATATTTCCACCCTTTTTCTTTTTTTTTTTTTTGCAAAGGTATGAGGAGGATTATGCTATTGTCTGAAATGATTCTGGCAGGGAACAATATTTGTAGAATATTACTTTGCATTGTCTTGGAAACAAAAGGTACCAAGAGCGGAAGGAAAAATAAATTTCATAGTAATTCACTTTATCGGAAATTGGAAAATTTAGGCATCCACAAAGCCCAGATGCAACTTTCTAATCCCCGTTCTTCCGACAATCAGCAGAGAACTGAAGGAGAGTTTTGATTAAGTGAATTAAGACGAGGCACAGCTCTGGCACACGGCACAGACGTTTAGTCGGGGAGAAAGGGACTTCCTGGCACCAACAACGGCAAAAACAACAACAGTTCTCTGCTGCTGCTCATGCAGCGTTTGATTCCAGATCAGCTGCAGGTTGGTGGTCTGGAGCATTTACATATATCTTCCTTTTAATTAAAACCATCGAATAAGAAACACACTCGCTCCCAAAGCGGGGATGTGATCGCTCATTTAGTGGATTTTGAGCGAGCAGACCGACAGCACGCTGAGAGGACATTTGTGATCCTCTCCTTACAGGCCCTGATAGATGGGTGCGCTCCCAGCGCATCGTCCCAGGAGGGGACATTTGTTATCTTTCATTCAAACATGCTTCCTTATTAAACAGGAAAGTGGCAAGACATGTATAAGCTGAATCATGCTGCAGTGCTTGGAGCTCCACTAAAGGCCTCGCTCAAAACTCTGGAATTAAAATCGAGGAAGATAAGGTCCACACATGTTTGATTTCCAAAAGATTTTCTGTAGCTTCTCAATGTGTTTAAGACTTGTATAAAAAAAGAAATAAAATAAAAGTCTTGAGATGTAAAGGGTTTCCAGCTTCATGGATTTGTTCCCTGGAACTAGAAGCTAAATACCTGGAGACTCAATTCACAGGAACAGGGGGTAAAATTTCAAGGATCTTTGCCATTAAAGTAGTAACCTTACAAGAGCTTACACAAGTTTGAATACAATACCTTCATCTTGTGTCTCTAAGGACTGACACAAGTCTGTTAAGTTTTATTGTCTTAGACTGAATGAAGACTTGACTGTGACTGCTAAATTCTGAGTGCTGTTTTGGTGTCAAAGCCACTTTAATAGTGCAAATGATTCCATTTTACAGATATATCGATGAAGTTAATTTGAGGTGGTGTGGCTGTGCAGAAGCTTTCTTTCATTTTAAATGTCATGACTCTGGAGCTCCGCCTAAGAGTGGGTATTTCACAGTCCCTGTGGCAGAATCTGCACTTCAGAAAACCACTTTCTTTGCTCCATTTCCTACGTTAATATTTAATGTGAAGGTAAACCTGTTTATGAGAGACGTTAATGACTGAGGCAAGACAGTACTTAACGAGTAATAAAGAGCATTTTCTTCCCTCATTGCCATTTGTTTGTGTCAAACGCAGGAGTGGGACTGTAAACACAACCCGTCTTCAGCTCATGAATGATTCAGCCTCAACGTAAAAGATGCAAACAGCTGGATGCCTGTGACAGAGATGCAGACGGGAAGAGCTTGGTAAGTTGGTGGCTGGGTCTGTTTGTGGCAGTGTGGATTTTTAAGTGGACCTCACAGGAGCTGCAGTGCTGCAGGAGTGACAGCAGGTGTTAATATTTTATGGGTGGGTGGTAGGCAGGCAGCGTATGGACTGAATGGGTGGTGAAGTGCTGGATCGTGTGCAGCGCAGCATTATGTCAGCCTGTGAGGACTTTTGATGCGGTACAAAGCTTAATTGGTGGGCTGCCGTGAGAGGCTCGTAAAAAAAAACCTGCTATAAAAGTGATAATGGCTTAGAGGAGGGCGAATTAACAAAGAAGGTGAATCGATGAGACAACACAATATTCTGTTGCTGCTCAAAGTATAAAATAAGCAGTTTTACACCGAATGGATTAGCTGCATTTAAAATGCAAACCCCAAAATGTATCAAAACCTCAGCTGTGGTCTCAAAAATGATAAAAGCTTTACGGATGCTTTGCTTGGTAAGTCTGCATGAATGGAAATGAACACAGGTGCCTGTCCTTCAGCAATGAATGAACCCACAGGTGGTTTGCGCAAGCCCTTACTACAACTTCTGTTAATGCCACAGTGTGACAGCTACAGAGAAAAGACTGATTCAGCCACTGTGATGTCACCCATAATAAAGTCCTGTTTTGAACCCCTGACTTTAGCATTTTTGCAGTTGCTATGTTGAATTTTTGAGCCAGGAGTGACTATATTTGGACCAAAGGATGGAGTAATAAGTCACCAGCATGCTCTTCCCACAGACTGTCTGGGTTAAACACACAGACAAACACCTGCTTTCATCCCACTACCCTCAGCCATGTCGAGCTACAGGTCGTGACAGCCACAATTTGTGGAAATGAGTTTCCTCTGAAGGGTGTCTGGGCTCAGCCTTAGAGGAGCTTGGTCATTCAAGAAGAGCTCAGTATAGAGATGGCGATTCACCATCTGACTTGGACACTTTCTGAGTGCTGAGTTGAGGTGAGCTGTTTTGGGCATATCTAACACTGAATGTCTCAGTGTCCTGCTGGAAGAGCTGGATTAGGTGGCCTGGGAGAGGAAGATTTGGGCATTGGGTCATGAAGATGGCAGTTAAATAGCAAATATTAATAACTGGTAGAAAATGGACGGATTGCATCAAAAACGCTCCAGAAAACTACACCAGAACAAACATTGTTCAGAGGATGTCCCTAATAATGCAAATGCACATTTAAATAAGTGGCTTGTATATAAAAATAACCGTGTACACATGTTTATTTGTGCTGTAAAGTAAAAGGATTTATTAACATAGGAGTCTATGGGGACTGACTGTTGGAGCCCCAAGTGGCCACTAGAGGAACTGCAGCTTTGTTGCATTATTGTCCAGGACTGAAAGTTGATGCTTGATATTAATTAGTAGATGCTATAGAGATGCTTTCAGTAAGAGGTACAGCTCAGTCTTATGGAGCCCCTCTGATGACATGGTCCAAAAAATAAATAAATTGTGGCCACAAAATACTACTTCGTGGGCTCAAAATAGGTATAACGTGGCAACGATTACGCATTTGTGGCCACGAAATAGATAGCGTGCGCACATCATATTGATACAATTCCTGGACAGCTGCGTAGAGACATAAGCATAAGAGTAGGCTAAACCTATACACCATGGACAGAGACAGTATGATTGAGTTTTATTTTAGGCTGGGAATGAGCTACAAATGCATTTTGAAAAGCCTGGCAATGCAAGGAACCATTATTACGGAGAGACATTTAAACAGGATATTGAGAGCCAAGTTGCTTTACAGACCTAAGTACGACCTGGATGCCGGGGTAGATTTTATTGTCAACCAACTGCAAGGGCCGGGGAAGGGTAACAGTTATCGGTCAAGTGTTTCGTGGCTACAAATTAGCATTTCGTGCGCACGTTATACCTATTTCGTGCCCTCGAAATAGTATTTCGTGGGCACAAATAAGTATTTAGTGGGCACGTAATACCAATTTTGTGCCTCCGAAGTAGTATTTTGTGGCCACAATTTATTTATTTTTTGGACCATGTCATCAGAGGGGCTCCGTACAGTCTAACTTGGATGGGCTTGCTTTAAAAAAGTCTTCTATCATGGGTATAAACATTGTAAGTGGCTTTTAGATATTAATTATCTCTTTTATATTTACTCAGAAGCCATGATTTCATTGGATGTCATCACTTTTGCTGAAGTGCTCTGAGCGACCCCAGGCGAGCACAGTAAAACCACATTGTGTACAGACACAAAAAGAGGAAATTAAATTTCTTTTTAATTTAATTTCTTTTTTTGTCAACTCCACAGCCAACTAAACAAACAGGTTGGGCTGTGTGGTTGTGAACACGTATAAAACACAGTGTGAACGTTAGTTTCAGAGAAAAACCCGAGCGGTGTCAGCCACCCCTGCGTCTCTCGCCGATGCTGGAAGAGCTCTCTGACGTTTCCGACACTTTTCCCAGACATGTTGAAAATTTGGTGTTAGAATACATCAAACTCCCAATTATCAAACTCACGCAGACAAGCCAAGGAAACGTGGGGGTCGGCGCGACTGACAGTTAATTGGTGGGATTACAGTGTTTGCTCATTATCACATCCGAACACAGCTGATGAAAAGCAGAGCTGAAGTAAAGCTGTGCTGGGGAACTTGTTGTCTCTCAAACTGACTGTGATAGAATGTCAATGGCGTCTTTCAAGTTGGCTCCGTCAGCCTCATCGCTCTCAAGCATCACGTTCAACACATCTTTTCAGTCACGCTTCATTTACGCGGTTTCAGACTGGATCTGCGTACTCTTGCTGGTATCTTTTCCCTCTTTTTACATCATTGTGTCCACGCTGAGGTGTTTCATATCGTCTGCTCTCGCTGAGAAACTTCTCATTTTACTATTTCATCAAGTACAGCATGCTTTATTCAGCATACAATTTCAGCTTACACTCGTCTTCTGCTGTTGGCCCACCACAGCTGAGGGGCTCAGAGGAAAGATTGTCCAGTAAGCCTCTATCCCAAGCTCTGTATCTCAGGTTTTTACTATGTACAATATGCTGTTAAAGAACAACAAACAAATTGATTTGAAGCATTACTAATGTAAGCAGAGTCTTAAATCTAATAAGTGGTTGTAATTTCAGTGTTAGACCTTCTAATAGAAACAGATTTTTTTAAGTCTCATGTGAATGTGAATTCAAATGAACAAGTCAAACCTGAATAGTTTCAGTCTCTCAGAGTTTCGAGCCTGCCTCTTTTTCACATAATTGAATCATTTTTGTCTCTTTCAAACTTTTACTTTGTGTCACCTCAGCTCTTCATCCATCCTCTGGGTGTTTTACAGCAACATTCAAACTTTACAATAGCTTAAACTAGCTTTACTTGTAGCAAACAAGTTAGCATAACTCGCCTCTGTTACACATAAGTTAATTTATTTTTTGAGCTTGTTGCATCATTCTTTTCAGTATTTTTAAGGAGGATGAGTCATACAAAGGTAACAGCATAACCAAAGAAAAACAGCTTTAAATACACTTTCAAGAAAGTAAATTTCAAGAAAGAGAGATCATTTGGAAGAACTTAGCATGAATTATTATAACACAGAAATTAGTTCATCTTTTTGGTGATAAAACTTAGATGACCCATTATGTCAGATCAGAATTTCGGCAGTGATAGGATTGCCCGGTCTTTTGTCCTTTGTATTGACTTTGACTTCCCTTGTCTTGTTATTACTGATTTGTTCCTGCTGTGTTTCCCAACTGTTTCCTCTCCGCTCTGATGTGTACTTGTTGTTTTCCCCTCTCCGTAGTTACATCCTCCCTAACAGATGTGCATTTTCCCGCTCCATGTTTTCAAGTTTTGTGCTTTCCTTCCTCTTTCTCTTCTCCTGCCTCCAAAGTCCTGCATTTGGGTCCACACTCTGTCTGCTATACAGACGTTTTATGACACTTGATAACAGTGGAAAGAAAAAACCCCTTTTGACAGGAAGAAACTGGAAGTCTTAGGTTTTTAAAAACAGAAAGACCACTGTTTTCAGAAGTCAAGATTCAGTTCACATTGGTAGCAACTAGTAACCATGGAGGCTAACATTCTCTTAATGATGTCTATCTACTGCTTAGTTATCCTTCAGCCTTTTTACCATGTTTAATAATCTAAAGAATCCACAGACTCATTTGTGCCCTCAGGACTGCAAGACAGACTCAACACTAAAAGAATGCTTATTATCAGCCAAGACAGTGAAGTGTAACTTCTAAGGAGGAAAAAAAAACGTTATAAACTCTCTAAAACTTTATTTTGAAGCAAATCAAGTCAAGCTTTGAAGTAGCTGTTAGTCAGATTGTTGATACTATATGTTGTCCCATCGAAATCAATTTCGCTCTGCAGGCCTACTTGTTGTTCCTAGAGTATTTAAAAGTAGAATGGGAGGCAGAGCCTTCAGTTTTCAGGCCCCTCTTCTGTGGAACCAGCTTCCAGTTTGGATTCGGGAGACAGACACTATCTCTACTTTTAAGATTAGGCTTAAAACTTTCCTTTTTGCTAAAGCATATAGTTAGGGCTGGACCAGGTGACCCTGAATCCTCCCTTAGTTATGCTGCAATAGACGTAGGCTGCCGGGGGATTCCCATGATGCATTGAGTTTTTCCTTTCCAGTCACCTTTCTCACTCACTATGTATTAATAGACCTCTCTGCATTGAATCATATCTGTTATTAACCTCTGTCTCTCTTCCACAGCATGTCTTTTATCCTGTCTTCCTTCTCTCACCCCAACCGGTCGCAGCAGATGGCCCCGCCCCTCCCTGAGCCTAGTTCTGCCGGAGGTTTCTTCCTGTTAAAAGGGAGTTTTTCCTTCTCACTGTCGCCAAAGTGCTTGCTCATAGGGGTCATATGATTGTTGGGTTTTTCTCTGTAACTATGAAGCGCCTTGAGGCGACTTTTGTTGTGATTTGGCGCTATATAAATAAAATTGACTTGAATTGAATTGAATTTTGATAATGTTTCAAAATAACTTTACAAATAAGTGCATGGGGATGTTTCAAGATGGCTGCAGAGTGGCAAGACGTACTTCTAGAAGGATAGTTGGTACAGACTGATGTGGAGATGAAGTCGCCTGTAATTGATAGCTGCCAGATTGCCTGAGATTTGAGGAAAACATCATTTCCCAGAGTCTCTACAAGAGAAAGGTGACAAGTGCAAAACGAGGATGATCCTCAAACTGCCAGTTCATCACCACTCTGCATCTCAGAAGTATTTCTGGAGGAATTATTGCCTCTACCATTCGATATAGTGTAAAACAAGTTATCTACAGTCATTGTAAAAGGCAGATGTAACTGCTATAACTCAGCAGCACAGAGGAGGAGTAAGCCTGTCAGACTGAAATAATGCTTATATCAGTGGAAATATCTCATATGAAAGTAATGCCATTACCACTAAGATGAGCATACTGTTGTTTAAAATGAAAAACAAGCTGTAAACTCAGGAAAGCAGAGCTAGTTTTGAAGGCTGGATTCGTTTACATTTGTAGTACAAAAAGTACACCAATTATTAATTATTTTATTTCCTGTGGATGCAAATACATATCTGTTGATTGTTTTAATGAAACTTAAAAACCTGAGGACTCTGAAGCAAGTTCTTTCTTTTATCTGTCATTTCTAAGCATATTTAGGCACATCTGTTAGGCAGATATCCTCAGAAAAAGCTTGTCAGACTGAATTCTAAAGATAATAGTTGTCCTGTCTGTGTACAATATGACTGAGGTAGGACTCAGATCTAATGTGCAGGGTTGTCATTTTGACGCAATGCGCTCCATGAACTGTTTTTTAAGAGCTGTAGCTACACCCAGCAGGGGCAAATTAATCTACATGCCAGAAAAACAAGCAACTCATTGCGAAAGACGTGACCTCTCATAGGCAAACCATAAAGTCCCCTAACACTGACCCTACAGCTGGCCTTCCTGCAGTCACAAGAACTCTGTGGAAATTTCAAAGTTTTTAAAAAGAACACTGTGATTAAAAACGACGAGGTTCCCCGAACGAGGGTTTGTGCACTACAGTATGAGGAGCAGGGAAGTGCAACACAACAAAGTGATCTGAACCATTATTAATGTAAACAGGCTGGAAACAATTAATAAATGGTTGTTATGCAGCATTGGTCCATCTGCTAAAGGCACTGTAACATTTCTTTTTCTTTTTAGGCCTAGAAGTCAAACCTGAACTACACTCAGCTTTCAGATCTTCCAGCCCGTCCTTTATCAGACCACTGAATTTGTCTCTTTTACCTCCTTCATCTCTGTTTTTTAAAGTCTTAAATCATTTGCAGCTCTCCGTACTTCATGGTTTACTCTCACATCTTGAGCTGCTTCTTCTGTTCCATCTCCTCATCCTTTCATCCACCTGCTGGGAATATTAAAGTCTTACTGCAACATTCAGATTCAGTGCCAGAGTAGATTAGAGCAGATAAATTGGCTTTACTTAAAAGAAACAAGTTAGTATAACTTGACTCTCTTAAGTTGAGGTTAATTTATTTGTTTTGAGGGAACTTGTTGCATCATGTGAGTTTTAAATAGGATAGTTCACATTAACACCAGACCAAACAAACATAACTTTAAATATGTGTTTAGTTTAGCAGTTTTTCTTCTAGCTAAATATGGAATATATGAATAATTTTGCTGTTTCATGTAGAAAGATAAGAACCAAATATTTATTTTACATGTTAGTAGACTGATCTCACTTTTTGCAGAGTTACAACCTTTAAAGGACCACATTGAACTTCTGAAAGCACATATTATTGATTTGGGATTTTTAGTCAGTTTGTAATTTTAACAGCTAAATCTTCAGACTTTTGCCCACTAAAACACCGGAAACGACACTATGCATCTACAAGAATCAAAGTCTAAACACAAGGATTTGCAAAACTGAGGAGCACCGGTAAGCTGATGAGCTCGTCTTTATATACAGTACTGCAGGTGAGATGTTAGGTTATCCAGCTTGAACCAATGAATGGACACGCTTCTGAGGGCACCTCAAACATAAAACAAACCAATTTTATTAACCCTTTGAGACCTACCATAGAACCAAGTCCGCCAGAGCTTATATTATATTTTTACATGGTGTAGTGCCATTTTTGGGAGCATTTCAAGTTGCTATACATCAATACAACCATTATAGCCCAACTTTTAATAATATGTATGCATTAAGTGCATAGTAATTACATAAATTGCAAAAAAGTGTAATAAACTACAAAAAAATTGAAAATCGTTTTTGCTTTTTTAACATATATTTCTAGTTAGAGAAATTTAAGAGGCTTATCCCTCAAAACTGTAAATACAAAAAAGTTGCACAAAATAGTTTCCCACCACAGGAAATTTATTTTGAGTGTCTTCATAGTTTTATTTTTGAAATACACCAATTTTTATACACTGCAGGAAAAACGAAAATAAATATTATACTGCAAATTTGCAAAAAAGCAGCATGTGCATCAAAATAAACTATTTCCAGCAGTGCAATTTGAGTTCTAAGCATCCCAGAAACGATACAGAAAGTCATAAAGTCAAACATAACTTTTAAAAACACCAGTATAGGCTTATAAGGCCCTGATGGTAAAAAAAAAAAAAAAAACCCTGACATTTCCGCGAAAATGACATCACTTCCGGTTTTGGGCAGATAATGGCGGACAAGGCGATAGTTTGAGCTGATGTCTATTCCAACGTAGGAAGTGTTACAAACAGCTGACCGGATCGGCAAAGCGTGTTTCTGGAATATTATGTTTTTGTTGCTGCAAGTGGTTTTTATGCAATTTTTGCAAAGCCATATGTGGAAGGAAACTGTGACCTAGGACAAGCTGATGGCATAAGATGTAAGTACAACTTCTCCGGTTTCATATGCAAAAGAAATGATTGCGCTAGCTTACGTGGGTGCACTTCTACCGGGATTTAAAAATAGTTATGCAAAACAGAGCGTGCCCGCTCCGACCAGCTTTAAAGGGTTAATAAAGATATTGCACAAAATATCCACGATATGAATACCATAATAGTTCCATGATTTTTGGATTTAGAGTTTAGTTTAATGTAGCTTCGATAACTTTTTAAGCAAACAGACAAACTGAATCAATCAAATGACCAGCTTGAAGGAGACAATAATAATGAAAGAAGGAATTAATTGATTGGTTTCACCTGACCGTGTCATTAGCTTCTTAATCCGTTTGTATTACAGATTAGTTTGTTGCACAAAGTTTTAATTAAATGTCAGTTGTTTGTCAGTCGTTTCCTGGCATCAGTCTGTCCTGCACTACTGCTAACCATCGTCCAGCCCAGCTGAATGATGTGCAATTCTTTTCTTTTCTAACAGGACACAACAGGAGGAACTATTTTGTTTTTTGAAACTTTAATGGCTTAAACGATTAAATGAATTTAAATGAATATTACAGAGGTGTAATCTAATTCAGCAGTGGCAGCCTAATCGGCAACAATAATGTGTCCTTTCAGCAGCGCACAATCGGCGGCTGCAAAGACTTTGCACATGAATGAAAACTCGGATCAAACCCATTCATATCAGAGGTCATCGGCATCGGACTGAAACAATGTAGAGAATTAATATTAATGATCTCAGGTCAGCACCCGTGTAACAATTACACTCTGCACATTAGACCACACTTTGCCCGTGCTCCCACTTGAAACCTATTTGCATGCATAATGAGGGGATTTGAATACCAGGTCATCATTTATTAATGCTGTCATTTATATTTATGATCAGTGTGCTTTTGGAGTACAGGCATGCTGTCAAAGAGCTCAGGTGTCTGATCGGGTCTTCGACACGCCCGAGCGAGGAGCAGTGCGTCTTCCTTTTGCATGGACCGACTGCAAAATAGGTGCTCACTGCACCAATGGAAGCCTTTTACAATAAGACTATGTTTGTGTACAATAGTATTGATTTTAAAACATCAGAGTAAAGGGATTTGTAAATGCAGTGTGCTCATAAATGTATTTAAACTTGTTCTGCAAAAAAGCCTCTGAACTTGCAGCATCGTGATGTAGACCTGGAGTGTCCAACTCCAGTCCTCGCGAGCTACTGTCCTGCAGCTTTTAAATGCATCCTTGTTCCATGTTACCAGGCCTTTACCAAACTTGATGGCATGCTGAAGAGGTAAGCCAATCATTTGATTCAGCTGTGTTGGAGTAGGGATGCATGTAAAAGCTGCAGAACAATATAAATTATTTTCATTTCTTATACTTTGTAAACTTTGTAAAATATTGTGTTATTTAATCTAGTTCAGTCTGTTACAGTTAGTGTCTTGGAGCAACTGTAGCCACATAATTTCCTCAGGGATTATTAAAGCATTCTGATTCTGGATCTGCAGCTCGTATTGCTTCATCTCAGCTGGGTATGTCTGCAGCTTTCAGCCCAAGTGCTAAACAGCCTTGAGAAGGACTTTGAAACCAAACGGCCCTAACCAACAATAACACAGCCAAGGTCTCAGAAGTATCCAGGAGCTGGACTACTGCTCAACATATTCGATGCATGCTGCTTTTAGTTCAAGGTTCTCAGACGAACAGCACAGGAAAATATGAAAATAGCAAAGAAACATGGGAAAAGCTTTGGTTTTTCTTAATTTTGTCCGTTTTACAAACTCCATACTGACTTCAGTTTATTAACAAATAAGTCAAACTGTTAAATGACAGAAACTGCTGTTGTTGTGGAGCAGTTCACTCTGTCTGAAACAAGCTCTTTTAGCTCCTCCTCCTTCAAAACAACTTTCTTCTGATTGGCTGCTCCTAGTAAAAAAAAATTTAATCAACAGATGGGAAAAGTTTCTGCGGTGACCATATAAGGATATCCAGATCTAAACGTTAAAAAAAAAAAACTGTGTGAAACTGAGTGTTCAGAGCAGTTTGAGAGTTTGTCTCTGAGGGATTACTTGTACATACACGGACTTCATTATTTGAACCATGTTTACTGTGAACATCCACCAGAAGATATATGACAGAAAATAAGGAGAACGTGAATAAATCTTATCCATCACATTCACCAAGACTGCAAGCCTCAGCTTGCAAAATAACAGTGAGTTGATTTAGTATTTTTTAAGTTGTTTTAATAAAGTGACAGATTTAGTCTCGCTTAATTATATCACTGGAGCTGTTATAAATTACTGACTGATGGCTGGTAATAAATGTTTGGCACTGTCTGGTGAGGAAATGAAGCCGAAGATGATGTAGCTCTGAAATAGTTGGAAATAATGACATCTCATATTCACAGCCCTCGCAGCGCCTTAGGAACTCACTGGTGGGATGAAATATTGGGCAAAGGATTGAGACACAAAGCCATCTGCTTTGACTGTATTTCTGTCATGCTCTGTCTTACTTCATTCATCACAAAAAAAAAACAGACACCCGAAAGAGGATCGGGGAAAGAGAGAGCCAGCGATATCATGCTGAGTTAAAGTTTGTTTATTTATCATGGCCTGTCAGAAAGAAAATAAATAAATAAAACAAAGTCTTGTTTTAACCGAGAGGCGGTTTTCCACCATCGACTGTCATCAACACCCGCGGCAAGTTTCTGCACTGAATCGCACAGGTGGAGCTCGCTGAAGCAAATGCATTCATGTTCTGCCACCACGGCGTGCCTGATGGAGTTATCGGGCGCCGACAGAAATCGCAGTCTGAAGGAGAACCTGAAGTGTTTGAAATCCAGCACTCTTGGTGTTTGACTGATATCGAGTCCTTCCCCAGGACAAAGGTCTGCAGGAAAGAAGGGATTCATTGTGCAGTCTGGAACTAAATCCATACAGTTCAGGAGGCACACAAGTATTACATACATCCAGACCCTTTTGAAAGTCTCTCACTGTTCACTTTTTTAACACCTGCTGGATATCTGGTCTATTTAAAGCCTTGTTCGAAATATCACACGGTAAGTGCTTCACTTGCTTAAGTGCTTTGCTGCTCTGCAATCTTCTCTGCTGCAGAGAAAAATGTGCTTTTCTTAATACAGAAGTGGTTCATTGTCATTATGTTGCTGCCATCTGTCTGCTTGCAGACGAGAAGAAAGGGCTCATTAACGCCGGCTGGAGACGGCGGCACCGTCTGAGCTGACCCCGTGTCAGGAGGGAACATTGAAAAAGTGAAATGACGAGTTTGGACACAGTCGAATGCACCGGTGAGGCCGGGTCGAAGAGGAGGCGAGGGAAGGAGAGACGGGAAGAAGTGGAGGCTGTTCGGAGCGTGAGTGGGAGAAGTGTGACTTTCCTCCGGCCGATGGCGACTCAGCCGCCCACGCTCTCCGGCCGTCGCGGCGTCTCTGCTGCTGGTAACAGAGGGCTCGACATGATCTTGTCCTCCTCGCGGCTCCAGAGCTGCGGATTCGTCTCACATACAGCATGTTCCTGGCAGCACTGGCCTTTAGCAGATTTGGCTTTTGTGCAGTCTTAGCCAAGATGGACATGCACTCATGCATACCCTTTTGTAAACCCAAGTATGATATCCAAATCCACCTTAGATATTAGTTTCCTTTCACACTGAGCATGCTCGGTTTGATGAAAACCTTTTGGGGAGGTGATCTGGGTGGATCGTTGCTCAACCTTACCTGTCCTGTAAGTGTCAGTATCATCAAACTATTTTATATAATCGCTGTGTTTTGCTGTGATTTCTTCTTGAAGATGATGACTCCTCCCAGGAAACATAAGTACCCCAGGAAAAAGGAACTGAGCCTCAGGCATGAGGGCTAAGAGCCCACTAACATTTGCCATACGCATCTACAAATATCAAAAGATTGCACTGATAGACGCTGTTAGCCTTTGAAATAGCAGTTTACTTTATTCCATGTTTATCTGAGATTACTGAGATTACCTCAAATTAGCAACTGACATGAAATCATATCTTGGCGGTCGTGTATTGGGCGGTAGAGCAACTGAGTAGTAAGTGCAGGGTGGCTGGCCTTGCTTGCGTTTTGGCACCTCTTCGCTTGTGACAGTCTTCTGGCGCCACTGGTGTTGGGAGGATGTGCTGGAACAAGTGTGATCCACAATGGTTCCAACTCTTAACTCGCAGAACTTAAAGGATCTGCTGCTAATGTTTTGTAGCCAGATCCCATGGGGTAACCTTCTGAGGTCTCAGAGTTTAAACCTCAGTGGGTTGGAGCTATTTTGGCACCACGTAAAGGGGTAACAGCATTTAAGGCAGGGCTGGTCAGCGTATCCTGGCTATTACTAGGACATTCATGTAGCACGTTATGGTTTAAAAAGAGCTTTGATCAAAGACATGACGGAGTGTTTATGCCAACCAACCGGTCCGATCGCAAGGTGACAGCCCACACTGGGCCTTTATCCAACCCCAGCTGAGAAGAAAGTGTTTAAGAAGGAGCAAAACAAGAAATGAGAAGAATAAAAGTGTTGAGCTGGAAAATTTTAACAAGGCGTTTCTTCTAATCTTAAAATATAATTAAAATGAAATCCAGTGGAAGTGGACAGGATATTCCAGTGATGTCAGCCACAGGCGGGGTGAGGAGAACATGAGGACAGGCAACCAACTTTGTCAGGTGGAGCGTGGGTGAGGGCATTAGATCCCTATACTTTGTTTTATCAAAGAAAAAACTATGACCAAGAGGCATACATTCATCCTGTTAATGTTTATACTTGACAAAAACTGTTAAAGCTACATTAAAACCTACACTGTAAGAGGCAGTGATATACACATAAGAAACCTTTAAACTGGGCCACCTGTACAGGTCACACAACAAATTCAAGGATAAGCAATCAACTGTAAACACACAAAATAAACCACACAGAAAAACATAACCAACAACACAAAGGGGTCCTATGTCGTAGCATAGTGTACTCAGCAGGAGGGACATTTTGTCGCAGCGCATAAGAAGATAAACTCACCATAGACTGGGACAGTTGGAGTCACTTACTGTGAATTCGTTTGCAGTTTTTGACTGAGCTAGAGTGAAATAACTTTTAGTTTAAAACGTACTTAAACTAAATGCTAAAGATACTTAAAAAATACTTTACATGGTCTGATTTGCACAGACCCATCTGCTCCAGATTCCTCACAGATCTTGCTCATCATCTGGAAGGCCATCACCTTCCAAATGACATATTTTTATTCTCATTACCAAAAGGTATGACTTCATTTTAGTTTTATACAAGTAGTCTTCAGCTGAGGGGGCACTTCTTGGATGGGCAAGAGCGTTAGAGAGCCTTGGCATTCTGTAGACAAAGGCAGCTGCAGCTTCGACAGGATCACCTCCAGACAGCTTTATTTAAGAAAGAACAAGTGAGAGCTTTGATTTGGAAATAAATGCAAAAAAGTAATTATTTTATCCCTGTTATCTTATTTTTTTTTAAATTAAAAATATAAGCAGATTAATTGCTCAGCCCTACTTGACTCCCAAGTCAGCTTCATCGACACTAACATTGGAGCATATGGCAAAAGCGCCGCGCTGCAGCGAGCGCCTTTACATTTTCATGAGTTTACTTGAGCTCCAGCTTTCAGGAGAGAGCCGCAGACTTCTATGAGATCACTGCAACAGATGGGCAAGTCATCCACTCGCTGCAAACAGGGTTATTTATAATGTGTTTCAGAGTGCAAATTCACACAAAAACACCACCCCTGAGAAAGCGAAGAAACATGGTGTGAAGCAGCAAAAAATTTTGCACCCTTACAAAGACGTGTCATCCCGTAGATGAGACATGGTTTCTGTGCAGAGAGAGGGGAGCATGAAGTTATATTCTCCAAAATAAACCGGGAGAGGGTGGGGGAGAAAAAAAAAGCAGCTTTCACATGACCTCGGTGAGAGCCAAGCAGATTCGCTACCATCTGTTTGTAGCTTGACAATGATAGGAATGGAGTTTTTAATATCGCAAAGGAGGCCAGCAGCGCTGTGACATCCAAATGAGAAGCAGTGAGAAGATGTCTGTTCATATTACAGTGAGCTGGGAACGGTTTGTGTTTGTGAGTGCTGGCCTTTGTATGTGTGCATAAAGGAGTCAAAGAGGGAGACGATGTTTTCAGAGTGTGTGTGTGTGTGTGTGTGTGAGAGAGGAGACATTCTTCAGCCTCAGGAGTGCAGGAAGGTAGGAGATGAAAGGGAGAGCGAAGCCATCTTCCAGAGTAGAAACGACAAACACCTTCTCACTGAAACATCCCTTCATATTCAAAGCTTCACATCTCATGAGAGCTCACCTCCGCAAGACAAACAAGCTGCGTTTCATGACACGGAGGAATTTCGCATGGTGAGAGCTCAAACGCCGTTTCACACACAGCATCTTTTTAACATCCTCTTGCTCTATTATTGAGGACACTAAGCATTTTAAGGGCTGGTATTAGTCTTGCTGGTTCTTTAAGAAGGCCATTTCTGTCAGCCAGCTGAAACCCTGTGCCATTCACTAATTAACTAATGGTAATAAGATAATAGATTGTTAATTTAAGCATAACCATATTTAAAATGAGGTGATTTGCATGCTGATATACAGCCATGGCCAGAAATTTGAATTTATTTTTTTTTACGAACTTCTCATGAAGAACAATCACGGACACTTCAGAAGCTTTAGGCTGCCATCTGCAAATAAATCACATTTATGCATAGAGTCAGTCAGTGTTTACAGTGCTGACCTGTCTTCTTTGTAACGCCTGACTTCTCTGTGTCATGCTGGAGATCAGCTTCTGATCCAAATCTTGATTGATAGAGATCCACTCCTGCTTTATTGGAGCCCCAAGTTTATTACAGTTTGTGGCCTTCTCCTGACCATAAATTCTCCATCAGATTAAGATCTGTGGACTTTCCTTACCACAGAATTTGATTATCTCCAAGCCACTTGGATCCATTATAACATGGAGCTCCATCATGCTGTAAAATTCACAGATTGTCAACAAGTTGCTCCAGGATTGTTAGAAGAAGCTGATTAGCATGCATCCATTTTCTCGGCCCCTCATTAATGACCTTCTTATGGCCTCTGACAGTGGACTCATCTCTGTGCTTGTCCTGCTAGACCTTAGTGCAGCGTTCGATACTGTTGACCATAATATCCCATTAGAGCGATTAGAACATGCTTGTAGGTATTACAGGTACTGCACTGCAGTGGTTTGTATCATATCTATCTAACAGACTCCAATTTGTACATGTAAATGGAGAGTCCTCGTCACACACTGAGGTTAATTATGGAGTTCCACAGGGTTCGGTGCTAGGACCAATTCTGTTTACATTATACATGCTTCCCTTAGGCAGTATCATTAGAAGACATTAGAAGACATAGGATACATTTACACGGCTATGCAGATGACACCCAGCTCTATCTGTCCATGAAGCCAGATAACACACACCAATTAGTTAAACTGTAGGAATGTCTTAAAGACGTAAAGACCTGGATGGCCGCTAACTTTCTGCTTCTTAATTCAGATAAAACTGAGGTTATTGTACTCAGGCCTGAAAATCTTAGAAATATGGTATCTAACCAGATTCTTACTCTGGATGGCATTACCTTGGCCTCCAGTAACGCTGTGAGGAACCTTGGAGTCATTTTTGACCAGGATATGTCCTTCAACGCACATATTAAACAAATAAGTAAGACTGCTTTCTTCCATTTGTGCAACATCTCTAAAGTTAGCAATATCCTGTCTCAGAGTGACGCTGAAAAACTAGTTCATGCATTTATTACTTCCAGGCTGGACTACTGCAATTCGTTATTATCAGGATGTCCAAAAGACTCGCTGAAAAGCCTTCAATTAATCCAAAATGCTGCAGCAAGAGTCCTGACAGGGACTAGAAAGAGAGAGCATATTTCTCCTGTTTTGGCTTCCCTTCATTGGCTTCCTGTTAAATCCAGAATTGAATTCAAAATCCTGCTCCTCACATACAAGGTCTTAAATAATCAGGCCCCATCTTATCTTAATGACCTAGTAGTACCATATCACCCAATCAGAGCGCTTTGCTCACGCACTGCAGGCCTACTTGTTGCTCCTAGGGTATTTAAAAGTAGAATGAATCATAGGGGGTCATATGATTGTTGGGCTTCTCTCTGTATCTACTGTACAATACGAAGTGCCTTGAGGCGACTTTTGTTGTGATTTGGCGCTATATAAATAAAATTGAATTGAATTGAATTGAATTAAGTTGAGAGACCTTGGAGGGCTGCAGCCTGTCCCGGGTGTGGTAGGGTGGGTGGCAGGATACATCCTGTACAGGCTGCCAGTCTGTGGCTGGGCTAACACAAATAAAGGCCAGAGAACCATTCACAGTTATCCATTCACACCTACCATTCACCATGAAGTCATGCCAGAACCATGGCAGAACCGAGAACCATGGTGATCTAATGAGCACTGTGCAGCACCATGAGGCCCCTGAGCAAACTAATACTGAAACATTTACCATTTACCATAATACTGAAACTAATAAAAACTAAGCACTTTTAAAGAATGAAAACTAAACTATGAAGTGCACAAAAAAAGCTCTGGAAAGGAAACATCTTATTCACCAGGATACTATAATTAGGGGCCTTGCCCCTTTGACTGATAGGTGGATGATGACACAGGCGGCTGTTGCTGTTAGCTGTCTGCTAGACTTCATCTTAGCTAATTCGGTCCCGAACTGGACCTCTGGACCATGTTTGTTATGTTATTCATGTTATTCAAAATATCTGACTAATAATGTGTCTGCTGTGCGGTTAATTGTACTAACAGACCATCCAAGAAGTCTGACCTAATGAGTTTTAATGAGCATGTATCTGTGTCTGTGTATTTCAGCTGGCATGGTTAACATGCTAGTTAACATGCTAACATGCTGGCTAGCATTCGCCAATAAATTAGCTCTTCACCCTCTCAACCAAAACACTGAGGCTCCAAAATTGGTAGTTCAAAGCCAATATCCTTCAAGTTCCTGGACCTGTTCAGTTCAGTTCATTTTTATTTCAAACACGTGCCTTCACAATCATTACAAAATATCATTCCATTCTTTTGTTTGAAAGGGAGTAGGCAGAAGCATACACTTATTAGTCCCTACCCCCTCAACTTTTACCTCTCATTGATTTATTTTTCTTTTAGCCTTAAATTAAACAAACAACATAAGAAGCAAAAGAAAAGCAAAGACAAAACAAACAAACAAAACAAATAAACAAGGCCCATCACAATATGTTTACTTTCATAAAAATAAGGACTGAGTGGTAACGTTTGCAGATTCACTAATTATGAGATAAACAAACTAAAACGCTATTACAAACAACATTAACACCCTGGGTTAACTCTGTTTTCTTCATTCTTATATTTGTTAAAAATGTGTTTTTTGTATTTCATTTTAAACTGGTTTATGTTGTTACTTTTTAAAATTTCTTCTGTTAGACTGTTCCATAATTTAACACCTGCTATAGACCCAGCAGGAGGGTCTATAGAACTGTTTTAAGTTTTAGTCTATTCGGATGTTGATGTTTATGTTTAAGTTCTTTAGGTTAGCTAAGTTCATTTGTTTATTAGATTCCCTTTGTGTTTTTCTACCCCTGTATTTAAGTTTCCCTCACCCTCTATGTGTTTCATGCTGTGTGTCTTATGTTGTCAAGTTCGTATTGCCATGTCTGCGTGTCATGTTTCCCATTTTATTTTGAAGATCTGTGTCCTATGACAGTGTAGTCGGCTTTGCTTCCTTTGTCTCTTTATGTCAGATTAGTGTCAGCTGTTCCCCATGTGTTTCCACTTCCCCTATCACCCTTGTGTGTATTTAATCTGTGTGTTTCTGTTCATTGATGGTCAGGTCGTCTGTTGTTCTTTGTGCCATGTTTCAGATATTGCTGTATCCACGTCAGGTTTCATGTTTTGGTTTTTTTATGTCTATCTTTAGTTTCCCCAGTTTAGGTTATTGTTTAGCTTCACCTCTGCCTTTTATATTGTAATATTTTACCAGCCTTAATAAACGGCTCGCTTTCTGTAAACATTCAAGTTTTGTTCCACGTTCATTCGTGTCTGCATTTTGGGTCCTCTTCGTCATTCCATACAGTCTGCCTCTGTCAGACTGTGACAACATGTTACTATTCTATGGTTTCCACAAACTTCTGAAGCAAACTGATCAATTCTTATTTGCTATGTGCACGGTCATATCTACAAAACCGTCTCTGATTTCATTAGCCTGCTGCTATGTTGCAGAGATGTTGTGACGGGGATTACTAGAACTTTTTCTTTGTTGTTGTATAGCTAACAAGTTGGAAATAAAGTTGATGATCAGTTTAAGAAAAGAGGCATTGCAGAGCACTGTAGGACACCCTGAGTGACTCCCTTCATATCAGTTAAAGATGACTGTCATTTAAATTCATTGTTTAATATATTCAATGAGAACTGAATAGCCATTAAGGACATTAATATGAAAAGCTAAGCTCTCCTGTTATTGAGATGTACAGCAAACATATGGTTTGGGATGCACTGAATATTATACAGGATAAACAGCAGCTTGATAAGCATACCAAAGCCTCTTTATTATGCCAGGCAGTGATTAATAAGGTGATGTGTTTCGACTGTAATTGACCCAGTTAATGAGACCCTTGTTTTGTGGTTTCCTCCCCCGTAACCAACTGTGAGGGTGCTCAAAACAAGTGCCAAAAACTCCCATCTCTGCCAAATGAAATTGGCTTATTAATTCCAATTATACTGATCATTGAACACTCAAATGAAAAATGAAGACGTTTCAACTTGACTAATTGGCCCCAGGAGTGAGCGTATGTTAGGGTATCTGTGTGTGTCTATATGTATACGTGTGTGTATATGCGTGTGTTTTGTTGGGGTGAGGGTGAATGGGAGGGAGGAAGAAAGATATAAATGACTGTAGGACAGAGAGGGAACTTTTCAGTTGCCGGATTGCAGCAGAGATTACAGTAGAGATGGTGCTGGAAGCAGGGAGTGTTTGAATGGGACTCTCATCCAACCTCTTAATAAAATCATTAAACTAATCAGGCTATTCATTAAACTCAGGGTCAGTGTTTTCAAACCACAGCTCCTCTGATCTCCAAGCTGAAAGCGTCCATCAGGAAACAACTACTCCACAGGTGAATGGCATAATGCAGGTAAGCCAGACCTACCTGTAAGAAGAACGGACAGTCCTCACAGGGCTCAGGATTACTGTAGAAAACAGCTGCAGACAACTCTGTACAAACAAGAGGTCACACATTACTCCAGTTTTGGCTTCTCTTCATTGGTTTTAGGGTTCATTTTAAAATTTTAGTTGTAACTTTTAGAGCTCTGCACGGTGAAGCTCCCCAGTATATCTCTGACCTGTTGAAACCTCATGCTTCATCCCAAGCACTTAGGTCTTCAGGTCAGAGGCTACTGGTGGTCCCACGTACTAGGTTTAAAACACGTGGGGATTGGGCTTTTCAGGCACTGGCACCTAGGCTGTGGAACTCTCTGCTGTTGTCTTTACGCTGTCTAGACTCTACTGACTCCTTTAAAAAGCAGCTGAAGACATTTTTATACAAACGGGCTTTTAATTAATTTTAACTTGTATGTCTGATCTTATTGTAAAGCACTTTGTGATTTTTATCTGTGAAATGTGCTATATAAATAAATTTTACTTACTTACTTACTTACTTACTTACTCTTCTGTTTCCAGTCTCCTTTAGAGTTTTAAAGAGAAACACTCTCCAGGTTCTTTGATTCACTTATAGTCCCTACACAAAATATCAAAATGTTGGCCATCTCATCAAAGTTACAAGTCTTCTAGGATAAAAAATGATTGGAAAGATTAACGAAACCATATTATTTATATTTTGTGAAACTAAAGTTGCATCTGCCAGAATTAGCAGTCTCTTGTCAGATCATAACTCCATTGGCTTCTGCTTATCTAGGGCCCGAGGAGCCATTGGCACCTGACCTCAACCCCCATTATGTGTTACTTTTACACTGTTGGCCTCTCCATCACATATTAACCCCTTTTGCCTCATGTTAGGTCAAATAAAGCAGCCAAACATGAAACAGGATTACCATTAGTGCCTCAAAACTAGAAGGTTGTGCACTTGATGATGCTTTTCTGACCAGCTGTAGGTTCAGGTGTAGGTCTGTAATGGACTAGTGACCCATCCAGAGTTTTTGTGTGTACCTCAGCCTTTTACCTGTCACTTGGATACCAATGCTAACAAAGTCATTCACATGTCCATAAAGTCTGGTCCTAAGTCCAGGGGTGTCCCAGCTAATTTGTCTTTGGGAAGTTTATCTTCTGCTGCCCTTGGTGGGCTGTATCAGCCTTCAATCTGGTCTTTGGATTGCCTCTGTATTCCTTCAGTAGCTTCTGCCAGCAGTGAAATTAATAATAGCCAGTCCTCCATAACAACAGCAGCCATGTTTGACACATGAGGTCATGTTTTGGCTCACAAGCTGTTCCTTTTTATTCTCCATACTTCCCTCTTCCCTTCATTAAGCGCTTTTACAGGAAAGATTTCTGGGGACTCCCTAAGGGTAACTGCCCACTCCACAGCTCTGAGAACTACATCCTTTCAAGTCTTTTTTTGCTTTGGATTCAAACAAGGTTTGCCAAGCAAAACAACAACAATAAGACAGAAGACAGTCGATGCAGATCTATCAACGCACAGTCGGTGTGGCCTTTCATTTCCTGTTTTCCATTTCATTTTCTGTATTTTCTCTCCTCATCAATTCACTGTTGGATCAACCTAAACTGTCTTTTGTGTCTGCCTATGTTAACCTGTTAAGCTGCAGGATTATTTGAGAGGTGTCCTTGTGTTTTGCATTTTGTTTGGCTTCTTTTCCCCAACTAATCAGGAGGTCATCAGTCAGATTCCCAGCATCAGATTTTCTAATCCACATGTTGACACCTCAGTGGGAAACGTATAGAAGCTGCTCCCAATGAATACACCTGTGTGTGCGTGTGTGTGTGTGTGTGTGCGTGCGTGTGTGCGTGTGCGTGTGTGCACTTCAATATTCTCAAATGTGTACAGGATAAAGCATCATATGAATGAGGGGATGGGTCTTATGGTATAAAATCCCACTGGGTCCACAGTAAGAAGAAAGACAGTGTTACATAAGTAGCAGCCTGTTTATTCATCGACATCACTTTTGTTGGTAGACCAATTAATACCGTCTTATTTTAAATCTCTTTATGTATTGTTATTGTGAGCCATAGGTATGGTTTTGGGGTTTACACTTGAACCATATATGTTAAAGATCCCTTCCTTAAGCATCTGGGGGCCATAAGTTAGTCTGCTGGTCCCAATCTCAGGTAAATATGAGGGTTGTGTTAGGAAGTGCCTCCAGCATAAAATCTGTCCCAGATCAAACATGGATCCATTTGCTGTGACAACCCCTTGGAAAATAAAGCAGCTGAATGTAGCTTCTTCTTCTATACATGTGACATTCACTTACATGCTTCAAGCAACTCCAAGTTGTTGTAAATTGATAATTTACCATTAAGAGATGAAAACAACACCCAAGAAAGATTGTACAGCCAAGTGTCCAAATACTTCCTTGAAATCTGAAAGCTGTTGAAGGTTGTCTCTCCCACACAGTTCTTTCTATGTTTATATAAAGTGACTTAAATTAAAGCTGAGACTTCTCACATTTAATTGAATGTGCTAGAGCACAGGGCGAAAAGGACAAAAAGTGTAAAAAGAACTTTTTTTCTTAGGTCTTTTACTAACGACTCCAATTCAGTAACACACAGTTTTACAGTCTGGGGACTCATGATAGACGTCTTTTACTCCCCAGAGGTTTCCTACTCCAACTGTTAGATAGCATCTTCTCTCTAGGCTCTTCCTACTCTTACTCGCTGTCTTTAGTGTGGCTTTAGCACGACTTGAGAGTCTATTTTGGGATTGTTTTTCAAACTTTTGTGTGACAGAAATGAATATTAACTTATATTCAGTTAAAGTTTTCACACTGCAGATATGTGACAAGCGCTGTTTATGTTTGGAAAAACGCACCGTCCCGCCCCTGCTGTTGCCTCAATGTTTGATAAGACATTCACAGCGTGCGTGCTGCATTTACACGAATAAATCCTCCATCAATTCACTTCATTGTGCTCTGTTTGAGAAAAAAAGTATTGAATAAAATGAGCTCTGAGGAGCGTGCGCTTTCACAGTTAGCAAAAATACACTGCATATTTATGTGTAGTATAATTTAAAATGTTGAAGTTTACATTAGTAATATTTAAGCGGGATCCAAATAAATCATTCTAGTAGTTGGAGAAACCTTCCAGCAGGGAGAATGAAGTCAGATTTTTAATGCCGCTCCTCTTTTGCTGCACCGTCAAACTCTGCAGACCTCTGAGGTAATAAAACAGCTGTCAGGCTGCTGCCACACCTGAGTGTCTTAGCTTCAAGTAGGGTCAAACTGTACAGGGTGACCTCACTTAGTATAATGAATGTTTGTATAGCTCGTAAAGCACTGGAGATGAGGGGATATCCAACCTCTAAGACAATTTTGCCCACATTGCACGTCTGTGATCCTGCTCTGTACTAGGGAATGGTGACTTTAGTGGTAAAATGACAATTGTAACAACACATTTTGGAGTGATACATTTCTGCTCATGTGACCAGTTTGTTCTCTCAGCTGTAGTTCAACACCCGCTGTGAACTTGTGCGGTGATTCGGGGTGCAGCGGTGGTGAAGCTTCGACCTCACAGCAAGAAACACCACAGAGAAGCTATTCACGGCGACAGACAGCGAGGCAACGTGTGGGGCTGTTTATTTAGTTTTGGGGTTGGGACACCCATGTTCACATCCACATGTGAACATAGGTAAATACACACATGCAGACCATGCTTACACAGTGCTATTGAGCCTCAGCTGCACAGTGTTTGCAGGCTGCTGTCAGAGAAAGAGGGGACTGTTTAAAGAGTTCGCCTGCACAGTGTGCATTTCTGTGATTCATTAAGTAGGCAAATTTGTCATTTTCAAATCTGAGAACTTGTGAATGAACACATTTCTTAGCATCCTTGAAATGTGTGTAATTGTACATTTCTGTCACCATAAAAAAATTCTTAAAAAGACAAAAACCAAAGACAAAATAGCCAAAAAATAGTGAGCTGGGCACCAGCGACAGCTGAAAAGACCTTGAAAAAGAAAGGTTCACAGCTGTTTAAGGAAATTAGTGAGCCTTTTTCAGGAGCTCTGAACCATATCACATTATGTTCAGGCCTTTTACCCAGATTTTTATTATTATTATTAGTAGTAGTAGTAGTAGTAGTAGTACTATTCTGGATCATGAGGAAATCATTTTGAAATGCAAACATTCAGCATAACACATCCCAGCTTCAACAAGGGGTCATTTTGTGTACTACCCTCTAAAACAATGGATACAGTTCTACTATGCTCACTAAAGGGCTTAATATGGTACAAACCTTTTGATGAAGTTAGTTTAGTTGCTACAGTCTCAGATTTAGGATGCAGATAGTTTTTAGCTAAAGTAAGACAAACTGTCTTTTCTTAGAACTGTCAAAATGTTCTTCTCTTTTGAAAAATTGGTTACTATTTCAGTTTTTTATCTTTATAGTTATAAATATTAAATGCTCAAATCTCTGGGTTAAACTGAGTGGATGTCAACAGATTAGTTTTCACAGCAGCTACGATTAAAGAAAGTACCTTTAAAAATTTGAAATTATTAAGGTTGACAATGATGCTGTCTGAGGTGGAAATTTGGCATTGCCCTCTTTCAGTTATCCACAGGACAAAGGCTAATCAAATATCATAAAGGTAAACTGATTAAACATTTGAAATTAATAATTAAGAAAAGTTTTCAAATTGCATTTGGCTCATTTGTGTGTGTACAGCATTTCATCTCTCACACGCACACCCACCATTAATCAGACCTGGCCAGTTCAAGATGAACTGCAGAATTTCAGGTTCATCAAATGCTGATGTTTTCACAACGCTGGCAGAATCTCACAGACTGCTTTTCAAATCAAGCCTCATTCATGCTTTTTGGCTTTCCGGTGGCTCTGTTAAAAGATTTCCCTTTGTGTATGATAAACAGTGTTGGGAAGATTATATTTAAAATGTATTCCACTAAAGATTACAGAATACATGGCCCAAAATGTAATTGTAACGTATTTTGTTAAGTTACTCAAAGACAGTAATGTACTGTATTTTCCGCACTATAAGGCACACTTAAAATCCTTTAATTTTCTCAAAAATCGAAAGTGCGCCTTATAATCCGGTGCGTCTTATGTATGAATTCTGGTTGTGCTTACTGACATCGAACCAACTGTATGTGGTACACGGCGCTCAAAAATCTGTCAAATGTTTTAGTACGACTTTGGTAAGCTACGAAGCCGCACCGCTTGATGGATTGTTGGAGCATTACGGATACTGTAGTCAGGAGCCTCGCAGAGTAATTTGGTTCGAAAACTCTGTCCGCTTCAGGTCCCAAGGTCAAACAAACACTGCCGGGTCACCGAAAGTTAAAAACTGTCTAAATTCTCTCATCTTTAATAAAATGATCAGTGTTGCACCAAAGTGCTTTGGGGTCCTTGGGGACTAAGTAAAGCTCTATACAAATACAGGCCATTTACCATTCTGACTGAGAGATTTCTGAAAAAGTTCAAACATACAGCTCTGCTATCACTTCCAACATAAATGAAGACAGAAAACTAAACAGCAGTGACTTTTGTAGGTAGGGCTGTTTGATATAACGATATATATCGGATGACGATATAAAAACGTCTATCGTTTCATTTTACGCTATCGTTTGTTTCGTGGTGTCGCAAAATAAACTGTTTACAGCAATATTTTTTCATCGTTTTGATGGTCACTGTAGTGGCTATATAAATTTTTTGAAGTTCTCTCTTTTTCTTATATTTAACATAACCACACTATGGACGGACAAGCGCCTGGTTTTATGCGTTGTCGTTAGCAACAACGACGGTAAAACCAATGCGTGTCCGCTTGATTATTTTCCACATAAACCTTTCACAATAAAGCTCAAGATCCTGTTGAGACTTTTCAAAATATCACATGAAAGAGTATGCAAAGTATTTACGGATGAGAAGCAAAAAAGAGCCGTCATGTGCTAAAGAATAGACCTTAGATTCAAACGTTAGAACAGGCTTTTCCCCGCAGCACGCTGTGTAATACTCACAAAGAAAACGGCGGCCATTACAACTTATCTCTAAAAATGTATCCTTTCATGCATCGGTTAAAACACTCGACTCCACGTACACGACGCCCAGCTGGAAACACTTCACGCAAGTCAAGCTGCCCGAGATTCACAGAATTTACAGAAAATGTTAAATTTTTTTGATTTTTTTTGTTATTGGGACGATAGATGTCTTACATCGGGATATGAGATTTTGGTCATATCGCACAGCCCTATTTGTAGGGTTACTGAAGTTGGGCTAGCTGGTAATATAATCATGTGCTACGTGATCACTAGCGACACAGCTATGTTAGCATAACATAAACACAGTGAAGCTGGAGGATGAATGCTAACTTTTTTCCACTCTATAAAAGTTAACATGAGGATTCCCGATGGTTAGGGACAAATGCAATCACATGGCAGGATTCTGTAAACGGACCAAACTTCAGTAGGAAGAACAACTGAGAAAATCTGTCCACAATACGAGGTTAGTCATTAATATACTGCAACAACACGGGAATAGTATTTCGCGTAATGCACCTTATAATCCGGTGCGCCTTATGTTCTGAAAAATACGGTATTCTGAATACTTTGGATAATTTAATATATTATCATGCTTTTTACGACTACATGAATGTACTATTGCTGCGTGATTTATTAATATCACTGAAGGCTACTCACCATACCAATACCAACGACATTTTTAAATCTCAATATAAAATGTGTAACAGTAGGGTGGACATTAGGTAAGGCTGCACTTTTTGTAGTGATCTCATATAGAAAATGATTATTGTCTGTTAATAATCATGTGGAACTACACATGATGGATAGCATTAATAACCTATAGCTGCAAATAATCCAGTCTAAAAACAGCATGTTAATACGTGGAGATCCTGAAGGCTTGTTCAATTGGTTCAATTCTCTTCCAAACCCCAGCTGTCTATTGCGAGTTTTGAGTCTTTACTAAAATAAAAATAAAAGCACGAAAATTTGCTTTGAAGACGAGAAATGACTGCAAGTGATCGCAGACCTGGTCTCCTTTGAAGCAACCATTTCGTGATCACAAGTTCATTGCAAACAGTCACAGTAATCTCCACAGTCTCCAACCTTTGTTTACCCAACCGTGACTGCGGCCTAATATCACGTGAAAGGCGCCTAGCCGAGAAGTAAGGCTCAGTTTCGCATGTTTGTCCCGTCCCATCACTGGCAGTATTTGCTATTTCACATTAAAGTGGGCTTAGAACGTAACAGAGCTATGTCCTTCTGAGATCTGAGCCCAGGATCTGCTTGCTGTGAGCTAACAGTGCTACCGCTGAGCAGACGCTATCACATACTTGCCTGCTGAACCTTTATGGAGGTGTCATTTATTGCAGAACTGTTGCATCAAAACTGTTTGACTTTGAACAGTCAGAAGCACCACAGAGAAGCTGTTCAGTTCAGTCACTGTCGGAGAAAGATTTCTTTTTTTACACCGCAAACTTCAAGTCTTCCAACAATAAAGACAATTTGCTGTATGAAAAAAATGTCTCGTTGTGAAAATGAAACATCAGTATGACTCTCCGTGAAATCTATGCTTCTATTTAGTCCTAATGAAATCTCCTTGTTCATCTGCATACAGTGAGCCTTCATTATACGTTCAACCTGATTTGTCTCTGTTTTGTTTTCTGCATCTCTGCCCTCAGGCATCTGTTGCATCTCATTCCTCCCCCTCCTACATCAGTCAGTCCTGAAAATAATTGGCAAGTTTGATCGACAGAGCAAATAATAAACATTACTGCAACAATGATGAGGATCCTCCGCCACTACCATTAATATGATGATTCTGTTGTTCTCGCAGCCTCAGACATATAATCTTAAAGCCTCATACTGTATGTGGGTGTGTAGAATATGATTATAGGCTTTCATTATACACATAAATAGAAGAGGGAGAGCCAGAGCAAGAGGAGGAGGAAGAGGAGCGCTGCCTCAGCAGACCGCTGAATGATGAAGGAAATACCAAACAGCATTAATGCTTATAAGACCAGAAAGAGGGCCAAGAAATAGAAACAGACATATTAGCAGAGAGGCAAAGAAAAGACAGAGAGAGGGAAGAGAAGGCGTTAAGGGAGCAGTAATCCACTTGTCACATGCAGAGATGTCAACCAAAGTGACTTCTCCACACAGCTAGGGATAAATCCATTTATTCTGCTAATAGCTGCTCTTATCAACCACTGACTCACTGGAAAAGCACAATGTAATTTTCCTAATGCAGAAACAACTGCTTATACACTGTCAGCGCTGAACTTGGCCACCTCCAGACTTCATTGCTGGAGCTGGTGTGAAACTCTGGGCTGGGAACCAGTTTGAAGATGAGCACAGGCATCATTTTTTGGTAATTTAGTTTTCTAATCAAGTTTGCTTTAGTGATACATGGAAATGAGGACAAAACTTCCAGGTTTACTATTATATCCTTCTTAGTGGTATTTAAACTACTGTTTAAGCAACTATACATGCTTTCCTGTAAGTCCGACCCTGTGTGACCTCTCAAGGAATTTGATCTAGACAAAAAAGAGCTTCAGTTTATAGTTAATCTCAAGAGATATAAGCTATTAATTGCTTGTTTTTACTTTTTAAAGACAGATTGTGTTTGTGTTAGCACATTTGATAAATTTCAAACTAGAAAAGGTTCAATAATTCAATGTAAAAATGTAAATGCACCTGAAATAAGTTTTTCCACCAAACAGGGTTGAGTTCACTTGGTCATAGTGTTGTGTTTCTCTGCCAGTAACTTCTTTCTTCTGCACTTTTTGTCAATGATTAGATATTTGATGCTGCAAAGCCGGTGGATTCTGCCAGCTGTGATTGGCAGCTGCTCTGAATAAGGTAAGAAAAGACATCATGAAGTCAACTAGAACATGAACAGACTATTTCTTTCCTGTTTTGTCATCCGTTACTGCCAAGTGGACGAGCCTCAGCTGGTGACATCGATGTAATTACCGTCTTAGTAATGTGTGCGTAAGGCTACAATTTAGTCTTAATGCAGCACTATGAAGCAAGCCTAAGAGCACAAACATAGTGTAAATACAGTATAAAAGGCAGAGGTAACTTCCTGGTGGGAAAAGTCAAGCTAACACAGCGGCAGGGGGCGACTACTCTGCTGGAGAAAACGGCCCTCAGATCCCTGATCTGTGACCTCAGGAAAAAGATTCCTGTTAACTTTTTGGGCTCAGTTGCTACTTTCAGGTAGTAAAATTAAAGCTTTAAGAATTTTTTTTAAGTTATGGTCATTCTCAGAAAGATTATCCAGGCTAAATCATGTAGCATGCACTGTCCTGAGTTTCTCGCTCATCACATCAACTTTTAAAACACCAAGATGGCAACAGTGAAAATAGTTGGATTCATCGTTGGAATCGATGTGTTGGCTGGGAAAGCAGTGTACTAAAGCTGATAGGTAGATAGTTGGCGAAACACGAACAGTTCATCATATTTTCATCTGGAAATTCATAAGCATGCAGCACGCATCCACAACAACCCGCAGTCGCTGTCTACATAAGCTAAATTGGTGTGAGTTGACATTTGCTGCCATTTTCATGATTTCTCTTCACTTTGCTCAGTGGGTTGTTATCTTTGTCCTTTTATCTTTCATCATTTTAGCCTCTGGCACATGTCACATATCAAAACACCTGCATCCAAACATGGTAAATGGACTTAAATAAGCCTTTCATACTCTAAGTGAGCACTCAAAGCACTTTCTATATTTGGGGTTCAATAGTTTGTTCAAGGGCACTTCAACTGAAAGAGCCACGGATCAAACCGTTGACCCTCCTATCAGCACATCACCCACTTTACCTCCTGAGCCGCAGTTGCCCGTATGAAGAACATGAAGAGACGGATACACCAGCTGACAACAAAACAATTTTGGAGTTTGGGATTTGAGATAATTCAAGACCTGTGCAGGTCACAGTTTCCATATCTTATTTTAGCAGGACACCACTGCTCAGAGTGCATCCCAGATGCTGCAGAAACTTGTTCTGAATGCCAGCTTGTTGTCCATGTTGTTTCCGCATGTACTCTGTCTTCACTCTGCTGTAAATATTCATGAAGGGGGCAAAGCTTGCTGATCAGCATGGGCTGCTCTTGCTTTTTCTAGTCAGGTTTTCTCCAGGACAGAGAAAACTCTTCGTGAATATTAAACTAGACAAGAAAATGATATTTGTAGTGTGAGTTTTTTCATTCTAATTATGCAGAAATATGAAACACTGGGAAGTGAGAAGGTTGTAAGAAGTTTAATGTGATGTCAGCTTCCATTTACCTGTAGAGAAAAGAAAAACTGACCTTCACACTTTAATGAAGAACATCAGCTGTCATAGAGCATTGAGGGTATTACCTGGTGTTTTTTACCATGCAGAAGTATAACTTTGAGCTGCACAGAGGCAAAAAAAGTAAAAACTATGCACATGATTCTTTCAACAAGCACTTAATTTGAAGGAGGAATGGCTCACCACAAGTACTCTGTCATGTTTATAGTACAACATATGAAGAGAAAAATTGTGGTTGAGCACACATCCTGAATGTCTTCAGAGGAGCCGAACAAAAGCTAAAGTCAGCAATTTAGGGATGGATTGCTGATGGATGAGCCCCATGTCAGCCCGAAAACTTTTCTCTGCCTCACTTTCTTCAATAAAGTATATTAGAGACTGGTAAATGACTATAGGGGCATTCTTTTCATGGAGCACTGTATATTTAATACAACATCATAAAGATGTGGACCGAAGCACGGCCCGAAGGCTCATCCAAACAGCATCTGTAATTAGCAAATCATACAAAGAAGCTGGTCCGCATTCTCCCAGTGAAACCAAAACTTCCTGCAATAAGTCGAGAATATTCTGGATCTTCTGGTGAGTTAGTGCTCAGAGATTTAAACAGTGGTTTGACCTGTTTAATTTTATCACCGCAAGTTTTATGTTTTGGAGGATTGATCCTAAAAAAGTGTAACTTTTTGCATTTACAAATGAAATATTCAGGAGAAACATGGATCTTAAACCTCTTCACTTCAGGCACAAATTGGTGTATCCACATAATTTATGAAGTATGTCAGTTCTGACTCTGCTGTTCCTGGACTGTTCTCCATAATGGACGTTTACCTCGTTTAACAGAGGATTTCTAACACAGACTCTGATCTCCGAGATATTTTAACCTCTCAACATCCTCCAGGTCATTCTAATTATGCAGAATTAGAATGACCTCATATATATATATGAGTGTTATATTAATGTGCACCCTTCTTTATAATCAAACCGAAAGATACTGAGCTCAGTAAATGTTAAAAGGCTAGTGGTAAAACTGGACGGCCACATTTTAAAAGTCCTGGTGCAGGTGTGCAGCAGCGGTCAGTGGAAGAGTTTCTCTGTGAATTTCCCATTCCGTGGCAGCGTACTCGGTGCTTGCTCGGAAGTTTAGGGTTTTTTTTCGCTGTAAAAAGAAGTTTTCTTCCCACGCACTTGATGCTCGACCATCATGTGTTTGGCACCATTAGTCTGGACTTATTGGAAAAGCGAGGATGGTTATACCTGCTGTAACAAGGAAGCTTATCTCTGGTCTCCTTGACATCAAGTGTGTCCATAATATATGTGTCTAGTATATTTCATAGTATTCTAAAACTGGTCTCATCTAATTCTCACAAAACCGATGGGCGAAGGAGCCTGAACGGTTTTGCTGAATAATGCATGGTGGAACATATTTCTCAACAAGCGTGAGTAAATCTTCATGAAAAAGAGGTCTCTTTAGTTTCACTGGTGGAAAGAAAGGAAGACAGTCACATAATCCAAATCTTCTTCCTACGGGCCCAAATCATCTTTCTTGTGACTTAGCACGACAGCCGCTCGCTGCCGACAGGGCCAAACACTAGAGCTGTGCAGATTATACAGCCAGCACAAAAACCCAGAGTCCCTGATCACAGCAGCCGAGTTGGACACTTTAGGGGATTGTAAAAAGCTGCAAGGGATTGTTTACCAAATATTGACACTTGGAAGATAAATTATTCAATCCTAATTGACTCCTGCTTGAATAATTGATGCTAAGAGGGAGGAGAGGTTTTGTTCTGAGGCGGGGGAAAGACATTTCACAGCTTGACCATGTGAAGCAGACTCTGCAAACTAAACTCACAGGCTGCATAACTTAATATGAGCAGACAGGTGAGTGTAGTTGGAAAATACCCCCCGTCGCTGAGCCGTCTGCCTGTCTGTCTCCGCACACAATAAAGCAGGTCAGATTTGAGGCGATCTGAAATAACAAACTGTGTGCTGCAGGCTGCTGACTGAGATTGGGTTTGCTTGTTGCAGCCTCTTTCTTTAAAGTTTATTCAGCTCATTTGGTCGTGCCAGCAAATGATTGCAAAGAGCACTGTACAAGCTAAAGCAGTGTGCTTCAGCTTTTATACTAATCTGTCAGGCCTGGTACCCTAATGACCCAAAGCTCCTTTATGTTCTCAAGACTGTGCCAAGTTTAGAAGATGGAAAACAGTCTCACTTGATTGCTTTCTGCAGGGCCTGCGTATAGCACTTGTTCTAAATGGTTGAACTCTTTGTCCAAAGTCAAAGGCAGAGATAAAAGGATCTAATGGGCTCCATTGTAATTTTCGAGAGTTGCTCTGAGATGCGGTGGATTTGAAACAAAACCTCAAATGCAGTTTGGCTGAAAGCAGGTGAATTAAAGAGAACTTTTTAGGTGGAGGAGCTGTAAAAGGTCTAAATGTTCTGGATGCAGGTTCACAGCAAAATAGCATGGTTGGTCCACAGCACAAGATGTATTAGTTTCACAGCGCTGGCTGTGTTATTTGTTTCGGTGTGTTGTAGCAGTGGAAGCCAGTGAAATAGAAAACTAAAGATGCAACACTGGACAGAAAAGCAGCGTACTGGGTCTTCAGATTCAACACGTCAACCTCCCACTGCAGAAAGCTGAAAGTAATTTCAGCCTTTAGTTCTAATAAAACTAAAGGCTTAGAAATAACTACAGACTGACTGAAGACTGTTTTAGAGGAAATTGCGGAATCTGGATTTTCATTTTTACATCCTGGTAATACAAAGCAGTATGGATGTGTTACCCCATGACATTATACGCCGTGTTTACACCTACTAAAAGATAAAGAGATACGTGCACAGCAGGGAGTAAAACACTAACCAGAACCAAATGATTTTCACAGATTCACCAAGTATAGGTTTTGATTTTGATATTAAAGTTATGAACTTTTATTTTTCGTAGCATGATGGAGAAATGCTTCTTAATCTCGGTGCAAAAGCTAACTGAAGCATAATCGCAGTCTTGACTACACTTGAGTCAAGACTGCGTAAATCTGGTTAAACTAGTAAAGAAACTTTGTGGTAAGTCATGTAAACAACAAAACTGTGTCCCTGGAAATATTTGAGACAAGAAAATATTCCCCTCATCTCAGTTTCTGTCAGGTCATGCATCACTCCCCCACAGTCCCCCTCCCCAGCTCCCCAGGCTGGCTGGCACAGTGATGCCATTCAAGGCGGGGAAAGATGAGAGGGTCTGCTCTATCGACCATACGGGGGAGAAGTGCGATACCTTAGCTCTCTCTCTCTCGCTCTCTCTCTCTCTTTCTGAGTCGCCGGCCACAATGAGGTTCCCACACACGAGGCATCGGGTTTGAGTCTCAGCCTCGCCTCCTCGCCTTTCACCATTCATCCTCAACTCTGATAAGGAGAGAAAAAGAGATGTGAAAGGGAGAGGTGGCGGGGGGTTAGCAAAGAGAGGGGAGAAAGGGGGAGGCTGAGAAGGAGGCATTAGGGTGAAAGAGAAGCAAGACGAATGAAAGGAAACGGAGAGGCACTTGGGGGAAGAGCGAAAAAAGGTAGAAAGGAAGGGAGAGATGGAAAAAGGACGTAGCGACGAGAATATGGGAGATTAGAGTGAGGGGAGTGCCGAATGAGAGGAGTCGATGTAAAGGCAAAGAAAAGGAGGAGTGTGAGAGAAGAAAGGATGAAAGAGAGGCAGCAGAGGGCTTTTAGTGTGTGTGTGTGTGTGTGTGTGTGTGTGTGTGTGTGTGTGTGTGTGTGTGTGTGTGAGTGAGAGAGAGAGAGAGAGAGAGAACTCTGCTTATGATTAAAACTAAATAAAAACCTGATTCTTTACAGGTACAGTACAGTGTTTTTAAAACTATTCACATTTCATTTGTCCAATTAGCCAAGTCTCAAAGTCAACAACCAATAAAAAAAATTACACAATAGGGCCAATGTAGGTAAAATGAATAAATACAGACTCAGGCGTATTGATATTGGTCTGTTGTGGAAAAAGAGGAGAGCTGAGTTGATGACATTCCTGCTCTCAGTGTATTCAGGAGCAGTAATAACAAACCTTTATTCTGGGGATGGATGATCTCAGACCTGCTCTGCAGAATGCAGGTGTTAAACCATTTCAAAGCCATATTCTTGTAGTACTGTGGTGTGATGAGGTTTATCCAGCCTTGAAAACCCAAGCCAAACAGTCCAGTTTTAATAGATCTATTAGTTTATATCGTCAGTGAATGTCCAGACTGCTTTCTCCTAAATTCAAGGATACAGTCTTAGAAAATGTGAGTTTTGTAATAATCTGACTCGAAGACAACATCGTGAATTTTAGTGAAAGTGAAAAGCTGACAGGAGTAGACAGAAATCTGCGTCTTCCTTCTGACATAAAACTGAACCAATCATTAAACGCAGATTCCATTTAACAAGGCTCATTATAGGAACCAGTACAGCCTCTCAGGGTGAACCACTGAACATTTCCTGCCTTGTTTTTCTGCTGTTTCTCTGGGTGACAGCATTGCAAACACTTTTAGCAATGGAATCAGTGCATTTCTTTAAAAGGCTGGCTTCAATTCTAGAGCTGGTTTGACATGCAATTAATTTGAAAATGTCTTGTAGAAAGGAAGCAGCAGGTGAGTTTAAACCACACTGCAGTCTGGCGGACGTCCTCTCTTTGCTGCTTTTAGTGGTTTAAAAAAACAGGAGCTGAGTGACAAGGATGCCCAGATGCAACAGAAGAAAAATGTTCATATGTCTTTTGTGCCCACAGCTGTGAAGCTAATGGCCATATGTTTTTTGTTCTTTCAGTGATATGATTGGATTGCTGACTTTTTTTCTAAAGCTGTATCATTTTGTCTTTACCAGTAGAGGAAATTCACTCAGCCAAAACAGATGAGAAGTCATGAAAATGGTATGAATGATGGGAAATTTTAGCATCTTTAGCATCTGTTCAATGACAATCGAGCTGACTCCATCTGCTGATGAAGCCCATGTGATTCACAGAATTGTTTCTGAAAGCCACAATAGTTGTGTGGCTATTCACAATACATTCAAACAAAAAAACTGTATATGAAAGAGAGTTCATGTCTTTCTAACGTCCAGCGAGGGCGACTCTCTGGGTGCAAAAAGACTTCCAACTGTATAGAAGTTGATGACAAATGGACCCTTCAGCTCACCTGATTTATGACTCCAGTAAACACTTTCCAGATGACTTCATGGTCTCAATTACAAGTTTGAAATCTTAGCGAATACACTCAAATGTTTAATTTGAAAATTATGGACTCATTAATGTAAAAGAGAACATTACTGTCTGATTGTTAGCATATACAAGTATGTTTCACAGTCAGAGCCATCGCCTTGACATGTCTGGTTTCAAAATGTGAAGATGGCTCGATGCTTCACAACAACACTTTGCTAAGCAGTGAGTAAGGGTCAGGTGAGCGTAAGGAGCCTTTCTAAACAATGTTAGTGCTAAGTTTCAGAGCCTGGATATTCGTCTGTGAGCCGGATCACATTTTCCATCAGTTTTCCAGAATCAGATGGCATTTGTTGTTTAGGATCATGTGATCAAATTTTCACTGATTTAACACCCCAGATATTTATATCCAGGGTCCTCTCTCACTTCTGTCACTGCCAAAATAAAGAGTGCAGCCTTTATGCTGCCTCCATGACACACTTGTATATTATCAGGTACTTAAAGCATTGATATCATCAGTTATATGAAACAGTGTAACACCACACTCCCACTTTAACTATGCCGAAGGCAGAAAGAGCCAATGAGTGGTTATGAGTGGCCACTATAGCTATATTGACTGAGCCACTGTCTGTTTATATATAATGTAATAGCTCTTAATAGGCACCATACTGTTGTATTTTAACTGGCACATAACCAAAAATTGTTCTGGGACTTACCCAGTTTTCTGTGCGTCTGCACGAGTCCCCTGGGTGCTCGCATGCTTCAATCAGGGGATCTAATGGCAAACAAAACTTGCTGATCTGTTACTTTTTTGTTTAGCAGAAGAAAAATAAAACTAGAAGTAGAATTTAGACCTTATAGATGATTCCACCAACCATTTCAAGTTATAGTAAATATCTGTTTCTGTTTCTGAGTTATGGCCAATATAAAATCCAACCTTGGACACAAAGTTTAATCATTTTACCCTTTAAGGAGTTCTTCTGAAATTTTGTTCAAATTATCTTATAAATTCTATAACATTCTTTGACCGCTAGATTAGAGAAAATTCATCCTTCAGTCCAAGATAAAATTGAAAAATGCCCTGAAGGCCTTCAAAAGCATTCATAGGAATAAAATGGATGGCCAGCCTGAAAAACATGTCTGCAGCCTCAGCTGTCACTAAATACAGAAAAAAAAAGCACTTCACACTGTCTTTGCAGACTTTGAGTTATTATAGTCTAAATATATACAAACTGCCAATGAGAAAAATTGTTTAAAATACCCTGTGATTAAACTTTTTGTCTGTGGTGTTTTGCATGGTCATCAGTGTTGAATGCTAATCATGTATTAAGACATGTGCATTCATTTGGGACAATTTTTTGCTAATACATATTTGATGTTCTAATAAATAGTAAATTTAGTCATTCTTTGAAAAAAGGAAAAAGTGTATAAAAGTGTATTTTTATCCCTGATGTTGTTACAATTCTATGTTGTCAGCAAATTAATTAAACATGTGACCATAACAACAACAGCTATTTTTAAGCTAATATTAAGCCAGCTAACGCTAGAGTCGTTTGTCCTAAAAATCTTATTAATCATAACAGTCCATTAAAGTTACATCCACCTCAAAGGAAGTTTCATTAACGTAAGGTAACAGCAGCTAACAGAGGCTAACCGTGGCAGAAATAGCACTTATCCAAAGATAGTTAGGATATCCTCAAGTACTCTGGTTTATACAAACATCAGAAGTGAACTTCTCTGAGTCTTTGATTTGTATCGGACTCCTTTCACCCAGTTTTACATCCTTCTCCAGAGGAAATAGATATGGATGTTGAAAGCCGAGGCAAACAGAGGACAGACAGCTACCCAAACATGAAAAAACAAGGTCTGGAGTCACTCTGCTGTCTGAGCATCAGCAGAGCTTTTGAGGTGTCTTAGGAGGAAAAAATGTATTTAACTGATCTTTGTTTTATTTCTGATTTTATATGATTCAAACATGTTTTAAAATAGTGTTTACATTTTTTTAGCCAAACAATAGAAACTTGTTGGCTGGCTGTAATGTGGTGCAGTCTAGATTTAATGTTTTTGATCTCTGTTAGCTGAGTAAACCAAGTTTATCCTACGGCAGCTACTGTAGCTAGGATTATGCATTTGAATTGAAATATTGTTTCAATTTGTTGAATTGTTGAAATATTTAAAAGAAATGCTGACATCTAATCTGTCCACTTGATTTAGATGTCACTATAGGACTTTATAGGGAAGTAAATCTATTATGCCATTAGTTATACTCTCAGACTGAGAAACATTAAACTTTATTCACTGAGATGAAATAGTTGTAAATAAGTAACACATAAGGAACACAGTAACACACACCCACAGACACACACAGAACACACAGAAGATAACACTCCCACACACAAACCCACCACAGAGCAGCCGTCCTGTTACTGAAGTGGATTAGCTTCCACAATGCCATCCTTTATTCCCGATGGAATGTGACTTTTTGGGAAAAGAGGACCCCCACACCATACACTCCCCTCCTCCCTGCACAAGCCCTCCAGCACTACATCCACCAATCAGCTCTAACCTCCAACTATTTTCACTTTTTAAAAACAATATCATCAATCAAGGCAGGTGGGCGGCTGTCAGGGGGCAGGAACGCCCCACTTAGCTGTCACATGGCAGCGATTATTGTGCTCATCGCGGGTAGCGGGGAGGGAGGGGACGTGGGTTATGACAGAGTCTGTTGTCTGTGCTGGCAGATCGATTAAGCCGTCCACAAACAACAACACAGACGGGCTGTTTTTTGTCTTTTATTGACGTTCCAATTAAAACTGTATTAACTGTAAACTATGTTTTGGACATAAAGTATGAGTGGCACGACAGAGCGATCAGGAAGCTGATATTAAGATGTGCTATTGATCGGAGGAGCTAATTTAGAGGGAAATAACGACTATGTGTCATTACAGAGCAGAGCAGGTGAGGTGGAGCAAGGAGGGTTGTTTCTAATGACCAAATTGCTCCAGTAATGGCTCGTCTAACATAAATATAGAGAAAAGGAAGTGCTTTCCAACTTTTTTGGTGGACAGTTGTCTGTAGATCACCTGTGGATGTAAAGCATTTTAAAAGAGCGGATAAAGCTCCCATTGAGATTCTGCAGCAGCAGCATCAGTTTGATGCAACACACACCCCTAAAACAGGATTGAGGTCAAGTAAGCAGCAAGTGAAAGGAGTGAATCTTGTTAAAGCATTTTTAGCCTCTCTGCGCCCCTGCTGTGTGAGCAGGCTTTACCAAAAATCCATCACTTTCACTTAGTTTGCGCTTTTTGCTCACATGGCGTGAGTCACAAAGAAAGGGAATAAAGAAATCATCCGTTTCACAGCCAAGAAAATGTGCCAGTTTAGCTGCAGAATATGACGTATGTGTGCGTGAGCTAGCATCCTGGATCCTACACAGATTGTGTTAGAGGGGCATTGTTGATGGGAATGTAACGTGACTCACACATAATAAAAGAGTGTGACTTTAAATAAGAGGAAAGTCACACGTTCACAGACGCAAACAGAGTTTCCATCCAAATATAGGCAAAATTGGAGGCAACAAATCAAGAAAATCTCCAGGAGATCCATTTGTGTTGAAATAAAAGGAGCTGCTGTCCCTGATTTTCACTGTAGTGCCATTTATAGCTGTTGGAGAAGAACGATGATGAACTTGAAATGAAGGAGTGTTTTGGGGGCATGTTACACTTTCCCTATTGCTCAGAACTCCTTATTTAATGTATTTGCTGTTTCCATTGCTTTTGCTTCTTTTGTTTCTATTTTTCTTTTGGGTAGTAAGATGCAACCACTTAAAAAGATAAATGGCTTCTCAGTAGACCCGCTGCTCAGATGCCTTGATGAAATAAGGGCCTGGATGGCTTTGAACTTTTTACATTTTAATGAACAGAAAACAGAAGTGATGGTTTTTGGTGGCGCTTCTGAGGCCACTATTATAGATCTTGGTTCACTGGCACAGTATGTTAAACCAGTCATCACTAATCTGGGAGTTAAAATAGCAAATCTTAAACTTGAAAGCCAGGTCAGAGCTGTTGTAAGATCTAGCTTTTTTCATTTGAGGGAATTAGCCAAAATAAAGCCTATCTTATCGAAACAGCATTTTCAGACAGTAATCCATGCCTTTGTTACTTCTAGGCTGGATTATTGTAACGCACTTTATTTTGGGGTTAGTGATGCGTCCATTAGGCGCCTGCAGGTTGTGCAAAATGCTGCAGCACGTCTTTTAACTGGAACAAAAAAGTTTGAGCACATTACCCCAATTTTAATTTCACTCCACTGGCTACCTGTACATTTTAGGATTGTTTTTAAAATTCTCTTATTTGCTTTTAAATCTCTTAATGGCCTGCCCCCCCCCACCTCTCGGAGCTACTACAACCATATACACCTGCCCGTTCCCTTAGGTCCGCCAATCAGCAGCTCCTTAAGGTACCGAAAACTAAGTATAAATTTAAAGGTGATCGTGCTTTTGCTGTAGTTGCTCCAAAGTTGTGGAATGATCTACCCTTGCATGTTAGGCAGGCCTCTTCTCTCTCTGAATTTAAAAGTCTTCTTAAAACATATTTATTCGCTGAAGCCTTTGGCATTGATTAGAGGGGTTGACTCAATTTGTTTTAACATGTTTCAATTTATTTTAGTTTTTTAGTTATTTATTTATCTTATCTCATTTTAATTTTCTTTACTTATGCTATTAGCATGTACAGCACTTTGTGAACTCTGGTTTTATGTTAAAGTGCTTTATAAATAAAGGTGGTATGGTATGGTATGGTAAGAGTTTAAAAAACACAGAAAGGAGAGTCTGACATACAGACAAGTGGCTGTTAGTCCACAGAATCAGTCAGGAGCCTCACTAGTTTAGGAAATGCTGTACGGTGTGATAATGATGCTGTTAAGCTATGTAAAATAATACATGCAAAAGAAAACATGTTCTGAATCTCATTTGTTGTTGTTTTTAAGATAATCTCAACAGATATTTGGGATTCAGGCACTTTTTTGTAGTTTGATGTTGAATCATTTGTTAGCAGTGGTAGCTGCTGCTTTCCTGAAGTGCAGAGTAGGGTATGATGACCTCTGGAGAACGGCAGGGTGCTGTTTAGGGTCAGGTCCACTTTGACCTCTTTATTTGGAATCGTGAAAATGAAATCTAACATTAGAAAAGTAGCATCGTCTGGTTTCTGAAACTGTTTTGTTTAGCATGTGGCTACAGTGCAAACCAGAACCTAACATGGAGCTTAGGATATCCACAGCCACCAGATTTGATACTTACTTAAAATTGATGATGTGCATTATCAAGCGAGCCGCTCTGAGAAGAACAGATTAGAGTCAAAGTTGGTGAAAAAAATGAAATATTACTTTATGGCTCCAAAAATGTGGATGTCATTTACATTGTGTATTTTGGGAGCCACACAGACAGAAACAAGTCAGAGTAAGCTTTGATGAATGAGTTTGTGAGTGACTGCATGAACTTCAGAGTGTATACATATGGGCTCTGTGTGTGTTTGTGTGTGTGTTTCCCCGCCACCAGCGTCCAGCAGCGGGGGATCAGTGGACCAGATGTGTGTGATTTATGGCGTGGCAGAAGCTGCGGTGGCGAGGCCTCCAACGTGTTAGACATTATGAGCCACAGATGGAGACCAACGCCGTTCGCACCATCAGGATTCGACCTGCCCTTTCTTTCATCTACACTCACAGCGCTGTTTTTGCATATGTATATGTGTGTGTGTGGAGTCTCACCCAATGATGACCTCGCTGTTGTATTTTCAACAGCATCTTCCAAAGTGGCGCTGGTCCATATGGCTATGGAAGACGCTGGGTGTTCATATGTCATCCGTGTTTCATCCACGACCTCGGAGGACAGATGAGCTGAGAAACAGAATGGGGAGTTAAACGGGAAGAATAAGACAAAAAAGGCTAAAATGATATTCACGCGCACCTCATTATTCCCTGGAAATCTCATAGTGTAAACTTAATGCCCCCAGATTTCTTCTAAGGAGGATGAAAGGGTGGGGTTGAAGGTTGGAGGGGCAGGATGTAGTCACTCAAACTGTCACCGGTTCTGATTAATGCTTTTTCTCCTCCAGGGCAACTTCCTCCTGCAGCTTCTCTCCATCCATCCATCTATTCCTCCACCCTGCTACCCCAGCCTCTATTTATTTGTCCTCCCCTCCATCCATCCCTCCATCCATCCATCTATCCTTGCTGTCATATTCATAAATCAGACCCCACATTGATTTTCCTGCCTGCCCAGAGGCAATCAAAAACTTTTCTTTTAATATGACTTAAACCATTGCGCCTTGGACTGGTGTGCAGCAAATTGATTTTCAAAGGCCTTGGCTTTTATTTTGTTAGCGAGTCGTTAACGGCAGATTTTAGAACTCAGCATAATAATCACAGATGGTGAGTTATTCAGATTTCAGTGTACTTACGTCTCTTTTTTCTCTGCTTAACACAAACAGCAGGAAAATGGTAGCAGGATGACAGCAGGAAAATAGATATTGCACAAAATTACATTCAGCATTACAGCTGCTCATATTCTGTTTTAAAAAGAAGATATTGACCACTATGGGGCAAACTGTGAAAATGTGTTACATTTGTACTATAATTTAGACATTTTGAGCATGATTCATATAGCTAAACTGGAATTTTTGTATTTTCTATTGACTTTTCTCCCCTAGAGCAAAACGGTACAGAAATAAAAAGCTAGAGACTGTTTTTTTGTGCTTAACAGACACTGATTTTCTACTAAAAGTGATATTTAGATGAGAAATTAAGCTATGAGCTGTGGGTGCATCACACAGATGCACAGAACAAGCCACCTCCACTCAAAGACACCTGAATAGAAATCAGTGGGAGAAAACTGACATGCTAAAAGATGCATGAGTGCAGCGCAGGTTCACAACCATTTCAGAAGAATTGTGAAACATTTCCATGCTTTAAAATGAAAGCTGTGGCTCCCTTCCGGTTTAGAGTTAAAGTAAACATCCAAGCTGGGTCCAAGATGACTCCTGCACTGTGGGGTTTGCTTTGTGTCAGGTATCTGTAATAAAGATGCTCCAAAAACATCCAACACCAGATCAGAGGGGTCCAGTTCACTGACTCCAATTAGCTGAGGGGAGCTAGCAGCTTCAGCCACTTGTGTTTATAAGTCTTTATATAGATTGAAAAAATTAGAGTGTTATGATTCAAAGGGGGTGAAACAGCTACAGATATTTTCTGTAAAAACTTCATATAAAAAATAAGAAATATAATATAAGTAAAGATCTTCAGTTGTTAATGTCACATGATTATCTAATCATAAAAGTGCGTCAGGGCCTTGAGAAAATAATTCTGGACCCTAATTTTTTTTATTATCATTCATTTCATGCTGTGTTTCAGTGGTGCAATTTCCAGTCTTATTCTGTTAATCAAATTCTAACAAATGTCACAGCTGGCAGCTTTGCCCAGTTGGTAATCCAGCCTTGATGGAATTAAAGTAAATTAGAGCCTGTTCCCCTCTGCTTAGGGCCATCCTGATAGACTTCAAAATGAGTATCAGGATTCTAATCCGTTCCTCAGACTGATATCCAAGCATCCTTTCACCGAGTTGTCTGACAGCGTGTCAGTCGGGTTAAATGACCACATGTTTCAGCACTGTGGCCGCCATGCAACACACCATCACTGCCACTTTGCTGTTTCCCTTCGCCCTCCTCCTCCTGACACGGTGAGGACTTGTGCATCCTAACCGTGTTAGGAGGAGGATTAAAGCCGCAGCGAGTCTGGAGCGCGAGCGAGGTAGAGGAATCGAGGAGACGCTAATACTGACTGACATAGAGGGAGGTTACAGACGAATAAAGAAAGGAAAAGAATGAGCGCATAGTCTTGTTGAACACAGAGGAAGTCGAGTGTGCGAGGGTTTAAAGGCACGGAGAAAGAGACAGATGAGGCTCAGACTCAGCTGACAGGTGTAATTGGAATCTAAATGGCAAGGAGTGACGGTGACTGACAGAAGCTTAAACCTCCACAGCGCCGCCCCTCCCTCCCAACATATCCCACCAAAAGGAAAGAACAAAAACCACACAGCAGCTCTAGGCTGTGACCCCAGTGCTTCCTCCGCCTCGCTCTGTGACCCGGCATCTGCATCTCAAATCTGCTCAGTGACTACAGAGCAATGAAATCTGTGCAGAAGAGCCTCTGAGCCTCCTGACATGTGGTCAGTTCTTCTTTTGGTTGCTTTGTCAGATAAAGACATCTATCATGACACAAAGTCTTTTCTTTACAAACATACATCTAATTTCCATCAGCATAAACGGTCTCCTAGCCTCCTGTACTAAATCAGTGCGCTTTAGAAGACAGGTTTCCAGTCTCCTACAGCTAGCACCATGTTAGCAATACACTTTGATTTCTTTGACAGTCGTTTTAGAAAAGGAGAAATATGGTATGAAATTTACATCTGTATTGGTACAGATACGTTTTTGTCAAACTCTTTTTTGCTTGGGACCAGTGCTAGCAGTACAGATGCTCGTAGAAATGTTCCTGGACATAATTTACTGGTTCAAATGGGACTAGTCAACTAGTCTAAAAGACAGAAAACACTAAAACTAATCAGTTATTGACACGGATGAACACATTTTGTCAGGGTCCCTGTGTCTACCCGGCTGGCTCAGTGTGGCTACATGTGTTTTTGTTTTGATTTTGCTCCTGCTCTCTCTCTCCCTCCCTCTCTGTCCCTCCTGGGTGGAGCTCATCTCAAGCTCCCTGCCCTTGGCCCACACACCTGTCTGCAATCACACACCTGAGCCTCGTTACCTGGCCGTTGTCTGGCTGCTACTTAGATGGCTGCTCAGTATCACTCGTCGCTGGACTGTTACCGACTGTTGTTAGTAAAATCCCAGCTAGTTTTGATCTCTTGTCTTCTTTGTGATGTAATTCTTACCTCTCCTTTGTAAATAGATTTTCTTGGACCTGCCCCTGTTTTTCTGGACTGCCATCCATGCGCGTGTTTGGAGTAAACTCTATTGTCTGAAGTGTGGAGCGTTCCCCCCCTCCCTTAAAGACTGTTAACTGCCTTCCCAAGTTCGCGCCTGAGTTCAGTCAGTCTTGACAGAATTGGCTGTAGAGTGTGTGTAAGAGCACACACATAAAAGCATTAATTTCATTCTTTGGTAATCAAATTGTGTTTTAAATATTGCTGAAATGTTCCAAACTTTGTACCCGCTGCAGACACACTATGTTAGATTAGTTTGCTATGTTAGACTAACATCAACAGGGTTAGGCCATCTTTCTTGGAGGCTGGAGTCCACACTCCTCTGCTAAGTGTGATAACATTACTTTGGTTGTGTTGACAGACAAACATTTACTAAATCAAAGTCCTGCAGAATTCATCATCTGCTCACTTTCAGCTTCCTGTCACAGAGAGAGAAGACACTTCTGTGTGAATGATGAGGGATCATCGATGGTCATTGGTACCTGTCCAATCAAGGAGACATTAATCCCTAAATTGATATCATGATTAGATTCATAATAAATTGAATTAAGTCAAGGCTGTCGTTTCTTCACTTTATAACTCTTGTTCACTTTTGAAGGGTAGACACTATCAATAAACATAGGACATTGGCTTTAAACAGTCATTCTTTTGCATTTTGTGCTCTGATGCACGGCAATAACAACGTAATCCCCTAGCCCATCCGGTCTCACCTCACGCCACACCGTTTGGGAGCTAGTTGTTCACAGCAAACTTTTTTCCCCACCTCAAACAGATGAAGTTGCACTGCTGTATCCTCTGATTATGAAACCGCTCAGCATGTGTCCTCTCCACACATCTGCTCTGTAGTTTTAATAACTCTGCAACTGGAGAGTTGCAGCTCTTGTTAAGTAAATCCAGCCTGACCAAAAGCTAGCACCAGAAGCTGCACTGAGTCGCACATTCAAATGTGGGCGTATGAAAAGTGGCAAGTTGCTGGTGTTCTGTTAGTGGGGTAATACAGGAACACTGTTCCCATGGCAACAGCGTTAACGCACATGCAAACACACATCTATCGATTTGCCTCTCTCTCTCACACACACACACACACACACATGCACGCACACTCACCCCATTGGATCTAATTAGCCAGAAAGCTGACAAGGAGATGCTAACGCTGCTAATGGCTGGATGCGAAAGGAACAGACGGTTTGGAAATGGCAAAGCTTCATCCTGTTGATCCGCCTCCTGTTTTTCTGCTCATCCTCCCGTTTCTCTCTCGTTCATCGTCATTGTAGGCCCTCCACTTTTGTAAACATGGATGTTATGAAAGCCCTTTGAAAAGACTTAAGAGCCCAAATGTGAATTGAGGATGTGCGCTGACGTATGCCAGCCCCACTGAGTCGGCTTTCTAAAACACGCACAGGAAGCATCTCCAGTACATTAGCAGACCCGTAAGGTCCATTAGAACCTAGAAAGCAGAGGAAAATATCACTGTGTGGAAAGAACAGATATTTTCTGACTGTGCTATGAACCTGTTGAACAGCACGAGTACCGAAGACAAAATAACAAAAAGAACAGGGATCTGTACTCCATCTGTTATTTTTGGTACACGCTGGACTTAATATTGACTCGTTAGGGCTAGCTAAAGCTCCATTCACAAATAAGTGACAAAAACAAGCCAAATTACCAGCGTTGCACAATTAACGTGTTAGCAAGCATACTACTGACAGATCTAACCAACACAAACCAATGTGAGCTAAGGTAAATTCTTACAACATCTGATGAATTTTAGTCCCCTATTCAGACTCTTTCAGGATCTGTTTTAGCCTTCATAAGATCTCAAGAACTTTGAACAAGAACTCCTGCTGTGTGTGTGTGTGTGTGTGTGTGTGTGTGTATCAAAGTGTTTTGTTTTTTTCAGTCACAGGTCCTTATATATTGGAGACTTCAGATAAGCCAAATATGGCTCACTTATTCAGCCATAGGTAGCTCACATATGCCCAAAAGACTCTTATCTGGAGCAAGGTGCATGTTCTTCACCAACCTGTGAGCACCGGCACTGAAATGAAAAGTCGGCGGTTCCACGAATGTCATGCATATGATAAGCAGCCTATTTGAAACTTGAATTGGTGTCCACAGAAGAAGCGGCTACTCCTTCATGGTTCATGACTGTGGCCAACACTTTCCACATTACATGTAATTCAGTGACTGTAACATCCAACAAAAGTCCCTTTGAGTCCTGTCATAAAACACATGGTCATGATTTACCCTTCATTTGCGCTATTATTTTATTGGGTATTTTTCCCATTTTGGTTCGTCTATACAAAAGGTATATTTGCTTATGTGAGATCACAGTTCTGGGGCATTTAGTTGAATCGTGACCAATTGTGGCCAATTTTTCCTGTTACCCCCTCAGAGCCAAGGACAGCAGGCGTCTTTGCGGACCCTCCATCTTGCACCAAAATGAGTCGGGGAGGGGGGCTTTTTCTGCATCTGCTCTGTTCTGAATTATGTCGTCCAAACTGCCTCACCTCTGACATTTTCTTTCTTTAATCCCTCCAAAGAAAAGTAGCATCGCTCATTTTCTTGGAACAGTCTTCATACAGTAATAACCATAATTAACATGCCATTGTTGCTTATTTGGGTTTGATTGCCATGGTAACTGATTCACCTAAGCTGGCTGGAGGAGGCAGCTCTGCAGACCCTTAAACTGCCGCACAGTAAGCTATGTGAAGGAGAGGGAGAATAAAAGAGAAAGAATGTATGAAGGAGGGAGAGACTGTGAGAGATGGGCAGAGAGGGGAAACATACAGGGGGGAGAGATGGAAGAGAAGAAAGAGAGAGACCGACTAAAAAGGGAAAATGAGAGAATAGAACAGGGAGCAAGAAGAAGTCCTTCACGCTCGATTCACTGGGATTAAAATAAAGATGTTGGCTGCAGGGTGGCCACAGATCCTCCTGCATGATGCACAGCCAAGCCTTGCAGTATATCTTTAGCTTAGATATTAAATTACATAAGAATTAAATAAAGGATAGAGTATGAATGCAATGTAAAAGATTAAACATGAATATTACTGTAACGAGTAGATAAAGAAAAAGATGAAGAATGATACACAGTTAAAAATTGTGATACATAAGTAATACAAAGATACAACCTTCAGACTTCTAATGGAAATAAAAATGCACACAGTGATGCACGCTGCTGCTCCTTTTCTGCTTTTTCTTCCCTTTCAGCCACCTGTAAAGCAGCCTCACTATCAGCACAGCAGCCCTGCTGAGGAAACACTTAGCAGTCAGCTCCACAAGTTCCTGGAAGGACTGCGTATAAAAAAAAAGGCTGGTTAATGCCAATTTATTTAACCCCCCCCCTCCCTAAAACTCACATTTTTATTTGTGGACTTTACTAGGGTAGCTTTGCATTATTCACAGATCAAAATAACCCTTCTCTATGTTATTGTTTTGGTCTATGGGTTTATGTGTGCTTATTTTGGGTTTGCTGGTTATTAAGAATTTTTTTAGTTTGCTTTTCTTAGTTGTTCTTGAAATGTAGAATTGCAGGGTGAGATTTTGTTATGCTTTTTATGATTTTTAAGGCAGTCTGAGTTTTCTTCTTTTTGTGTTTAAGCTTATTCTGGTACAAGTCTAGTCTCCTTAGTGCGTCCTTGTTGTCAAGTCTTTGTCTTTGTATTAGATGTTTCCCTGTTTGGTTTCTTTCTGTTTTATTTTGTTTGTCATCTGTTCCTTGTGCTCTGTCTTTTATTTTATTTCCTGTCTTGTTACCTTGATTAGGTTCAGGTGTTTCCACTCCCCCTGATTAGACCTATATACACTGATCAGGCATAACATCATGACCACTGACAGGTGAAGTTAATAACAATGATTAGCTCTTCACTGTGGCACCTGTTATTGAGTGAGATATACTGGAGAGCAAGTGAACATTTTGTCCTCAAAGTTGATGTATTTGAACCAGGAAAAAGAGGCAAATGTAAGGATTTTGAGCGAGTTTGAAAAGGGACAATCCAAAACTGCAGCTCTTGCGAGGTGTTCTCGGTCTGCAGTGGTCATAATCTATCAAAATTGGTCCAAAGAAGGAACAGTGGTGAACTAGTGACACGATCACGTGTAGCCATGACCATGATGAATTGCCCGTGTGGTCCAATCCAACAGGTAAGCTACTGTAACTCAAATTGCCAAAAATGCTCATGCTGTTTCTGATGGAAAGATGTCAGAATACACGGTGCATCACAGTTTGCAGCGTGTGGGTCCGCATAGCTGCAGACCAGTCAGGGTGCCCATGCTGACCCCTTCCTACTGCCAAAAGGTCCAACATGGGTACACAAGTATCAGAGCTGGAGCATGGAGCAGTGGAAGAAGGTGGCCTTGCATGGTCTGATTAATCATGTGTTCTTTTACATCAGATGGATGGTTGGGTGTTTGTGGGGAATACCTGGCACCAGGATATTCTATGGTAAGAAGGCAAGTAAGCAGAGGCAGTGTGATGGTTTAGGCAATGGTCTGCTGGAAAACCTTGTCATGCCATCCATGTGGATGTACTTTGACACCTATCATCTACCTAAGCATTGTTCTACACCCTTTAATGGAATCGATAATCCTTGATGGCTGGAGTTTCATTCAGCAGGATAACGTGCCCTAACACAAAGCAAAAATGGTTCAGGAATGAAACAACGAGTTTGAGGTCTTGACCAAATTTCTAAGATTTTAGTCCAATTGAAAATTTGTGGTGATGTAGTGGACTAACAGGCCCAATTCATGGAGGCCCCAGCTCGTAACTTACAGTTAAAGGGCCACCTGAAACAGAGTTAAAGGATGTGTTTCTAAGATCTTGGTGCCAGATACCACAGCACACCTTCAGGGGTGTAATAACATCTGGCTGCCTGTGGGTGGGACCTATTTCCCTCAGATGACTGTTTCAGAAATCACCAACATCATACAGATGGCCATGTTTGATATGGACCACTGCCACAGAAAAAGGATATATATATGATAGAAATCTATGACTTATTTAACCATAGGCCTCATTTCCCTAGACCTATATTTCTCACTTTCTAAGTTCTGCTAAGTACTAGATGGATCACTGTAACATAATTCTCCACATCGATCAACTAAGAGTCTACATGTAGCATTTCTCCACTACTCCATCTCTGTGCTCCATTTAATCAGAGAGCGCTAATCCAGCAGCCTGACAGTCTGTTAACCATCCAGATAGATACAAAAAGAATCATAACCGGCTTCATATCTTTGTTTTCATGTGACTGATACTGACTGTCAGGCTGCAATAAACCACCTGAATGTCTTTTTATTCTCCTTGAAGTGAAACATCTTTTGGGTTGCCAGGTTACAGCAGGCTGAAAACCCGCTGCGGTGTGTGTGGTAAAACTAACGGGGAAGCCAACACAAAGAGAGGTCATAATGGAGAGTTTCTACACCAGACATGAGTTAGGTTCCACAGTTATTAAAAACCAACTCATTATGTTATGTTATATAACCATTTCATAGGGTTAATAACAGCTGTCAACTTCCATTTAACATGAAAACATCACTGTCATTTTGTAGTCTAGAACTAAACATGCAAAGCTATATCAGAGTCCCAGAGTCAAAAATATGAAGATGGAAATGATCAGATAGGTCACCTTTAAGAATTACCAACTAAACTGGAGAGGTTATATCCTCAGCTGGATTTGGAATACCTCTGTGTCACCACAGAAAGACGAGCCAGGAGTGGCAACACAAATACAGGACATCTGTCTGAATGTCACAAAAGTCTGAAACACTGAAAGTCTAAAAAAAAAAAAAAGACACAAAAAGCATCAAGGTCCGAAACAAGGAGGCATGTTCTACAAACCAAGGACATCTTTCCGTTGCAAACGGATGACCCCCTATGAGCAAGCACTTAGCAAGAATGGGAAGGAAAAACTCCCTTTTAAAAGAAGGAAACCATCAGCAGAACCAACCTCTGGGAGTGACAGTCATCTGCCATGACTGGTTGGGGATGAGGAATTAGATGAATTACTTAAAAAAGAAACTTAAAAAACAAAAAAAAAACAGTGTATCAGCCCCCAGATGGACTGGAGCTGATTCTACAGAAGATGGGTCTGAAAACTGGAGGCTGTCACATACTGTCCTTTTAACCTCAAGTAAGCCAACAGACTGAGAGCAAAGTGCTCTGCTGGGGGTGACATGGTACTATGAGGTCTTTAAACCGGGAAGACAAAAGACGAGTTCACATAAGGGTTGGACAGACAGCACAAAATTTGGCTGCTACACTCTGCATGTCCTATAACCCTTTTTCTGCTGTTCATGGTCTTCACGTGCACTCGATGCACCTGCTCTCTCTCTTTCTACAAATGCATTTAAGCAAAAAGAATGTGTTTCAGAGCAGAGCGCAGGGCGTGCTGCTTCATATGTGAAAGGCCCTAAAGGCACCAACACAAAGTCAAAACAAAGAGATCCAAAGACAGAGACACTGGGAAAATAATAAACTCAGAGAGATGAAAAATAATCTGAATATAATCCAAGCAGGAACCAAAATTCAAACAAGAAAGGAGGAGGACAGGAGGAGGGGTTCGGGGAGAGAGGAGAGGGAGGTTTGGGTATTTCTAGTTAGAGCGCTGCTATGGAAACTGGACCTGGAGCAGAGAGATGGTATTAGAGATCTGAAATTAACATCTGAAATTAATAAATAATTTATAATAAGCTTGTCCCAGATGATATTGGGCTATAAGTGGCGTTCACCCCGCACAGATCGCAGGTCCCCTACAAAGCCCACAGAAACTGTTATTTTTTTCTAAACTTTAAAAATGTTAGTGGATGCTTCTTTCCTTAACAAACACATTTTTATTTCAGCCTTTCATGACTTATGGGCTCCTGTTATTGCATTAAGTGTGATTATAGATTTAAAATCTGTGTGGTGCCAACTCGGATATTCATCTTGCTCTAACAAGGAGTTTTATACCCTTATATGTATTCGTCTAGAATCAGAAGTTTGTTTTAGAGTTCTTACATTCACTAATTGTACCTCATGCTGTTTACGGGTCTGTGTGTTTTCTAATGAATCCCTTTGGACATTACAGCTTCCGTAAATCAGCTCTGAATTATAGTTTGTCTGGCTCGTGCTGGCCTTCATTGATTTTACCCAGACTGCCGCATCCTGTGTCATGAGGACAAACAAACTGAGAGGGCAGTGATGCGCAGAGTAAATCTGCCATGGTCAAGTGTGTGTTTCCATTTCTGAATTTGTGTTTGAGGAGGGTCAGACGGGCCGGAGGACGTGGTGAATAAATCATGAGCTCTCTGATCGCTTCTGGAAGAACATTTATCCTGCAAAGAAGAAGCAAACTTCATCCTCGCAAATCTCCATGTTCTCACTAATTCTGCCTTGCACACTCACAGGATCACTCTGGTCTTGCTGGCTGCCAGTCTCCAGCCTTTCAGTCTCATCTCACCATGACTCACTCCACAGAGGGCTGAGCATATCAGGAAAGACAAACTGAATCACACAAATGAGACCTGACACGGCCTGTATTAGATTCTGATGTGTAGGAGTGAGTGAGATGTTTGGGCTGCGGGTCATGTGTGAATGTGATCCATGTTTGGGTTTACTTTGGCCAGAGGTGTTCTGCTTTGATGTGTGCTCCTCCACGGCTCCGTTTAACCTGCACTGGTTTATTTGCCTCCAGCCAGTTTTATCTTGTTACCTCCCTTCATTCCTGTGTTAACCTGTAAGTGCGTGTGTGCATCAGAAAAGAAAAAAGCAAACATCATTGTAGGGAAACAAGTCCTGAAGACGTTTTCTGTTCCTCTGCATAGGAAATGAGTGAGAATGCAGCGGTGACAGCATTTCATTGAGCGTGTGAGTGAATCCGCCGCTCTCTGCTGGGGACAGCACAAGTAGCAGCAATAAGTGAAGAGGAGAGATGATGGCAAAGTGAGCAGCTCTGTTCAAACAGCCAGCATTTGGAGTGACAGCTGGAGCCTATTTACTGAGGAGTGTGAGGATGTGTTGTGTTACTGCAGAGCAAAGTGACACAGACACCAACCTAGAGACACACGAGCACGACACATGCAGCCATGCTAGCTTTAAAATGGTGACTAATCAATCCACAAAAATATTCTACGATTTCACTCATGAAATTAAAGATGCAGTGTTCGTGACTGATTTCACTTCACACTTTCAAACTGCAAAATTCATGCAAATAAACATACACTCAACACTATACAGACTGTATAACAATTGCAGGCTTTCACCTGGGGAAAAACAGCTAATCATGGGGTAACAAGAATGTTAAGGTCAACAAGTGGCTTGAACATAGGAACAACCAAACATAATAACCATGATGCCTCCGTTACTCCAGTAGGCATAGGTTCAAATTACACATCCTTTAGTGTATATGTAAAATAACCATGCTAAGATCCTACAGGGACTTCTACATACTGATGGATAAACTGGTAAGGACTCAACCAGACATACCAACCAGATCAACCAGACATAGCAGTGGTGGACAAGCGGAACAAGAAGGGTGTAGTTATAGATGTAGCTATACCAAGCTATAGCAAATCAGGAAGAAGGAACACAAGAAGCTCCAGAAATGCCAGGGCCTGAGAGAGGAACTCGAGAAGATGTGGAGGGTAAAGGCAACAGGGTCACCATGGTAATGGGAGCAATCGGTGGAGTGACCCCCGAACTGGGTGACTGGCTCCAGCAGATCCCAGGAATTACATCCGAGTTCTCTGTCCAGACGAGTGCAGTCCTAGGAACACCAAAGATACAGGACCCTCATGTCTGTGAAGGTTCTCAGTTATCCAGGTCATCGTAGTCTGAGGAGCTTGGAAAGAAAAGGTTCTGGACCTCTTTAAGTTGCTTGAAGCTTCTCTGATCCGAAGCTTCTTCAGTTATAGGGTCAAATGACCTTAGAACTGAAGAAGCTTCTCGGATGAGAGGTGAAACGTCTTCAAGCACCCTAAAGGAGTCCAGACGCTTTTCTTTCCAAGCTCCTTAGAATACATGACCCTCAAGCTCCCAGGCCTCTGGTACAGGACCCGAGCTTGAAGGATAAAAATTGTCTGCAGGCCGAGTGGGGAATTTTATACATATTGTCAGTAATATGAGTCCAGAGGTCCAGTTCAAGGACTCCAGTTAGCTGAGATAAATCCTGGCAGACAGCTTGCCACTGCAGCCACCTGTATCGCCACTGACCTGTCAGTCAATGAGCCACCCCCCTAATAATAGAAATGTTGAACATGAGGTGAATTATTTAAAAAAGTTAACTTTTCTGTCAGTTAGGACATATGATGATGTATGGTCAAGGGAAGAAGCCCCTCTAGAAGCCTGTACTATTCAAACACTCACCAGCAAATGTCTGAGCGGCAGCGAAATTGTTAAAGTCGTGACACACATGGAAACGGAGACCATTGAAATTGGTTGGGTGAGCGCTGAGACACAACTTTCCAGCAACCAAAGCAATCACTATAATGTGTTTGGTGTAGCACCTTCTTTGTGACCTCCAGCAACGTCCAGGAACCACTTACTAACCAGTTGGGGAATATAGATTTTCCCCTGGCGACCAGTGACTATATTATCCAGTATGGTGGACAACTCTCAAGCTATGTGCACATGACGTCATGTAAGATACCTCTATTGAAACCAGAGTATTTTTGTACCTACCAGTAGCATTTGCTATAAAGTTTGACATTTTTATGTATTTTCTGGGCATTTTTAGCCTTTATTGGACAGTAAAGTCAGAGGAGAACACACAGGAGATGTTCTGGAGTGGACTCCAGCCTCAACCCTTTTATGGCAAATATGTGGACTGCTTAATGAGGTGATCTGTATCAGTGCCCGAGCTTGACATTTTAACATCTCGTCTATGGGGACTCTCAAAACAGCCAAACACCATGACAGAGGTACTACTCTGTCCATAACTATAAAACAGTCTATAATAAATAATAAAGGCACACATTAAAAAAAGATTAGCGTCAGAGGACATCATTAGATAATGATGAGCCATCCAGAAAAAGCCACATTGCCCTTTGAAGGGTAGTCAAAAACAATCTAGCATAACATGAGAATAGAAGCACGAATCGTGTGTTACGTGTTAGGAGCTGGAAATTTAAAAACAATGGTGAAATTACAGATGACTGACACCTACTTCCTTCCACTCCATGACTCCACTGCCAGTTTATACGTCAGGGAAAAACGAGAAAACTTCACTCGACAGAAAGATGGAAAAGAGCCACTCTCTTCTATTCACTTTAGTTTGCTCTGAGATCCAAAGTGCTTCTTGATTCAGAGTCAGCTGTCTAAAAGAACATTTCCACTAACATCTAGTTTTAATGTTTTAATGCCACTGGAGCCATAAATACAATGAAGTGCCTTCAGCTAAAAGCACAGTATTTATTAATCCGACTGTGCTGTGCAAAGGAGTTCTCCAAAAGAAAGAAATGTGAGTTCAATTGCTGTACGAGAGCAGCTATCAGCACACAGTATATCTTTGTAAATTACTCGAGCAATTAACATTAGCAAAAATGCTAGCATTGATTAGAGCAGCTTCCACTTTCCTGCAGGCAGACAAGTCGCCGGTTGTGCTTTGAGCCTGTTGTACGGCGTCTCTGCAGCTCAATGTGTTTCTGCTGATTTGCGTCTGTCAATAAAAATTACGGCTGTGCTGTGTGCAGGCAGCTAACAGAGGATGCAGAATTTAGTGAAATTAATAGAGATGGTTAATCTTTTCATGTGTAAATACGCTGATTTAAACATGAAACAAACAGCATGAATTGCATTTCACAAACACAAGGTTGAATAAGGGCATGTTAATTTGCCAGAGCTGAGCAATTAGGTGGAACACAACGCTAATTTCATCTCCCGGCTCCTTTGGGATATGCTAATGTACTATGCGGAGAAGCATTACATGGGTAGGCACTGCACGTTCATGCTTTCATGTGACTGTTAATTATTCATTTAGCTTTTTTTTTTCCCCCACTGTGACCAAATGGGTCTATAGCCAACAACCCGCTCCCTGACCTGCAATGCCTGAGACCCAGAAACACAAAAACGCTCCATCAGTGAGAAACAAAGACAAGCGCCGCTTCATCAGATAATATCTCAGGGAGTGTGTGTTTTAATTCAAACTGCGTCTCTTAGTCTCACATGTGTGCGATCCTGACCACCCAGCCTGTCTGGCTGAGATATGTGCCGGCCGGGCCCGTCACTCAGGAAGGGCTCACTACAAAAGAAACTGTGACAGAAGGATGAAAAATAGGGGAAAGGCCTGCGTGCATCACCGGTTAATGTGACGTGACCTTGTCCGACAAATAGTTATGATGACGGAGCTTAGCGCGCCAAACTAAAACACTCGGTGGGAGTGCTTTGCAAATCAGGTGGTGATGAAAACTGTCCTGACTTAAAGTGCTTTTGAAAGCCAAGGCCATGGGGTCTAAATACTGCAGCTAATATAATTAAAGCAGGTTCATGCAGGTCCTGAGCCCCAGGGCTTTGGGTCAGCCTCCCAGCCCAGAGAGTCTCTCTGTTCCCGGGTTACAGAGCAGAGCTATCACCCCAGAAAGTCCTCAGGCCCCCTCTAGGGTCGCAGATTTCCATTTAACCCAGATACCAGGCGGTTTGGCAAGGGGAGGGTGGGAGCACAGAGGCCCTTACATTGTGCAGCTAAGTGTTGTGAAATGCAGCAGTTAGGGGGGGATGTGAAGCAATCTTAGCCGGGAGGTTTCTCTGGATCAGGGCCCAGTGGCTGACCCCTTAACCTATGACCATGCAGATTAGTCCCGGGGGCTTTGGATCAACATGGATGCTAAGCAGGGGACCAAGCTGCTGTGGAGGAAGTCTCAAGATTAGGGATAGACTTTTGTAATTTTAGGAGGTGATTTAACTGAGCTGAAAGCTAGTTTAATGTTTGGAAATAGTTGCCATTGCATTCCAGTGAACTGCTCTTTTTTGTGGTTCTCAAGTTTAACCTCTTAACATCCACAAGGTGGCTGGGCAACCACTTAGGAATAGGTTTAGGTTACATGATAGCCACAGGTTATGAAGCTAGAAGATGTAACCCTTCAAATCCTGTTTTAGGTATCTTTTTTTAAAGCTTGAAACACACCCAGAGCCCACATCAAATTCTCAAAGATTTGGATTCTGGATAACTTTGTTAGGTATCCAATATATGGATGTACAATATATCCTTCTTTGCTTAATGCGTACATTTTGACAGGTGGCATTGGAACATTTGGTCGTCACTATACTACTACTGGCCAGAATTTGTAAACATACCTCTTGTTGAGCCTCTCGCCTCCAATTTAATATGCATAAACACGAGAAATCAGCACATTACATAAAACTCAGTGGCTGTATGCTACCTTATAACCAAAGAACTGCTACTTGATTGACAATATTCATCCTACTAGTACGAAGAGATGTTTGCCTGGTGACTGTGAAAAACTTAACCATGGTGGACTACATCCTCCAAGTTCTGGTACAGCATTTTATGTAAAACACACAGATTAGCAAATGCAAGTGTGGAAGTATGCAACTTGAGACATAGTAAAGGAGTCTACAGCCTGGATAAAATATGTAACATAAATACCCCCCAAAACATCTTGACGTCAGCTGATAACTGTCCCCGCCAACTTAGCCTGACTGGAGTACACTTAGTCCAGCGCTGTCACTGCAGTGTTGGAAATGAGGTAAATGTATATCGACTTATTCTATTCCTTTACATTATTATCTGCACATTTTCCCTTAATAGGGCGTCTCCATCTGACTTACTATTGACCAAGCAGAGCCTCATCAGGTGGTGTGCAAAAGAATTTCCAGAGGACTAATATCCTATTGACGTGCACTTGGCTCCCACTGATTTCCCATCCCCTGACACCCATTCCCTCATGCAGCCAGCCCACATCACACAAAGCCCACCCAGGTAGCCATTTAAACACGGCTGCTGCTTGTTAATCTGTCTGAAACCTATTGATCACATAGGAACAGTATTTTTTTTTTCCGTCTACCGTCATTATCACCCCAGCCCTCCTGGTCTCTCCTCAGCCATGTGGAAGCTCTTGGAGAAAAGTGTTGATGCTTAGCACTGAAAAAGTGCCGATGCTTAGCACTGAAAAGTGCCATGCGGCCGGCATGATAGCAACGAGCATGGCAACGAAGGGAAAACACCAAATGAAGCAGATGAAGCTGAAATCACTTTGTGTGTCCATGTCAGTAATATTTGCACCGAGTTAGAAAAGCAAAATCTCCAGCAATCTGTGGCCTGACAAGTGGCATTATTAGGTGATAATGGAGTTCAGAGGTCAGCTTGCATATGTGTAGGAGCTCTAAGTCCCTGAATAGTAAAGCAGTCTATTAATGGCTGTTTTATGCAGACCTTATTTGCATAATTCTTCCCCCCACTCCCACAGGAGATTTAGCTAAAGCCATGTTTGCTAACAAAAGGCTTCACTTTGCAGCTCAAACAAAAAAGGCACTGCAGCTTTTTCTGGGTGCAAGCTCAAAAGTAAACGGTCATTCAAAGAACACACACACACACACACACACACACACACACACAGTATCAGGTAACTGTCCTAACTCTCTACATAAATAAACTCATCCTGGAGGATTGTTTCAGCACAAAGTGCCTTTGTAATCGTATAAAAGTCGCTTAAATTATTGCTTCCTCTAAACACCATTGATCTGCCTCTGCGTGGGGCGCAGTGACAGCTTTCAGATGCTATGAGGCCTCCGAGTGTGCGTGTCTGCAGTGAATGATTAAAGTGAAGCAAATGAGAGAGGAAGCAGCATCAAAGCACAATTATTACCCTTAGTGGAGCTCATAAAGTGGCATTATTAGTCAGCTTGCAACTTAAATATCACAACTACTGCATGAGATCATGTTACATTTTCAACAAATATTCACGGTCACTTCAGGATCAAACCTACTGACTGAATTCAAAGTGAATCTTCAGCTAACATATACTTTTAACATTATGAATTGGTACCATTTGTTGCAGTCAACAAACACCATAAAGGGATGATTTTTCCAATTAAAAATTTGATCCATTCTCATGTTCAGATATTCTTTATTGATCCTTCTTTATTATACTGACACAAGGTGTAATATCTTTCATTTGTTTCTGTCTCCATTATTATAAATTTGTATAATTCTCACACGATATGTGGTGTAGAGATAAGGACCCAAATGCAGCAAACAAGAAGGGGAATTTTCCCCTAAAAAAGTGAGCTTTAATAGCAGATAGCTGAGTCCATAAATAGCAAATTCTAGTTGGTAAAACAGGAATCAACAGAATCAACAGCAGGCCGAGATGATCAAGAGAGAACAACCACAAACTCGGAAGTTTGTACAACCAGACATGAAAGAAATCTAACCTTCAAAGTAAAACAGGAAATAAACAGAAGAGAATTAACAGTAGAGATAAGACTCACATTAAACATGATGACAAAGGCAAGCCCGAGAGGACTATAAGCACAAGAAGAAATAATAAACTCAAAAAGGAACTTCATTTAAAACCATCAAATCAAAACAAACACTAGAACAAAAAGTAATCCCAACTGGCGGCAAAACTCAGGAACCAGCAATCAAATGACACAACAAGAACTCCATCCATCCATTCGCTTATCCTTTTAAGGGTCGCGGGGGCGCTGGAGCCTATCCCAGCTGTCATAGGGCGAGAGGCGGGGTATACCCTGGACAGGTCGCCAGTCTGTCGCAGGGCCAACACACAGGGACAGACAACCATTCGCACTCACTTTCATTCGCACATTCACACCTAGTGACAATTTGGATTATCCAATTAACCTATCCCCACAAGCTGCATGTCTTTGGACGGTGGGAGGAAGCCGGAGTACCCGGAGGGAACCCACGCAAACACGGGGAGAACATGCAAACTCCACACAGAAAGACCCCGGCCTGATGTTGGAATTGAACTCAGGACCTTGTTGCTGTGCGGCAACAGTGCTAACCACCGTGCCACCGTGCTGCCTCACACAACAAGAACTAAAGAATGAAAATGACATAAACACAAAATAGACAGCATTTTCTATTTGAAACACTGATTGATATCTGTGATGGCTGTTTAGTTTGTTAGATCTCCTTCTCCCCAGCCACCTCTTTTAGCTTATCCAGAGGAAACCGAGGCGTTCCCAGACCAGCCAAAAGATAGAATCTCTCCGGCATGTCCTGCATCTACCTTGGGGCATCCTCTCGATAGGAAATGTCTGGAACACCTCACGTAGGAGGGATCGCTGTCAGATGCATGAAGCACCTCAACTGTAGATTAAATTAAAATAATTTAAAGAAAAAATTGAAAGCATGACTCTTGTTAAAGTGAAAGGTGGGAAAACTTCTCATCTTTAATCGTCCATTCATGCAATAAATCTAAAATTGGTTAACACATAACAAAAACTCATCCTAGTACTTTGTGGCATTAATGCAATGTATACTGGAGGGAATTTAAGGCAAATTAACCAAAACAAAGGTAATATTGAGACTCATAGTGACCATGAGTAAAATCTGAATAGAGGATTACATTTTAAAACAGCAAACTTTACTTCTGCTGTTTGCATTTATTCCTATGTGTTCATGTTAAATATTGTTATTCTTTAAATAATTCAACAAGAACAATTTTAAGTTCGATAAATTACAGAAATTAAACTGAATTGATCGGCCATTCGTTGCCTTCCATTTTCTGCTTCTTATCCAGGCTTGGTTGGTGCGCTGTGACTTATGAATGAAGACCCAGAATTGAAGCAATGTCATTATGCCAACTTTACCATATCTCCATTGATGGAAAAAAGAGAAAGTGAGTGGCTAAGATGAGTAATTAAGAGTGGCAGAGAGCCTGAAGGAGAGCGACAGAATGGACAGGAGGACTAATACTGGGCCATTTCTTCTCATCTCTCATGTAATCTGGGGAACATGAAATAATAATAAAAAAGATGCAGACAGAGAGCCATAGCAGGAAATGACAGCCGATAAACAGGCTCGGCTGCTGCCTCCATTAGCCATCATTACATTGCCCACCTTAGGACAGGATATCATTTTCAAATGCTGCCCAGATCCGGTGAGAATAAGGAGCCCAGAATTATCACAGACGTCTCATAAATAGACGTGTCGTATCTGTCCAATCACTGTCTGGGGGGAATTTTAAATTACCCATCTCTGGTCATTTACAGGCAAATTTCTGAATGGTCTCTTCATTCCCCCATTTTCGTTGGCTGAATGAAAAAGGAAATAGTTCCTTCTGTATCTTGATTGTGCAAAGATAGGTTGTGTAACCTCCATGGAGGTCTTGCATTTACAGCCACAACATGTCATGAATTCACAGGGGATGAATTATTCTGCAGCAGCATGGTTCGTGTGGTTGAGACTTAAATCCCTGATGTCAAGAAGGAATGAATTTGAGGTGTTTTTATGTGCCTAGAAGAGCCCTGAAAGCAAGGTAAGAGTTTGACAATTTGATAAAATAAATCAAATATCGAAGATTTGTACCATGATTCTTGGGCTGCAGTCAAACAGCAGAACGAAGAAAATTCAAAAAATTGTTCAACTCCTACTATGAGCAAGAACTTGGTGAGAGTAAGAAGGAAAAACTTCCTTTTAACAAAAATAAACCCCGAGTATAGCCAGACTCAGTGAGGGGCAAACTGTTGCAACCAGTTGGCATGAGAGGAGGAAGACAGGACACAAAGTTGAGAATGACCAGTGATGTGGTGCTTTTCTCCTTAACACAGTAATGGGCCCATTATGGTCACCACACTGGTTGTGTCTCACATAAGGTGATGCCACCGTAGCCCTGTCATTGTTTATACTGGGTGTAGGTCAGCACTGGTACACGAGTTGAACAAATTAAAATACACACTTTTATTCCAAAGAAAGTCTCATTTTTTCATGACGTTGCAACATTTTCATCTGCATAACGGGAACATCTGCACTTCTCCGCTGATATATTACTGAAAAAAAACATCACAACCATACAATTATGTCCACAAACCACAAAACAACTCCAACACATGGCTTTCACTGGCCACGTTAGTTTTATTGTGCACCATGGTTCACTGGGGCAACAGTGTCAAATACAAAAGGCCAGAAAAACGTACCATAATTGGACTAACGAGAGCATTTCAACTAAAACAATTGATTAGTTGACCATGAGGGTACAGAACTCGATAATTCCTTATAAACTGTAAACTTTAGCTTCATTTAACTATAGACAACAGACTATCACAGACTAAACTGATCAAACTGGCCAGTCAGTTGTACACTTCTTGTCTGATTCACTCTGACTTTGAGTAATTGTAGGATCCAGATGGTGTTATAGTCACCATTATGCAATCGTTGGCCCTTGATGCATCAACTACTTGAAAAAAAAAAGTTAACAGGTTTGCATTGGAGGGTATCTTTTGTTAAGACTTATTAGACCAGAGATCAGATACTGCATCAGGACCTTTGTTGTTTTGCTTTGTTTTCACTCTCTGGGAAGGTGAAAGTCCCCAAAAAATACTGGATAGATTTCCACTTTGTGGACGAATAAGCGTAAAGTTAAAGTTTTTGGATGTCCAAGTCAAAGTCCAGTGACATGACCTAAAGAAGGCTTTACAGTCACAACATCCCAGATGCATTCCAACCACACCCTGGACACACAGGTCAACAGCCCATTGCAGTGCAAGTCCCATAAATATGAAACACAATGGAAGTAGAACATTAGTCCTCTAACAAAACAGTTTGAGTTATTCAAGGAAATATTTGATGGAGGTTATTGTTGCTGTATGAAAACCACAATTTACTAAATACAAGGGTCTACTGGTGTTTTCCAGCCTGTTTGAGTGATTACTCAGCCTGCCGAATGAAGACATGAAATTGCTTATCTGTTATTGGTTTAGTCAACTTGTGTTTGTCTAATTATGACAGTGATGAAGCTCAGACTTAGAATCAATTAGGTATGTAGTCTCAGGGTCAACTGATCAATGGTTTTGGTCGATATGTTCTCATGCGATCAAATTCCCATTGAAAATAGTGGCTGCTTCATAAGGAAAGCAGTGCTACATATATTTTGGGCAGTAGGAAGTGAAGACCACACCTACTGTGAACCACACCTGAACACGTATGCTAGAATAATCTTTATGTTTATTGAACCTTTACTCTGAATTTGCTCCAAATTAACTGCCATAGTCATGACCACAAGTCTTTGAAGTATGAGACACTTTGAAGCCACAGTTTTTATGTTTATGCTTTGTACACGTTTCTATGAAGGACAATCATAGGCATTTCATAACTTTTGAGGAGTTCTATTGGCCAATAAACACAATTCATGCAAACATCAGTTTTTACTGTGTTGACGCTTCTTACTCGTGCAGTTATGTTTCAAATTCAAATTCAAATTTTATTTGTCACACACACACAACCATACACAGTATGACATGGGGGTGAAATGCTTGTAGCTGTACAATGCCCGACCATTAAATGACAGAAGAAAAGTTTTACAATATTTACAGTTTACTACAAAATTTACAAATTAACTTAGGAATTTACAGTAAAGAATGTGCAAATAGCAGAAGAGATTATAAAGATTATTAATTATAGGAATTATAGGATTATAGGAAATGTGTGGTGGTGCGTGTGGTGATGTGTGTGAGAGTCCAGTCCTACACCTGGTTCAGGGCCCGAATAGCCTGGGGGAAGAAGCTCCTCCTCATTCTCTCTGTTTTGGCCTTAAGGGAGCGGAAGCGCTTCCCAGACCTCAACAGTGAGAAGAGTCCATTGTTGGGATGGGAGAGGTCCATCATAATCTTCCTAGCTTTGGTCTTGCACCGCTTGGTGTAGATGGACAGCAGGTTAGGGAGCTCTGATTGAATGATGCATTCGGCTGAGCGCACCGCTCTTTGCAGATCTCGTCTGTCCTGCTTGTTGCTGTTCCCAAACCAGGTGCAGATGTTTGCCGTCAGGACGCTCTCGATGGTGCAGGAGTAGAAGTTCTTGAGCACCTTCAGTGGCAGATGGAAGTCTCTAAGTCTTCTGAGGAAGAAGAGACGCTGACGGGCTTTCTTAACCAGGGAGTTGATGTGGCAGGACCATGACAGGTCCTGAGTGATGTGGACACCCAGGTATCAGAAACTGGAGGTGGTGTCTGATGTGGCTACACAGTCATAAGTGTACAGTGAGTACAGCAGGGGGGCTTAAAACACAGCCCTGAGGCACTCCAGTGCTGAGTGAGATGGAGGGGGAGACTTGTTTTCCCACCCTCACTGATTGGGGTCTGTCTGTGAGGAAGTTGAGGATCCACTGACACAGTGATGAGCTGAGTCCTAGATCCGTCAACTTTGTGAAAAGCTTAGAGGGAATTACTGTGTTGAATGCTGAACTGTAGTCCACGAACAGCATCCTAACATAATTCCCTCTGCCAGTGTCCAGGTGACTCAGGGATGTGTGGAGCAGGTGAGATATGGCATCGTCTGTGGAACGATTAGTCCGGTAAGCAAACTGAAGTGAGTCAATGGTGGCAGGAAGTGAAGAGGTGATGTGATCTCTCATCAGTCTTTCAAAACACTTCATCGCAATTGAAGTCAGTGCTACTGGACAGTAGTCATTGTGGCAAGCGGGCTGTTGTTTCTTTGGAACAGGAACAATAATGGACTGTTTGAAGCACGTGGGAACCACAGCTTGGGCCAGGGAGAGGTTGAAGATCTCCGTGAACACCGGTGCTAGCTGGTCAGCACAGGCTCTAAGGACCCGGCCAGGGATTGCATCTGGTCCTGCTGCCTTCCTGGTGTTCACCTTCCTGAAGGTGTTCCTCACGGCATGCTCTGTGATGACGAATGCATTTTCTTCACTGGTGCACTCCGAGCGCGCGCAGCCGTTTGTTGTTTTAATTACTGAGGCGTCGAAGCGAGCATAAAACGTGTTCAGCTCATCAGCCAGTAAAGCATCGGCATTCATCATTGAAGAAGCTGGTCGTTTATAGTCCGTTATAGTCCGCAGTCCTTTCCACAGGCTCCTAGAGTCGCACTGTTGTAGCTGTGACTCTAGTTTTTCCCCGTAGCTCCGCTTTACCTTTCTGACCGCGCTGCGCACGTTGTAGGACGCAGCCTTGTATAGGTCCATATTACCGGAGACGAGCCCTTCATTGTAGGCAGCGGTGCGTGATCTCAGAGCGTCGCGGATGTTTTTATCCACCCACGGCTTCTGGTTGGGAAATGTTCGGATGATAGTTCTTTCTGCTGTGTCGTCCGCTAGTTTCCCGATAAATCCCACAACCGCTTCCGTAAACATGTTGATGTCATCAGAGCTGCGCCGAAACATGTCCCAGTCTGCGTCATCCAGTGCGTCCTGCAGCGCGGCCACTGATTGGTCCGTCCAGCGAGCGACCTCCCTCCTGATTGGTGGTTGCTGCTTTAGCCTTTGTTTGTAAGCAGGCATGAGGGAGATGGCGGCATGGTCCAATTTTCCAAATGCCGGCAGGGGCTGAGCCTTGTAACAGTTCTTGAACGGGGTGTAGCAGTGGTCTAATGTCCTAGTGCCCCGGGTGGGGCAGTTGATGTGCTGGTGAAGGTTGTGAAATGTCCGTTTGAGATTCACTCTGTTAAAATCTCCCATAACAATGAGTGCGGCATCTTGGTGAAGTGTTTGTTGATGTGTGAGAGCCTCATGTAGCTCACATAAGGCAGTGTCCGAGTCCGCGTGAGGCGGAATGTAAACAGTGCAGGCAATGACCGCAGTGAATTCCCGAGGGAGATAGAAAGGGCGACATTTAACGATCAAAAGCTCCAGATTGGGCGACCAAGAGCGTGTGAGTGGGGAGATGTTTGTGCTGTCGCACCATCTGTTGTTCACCATCAAACACACTCCACCACCTCTTTTCTTCCCCGATTCCATTATCCTGTCCATGCGGTAAACCGAAAAGAACCCCTTCGGCTGCACGGCGTGGTCTGGTATCGCTGGGTTCAGCCAAGTCTCGGTGAAGCAGAGGAGGTTGCAGTCCCGAATGTCTCTCTGGAACTTGATTCTGGCTCTGAGGTCATCAAGCTTGTTCTCGATGGATTGAACACTGGCTAGCAGGATACTGGGCATGGGTGCGCGGTGTGCGCGAGCCCGTAGCCTGTTCCTGATGCCGGCTCTTTTACCTCGAGGCCGTTGCTTAGGGTCGTGTCCTTTGTTCTCTCTCAGGATCTCCTTTGGCCAGGTTGGGTCCGGAGTTAAACATGGTGAAATGTTCATGTATTGTAGACCAATAGAAACCAAAGTTTCTCTACTGTAGCGGATTCGTGTGTTTTGCATGATGCCCATGCAAGATTATGGCAGATATAGCAAAAAGTGACGAAAAACTGCAAAAAGTGGAGAAGTTGGGGCAGAGCATCCAGCACAGCAGCCGACCTCACCGGCGCAATTTTTTCATTTTTAATAGACCTCTCTGCATTGATTCATATCTGTTATTAATCTCTTTCTCTCTTCCACAGCATGTCTTTCATCCTGTCTTCCTTCTCTCACCCCAACCGGTTGCAGCAGATGGCCGCCCCTCCCTGAGCCTGGTTCTGCCGGAGATTTCTTCCTGTTAAAAGGGAGTTTTTCCTTTCCACTGTCGCCAAAGTGCTTGCTCATAGGGGGTCATATGATTGTTGGGTTTTTCTCTGTATCTACTGTACAATATAAAGCACCTTGAGGCGACTGCTGTTGTGATTTGGCGCTATATAAATAAAATTGAATTGAATTGAATTGAAAGTTCTCCAAGGCATGCTAGAGATCAGCTTCTGGGCTAAATGACTAATGGAGGTCCATTCCTGCCTTATCAGACCTCCAGCTTTTGGGCTTCTGCTGGTCCACCTGCTTTTTAAAGACTGATGACACTAAAGACCAAGGTCTTTCAACCAAGTTACAGATAAGTGGTTCAGAGATTATCGAATTAACATTATGGATCCATGGCCAGGAAACTCCTCAGGTCTTGATCTGATCCAGAATCTATGATCAGAAATCATCTAAACAATAGTCTAATGAGACTACTTGTTTAAGCAGATGGTCAAGAAGTTCTGTTTAAACTAGAGTTACTAGATTCAAGACTTTTTCTACCTTAACGGTTACTCAGTGTGTTCACTGAAGACATGAGTCATATCACTGATTCTGTGTTTTTACTTTAGTCACTCTGTTTGTATGAAATTGTCACTTAAATGAAGATCAGAGCACATTTTGAATATTTACTGCATTTTTTCTTGCAGCTGTATATATGCATTTATCTGTGTGTGCGTGTGTGTGTGTTCTGGGGTGGAGACAATGGAAATTGGTTCTCCTTTCTCACTGTAACTCTTTGTTTTGCTGAAGCTGTGCAGGGGATATGACTGTGCACTCCTTTATCGTGTCTGAAGAGGAAAGAGAAAAATCACCCCACCGAGAACAATAGCTGCTGAAAAGTGACAGAGAAAGACACAAAGAAAGGCAGAGAGGCGGTTGAAATGGCAGCCCCTGAGATGGATGACGAGAAATTCCATCTCACAGCTTGCTTTTCCTTTTTCTTGTTTTCTTCCCCTCCCCTGCCTCTGTTGGAAAATATGACCCAGCTAAAAGCCTGCACATACGCTACGCTCCTTAGCTTTTTGTTTGTGTAATTGCTTAAGTGCAGCCAATTACCATATTCTTGAAGAAGAAGAAGAGAATATAAAAATCATAATACACGTGAGTAACCCCCCCAAAAAACAAAGCACTGTAACTGTTTCTTCATTTCGAGGCGGCTCTTGTATAAAACGGTACAATTACGACCACATCTGTGCGCCAGTGAGAAGTGACAGTAACAGCCTGGGCTGTCTTTGTCTTCCACTTGAATTTAAATGCATGTTGTCTCTTCACATTTTACTTTATTCAGTCTGTCACAATGCAGGTTTAATAATTCACACCGGCTTCTCTGTCTGAAAAGTTTTGCAGGCTTGAGGGTTTATTCTCCCAAAAGTATGATTGATATTTTATTCTTTTATTACTCCTGTGGATGAAGTGTGTGTACCTTGAGTATTTTCATCTCCAAATCCACCAGAACACTTACTGCTTTATCACAGAAGCTGAACCTCAAGAATTAATGACTAATACCTTGGTCCTGAACATTTATGAAAGGGGGGCTGTTTCTTTCTGAATCAGCCAGTAGAGTCTCTGGAGGAATCATTGATGAGAGAAGAAGATGATTTTTCTCACCACGTGGAGCCAGTTTAGCCTCGTCACCTTTTGAGAATCAGCCCGCATTTTTTTAAGGTGCCAGGTTTTTAGCACCAGGTTTTGTTGTTGTTTATTGGTAGAAATGTGTGAAATCAGTTCGAGATTTGACATTTGGTATACATGTATGAATCTGTGTGGTTATGTACTTTCACAAATTCACACAAGGCCCTTTCAAAACATTGTGCTGGGAGAGTGAAACTCAATGTTTTTGATTCTTTGGAAATTGTAATTTCAGATTAAATCATGACAGATGCAGCTGATGGCAGGAAAAAGCTTTAATCACTTCATCAGCAAGGAGTCTCGGACAGCAAAATTACAAAAACCCGTCATTACACCTATGTTTAAAACCTTCACTCATAAGATCCCGATAATGACTGAAAGAGTTTTGCTGTTTAAATTTCCCTTATTGTTCTTTATTTCATGCATACACTATTTATTTGATAGTTTGGTATTAGAGGATTTTCATATAGTTTATTAATGGTGTTTTTTGTAAGCTGGAATAATATTATGATTTGTTTTGATTTCTTGTGGGGTGCTAATTTTTACTGTAACTGAAAACCCTAAAAAAAAACCCCCAACTTCATGGCATATGATTCCCATCCTGAACCCTAAAACCTCTTAAAAATGAGGTAAATGAGGTAAATGCTCCTTCAGTTCAGTGTTCACAACATACTTCATACCGTGTACATTATAACATACCATAATAGACCCATTTCTGTAATATACTCACATATCTATATTATTGCTAATATATATTGTAATATATCTATATCACTAAAGCACTTCTGGATGGATGCAAACTGCATTTCGTTGCCCTGTACCTGTGTAATTCTATTCTATTCTATTCAAGCGTTTTTCTTCTATAAATTTGGAAAATCAAAATCAAAAAGTATCTAGTTGTAGTCTTGCAATCAGTCTATAGGATAGGGCACTGAAAATGACTCTTTTAGGTTTAGGTTTCTGATTTGGATTCAAATCCAGCCCTTCACAATATAAACTCTGTAAGCTGAAAAATGAAACCGACCCAATGCACTTCAATGTGAACCTGCATGAGCTGGAAAATGAATCTTAACCAAAGTGAAAGACAAAAGCAAGAAAAAGGAAAACCTGAAATTAGCTTAATCTGAACTGTTTTAGCTGCTCAGTCAAACATGGAGGTCATGTGACAATAGGACTGCATCAGGCAATATCTCACTCATCTTTAGAAACAGATGATGGTGGCAGCAGGATGAATTCAGATGTGGGGACGCATCTTGTCTGGTTATTCCTCCAATCTCACTGGATGCACCGTCATATTGCACAAGAACAACCAAAAGTTTAATTTAAACCCATCTGAAAGGAAAGAAAACTGAAGACCGAGAGAGTTTTTACAGACAACTGAAGGCTGTTTGTGAAATTGTAAGTTAGGTAAGAAAGTTTACAATTATAGAGGTCAAAGTATGAAACTATGATGGGATGATTTGGCCCAGAATTATTTATTATTGCATCATAGCTTTTTTCCTGTCTGTATAAAACAATCATTATGAATGTTATAATTAATTCAATTAGTGTAAACTGAGCCTGGATAAGCAGCTGGAATGGATTAACTAATTAAAAATTATTCATTTGCTGAAGCTCAATCAACAATCCACTTCTGAAACAATCTGGCTTTTAGTTTATAGGAGTGCAATCACATAATGATAATTTATTTCTAACAAAAGTAAGACTTTTGTTAATCAATTATAAGATGCTTTAAAATGCAGCCATTTTATTTTCTTAAATTTACTCAAATTTGAAGAAAAAGTAGTTAATTTCTGTTCAGAGAATGCTGATAACTTTAACGCTCTCAGATCCCCTAAGAGACCCTAACCCTGTTTCCTGGTCCACTACTCCACTACACTGATTGAGGGGGTCTAAAAGAAAATATATTAGTGGTCATTCATCTGTGAATGACTCATTGCTCAGGCTCAACTTCTGATCATACTTTTAAGCCTTTTTTGTCAGTTTCCACTCAGTTCTTGAATTTAATCTAATAATCCAATATGTCTTTGTGCTCCTGTAGAAATATCCCTCGGGTACATTTGCCTGTTGCTGAGAATCACTGATTTACATAAACCGTTAGGAATGGCGTGTGTGGCCACACGATGCATATCAAAGAAATCAACCTAAAGTAGTCCATTTACATCTGAAGTTAAACTGGCAGTAGAAGCAAGAGTAGAATAATCTCACAGCTAAGGGCCATTTAACGTAAATTGAGGTCAACTTGACAAACAGCAACTAAGTACTGTGCTGAACATTCCTGACACAAAAGAGGTATTTTAAAGCGTGAGGACCCAAAAGCGTCTCCTGTGTGTTTGCAGGTTATAAAAGAGAACAAAAGTGACCTTTTATTCAACGAGAAGCCGGGTTGGAATACGTGCAACGTAAATGCTCGAATTAGCAAACAGTTATAAAACTATGTGTGTTCCTAGGCATTATTTCAAGTAATTTTAACTGGTTGTGCGTAAAAAAAGAAAACCTACGTAAAGATGCCCTCCCCCCCAAACCCTCCCTGTGCATCAGCGCTCCTCTTCCCTTATTCAGCCACCCTGAATAAGGGAAATCGTTCAAATTGATGGCAGAAAGAAAAGTCAACTCAGCTGTGGCTGTGCGACACAATTGATGATAGGATTTTGTTTTACTAAGAGGTTTTCTTCTTTTGATGTCTCCTAGAGGAGGTTGGGGTGGATGGTGGGTATAGAAAGCGCTACATTAAGACTTTTTTCTGGACTCCTGATACTGGTTTAGGTTTTGATCATGTTACCAGGATCAGGATACCTGTAAGTACATGCAGTGTGGATGGGAAGTGTTAGCAAAACAAGCTCAACAGTGAAAAAAGAGCATCTTCAATATTGTTTTTATTAGATCATTTATTATTTCATTATTGCACTGAGTCAAAACTGCATTTTCTTTTGCTCCTTTATTCTACAGAAACTCAATTTTAGTCATTATTTAAAATTAATTATTTCAAGGGGAAAGGTATATAGAAATGTATGGTTCAGGCCTATGCAGAACAGCAGTGGGGACAGAGCATCTCCCTGGTAGATCCCGCACTTGATGGTGACTTGTGCTATGGGCTTGGAGTTGGCCTCTAGTGTGCCACATCCCCATTGAGTTCCTGATGAAGGCTCTTAGGGTCCCATTAGCAGCTGGATAGCGTAGTGGTTAGACTACACACCTTTGGAACAGAGGATCGCAAGTTCGAAAAGTGGGCTACTGGAACAAGAAGGCATCGGTGGGCAAGAGACGAAAACAGGGCGTTGTTGGAATGCTACTACGCAAGTAACCCCGGCGGAAGGGGCTACATGAATAGGATGAGGGACCCATGGATTCTTTGATACCCAACATCCACACTGACGGCGAAACAACTAGTAGCTCAGTGTTCCAACATTTGAAAGAAGGGACTGCTCTCACAGCTAGAGATTGACGAGGTACAACACAAATGGTGTGTATATATATATTCATTCAAGTCGTATTTTGAAAGTTTTTGGTCCTCAATACAACCCAAACAGAAAATTATGAACAGTGTCTATAATATCATCTGTGGTGTTTCATTGAACTGAGAGGCTAAGGTGGAAACCTCCAGGACTGACAAGCCACGTTTACAGCAGATAAACTAGTTTACAGCTTGCTACAAGGCAAAAAAAACAACAACTTATCCTTTACATACAGGCTAAAGTTCAGGGTGGCCCAACAGAACCAGCTGTAGCTGCTACTGAACAAGACCTCTCGATAATTTGTGTTGGTGGAGCCTTTCTGCTGCATTTTTAATGGAAATAAATGTCTGCGGTATGGACGATCGAAATAGTTATGCTTGAGTTTTTAGTATTTCCTGTATCTAATTAGCAGACATTTGTCTTGGAATGAGGCTTGCTAATGAATCTGGGTAACATTAAGCAGATGTAAGCTGAGTCACCCTTTCGGCCAAATATGGTCACTTCTGGCTCCAAAGTGCTTCTTATTTCATTTTCTTATCTATAAAAGGGTGTATGGGCCTAACGCAGTGAAATGACAGTTCCTAAAGCAGTGCAGATAGTGTGGAAATACTATTAGTGACCTCTGTGAGTCCACTGAGTCCAAGCTGCAAAACTGTGTATACAGCTTCAGAGAATTTAAGTTGAAATCAATTTAAGCTCTTTTTGTATTCTGCTCTGCTCCAAATATTTTGCCCTGCACTGCTGTTCCTGCAGAAAAAGGGTTGGAAACTGTCTGTAAAGATGCCCCCCCCCAAACCCTCCCTGTGCATCAGCGCTCCTCTTCTCATAGATTCACTATAGCCTTGGTGCCACAGCCATTATCTGCAGAGGACAGAAAAATAAACACAAAGGCCAGATTGTCATCGACCGTTGGTGCCAGACATGCCAGAGGCCTTGAGAAGTGAGCACAGGGAGAGGGACCAAGCTGAGGATGAAAAATCCATCCAGAGGTTGGAGAACGGAACAAGATACATGGCAAAAGTTTGTTTAAAAAATGTTACGAATAGCATTCCTGTCTTGCCAGCCATTGCAACATGCCCCCCCCCACCACCACCACCACCAATAACTCAGATGAGGCCTTTCCTAAAGCTTGTGAAAAATTGTAGACCATAAAAGAGAAACATGGCTTCTTCTTTTTCAGGCTTTGTTTACCTCGTTTCCTCGCTGGCTATAAAGCACGGAGAGTGATGTATCTGTCAATGCTCTGATGGTATGTTTGGGGAGCGCGGAGGATAGAGGTAAGGGAAAACACATCACAACAGCAGCAGCAGGAAGTGACACGCGCTTGGAAGCACACACACACTTAGAAACACATCCTGGCTCCCTCAGACATGCATTTACTAAGTGTTCCCACACACACACAGAGACACTTACAAACACTCAAAGCCCTGCAGGAGTGCGGCGGCGTCTGTCAGTGTGGCAGGACGCTGGGCTTAGTGTGCTCCGTGGCGTGTGACCACAGCTGCCTCAGCCACTTCGCACTGTGTTTGCAGTGCTTATCTGAAGTCAGGGGCCAGGTCGCGAGGGGTCACAGCTCTTATACGCCATGCTGATAGACTGGCTAATGAAAAAAGCTCCCGGCACAGGAGCCACACGCGCTGAGAGCAAACACTCAATAACCTGCTGCTATGCATTTTACTCCGACTCATCCACATTCCGTGAAAGCCGCTGACTTCACACATTCCTGTCGGCTGAAGGAAAATAAGGAAAAAGACTTGAGTCAAAGATGATAGTAATATCAGTTAGGTTGGGTCAAGAGGTCAAGAAAGACAAATCAGGGAGGGCTAAATCTGGTTAAATTTGATTTGGCTAAATGAGCTAGTTATTCAGATAATTTGCTAACTCATCCATTCAATGGGCCTCAAAAGGCCTTTCGGTTGATATATTCAAGTCTCTTTTAGTTTTCACTTCTTTCTGTTTTCATTTTGAGCTCCTAAAAGAAATGATTACACCATTTAGTTGCTAAATGCCCCATCATCAGTGCCAATTGTTATTTCATCACAGTTGTTAACTGTTTAGTTAGCTAGCCCGAACAACAAGCTAACCTGACAACTTGTTTACTTATTTTCTTAACTTGACTTCCAAGAGCTTTTTTGTCTTAAGGGCAATAAAACAAAATAAAGACAGCAGTAAGCCACCTGTAGACAGATAAATATCTGCTCCACTTTCAGCTTTGCTTTGATTTTGAACTGACAAAAATACCTGTTTGCTGCTACATGCCCAATTGCAGAGACAAGCTAGCAGCTAACATTGTTTTACAGTATAGCTGTGTAGTTTCTCATAGGGATCAATCTCAATCAATACAAATGTTTTACTTGTTAATTATATTTGCCATTATTAATTAGAAAATCTAACAGACAAATGAGGAGCAAAAAAACACAATACTTGCCCATCTAATAAGAGTTGACATAAATTAGCAGAACATCAGTCAGTAAAAGAATAATGACAAAATAAATGAAAGTCGAAATGTTGATCAGCGCAATGGCAAGCGATGGCGTCACAGAAGTGATAATTTATCAATATTACTTGATATTTCACTCAATAATTTTGAGATTATTGTCTCACCCACTCTAAATGTTTGATTTGAACTGCCTCCAACCTTCTGTCTCCTCTTTCTCCCTCTCTCTGGTCCATTGCTGTGTGCAATGGGTTTAGTGGATATCCAATCCCGTGTACGACTTGGACAAACAGCATTCCTTCGATCCCTGTGGTCCAGCTCTGGGATATGTCTGAGCCTCCTCAACCTAATCCTGGAGTCAGACTTAACAGGCTCCTCTGCGTCCCTCTCTTTCTAGCCTACAGGTGACCTATCTGCATCAGATGGTCGGGCCTTCTGTACAAGCCGAGGACATCCACTGACCATTCAGCTACAACACATAAAAGGTGCAGTGTAAAACTACTGAATCAATATACATTAGAGGCCTCCAACATAGTTTAAAGTTCTCATAAACACCCGCTGATCCTCACCACAGATAACCCCACTGTCAGTATATTTTATACATGGTGCGTTGCTGATACAGTGATCCATTTGTACAGCTTGTGAATAAAATCTTGATCTATTTTCACATTTAAACCAGTATGATGGACAAACAGCTCAGTGTGGCACACATAAAGGAGAGTAAAAGCATCTCACCTGTAGGATCCTGGTCACCCTCAGTTGGCTTCTTTTAATGTGAAGGAGGAGCAGCTCTACTCCGAGCTTCTTCTTGATGATTTATGTTGTTAATATGAGATTTAGAAAATGCACAGATGCCTGATATGACAGAGCCACTCGTCTTCTCAGCACTCATTCAAACTACAGCACACTGTCCTTTGCTAAGCTAAATGATAATTGTCTTGATTTGTACGTCTGTTTTCCCTTCACACATAATTATGGGGAGTTTTTCCACTTGAGAAGCAGCTCTGCTTGGAGTAGCAGAAGTGTTCACTTGAGGCTCTAATGAATGAAATCCTTTTCACATGCAGTAAATGTCACATACATACACTCCAGCACACTTCTCACAAATATCTATAAATATATCTATATATATATATATATATATATATATATATATATATATATATATATATATATTTACACCCCACGCTCTATCTTTCTCCCTCCTTCTGGGAAATCTCAGCCTCTCTATCCATCACCATGCCTGTAGTGTCACTGTCTCCCCTCGCGTAAGCAATAACAGCACCAGCAGCGCTAACACGAGCCAACCAAAGCCCCAGCTCATTCAATCACTCCGATATGAATCTGCTTAAAACCCAGCCATCGAGCTCTCAGCCAAATCCATCAGCGGAGGCTTAAGATCGGCGGCACACGCGACGCTGATAAGACCGTCTCTGTGGTCAAGGCCTGCTGATGAGGAGCAGAGTAGCAGCCGGGCTGGACGGCTATCTGCAGCTCTGAGAAAGTTAAAGCAGTGCTAAAGGACGCAAGCTGTTAGAAAAACAGTTGTGTCTCTGGCTTTGGTTTGTTTTTGCTGCTGAGGGAGCCAGACGGAGAGTTTTGTATAATTGAGGGCAGTAGATTGTTTTGTGGCAGATTGGACGCCTTCCCTTCATCACTGCTGTTGCTTTTTTGTCTCTTCTTTCTTTTGCACTTTTAGTCGAACTTCTCTCCCAGCTGCATGTGTGTGCTGAGTGGGTCCATTTTATGAGGGTATATTCTGTGTGGATTAGCAATGTCAGCTGAACCCACACGGTTGTAAAAGCTGCAGAGCTCAAGGACAGGTAGCTTAGAATAGACCACTTGAATTCTGTGAACTCGAGCCTCCACAGATGGTGGAGGTCAGAGGCCTGCTGGGAGTCCAAGCCAGGGGCTTGATTAAACACCACCCCCACTGCAAGGGATCCCCAGAGGAGCCACATCAAGGAGCCCTGTTCACTGTAGTTCTGCTCCATGAAAAGGGTGCAAGTGGACTTAATCCTTCTTTATCTTATGCTGTGGGCCTTGGTGCAACCCGTCTGTCTAAAACAAGGCTTAATTTTGTTTCTGATTGGCTGACGCTTGCAAACAGATGTTTGATCATCAGGTGGGTGGGGCTTCTGTGCTCACATTTCGAGCTGTGACGTGGAGCATTTTCCAAAATCTCCCACTCGGGGTCATCTTCCGGTACATATCTTCCCTGCTTTCAGCACATTAGCTGCTTCTTATATTCCCTTATATTTGTGCCTTTGCGTTGGCAACTGGATCTCCTCCAGTGCATCAGAAAGGTTATTCATCAACTTGTTTTTTAATATTCAGAATGAGCATGAAGTCATACAGAGGAAGATCAGCCAACAAGAATTGTGTTTATGTGTGCACACTCTGTGTCTGCACACCTTTAAACACAACTAGCTTCAGATAGCTGCCTCTTAACGTTCCCCCTCAGACATGTCAGAACATTTCAATAAGGAGCAATCATTTGAAAGAAATTAACACCATTTATGGCTGCACATAATTCAGGTAATAAACTATTTGACAATTGGACACTGATGAAGCTGCAGAGCTGAGCAGACTTTCAGCAGTGTGTAGGAAGAAGAAAATGACCCTCACAGCCCTGACAGTGGTGGTGGTGGTGGTGGTGAAGATAAGGAAGGTTAGAATAATATTAGACCAGATTTAAGATCTCAAAACTGAGTTTGAGGAAGAGGAAGTGATGTGAAGAGTCTACCAGCAGATTTTTCTTATTAAAGTTACGCTTAAGCTTCATTGCAGCTTCTTCACAGTGGGAGGAAGTGATGTTCATGCTGCTGGGCCTGCTCATCACTGCATTTTCTGAAGCTTTGACCATGTTTAACATAAACATCCATGACTGGAACAGGAGAAATATTCCAGAAAATAACACCTAGAACATCCTACTGTAAGATTTAAATTTGTCTCCTGTCCTTTCACGATTAAAACAGTCCAAAGTGGAGGAAAAAGGAGATCACAGGTCAGTTAAAAATAACACGAAATAAAAATGAAAATAGAAAAACTAAAAACAGCAGAGGCCCGACAAAGGCCTTCTCTGTGACTCTGCAGGTCCACGGTGGACTCACGCAGAGCGGACGCAGCTGCAGCAGCGCGGCGAGAAAAGAGTGGCTTCAAAATGAGATTCCACTTCTCCTCAACACTTTGATCCAGGCAATATCTCTGCTCTGCATCTCAGCCCACAGCAGGAATGCCAGGTTTCCACCGCCACGGTGAAGATCGTAAATAAACATCCTCCCCTCTCCTGTCCTCCGCTGCATGGCCTCAAAGAAGATTAGAAATAATTCAGACTCTCATCTATCTTTCACTCCCAAAATGAATAAAGGAGCGGGGCCCATATCTGCTCTCCGTCTCTGCAGAGACATCTCCACCCCATCACATGGTTTTACTTTTCCTAATCTCTCAGCTCCGTTTTCTTTATGGCACACCATCGCCGCTCACATTCTTCTATTGTGATAGGGCAATCTGCTTTATTTAATAATTCACCAGGCAATCTACCTGCAGAGAGGTTTGTGGACGAGCGCACGCGGCTCAACTGAGGAATAAATACAAATAAACCTGCACTCCTGGGAGGGTAAAGAGACATTTTTAGCACAGTGTGTTATTTATTTCCATGTGAAGGATCACCCAGAGGAGAAAATTAGAGATAACACAGCTAAACAAAACATGCAGCTTTTTATCCAAAGCACACTGTGTTTCTATCACACAGGAACTCGCCACAATCAAACAGATTTGAAGCCGAGCACAATCGGCTTTGCTCAGTTTCATGTATTCTGCTCACTTGTTTTTTTTTTTCCTTCAGTCTAACAAGTTAAGGACTTCTTACTCAAAGACAGGGAGCTGTAGAGCTGTGCCAAGGAAGACTAAAGCAAACCACGTAACAATTTATCCAACTGTGAAGAGGTTTTTGCAAAGAACTTAGACGATATGCTAACAGCTAATTCTGCTCAGCACATTTTCACCCCAGGTTGTGCAGGTGTAGATTTCAGGAGGCATGTAGGGGACACATCCTCCCTGATGTTTATACATGCATTTCTCCCCCAATATTTATTTATTTTTTTTAAAAAAGGCCTGGAGGGTTGGGGTAAGGTCTCAAACTATGCTATAGGATGTTACCTTAGACCAGGCTTGGCCAACTCCAGGCCTCGAGGGCCGGTGTCCTGCAATTTTCAGATATCACCCTGGGTCAACATGCCTGAATCAAATGATTATTTCATTACCAGGCCTCTGGAGAACTTCAAGACATGTTGAGGAGGTCATTTAGCCATTTGAATCAGCTGTGGATCAAGGACACATATAAAACTTGCAGGACACCGGCCCTTGAGGCCTGGGTTTGGACACCACTGCTGTAGACGAATACTTCTATCATTCCTCTGTGCTCAGAGAAATCATAGAAACCCTTCTCAGTCAGTAAGCTCTCTTTTGTGACCTGTAGTTGTACTTTGAATTTGCTTCATATTGAAAAGGAAAGAGCATGTTCAGAATTTTCTAGATCTGAACTTGTCGTGTAATGTACAAACTGAGCTGATCCTGAAATTGTGAGTTTATCTGATTCTTGTGAGAATGCAGCAAGGAGATAATTTCATGGTTTGGTCCAGGATGTACCACGGCCACTTGCGTACATGTTTTTCAAGATGTCAATGGGGCAGTTTGATCCCACTGACCCGGAGCAGCATCTAGCTGTGTCTAAGGTAAAATAGTATTATTTTGCTGGCACACTTACTGTCAAATGCAGTGGTCAAATTTTTCAGATCTGTTTATTCGCATCCAAAAAGTTTGAAAAATCAAGCTTCGTATGAAAAAAAGCATTCTACGGATTTGTCCAGTAAAATTACGTGGTCGGTGTGAACAGCAGTAAAAACATTTGCAAAATAATAACACATGAGATAGTCTGAGATAGTCATGAGAAATCTCTTACATTTCCCAAAATATAAATGCTTTTAACCATCTTCTTTCTAATATACTCAATATGAGATTTCCACGTCAAATTTTCATCTACTATTACACCCAAAAAACGAAATTCAGTAACTCTTTCAATCAATTCTCCATCACTGGACATAATGACTTCATCCTCCTTTACACGATTGCCAAATATCATGAATTTCCTTTTTGTCAGATTCAAAGATAATTTATTTACATCAAACCATTTTTTTAATCTTAACATCTCAGAAGCAGGGCTGCTCGATTATGGCAAAAATGATAATCACGATTATTTTCACTGAAATTGAGATCACGATTATTTGACGATATTTATTTAACCCTTTAAGACCTACTATAGAACCAAGTCCGCTAGAGCTTATATTATTTTTTTACATGTTGTAGTGCCATTTGTGGGAGCATTTCAAGTTGCTATACAACTGTTATAGCCCATATTTTACTAATATGTATGCATTAAGTCCATAGTAACTACATTAATTGCAAAAAAGTGCAATAAACTACAAAAAAAATTGAAAATCGCTTTTGTTTTGTTTACATATATTTCTACTTGGAGAAATTTAAGAGGTTTATCCTTCAAAACTTTAAATACAAAAAAGTTGCAAAAAATAGTTTACAACAACAGGAAATTTATTTTGAGTGTCTTCATAGTTTTATTTTGGAGATACAGCAATTTTTATATACTGCAGGAAAAACAAAAAACAATCCTATGATGCAAATTTGCAAAGAAAACAGCATGTGTATCAAAATAAACTATTTCCAGCAGTGCAGTTCGAGTTCTAAGCATCCCAGAAACTATTCAGAAAAGTCAAACATGACCAGTATAGGTTTTTAAGGCCTACAAGTAAAAAACTACATTTCCGCGAAAATGACGTCACTTCCGGTTTCGGCCAGGAAATGGCGGACATGCGACAGTTCGCGCTGACGTCTGTTTCAATGTGGGAAGTGTTACGAACAGCTGATCGGATCGGCAAAGCGTGTTTCTGGAATATTATGTTTTTGTTCCTGCAAGCGCTTTTTATGCAATTTTTGCAAAGCTATATGTGGAAGTAAACCGTGACCTAGGACAAGCTGATGGCATAAGATGTAAGTACAACTCCTCCGGTTTCATATGCAAAAGAAATTATTGCGCTAGCTTACGCGGTTCAGGTTCTACAGGGATTTAAAAATAGTTACGCAAAACGGAGCGTGCTGCTCTGACCGGCTTTAAAGGGTTAACAATGACTTTAAAAAAATAATATAAAATAGTGTGCAACACCACTGAAGTTTTTTTTTTAACCTCTCTTTTCAACCAACGGCCGTCACTCTCCAAATAACTTCTGCTTAGCTTTCCGAGCTTCCCTCGGGTCCTCTTAATCAGCGGTCTCCAACCTTTTTTGCGCCACGGACCGGTTTATGCCCGACAATATTTTCACGGACCGGCCTTTAAGGTGTCGCGGATAAATGAGGGAGGGGCTAATAATCGGCTCAGTCATTTTTAATGATCGTTGAAAGCCCAGATCGTAATCGTGATTAAAATTCGATTAATTGAGCAGCCCTACTCAGAAGTCATAATTTCAACCAAATCTTTCAAATTCTCTCCAGAGCAATAAAAATTTGTGTCATCTGCAAATAAAATATAATTTAACCTTTTTGATACGTCACAGATATCATTAATATATAAATTAAAAAGTTTAGGTCCCAAAATAGAACCTTGAGGAACGCCACATACAATCTTCAATCTTTCAGAAGTATTGCCGAGATAATGTACATATTGCAACCTATTTTCTAAATAACTCCTTAACCAATTCAATGCCACTCCTCTCACACCATAGTTATACAATTTAGAAATCAAAATAGAATGTTGTAACGTATCAAAAGCTTTTTTTAAATCAACAAATACCCCCACTGTATATTTATTATTATGGGTTGCAGATGAAATATCGTCAATGAAAGTCAACAATGCTAATGCCGTTGATCTATTTTTACGAAATCCAAATTGATTTTCATTTATTAGTTGATATTTTTCAATAAAACTATCAAGTCTTTGCGCAAAGAGTTTTTCAAGCACTTTTGAAAACTGTGACAAAAGAGACACTGGCCTATAATTGTTAAAACTATGCTTATCTCCTGATTTATATAAGGGTATCACTTTTGCCACTTTCATTCGATCAGGAAATACTCCTGATTGTAGTGAAAGATTAAAAATATAGCAAAGAGGAATACTTATACAATCTAAAGTCTTTTTAATTATAACCATGTCTATACCATCACAGTCAGTCATTCATGATCACCTAATTATAAGCTTTATGAAAATGTAAAGTTTGAAGTTAATCTTAAAAGTAGAAAATGTATCTGTACCCTGAACCCAAACTGGGAGCTAGATCCACGGGAAGAGAGACCTGATAACCAAAAGGCGCTCTAGGAACCACAACAAGCCTGCAGTCTGAAAGTGTAGAGCTCTGTTAAGATAATATGATGCTATGAGATCTATAAGATATGACAGGGAGTGATTATTTGTGACTCTGTATGTGATTAGAAGCATGTTAAACACAGTTCTGGAGACAAATAAGATCCTAAATCACTTTTACATCCATGTAATCACCACATCCCAAGTATGATAAAGCCAGGATAACATGCTAGAAAACAATAACACTCACTGCACTCACTGACTTCCCTCCACAGAGGCCAGAGTTACACTTACTCAAAAAAATAAAAAATCAGCTGCTGCATATAACTCACAGAAATACATTTGTTCAGTTTTTATATAGCACCAGATCTGAGGCAGCAGTAATTATACGAGTGGCTGAGACCCCAGGGGGTTATATCTTTCCCCACCGACTGATCGTGCTATATCTCGCTGTAAGAGACATAAAAACAACATAAAGCTGTCTCCGTGCAGAGGGCAGCAACAGCAGCAGCAGGAGGGCCAGGTGCATGGGGCAGGTGAGGATGCAGCTACCTGAATGTGAAGTGGGCCAGCACTAAAAAAAGAACTGTGCACCATCAGCAGAAACGTCGGTGGAAAAATACAAGAACAAAAAGCACGTCTTTATTTCTGCTGCGTTTCTCTCCGCTCCCTCACATTTCCCCCGAACTCCTGCTGCGCAAAGCTTGATTGACACTTCACTGACTCCTCTGCCCCATGTGGCAATCACGGCTTTCAAATGGCGCCATTATTAGCTCTCAGAATGAGTTTAATCGAGGCAGAGAGCTATAAAAACGTTAGACATGGTTAACTATGATGGTAACGGACAGACGCGCGGGATTATGATGGGTTGGCGGTGCTTCTCCAAACCCCTTTGTGCAGTGGTTTTTCGTAATCGTTTCCCCAACATCTGCCTACCTCCTCCCTTTACAAAGTGTTTGTTAATTAGGGAATTATTTGTGTGTGTGCGTGAAAGAAATGAAAAACACAATGGGGTGGATAATAAGTGGCCAGCTATGGGCCTCATGTGCTTGACCACATGGGGATCTGCTGAGGAGGAAATTGTTCAGTGTTGCAGTTTTCAAAGAGGAAGGAGGCGGTGCGGTGGGGGAAGACGCGCAGGTGTGATCGAATAATATGTGCGCTTGAGAGAGTGTGCCGATACATTTGAGTCTTTATGCATTTTAAATAATGAAGGTTTGTCTTTGTTTTAAAGGATTTTAACATTTTAACACATATCAGATCACTGGAGACCCATCTAGGTTTAGTAAAGTGGAAAAACCTTGCTTATTTAAAGCAGTTTAGGGCAACGAGTCAGCAACAATTAACATGCCAGTATTTGTCACAGATGTGTCTCGAGAATATTTGATGCACACAAGAGAAATGGAAGAAAATGGTAAGTCTTAACTGAAGATCCAAATGAGGTAGAAGAGTCTTAAATCCCAGATGATTGTATGAAACCGTACTTCATGGCCTCAAACAAAAGGCAGTTTAGGGACAGAAGACCAGCGGTTGAGACAGGGGTCATGTGACTATAAAATGATCGATAGTTATTTACCATTTTCATTTTTAATCATCATCGCTTTAAGACATCTATGTATAAAAATCCAACTTTATTAATGGAGTCCCCCCGGTTATGAATTCAAATCCAAATAATGTGAATATGAATAATAATAATAATAAATCTAAATAAATAGAGAATTTAACCATGCATGGTTTGTTTTGTTGGCCTTCACTGCCAGCACTGCAGAGTCACTGGTATGCAGCTCAAACTACAGTGGCTTGCAAAAGTATTTGGCCCCCTTGAACTTTTCCACATTTTGTCACATCACCGCCACAAACATGAATCAATTTTATTGGAATTCCACATGAAAGACCAATACAAAGTGGTGTACACGTGAGAAGTTTTTGTAAAAACATTTTTTACAAATTAATTTGATTTATTTGCATAAACCAGTGGTTCCCAAACCTTTTTTGCTGGGCCCCCCTTTGTTTTACAAGAAAAATCCCCCCCCACGCACAAACACATCCTCCAACCACACACACCCATATTTTGCTCCATTGCGGCTTATTTCACACCTCAAACATTTAGTAAACAATTATGGAAGTAAAAGTAATCTGCAATTAATTACAGGTAGTAATAAAACTCTTTTACGCTGCGTCTGCACCTACACGGGTATTTTTGAAAACGCAGCTGTTTCATCCACACGTAAACGGCGTTTCGAATCACTGAAAACTGAGATTTTTTTAAAGCTCCTTTTTTGCGTTTATGTGTGGACGAGGACAGAGTTCGTCACGCAACGTCAAAGGTATGTGCCTTTTTTCACGTCACGCTGTGCGCCACGTTATTGTTTACATGAAATGAATTGCAGAATGGCAGATAGAGACAAAATACTGTTAATCTGACTATCTGCAATTTTACATGCTTACATATACACACGCAGTTACTGTCCCTCCATTTAGAAAGGCAGATGCGTCACGGTGTGATTATCTTACATGTAGTTGTTTTTTTCCTGTGTAAGTGGAATGAATACTACAAAATGTACATAAGGTGCAGTTGCAGTCTGGCAGTGGGAGCAGTGTGACAGGTCAACTGTTAAGAAGGGAGATGGCGAGGGGAAAGAAACTGTTCCTGTGTCGGGTGGTCCTGGTCTGCAGGCTTCTGTACCGTCTGCCAGAGGGCAGCAGATCAAAAAGTCTGTGTGCAGGGTGTGAGGGGTCTGCGATGATTTTCCCTGCCCATTTCCTGGTTCTTGAGAGGTACAGATCCTGGATGGAGGGCAGGGGGGCGCCGATGATCCTTTCTGCTGCCCGTACAGTCCGCTGCAGTCTGCTCCTGTCCTGTTTAGTGGCTGCTCCATACCAGACTGTGATGGAGGAGCACAGGACAGACTCAATGACCGCAGTGTAGAACTGGATCAGCAGCTCCTGTGGAAGACTGTACTTCCCCAGTTGTCTCAGGAAGTACATCCTCTGCTGGGTCTTTTTGAGGATGGAGTTGATGTTGGTCTCCCACTTCAGGTCCTGGGAGATGGTTGTACCCAGGAACTTGAAGGTCTTCACAGTTGACACAGGGCTGTCTGATATGGTGAGGGGGAGCAGAGTTGAGGGATGTCTCCTGAAGTCCACTGTCATCTCTACAGTCTTAAGAGTGTTCAGCTCCAGATTGTGCGGACTGCACCAGAGTACCAGCCGCTCAACTTCCTGCCGGTATGCAGACTCATCACCATCTTGAATGAGGCCAATGACAGTGGTGTCATCTGCAAACTTTAGGAGTTTGACAGCTGAGTTCTTGGAGGTGCAGTCGTTAGTGTAGAGGGAGAACAGTAGTGGTGAGAGGACACATCCTTGAGGGGCACCAATACTGAGGGACCGGGTTTCAGAGGTGATCTCCCCCAGCCTCAGTTGTTGCTTTCTGTCTGTCAGGAAGCTGGTGATCCACTGACAGGTAGCTGGTGACACGCTGAGCTGGGAGAGTTTGGAGGAAAGAAGTTCAGGCACAATGGTGTTAAAAGCCGAACTAAAGTCCACAAACAGGACCCTGGCATAAGTTCCCGGGCGGTCAAGGTGTTGCAGGATGTAATGCAGCCCCATGTTCACTGCATCATCCACCGACCTGTTTGCCCGGTAGGCAAACTGCAGAGGGTCCAGCTGGTGGCCTGTAATGTCTTTCAGATGGGCTAACACCAGTCGTTCGAAGGATTTCATGACCACAGACGTCAAGGCGACAGGTCTGTAGTCATTCAGTCCTGTGATGGTGGGTTTCTTGGGAACAGGGATGATGGTGGAGCGTTTGAAGCAGGAGGGAACTTCACACAGCTCCAGGGATCTGTTGAAGATGCGAGTAAAGATATTCAACATTGCTATCAATACATTTTTCAAAAAATGCCTCTCTGTGCAAAATGGGCTTAAAAACATAAACAGCTGTGGGATACTGTTTGTCCGGGATTTGAACCGGGGGAACAAATCGTGGCAGGATCAGCCTGATATTATTTGTATCCCACTGTAACTTTACTGTATAAAGAGCTAACATCTCCAAAATGCCAGGAGTAGTTAGTCATTATGAGAAGTGTTTGTGAACTAAAAATCAAGAATGTGGGATACTGTTTGTCCGTGATTTGAAGAGCCCAGCGTGTGCTCCCGACGAAGGGAAAACCAACTATGCAGTGGAGACCTACCTTGGCACTTGTGCAGGTGAAGCCAAAGGGAAGATATGCTTCACCATATTTTCTAGTCTCTAGGCTTAGAATGAAGTTGGTTTGGAAACATACTCAGCGATGCTTCATCTCCTGCTTTGCGTTTGTGTGGGCGCCGTGCTAGCAGTGTCCAAGCATTTTGTTTCTCCCCCCCCTTTTCATACCGCACACCCCCTGCGATGGCTCTCGGGCCCCACACTTTGGGAAGGTTTGGCATAAACACAGCAAGAATAAAATTGTTTCATGCAGTCCATAGAAACACTGACTTAAAGACACCTGCAGAGCTTTTTATTAGGCCTGAGTATGCTAACATATATTTCCTCCTCCACTTCATAATTGTTCCCTTCTGTTTGTAATAATTGCAACAAAAACCTGATATTAGCTCAATGAATAAAAAAGCCCACTGAGGAGCTGTGCATTGAAGAATTTTGACTATTTACACTTTAATAGTGTTAACAGGCTAATTTAAACTTAAATGGCTGTGATTCTTGGGGTTGCATTAGGGCAGAGTGTTAAATTTAATGTACAGGTTAGGTTTAGTCACTGAAACTGGGCAGTTGCACTAAAACTGACTGGTGGAAGTAAATAATTTGACAAGAATAACCTTGAACATCCACTCGGTCACTGGTGACCCATCTTGAATCACTTTTTTAAATAGATATTTTCACTGAAAGGGAAAAAAATAAAGAACCTTTCTTTTGTTCTTGAAGATAACTTGTACTACTTTCTGAAAAGCTTGCCCATGTAGTACCCTAACCCCAGATGGTTGCCAGTGACCTGTTCAGTGTTGAGTTAAGACTTTAAGTTCTTGCCCATGCAGCAAGGAATGCTGGGAATTCTATCTCCTCTTCCCTAAGCTCAGATAAAACATTTGGAGCTACCAGGCACACCCCAGTAAACGCATTAACATGTGATGTTGGATTCCAAGCAGCACAGAGAGCGATTTGTTGCAAGACATCCTCCTCCTCACACACACACACACACACACACACACGCACGCACACACACCCCCCTTCTAAATTCAACATGAGGCCTTTTACTCCGACACACTCGGCTTTGCAGGGACATGAATATACATTTAGCTGCAACATGAATAACCAGGGCGAGTGGAGTGGCGCGGTGATGGAGCATCGTGCCTGCCTCCACTGTAGTTAAATAGCATTCAGCATAACTTATGCGAGTGCCAATCACTCCAAATGAAAAGCGTAAATTAAACTCTCATGCTCAAATGCATAATTAGACCTCTGACTTGGCAGTGGAGCGTAAACGATTGAGGGCAGAGAGATGAGGACCAATGCAGGAGGTTTTTTTTTTCGGGTTTTTTTTTATGCTTGTAGAGGTGGGTACGCATGCAATCTTATTACGGCATGCTGAAAAGAGTCATAGGGCAGAAATAGAGCCCCAATTAGAAACCGTGTTGAGTGTTTTCAGCTGATAGCGAAACCATATATTCCTTCTAACCAAGAACACTTGAACGGCACTCCCTTCCAATCAGTGCTTCACACACGCCGGCAAACAGCGGTTACATGGCACACGTACAAGTTAGTGAAAGTGCTGCACAAACGGTCACTTTCTCCTTCAGGAAGGAGAATACGAGCCTGGCACGCGAAAGCTACAAATACGAATCCTTTGTTGGAAGCTTGTAAATCTTTCACATGTGGGTCTCCACATGCCTGCGTCCAAAAGCCTTGACGACTGCAACCATAAACACATCCCTGAAGCTTTGAGATGCCACACTGTGGTGCTTGAGCCCTACATCATAAGACCGAGTAGAAAAGAAACCCAACATCGCCGGCCGTCTTGACAAAGAGAAGGTGCATTAAAACTGGCCTCCAATGATCGAGACATCACATTTCATTCATAAACATGACAGATTTACTGAAGGTCGTTTTTTAAAGATGTTTTAAGACTTTTCTCCACCAAGGTCAGGAGCCACTGCTGTGCTTAGAGTCCCCAGTTTGATTCAACCTCAGCACTTTGAACTCGTGAAGATTAAAAAATAAAACAAGATGAGTTTAGAGATAAACACGTAGATCTACATAACTGCAGTATACTCGGGCCTTCCATGCTGAATAAAGTCAAATAGGAAGGTCTGCTGCACTTTGTCAAAAAAGGAGTTCTACTCACCTCACCGTCTAGGATTGCTTATTGGAGGCATTATGTCAGAATGTGAGAACAGAGAAACACAACTTAAGCTGAGCAGGCCTCACTCAGGCTATTTTATATATAATTACCTTTTTATGAGGTACTTTTATTCTTTAAGAAAGTAAAGTAAAGAGACATGTGTACAGTGAGTCATGAGTACAGGCTAAAGTTAGCAGGTGAACTGAGCAGAATTAGTGGCAGCTATTGTTCATGAAACAAACAGGTCATTACGCCAAATAATGTTAAAAGGGACAGTGTTCACAAAGCCAGAACAGAAGCAGGTGGTTTTTCCTGCTAAACTCCAAACTCTGGACCAAAAGTCATTCATGCTTTTATTTTCCTAAAGCTGTAGTTTATAGTTTATTAAACCAAAAGTCACAGCAGAGAGGTTTCTTTTAACGCACCATCACCTGGATTCTCTCCACTGGCTTCCTCACCGCGTTAGAGTTTATATGATATAACAGAAATTTGGATGTAATGGCAGGCAGTCTGCAGCTTTAGATGCTCAGGATGATCCATCTTTTAAAAAATGTAAGGTTAAATCTTAAGATGACTTTAAGACTTCCTTCAAATCTCTTCTTAAATTTCACTTTTACATGCAAAAATGTCAACATCTTTTATTATTTGTTATTGATTTGTGTAGTTTGTCGTTTTTCTGGTTTTATTTTAGTTGTTTTAAATATAAAAACAACTTGTGTTTTTATATTTACTTATATCTCCCTTAACTTTATTTTTATTCTATGCTGCTTTATTTTTGATCTTATATTTATGCTTTTGCTTTTTTACATGTAGAAAAATTTTTTAAACAGTTTATTAAATAAGTGACAGGAAAGCGGTGAATCGGCCGGCACTCTGTTCACAGGAACAGGAAATGAAGACGATGTGGAGTGTCATTGTGTGAGATCAATCAGATCATATTAAGAATAGTTTCTGCTTTTGTGAGTTTGCATTGGGAGGATGGTTGATGAAGCTGAGGGTGCAAAAATGCTGTTCGTTTGGTTCACTTGGACCGATGTGTAACTTTTTTATCAGGCCACGGACTGAAGAGGAGCATCGAATATTGTATTTTCTTATGAGGATATTGTATCTCTCTTACTTTGGGAGTGAATGTGAAACAGGTGGTCAGTGTTTTGATGTAGAGCCAATTTAATAAGGATTTATCAGCTGTTTCACAAATAAAGAATTAGAGTTGTGTATGTTTCTGATCTTATATGGGCCCTTCATACGTACATGTTATCGCATCTTAAAGCATATTTATTACTGTTTTGTATCTGGTTATGTGAGCTATGTGAAATATTAAGCTGCTGTTCCTGAGAGGACGACCAGTGAGAGAAACCTTGACTTGGGTTTCAGGCTTATCTGTGTGCTTCATCTCAGGCCGGGTTCCCAGGGTTTTCTGTCTCAGCCTCCCTGCCGAGTGACCCCAACATTTTCCACAAAGTACATTAAGAGTTCGCACTGAATGGGAGACGAGAGACGTCCCTGTTGATGTGGTTAGAGTTGTTGTTGTTGTTGTGGCCATGATTGAAGCAACATGGCCTGGCACACAATGTTGGATTCTTTTTCCAGTTACAGTCAGAGAATACAATGCGGCTGTGACATCAAATTAGCTTTTGGCTAAGTGACATTATGTCATGGCGAGTATTGATTCAAATATAATGATTTCTCTGCAGCAGAAGTAAATGGATATTGGACGGAGTCCAGTTCCCAGGAGCCACGGGCTAAGCAAGAGGTATGTTCCACTAGTTGTCTATTTCTGGAATATGTTCATAGACAGGCATCCAGAACTAATGCATGAGCCTCATCAGCTGGTTCCTTTACAGAAAATTTACATAACAAAGAATCACATCACAATCCGGTTTGTACTGTAACCACTATCATACAAAAATGTTTATGGTTTACACAAATGGCAACCTCTGGGGCTGAAAAATGATTCCAACACAGAATGCTAAAAACTGCAGTTCTCCTAATGTCCACCAGATGCTCCAGCAGTGAGTCCACCCACCCATGCGTTCATCCATTTTCTTCTGCTCATCCAGTCAGTGGAGGTGCTGGAGCCTATAACAGGATTTAAGGTCCAGCAGAGGTCAGATGTTCATTGTCTGCTTCACTCTAGGGATGGCTCAGGTGCCTGCAGAGAGCTCTGTTGTCAGATGGAGGCAGTGTAGAAAGTATGTGATTCAACCTGTGGGCCACTTGTAGTTGTGTTGTTCTGTTTTTGGTCCCTCAGCCGAAGAGAAGCATGAACTTCTAATACAAAGAGCTGAAGTGAAACCAAGTTTTAAAAACAGTGAAGTGTCCACTGCAGCCAATGTCTGTGGTTCTCTTAATGTATTTGTTGGTCTTTGAAGTGTTTTCTCGTGATTTTTGGTAAATGGACTGATTCTTATAGCGCTTTTCTACTCTCCCGGAGTACTCAAAGCGCTCTATACAACATGTCTCATTCACCCAATCACACCCATTCTCACAAGCACTTTATCTATACATAGTGCTTTCTAAGTACATTCACACACATTCATACTCCGATGGATGCATTGGAGAGCAAGTTGGGGTTAGTATCTTGCCCAAGGATACTTGACATGCAGACTGGAGGAGCCAGGGATCGAACCACTAACCTTCCGATCAGTAGGTGACCTGCTCTACCTCCTGAGCTACAGCCACCCTTTTTTCCATTCATGAACCCCACTGATGCTCTCTGCTTTTAACCAGCCCACTTGTTAACCAGTCAGCATCTGGCAGATGTGACACCCAGTCAGGGTGTTGGAGGAATGCACTAGAGGTGGATGGGATCGATGAATCCAGCTTGTCCGAGGATGGACATACATGTAGGACCAAAGATTCTGCTTATCCCATCATAGGGCAAAAGGTGGAGTACATCCTGGATACTGCATTCACCTAAATGGAAAATGTCTTAACTGAACTACTGAAATAATAAGGATGTACAAGAATTTATATGAAAGGCAAGTGATTAAAACATAGGCAAGTAATCACCCTGAAGATGACCTCATTCCGGCTGCTAAAAGACATGAAGGGAGGGTTATGTCGACATATTTAAAAGCATGATCATTTTGTGTAACAGCTGGGTGTTGATTCTTCTGTTTACAAAAATACACTGAAGGGAGTCAGCTATTTAGTTTTTCCATTAAGTACATTTTCCCCACTCGTCAGAAATAGCATTTCATGTCACAGCATTTACTGATGACAGTAGCAAGTATGCTCGTCATATATTTTTTTCTGTGAGTCAAGCTGCGTCATACACATTAAATGTGAACACTAGAAAATGCATTAAAACTGGCTATTATACTATTAATAAAAAAAAAACATGCATTTATGGGAAAAAGTGGCTATTCTTTAATGCAGGGATGTTAAACTAATTTTCCATCTTGGACACATGCAAAGATGGAAAATGAGACTGACAGGAACTCCCCTTTCTGTCAGTCTAAAGTTTAACTGCACATGTAATCTCTGAGATTATAGGAGAAAGAGGTGCAATTTCAACAATATGTCTCAGGTTTTCTACTTGATAAAGAAATGCTTCTATACTCGATGAAAGAATCTGTAAGAAATTAATGTGTAAAAATTACACCGTTTAAGCCCAAACAGTTGTGCTGACAAAGAGTTCTGTTAGCTCATTGCTCTGTATTTTTAAAACAGAAAATTTTCATTATCATAGAAAATTTCCTTTTTTTTTTCTTTTTTTTCTGTGGATCTGTTTTTAAAAATCATGCATTTCTATAGTAGGCAGTGGGGAAAAAAACAGGCACTTTTCAGTCATTTAATTTTTAATTTCTGTCTTAATTAATGACGATGGGGGGAGGTCTTTATCAGTAAAAAAAAAAAAAGCTGTGAAAATTATTAAAATACAGTGGCCAAATTCAAGTTTTTGCTAGGTAGATTCTGGCCCCCTAGCCTTATATTTGATACACCTGCCTTAAGGGGACCAGATCACAGAGGGTATTTAGAGTCTAATTAGAACTGCATTATTTACTTATAGACAGCAAACTGAGTCATGGAAAAATGTTTTCAATTAATTCTTTTCTAGCAAAATTGATATTTTTGAAGAGGAGCAACTTTAATACCTTAATGTAGCTTCACAAAGGCTTCAATGTCAAGCTGCTCAGTTCAGCTAAGTCCCCAGGGATCACAGAGGGCTTTTACATACTCATTTTAGTCAATTTAAGTAGCATAGTCACAAGCCAAAAAATGCATGTTTCCTCTTTTGCAATCATTGCAGCATGTGAGAAGCAAATCCCCCTCAAAATGGTCTGTTTGTAATATTAGAATTTGTGGAGGGACCCATCAGGAAGTCATCCAGCTTGGCGTGGAAAAGTTTTGGAGGCACATGCTTTCAACTGGCTCGAATGACAACTGAGTGCGCATGCTCAATGAGACCAAACATGGCAGGGAAAAACCACCAGTTTTCAGTAAATCCAAGAGTACAATAAGTCCAAAACATTAGGATTTATCTACTGGCCGCCGTGTACCGAATAACAAATCGTCTCAACTATTAACCTCGACACCCCACAATAGAAGAAATAATTGAGAATGCTTTTGTGCGTGTCATTTAGCGTCTTTCAAAGTAGAAATGTAGTTCTTCTGTTGCTCGCTGACAATATTATCTGGTCTATTTCTGTAGCAGAGTGAAACAGTGTGAATAGCACGCCGCTGCCTTGGAAACAGAAACCCCAGAGAGAATGGAAGGCTGATTAGAGTAAGGCTGCTCGTCTCCAATCAAACCCAGTGTCTTGTCTGTTTACATGGAGCATGTCCAGAGAGTTCTCCACACTGAGCTCGAGGGGAAGTGGAGGATGGGGGGGGGGTGTCAATAGATCCATTTGAAACTGATGCTAAAATCCAAAGCTGCTAAAATGTGCGCAGGGTCACTGAAGAACGACTCGAAGCTCAGCTGGCCTTTTCCAGACCCGGCCCCTGGGATTACATTGTTTGCAAATATTCTTTAACATAGTTTTACAGCATCTGATTGAAATTCCACATGATATGAAATTCATAAAGTACCTCGTGCTTTTCTTTGATTGGCAGCCTGAGTAGTAACAAATGATTTTTCCCAAAATGATTATATGAAGAAGAATTGCCAAAATACAAAATAAAAACGCAAAAATGAATATATCTAACATTTAGTTGAGGATGTAGCATTTTGTTTTACACTCACTTTTTGAATGTGGCTTTTAAGTCCACAGCTGTCTGTGTCTAAATATCATTTATGTAATTAACGCACTGGTTAAATAGATGGCCAATGCTGTTAACGTCCCGAGGTCTCATCATTGACAATAACCCCAACCCTAACCCCCAGTTTTAATCCTTTATGGTATCGAAATGTGGGATTTTGTCTTTGTAAAAATTTTCTCCATCTAAGCCAGCAGGTTGAGAAAAATATACACAAATATGTAGTTGATACACACAAGCAATATAAATGTTTAAAGAAATCATTTTATTAGTCTCCAAACAGAAGTAGAAAACCACAAACACACTGTATAACTGTCCCCTATGACTATTCACTGACCTTTATGTCACTTTGCTAAATCTAAGTAAGAAGACTTTGGGAAGATGGAGATGAACAACCTGTTTCCTGTGTCTTTATCCCAAGCTAACCTAGCTAGCTGCTAGTGATAGCTTCAGCTACAGAAGTGGCATCAATCCTTGCACCAAACTCCTAACAAAAAAGCTAAAAACTCAAAACGTCCAGTAATAACTTAAACAAAAACCTTTGCATGCAACTCACGCTTTAAAGAAGATTGGCCAGTTTTTACTTTTGGTCTACACAATCTACATGTGAGCCTTGAAACGTTGCTGGTTTGGAAAAGTTACCTGGAGACTGCAGCTCATGCACATTTGAGACCTTCTGCACTTTGTTTTCACATCCTTTTTTATTTCTGTTTCTCTCACTCGTTAGCTTCAGTCACCAAAAACTATTTGATTAGGTTCAGAGAAGATTGTGTAAAAGGAAACTTTTAAATGTGACACAAAGCATCTATATATATATATATATATATATATATATATATATATGTGTGTGTGTTTGTCGTCAGTGGTGTGACACACACACACCCACACAAAGGTTGTGCATGATTTTTGAAATGCCAACGGCTTTGATTATTTGTGTTTCAGTATTTGACACCATGGGAACAAAAACAAGCTGCTAAACAAAACAGTTTCCAGTACAGTGCACAGATATTATAAGAAAGTAATTGGCCGCTTTTTTTATTCAGTTGAGACTAACTAATTGAGATTAGTGAAATGCTCTTAAATGTCTTCCTTAGAAACTAGACTGGAAAATGGGCAAACACATTGTTGGTTTTGGTTTTGGTCAATTCACAGCATTTGTTTGCAGTAGGATAAAGAAAATTGCCACAGTCATCCTTTAAACAGGGCTCTGCGCCAGTCTAAACAGGGTCAAGATGGAGCGATATCACAAATACACCGCTGTATGCAAATTCACGCTGTGGTCAATCATGCACTTACCCCTCCACGCAGGGAGAAAATCCACATACAAATCCTCACAGGAAAGAGCTGCTTACAGATATCGAGATTAAGATTCATCCTGGCGAAAAGAGCATGCCACAGGTACACTCAAATATCAGCCCATCTAAAAGTGAGTGCACAAACACGCACACACACACTCTTCAGCACACAGGCAGTGGGAAAACACAGCTCTAATACACAATAACACGTACTCGTGCTCACGTACGCGGACGGGCTTGGCTTTATTTTGGCCCGCTGCTCTGCGGTGAGCGGTGTGAGGCTTTAGAGGGATTGGACAGTGTTGACTTTGCCGTGAACCTGCAGAGCCTCTGCGCCCTCACAGCTGCCTCCCTCATCATTTGTGGAGGGCCTCCAATCGCTATGGAAAATCAGTGTTGGGGAGGGCAGAGTATATATCACACCTCCCCTCCTCTCCTCAGCCTCCCTTTATGCCTCACCCTCCAACTGAGAGGGGAGGTTTTTATTGCTTCTCCTTGAAGGCGGCTGTCATAACTCACATTTCTTTAAGTTTATCTAATATTCCAATTATACTGCTGCATATTTGACGACCGCTGTTTTAAGAGCACCTCTCAAGGGCACGACTGCAGCTCGGGCATTTCTTAGCCTTAAGACTGCAGCAGGTCGGGCTGCCTATGACAGCTCTGTCATATCCCAACCTCCCCCCCTGCTGGAGCTTAAACACTCGGCCTTCTCAACAATGGAAAGAGTCAAACACTTTGCACCTGAAAGTGTTTTACATTAAGCTCCATATTTCATCTGGCTATGAAACCGGCGAGCTGGGAGTGAAAGGTTTCGCCCAGCAACATGTTGACATTGCTCACTCATAGACCCGCAGGGTTTCAGTCTAAACTCATGCTGTGATGATCCAACATTAATCAGGTTTGATTTGAGGGCCTATTGTTCACATTTAATAACCAAGCTTCAAATTCACCAGCACTTCCCATTTCCTTCAGGAAGCTGAACTTTGGAGTAAAAGCCAACCTTTGGAGGTCATACACACATCAAGTCAAATAGAGACGATAAAGGAGAGACCCACACCCATCTCTTCGATTCCCGCAAACTGTTGTAGTTCACTTTCACGGTTCTCATCGACCTCGTTTCAGCAGCTGTTTCTAGTTCAGAAGGAAAGGAGTGCTTAGATAAGCGGACCAGCTGCCCAGCACTGAACAATACGATTCTTTTTTTTAATGTTCCACTTCACAACAATAGTTGTCTCAAAGCACTTTGATACTGCTAGGTAAAGACCCTGCAGTATCAAAGGGAGAACCTCAACAATGCCCTCTAAGTGAGGGCTTGTGACAGGGAGAAAACTGGTTTGAGAAAAGATGAGCACAGAGCGACCACAAACACCAAAGCAATGGCTAAAGTCAGATATCTGTCTTCCAGATCTACACCAAAATGGGTGACGCAGTATTAGTATTGCCACCTCTCTAAATTGACCTTAGGGTGTGGCCTGCCTTTTACCCAGTGACAGCTGGGGTAGGCTCCAGCATATAAGAAGATGGATGGATCTGCACCAAAATCAAATAAGTTCTTCATTTGCTTGTGTCCCACCTCTCCAACAAATTTTATTCCCGGTAGAGAAACAAATGGCATCAAACACATAAATATTCAGTGTTCGTTCTGCTTTTCTCTGGAAATTGATCTTCCACAGTCTCTGGTCGCCACATCCCTGCTGCTCTCTTCCTTTGTGTACACCTCTTTACAGTCAGGAGTAGCTTCTTAACTAACGGCAGTTGATGAGATTATGATTTTACTTTTAACCAGCCAAAGTGTTTACATCCAGCATTATCCAAACTCTGACCTATTTTTTATTCTTTTTGTAGTTATTTTTTATTAACGATTAATATTTCTTGATAGGAAGTCAACCAAATGCAGGCTCTGGGTGGGGTCAGAGTTCAGGTCTGTTCAGTAATCCTTCCAAAAGTGTGCAAGAGTAATTTATGCAGTACCCGAGGGCTGATGGAGATGAAAATTAAGACCCTAAGTAAAAGCAAATACATTCTTTGATTTGAATCTAAATTTGAACCTTCTGCTTTCGGTGTATTAAGCCCTTGAGCTCTGTGTTCTCCGAAAATGAGATTTTGGCACAAAGGCCGGTTTAGCTGCAAAAGGTTACGTATTAATTCAATTTTATAAGCTAGAGACCTGAACTGCATGTTAAATCTGCCCTTATTGAGTAAGCTGGAGTGTTGAGGTATGGATTGATAAGACAAAAAAAAGTCTACTGCCTTAACGTGCTCCAGGCCTGAAAGTGTAATGATGTAGCAGCAGCATGGCCGACAGGACTGGCTCTTCTCCAACGACTAACCACTGAAGGTACATTTCCTTCAGCATTTGGCACTGATACACGACCGGGTTTTCAGCCTGCAGTCACTGCCTCTCTAACACCAAGGCTTAGGTCCACTAAGCAAGACATATCTCCTGCTCATTCACTGTGTAAAAACCCCAGAGACAGCAAATACAAAAAAAAGATCTATTTCATTTTATAATGAAAGCCAGCGCATAATTCTATTCATTTTTGTGCTTAGATCAGTGAAATTCAAACTCTTCCATTCACTCCCAAAGAGCAGACATACCAAAAGCCAAAGCCATTTACAGCAATAAGAGAGCGACTGAAAACAAGAGGCTGCGTTACAGAAAGGGAAGAAAAGAGAAGGGATGTGGGATTTATTCATACATGCACTTGTGGCCAAAGAAAATGGACACTGGCTTCCATTTTGGATCCTTCGTGACTTGTTGACCTTCTCTGGGAACCCATCGCTGGAGGCAGACAAGACATTCTTACAGAAACACGCCTGTGGTGGATATAGAGAAGTGGAAAAGCTGTTTCTTTGCCTCTTTCATTTACTTTCATACCTTCGAGGTGGCTTATAAGCCACTCAGACCACAGGGCCAATTTCAGGTGCAATTTCCTGGCAGGTCGAAGGCAGCTGCGCTCAGAACCTTGAGTCGAGCAGGGTAATATAAAAGCAAATGGACTCTTGCCCATTTAGGCTCACATATGGTCACATTTCATGGGAAAATGAGAATATGGAACGTCACAGAGCTTTCAAATCATGCTATTCTTTCTTGATGACGACTATAAACTTGTAAGGGTGTCACAGAGCCAAAATGCTGCCCTTTGTTTTCTAATCCCCATCAAACTAAAGAGTCCAGACCCTGAAAAAGCAGAAAGTCCCCAAACACTAACTTTCCCTTGTTGTACTTGGCACCTAAACATTCGTTTTGCATGTCTCTGTTGGCTCTATTCCTCATCCTTATGGTCAAGGTCTGCGGTAATGTCATGCAAATGACATGCAGGGGCGGTTTACTGGACAGGTTTGGGCCTGACTGTTACATCTCAGTGTTAACTTACTGTGACACACGAGCCAGCCCAAGGATTTCGTCACAAAAGCCGACAACAGCGTCCTCTAAGTCATTTCCGAGCCAGGTCCCCAGACCGGGGCCCGGCTCGGAGTCGCTGCTGGCTGGCCCCCGGGCTGTTTAGCTGACCTACTAATCAGAGAGTTATTCCCTAAATAGAAACGAGCCTTTCTGGAGTTCTGTGTCAGCACTTCTGCACAAAGGAGAAATGTCCTAGCTCTGCAAACACAAAGGCACAGCCCCTGCAACCAAAAGCTAAAACCAGAAAAAGAATGCTCCATATATAACGTGCACAGTCTGCATCATCGCCTTAACCTTACCTGAATGACCTCTGATTTTAATCAGGGTGGTAATTTACTGATAACTTTATGTGAAAATCCTTCAAACTGTACGTTAGACGAGCTCAAACTGCTGTGGAGTTCCCCTCAGTAATTAAAGTTGACTGTAAATAAGGAAATAAGGTCCGGGAATCTTTATGTGCAAACAATAAGTATTGAGTCACTGAGACGAGTTATTGATCAATTTTCTTCCTGGTTCGCTTGTTCGTTCCAAGGCCGGATTATTCACTTGGGGACCCCTGGGGTGGGATGAGTTGTGGGTCCACAATCAGCTTTGTGTGCGCTGTGTAAACATGTTTAATAGCTGATTTATAGAGGAAATGCACCACATGAGGTCTGGTTCTGTTAGTGGTGAAGCATTGTAAGAGTCAGCTTGACTATGATGCTGGGAGTCATCGCAAAGCCGAGGCTGGTTGTTGGAAAAATTCTCCTTAACTTTTTCATATGCAAATATCTAAATGTATATGTGTTTACAGCAAGAATGTCAAACTCAGTTTACTTTGTAGGCCACACACAGTTTCACTTGTTTGGCCCACTCAAGATCAAAGTGGGCTGCCTTTTCTATCAGTGTAAAGAAGTTTAACTACACACTTAATCCCTGAGATTTTTAGGATTAGGAAAAGAAGCGCAGCTTCAACAATACGTCTCAGTTTTTCTACATAACAGAGAAATGGTGCTATAGTAAATTAAAGAAATCTGTCACCACGACTCTTTGGGGTTAAATTATGAAAATAAAGGTCTAAAATTACATTTACAATTCTGGCATGTCATTTCTCTGTATTCATAAAACAGAATGTTTAAGTTTATTCAAACAAAATGTTAAAAAATTTTCTGTCATTTAACTGTTTATCTGTTACTCTGATGTGGATGGCCATGTGGAAGATCTTTATCAGTAGAAAAGGATGCAAAAGTGCACTAAAAGTGCAAAATCTATGCCTTCCATCACATTTCCCAACGCTGTACAGTAGACCGGATTAGAGTCTTTGATGGGCCAATTTTGACCCCCGGGGCCTTATGTTTGACACTTTTGAGTGTAGTTGTAGAAAGTCAAGCCATTTTTTCCCCAAGTCACTGATTAAAGGAGTCCCTTACAATTAGCAAAAGTTGTGCTGAATATATGAAGTTTTGTGATAATGTAAAAAAAAAAAAAGACAGCTACATAAAGCAAAAGACAGATCTGGATTTCAGAAGGCTAACATGACATGAACTGCTGTACAGATATATGAGTATTGATCGATGTTTGGTGTAGAAATGACAGGTGTACTGGCATCTAAGAGCCGTGTTAGCTGGAGTCACACATTAATCCCCACAGGAACTGATAAAACAGCCTCAGCTGTCCGTGTTGGTTTGGTTCAGCTCATTAAACATTCGACTTTGTATACTTTGTGTCACCTGTTATGACTTAGCTGTGAAAGCTGAAGTTCAAGAATAAGTTTTAAGATTTTCAAGGTTCCTGGTAATGAATTGTGACATGAATATATTCGGTCTGCTTTTTCTGTCTCAGGCTGTGAAATATATTTCTTTTTTTTCTTTTTTTCAGAATTAAAAAATGCAACTTTGACTTTTTGACTCATTTCAGTCGGCGGGTTTTAAAAGGGATGCATTTCATTTCATGGAAGCCAAAAAATTCCAATAATTTAATCGCTGATGATGATAACCAACCAATCAAAAACAATCTAACACTGAAGCTGATGAAAAAGGTGATTCATTAAAATCACTCAGAATTTTGGGATCAGGCTCCAGCACTTTTAAAATAAAAGCTCTGAGCTGTTCTAACTGTGTAAGCAAACTTATGGAAGCAGAGTGAATTAATCCTTCCCTGAATAATCATCCATTTAAAAGTGTTTAATTATCACCTGGCAGAGCATCTGTTTGGGTGTTAAAGCAAAAGCAGGAGCACTCTGAAATGTTTCTTGGAGTGTGAACTTGTGCCTGAGGTTTTAACTTGAGCGTGCTAACAGCTTAGCCCTGACTGCAGTCTCTTTTAACGAGAGCGTTAACATCTCAGTGTGAAAAGTGCTCATTAAAAAAACATTGTGTTTATTCTGTTCTAATATTGCAGTAGAACACTTGCGCTGCACAAACTGACAAGGAAATAATTGAGAATAAAATAACCTTTAATTAGCCGGAAAGTGTAATAAAAGTGGTGCTCATAAATCTCTGTTTGAGTGGCAAAATAACAGGGAGTTAAAGGCCATTAGAAGTAAACATGTTGCACAGAAACATACACTAAATCAGAATGAAAGCGGAATTAAATCCACAGGAGTTCCTGTTTGTGACGATGTGGTGGAAGTGTAACCTGCCGACACGCTGTAATGAGAGCCGTGAAGATCCTGTGATGTGAAATGTGCCACATGAAGATTTACAGCTTCTACTCCAGAACTCCAAAACAATAACACACAGTGATAATTTATTTCCATTTATTTCTTTTTTTTAATGCAAAATTATTTGCTCGTGAAGTCGGCACATGCACCAGACTTCCTGATCCTGGACCAGCGCACTGTGTATGGCATTCCCGGAGAACAAATCAGTGTATAGTCTTCTGTAAAATAACATGCAAAGCACTGCAGGTTCACAGGAACTAATGAAGTGAATCTCGCCGCTTGCCTGCATCAAGGGAGGTTACGTCCCTCCCCTGGAGAGAAAAACTATTCATACTCTTAAGGTTGAACTCTTCCTCTGCTGCCACACTCACTTTAGCAGCGTCCTTTCAGCCATGGGAAACACAAGGACTGCAGGACTTTCTGACCATGCAGGCAGTCACATCGCCCAGAGGAAATCCCACCGAATGAACTCTGACCCTGCAGGGGTCACAGACGGTCCAACGGACCTCAGTGGACAACTCTACAATTTGTTTAATGTGAAGTTGTTAAAGAGACAGAGCAGGTACGCTGCCTGCTGAGCCACCATCAGTGGAATAATCTGATTAGAGAGAATATTTTGGGGAATGTGACCTGTGGATGGAAACTGATTCTCATTCCCTCAGGTTTTATTATGTGTTTACTATTGGGTCAGTTTATTGTTACTGCCAGTAATGTGTAGGACTAGAGTCCAAACAGGTGAGCAACAGAAAATTCAGTCCCTGTAGAGTTCTTATGGAGGTAGAAGCTATCCATACATGAAGTTGGACATTTTAACATGAGAGCCTATGGGGACCAACTCACTTTCAAAGGTAGCTTCTAGTGGACATTAGAGGAACTACAGTTGTTGGTGCTTCACTGCTGCTTGGCTTTAACAGATAGTGAGACAAGGCAGTAATAAACCTGCACAGGCAAGCTGTTACTCATTTATTCTGAATGCATTTACACTTAAACACTGATCAGACTTTAAGAGAGCAGCTGAAACATCTCACTTTCATCATACAAGTACGATTATAAGCTTGAATAAAGGCCAACACGCAGTTGCCTGGTTACCCACAATCAGAGGTTTTACACCTGTACGAGCTCAAAGACAAACATCTTCAGCCCGACACCTGGAAGAAAAACATCCCGGTCTGCATCTATCTCTGTTTTATATTTTATTTGTGGCAGCAGAATGGCGAGAAAAGTTCTTCTGACAGGTTTTATTTGCTCAGGTGTGCACATACGTATGTGCATATATATATATATATATATATATACACACACACACACGCACACGCGCACACACACACACAGTGCAGCTTGGGATTAAATCGGAATCCAGTGATCCTTTTTGATTCTGTGGATGACTACAGGCAATAGAGTGAGGAGAGGAAGGCCTGCGTTATCCAAACACTGCTCTGTGATATCTTATGCATGGGAAATGAAATGTGCTCATGCAGCGGAGTGGACTGCTCGCGCTACATTACTTCTGCTCCTCCACTCATACATTTTCTCACCGCCGTCCGGCTGCTGCTGAATATAAATGGGAAATTTGGATGGAGCCGTCGCGGTTGCCGCTACTTCTGTGAGGTACTTGTTAAGTTAGCTTTTCATTCTAAGTGTTTCTGTCTGCATTCGGGCAGCCAATATTTTTTTTATCCCGAGTCCGTTTCCTGTCGTATGTGGCGCGGTTGCTTCGCAGGGCGGATGCAGTCTATTGTGAATGTGGAGGTGTGGTGCGGTGGCCAGAAATGACAATCAGCACAGCGACCCCGTTCTATTGTGCCAGCCTTCCTCTTATTTCCTGTGTCGCCTCTCGTCTCCCACACTCAGGCTTCATTTCATTTATTAGCAGCAACAGCAGAAGCCTCCGCTCTACCATACAGGTATTTAATGCGCACATACTCCTTCTGATATTTCCTGCGGTAAGCAAATCTACAGTCACAAACTAATCAGTGCGTTTTTTTCTCATGATTGACAGGTCAAAAAATCAACCCTCTTCTTCCTCGCTGCCCGTGCTGCTGAGTAAACACGCTCTCATGGCTGGCTTGAGAATGGCAGGAAGTGTGCCGTAAAAAGTGGCGGGACTTTGGATGTGAAAGAGTGCAGTTTCAAATGGAACAAAGGGAGAAATCCACATGATCCGGGCAGAAAAGGGAGCTGCTGGCTTTCCTGCCAAGTGTGAAGAATGACAGCACACTTCCATATGGAGCAGTAAAGACCTGAAGGGAAACATTGATTCTGAATCATGCCGGTATTGTTCTTCTCACTCAGGTGTCCGGTGAAAGCTGATATTATCACATCTGGCTTTGTGGAATATGGTCTGTGTATCTCTGTGAGAACCAGCCCGAGTTTTAGAGTTCGAGCCAGTTTTACGAACCTATGACGCGTTTCATGGTGAAAGAATAGACCAAACCATCTGATTTAGTTTAATTTACATAACATAGTTGCAGTAGCGCTCATTGCATCATGGGAAGTCTCCCAGCAGGCTGAGCCTATAGCAGCAAAAGTAAGAAATGGTTCAGGGTCACCTGACTTCATCAGGAATCAGGGCGGATGCAGTCTATTGTGAAGACTGCATGTGAAGACTCTCTGGCTCTTACTTAAAATTTTGCCTCTTAATAACCACCAGGTCGGCACTCAACTTAGGGCTCAACTTAACCAAATGCTAAACAGGTATAACCACAGAAATCGAGGTCACAAACATCTAGACCTTACGGTGCCCATGTTATAAGATGGATTCCATATAAGTGAAGGTTCCAAATAAACAGGTAGATTTAAACAATAAACAGGCCACTGATCGTCTGCTGGATGTTTAGAGGTTATCAGCCTGGTTACCTGGGAAATTGTGAAATAGCTCCAAAAAACAACAAGTTGTTTGTGCACTGATGTGATCTGGCAGTGATCGGTTCCATGTGGGACTCAAACTGCAGTCTCTGCTGGAAAAGCAAAATGACTTATGCCCCTTAAACTTGAAAATTCTCAGCTCATGGACATGGACATCAATCAATTGATATGAGTATTTCCAGACCTGCTGTGAGACTGTTGGCAAAAGAACAGCATGTCCTCCAACTAACCAGTCATATCTGACGTTTTAAATGAAGTGTTCCTTAAACTACACAGGAGTGTTTAAAGGAGCTGGGCAGTGGCACAAATACAACTCTAGATCGGGATACTCCAGGTCAGCCCAACCATTTTTAAGCTCCACTTTCACTCTGGTTGACTTTAACCACTAAAGCGAATTGATTAGTTGTATAAAAAGTTCATGATCTGGGTTCAAATAGACATTTATCAAGTCTAAGTTACCTTTAAGTCTTCCACATACTAAGGCGAGCTCTCGTTGTACCTGAACCTAGAGAAACAACTGTTGGTTGTTGCTTCATTTCAAAAGAATCTGAGAGATTTGTGACAGAAAAAGAAAGCAGTCACATACAGTATGTTTGCTAGTGAAGACCTTGCTCAAACAGCGGCATTGCTGGAATCATGGATAATCTATCGCCCTGTGTTTTTGAAGATTGCCAAAAGTTTGTACTAGTACATCACTACCAGTAGACCTTTACAATAACATAAAAGAGTAACAGATGACTGACAAATTTAGCTGGTGTCAACAGCAAAGATGCCCATCGATATCCAACTGAAACAACTAATGCTGAACAGAGGTGGTTATCTATGACACCCACTATCAACCATCCTGAGATCCTCTCCCACAGGATTTCACCACCTTCCACACTTAATGACTCACAGGATCGTGTGGTTCAGGAGTCAAATACACGGGACTTTCCGCTCATCTTCAAAAACTGAAGAAGAAATGAAGACCAGTTGCCTTTAGACAACCGTTAAATGAATGACTGAGAGCTTAGCATGATTTATGGTAGGTTTTTCTTTCAAAACCTGTCAGCTTTAAGTCATCATTGGTGATGAAAAGAAACCAGTTCAGTTATATTTTTTTATCCCTGATTGCCAAAATGTGGGAGAACAATAAATAGACTAGAGTTAGGGATGGAGGATACTGACCCTCTAAGGGTTCATTTGTGACCATCTGTTAGTTTAGGTTAATTTTGCAGGCCCTTATTATGGAAATTATTGGATAAAAAATGTTAACACGGTGTGAATATAAACACCCCCAAATGAAAGCTTCATGTCCAAGTCCTGATGAGCTGTATGTGTCTCTATTTGCACGAACCTGTGCATGCATATCACTGTTTGCAGTTCTAGGCTTGAAAACCAAATCAAATATGTTTACATGCCAATTACAAGAGCGCCGTGCCAGCTCAGGGCTCCCAGCAGTCTCGTTCTTATGCCACACACTCAGCCCAGCATTCCTCCTGACTGGTTTGAGGAGAGCAGCACCCCAATCAAAGACAACAAACCAAACAAAGCTTTAGGCAAAACCAGCCCACACCCGATAACACCAGTCTGAAGACACGCAGCCTTTAATAGTTTATTGCATAATTACTGCTTTGTTTGATGTTGACGGCATGCTCAGAATGAAAGGAGACCCAACTCCTCTGTGCCGTCAATAAGAGCAAATCTTTGAGCTAAGACGCTGTGAGACACGTGTAAAAACACACACGCGTGAATTACAATGCAGGTTTATTGACGCGAACGGCGTACGGAGCAGTAAAAGCAGCTTAAGCGCTCCAACTTGAATAAAGGAATCATTTGTTTAATGAGAGAGAGGAAAGCATGAAGGAATGTGGCAGCGTGTTCACTGTCTCCCTGGAGAGGTGCGCTCAGAAAAACACCAAGAATATTTGTTTGTGTGGTTACTCGTATGATGGAAGGCTAGACTAGAGGCTGCTGACAGATCTTTGTGCTGGCTGATAAATGCATTTTGAGACCAAGTAAAAAAGTAGTCGAGCAGGCGGAGACAGTTTTATCAACCATCTGAAAATCAGCTGATATTTTTGGCACAGTGCTTTTATCGCAGTGGTTAGCCCTGTCACCTCACAGAAAGAAAGTCCTGGGTTCAAGTCCAGGCTGTGCCTATGCAGCCTCTCTACAAGTACTCAAGCTTTCTTCCACAGTTCAAGGACATGTATGGTAGGCTAAATATTGATTCTAAATTGGCTGTCGGTGTGAATGCGAGCATATCTATCTCTCTGTGACAGCCATGTGATTGGTGTGTCACGAAACCCTGGCCTTGGAAGAAGTGAGCCAGCTTTCTTTCAAGCAGATTCAAGTGTGGCAACCCACACAGACAACTGGCTGTAGCTGGGAACCTGTGGTTACCTCCAGGGAAAGTCTATTGAACCAGCTGAGGGATGCCAGACCAATCAGCGACTAACTGGACCCACCTGCATCTTTAAAAGGCTGAAGAACATTCTATGGCTGTGTCCCAAAACGTCGGCTGCATCCTCTGGAGGCCGCATTTGAAGGCCGATTACGTCACAGCCAGGCGACGAAGGCTGTCCAAATTCGTCGACTCCTTCAAATGCGGCCGACAAATGCGTCCTTCATTTCCCCAAATTTGAAGGATGGGTCGGGTGTGTCCTTCGTGGCCCACCATATCCCAGAATTCATAGCGCGGCCCAGCCAAATTTCAGCTGCCAACAATGGCGGCCGCTACTGAGTTTTAAAATTAGTCTTATTAATCTTTCTGGGCCACAAAATAAACTTTTAACATATTTTAAGGCGAGAAAGTAGCTGTGTGAATTACAAATATCTACTTGGTTTATCAAGACATCGCATATTTGCAAAAGTGTGCCGACGTTTTCGGAGACGTCTGTTACCCACCCGCTCGATAGCAAGCCGGGGGGTTCAATAGTCACTCCAGCCGGCGAGAGCAGCGGACTCCCGACTTCATCGTTTTCAGACCCCCGCTACTCAGGTTAAAAATGATATATAAGTCACTCGGATAACTTAAAAATTTAATTGTTTGCCTTTTTTCGGTGTTTTATTTGTTCCGGAGTAAATCGGTTTGGCTGAGATCAAAGTTATTAGATTAAATAAAACTTTATTAATCCATCGGGTGGGTTCCTCCGGGATTTTCACACAGCTGAATAAACGTTAAACAGAAAACTGATTAAACAGAAGTGTGAGATGGTCGAGAATTGTGTCCTAGCCAGTGTCCTGTTATATTTTAGATAGCAAGGAGCAGACGGCCGAGTTAATTAAACTCCACCAAGACAGCGGTGACGCAGATCTGAAGGCTAGACCGTCCCATTTCACAGCCTCGCACTTCCGGCCTTCTCGGTCTTTGAAGGACCCAGCCCACATAGACCGCGAAGACCGGGTCCTCCGAAGGATGGCCGACGTTTTGGGACACAGCTATTGAGGGGCTGCTGCTTTGTAGTGAGTGTGCAGTCTGTCCCGTATGGTTCTGTCTCTGAGTCTTGTTTGCAAAACCTTGTCTAAACTGTGAGATTCTCTCGAGTAATATTAGTTGTGCTTCGGCTCATGAGGCTAATTTTGATTTCTACAGGTTAGAATTAGAATAGAATTCAACTTTACTGCCATTGCACATGTCACAAGTACAAGGCAATGTAATGCAGTTTGCATCCATCCAAAAAGTGCTTTAGCAGCAGAGCTGGTGACCTTTCCAAGATGTACCCCGCCTCTCGCCCTGTGACAGGTGGGGTACACCCAACCCTTTGAATGTATTTAGTGAAGCAATGCAAAATTTTAGAGTATTTTTAGAGTTTTAGACCCTGAAAGTACAAACGGGTGAATTGAAAGTATTTTTAAGCAGTGCAGGAGCTGAAAAACACATTTCAGCTCAGTTTTAAAATTGCAACCAAATCAGTTTTACACCCACTGCGTGTTTCAATCTAAAGACACACTCTTTTTTGTTCAGTAAGATTATAATAGGTCATAGGTTCAAAAGCAAAACTGCACCAGTTTAATGGCTGTGATGCAGAAGAACAGAAACATGCATCCTCACTAGACAATGAGCCTGGTATTAAAATTTAGGTAAAACTGAGTGCTTTCCTGTAATTTGTTTTGACCAGCTACCTATCCCACATGGTGATATGACTCATAAAAGTTCAGTTTTTAGGTTTTCTTCAGTGAATTATCAGAAAATAGTTCAGTGCTTTTGACCAATGCTTGTTTCTGTTCCTCTGCGTCACAGGCATTAAATGCTTGGTTACAGACAAAATTGTACAGAGGGAAAACACAGATTTTGTCCTTAAATCGTGACTGGTGGGTGTAAAATTGATTTGATTGCAGTTTTTAACGGAGCTCAAATGTGTTTTCAGCCTGAAAATTTCACGTGGATATCGCCTGTACTTTTTTAGGTCGTGATGGATTAAATGTGTGCAAAATTTCACCCTTGTGTACTGTGAGGGCCTGTAATTCACAAAATATTCTTCACATCGAGGTAAAATTTCGCGTGGCTTTATTAACTATAAACGTTATTTTAGATTTTTAAATATCAGCTGGTTGGCTGAGGGGGTCGGGTGGGGGAGCGACTCTCTCTGGAATGAGCCTCCTCAGTGACGGTGATTGTTGTTTCACGTCTTGTTTTGAATAATTTTCTGGTCTTCGTTTGTTCTTTTTTGTGATAGACATAAAGTGTATATTTGTATAAATGCTGGAGTGGAATGTAATTACTTGTCTGCATATTTTGACAAGTCTGGATCACAGAAACTGTTTTAACTGGGTTCTCAAATAACTGCACAAAAGCACAAACTTGTTTCTCATCACAAACCGGCTAATGTCTTGTTTTGCTGTTGCACACATGGCAATCTTCCTTTTGTGTGTGTATGTGTGTGTGTGTGTGTGTGTGGGTGTGTGTGTGTGTGGCCTCACACAGACAAATTTGTTTGTAAAACAAAGATCAAGCCACAATTTGCCAGTGGCAGAACACAGCTCTGCACTTGTGCGTACCTTAAAGCAAAAAACAAAAAACAAAACGTATAATCATTGCTGAAGTGCTGCGCATTCGCACAGTCCATGAAAGGAATTCTAAGCAGTCGTAACACACCATGGACAACTGCGGTTTGTCTGTGTTTCCAACCTCTAGGTGCAGCATAATAACAAATAAGTTTCAGTTGTCAAAGTCAATCTGTTTCACACTGTGAGTTTGTCCTCCCAAATATGATAATGCACCATTTCTTCATTGTAAACCCTGAGCTGCAGTGGAAACCCGTGTGGTTATCACACACAGTTCACTTTTCCATGACAAGCTCATTAGGCTGATGTTTACATGGGTGACTTCTGGTGGTCATGTGAGTGACCATCTAGTCCAAGTTAACCTTCTGAAACTTGTATACAATCCCTGTTGCACATGCTTATTCCACAGTGAATTGGGCTGGACGTGTTGTTGTTTTTTTCTATTAAACAAGCAAGTCCTCGATTGTCTATGTCAACTACATACTTATAAATATGGAAACAGATTTGGATCTGCTTTTTCATTAGCACATTACTGATCAGCTCTTATTCACTATCTTTAGGAGATGCGTAGAGAAATGTTAGTAAATCAGACACTCCTATTATCTTCAGTCGATGCTGTCATAGCCAATCAGAGTGTCTGATTAACAGGCTCGGCTACTCAGGGTTTGCATAAACAAACAAGCCTCATTCATCTATCCTGACAGTCTGCACCATTTATTTATTATCCTGTCAGAAATTCTCTTTGACTTTGGGGCACCGATCAGACAAATACAAGTACATACATTAACAAGAAGGCAGCATAACAGCATTAACAATGACTGGCATACAAGCAACACACACCTCATATCTCCTGGATCAGTTCAGTGTAGTTATACTGAAAGGTATAAACGTTCTGTGTGCATGAGGAGTCCCAAAGGTCAAACCTATAGTTCAGTCCTATTTACCTGAGAGAGGCACTTATGTTTGAATCGCAGTTTTTCTTCAGTTGCTGTCTCTAAAGAATCTGGTCTAAGTTTATTGTGGTGAGAAAAAAAAAATGTATTGGCGACGTGTCAATGGACAAGCCTCCAGCTTTGAAAGGCTTGTTGCAGAATCCAAACAAGTTTCTGTGTTTTTCTTTCAGCATTATGGTTTGAAGTTCTGTTTTGCATGAAATCTGCCAAATTTCAATGTTTGCTGGTTTCCGTTGGTTGTTTTTGGACTAATATCCCCCAACAGAAAGAACGGACATCTGTTTTGAGTGACATATATAATTAGCTGAGGGGATGCTGACTCTGTGTTTTGATAATAAAACTGTCATTTTTTAAAATTTATCATCAACATTTACACATTGCATATTTGTGTCTGAAAGGTTAACATTCCTCAGATGTAAATGAAGTGTTGTGCTCTGCAGTAAAAATATGCTGCCTGATGGTGATGAGTACAAAAAACTGATCAGCACTGAGGCATACATATGAGTACTGATGATGGTTTCATCCATGGTATATAAATGACATCTCTAATGATATTTAAAAGCCACATTACCAGCATAATAAAAAGATTTTGGTCCTAATAGAAACTGATAAAAAGAGTGTCAGCTGTTGTTTAAAAATGGTTTGATTCGGGTCATTAATCCTTTAAATAAACATTTTATTGAGTTCATTGTTATTATAGCTTAGCAGTCATGACTTCATGATGAATTGATGGTAATGACTCTTCCATTTCCATATTTTGCAGACATGTGATATTCACCCATTGATAGTCTACAGTGTTTGCTTGTGTACAGGATTAAAATCATTGGAGAACACATGTTTAGTTGTTTGTCATCAGCATATAAATCATAAGCTATACCGTGTATACTTGTGATGCAGCCAAGGGGAAAATGTACAGATGAAAAAGAGAGTGGTCCCCAAACTGAAGCCTTGTGGAGCACCTGAACAAACTTTATTTAAGAAACAAATTGAAAAATAAAATCTCTAGTGTCTCGTTCAGTCATGTGGCAGGTAGGAGGCACAGCATGACCACGATTCATCATTCTGTGACATCTTTATTTACATACGGTTGCTGTAATACACAGTCGGTTGCTCACAGCCCGACACACCAACAACAACACAATACAGGGCCCTAGTTCATTTATGTGCAGGTGAGGAGTGATGCACTGATTCCGCTCGGGTGTGCCAACCTCCCCCACAGACCAAGCCCCGCCACACTCCCATTTACTTATCACTGAAACATGTTGCTGACTCCTCTGTCACTTCTTTCAAATGACGTTTAGCTGATTTAAAAACTTGACTATTATAAAATTTCCTCACCAGTGAATTATTGTGAGGCATTCCCATACGGCATTACTCCTTTGGTCTCATATTCTAAAACTAAAATGTAACAAAGTTGCTTTTAACTCTTTGCTTAAACTAAATTTGCTGATCAAAACTTTGAATTTTGATTACAATTCTTTCTCTTGTTTAACAACTTTTTAATACCAGACTGCATTTCAATTTATTACGGATCGAGCAAACTCGATAAACATTAGAATATGCAACATATTTCTTCTCTCCTTGCAAATGTATATGGGATACCTGTCATACCTGATACGTAAATGTCTGCATGCTACAAATTTGTGTACCGCTGTTACTTTGAGTCAGCCAGCAGCCTTCATATAGACTCCAAGACTCATCATCTTCCTCATTAACAACGTTAAATATTGAAACTTTATTTCAGTTTAGATCCAATTTTGCGTACAACATTAATTGCCAAAGCATGTGCCAGGGCACCCTGGTGGGCCCTGTAGGTTTCTAGTGTTGTTTAAAAATGCCATTTTAATTATGACATTAAATAAATATATATTTAACTATATATGTATTAAATTCAGCAGCAGAACTAAAAGAACTCATTTTTAAACTCATCTGATATGCAAAGAATTGACTTGTACTAGCAGCAAACATGTGCCAAAAGTAAAACTTTTACTGGACAATCAAACTCAACAAGCAAATCATCAGAAGATCAAAATGAATTGAGGACAATACAAGGGACACATAGTGTGATCAGAAGCTTCAGTGGTGATCACAGGTGTGATAAGTGGTTACTGTTTCAAAGGTACATTTGAAAATAGCTGGTTCACAGTATTAATTATCCCTGCACATCATCAAATTGATTACATTTCGATAAATAGATTTGCTTGAGGTGTATCGCTTGTGCTAAATTGTACTATATAAATAATTTGACCGTCCTTTCAGTAGAAATTGAACCAGTTCAGATGAGCAAACAGCAGCAAGTCAAACAGTTCTTGTCTATGGTCATCAGTGGCTCTGATAACAGATGTGTAGGTACTACAATCGCATAAAATAAACCCACGTCATTAACACTGAATGCAGGATAATTATTTACTTGCTTGTATGGAGTGTTTTTGTGTCTTTAAGCCAACTCGGGGTATGATTAGGTGCAAAGAGCTGCTCTGTGTCTTATCAGGAATCAAGAAAAACATCTGTCAGTTTGAGCACTGCTCTTAGTACTTACTTCCTTTGATCTGAGCTCTCTGTAGAGAATACTGGAACTGATGTTTACTCGGGGGAGATGTTTGTACACCAAATCTGCCTGAAACCTAAGCACACTATAACACTATACATGTGCAGCCTGCTGGTACTGAATAATGGCATGAAGATCCTGTTTATTAATCTACACCACAGCCACCTGGTTCCCATGGAAGAAATAAACAGCTGATTTAATATTTATGTACTCAGTGCAACTCTTGATCTGTGATTACTTATACCACATCTTGCCAACAGAATAATTTCCCAGGAGAGCTGTTGTTTGGAATAAACAAACACATCTTTCAGTTTTATCTTATAGGTATTTTAGGCCGGCCCAGGCAAGTTTTACTCTGTCGTGGAGATAGAGCTTGATAGATACTACAAGACAGTATAAAGTAGCAGCTCTATAACTTTTCTGGAGGATGTTTTTTGTTTACTGAGGCTCAGGGCTTCAAAGGCACGGAGGATATTTTTTAATCCATCCATGAAATTTCAAATAATCCAAAAATAGAAAGATAATCCAAAGACAAAAAGTGTGTGTTGTGTCCACAATCATTGTTTAAGACACTGACATTGGAGGACATGAGACAGGAAAAAGGTTTTAAAGATTTTATAAGACTTACAGAGCTGTGGGAATCCTACGGGTAAAGCTACACGTAGAAAACACGAGCTTAACTTTTAGGGTCTGCAGGAGAATGAGAACGTCAGAGTCTGACTGGGGAACTGATGACCTGCCACCTGAATGGCTGAGAATGTCATACATGAGAAAATGTCAAATTAGCCACCTGAAAACTTGAAAAATGAACAATATTACAACAAAGACTTACAGGATAATCAGGTGAAGTGGATGGAAAAGACACTAAAAGCCAAATTGATATATATATATATCAATTTTACTGGTTATGGAATTTCAATATCATGTCGCTAAAAGTGTCACCTGTCACCTGTCTGGTAGGGAAGAAGCCTGAGGTTGTTTTCAACATTCAGAGGTATCACCTAGATGCAGTTAAGCTCACCTCTACAAACTGTATTTGTTAAGGAACCAGCATGTTGATGAGAGATAGCAAACATGGGTATACTTGTATATCCCCTCCAGTGCAGTGGATAACAGGGCTGCTTCTATGCACATTTGAGCCATGGAAAAGGTTCAGACCTTTGTTTAGGGAAAGAAAATCAAACACAGATCTACTTATTCTCAAACCAAAGCCTCACACACTGAAGATCAAGGCCAGCACAACAAAGAACAAAGTGTCCATTTGTGTTTATTTCTACAATGCTAGCAGAATCTGAGAGGAAAGCAGACTTTAGCAATACTGGACATTAAAGTCCTCTTTTGAGGAGTAGGTCAAAAGTCTAACAGCCTGGAGACAAAAAGAGAATAAGGCTCTTACATGTCAGCTAAGTTTAGGCACTCAAAATTCTAGTTCTCTTGGAAAAGCAAACTGGAAAATGAGGCTTTTAAATGTTACTTTAAGGGATCTTTTACCACCATCCCACCATTACCAAAAATCTAAATGACGAGACAGATGAGTTTAGATGAAGGTTAGGGGAAGATGAGAAGATATGCATGGTTTTAGTGGATAGAGAACAGTTTCTTGTATGGTAAATGGTAAATGCCTACTTCCACAGTGACGGTCAGGGTTGGTGTCACTGACCTCTGGGATCTGAGTGAAACCAATCATTTCAAAGTGATTCATTTAAGCTACAAAATCTTAATTATGAGGCGATTAAAGTGTCCTATAAATAACCCGTCACTAAAAGCCAACCCCATAAACGTGCCCCACCGTCGGCGCCCTTCTCCATCATTCGAGTTGTTCCTCTCCTGTCAGCCGGAGAATCATGAGACGAGCTGCAGACTGAGAGGAGGAGACGGTTTTGTAATATCTGCTCCCCGTGGCCTTGCGTCTGGCTCTTAATGGCACTTCACAGCGGTAATGGTGCTGGGGGTTAATGTTGATGCGGATATGACTCCGCGTGTGTGTAGCCGACGGTCGGCCTGTCCTTCATCCCCAGAGCTGTAGCTCTTTATCAGCCCCGCTCTCTCGGTGTCTGAAAAGGTTTATGGGTGAAACCCGGCTACTCTGGATCGTGCCACAGGGCTAACACAGGGCTGTGGCTGCACTATTTTCCTCCCGTCTTTCCCAAACAGATCCACGCGCACGCGATGATTTAAAGGCCCAACAGCCCGCGAGCCCGGGCTCGGAGACGGTCGCTGTCCGGGCTGATATCGATCCGCCGTTTCATTGCTTTGGTTTACGAGCTGCTCCAGTTTAATTGAACAGAAGTGAAGCTCAGAGATTTCACCTTTCCCAACGAGCACTGATGTGTGATTAGTGTAATGGGCCCGGACAGGGGTTCTTACATCATGCATCAAGTTTCTATCTAACAGATAACACACTCTTCATTTGCCTTGTTACTGTCACAGCATGTCAAGATCTCAGCCATGCTGAGAAATGCCTATTGATTTCCAGCTCCAGCATGAAAGCACGTTTTGCTTTCATTGTGGCGAGAAATAATTTTCTAGTGTTTTTATCACATCAAGCTAAAAGAAAGTCATACACAATTCATATCCAGACTTTATAGGGAGTAAATACCTGGCTCTTCATCTACTGCTGTTTCACCCCATCTGCATGGACTGAGATCCAACAGCCATCTGGCTCTTTCTTTATTCTCCCAAATTGATCTACCACTCAGCTAACCCTCCCCACACAGAATATATATGACTTCACCCTCCCATTCTCCAGTTAACCCACAGCAAATCAGCCATTTAAGTTTGGGAGCTTGGCCAAGGCTATATCTCAGAACAGAAAAAAAAGAGGGAGCGAGGTGAAAATTTGGGTCTATGACTAAAAGCGTTGGCTTGCACCCAGCTCCACAGTCAGGGTTAAGGTAGCTACAGCTAACAGCTCTGGATGTGTGAGCTCACAGCAGACATTGTGTATGCATGTGTTTCCCAGCATCCCGGTGTTGGGTTTCAGTTTTCGTGCTGATGGGAGGAAACGCTGATTTAATTTCAGCCTCCTTGGAGCGCTTGATTTACAACCCTCGATGCTTTGAGATAATACACTATGGCCGGGCCGCATTAGCGGAGAGAGCAGTGAGAGTTAACCTCTTAGATGGGTTGCCGGTGATCTTGTGGATGCTAAGGTTAGAGTCAGGTTAACGTCCACTCTGTTTTATGATTTATTTATTTTTTTGGCAAATTGAAAAGCTTGTAATAAAAAAGTTGTCAAGATGGATGAGTCTTCATTTGAAAGGTAACATCTTTGGTTTCTGAATAGTTCCCTGTTTAGCATGTGGCTAAAATACAACAATGATTGCTGGGACAGGAATGTCACACAGGAGGGTTGAACAGTTTAACCCTCTGAGGTAAAAAAAAAAAAAAAAGAAAAGAAAAAAAAAAACCTCAGAGGGTCTGAGGTAAATCTTTAATGGTGTTCTGTTGAAGTCATTTTTTTTTGTAAATGTTTTTAAGGATTTGGATTTTCACCAGTGATGACTTAGATCTCAAAGACTTCTTGCCCTTTTGGCTGCTCCCTTTAGGGGTCACCACAGCAGATCAGCTTCTTCCATCTAGCATCCTCCTTCAATACATCCATGAATCTTTGCTGTGGTCTTCAACTTTTTCTAATCCTGGAAGCTTCAAATTCAGCATCCTTAATCCATTACATCTACTTTCTGTCCTCCAAACATATCCAAACCATCTCAGTCTTGCCTTTATAACTTTTCTCCAAACTGAGACTATCTGACCTGTCCCTGTGATCTGCTCCTTTTTAATATTGTCCATCCTGGTCACTCCCAGTGAAATTCTCTGCCCCCAGTCTTTTTGTCAGCATCAGCATATTTAGAAAAAAAAATTGAATTCCTTTTAAAAGAAGTACAATGTGTTTGACAAGTCTTAAAAAAACATTTGCATTATATATGGTTCATTTTAGCAAGTATCCTGTTTTATTGTGAAGAGCTTTGTAAGAGGAAGTGAATGTGGTTGTGATCTGTAGCAGGACTGAGAGGACTTGCAATGGAAAGTAAAAGATGTTTGTGCAAGTGTGCATGAATGAGCTGGACTCTCTGCTCGACAGTCTTTATCGTTGCGCACATTTTGCAAACTGTCCACCGAGCAGCTGCTCACTTTTGTTTTAGTTCCCGAGCCCGCGGGAATGGTGCAGTGAAACCATGCTAGCCCAGAGCTATAAGAACCCAGAGTGATGTTTAAAGTGAGTGTATGCTGTCCCAGCCTCTGTTTCTACCTGTTCATGCTTCTAAAGTAGAAGTTCTGTGGGGATCACTTTAACGTCTCTTTGTCCTGGTTTTATCTTTGCATTGTGCTGTTGGTTTTGTGTTCTTATGGTAAAAACCCAAAAGAGATCACACATGAAAATCATTTCAGGTCATTTTATGTAGTAATGCAAAACTAATCCAAAGTGCAAATGTAAAAAATTACTTTCTCTGGCGAGTAATTAAGCAACATACTGCATTACTTTAAAGAAAAGTAACAAATAATGTGTTTAAAACAATACTTTTGTTGAGTAGCAACCTCTTAGTGCTTTCTTTGGAGACGAGCAGAAGGGATTTTGTGGGAAAATGTTGGCGTTCTTTTTGTTTGCCAGTTATATTGATTATTTTCTTCAGACACAATATTCAGTCCAAATTAGATGAAGGCGTTTCGCACGTATTAACAGATTTTGATCCAACTTCAGTGTGATATACACGATGTACATTAGGATTCATGCTGTGTTGTAGACATAAGCGATTCATGAACAGAGCTGAAGCCGACATGAGAGGCTTAGATATCAAACTGAGGCATATTTGGACTGCAAATATGTTTCTGACAAAAGGAAATAAGATTTTGGATGATTATTATTAGAGGGAATTTTCTCCATCTGCTCTGCAGATGTATTTTATGGAAGCGGGATGCTGGTTTCATGCATATAAAATGGAGAGGAAAAGGGAAAGACAGACAGCCAAATAGATGCTCATCCTACTCTTGACCACACGCTCATCTCCTTTTTGACCATGGATCTCCACGATGGGCTCTCACAGTTTTATGGCCTATAACCATTCTGGGCTATAACACGAGATGTCATTATACATTCCACGGCAGAGTGGCTCTCCTCGTCTGTTCTGTGCTATTGAGCAGCAGGGTGATCTTCAAAAGGAGACAAGCCAAAGACAGGTCCCCCAGAAAATGAGATGCTAAGGTCATTAACTTTTATCCTTCAACTAGGTTATGGGTTTAAGCGGGACCATCGAGGCTCCTCTCAACAATCTGGCCCCGCTCTGGCTGAGGTGAATTGTGGGAGGCGAAGCTCACAGAGGAAAAAAAACTGGACTGCGGTCCTGGATTAGTTGAGCACTTTTCCTAATTTCCCTGTTGGTTTGAGAGCTGCTCTCTTACAGTGTCAGAGCAGCATTACTATGCTAGCTTTGGCTCTTATGCTTTAATAGAAACTATTCAACCATAACTCACTAATGGGCTGTGGGTCATCCTTGGGTCAACATGGAGTCATGAATAAGGGCCACACTTTAAGTCAGGAAGTCTTCCAACCTAAATGTCCGTATATGGTAGGAGGTTTAATTCTCCTCTCTGATATGACCCGTGGTAGCATCAGGAGTGAAACCAATAAAAAACGGACTAACTAACCCTTCTGTGATGTCACAGGCATATGGTGAGTATCAACCACCAAAAATAACTTGTGTTGCTTTTGGAAACGTCTGTTTAACCGTTTGAGTTAAATTAAGGATTTTGTTTTTGTTTTGGTCTCTGTTGCAAAGATGAAAAAAGGACATGAAATAATCAGGGCGTCAGTACACCTGCCTGCTTATTCATTTAAAACATAACTTTATAATAACTATGTAAATAATGGTTATTGATGCACAGCAGAGATTTTGGGTTAGCAAAATCTGTTTTAACTTTACAGGAATCATGCACATAATGTTCATTGATGGTTTACAAATTTTGAATGAATTAGTTAATTAGTTAAATTATATTAATAATCATTTCCATTTTATTCTTCTGGATTTTTATTCAGCATTGTATGTCATGGTCTTGGTGAGTGGCTGTATTTTTCAATAGAGCTGGAGTTTCCAACCCTGGGTGGAGCCACATCATGCCATTCACGGTCTGCACCTGTTTGCCATTTGGACTTACCTGCATATAAGACCAGCGCTCTCAATGAGTCCTTGCCAGATCTTCTCCTGACCTCAAACCCTCAAGTCTAGTCCACCATTATACTCTCAGCAATACTCACAACTTCCTGTTGGTCTGCTAGATAATCATTTACTGCCAAGCGCTGTTGGATTTACATTCACCTGCCTTCCTGCCACTCCTCGAAGGAATCACAGAAAACACCCCCTCTGGACCACTTAAACTGCTTCATAAACTAGTTCATGTTTCATAGTTTCTAGTTCATAGCTCACGTTCAGACATGTTGCTCGCATTCGTGACGATTGGGTTCATGCCCATGATTGTTCAGAGTGATTTGTAAATTTTGTTATTCCATTTAAACCTCTTTCGTCCGTGTTGTGTCTGCGTTTGAGTCCATCCTGCTGGTTATTTGGCTGCCCAGCCATAAAATTGTATTGATTAACTTTTATTGACTATTTGCTTATTATGTATATCTTGTCTTTTTATACTTTTTAGTTTATTAGTGTTTTTTAATTCATTTTAAGTGTACTTAATAAGTCACAACAAATAATTTACAATCTTATCAGCAAGTGAAGCTCTTTGAGCATCACTTACTTAGACTTAGTTCCTTCTGCGCCAGATGGCGCATTGGGCGGCAAGGGATCGCCAATGAGCTGGGTTTGCAGCCTCATCTTCAGGCTCATCCCATGAAATATCGACCGCTTTCAGGTCCTCAATGAATGACCGTCTCCACGTCTGTTTTGGTCGTCCACGGCTCCGTGACCTCCGGGCAGGTCTCCACGACATGGCTATCTTCGGTAGTCGTTACGGATGTTGGCAAAGAACGTGCCCGGCAAAACAAAATCATCGCTCCAATACCATGTCTGCTAGCGGTCATGGGGCAGTGCGCTGAAGGACCTCCTCGTTGGTAACATGATCTCAATACGAAATCTTGAGAATCCGTCGGAGGCCGCGCTGTTGGAAAACATTCAGTCGTCGGGTGATTGTTGCCATGGACTTCCGTGTTTCGCTCGCATAGATAGCCATTGGTACGACTATCGTATTGAACAAACGGACTTTGGATGATATCGAAATGGTGGTCGACCTCCAAACTGGATTCAAGTTGCGCATGGCACATGCTGCCTTTCCGAGCCGACAGGCAATGTCCTTGTCTGTGGCACCGTCCGGTGTTATCACACTGCCCAGATACATGAACTGATTGACTTCATCAAGCGGGCAGTGGCCGACGAGTACCGGAGTATTCGCTCTGGCATAACTGATCCGTATGACTTTGCTTTTGGCAGCGCTGATCCGCAGTCCGATCTTTGACGCTTCCTTTTCAAGTATGGTGGTTGAGCATCACTAATCTAACATAATAGAAAAAATAATAAAATAATAAAGGCTAGCTTTTGCTGTTAACTCCACCCTCTCTTCTAAGTATGGTCATTTCTAGCTCAAAAAAACAACATGTGGCAATCAAAAGGTCAACACTAAGAGGAAGTAATCTCATGGAGACTTGCCCATCTTTAATATACAGTCTACGGCTTGGATAAATGCTTGAATCCAGACAGTGAAAAAAATAAAAAAAACATTTATGTGTTGGTGCTATACTGGGCAATATTAAGATTTAAACTGTGCACAAGCACAAAGGCTTCTGATTGATTTCAATATTCTCAAATTTCTGCTGAGTAAAACTAACCAAAGAAATTTATGCAAGCTGACTTTTTGAAGCTATGCCTCTAACTGCAGCTATATAAGTGGATGTTTGAGACATCACTAATGCACAGTGTGTGAAGGGGGGAGGCACCCACAGACTCAACAATGGGAGCCAGCAGAAGAAGAGAGGAAGAGGGAGATACAAAATAAAATTTCATCAGAATCAAAAACACACCAGCCGTCAGTGTGTGTTAGTCAGCTCCCGGGATGCTGACGACAGAGGATACGGGGTGCTGGGGGTGGGAAAGGCTTTGTAGCTTCTCACACACCTGAAGGGTAGAGAGAGCAGAAGGCTTCACCCCTGGGCTTTCACTTCATCTCCACAGCCATGTGGAATGTTTTGATTTCCATAGGCAGCGGCAGCGAATCAGACCCCGGCGGTCCTGCTGCGTGCCTCGGTGCCAAGTGCTTGTCTTTTTCCTTCACCTGTCACTTCTCCATTTCCTCCCCCATCTCTGGTGTTATTATTTTATTTTTACCACTTTTTCCCCTCCATCTCTGAATGGAAAGCAAAAATAAGCTGATCATGTGACTCCAGGTGTCTCGTGGGAGCTGAGGAGAAACATACAGTTCAAGGAGAAACCAATAAAATCAACAATGAAATAATATCACTGCTACATTTAGTAAGGGAGCATGTGAGGTTTCTAGGATAATTTATGAACTTCACAGAAAAACCCCAAGATAAGAAGTCAAATTCAGATGTAAGGATTTCAGCGTGGATCTAAGGTAACCCCTGTTAGAGCTATGCACCAGAGACTTTTTTCTTTTATTTTTTTGCACATAAATTTAATTTTTATATTCACATAGCATCGTTTCACAACAACAATATCAAGAAGCCTTATGTCTTTTAAAGTAAAGACCCTACAACACGGATGATCCTAGGCTACGTCCACACGTACACGGGTACTTTTGAAAACAGAGATTTTCCGTTTTCTTTTTAAAAAATAATCCCGTCCACACGTAAAGGCAGAAATGAAGGAAAATGCTGCTAGGAACATGCCAAAGCAACAGGTGGCGATATATTCCTAACCGCGCAGAAATGTTGGCCAATCAGAAGTCTAGAAGCCTCGGTGGGAAAAAGTAAACAAAGCTGGGGCATAGAAGCAGAACCGAGTCGTATGTGTGGAGGGACAGTAACTGTGTGTGTATATGTAAGCATTTAAACACTGCAGAGACTACAATTAACAGTAACAGTATTGTAGAAATTTATTTCACCGAAACAACGTGGCGCACAGTGTGACGTCAAAAAATGCGCACAACTTTGACGCTGCGTTTTCTGCCTTTTCTCCGTTTTTCTCGTCCACACGTAGATGGAAAAACTGAGTTTTCAAAAATATCCACCATGGCCGGAGTTTTTAAAAATCTCCGTTTTCAGTGACCGAAAACGCCGTTTACGTGTGGACGAAAGGTGCAAACGCATAGAAAAATCTGCGTTTTCAAAAATACCCGGGTACGTGTGGACGTAGCCCTAGCCAAGCAGCACTTGGTGAAGGAGGGGAGGTAGAACTCCCTTTTAACAGGAAGAAACCTCCAACTGAACCTCAGTGGGGGTTTTTTGTTTTTGTTTTTGTATAATCCTTTAGGGCTTAAGTCTGGAGTTATGAGCTACCTAGTTGATTTGGTTAGCAAGCAGCATCCATAGTGTTACAACACAAAGGCACACATATGGGCAGATTAGAGCTAATTAAAACACTCATAAAACACCTGAATTTTTCATTTTACAGTTGCACCAACAGCACAAACACCAAACTCCCAGCTAGCAACTAAAGCTGCCTGTCAGTCAAATTGGCTCCACCCCTAACCCCAGCATATGGATGAGTATCAGGCTCTAAACATGTTTATTTCTGCTGTAAAGTCAGACACAGAAGTCTGACTCCCTGCTCTAGAGTTGGATGCTTGATATTATACACAAATACTTTACTTTCTCTATAGGCTGGAAGAAGGAAATACCATTCTCTGCACACCAATGCAGCTCTGCTGTCCTATCTGTGCCACCTCAAAATTGGCAATTAGCATTTATATAGTACCACAATAATCCCGAGCAACAGAAAATTGCCACGTGTGGGTCTAAGAATGTTTCTAGTGTAAACGCTGATTTGATAGGATGAAAAGTGACGGAGTCATTGTTGGTTTTATTTATTTTACGGTTGGACCATTGTGTCTTTGTTCTTACTGCCGTGGCTTTCATATGTGCGTGAGCTCCATGTGAGTCTCAGCCTGCTCATTTCCCTGCAGGTCAACTCCCACTCACACGATCACAACGGCAAAGAGGGAGGGTGGGAGTGAACGAGTGATGGAGGGGGGTGACTGTGAAAAAGTGATAGAACACCAGCAGTTGAGGAAAAGCGTACAGTAGGCATGTGTGTGTCTGTGTGTGTGTGCATGTGTGTGTAAGCCGGCGAGCATGCTGCAGCATGTCTCAGCTACAGAGACGGCACAGAGAAGCAGAGCAGCAAATGATGACAGTTCAGGGATGAGCCCCGAGCTGTCAGCAGAAATGGAAATAAAAAGGGCTGTGAGTGGCCCCACAGCAAGTCAAAGTGACAGCCATGTAAATAATATTGGCGGAATATGCTGCAATTTAGGCATAATTTACCCTCCGCCCCTCCCTGGCAGAACGGGAGGAAAAATGACAATTTGTCCTTTGAAGGTTGAAATGAGCATTTCAGGCTTGCAGGAAGAAAAGGCCTGTGTTAGCTACAGTAAGGGCACTGTGGCGAGAGCCTGAGCAGGCCCCTGTGCGCTTCCTGCTCCGCTGCTCGGTCCAGGCTCTGAAAATCATTACGGCAACCATCTGTCTGTCGTGACCTTGGCATATATTCACTTCACATTTATGGCGTTTAAACCGAAAACAGATGCAAAGGGCCTTTAAAGGGAAGTCTGATGCACCACTCGCGGCTAATGGCTCAAAAGTGTGAACGCTGCCTTTGAGGGGCCCAACTCTGCCACCGCCGTCAAATGAAAATACCGTACAGAGCTGGCAGCCGAGGCCTCGTTAGCAAGGCCAGCCAGAGCACTTACCAACTTCTATTACCGTGAAGTGACGGATCTTTTGACGAGGAATGCACTTCGTGGTAAGGTCGCGAAGTGGCACCAGAAACCCTGCAACGGCTCTGCAACTGCAGAGAAACAAAATAATGCTCCCTGTGCAGCAGATCACTTAATATTCAGGATAAATCAAAAGCATAACAGCCTCTTTTATGATTGCTCTTTTGATAAACCCTATTAGCCATTCGTACCATGCAAAGTCCAGAAGTCTGAAATGATTCCGAAGATTCTTTGGACTTTATTCAGACATTCATATAAATAATTCCTATCAGGTAAATACATTGTGGAGGTAAAACTCTTGCTGCAGCCAGGTTTCCTGAATTGACTCCTGGCTCTCCTCACTGCTCAGAGAAGCTGTGACTCTGTGGTAGAGGAGCTCATCTACTGATTGGATGCTTGAATGTTTGTTTACCAACCTGCATATGAAAGTGTCCTTGAGTAAAAAAAGCTCCAACAATGGCGCATGAGCGTCAGAATTGGACCACGGAGCAATGAAAGAAAGTGCCCTGTTCTGATGAATCGCGTTACCTGGAGAAAAGGTGGCATCAGGATGCACTATGGGAAGGAAGCAAGCTAGCAGATGCAATGTGATGCTTTGTGCAATGCTCTGCAATGTTGCAGACCATACACAGCTTGTCATGGAAACTATGTATGCTGACGGCTGTGGCCTCATTCAGTAGGATAGTGCTCCCTGCCACAAAGCAGAAATGATTCGGGAATGGTTTAAGGGGCACCAGCAACAAGTTTAAGGCCTTGACTTCACCTCTGAACTCTCTAGATCTCAATCTAGGGATGTGCTGGACAAACAAGTCTGAACCATGTTGGCCCCACCTCACAATTTACAGGATCTGTTTTAACATCTTGGTGCCAGATACCACAGCACACCTTCAGGGGTTTAGAGGAGTCTATGTCTTGATAGGTTAGGGTTATTTTCACACAGGATATGTCTGATCAGTCTGTGATATACATGTGTTTATCCTGAAGTCTGTGAGAGTGAATCAGAGCATTTAATACGGGGAAAACAAGGAGAAAATCCCTCACGTAATTATCGTGTCGCCCTTGAAGAAGTTGGGAGGTGTAAACTTGTGACACTTGATGAAGGAACCAGAGGAAACGTTGAACAGATGGAATAATGTCAAGCAATTAGAATATTGGATTTCGGGACCTTTCCCTCCATCGCGTTGGTGTTTATTTCCAATAAACAGATGCAGCTTGAACACACTGAAACAATTATGTTCAAATCCTCGCAGCTCGCAGACAGCTCCGGGTCAAACAGTGCTTACAAATAAATCTTCAGTGTTTGTTTTTCCCCTCTTTTGGATTTGTCACATATGACAATTTAATAAATGCCAGAAAGTTTGAAAGAAGTAAAAGCTCATGTGGTAGTTGATGTGAACTGGTGACACTACCAGTCGTGTTTCACTTTCAGTGTCATTCAGAGTCTCTTGCATCTGCTGTTTTAAACAATTGCTTGTTTTTGTTGTTTTTTTATTAACGTGTCACTGCAGGAAAATCTCAGGTTGGAAAAGGGAAGAAAAATGGCTGCACATGTTAATGTCCTGTCCTGTGGTATCTGGCAATGTACCCTGTGGATTGAGTGGATTTTTGGGGCAGGGCTTCCACCGCATCCTGCAAGTACTCAAACAGATTGAAATCTGGGGGTTTGGAGCTTTGCTATCATGGACTTTGAACAATCAAACTAACATCTATATAAATCCTAACAGCTGCAGAACATTGTGCTGTAATAATATCAATAATGTTACAACTACACAAGAAATAACAGCAAAACCTTTTGGCTGAATTTGGATCCGCATGCAAAACAAATCGTGAAAAAAGAAAACAAAACTCAGCAGCGTGGTTTGTGTTTGGTTTATTTACAATCCAATAATGATTAAGATAAGTCAATAAATGTTTGGGTTACTAGGGCCAAAAATCAAATAATCAAAAGATTTAATCAAACCATCAAACCTGATTTTTAACAACATAAAATGAGCAAAAACATCTGTTAACAAAGAAGGCCAAAGTCCAGCTTTCAAGTTGCCATCACGCTACATTTGTAGCCAATTCCAAGAGCTGCACAACAACAACATGTTTCAGGAGCCAAGCAGCTAGAAACGCTCATCCTGGGGCTTCCCGTGCAGCTCCAGTGATGTTCACATGCAATTCAGGTGTGACTGATCATGCACTCAGATTGGCTGCATGTGTAAGGTGGGTGTAGCCACCCTGATGTCAGCCTTTAATAGAGTTAAACTGAAGGCCAATGTTTAAGACATGTTGGGTTTTCTGAGCCAATAATTATATATTTGGACAGGAGGTCCCTGCCAGGATCTGATATTAATGCACAACTAGTACAGAAAGCTCAAAGCCTGCCAAATGCTCTACATTCAACCAAGAGGTTACAAAGTTCTACTAACAGTAGATTTACGATTCTTTTATTTTGCCATGTTTGCTTTAACACACTGGGGATTTCTCAGACTTCCAACAAACACCGTAGCTTTATTTCTTCTGTCAAATTCTCTATAATTCAGCCCTCTGGGCTCTAGGTCCTCACTGATGATGACAAGGAACCCTAACTACACGCCCAATTTGAAAAGAAAATAACAAGAGTAAGAAAGTGACTATTTTTTTAGTTCCTTGTTTGACTTCCAGAACTTGTGAGAACAAATTTCTAAAATAAAAAAGATATTTTGACCTGTTCACGTATGAGAACTTTGACCTCAGAGCTTTAATGTCAGTTTGGTGTCTCTCTTCATGGACTCGAGTTTTAGCCTAATGTCTGAACAACTCAGCATCTCTTTTCTCTTTCATTCTCATCCCAGGTTTCCCTGGGTCTTTTCCTGTGTTGTAGTTGTGTGTCTTATTTTGAAATAAATATTTACGCATTACCTTAGCGACCAGAGAGCATGGAGGCAGAGAGGAGGATGTTATTCTCAATGTTGTTGGCGCATTTCAGGAGGACGCTGCTAATAAAGTTACACAATTACACGCATTCGTGAAATCGCGTTTATTATTATATTTACAAAACACCACAGTTTTTGCCTTGGTCGTATCATTTTATTTTGTTGTATTTATCAGCAAGACTTTAAAAGCCAGTCTGTGAAAATATTGTCTGACATTAAACCAGTCCGTGGCGCAAAAAAGGTTGGGGATCACTGGTCTAGGGTACCTGATAGGATGGATGACTGGATGGATTGCGTAATGCCGCTTTGTATTATTGTAGGATCTTTACCTTATGGTATAAAGCGCCTTGAGGAGCCTGCTGTTATGATTTGGTGCTATAGAAATGAACGGAAATTTAACTGGATGGATGGATTGCATAATGTTGCTTTGTCCAGGGCCTTTCGCTTGTACATTACTATTGATTCATTAACCTACCACTTTTTCAGAAACGACTCCTCCGGTGAACTTTGACTCATTCAACACGTCACAAACCTCTAAACACATTGTTCAAAGATGCCAAGCTTAAATTCATCTTCCACAAGCCACATCCGGGCTTCCCTCCTCTGTGGATTACCTTTATACTCGCACAGACAGATTAAGTTATTGGATCTTAACTAGGAACCAGAGATCAAGTGTCCATTTTTTTCCAGTGCTTTCATGCGCAACACTGGGCCCAGTCTGCCCTCAGGAGCTGATTAATCTGTACGCCATCCCCAGGCTGCAGCCCTGCTCTGCTCTCTCTGCTCGCCTCACAACGCCACAGAAACCCACAAGGTGCAATCCAACACCCCTTAGAAGTTCTCTCCTGCTGAGTGGGAGTATTGTGGAGCACCTCAAACAAACACCAGTGTGTGTGCCAACAGAGGTTCCCAAAGGAGCCGGGGAGAGGTGAATGAGGAAAAACGGCGGCTACTCCTCCTCGTGCACTCTCACCTCCCACTACCTTCAGCCCGGGGAAAGTGGGAAAGTTTTAGAGAAGTGAAAGTTAACAGTAGTAGCATGTAGATCATGGCCAGTTAAAGCATCTCATTTATATATTTTCAAGAATGAAAACAGAAGCATGCAACTGTCTTCAAAGGCAAACACACAGAGACGCTCTGTGTTGATTGTTGTGTCCCCGGAGAGGGGATTCAGGACGGCCCGAGCCACGGAAACCGCCTAGATATAAACACACACTCTGAGATGTGTCTGAGTTTGCCACATCTGTGCTGTCAGAGGACAAAATGCAGCTCTACACATTTTACTTTTAAGAAAAAGCCAAAGAGTCTCGGCGAAGGATTACAGGAAAATTACACATCTCTGTAAAGTGATCGGAAAGCAAATAGAGATTTAATATAAAAAGCTGATATTCATCAGTGGATGTCAGCCTGTACTTTTCATGTGAAAGATTCATATGTCTGTTTATTTATGAGCTTGTGTTTATTTATATTTACTCCGTTTGTGCGCCTGCCAAAATCAATGCTTTCCCCCCGTTTTTACCTCCTTTCTCCCACATCTCACTCCTGTGGATTATTAAGTGGCTTCTGCCTGAGTTTAATTTGGAGGCGACCCACAGCTAGGCTTTTTTAATCCCTTTAGATTTATGGAGGCCGCGCTCGCAGATGGGGCTGTTGCAGAGCGAGGGGCGCGGGCGGCAGCCGCGGGCCGGAGAAAATGAGAGGAGGGAGAAGCGGCAGAAAGAAGTGGAGAAGGCAGGTCTGCAGCCAGTCACCCCTCACACTTTTATTGGCTGCCATTAAAGCACTTACAGTTAGCCGGGGCAGGGGAAGACCTCGGGCTCCACTCACCCTTATCCACTCTCAGACTGCCTTAAAGCACTCAGTCAACATCCTGCTTTCTCTTTAGGCACTTTCAAAAAAAATCCACCTTCTTTTCTATGTTCTCCCACTCACCTTTCCCTCCCATCCTGACCTCAGGTAAGTCATGTTTGCTTTAAACTTTTCACACAGGATTATGGGAAGAAAAGTGGGCCCCTGCCAACCGTGAAAGAGGTCCTTTCAACAGGATGCAAACACCAACATTTCCCCGTCTACACAAGCACGTTGGAACACCTCAGAGGAAGTGCGCTCACAGGGATTCGGAGATTAATGGCGGTTCACATCGGTGAATAGAATGACTATTCATGACGTTGTCTTACCTCTGTTTGTGCTGCATGTCATATGTTTGTCTGGCCGGCTGTGTGAGCGAGCACGACGGGAGGATTCCTGTGATGACAGTCCCAATCAATCACGCCAGCCACTGGAGTGCAGAGTTCAAGAGCCGCTCTGGCAACGGGCTTCACTGTGACGCTGCCAAGGCAAACAGACTGAACTGGAGTAATGATTGTCATTAGGCAGCTTTATGAATATTTATGACAAACATCTGCACGGATGCTACACAGCACTGCGAGTCCCTCAGTCAGACTGGCTGTGGAAGTGTCTACAAAGAAGCTACAGCTGATGTCTGACAATCCTCCAGTGGGGTTAAATGTCGCAGGTGAAGAGGCATCAGGCACCAGTAGGTAAACCAGATGTCTGAGGTCACGCTGGGCACCTGCCGGCTTCTGGGAGCCAAAACCAAACACTAAACTGGACACAAATGGATGTTTTTCAGCTGCAGACGCTCACAAAGCCCAATGTGGTAAGATCATCAACATGCAAACAGAGACTGTTGACATGTAGCTGCTATGAGGACACCGTTAAAATGTGAGTCCAAACTTTACCTTTACAGCTTCACTTCACTGATTTTAACAAGCCAGAAGTGACGGTATATAGATGAGAGGGTAGAATCTGTTAATACTAGCAAGCTGCATACTTAACGGCAATGAGAGCTTCACACAGAGACAGATAATTAGTGCTCAGTAACATCCAAATAAAATCCTAGAATTTCACTCCTCCTACTGCACAGCCATTAGAAAAGTCCTTATTGTAAAGCAGATGTAACAAAAGTTCTATTAGCAGTGCTGCTACTTAATATAAAAGCATTAACACAATACCTATGGACATTTATTGATTCTTCCCCTAAACACCCCTGACTGTGGATCAGATTCCTGGGACTGTAAACTATAAAACACGTCATCCAGATGGTTGTAAAGCTAAATTTTTAAGCCTTGAATAGAGCTCCCATGTTGGTTTTTGGAGCCAGATGTGATCACAATTAGCTTTGCTAGGAAACTAGAGCAATACACAAGCAACAATACCTGTTAATTAGCGCTCATGACAAATAAAATGGTCACATTTCACTCGAATAAATTGGAGCTTAGAGTTCTTGAATCATTTATTATTACAATTAACTGCACAGCAGCCATATTATTAATCAAATAATTGCATTAAAAATGCTCCAAAATGCTCCAACAGCACAAACATGGTCCAGATGTCCAGTTCAGGAACTCCAATTAGATGAAGTGAAGCCTAGCAGACAGCTAGCAGCTACAGCTGCCTATCTCTACAGTTATTACAAAGGAGGTTAACTAGCAACAGACATCAGAATTGTTTTTGCAGCAGGCTGTAAACACGTTTAGTTCTACTTTGAAGTTGGAAATTTTAACATTGCAGTCTATGAGGACTAACTCATTGCTTGAGCCTCTAGTGGACATTAGTGACACTGCAGGCTTTGGAGTTTCCACAGAAACTGCAATTTTCAGCCTTAGATTGTGCTTCTTGATTTATCTCAGTAAGCAACGAGTAAGACGTAAAACGCACTTTAAACTTATTATTTTGGTCCTGTTGAATATGAAGGGATACATTTAAAACCGCATGCATGGCAGAATAAAAGCAAAAGCAGAACAAACCTGCTTTAGCTCTTCTGATTTTGTTGCTGTTAGATAACATGTTGGAAAAACTGTTTACTTTTGGAAAAATATACAGAAATCATACAGAGCTGTGTTTTGGTCTCCTCCAACCCCTGGGAAAAACATCTGGCTCTGCAGCTGCTGAGACTTAACTTTTTTCCATTAGCTTGTTGCTAACTGAGACTCTGTGTGGCCCATGCAACCGAAGCAGCTGATGCTAAAACAGCCGAGAGGAAAAGCAGCAATAATTCTTGCTTACGAGCAGTGAGTGATGTGAGGACATTACTGAGTCATTCGTCTTAAGTGTCACCTTTAACCATCTCCAATTTCTGTGGCATCCATTGTAGCTATGGGCTGGTATCATAAACACAGTGGGTACGGGGTTGTTTTTGGATTATTCAGCAGGAAAACATGTACAGAGCGTAGCTGTCAACAAACCCTGAATGAGTGAGATAAATTCCCCAGCTCTACTTCACTTCTCATATCAGTAATAATCCTGTACCTTCCAGCATATCTGGGAGGGATTACCGACTTCAAAGGGAGGTTAACTGACTTTTATCTTCTTTCTCAGCAGTGACATGCTTCTTATGTGATCTCAGTATAATAGGTGTAACAAAGCTTACACAACCACAATATTATCGGTCTATTCTGCGAATTTACAATCAGGACCATTTGTGCTGTAGCTCCACATCAACACGTTCATTTAATCCTCCTCTGTTTTAGGCCGTGCTAATGAACTCGCAAACGAGTAATTTACTGCAAGCCGAAGCCGAGGACGTGGAAGTGTCCTGAAATGTCGGCGCGGTGTGCTTCACTCCCCTCTTGCCAACAGATTTAATGGTGCGACTTCATCACAGAGCTCTTTAATAAGGCACTTTTTACAAAGTGATATTAAGCCTGCGCGTGTGGGAGATAATTACTCTTGCAGGGGCCACAGACAAATTTGTCCAAATGAAAAACACAATTAGGATTCTTTTGCTTCCCGGATTGGTGATAAAACATTACAGGCTCAAGTCATGTGTACTAAATGGTGTAATTCTATTTCTTATCAACAGAGTTTGGAATTAGCTCAAAAATGAATTTGACATAATAAAAAGTTTCCACTTAGAAACAGATAAAAGTTACGGGTTTCTTTTGGTCTGAAAAACTAGAAAAAAAAAAGAGAGAGGACCCCCCCTCCCTTCCATGATTGGGACTGTGCCATAGAAATTCATCACATATCTCATTACAGTGAGCCACAGGTGAGCTCAACCCTGCTTACATCACACAGTATCATGGCGCGGGAGATGGGGGGGTTTCCCAGGAGGTCAAAAAGGGGGCCTGACAGGATATCGAGTTAATGAAAACCACCAAGCTGGGGGGATGTCGGTGCCTACAGTAGGTGATAAAGCTGGAGACAGTTGGGAAATTTGTGGTTTGGGTTTTATGAGAGTGCGGCGGCCCCTGGGAAGTGTTTTAATTTAGTTTGTATGCTAAAGGAAGGTGTGGGTGGTCTCGTCTGCTGTCGCATGCTGTTCCTGAAAGCTATTAGCATGTGTGCTAGCTGTTTTACCCCAAGTTTGCATCGCCATTTATTTAGCATTTTATTCGTTTGGGTTTTCTTTTCCTTTTTAATATAGAAGTAGACATAAGAACAAGCCTCAAACTGACTGTAATCACTTTATTAAAGAAACTAAAACAAAAGTCTCCTCCTAGCTCCGCCACGGTCCTTAGTCGGCTCTGAAAAGGGGAAGAAAATGACTTGTGACTGTATTTAGAGCAGATGTGTCAAACATACATCCTGTCAAAGGACCCAGTCCAGCCCACTGAATGGCTGTGCAGATAAGTAGAGAAGGATTTTTGGACTTTTCATTACATTCACGTCACATTTTGCACCAGGAAGATTTGTGCTGCGAGTGGTTAGGAAGGTCTAAGTTCTCCGGCACGGTGCCAGAAATCCTGCGGCCGGTTTTAGATTCATAAATCCATCATTACCTTTAATGAGAAACATTTTTTGCTTACTGTCAAGACGCAAGGATATGGCTGTATATGTATTTATGAAGGTACAGGCTGAGCAATAATGAATTTCTCTGCCGTTTGGAGGTTTCACATTGATATAAGGATATTTCCAAACTATTAAAGAGAACATTATATTACTGCATTAGAAAAGTATTTTGACACAGGCAGAATCAGGTATCAACATGTAGGTAAAAAGCAGACCTTTCATTTACTCTAACTTATTTTGTGCAACCACTGATCCTGCGTGGTGATACATGGGATTTGCACTTTTATCCAGCAAATTATCAGATCAGACATCCAGGGTACTAATGCTTGTTTATTGATGGATCCCATGATACTAATAGTCGTTTTGTCAAAATGTTCGCTTTGTTTTGTTTTAACAGAGCTTAAATGTGTTTTTATTTTTGTATTTTTAAATGTAAGAGGGATCAAAAGTGCTGGAAATAAATAATTCCCTTGCATGAAGGTAAAACTTTGGATGGCTTCATTAATAATTCTAAATTTGGTGTACTGATGCATCAGGGCTGTGGTTTTTGTATCTTACATAATCAAAAGCAGGATAGGTCCATGTAGTCAGGTTCATAACCAGAAGAGGAGGACGAGTTACTGGAACATATTTTTTCACAAATTTTAAAATAAGACAATTGTAAGCTGCTAGTTGTTGTTGTTTGCTCATTTGCTGACCAGTCTCGTGATATTGTAGCTTAAGCAACATATATGAGAAGTGCATGATGACACTTACAAGTAGCACAAACTCACAAGCTGATAGTTTCTCACCGTAATTAAAATATCTGCTCATATGTGCTATAATTACACTGACCTGACTCTTGTACACATACAGATGTGGCCCTCTGTGGGTCTTCGGTACATGGAGGTGGGGGTTTCTATCTCTTTTGTCCTTTTAAGGGACATATTTTGAGATGACAGCGTTTCAAGTGGTGCCAACAGCTCTTCTGTCCTTTATCCTCCTTCCACCTTTTGTCTGTGAGTGGCGCTCCATGTCACAGGCATTCCTCCAGATGATGCTCACTGCACTCTCCCACCCCCCCAGCCATCCTGACCTGTCCCCAGTGCTGTTTATGGAGGAAATGTCATCCAGGCTCTTATTATTCCAGCTGGGCACGAGCTACCTCTGCCATGCAGCCTGCACCACAGAGGTTGGCCCAGAACAGAAGCAGAGAGGGTTTCCAGAGCAGCACATCCTCGTCTGTGCCAGATATCTTTTTCATCCTTTCTGTTGAAGCTTAAAGATAATAAACAAGGGGAAGTCATTTTAATACAGCTCGCTATCTGAGGGCTGACTTAAAAAAAAGTTTGGATGACCCTTGTGAGGGTGTTATCCGCTATGTGAGCACTCTCTTGTATGTCTGGAGGAGGGTGGGCCGACTGAGGTGTCAGATATGAGGTAAGAAGTTGTCGGTCAGGGAGTTGGAGGGTCAAACAGGGTTGGGCTTGTTTTTCAAACAGACACTTCCAGCTCCGAGCCTTCATCGGAGTCTTGACGCAGGGCCGCTTCCTGCTCTGAGCCCTGTGTACACGATATGTTCCAGCTCGGATCGACCAGTCAGCAGCAGCTTAGGCGAATCTGGCGGAGAGCAAATTTAACACGGCACCTCTCATATGCTCCAGAAACAAATATTCCATCTAAGTGATGCCACCTCCAAATGGGAAGGATTTAGAAACATCATTCATGCAGAAAATCTTTCACCAGCAGTAAGTCACATTGGCAGCCGGGCTCGCCAAAACACCTCCCTAAGCCTTTGCTGTAATCATATACTGTAATGATATAGTACTCACATCAGCATAGTTTAAGGGCTACAGCCAAGCTTTGCCTCATTCAGCTCTATTACTCCTTTAAACTGCACAGAGACAACTCCAACACACAGCCACGTTTCAAGTGCGTTTTACCAACTTTTCATTTGTTGTCTTGCATCCAGAGTTTGCAGACAGCCTGTAATGTAATGCAGCATGTTTTATTAAACACATATACAACACTTTGCATATAACTCAGAACACTCCCTGACATGCCAGCGAGCATAAGTCATGCTTAGTAACGCATTAAAAGGCAATATGATACACGCAAGAAGAGGAAAAAAAAATCTTATTTGTAGCCACTGGCATATCCTCGTTCTGTCGGCACATCTACCATACGATTATTGCTTGTTTCCATCATTGTTATTAACCTGCTCTCTCCTCTGTGGTTCATCCCATAGTGTTGATTGCCTGCAGAAGCTCACCTGCATGTATATAAACCCAGAGAAGGTGGAGCATGAGCTCTCTTTTCCACTGCTCTATTAGCATTGGTATTTTTCCTGTTATTTTTTGGAGCCTTATTAATTATCAGAGTACCATCACTCCATGTTTTCCTTTTTTTCCCCCTGTTTTCATAATTTACTTATTTTAGTTTAGGGGAGAAGCCTGAGTCCAACAGCCTGCTCTGTGGGTGTTTCGTGATCTTTCTTTCTTTTTTCATTGTTTTTGCTCTTTTGCCATCTCTCCAATTTGGGTTAAATCTTTGAAAGAAAATATTAAAAATTTATGAACTGCAGCAACATTGTGTTATCTCATATATTGGGTTCACAGAGCCATGGATTTAGGGACTATAATTTTGGATCTCGGACAAGCCCCCAAATATGTTAAATTCATACTCCACATTTTGTTGCACAGAGGATAGACGCTAACCTGTTTTTGATTTTACAGGTTTGAATCATAAACTAATATATTGGACAAATAGTAAATAGTCTGGCCTGATAATGGTGCTGGGTGAAAAAAAAGTCGGTATAAATAAATTCATCAGGGGGCCAATGAATCTTTAAATGAAATTTTTACAGTATTCTCTGTCACAGTAGAGTCTGGTAACCGAGGGCTAACAAGGGACATTTTTAAAACAAAAACATTTATTACAGAAGCACTAAAATCAGGTGGAATAGTCAATGCTACAGTACTTAGATAAAAAATGGATTATAGTGAAACAGTCCAGTGTCCTACATGCAAAAAGGACAAGGCCAATTGTGCGACAGGTTGACTGCCCCTTTGAGTAAACCGACAACTCCCACAGGGTCTGGCGGATGCCCTCCTAGATCCCACTACCTTGTACAGAGCAGGGAGTTCAGCATCCCTGTCAGTCCACACTCTGTGTTCAGGCTGAGGATGTTCAGTAGACCCTGAGGTGCGCAAAGAAACAGGAAATGTGACCAGCACTCAGCTGGATCTTAGTTATCCCAACCACAGAAACACAAATGATTAACTTATATCTAAGCCCTCTTAAATCTGAGGTGCATAACATATCAGCACATGCCTTCAATTAACCTAGCCAAAGTTCACCTAACTCTTAAATTATTGCTAACTACTAACAGCAAATGTGGAGGTGATTTTCTATGCAGACGATACAAATCGGACCGATTACAGTTACACCTATCAGGTTGCGCTGAGATCAAGATGTGAGATTGACCTTTTCTGCAATATCAGAATTTATGTTCTGTTTATATCATGTACTTCAGAGAGTTCACCTTATAAGGCAAATTCATGGAAGGGAGATTGGAAAGGTGAAGAAAAGGATTAGAAATCCTATTTTTGGAGTGGACTTTTTTGAGCGGTGTTGGTTGAATGTTGGCAAATTGTTATTCATTTTCTTTCTGCTCCAGTGGTTTTCTTTTTTGTGTTTTGTTTTTTTGTGTTGCTGTTTAAACTAAATTAACATATTCATATAAAGAAAATTTCTGCCAGCCACCAAGTCATTTAGTCTAGGCGAAAATGTTTGACCAACTGACTGAAAGCTCCACGGATTTTACCGGGATTCTCACTGTCCTTTGTACTCCTGATATTTCCATTAACCTGCAGAAATGTGCTGAGAAATGTGGCCATCCATCAGGATTTAAGCGGATTTTATGAGCGTCTGCATGACTCATTGTTTGTTCCTCTTTGTGTCGATCTTTCCTACTTGTGCGGCCTGGCCTTGTGTTGACACGTTGCAGAAAAAGCTTTCCCCGACTAATTCAGCCACTTAATCACATCATTAAATGCATTGTTAGACACATTAGAAGCCGCTTGCTTCACAATACCTTTTGTTAATGTAGCGAGTAAAAAGGGCTTGAAGGGTTAGCACAAAATTAGCCATTGACAGTTAGAGTGATTACCTAAATCCAAATTACCTGTTATATTTTCCTTTTCACTTTCATTGGCCGTTCAGCCGCCGCTGGTCACTCTCCGGGTGGCTGCCTCTTCCCTGACAACAACTACTTGTACTTGCAGATGGAGCGACCTCGCCTGACCCCGCTTTGCAGGTTCGCTCTCTGTGTTTTTTCTCCCTGCGTCTCTTTACAGATCATTTATAATTAGCCCTGTGAGAGACAGAGAGTTTTTAGTGAGTGCTTCACTAATTGTGTCGCTTTATTATTTTTCTTTTGCTGCCTTTATGAAAAGGGGTATTTAGCGAAATCGAGCAGCGAGAACAGCTGCTGCATTTATCCCCCTCATTTGTTTTGACTGTCAGCGCCAATTCAGACCTGCCTGTTTGTGTACCTTTGCCCCGTGGCGCTGATGGAGGTGGGTGGTGGGAAAGCTAACAGCACATGGGAGAGAAAGTGCACATTATAACGGCATTGTTGGCTGATAGCAGGGATTATGAAAATTACATTTACCTTTCCACCGGCCTGTCATTTTATCAGTTCTGCTGTTGACCTGAGCACCTGAAGTTGTTGTTCGTGTCTGTGCCTGCATATATTTACAGTATATGTGTGTGTGTGCCTGTGTTTACTCGTTTGAAATTGTGTATTTGTTCAGATTTTGGTGCAAGCTTGAGTGTGTGTTTGTGTGTTTCCTGTGCTCGTTCGTGTGTGTCAGAGATAGATCCTCCTTGTCTACAGTGTGTCTGCTGTAGTTTGCATTCTGCAGCTACAGTGTAAGCAGATTTTCATGTTCTCCACTGCAGCCTGTGGGACTGGAACCAGAGGTCGATCCAGGACAAGGGCATCTGCCAGCGGTGTGAATAATGCAGGGCTGCTGTACAGTGGGAAGTTTGTGTAGGGGTGGATTTATCGCTCTGTTGTTTTTGGTGGTGGTGCCGTGACGAGTCTACATGCCATATGGAAGTGTGCAAACATCTGTACATGAGTGTATTTGTTTCATACAGAATCTCCTTTCCTTATTTTCTGCCTCACATATCTATTTCCAGCCGTGGATATTCATATTAACATAATAACAAAGCTGAAGCTTGATGTAATGAGTTCAGTGTATGTATAGTAATCCCTCTGAGCCAACAGCTCGGGCTTCTCACTGCTCTAAACACTCACTTTTTCAAACCTTCTGTTTATGATGGGCAACCATTCACAAGGTGGGGGAGCCCAAACTGCTTGTTTCAGACAGTGTAAGATACAGAAGGACTATTGTGATCTGTAAATCATGCAAAGCCCTAGCAGAGACTAAAAATAAAAATATGGGTGTGGAGATGGGAAGAACTGATGCACACTAAAGTGTAGACAGAGACGATGGCCTCTCAGGAAGAACACGCACAAACTTGTGTTGTTTTTAGTGATTGTCTTGTTGCCATTTTTTATTCATTCTGACTTTTTATGGGCAATTTATTTACATTTATTTTTTATTGTGTGGTTGTTTCTCTCTTTACTGTTTCACCTTTGTATCTCCATCCATCTCTTAACGACTCGTCCACTGAGGGCCACAGGGGGTGGCAGCCTATCCCTGAGGTGTACTCTGTACAGGTTGCTATTTTGTGCCTTAGTTGAGGTTTTCTTCTTCCCTGTAGCTTCCCTGTAACTCTATTGCATCTCTTTGTGGACTTTTAAAGAAATGTCCTTTTTGCCCACTGGCAATCTCACCACTCAGACCTTGTGAGAAGCCTGGTCAGTTATCCTTCCCTGCATGAACTCTGTACACTAAACAGACTGAATGAAATTTGTGAGCCTCTAAAACAAAGTAACATTTTTCTCATTAGTAACTACTTCTTTAATTACTAATGTATTATATTCTTTTCTCATGAGACTGTAAAAAAAAAATCCAGGATTTTACTTTACTTTTATTTTTTTTACGTGCATGTTCCATTAAGAGGCTGCTGGTCTGATGATTCAGTGTTGTGGTTGTTGTTCCACAGCTCCACCCACTGAGTGATTCAAAGGATAAAAATGGTTTTCCACTTGTGAATTCAAGTAGTCTACTTTTACCTTATATGGGTCTGACTGATGAACCACAGACGGTCTCCTGTAGGTTAAAGTGAAGAACTGAGCACACTTGTACTTATTGCACAGTTTATGATCTCCCACTGAGGCTAAATGCCTTCTGTTTTCAATTAGGTTACTGACTAAAGAGACCTGGAGACGGCCTGAATGTGGGGCTTTCATATCTGATATGATTATACAGAAGACCAGCAAGACCACCAAAGTAAACAATGCGTAAATAAAGTAAAAGTATATGACAATAATTTAGTCAGAAACAGTGGTGGAGGTGGGTTGCTAAGCAGCTTGCAGCTGTTCAGGCAAGAAGGCTAGAACTGCTTGAATAGTGCGTCCTTTCTAGAATGTCCCAGTTGGGTGTGCAGAAGGTTATAACATTCTGCCTTCATTAAATATGCTCTGTTGTAACTAAAAATGAAACCTGGAAACTTTATTATTATTTTTATTTTTGATGCATGACACATCTTACAGAAGCTTCAAACAATTTTAAATGTCTCCACCTGTCCGTCAAAGAAGTCCTGAAGGTAAAAATTCCAAATGTCATTTTCAGAGCAACACAGGTAATTAAAATTATCACATTTTCACCACTTTTAGGCCTGAGATCTTCATCACAATCACCAAACAGCACTTTTCAGTCCTTTTTTTTTAAATGTTGTTTGAAAGTGTTCTCAGATGACACCACACAATGGCTGCAGGTTGAAACAGTCCGTTTGGACAATAATTATTTTCTCCAAACTACAAAGAGTGCTGGAGTTTCACCTTGGAGGACTTAAAGCAGCCCTTGAAATGGTCAGTTTTTCACATTTAGAAAAGAAATAAGCTCACAGCCACTCCAGCCCAAAGCTTGGGGACCTTTGCTTCTGCCTTCTGGAGTGTGTTCGATTTTCTATAAATAACTCAAGCAATAAAGGATTTACAACCCAGCTTTTGTTGAAAGGTAAAAAGCCAGCTCATAGTTCATACATCAGTAGTCATGAGCTGCCTGTATTACATGGTGTTCTTTGTTTTGTTTTTTAAAGATTGTTTAAGGGGCATTTTTGCTATAATACAGTAGAATAAGAAAAGTAAAATAAGAAAATTATAGTCAAGGTATGCAGCAAACAACCTGAGCAGTGTGCAACCTAACCACCCAGTGAATGGGTCACTCTCATGGGGTTGATGTTATTAAAGCTTCATTCTGTTGTTTGATGCTTAAAGGATAATTCTGGTATATTTCCAAAGGGCACATTTTCTTATTGCAGGAAAGTAATGGATGGTGAAAATGGTTTTTCCATCTGGATTACAGAGAGAGTTGATGTCCCAAATGACGGGAGGGATTCTAAAGACGGAGCAAGAAATGGACAGGCAGATCGATGCAGATGCAGCACTAATGCAGCAAGAGAGGTTTAGTGAAGAGAAAGCCGAGCCACAAGCATATGAGTTCAATCTACCATTCGTTCTGTGATCCAGTCCCTCACCTTTGGTCATAAGATTTGGGAAGTCATGGAAAGAACGAGGTGCTGACTTCAAGCAACCAACATAACTTTCCTCTGGTGGGGGTGGCTTGGAGATGCGGTTATGAGTCCAGACATCAGAAGCAAGCTCAGAGTTGAGTTGATGTAGAATATAATCAAGAGGCCTCCTCAATACCTTTCTCTGCAGATTTTCCAGCTATCCACAACTGCCAAGTATCTAAGGCAGTTGGGGAGTGTTTCAAGATGCCTATGGAAGAATTTTACATTTTTGCTACGTATCAGGACATCAGGAACTCCCTGCATGCATTCTGCTACTGTGACATGATGGATGCATGGACGGATGGATACATCATATTTTTTTCTATCTTGACAATCAAAGCACATACACTAAAAAGAGATGCTTGTTTATAAAATAAAAAAAAAAGGTTAGAGTCATTTCAGCCTCCCCAAAAACACTGAGGATTCAAATACGGTGATCTGGGCCCAGTGGAAAATTTGTCCTGACATTAATCTGGACATCTCAAAGACAAGGAGGCAAGGTGTAACCAAAACAATCCATATCCCAATAGGACTGAGCATTGGTGAGGTTTGCTGATACAATACTGATCAATGGAGGGTCTATCCTGCAAAATCACAGGACCCAAAGGACCCACAAACAGAGGACATCACAGAGATCCTGTGTCCACGCTCCGATGGGAGCTGTTCTGGCAACACGGTGGGGTTTTACATAATATTAGGCTGGTGGTTTTAAAGTTGTGGGTGAGAGAAATAGCTGACCTTGGTGAAGGTGACATTCTCAGATCATGAAATAAAAAAACTCGCGAGCATGAGCGCTGATTGTTATAGTACTGTGAGCATTTACCGAGTCAGTAAAGGAGAGAGGGAGCAGGACGGTAAAACAGCTCTATAAAGCTCCGGAGTTTCACAGAGTGGATGGAAAAATGAGGAGACGAAGGGATAGGGAGGGAGGCGACACACTCGACTTTCCCTGAGGCCTTAAAAGACCAAGGCATTACAGACGAGGGTTTAAGTGACAAAGTGGGATTGGACACACAACAGCTGGGACATTTCAGGCTGAATTAGACTATAATTGCTGTTCTGAGGTGGCCCTCTACAATTTTTATTTGCTACCAAAGTCATTTGGCAGAAAGCAGAATTCCCTACAGCCTAATGTTCATTAACAGCTGACCAGCAAAAAATTAATATTTACCCAGAGGCTCATTTCCTCATTAGCACACACTTTTAAAAACAGATTTTCATCCGCAGTCAGTTTGTGCTGCATGAACCCATGACCTTTGCTCAAAGCTCCACATTACTACCTTGAACTCACCGTGGCTGTTGTTTAAACCTGATTTGCAGGTGGTAACTTTAGATCATGTCATTACACACCACCAGCGTCCTTGACCATCAACAGGCGAGGCTTTCGCTGCTAGTCCGCACATATTTCACCATCTGAAGACTCTGAGGTACATTCCCTGGAAGGACAATGGGTTTTGTTTAGCATATTTCCACCACACATGCGGGGAGAGGCCTGAGGTGTGGGCCTATGTGCAGCCACATGTGACACATTTACAGCTATTTGAAGGGAGGCTGTGAGATAGATAGAGATATGACGGCACTCTCGGGTGCAGGTGTCCATTACATTCCAAGTATCTCTTGCATTTTTTATCTTTTATTAATGGAGAAAGGGGGAAATATTCAAAGCCAGGGCTCCTCTTAGGGAACGACAGCTTCAGTATGTCACCACCTCCTTCCCCAAAGTCTCAGACACAACAAGGTGAGGAGAAAATGAGGGATGAGAAGAGGGAGCAAAGCATTTTTTACTACCTCTGCCTCTTATTGGATGCTCATGAGGCTGATAGCTACTTCAGGACTTCAGATATAAATGACATAGTTTGATTTAGAGGTGATGAAAAAGAACGTTAGGGTGATATTAGAAACCTTTTCTTCAATGGGGACGGGGCTTTACTGGATTTGGAGATGAACGTATGTATTTAATATGCAAAAGATATATATGGTATCCTCACACCTCTGGACCTGGTTCTTGTTGTAAAGTAAAGTAAAATAATGGATTTAAATATGTCAAGAATATAAAAATAATAAGTGCAGTTTAATTTTGCCATCTTTTTATCTTTTGTACTCATCATTTGTTTCTTTGTGGATAATTTTTTATCATTTTATTGTCACTGATTTCACTGCTCTCTCATTTTTATTTTATTTTTTCAGTTTGCTTCTCTGTGGATTTTTTTTGTGCTTTTTCTCTTTGCATTGCCAACACATTTGTATCCCAGTGTATCAGAAATGATACAGTTTTCTCAGATGACGCTGGTGTCATCTGACACGGGTGTCTTCTCGTTACTCGTCTGTTATATCATCCCTTTATTCACCCGGTCACAGCGATATCCAACACTGAGAGATATAAAAGTTACAAAGTCCGGATTAGAGGTGGGATTAGAGTCTACTGTCAGTGGAACCACAGTACAAATCCTGTTTAGACATTTATGTTTCTCTTTGTTTTTACTCACTTGTCAGATGGGTTAGGTTTGGGGAAAGAACACAGTTTGGGTTAAAATATGTATTTTTTACAACATTAAAACTATATGGTGAAAAATTATGTGAAGAGGTCATTTAGCAGCATTCATGCTAACACGATGAGTCAGACTGACACAAAAGGACACCCCAGAGGTGAGAGTCAAATATGTTACTTCAGGAATAAGCAGAGGCTGCTGTTTAACAAGTTTTCCTGCATCTAAAGTAGTTTTGGTTTGTTTTTATGCCCGCAGACATTTTTGTATCTTTGTTTCTGTTTTTCTATTTTCTTTTCCTTTCGTGTCCATTTTTGTGTCTTGTGGTGGGGATTTTTCTACGGACATTTTCCTTGTAATTGTATTTATTCTGCATCTCTGTCCTGATTTTATTTCTTTTGGTCTCACCTTTATTTCTATCTGTTGATACACAATAAAAACAAATGAAAAAAATCTGTAAAAATAAGGCACATGGCAGCTTTTTAAAAGTAAGGAATTTTTTATAATAATAATAATAATAATAATAATAATAATAATATATATATATATATATATATATATATATATTACAGAATAAATAAATAAAACAGATAATATATTGTGTTTGCTTTTGTATGGATTTTTTACAGTATATATTGCATCAAGTTATAATGGGTTTTTTTGTTGTTTTTTTGACAGATACTTTGTCTTTTTATTACATTTTTGTCCTTTGTGAACATTAACACTGTTTCCTTTTAGAGTATTTTTTGTGTCATTGTTTTGCATCTTTTTATTCATGGGTTTTGTCTCCTTGTGGGGGACATGCATGTCAATATCTGTCAATCCTAAATGAATCATGAAGCAATACTAAATGAATTACTTCAGCTGACATCAGATAAACTAATTCATTTAGTATTGCTGGCTCAGATCAATCAAGTTATTCTATGTACTGTACACTCACAATAAACAAGATAGCTTGACTTAGCCAGCCTTAAGTTAACTGTAGTTAATTTTTCTAAGGCAACCAGTTTGCATAATGTTTTTTAAGTGCCAATAGCTTCTAAGATTTTACATTAAGTAGCAGTTTTTCACTCTAACATGGTTCTTTTTTTTGTCATTGTTGGTCATTTTGGACATTTATTTCTGTCAAATCTTTCTTGAAGAGGCCATTTTTTTTTTTTATCTCTGTGTGGTTTTCTTTTTTGGCCTCTTTGTGGCCATTCATCATTTATGTGCCAATTTGTGTATCTTTGTTGTTCTTTGTAATCATGTTATTCCTCTTTGCAGGCGATTTGCATCCCTTTGTGGTTATTTTTTTGTCTATGATCCTTCAGCATGATAGTACCGTGAAGAAAACAAGTCTGGGTGTCACTGGCAGATCCGCAGTTTAAGTGTTTACCTCGACTAAAAGACAACAATCTGCAGTATAATGAGAGACTGAGGGTTAGTGAGAGAGAGAGAGAGATGGAGCCAAACATGTCGGAGGTGTAATGGAGCTCTTCTTCATTAGGTATACAGGACGTGAACAAACAGTGACGAGAGTGAGTGTGTGTGCACAGGGCCGAGGCTGTCGATGGCTTTTTGCTAATAGGCTGACACATGACATTATTTGCATTCATTAGCAGACAGAAGCTAAGTCACGGCCACGTATAGCAAAGGTCACCACAGGGCTTTGCATCCCCCGTAACCGGCACGAGTGACTGCCGCCTGTCTGGTGATCAAATGGGAAACGGATAATGGTCGGTTAAATGAGGAGAGCTGTCGGTCTGTGACCAGAATCAATTAACAAGCTTTTCCAGAATGTTTCAGTATTCTGATGGAGGCCTGCCTGGAAGTGTTTGTTGCATGTGGCAATTTCCCTCCATTCTAGCCGGCAAATAATAAACAGATCCTCCCTGAGTTGGGTTTGATGCATTCAGAAAGAGGTGTGTGAAAACATATCTGTATTCATCTTTCATATGAAACCTGAAGAACAGGGGCAATGTAGAAAAATCAGAGTGAATGTGTGCAGAATAAAGCAGAAAATGAAAAAGTCGAATAAATCCTGAGCTCAGAGGAGGCTGCAGCTGCTCTTATTTCTCATTCTGATAGAAGCTGTTTGCATAGAATATGATTTTACACTGTTAACATGCACAACGGTGACGAAGATGCCCTGCATCGTCATCTTACCTCTGACACAAATTGCCCCTCCAATCAGCAGCCTGTCCATATTGTGCTGTTCTTAATTGTATTCTCAGTAGTAACCTCCACGGCTAAGAAAATAATGAGTCTGAAGCACGTTATGCCTCTCATTTATGGCTCTCACTTATGGCTTACTGGAATAAATTGAGCAGCACCTGATGGGACTGAAAAGTACAGACAGTGTGGAAGTCTGAAAAGCTGCAGTTCTTTCAACGTCCACGAGAGACTCCATCAGTGAGTCCGTCCCCATAGACTCGCATGTTAAAAATGTCCAACTTTACAGCAGAAATAACTTCTTTTTTTTACAGCCTAATAAAGCAAACTGCTTTGGGCTCTATAGATAATTCATTTTTTCATAACCACTGTGCAGTGGGTTAATCATCTGATAACTCACTTGTTTAAATCGTATTAAGGCCTAAAGTTCGCATTATTAGAGGTGCAGCCTCTTTGACTGACAGGTGGTTGGTGACACAGGAAGCTGTGCTGGGCTTCACCTTGGCTAACTGGAGTCCCTGAACTGCACATCAGAACTGCGCCTGTTCTGTTGGAATATTTGTAATGTAATTCTGAGCTCCAGTTTTTGTAAAATTCTTCGATTTTATTATGATGTTACTGAATACTAGGTTGCAGGTATCTGTGTCTGTGTGATGCACCCATATAGATGCAGCTAACTGCCGTCTTCGATCACCATAACAATAAATGGGTAGAAAACACTACCACTGACCAGTGGGTGATTTCACAGTGGCTGAATATGTAGTGTTTATATGTTTTTATGGTTATATTTTCAAATGGTTCTGGCACATGCTCTCATATTGTACAGCAAGCCAAAACATTTAGAGCACGGTTTATTTCAATCCAGATGAAAGTGCTATTAAGCTGAAAACACCAGCACCCTCATCCCCTTATCACTGCAGGCTGGAAATGGATCCAACCTTAACCATCATACCTTTGATGGGACATAAACATAGCATGTATCTCACCTTCTAACACATAGTAGCTCAAATTATGACTAGCTAAGCGTCAACAAATTCATGACAGCAATATCTGTAGAAAACCAGAGACAAACAGCTGAAAACTCTGAGTCTAAACCCAAACTGCAGTGTCCTCTGCTCTGTGAACGGCTGTGGAACAGTGAAAATTACAGCCCTTTTTGTGGTCCAGTTATGGTCACACATTGGTAAATGAAATATAGATGATTTTATTTTGACCACCTGTAATCTAACGTGTTTCACAGCAAGGCCAAAGAAACTGAGATTGCACCTAATTTGAGATCAATTCACAGCACGCCAACTCCGCTAAAATAATTCCAACACACACACACACACACACACACACACACAATCTTTTGTAAGGACACATGAAGAGTTTTCACAAACAAAGAGTTCCAGCTGACTGATATAAATAAAAAGTAGCACTGCCACCAACGAGCAAAAGAGACATTTTCCGATGTTATAATTTATTCGATCTTCATTGTTGTTTTTTTCCATGCACTCTCATTGTGTCACAATTAAAGAGAGGTGTGTAATTATTGCACATATTGTGTTTGCAGTGTTTTTTTCTCAAGTTACTCTTTGTGAGAAATTTCATTTGCACGCAATGAAAGTTAGAGTGTTTTTAATTCTATTCCAATTTATTTATATAGAGACAATCTCAATAAACAGACATCTGCATATGAATATGAAGGTGCGAGGATGTGAAGATTTGTGTTCTTCGAAGTTTTCTGCTTTCCATTTGAAGTCTCAGTTCTTCCAATAACCTTTGAGCACGCTTTGGCTGCTGTCAGGTAAACTGTTCATGTGGAGAGCAAAAAGGGAGTCCATGAGGTGGAATGCAATCGTGAAACCATTGACTACCAATCAATCATTTTTCAAAGAAAAACTGGTTGAAAACTACAAGGCAGGGTTAGTAGACTTGTGGGTTTAAAGGGCTAAAGCAGAGCAGAGTGTGTTGAAATGTGCAGGTCCTGTCTGACTGCCAGAATGTTACCATAGACCTGAGATGATTCATTAATGTAGTGGCGATAAATCCCATATAATGTTCTCATCAAAAATGGAAAGTAAAGTCTGGATTGCTAGTGAAATATGTTCAGCTCTGGTCTTAAATCCAGAGTTTTAATGCAAACAACACTATCAAGGTTCAGCACAACTCTGATAATACCTGAACCTTGAGAAAAAAAAAAAAGATTTTTGAAGGGATTAAACCGTGATCTATTGGGCGGGAGAAAGAGGAGGAGAGAGAGAGATTACCTGTGCTGCAGCGCCATGACCACAGCTGCTCCAAATCATGCTGGGAATGAGCAGAGTCAGCTGGCAGTGTCACCCTGTCCTTCATCTACACTGTACTGTACGGACACAGTGGCACCTACATACGATCACACGTGTGTGCACTCACACCTTACCCATCAGACAAAAACCAGAGCGTTCATGTGCCGGTTCGGTTTTCAGATAGGTTTGGATGCTGCTGGTTAAAATTATTATAGTGAAATTTAGAGTCATATCAAGTGTACATGTGTGACTTTGAAAAAGGGTACGTTTAATTGGTTGTTTTCTGTCAGCCAGTAATGAGATTTAAACACGCATCAATAATCACCTGATAAACTCGGTTAGAAATGAGCCTCAGAGGCACTAAATTACTGCTGATGCATGTTTTATTACAAATGTATTTCTGACTGTATGATTAGGCCCACAGAGAGTGATCGGTCCATGAATGAGCCAATTATTTCAGTGGGGATCTGGCTCGGAGCAGCATCAGGTGCGGCGCACGGTGGCTGAAGCGCGCAGCGTCGCGTCAGTACACGTCCAAGCCGAGGTCCAGGTAACGTGGATGAGTTCACGTAGGGTGGGAACCAGGCTATTCTTATTTGCATGATGTCTCCCTATTCTGAGAATATGACAAAGGCTCACTGTCAGTGAGAGATTAGGCTGTTAGAGTTTGAGTTAACATCCTCTTTCTAGTGGACGTTAACACAAAAAAAAACAGAGCAAAACCCATTTTAGCTTCTTTTGCATTTAATTTGCATAACTGGCAAAGCTAATCCTGAGCATCATCACCAACAGTATGTCCCTTTGTGAATCTAACACACATCTCTTCTCTTTTTCTCTTTCGGCAGATTAAATTTAATGTAATTTTGAGCACTAAACTCTGTTTTAATTAAACCATATGTTCAAATTTTGAGCTTATGCTGAATCTCATTTAGCTCACAGCCTGAAAAAAGAACTTTAATTAAACCAGAATTAAGTTTTCTTTCAGGATGTTCCCTCCCCCACACCCTATTTTCTGGAATAAAGTTTGAACACACTCCACTATACAGACTCCCAAACCCTGCAGTTCCTCTAATGTCCACTGGAGGCCTTAATATTAATTTCCAATTTTTTTAGTGACACAGTCTGCCAGGCTTTACATCAGCTAACTGGAGTCCCTGAACTGGATCTGTAGACCGCGTTTATGCTGTTGGAACCTTTTGAAGCATTTTAATGCAATTATCTGACCAATAATATGGGCGCTGTGTGGATAATTGTACTAACAGACCATCCAAGAAGTCTACGCTCCAGTTTTTCTCATTGAAATTCAAGCATTTTATTTGTTACTGAGTACTAAATAGCAGGTATATGTGTCTGTTGGATGTCTGTGTGATGCTCCAATACAGTCTATGGATGTAGTTTCCTACTAGAAAAGCTAAATGTGATCACACCTGGTCAAAAAAGCCATAATAGGAGCTCAAATCTGCAGCAAGAGTACTGACAGTGACTAGAAAGACAGAGCATATTTCTCCCACATTGGCTACAGAACTTAATTTAAAATCCTTCTCACATACAAGCTCTTCAATAATCAGGCCCTATCTTATCTGAAAAACATCATAGTACTGTTTAAGCTTAATACAGCACTTTGCTTTTAAACTACTGGTTTACTTGTGTTTCCTGGGGTTTTTTAAAGTGAAATGGGAGGCAGAGCCTTCAGCTTCCAGGCCCCTCTTCTGTGGAACCAGCTCCCAGTTTGGATTCATGGGGACCTTCCAATATAAAGCACCATAAGGCAACTGTTACTGTGATATGACACTAAAGAAATAAAACTGAATTGAATTGAATTGAAAATCAAGGTTTCAAAATGTAACTTTGCATCTTGTGGATGATGTGTTTTATAGTCTGCAGTCCCAGGAGTCTGATCCACAGTCAGCAGTGTTTGGGAGAAACACTGTTCTTCTGTTTATGCTTTTATTTTAAGGAGAAGCTGCTAAAAGAATTTAGCTTTTCTTACAGCTGCTTCACAAAAAGACCTCTAGTGGATTCTTTTTATTGTTGAGCAACAGCAGGATATTTTTTAACTTGTGGCTGAAGAGACTGAAAGTTCAACCCTTAATCTACTGAACAAAGCTGTTATCTGAGGCATGAGCTGAAGTGCAGACTACTTGTCCTCTAACTCCAGGCCACTGAGGTGCAGTTAGAAAATCAAAACAGTGGATAAAGCTAAACACCTCCACTCTAACTTTGGCTGGTGTGGTTCAGCTTTTGAGTCTGTTAGGGCAATTTAACGCACGGCCTTCAAAGAGGACAGAGACAGTCATTCTCAGAGCTGCAAAAACACCTGAAAAATGTTTTATTTACTTGTCTTCCTTCTTTCTGTGTTTTATTGACTGATGCATCTCCTGCTTAGCATATCGTACTGCATCACCCTGCAAACTGTGCGCAGCGAGGCAGTGAGTCACAGGTAACTGACTCCTTACAAACAGGAGTGATGAGTGCCAACGGGCTCACCTCCAGCTCTTAAATTCTACACAAGACTCGAGTCGGGCTGGAAAAAATTGATAACCTCACTTTGAGGTTAGTGATCTTCTTGTCTTTGTTATTTATTTTTGCCCATGAAACTGAGATAATGGCGATTTGCCGCTCTTCCGTTCTCCTCCCATTCCAGTTTTCTTGCCTCCTTCTCCTCGCGTTTCTCCGCCTCTCTGCTGAGCGCTCTGCTCTGCCTGACTCCCTGTTTTGATTGGACCTGATGAGCGCAGGGAGTATTTGCCAGTTTTGTAGGCCGGAGTTATCTGCAGAGGACCGTAGTTTATCTGACCCCGCGGGCTGACCTCCTGTTTCCTCTCTGGCCCTCTGACGCTGGGACGGGACTTCCTCTGACGGCCTTATCAGTTTGAACCACAACATTGGAACAGACCCGCCGACCAAGATCTCACGAAAAAAAATACAACTGCTGTCAGAAAAGTATGTCAGAGTATGAGAGATGTGCTCGAGTTTAGAAGAATCGCTGTGTTTGTTTGAGTGTGTCAAGATTCCTCTATTAAAAGGTCAGCTATTATTTGACCTGACGACACACACAGCTGACCAGAACACATAGGCCACCCGATGGCGTATCAACACTGGCTGACACCCAGACATCATCAGCCCCACAGCAAATACGACAGTGGGGATCAGGACAAATATTATAACAACATAAACTGATGAAACAATTACAAAAACGGAGTGCGTCAACAACATTTGAGCATATTTGATTAATTAAATGTAAGGTGTCAAGCTTAAACTGAAGAAATGCCAAGCAAACCACATCTGTGTTCTTCTTGCACCTGCAAGAGCACCTGGGAAAATCCGTTAGCTTACCTTAATTTAATCAGCAGCAAGGCAGGGGCATTCACAAGGACCCACAAAGAAGAGGAGCAGTCCCTCCCACGGCGACAAATAGAAAATACCTCATCCGCACTGGACGGGCAGACACATTCTTTAATCTACACCTGTCTTTCTACCCAACAAGTAATCAAGGCAGTAAACCCAGTTTATGTAGACAACAGAGAAGAACTGGTTTCAAGACTGGGTACTGGACAATATCAGCTGAGGTCAGTCAGAAACATAGCTAGCTCCTCACAGCAAATAACACCTAAGAAGAAAAACAAATCAGAAAAATCACCGAAGAATGGATGGAGAGGAATGAGGGAGCTCCACTGGGGGAGAAGAAGCAATTAGTTTGCATTTAGTAGGTGAGAGTTTGAACAAAGGTCTAGCAAGTGGTTTTGGATTGCAAAGCCATTAGAAACACCCAGTGCACACACAAATGACTTCAGGCTTCTGGATTTGATGGTCGGAGCTCTATTATTCTTTGCTGGCTTTGAATAAACAGTGCTGCTCTGAGCCTGGCTGTGTTGATTCCAGAGGGCAGATAAGCCGAGTAAATAAAGCTGAACTCGGAGTGGAAAAGGTTTCCACGACTGCTTTACTGTCTAAATGCCTCCAGATGGGTTGAGTTAAGGAAGCGTCGGTGAATCGCGTCCTGTTTTCTAGTTCTTAGAAAGTGTAAAATAATCTTTAACTCCACCTCGATAGGGCAGTGCCGCTGGCAACTTATCCAGGGTTGGGACTAGGGATTGGTTTTGGTTTAGGCTCACACTAAATAGAAATATTCAGAAACTAGAATATGTTACATTTCAAAAGAAGCAGTCTTCCTGCCTTTACACCTATCCTAGATGGGTTGGCAGTGACCTGGTGGATGTTAAGAGGTAACAAAGGATCTTCACTGTACTTTGCATGTAAAGCATGAGCGCGATGACACGCAGTCACAATGGAGCATTTATCAGGGCTGTCTGGGGACTTTCTGGGGGAGCGATGGGCATGCGATGACTTATCTTTGGCAAACACCTTGCGCATAAAGAGCACCGCATAACTTAGCGGTGAGTAATAGTTTTAAGGAAAAGACTAAAGATACATCTTTTATAAAAGTCACCGTGAAGCAGAGAGAAAAAGCGATGTGGCGTTAAGTGAAAGATGAGTTACTGTATGTTTCTCCAGCTCCTGCAGACAGATTGCACCAAGGCGACTTCCCTCCTCTCCAAGTGACTGACGTTTATGGTGATGGAAAGGCCTGCGTCTCTTAAACAGCGGCTCGTTATTCTATTAAAGGTACCCTGCTAGCGACTTACAGGAAGCAAAAGTGATGACAAGGTAAAATAGATTAATTAAGGCACCTCGGCGACGAAGCAGCCACTTAATCATAGATTGTGCTTGTCACAGGGATTTAGGATCTGATTGACTTGAACAGATTATGCCTCTCTTCATTTTCTGCCTTTGTGCAATGGAAAATTAATTGTCAGTGACATTTGGTTGTAATCCCCCCCCATCTCCCTCCTACCACCTCCACCACCACCACCTCCCCTCTATCTGTACTTCCTCAATTAATTATTGGCTCCCTTTTATATTCTCGTTCCAAGGAGTTTCTTTCGGAGATACACAAGGGGCCGAATCATTTCCTCAACTGCTGAGGACAACATCCGCCGTTTGATTGAGTCGAGGCAATCTAATCATCAGCTTCTGCTCTCATACTCAGACTGCTGTGTCAGTGCTATTACCCACCACCCCTCCGACACACACACACACACACACACACACACACACTGTGAGTCTGAATGACAGCTAAATAGTGGAAAGGGTCCAGTCCACCTTGACTCGTCACTCTTCTACAGCTTTGACAGCTGATTTCACTTCACTGAAAAGAGGAGGCGAGAGAGAGAAAAAAATGGAAAGAAAAGGAAGAGAGGAGAAAAAAGAAGGAGAGGGAGAGCAGAGGAGAGAGGAGGTGAAGGAAAAGAAGAGAGGAAAAAGTGGAGGCGGAAGCAGGTGTGGGAGAAAGATGAGAAGGAATGAGGAAGACGACGTGATGAGTGAGTGAAGGGAATGAAAAAGGGAGTGACGGAGGAAACGAGGAGGAGAGGAAATGGAGGGACTAATTGTGGGATGCTGGATGAGAGAGGAGATGGTATCATAACATGATGAAACTGAGGTCACCTGTGTGTGCGCGCGCGTGTGTGTGTATGTTTGTGTTTGCTTTCTATGTCGAATTAAACCACAGAGGCAAAGTGAGACATTTCATTTCCCAGATATGATTGATGGCTAATGTGTGTGTCCCAGAGAGGCATCAGATAGCCTGTCCTGACTCAACACACAGACACACACACAGAGTTACACACTGATTGTGGTTTTGTCTAGACAGGCAAATAAGGAAACAAATGAAAGCCAGGCGCACACAATGTGTACACGTGAAAATCCTCAGGGAAACACTGATAGTCAAACGATGCAGACTGCACGAGTAACGTCTCGTTCCCACTGCCTTAAGTTAAATATCTGAGTTTGGACATTTTTTTGCAACAAACTGCATCACAATGTGAGTCTGTGAATGTGTTGTAATTGGCTCACTGATACATTCTTCCAGTTTTCAGCAGTCTGTGTGTCGTGATCATCATTGTTGTGCAGTTATTGTGTTATTGCATTGGATGGGAGAGAACAGAGTCCTGCAGTATGCTGTGGTTTGGTGTTCTTGGTTTACAAAACCAGATTCACAGATGACCTGTGCATGCGTACAATTCGACTGACTTATTTTCTACAGTCATCCCATCACTGGCTGCACCTTTTCCAACATTTCCTCCTCTTCTTAACTCTGTGAGGTTGAAGTCATCCTCAGCCCTGAACCTGAGAATAGAAAACAAGCAAAAAAGTATGTTTTTGGAATGAATTGTTTCCTGCCAATTGGACTGCTTTTTAATCCCCTTATTGCCAAAACGTTTGAGAACGTCCATCCACCCATCCCTCCACCTTCTTCCACTTATCCAGTTCATTGTGCCAGGAGGAGGCAAAACCTGCAAGCTCCACACAGAAACTTGGAAGACATTGATTTAAAAGAAACACAAACTTCAACTTCACTGTGTATAAAAATAAGATCTTAAGCTTCTTTAAATGTCCTCTTCAGTTTTTAAAGTTAGGAACTCTTTTAAGGACTCTACTTTGTGGATGCCTTTTATATTGATTTTTATTCAACATTAAGGGGAAATTCATTAAAAACACCTTAATTCTAACAATTTTCTTACACTCAGGTCATTTTGGTCATTAGGAGCTACCTTTAATATCAGGAAGCTTTGTGAATGTGGGCCCAGAAGACCAAATTATCACTCTTACATTAATTTTGGATCAGATTTCAATGTGGGTGTGACAAATAGATGGAAATTCCAGCTAATGGAGTTGATGTAAACTTTAAAAGGTCGCTGGTAACCTGATGAATGTTAAGAGGTTTACTGAGCTGTGTTAACGTCACCAAATCTAACCTTTAATTAGCCACACATCATTGTCATGGTGCACTCACTCACTCGGCTGCTCTACAACAATGAATTGCTTTGGATTTACCGGCTTGTCGATCTAATGTCAGTTAATGTCAGTGTCAGTGCTTCCTAAAGATGCTTCAGATTAAAAGCCACCCATCCACATATTCTCTTCTGCTCTTCCAGTTCAGAGAGGCGGGGCAGGCCCTGGACAGGTCACCAGTCACGTTCACACCTACTGCAAACTTTGAATCCCTCATCACCCTAACATGCATGTCACTGGACTGTGGGAGGAAGCTGGAGCGCCCACGCAGATGCACAGAAAGCCCTACTGATGCAAAGAGCTCGTGGATGCAAGCTGAACACTAATGAAATAATCCAGCAGAGGTGGATCATCTGTCTCCAGCCGGGCCTCGACCAAACATGTAATGTTTGATTTGGCAATGATTTCACCCGGATGCCCTTTGTGATGCAGCCCTCTCAATTTACCCAGGCTAGAGAGTGATGGGAGGGCTACACTGGCTTGAGGCCCCCAGGGGCAAGGTTACAGAAAAGTAGAAAGAATAGAAACTAATTAGTGGTTAATAAAACTACTTTATAGTCATGATTTGGCGTGGCTCTGCTGCTTCACTGGATTTAGTGCTTTGAAAAGTGCATTAATCTGTGTTTCACATGGAGCAAATGTTGGAAAATTAAAGCAATAAATAAAGTGAACTGTGATTACATTTCAGCTAGGAACGAAAGGTCTAAAATCTGTTTGCTTGTTTTGTGTGATTTTATTACATGTAGGTCATCATTTTACTCAAAGGGGACATATTTGCCTTCGAAACAGCAGCAGATCTTCGACCCCTGTCCTCCTGTATTTACTCAGAGTCAGAGAAGTGGGCTATTGTTTGATTTTCAGTTCTTGTGGTCGTGCGCGGCCTCTCTGCAGAAGGGCTTGGGATCATCTCCCTCCCGCAGTAATCACTTCTCTGACTTTGACACCCGAGACCACAAAAGTTTAAAGTGGCCCCTGGAGGAAGAGAAATGTTTGGTGCCTTTTGAGGGACTCGGGGGAGATTACCGTAGGATTGTTTGACAAACAGCGAACGGAGTGAACTCGTCTGTTTTCCTTATGGTCTGTGTAAATGCATGTTTCAGTTTGGGGGATTAACGGGAAAGCTCTATTTATGCGACACGGGGGAATGCTAATATTCTGGATAATTATCCTATTTCCTGATTTACAAAACTGTGCGGCCATATTTGTGAGAAAGCAAACAGGGAATGCGGCTCCACCGAGTCGGATCTATTTTAAACTTCGCTTGTACGTGCAAAGAAAAAAAAAATGAGGAAGAAAATACAGACAGAGACAGCATGAGAAACAAAAACTTGAAATGAAGTAAAATAGCAGGCAAAAGAGGGGTGGAGGTCACCCTTGAGTCAAAGGGGAGGGAGAAAGCAGCTCCATTTAAATCCTCCAGAGTGAAGGTTACGGTGCTGACATGCTCGGTGCTCTGATGCATCCGCCCAGTGTGGGTCATGCCCTCCGGGGCCTCTGCAGCTCACCGTGATGTATGTGCAGGCGGTAAGGGAACTGTCCCTGCTCACTCCACAAACGGAAACGACCTCTCACCTCACTGCTGAGAGGAAGCCTATTGGACGAGCCATCTGTGTCCATTAATTGTCATTAAAAACTTGAAGTTTTCACCACCATCGTCTGACCCTTCCAGCCTCGGACAGGCTCCAGCATGCATCATCACCATCATCATCATCATGCAGGGGATTTTTTTTTATTTCTTATAGTTTCCCTGCGCTGCATGTTTATTATCGGGTATAAATTTTGTCAGTTTAGACAGTTACACTCGACATTACAGGCCGTGAGGGCGAAGGAGGCTTTGCATTGTTTATGTGGATTTCTAGTGGCTGAAGCAGAAACCAGACAGCATGCTGATTTTAATGATCTGAGGCTTGACTGGCTGCGTTCACCTCTAAAAATTCCCGTCTGCTTGCAACAAGAGGGGGATTGTTCTCCAGACAGTGAGAGAGACACACGGAGGACGGTGAAATTTGACGTGTACGGGCGCACTGTAGAGAAAACAAAGCAGGTTTGAGGGAAGACGCTTCAGATTTCACAGGCTCCTGCGACCTTGAATGGATGTTTTTGACAGACGGTCCAAACAAAAATATAATTCCTCACCAACTCGGCTTGGTTTTTCACTTTCACGTGTAACTTTTCAACACCTAAAGTTTACAACAGGAGGAAATTTTTAATTTAGCTTTCAGTCAGCTGTCAAGTTGTTGTTGTCTTTTTGGCATCTTTACTCAGCGGGAGGTTATGAAATGTAATATGTATGAAAACAAGATTATAAACCAGTTATTTTGCTAAAAGATTATTACAAAGTAGAAACTTCCACCGGAGACCCCATCTAATCTAGGGTTGAGGTTAAGGTTAACATTGGGTTTTGTTTTACTCACATACTAAATATCCACATTTTCAGAAACCAGAAAATATTCGTTTCTAAAGAATTAAGCCTGATATATTTTGACATTACAGTTTTCTGTTAAAAGCTTTTTCATTTGCCTGTTCCCAACTCTTTAAAAGGTGGGGTGAACATTAACGAAACCCTACCCCTAATCCAAGATTGGTCACCAATTAACTGATGGACACTAAGAGGCTAAAAGTAATCTCCTATTTTTTTCCTCGTGCTAAATTAATTTAATCTGCAAACTAAATGATGCAAGCCTGAGTTTAAAATGTCTTCTGAATGCCTTCATGAAAATTAGAGGTTTCTATTCAAGCTCAGTCGTCCAGAAGTTGAAGTGCTGACCAGTTTGCTCTTCCTCAAGGGGATTTACACGGTAATGTAAAGATGAACAGACGCTATGAGCAGCACAGGGGGATGGTTTCAGTGGAAGAAATCCTTTTTAACAGGAAGTTAAAATGTTTGTTTTACTTTTTGGTCAACAGTGAGAGGACATCGATGTGAAGACACAACCAGTGGATCAGTTATTGAAAATCACTTTTCTGATTTTTGCCAGTTACTGTTCTGTAGAAGTAACTAGTAGGATCAATGATAGTTGGCTTCATAGTGTGCATACAGACAGATAAAAGAATAACGTACTAGTTCCTTAATAAAGTGTTGGTCTAGGCATTGATTAGCCTGAACAGCATTCTTCACCACATTTTGATGATCTTACGTTGGTGGAGATTGTTATCTAGCACATTCCCAAACCTCCTGTTGGTGTTTGCCAGTAATTTTTTTCTCTCTCCACCAACCCTGGTCCACAGATTTGAGTCGTCACGCGTTTGTGCTATTTCTCAAAATCAGTTTTACTTTGAAGAATCGGTTTTGAAACAGTGAAGGAGATCCAGGATGTCTCACGTAGTGCTCATTGTACTTCCTGGAAGTTTAATGTGATAATCCAAGCAGTTATAGAAAAGGTGTCTGGCTCTACAAGGACACCACTTTGAAGTAAAATGAAGGCCAAGGTTAAATCACTATGGTATTTTTTTGAGGCTTCATTTATGTTACTGTTAATATGGTAAATGGCGTGGTTCTTATATAGCTACATATATCAACTTGAGCACACCTACATGACCCATTCACAAAAGCACTTTTGTCTATGCTTTTTCTACCAAGTGCTTTCTATCCAACATTTAAACACTTTCACCGTCCAATGAACGCATCAAAGAGCAACTTGGGGATGTTATCCTGCGCAAGGATACTTTGGACTGAGCTACAACCACCCGAATATCAGCCCATGCCTCTGTGTGTTTTGGACACGAGCTGCTGGAGCTCAAAGAAAGGCCTGTAATAAACCAAGCTGGTTTTCCCTTTAACATTAGTCTGTACACACTGAACCGTGGGGAACAACATGGGGATAGCTTAGTTGTAGGATAAAATTTGGTGGCATTTCCTTTAAACCCAGACGCTCCTAACCCCCAGAGAGCGGGTGAGATGGAACTCTAACAGCCCCGGTGAGGGACATGATGAACGGGGCGCTGCACAAAGCCAGCACTCAGCTTTAATTGGACGGAAGGTGGCTGTACGCTTATACCATAAATAACTGGACCCAGGGACGGCATATATATGTGTGTGTGTGTGTGTTTTGGGGGTGAGTCGGGGTTGGGCGAGGAGGGTTAACCATCACGCAGTGAGCTTAAGCACCACTGAGCCTAAGAAAGGCTGTCAGGGACCTGGAATAAATATCCTGCAGGCTTACTGATTTGTCTACGGTCGTAAACACGACATAAAGAGCTAATATACAGGTCAGCACCAGCATGATTTACACCCGCAGGAGCCTGAAAACTTCATCAAAGCGTTTCATTTCCCTCCTATTCACAATCACATGGAACTTTTCCTGCAGAGGTGACTTTTTTTGATTTGTTGAAGGAAATGTGGATTTATTTTTGCAATTAATACATACATCTTCTACATAAACAGGTTGGATGCTTTGTTGCTAAACTTCAAAGATTCAAAGAGAATCCGTGATCAAGATTTACCCGATAGAAGTCTTTTAATTTGTTTGTGGGCTGGGACTCATAATCAATCAGGCTCAGTCTCAGAGACTAATGCATCTGTCATTATCTGAGCCGCTCTCAGCACAGCATAGAAACACAAAGAGAGATGAGAGAAGCATTAGGAAGAAGAGAGACTGGGAGAGGACAGAACATTGATGAAAACTTCAAGGATAGCCACTTCAAGATATATTTTCGTCATTGAAATACGTCAAACCTCTTGGTAATGATTATGTCTAATTTACTTGGACAAAACAACCTAACAATAATTTCCATTTCTGGTTCAACTATTTTATTTTTCCTGCCCTATTTTTCTGAGAAATGTACCACTTCTGTCTTCTGGTGAGCTCAAGCAGCAAGCTACATTGTTAGAGACTTTTTGGTGCAAGGACACAAACAATGCTTCCAGGATATTTTAGTATATTTCCATGTTTGTGTGCTTGTTAAGCTAGAAAAGCAGATCTAACCAACATGAATGTCGGCACCAGTTTGTGCCTCCATCCTCAGACTTGTTTATGCCAGGTACAAAGTCTATGCAAAGACGAGCAAACAAAGCAATTAGGTGTCCAAAATAATTGAAAAGACTTGATTTTTGATAAAAATTTGCTTGATGCTTTGATTTGAACTGAGTTAGCTAAGTTAGCTCACCTGTCAACTGTCGGGGGCTTCAGGGGAATCCACCTTGCATCAAAACACACCAGCTGAGATGTCGAAGAGGCCTACTGGACCCTCATAGGTGAGGTGTCTACCTGAGGGGTGTGCTAGGAAGCGAAATAAATGGCTTAAGTAGCTTGAAGTCAGAGATTTCTGTGTCAGTGAAAGCAAATCTTTCTTTAGGAATTCCCCTTTGATCTGCTGACAAATTGAAGCAGTTTCCACATCTCCATTATTAGGCTGTGGGCCAGTAAGCTCAAATATTTAAGCAGATCCAGTTTACAGTTTCAGATCTCTAATGTGCAGCTGTCAACTTACGAATAACCAAAAGCATTAAAGTCATTCGTTTGAATTCAAATGTTTATTTTATGGTTCTGTGTGATAAATCCCAGGATCAATAATTTTCTGCAGCATTTATTTCTTGTCTTATATCACCTATATCACCAGCACTTGCAGGGATATGACACATGAAACAGCTTATTTTATTAAAAAAAAAACCTGGCTTAACAAAAAACGTGATACCTGTTATCTCCAGCTGGGGTTTTAGGTTTTGTTACGCCAGCTAATGCAAAGAAATTCTGGCTGTGTTGAACTTCCTTCATAGCACACCCCTCAGGAGGAAACCCTGGCAGAGACCCAGGACATGCTGCAGAGACTGCTTCTTTCAGCTGGCTTGGAAATGTGTTGGTTTTCCCCTGGAAGGTCTGTAGGTGGCTGGACGGGGAGGTCTCTGCTTCGAGCTGGATGCAGATGATGGATGGATGGAAGGAAATCTGGAGGCCTAGCTTAGCCTGCCTGTGATAGCTGCTGAACATTACCCGTATTATTGCAATTATCTTAAATAAGTTAGGTTTTTAATATATGCTCTCAGTTCTTGGTAAAAATCAGAGGAAGGTCGTGTTCGTGGGAGTTTAATTCATTTGAAAGAAAAAAAATGAATGAGCTTAAATTGATATTTTACAGCTTGTTTTTTAGAAAACAAACGCTCCTTCTGACTTACTAGTCAAACGCAATTATGCTAGCATTCAGGTCATGTCATTATTATGCATTTAATGGCAATTCACAACAAGAGCTGCCCCAAGGTGACTGAAAGTGACAACAAAACAGACTCTGAATTCTTCTCTCAAAAGAAGAAAACGCATCAACATCCTCAGCGGGGAGTCAGCTGAGTGTCAGGTGTTTCCAGTATCATATGATCTCTCTGTTGATGTGTTTTCCAGCGGCGCTACATGATCATGTGTCAAATACATTTCTTTCTGTCCATTATCTCACGAGCAGCTGTTTTTCTCATGGAATAATGGCTTTATCTTCCTCTTGTGTTCCTCTTGTGAGCACTCGACCTGCAGTACGTCCATAAATGAAAACCATGTGTTTCTGTGACCTACACTACATGCATGTTGAATCAAATGCCCCAAATCCTTTAAGCGAACTGATTTCTGGTGATACGCACAAGTCAGTCTAATTTATCTTCCTCATGTTTGCCCTTGGAAAAACCACAGCTTGTCCCTTTGTGCAGGAGAGTGTTCAAGATGAAAGGCGTGGAACGTAAAACTCTATCATCATCAGCCTTTTTTTCTCTGCGCTGGCCCTAATTGCTTTTTTCTCCTTGTGTGTGTGTGTGTGAGAGAGAGAGAGTCTGAGACAAGGTGTCCATCTATAACTTGCAGAAGGAGGGACCCCCGCCCGGGCTCGCCATCTGTCACCCGGGCACCTGCAGGGGCTGCAGTCTTGTGCGGCTTAAAAGGTGAAATCATTAAGATGTTAGAATAACAAATGCCTGGTTATGTCTGACTCACACTATCACACCGACCGGTTCGCAGCTCACGCCTCTTTCAGGGAGATGAATATCCCCACGTTGTTGGCTTGTTGAGGAGATAAAGAAGCATCACTTAGGAGGTGCTCCTCTTCTCGTCACCTCTGATCGGTCCGGTTCCCTGGCCTGAATCCTGAAACTGGATGTTATTTATTTTTGTGTCTGCAGTTAGCAGGGCCTGCCGCCCCGCTGAGACAGAAATTAAAATAGCACCCAAGAACGTGGAGCCGACCACATTCCATCACTTCTTCCGAACCCGTCTCTCCCTCATTTTTCTCCTCACACCACACAGGCAGAGACCCAAGGTCAGTGAAGGTCTGACGGGACGTTGATGAATGGATGTGAAGGGTGTCATCCTGGACAAACAGAGCTCGGGCCCACATGCTGCTACATCCTGAAAAATATGTCTGCTACAGCAGCAGCTGAGGGAAATGGTTTGCAGCTCTCTCACATCCTCTCCCGGCGCTCTCTACGTGGAACATACATATTTTGTCATTCCCTGAAAGTGAAAAATAACACGCCTACACCACTGCATATCAGACACACTCAGGTTAAGCTGACAACAGTACTGAAGGCTAATATCTAATACACGACACAAAGAACGCACGCTTTCTCCCGCACAAGGTCAATGTTTTTTGACAAACGGCGGTGCCGCCAACAGTCCCGCTTCCCACATGCTGATCCAGCCAAGTAAATTCGACTGCCTCTGCCCGCTAATCTCTGATGCCACCCTGCCTCGCTCCTTCAAGAGTGTGCAGATAAATAGCTTAAAGCAAACAGCCTCTTAAAAATATGACATCGCAATGCTTTCAGTGGAAGGAAGGGGGAGAAAAAAGGGAGGGGAATTTGGACATGGTGGCGGGTGATGGAGGAGGCCACGATGGAGGAAGACAGGAAAGATAAGTCAGCATTTTAAATTTATCACAAAGGACAGAGTGAATCTTAACAGCGCACATGCAGCCATAAAGATGGAAAGACCCCGAGCTTCGCAGGCTAATTTTCTCTCAGGCATGAAAGAAATTTCAGATCAGTCCAGACGTTTGTTCGAGTCACGTGTCCGTCTTCTCTCCTTTGTGCAGGTCTCCTCTTAATATTTTCTCATTTAATACCTTTATGACTGTCAAATAATTCCCTCATATCTTAGTCCTCGATGCTCTGAAAATGTCTTTTTGGCAGTTAAATTTGTTCAGCCAACACATAATCATCCAGGGTGTCAAATACAGCTGTTCTGTCACAGAGGTACTCGCGAGGTGTCCGTGCCTTGAGCTTTAGCAACAGCAGCGTTTGATACAGAGACGAAAAGCTGTCTGTTCAATTCAGTTATATAAAATTATATAAAATAAAACAACAGTCGGCTCATGGTGCTCTACATTGTAAGGTAAAGATCCTACATTGGAAGGAAACTCCAGCAATCAGACGACCCCCTGTGAGCAAGGACTTGGTGACAGTAGGAAGGAAAAACTTCCTTTTAACAGGAAGAAACCCATCAGCTGCGACCGGCTGCGTAAAGTTAACTGTAGAAGACAGCCAGACATTAATGATAACTAACGACTGAGTGGTGTATAAAGACATAGTGAGTAAAGAAAAAAAATACTGTGTGCATCATGGGAAACCCTCGTGGTCCGTTGCACTATTACAGCAAAACTACAAGAGGATTCAGGGTCACCTGAGGGCTACTCGGAAGTGAAAGTGAAAAGCAATTTAAAACAAATTGCAAGAGATATATAAGTATGCACCATCATATCAACTATACATGGCAGATAAATGATGATGGCTCAGTGAATTTGAATCTGGAGCCATTTTTGTCCTTTTCAAGAGTTCAAATATGAAAGTTTGCATCTGCATTATGTAAGATGGATGTAGCCATCATGATGTCCCGCTGTGTTTTTGTCGGTTTCTGAAGTCAGACACGAGCATGTCTGCTCATCAGCTAAATCAGGCTAAAGAGATTCAGTTTGATGAACATGTGTATTATTTAACTTAACATTAAATAAAATCATATACACTGAGTTCATTATGTATCCACAATAATTCTGTTACAAAAGTAATGTTTTTTTTCCCTTTTTTGATCTTTTATTTTAGAGTTTTTATTCCATTTCATAAACCCTGCAGAAGAAAACGCTTTGAGTCCCACTAATGAACATTTTCCCAATTCCAAAGATTTGAACTGTTGCTTGTGTGTTTCTCTTTCTCGCCAGTTTAAAAAAAATAATCTCTTAATAATGTGAGAAAAAGAAACAAAGACACAGAGAATGTGCTGCTGGGCTTCCAAACCAAAGGTGACACAAAAGTGAACATATTTATTTTTGGCTTTACAGAACAAATGGATTATAAATTAGCTCATTTTCAAGAAGCTAGAACACTAAACACTACTGGAACTGTGCAATCAACAGCAAAGTGCGCCTGTAGAAGTGTCTTGCATGTGGAGTATAATGTGTGTCTTACTTCTGGAGTTTTAGACATATATATATATATATATATATATATCTTAATAGACTTTTTATATGCATTTTATTATGGGCATATTTTTAAGCCTTTTGTCTCAGACCTTTGCACTGTGGATTGCATTTAATTTCATTGCACATCTGCAATGACAATAAAGACGAAATGACAGCGCCACGTCAGGTCGGACATATCCAACATGTAACCTAAAACTTATTCCAGTCTTTGAATGACTGTTATGGGACTTGATTTTCTTATTTATTTAACTCTTTTTGTGCTTTGAGACTGTTTGTGAAAAGTACTTAAATGAAATTAGCACAACCCAAAAAGTTCAGACTTCTACAGACACATCGTCCCGCTGATGGTCGAAGACTATAAAACACAAAGACATCTGGACATGTTTTCTAGTTCATGTGATTTATTTATTGTCTTTTGTTTCCTGTGACAAATGGTTTAAGTCAGCCTCAGATGTTGTTTAGACGAACCCACAATCAGCGCACATTCAGTGAGCGAATCCTTACATCTGTCCTCTTTTTAAAACACTGACTTGTCAGGGTCAACTGTAAATTGTGGCTATAAAAAAACAACCTGGGTTAGCTCTCCGCAAACGTGCCCTGCACCATTTTTTACAGCGGTCGGTGCAGCTTTGCATTATCTCTCTGTGCTTTCTGGGATTACAGCAGCTGATTTATGTGCTGTATATTAAAACAGAAATGTTCTGAGAGATGAGTCATTGTGCTGTGTGGTTTTTTTTGTAAAGCTGCACCAAGCGCACAATAAAAACATATCGGCTCGCCACATCAGAGCTGGTTCGTTTGTTGCACGGCAACAACAGAGTGGTGCAACTGTCCTCATCCTTCAGAGAGGGATGACGGGAATGATGAGACCCCCCAGTCAAACCCCCTTTTATCTCGGTCCTGACTGGACTGAAGTGCGTTTTTGTCGATTGCTCTTCCTCACGTGGCTTGAAGATCCAGGCGGAGGCACAGACAGATGGACAAAAAATACAGTTTTACACAGTGAGAGGACGAGGGCGGGAGGAAATAAGCAGAAAGGAAAGAACGTGTTTGGGGGGGTGGAGGTGAGGGGGGTTTCCATACAGTGCACGGGGTCGGAGATATATGAAGACTTGTCACATTGCGAAGGTTGAGGTATGGGCTCTATTGGTGGAGACAGTGACCTCCAGCACGGGGCCAAAACATTTCCAGATGTCTGCCAACAGCATTACTGGAGCTGCTTCTATGTGCAAGCTCATGTCAGGGAAGTCTGGGGGGAGGAGGAGGAGGAGAAGGAGGAGGAGGGCGAAGACTACAGCAGATTGTGAAGGAGAGGAATGAATTGCAAATCAAATGACGAGCGCAGACATAAAAGTCTTTACAGAGAGCAGGAGAGGGAGCAAGAGAGTTTGGGAAGAGGCGGAGGACTCTCCGTGTGTGTGTGTGCGCGCTTGTGTGTGTGTGTGTGCGTGCGCGCGCGCGTGCTTGTGTGTGTGTGTATCTACAGTAGATGTTGGTGAAAAATGAAGACAGAGACATTAAAGTGCTTTAGATTTCTTCCCTCTGTGCTTCTTGCCCAGAAGGGAATCTTTGACGTTCATTTATTTTGCTCCCCAGCGTGCCAGCTTTCCGAGGATACAACATCAATCACATCGTTTCATTTTTATTTTTTCTAATGTTCATTTTGTACCACCATTTTGCTTTTTTGGTTCGTCATTACTGGTGATAAATAGGCAAAGGCATTGTCTGGGCAATGGCTACATTAGGGGTGATACACCGGGGAGTCGGCATTATGAGAGGATTTGAATTGTCGGGAAAATGCTTTTTGCCTGAATGGAATTTGAAAGTTAAAGCTCAGGGGAGGAGAAACAGCACTTGGGCAAGAATTCTCTGCACAGCGGCGTCACACGGGATTAAAAGTAGGTATTAAAGCAGAACAAAATTTCAAACATGATCGCTCGTGTTTTGCATCAGCTGTCAGAAGCAATTGCGCTGGTTTCTATACAGTTAAATCCATTGTCTCGGCTCAGAACAGAGCTGACGAAATGCTTCTCAGCAGTGTTTCCAAACTTACAAAGCAGAACATCGTGAGAGCGCTCGCCAGAATTTCTGGGTCACACTGCATTAGTCCGTATGAATGACACTCCTTTAAATTCCTGGGATAGTGAAGAAAAATCACAGTAACCCTTACAGCAACTTTGAGAAGCAGACAGTCTAACTGAATAATTTCAAAGTTGATCCCTTCCTTCCAGCTCCTCTGCAAAACCTCCCGATGTGGGCCTTTGGTGCTGAGGAATGTCGGTGAGCCTCAGGCTGTCTCTGCGGGCACTCTGTTTCCCGTTCCATCTCACTTCCACCTGTTGGATATCCCCTCCTGTCTGCCTGCTACGCCTGCTGAATCTAAAGAGGTTTCCAGGCAAAAAAGGGAAACTTTTCAGTCAGTCACAGAGACAATGAAAACACGAGCTGAAGTGCCAGGTTACAGTGGGTTTGATGCTAAAAACGTTCATGCTAATGGTAATGAAAGCTTGAATAAAATGGAAAGCATAAAGGAGCAGACAGATTCCTGTGGAAAAATCAAGAAAAGCTTCTGCACACAAACACACACACACTCATTCATCTGTGTGAGTTCTTCCAGTGAGCTGTTTTGGTGTAGGGCTACGTCTTGTTGTCTGATTTTGCTCCATGCTGAAAAAGTCATCACATCATTTCTGCACATGCATTCTACAAAACCTCTCTTCTACCACATCCCAAACCAATGAAACCAGTTTGAAACCTCTCATTGTTTGCTTACCCGTTAAAACAGGGTAGACATAAAGGGACAAACATGGTCTGCAGCAACACTTGGAACGACTTCGGCCTCAAAACCTTGATTGTTGGCATTAAAGGTCTCAAACTGTGCCAAAACTATCCCCCACACCACAAAGCAGGTGGGGTCTGTGGATTTATGCTCTTGATGCCAGTTTTTGAGCCTGCCATCTGCAGCCTCAGCAGAAATTGAGATTTATTATAGATCTATTCTTGAAGTTACCCACTCTTTCAGGTCTTTAGGTTTCTGTTCTTCGGGGACAGGAGTGGACTTCTGATTTGGAGAGCCTTCACTCCAAGGTTTGTCAAGTGAATGAATTCTGAGGCGCTTTTCTCAGCACAGATTTAAAGAGGGGTCAGATGATGTGAGAGAAATGGTTTGGCTCCAGTTTGCTGACAAAGTTCTGGGCATTTCAACCTAAACAGGTTGATTTGGATACTAAGGTATTGTTAGCAGCAAGAGCTGGATCCAGGGGGTCAGGATGACTCAAAGGGAGGTATCTATGAATAAATATCTGCAAGGTACAAGGGTTTTAATACTAGAAAACTCGTGGATTTTAACCATAGTTAACCAGTCATATGTGATCAGGCTTTATTTATCTGCACTTTAAGTGCTGCCAATGTATTTGTCATCTCAAAAAACCTGAGGTTTACATTCAGTTTTTGGAATGAATCTGAATTCAATGAGAAGCATTCACACCAGGAGCCAACAGACTTGCCATTCGTTTCTCAGACTTCTGTGGACTTAACACTCTGTGAATCTGATGCTTGTATTATCTGCTGAAACTGAACTTGCACTGTGTGCGTAATTTCACTTGGAGAATGCATAGTTCTCTAAAGACCTGTTTTTCATCCAAATTCTGTTGGTTTGCTCCAGGGTGACTGGTCCTATGGTTCCTGAAAAGAACTGGTGTGTGAGCTAACTGGTTCTCTGTTGGTTGGGAAAGCATCACAGGTTGCTTTGTGCATTTTGAGCTGCAAAGAGTTGCGCCATCCTACTCTCACTTATATCATCAACAAGTTTCCATCTGCAGAACGGCTGCTCGCTGAATACTTTTTGTTTTTCGCACCATTCTGAGTAAACGCAGCGCTGGTGAAAATCCAGGAGATCAGCGGTTTCAGATTTATTCAAACCAGCTGCGTCTCACCTACAAAGCCACAGTCAGTGTCACTGAGATCACACTGTGACACATTTTAGAGGTGAATACTGGCTTTCTGGGTAGTTGCATGAATAAGCAGGCATGCTGATGAGTCTGTATGTTCCTTATGAGATATCTAGTAAATTAAATGGGATTAAGTTAATAATATGTTAGAAAAAATGTTCATCCCCTCCTGGTCCTTGGGCTTTTCTTGCATGCACTTCAAATGTTTCCTGGAATAGAGTCTCACTACAAATATAAATGACCCCAGATAAAAAATAATCTTCTTTGACTTTAGTGGTCCTGACCGAAATATTGATCAGGAAAGCTTTAAGAAGGTGGTTAGAAATGTGCCGACATTTGGGAATCCATCAGTAGAAGCAAAATCCCATATCATCCTTTATGAAAACATATGGTGTTAATTTAACATGAACAGCAGGCAAAAGTACGATATGTAATATGAGCTGAGAGATTTTCTGTGCCAGTCTGAACATTTCTGTGGTGTCACCTCAGCACAATCCCGAACACTGTAATAAATACTAAAAGGATTCATTTCTTCACACTCCAGGATTGTGGTGGATCTATCGCTCTCCCTCTCTCTCTCACACACACACACATAAAACAGCTCGGCGTAGTGTCAGCGTGTGATTTATCTGAGCTGCTCAGCTGTGGACGGAAACATCTGCCCCAGCTGTCTGTGTCAGAATCTGAGTTAATGCAGCCATACGGAGATCCAGCTCTTTGCAGAGCTCCCAAATTGCAGAATGGGTTACCAGTTTAGTTGAAAATATCACCCAAGAGATAGGACTTAATCAGGAAATTAAAAATTTAGACGGAAAAACATGATAGTAAGTTCACTCCGTCCACCTGAGCACATGTGTGTTCCCAACAGCTTGGCTGAAATCGTGCTCCATTTCCCTTCCACAGTGATCAAATGTTGAGATTTAATCAGGGCGAATAGCTTCGCTGATAAATGCTCCAGCCTCACAGGTCAGGTTAATCGTTTCCTTTCTTATCTTTCTCTGGCTGTCACGCAAATTCCACACTCAAATTCCAAGGTTCAGACCTCACCTTCATTGTCCTTGCGTGCCTTATAATGAGGCTGCTGGGTGTATGACCCAGGTGTCACTTCTGCATCCTTGCCTCTCTTAGTTATAACAGTTGCCACTGGTTACCTGGAATAGCTTCCTATAAATACACTGATTCCTTTTCCAAACCCTCATCATGACGAAACAGAGCAGTACAGGCATGAAAAGTCTTCTAATGTCAATAACGGTTGCAGCAACAGGGTAAGAAGTGTTGGCAGAAAGAAGTAGAAGCCCTGAAATCACACAACACTTTCAACATTAGCAGCGTCTCTTTAAACGGCCTTGTTGGGGAGTGTCTTTGGGCTGATTGGGGCCTGATGAATGTAAAAACAAAGAATTACCAGATTTTCTTTTTTTTACCTTATTTTTGTTTTTAAGAAAAATGAGAGCCACATATGAGGATATTCATTTAAAATTTTGATAGAACAATAGCAGTGTAATCTCGTAAGTAAGTGGATATCAGGCCCTTGTAGAGCAAAATTGAGTATTTTGGACTAAATAACCCAAAATGTGATGTCCACATATGTGGACACCAGGTCCAAGCTGAGGAACAGCAGTAGTCGAGGTGGTGAGTTAGTCCATGTAGGAAACCAGAGTTTATCTCCCTTTGGGGACTTTTTAAATAAAAGCTAGAGCCGAGTGTCAGAGCTAAAGTTCAAATTTTCACTCAAATTAAAATGTCCAGAGGCACTCAGCATGTCAAAGTTCCCTGAAATAAAAGAAATTATTAAGCATTTGCTTCTGAATTGAAACCAAACCTCAGGTATCAGCAATTTTTTCTGGCATTTATTTACGAAAACACAGGCAAAAGGGCAAACTAATAAAACACAAATAAAGTAACCTGAACATGAAACTAAGAAAACATTTTGTCCAGCATTCAAAAAATTCAGTTACACATCCAAATAAAAACATACCCAAACAAACAGCCCACTCCCAACAATCACAAATATTCTCCAACCACATTTAAAATGGCAGTATTCCCATACAAACATTTGACAATGTCAAAACTCTGGTGATAGGGTTTCTCCAAGTCCAACTGGAAAAGCTGTATGTTTTTGCTTTGGAGTTCGCTGGATGTGACAGGGTGGAGTATTTACCTCGGGATATGTTCATCAGAGAATCATATAACAGGGAAGAAACCTGATTTCAAAGCTATTCCCAAAAGTAACCAAATCTTTTCTACATTTATTTAGACCAGCGGTCTCCAACCTTTTTTGCGCCATGGACCGGTTTATGCCTGACAATATTTTCACGGACCGGCTTTTAAGGTGTCGTGGATAAATACAACAAAATAAAACTACCGGTACCGAAAAAAAGAAGATTTATTCATAACACACGTGAAAAGACCCAGGAAAACCGAGGTAACGATAAAAACGATAACAAAATAACGCTGAAAACCGATAAAAACCCTGAAAACCATACATTTCACACCTGAGCCTCAACTCTTGCGGCCCGGTACCAAACGACTCACGGACCGGTACCGGTCCGAGGCCCGGGGGTTGGGGACGCTGGTGTAACACATCGATAGTCCATGTGTGTCTTGTACTTTGAAACTATTTTATCTTTTCACTACATTAACCTCCTAGGACCTGGTGTCCACACATTTTGGGTTGTCTAGATCAAAATACTACATTTTGCTCTACAATGGCCTGACTTCCACTTACGAGGACATTATACTGCCACTGTTCTATCGAAATTTAAAGCTTAAATGTGGATCTCATTGTTCTCAGAAACAAAAATCAGGTAAAAAAAAAAATCAAAAAAAAAAATCACATAATTCTTTGTTTTTTACATTCATCAGGTCCCAATTAACCCAAATAGCAAAGATAAATTAAAAGTGCATACCATGAAAGAGTTCGGGTCTTAGGAGGTTAAAAATTACCATTACAGTGGATCTGAAGTCACAGACGTTTGACCGTGCTTCTTTAGTTTTAAAGAAGTTGCTTTTTAATACTTTAAAGAAATATTGGACTGGTGTGGACCTATGTTTGCAAAAGTTGATAAAATCAAAGGGTCTCTGTTAAGATATGAAACAAGTTCCATTTAATTTTGTCAGCAACTCCTGAAAAAGTACCAAATACTTTGCGTTAGCCTAGTCACCCACAAGCCCAACTAAGAGGTTTGCAGTGTATCTAAATGTGATGTGAGAGATTAATGGTAATTGGAAAGGATGCTGAAGATCTGATGTAGATTTACAGCAGCCTGTTAGGGGTGAATATGAGCGTTTGGCCACGCTCCTGCAGCAGTACCTGTCAGGCAAACAGTGGCTAATGCTGACTGACAGCTTGGCTGTAACACCTAAAGAACTGAGAGCATGTCAGTGAAACAAGAGCAAGTTAAACAAAGTCTTGATACTCCTCTGTTAAATTTCCATCGTAGTTTCATTCCTGTGTGCATTTCTTTGTTTTTGTTATTGTGCTTCTTGATTCCTGGAAATCATCCAGGGTTAAAAAGATATTTGCTCGAGGAACACTAGCAGTCTGCTCAGTGGTAGTTATTCTTGGCATGGCTCTTCTGAAGACGATCCTCCATTAAGTGCAAGTGATTATAGCTAGTTATCCCTTATTAAAAAAGATTAATACCTTGGTCTGTGATGCTGTGATGTGGTTCTGTTGTGCTTTGATTTTAGAAGGATATGTAATTTAGTCTGTTGCAGTCTTAAAACTATGAAAGCAAAATGGAAAAAAAAGGCATTAGAAACACCTCGCATGAAAGTTTGAAAGTCTATTGAGTTTAAAGTCCAAAATAAAACAAACAGAACTGGTATGTATTTATTGCTTTTGTTTTATCAGACAGGCGTGAAGCAGAGCAGGACGGCCAGGCATCGAACCTGACGATCGGTCAGTCCCAGATTCATTTGGGCAGCTGGCCTTGATATTGACCCTGTCTCTGTGGTGAGAGGCTGAAGTCCTGCTGAGCAGATTAAAAGTAATTGAAGGGTAATGCTCCTTGCAAACATCGAGGCAGCTTCCCTTCTTTAAGGGAGTAACGATGCATGTCCTCCATGCTGCTCTTTCACTTTCTCCCTACTTCTTTTCCCTCTCTCTCTGTTGATCTAACAAATTCTGCATGCAGAGTAATGAAAACAGCTTGTTCCAACAGCATTACCTAACTCTATCAGCAGGTCAAGTCAATACAAATGGTCAAATATATCAGCGTGGTTAAATAAAGAAGTAACCTAATATATCCAGATAAATTATGTACCGCAATCTTTGAGGAGTCGAGCAGACTTGCTGAAACTGTACTTCTGTGCATCCCCTTGGCTTTTTTTTTAACAAGCTCAATTGGATTTACCCCCTAATGCTCTGATAGATAAGCACTTTACTCATTAGCATGGATTCAAGGGCCCTGGAAGGAATGAAGCAATCAAACGGTAATTCCACAGACAAACACGGAGCCCATAAATCACTTGCTCCCACACACTGAGATTCCAGATTACTTTGCCACCGTGACCGCCCAGCAAATACCAACCCGCAACCTGCCGACCAGCCGGAACGACCTCTAACAACTTTACATGGCTCCCAATGACATGCAACTCACACTGCGTATGTGAGGTATCGAGAAGACGAGAGAGGAGGTTTTACAGTGATTCAGCGGGATGAAAAACACTAGATAAATGCTAACCATCCAACGGATTCATGCAGCTTAAAGAAGCTTTAGGAAACTAAAAGGAGGCCGAGGCAAGCGGCGGCAAAAAGGCTGATCTCCTCACTCTGTCCAAACCTGAAGGTCTTGCAGGTCATGAGGAGAATCTTAGAATTTGATGGGGATGGAAATCGTGAAAACATCGAGACTCCTGTGTAATGGGCTGATGAATTATTTAAAGTTTTTCCTGGGAGTGTTTTCTGGGAGGCATCCAACTTAGGTGCTGGCACAGGTTGGGTAAATATACTTGATTTTATCACCCTGCTTGTATCTAGTACTTTGGATATGTAGTTGTAATTTTTAATTTAGTGTTATACCTACAAGCCCACAGGGTGCAGATGGAAATTAGCACATGGCTAAATCTGGGATCATGCGTCTCAATTCCTATGGGAAAAATGTTTTTATGGCTTGGTCCCTGACTAAACTAAGCTAATGTTTTTCTTTAAGCTCGTCTAAAAATACCTCAGTGTTTAGATTGCCTCTGAGAGACACACTAACTTATTTTGGTGGTTTGCACTTACAATTTATAACCAAAACTTGTAACTATATAAGTAAGGGTTGGATTCCAGTCACACAGAACTGCAGTGATTTGCAATGAATGCAATGAAAATGCAGTTTGTCCTTCATGTAGCACAAAAACTACCCCAACCTGCCATAACACAGACTGTGTAAGACCTCAGAAGGTGTCTGCCATGTTTGTTGCAGATCCGAGTTGTGAGTTGGAGCCACTGTGGACCATCACATTGCAATCGTCATTTTCCTGTCGCCAGTTTATGGTCAGATTTTTCTGAGATAGTTTAACTTTACCAGCGTCACTGGTTTGGAGCCCATGTCAATGTCAACAACTCTTTTTGAGGTAATGTTCAGATTTTTTCACAGTGGCTCAGGAGGTAGGACAGGTCTCTAAGATCTCCTAAGTGGAAGTTTGGTGGGTCAATCCTTGGCTGCTCCAGTATCCACAGGCAAGATGCTGAACCTCAAATTGCTCTAAATATGTGGTAGTCTTAGATAGATAAACCTGTTTGTGTGTGTAAAATGCATTGAGTGCTCATCCCATATGGAAAAGATATATATAAATCTTATAAAGTTTGTATCTGTCTTGTGTGAAACCTGTATGAAAAGCATACAAGAGTGAAAACAGATATAAGATCCCTTCAAAAATTATTTAAATGAAACTTGTATGTTTTGGATACTTCCTAAAACAATATATGAGATTAATGAGAAATTGGCACCTTTAATGAGTAAATCATATAAACCTTATATAGCGGGCGACCGTGGCTCAGGGGGTTGGGAATCACATCTGTAACCGGAAGGTCGCTGGTTCGATCCCTGGGCTCTCTGTCCTGGTCGTTGTGTCCCTGGGCAAGACACTTTACCCTACTTTCCTACTGGTGTTGGCCAGAGGGGCCGATGGTGCGATATGGCAGCCTCGCTTCTGTCAGTCTGCCCCAGGGCAGCTGTGGCTACAACTGTAGCTTGCCTCCACCAGTGTATGAATGTGAGAGTGAATGAATAGTGGTATTGTAAAGCGCTTTGGGTGCCTTGAAAAGCGCTATATAAATCCAATCCATTATTATATGATTCACTATATGAAGCAAGCCAAATTTGATGCAAGTTTTTTCTATTTCTTTTCCATATGGGATGTGGGGTGGAAAAGCACCATTTAACAACCAGTCCATTTACGAAAGCCATTCCATTCAACATCTAATTAACCTCTTCTGTATGCATAAGCTATCTTATTTCCATTTGTAGTCTGCTTGTTGCAAGCGTCTGTTGATTAGTCACATTTCGTTAATTTAAGTAAACATTTCACATAAAGAGCAGAAGACGTGCATTTTCCAAAATGCAGTTTGAAACCATTGTCTATTGTCTGATGTTTATTTAGCGTAGCTTTTAAATTATGTCTGCATTCATAAACAACGACTAGTGCAGGGTCTTGGCTTGGATTTCCACTGTCTGCACCACCATGCAAAACTGCATTTCCTCTGGAGGCAAAAGTCAGCAGTTTAGCCAATGGGTTCAAGGCACGTTTGAGCTGTTGGGTCCCGGCTAACGCCCTCATTTTTCTATCTGAGAGGAGAAACTCTTGATTCATTTTGTGGTATTTACACCCTAATTAAATCTATAAACCTTTAAGCAGAGAGACTTTCTGTGAAAGTCGCCTCACAAACATTTTTGGCTTTTGCTGTTGATTTAAACACCTGCTAGTGAAACCTGCAGCTTGTTTGGGCCTGTTATCTGCGGGCAGGTAAATCTCGATCTGGGATTTGGAGGAAATAATAACTGCGGTGGAAATATGGATTATTTATAATGAGGGCAACACGGCAGACCAAATGAATTTCCAGACAAAAAAACTTCCAGAAGGCTTTCGATACCTCATACTAATGATGCCCACCAGCGCAGAGAAGTTCTGCTGAGGGCTCCTGATCTATATGTAGTTCCACATGTGCAGTCATCTGAATACAGGCTGTGTAAACAGTTGCACTGCTGCAGTCATCTTCTGGCATCACGTATTCAAAGAGAACGCATTACGCTACCAGTACAGTGCACAACAAGCCGCTGCCTGCTGTGAAATGCAAACAGATAAAATGTGACCCCTCCAGAGGCCAGTGTAAATCAAAGCACGATAAATAAACTGAATTATTTTCAAGCTTGATCAAAGGCAGCGGAGGCCACGTCCCCCCTCCCCACAGAAGGGCGCAGTGTCCTGTCATCCCATTTATCTCTGCGATGCATCCTTTTTCACACAGAGTTTACAGGCATCCACGGCTGCACGGCCTACATCGCCTCCCCTTCTGATGCACATAAACGTACGCCGCTTATCATCTGAGAAGGCTGCTGATTGAAGCTGGCTGGGAGCAGAATATATGGACCTGTTTTCATCTATCCTCTATGTTCCCACATATCTGAAGAATCAGTTATCTGCCTAGATGAAAACAGAGCACAAAACATCTTCTATATGCGTTTAAACAGAAAACTTAACTTCTTTAGTTTATAAACTGTGATTTCTTTTTCAAATAGAGTAAACAGGAAGGGCAAAATGACACGAGATACACACGAGATACATCAATCACTTTTAAGTGGATCGAGTGATAGTGGGCAGGGCTTTGTGAGTGCAAAGAAACATTTCAAAGAAACTTTCAGCTGTTTGCACTTTCATGAGTTTGATTTGAGGTTAAATGTGTTTCAATGTGATTTAGGAATTTCTACATAAGAGACCAGAGGCAGACAGAGGCCCAAAATTAAATCTGTAGAACCCCAGGTTAACTTCATACATGATTCAGGCAGGAAGTGGGCTAAAACATGATTAACAAATCCATTTTCCTAACAAAAATTAAGAAAAGATAGAAACTATCATGGTCCCCGTGTCTCTTGGGCTGGCTCACTCTGGGCTACAGGTTTTGTTATCCGATTGTTCAGTCTGACGTCACTAGCCGTGTCTGGGTCTAAACTCCGCTGCAGGTCCATATATCAAACGATCACTGTGGCATTACTGAGAGTTGAAAAACTGTCTAAAGTCTTTCATCTTTAATAAAATGATCAGCGTTCTGCTCTACCAGGTGTAACAATTGAGTTTAACATCCAGGCATCCATGAAAACGGAATTTATGACATTTAACGGAGTTAGAAGTTAGCAGGGAGTTACCTCGCTAGCTTCTATCTAAATACAATATAGCATGTCCTGACTGCGGGGTTTTGGAAACAAATTAAAACGTACAGCTCTGTTATCACTTCCAGCATAAATGAAGACAGAAAACTAAACAGCAGTGACGTTTGTAGGATTACTGAAGTTGGGCTAGCTGGTATATAATGATGTGCTACGCTAGCGACACAGCTATGTTAGCATAATATAAACAAGCTAACTTTTTTTTCCACTCGATAAAAGTTAACGTGAGTGTTCTCGGTGGTCAGGAACAAATGTAATCGCATGGCAGGATGCTGTAAAAGGACCAAACTTCAGCCAGGAGAACAACTGAGATAATCCATCCACAATACGAGGTTAGTCATTCATATACTGCTGCATGGGCTGGGGTGTAGTTACATCCTAAGGTTTTAAAAACTGAGCTTAAATAAATGATTAGTGGTAATAAAAGCCGAGGGAGGTCAACAGGGATCACTGACTGTTTTAGGAGCTTTTTGAGATCAAATAGAAGAAAAACATAACATTAAACATGTTAACAACACAAAAGCCATATTAAACGCAGACTACTTTAGACCCGGAAGTAGGATTCGTCGCGTCATCACTGAACAACCGGATAGTTTTGATCTTGTGTTTCTCTTCCTCGCTGTCTCCTTCCTGCCTGGGCGGAGCTCATTATTGGGCTCCCACCTTTGGCCCACGCACCTGCTCTAAATGTTGACACCTGTTGCTGATTGTTCCTGTTTCCTCGGCCACTACTTAAGGCTGTGGCTCAGACTCAGACTGGTAATTTTTGTGAATAAACTTGTGAACTCTTCTCTCAAAATCTGCGCCTAAGTCCGTTCCGTCCATTGTGACAGAAACAAAAATGATAGCAAGGCAGCTAGGAGATGTAGAGCATTACGGTTAGTAGGGTTATATAATAAGTAAGTGATTGGCTGATTGACCTTAGGTGAGAGGAAAACGCTGGAGAACAGTGGATGACTTCTAAACTAAACAGGAAATAACTTAATAATGAAAAAAAGTCCAACTGCGATCTTACTGATATGTACAGTATCTAGGAGATGATGAAACCAATGTCAAAAAGCACATTTTAGGAAATCAGTTGATTTCTGTGACATTTTACTTCAAGTGAGACCACTGAGATGTTAATCTGACCTTCCACCAGCTCTGTGCATCACTCGTTTTATTTATTTTTAATAGAAAAGAGAGCCTACATAAAAATAATGAACAAATAACAAGGAATACAGACCGAGGCAAAATGTTATAATGTAACACTCTTTTATCAGTTCAGCTGATATCTGTCCATTTATGTTCCCTAAAGATGGATGAAGATGGTCTAGATTTGGACAACACTAACTGTGAGTTATGCTCTCTCACTGAAAGAAGATGGAAAGCGGGAACTAAGCTCCCCTGTTGTCGCTCTCATCACAAATCATGTACGCAGAGATGGACTGAGGTTAGCACAGTTGTGCTGATCTGCTGCATTGTTAAAGCACAAAATTAAAATACATTTAAATACATTTAAAAGTAAAACAGTTACAAAACCTGCAGCATCAATCTCATTGCCCAATAGTAACATCCACAACCAAAAATATGCTCCAATTTCCTTTTCCTATCACAATAAAATTCCAATCAGAAGAAACTTCTAATGATTCTGAGCAAATGACAAGCTGCTATAGTGGGAGTTACACTCTTTAATGAAGGATGCACACACAGTAGTGTACTGTCTCTGCAGACAAGTCTGCATGGTGGACAGACAGATGTCCACTCAGGCGCACGATCACCATCTGATGGTGAAATTCATGCCACCTGGACCCAAGCAGACATGGAAACTACTCATCCCATCTTCCTGCCCATAAACCTCTAACAACAACAACAACAAAAAAGATGAAGTTGCTTCATTTTTGTAGGTACTAATCTGACATGTGGATGAACTTTATCACTGTTTTCACCAGGGTCTCATAGCAGTGGACACCTTCATAAACCAACGACCAGCGACTGGAGAAATATTACTTTTAATCATTTATTCTAAAAACAACAAATAACTTTGGAATCTTCTCTCTGCCTCTCTCTTTTTTGTATAAGATGAGCTCAAAGTAATGCATTATTCCACTGTTACAAACAGTAATCCTGCCTCTCAAAAGACTCATCCTATGGCTCCATGTAGAAATATTTCTCAAAACTCCAATATGAATCACAGCATGTTGAAAGCGCTCCCAGGAGGAGCCTCAGCCCTGTGGGTTAGTCATCTCTGGAACAGTCCTGTGCGTCCCCAGAGGGCCTGACAGTGATAGCTGCCTCTGCTCAGAGAAAGGAAAAGCACTTAGCCTCCTGAGGAGTCTCCTCAGTGCCGCAGGGAGAGCAGTGACAGGGGACGCCACAGTGTCAGCAAGTCTGTGCTTTATGGCGCTCGTGAAAGCAGCTCAAGGTGCCGGATCCCGGGTCAGGGTTAGGAGAGAGTGAGCGGAGGAGGGGGTCAGAGGTCAGGCTTTGATGGAGGATACCAGTCAGCCTTGGGCTGCAGTTTGATTGACTAGTGCAGGTGTGAGGAAGCAGGGTGATGATGGGGCTGCAGAGAGTTACGACTGCTGCTTGATGTGTGTGTTGGCAAGGTGTATATGGATGCTATCTGAGAGAGCTACAACCCACTGAGCTTTTGATCACTTTGCAGGCGGCTGCTGGAGAAAGAGGGACGTGCTGAGAGCTTTTACTCACCCAGAGAGAGAGAAAGAGCAGAGGGTGTCCTGACACAGGTGGATGCTGGGAAATATGTGAAGAGGCACAGCTGTTTTAAAACACAATGAGGAATACACCGAGACAGCTCAGAAGTATCTACAATAAGAAAATTTAAAAAACATCCCTGGAGTTCCTCTAGAGGCCAAAATCATCTTTCAGGAGTCGATGGGATGTTTCCACAGCAGAGAGCAGATATACTGTAGAGGAAAAGGGAGTAAAAGGGAGTGAGCACCCACAAATCATAGCAATAAAGACTGCAGACTCCAAGTTTACCCAAATGAGTGGCCACTGAACAGACCACAGAGGATGAGCGGAGGAGGATTAGGGAGAAAAAGTGGATTAAAAAGGAAGGGAGGAGTGAGAGCGAGAGCAAGGTGAGTGGAACAACTGTGTGTTCATTCCTCCCTGTGACCTCCTGTTCTGCACTGTCAACCAGCTGGAATCCATGGAGGATGAAGACGTAGGGAGTGGAGGCTTTAAAAAAAAAAAAAAAAAGAATGTGATGGGAAAAGGGTGAGCTGGAGAAGGAAAAAGTGACAGGTGTGTCTTAAAAGTGATGACAGACACTAGATTTGTTTGACGTGGTTACAATAAAAAAAAAAAAGTTTATGGCTGCATTTCTGAAGGGATTATAAAAATGATTCATCATCTTTCCTGTAGTATAGGGGGGATAAAGCTACGCCTACCCATTTCCCGTTCAAACATAAAACCCTCAGAATGCACCAAGTTTGGACTCGCATGCTTTTACATCCAGAGCAAAACAAAATCAGATGAATCAGACTGACTGTTGGACCTGTCCCCTATTCCAGTGGACAAAGTTTCAAATAACAAGCCCAGAGCTGAGGCTTCACACCTCTCTAAACACTGTTTATCACAGTTTTTTCTACTCTTGAACCCGTATGATGTCGCAGAGAGAGGACGTACCTAATACTGTACACTCAGAGCACAGCTCCACCACACTGTTGTTCAAACCTTGTGTTCAAGAAGAGCAGGCAATCAGAAGATAGCTGTCTTAAAGGAGGAGGAGGAGCTAAAGCAGATATATGATCAACTGATGGGATGCTCCAGGTCCCAGCATCATATAAAGAAGGACTGTTTTAAGCCTGAGTCATGCAAAGCTGCTCTAGAAGAGTTGCAGGATCCAATATGGGCACCATAGAGCTCCTATGCAAATGTGAGCATCGCTGCAGTTCACGTACCGGTTGTGAGCGTCATTAATACCATTGGTTTTGTGTGGTCACACAGAGCTCCATTAACAACTACCAATCAGAAAATAACAAATTAAAATGTGGCAGAAAAGCTTTTAACAAGAACAGAAGAACATGAGCACATTACTCAAATTTTAATGTCCCCACATCGGCTCCCCATTTGTTTTAGAATTGATTTTAAGTTTTCGTGATTACTTTTTAGACTCTTAATGGCCCCAGAATATAAAGCAGCTCTGCTTTTTAAAACAGTCCACAGCCTGAGATCCTCAGACAGGAGCCTGCTGACTCTTCCCACTTTAAAAACTAAAGCAGTAATACGCACTCATCGAGGGTTCATGTCAAACTGTGATAAACAGCAGAAAACAGGGCCAGGCAGTTTCCACTTACAGCTCATCTTTGCTCTTTTAGCACATAATGGCAAATGTAACATTACTAACCGCTCAAAGTGCTTTAATAATAAATATAATAAATATATTTTATCATCATTGTTGTAATGCTCTTTCTGAAGACAGACAGCATGTAATGGGTTTGTTTGTTTGTCTGTTTGTTAGCAGTCTAGCATCCACAGTTTTCAAGATATCGTGTTCAAATTTGTGCGATGGTAGATACCAATCACACATTTTTTGTGTGGGTGTGGGTGAAAATCAGTAAAAACCACAACAATATGCTGGACCTCGAGGGACATCAGTAGTTAGTTTAGCTTAGCATTTGACCTTGACCTTCACTACTAGCATCCAAGGTCAAAGAAACCATATTGGGTGATATATCATATAAAAGAGCATGGAGAGAGCTGTCCAGCACACTTTTTATGTTTTTAATACAACGCCCTATGATGTAACAGCGACACCATAATTTTGCAAAATTACACACTGCATGAATATATCTTAAAATCTCAAGTTTTTATAGCTTATAGAGGCCAAAGATTTGAGCCAGTTCTGCTCCAGTCATATGGATAAGATAAGATAATAAAATACAGCATTTTAGTATACAATGTGTCATGTATTAGGTCAAAGGTCAGACATCAGCATATTGTAATAAAAGCAGGCTGATGTCATGCGTGCATCTGGTCCATGAAGAGTTTTTCCATTTTTCTTCCTCCTTATCTGGGTTTGTTTGGCTGAACCAGGTTATTGCAGAAAATGTATGACATGCCATGAATTCCTGACATCTGTGGGAAAAATTAAAATGACTGATTGGATCAAATTTAAATAGCTCATTTTAGTGAGGTGGCATTGCGATTTATTTTGGAAACAATGATGCCATTTGGAGGGTGATATATGTTCCCCATTGTGTGACAGGAATTTGCTGCATGTTTCTTTTTGACAACAAACGCCCTCCAAGGGGAAAAAAAAAAAAAAAAACAGACCCAAACCAACAAAGAAAGTGATCCTACTAACAGCTATTGTGTATGTGTGTAACCAGAGCCTGATATCTTATTCCTCTGAGCTCCATTGTGGTCCAAAACCCATTAAAAGCACATCAGTGAGGCACACTGTTGCACACAGTGACATGAGCCTTCATTACCATGAACACACACACACATTTTGATTCATCCCAGTACACTGTACTGCTGCTGCTGTAATGCTCAATTTAGAACAACAGCTGAAAATAGTCCCTAACAGTTGCACTATTTCCTCATGTTTAGGCAGCCTTCGTTAAAAAACTTGGTATGAAACAGGACGCTGGGGATAAACTGGTTTCCATCTGAATACCACAGAGTCGAAATAACTTTGCTAACAAGAGCTTAAATACAGAATAAATGACAGTGAAGCGGACTAGGCATGGACACAAAAGCACATCTGTACAGAGAATCCATCAAATGAAACCAGTTTCCAGCTCATCCACTGATTTTATTGTGTTTGGGTGGTGTTTATGAGTAAAAGTTTGAGTGAGACAGCATTTTTTTAAACAGAATAGCAGTTCGGATCTTCTGTCTGTACTCATCTACATTAAGGCACCGAGGTAATGAGACGTATTGGTTTTAGTTAACCAGATGTTTTTTTGGCCAGCGCGCTCTTTTGAAAGCTCAGTTTTGCAATACCGTGCGGTTAACGCTGTTGCAGGCTCCACTCTAACGCAAACCATGATTTATTTTCTAAACCCCACCAAGTAGATCTGGTGCCGGAACCTAACCAAGCGCACACAACTAGGTCCAAAAATAATATAAAAATATAACAGGAGAGGACCACACAGGACATAAATCCAGTCCCTGTGACTTTCCACCACCACACCTCCTGAACTTTGTAGCTCTTTAAAAGAGAAATCTGTTATAATTTTATTTGAAGCTTATTTAAATCTTTTTATTCATCCTTTTATCGTAAAATGCCGTATGACTAACACACCTTACAGCATGATGTTGTCTGTCTGGCTGCCCTGGCCTTAAAAACAAGCTATTCTCCATGCCATATAGACTAGCTTTGCATGAGTCATAGTTCAAAATCATCCTCCATTAACTTATACATCTCTCTGTCTGAAACAAGCCACTTTAGCTCCTGTGAGATGATCCCGTCTGTCATTTTATTACATCATAAAGATCCAAAAGTAGATCACAGTACATCCACTGACCTCGTTATTAGAAACCCGTCCATGTTTAATATGAACATCCACTGCTGTTAAGAGGATTTGTATGACAGGAAATAAGAGAGTAGAGTAGGTCTGTTTTAATTATGCTGTCTCCAAAAAGAACCATGACCTATTTCTGGTGTGGATAATTATGGAGGAGTGGTTTAAGTTTAATGTTCTAATTGACATATTTTGTGTTTATTATTTGTATTTACCTGCTGTAAAGATCTGAGCAGGATCCATATGTCTTATATAAGGATCCAACAATCAGATTCTGCAGCAGCGTGCTATTTATATGCAGTTCCCCTTTATCACATTATATCTGCAAAGCGAAAGAATGTGGGCGAATGCCAACAAAACAGCTTGGAGCGCTTTTATTGTGAAATTAATGTTTTAGTGTGTTCGCTTTAAACATTTGGCCTGTTAATGAATATCTCCTTGCACGACTCCTTCTGAGAACATTTCTCCATCCTGCTTGGTGTTTGTAAGAGTAATCCTTTTTTTTTTTTTTTTTAAATCTCACGAACATTAAACTCGTTGGTTAAGAGAAAGACCGTTTAATTCACAGCTCAAACTCTGTAAATGGGACGCCCTTTTTTCTGAGCGTTTATACACCGTGAAGAGGATCTGACCATTTGAGAAGCTGCGTGGGAGGGTGAACTGCTGTATACTGGCCTAATTCTCTCTATTACGACGTACTGTAAAACTACCTGAGCTGTGGCCTCGGTTCTCCACTATATAAATGCAGTATACAGTCTGGCTGGTATTTCCCCGCGGGCTGGTTGGTCAGCTTGACCTCTGTTAAAGCTTCCGTTTCTGTCACCAGCAGCCTGACTGAAATAAATTGGCTTTGGTCTCTACGGGGGGTTTGCTGTTTCTGCAGACCTGAGGCCTTATTGGTAGAACTGCTTTCTCTATGGGGAAAGCAGCTCTACCGTGTGTGTGTGTGTGTCTCTGTGTGTGTGTCTCTGTGTGTGTGTGTGTGTGTGTGTGTGTGTGTGTGTGTGTGTGTGTGTAACCCTGACCCCAGAAAAAAGGTGTGTGTATGAATTGCTTTGACCTGAGAGACTACTGCAGTGTGTAGAAGAGTGTTTGTGTGTTGTGTAACTTCAGTAAAACCAGAACAGCTGAATGACCGTGACTTCTGCGTGTTGACATCAGCATGTGAGTTTCTGTAAGTTTGTGTGACCTCGAAATGCCCTGAGTGGGAGAGCAGGGGGGGAGTATTCTTCGGAAAGCATCACTGGATGATTGCGGTCTGCCCACGCACCACGTGGGGTTTCATCACTCCGGGTGTGGCAACGCTGATGAAAAATTTCCTGCCACCATGCTCAGAAAATATGCAGAGACAAGACTAAAGCATTACTCGGAATGAAATACGATACAGAGGGGGTGAAGCGGCAAAGAAGACACAAAAAGCTAACTCCTTAAGCTCAAGATCAGCATCAGGGCTTAGTCATAGTGTGTAATCCAAACCACACAACACCAGATTAATCAATAACCTCATGTTGTGGATGGATCAAGTTTGGTCCATTTTTGGTGTCTTCTTAATGCCGTATGGCAACAAGTAGCACGTCATTGGATGTCAACCCGCAAGACTACGCTAACTCTCCAAACGTTTAAGATGAGGGCTGTTGATGAAAATGCAGAAAAAGGGTCAGGTGAACTCAGTCACGGCGATAAAGAGGAAGGGAAGTCAAAAGACAGGATAGTGCATGAGGAAGTAACCAAAAGAGGAACACAGAAAGTTCCCACAATTGCACAGACAGCGGGAACATAGAAGACACTGCAAAAAGAAACCAACATGGAAAAAACACAAAGGAGTAAGAACTAACTATTACAACAGAAACAGGATGTGCAGAGTGAGCATCAACTGAAAACAATGCATTATTCTGTATGAAACAGACATTCACATTCCTTATTCATTAATTACAGAACTGCCGAGAGTTATGTGGACACGATGTGACCTGTGTTGGAGATACGGCAGCCGGACTCACTCTGAGTTGGCACCATCAGTGAAAGGTGTAGGCCAAACACTCATCGCTATCCGGGAAGTGAGATGCAAAAGAGGTTCGCTGTCTTTGGTTCAGCGTCTACCCGGCTGATTAGTTCAGCTGGATGGCAGAATGATAAAATAATAAGTAATTAGGGAGAAGTTTGAATGCGAAGTCATTTCATTTCTCCGCATTATGCATGGAGAAATGAAAGAAAGCCATGGAATCCTGTGAGCAGAGTTGTCGAGGCTGAGAGGTTGCTGATCCTCTCCGTCATTATTCAGCACTTTAAAGTCAGGATGCCGGGGTACCTTTCAGCGCAGGCAAGAGGCTGCGAGGGCGAGACATGCCGAACGCCAACTGTAGACTTCAGCCATGTGACGTGAATGTAAATGAGGCAAATCTTTACCCCATCTGGCTCTAACGCGGCTATGAGAGGCAAAGGCTGACAGCAATAGGGTGGTAGTGTGTGTGTGTGTGTGTGTGTGTGTGTGTGTGTGTGTGTGTGTGTGTGTGTGTGTGTGTGTGTGTGTGTGTGTCTGTGCGCGCGTGTGTGTGTGTGTGCATGCATGAGTGAGACAGAGTTCATAAGAGTGAAAGTTTTAACTATTGATTTGTTCAGCAGTAGCAGCAGTTTTATCATATCTTTGTTCTGACTCATTGCATCTGCTCCTACTTTGCATGTGTTTCTATATCATATGTGGGTTGCTTGCTTGCTTGTGTGTGTGAATATTTATCGAAGTCATAGTCATTGGGGCAGATGGTGAAACTCTACAGTGCATCTGTCCAGTCATCACATGCTAGAGCGTGATGACTGGACTCTTTATGGTGCAACCCTGTTTGGATCAGCTGCTGGTATCAGTATTGCTAAACTGACCTCGGTCAACCACTGAGCAGCTCTTAAGAGTTTCTGCAAACAAAGGAAGTTGTGTTTAGAATAATTATCTGCCGTTTATCCGTTGAGTCAGAGAGAATGAGTGGATGCAGGAAAATCATCCTTTTAAAGATGTGCAAAGTTGGTTATGTCACAACATTGTTGAATGATGCTCTTTATTAGCTCTTTATTAGCTGTTTCTGTGATAACCAAAGCCAAATCCCAGAATAAAATGTAAGCATTGTGCATTTCTGCAAACCGTGACCATCGGCATCATCCTGTCATTATTACAATATACTTGACAGCTGTGCAAAATGTCAAAAAACTGAAAGCAACAAGTCAGCAACTCTCAGGGCACGAATGACAGAGATTTCAGATACTAAAAGGAATGGGACAAATGCTCACCATACAATAATCATACACTAGTTAATAAAGCCAAACATGGCTTTTATCTGAAAAGTGTTTTTTTTTTTTTTTTTGTCAATTGATCTTTTTTTTTTTTGGTGCACTTGAAGTCCTGCCAGTCATGCAGACACAGTAAATAAGATTAGCAGTGATAGCTGGCAAAGCAGGAGATGAGTTAGCACGCAGCTAAAGTTACTGGAAGTTCATAATGAGCTATCTGCTTGTTAATTGTTACAGTAAACACTCCTTTAGTCAAAGCTAGGGTTCAATAAATGATCATAATGAGACTCCCTGAAGAGAAAAGACAAACTTGAAAATGGATCAAACTTCACCCAAGAGATGATGAGTCATTAATATGTTACTGTGTGGTTTGGATTACTCGCCATGAAAAGGTGTTGATCTTAAGCTTAGTGTACACAATGAAATGAATTGTTCTATTCTGATGTTAAAGTGGGTCAGAATGATCCAGATCCAGCAACTTCTGATCCGACAGTCACTGTTGAATCAGTTCATTTTCTGTGTCCTACATCCTAGTATTGCTTCCAATGATGGCATGGAGGTATTTATAGAATAAATATAGAATAATGGCACCCAACAGCTCGCTTATACATTGAACAAATCCTTTTTCTTTCTCTTCCTTTTGACGTGTTCGTGGTGCAAAAGTAAAGTTGCCGTTGCAGTACCTCAAACTAGCTAGCTACAGATGGGACGAGGATAAACAGAGTAGCGGGTAATTTTAAATGCAACCTTTCAAACAAATATCTGCAAACAGAATGCGCTAAATGTTCAGCTCGTAAGAAAAAATATGAATGCAAGACTGAGAGATGGAGAAAGATAGTCAGATAGAAGAGAAGGACTGCTCACCAAGTGAAACACCTTGCAAAACAAATTGAAGAACACTAATAACACTAATTTGTGTTATTCAAAATTTGGGTGAAAATGTTGTACTAAGCAGTTTAATGTATTGTTAGATAAAGGGCACCAATCCACTTCTATTTAAAGTGATAATGCTGATTAGATTCACTCACTGAATTCTGCTTTTTATACTAGTTTTATAGTGTATATAAAACTAGTGTGTGTAGTGTTAACTGTTGTCTGTTTTGTTTTATACTTTGTTATCCTTGTGTGAAGCACTTTGTGATCTTTTATCTAGAAAGGTTTTACTTACTTACTAGTGCCGAGTGGTTTTAAATCATAACTTGTGAAGCATCTGCTCATATCTTCTTGAATTTGATTGGCTATTTCCACAAATATCAGAGATCAGACTGAAACAATAAGTTGGACTCATTCCCGGTGGGTGATGGGCTCCGCCAGGGCTGCCCTTTGTCTCCGGTTCTGTTCATAATTTTTATGGACAGGATTTCTAGGCGCAGCCAAGTGGCGGAGGGCTTTCGCTTTGGTGGCCTCAGAATCTCATCTCTGATTTTTGCGGATGATGTGGTTCTGTTGGCTTCATCGTGTGAGGGCCTCCAGCTTGCACTGGAACGGTTCGCAGCCGAGTGTGAAGCAGCGGAATGAGGATCAGCACCTCCAAATCTGAGGCCATGGGTCTCAGCCGGAAAAGGGGTGGAGTGCCCACTCCGGGTCGGGGATGAGTTCCTGCCCCAAGTGGAGGAGTTCAAGTACCTCGGGGTCTTGTTCGCGGTGATGGGAGAAGGGAGCCGGAGATCGACAGACGGATTGGGGCTGCAGCTGCAGTAATGCAGACGCTGCACCGGTCTGTCGTGGTGAAGAGGGAGCTGAGTGTAAAAGCAAAGCTCTCAATTTACCGGTCGATCTACGTCCCTACCCTCACCTATGGCCACGAGCTGTGGGTAGTGACCAAAAGAACGAGATCACGGATACAAGCGGCAGAAATGAGCTTCCTCCGAAGGGTGGCTGGCCTCTCCCTTAGAGATCGGGTGAGAAGTTCGGCCATCCGGGAGGGGCTCAGAGTAGAGCAGCTGCTGCTCCACATCGAAAGGAGCCAGCTGAGGTGGTTCGGGCATCTGACAAGGATGCCCCCTGGGCGCCTCCTGGGTGATGTGTTCCAGGCATGTCCCACCGGGAGGAGGCCCCGGGGCAGACCCAGGACACGCTGGAGAGATTATATCTCTCGGCTGGCCTGGGAACGCTTTGGTGTTCCCCCGGATAAGCTGGAGGAGGTGGCTGGGGAGAGGGCGGTCTGGGTCTCTTTGCTTAGGCTGCTGCCCCCGCGACCCGGCCTCGAATAAAGCGGATGAAGATGGATGGATGGATGGATGGAGACTGAAACAAACTTTAACCCCTGCATCCAGGACTTTTTTGCTACACATGGATGAAGATAATTGAAGATTCAGTGGTTTTGGGGGACTCGTTTATGTTAGGGAACAAGAGATGAGAGCTTCACTTAACGCAGGAGACACCTGGACAGGAAGTCAACAGGTAACAAAGGTACTCATGGGTGAGTAGTAAGTGTCTCGCTTACTTCTACTCCGTTTGTGTAAAACAACGCAAAATATCATCTTATCCGTCAGATGATGAGCCCGTTCTCTCTGCTGACGCAAGCATCTCTGCAGTAAATCGTTTATAATATCGAGCCTCCTTCCTGTGTTGTCACGCTGCTGAACTGAAGCCATAAAGCTTCAAAAAGAGCGATCCACTTTCTGTTTTCCTCGTCTGCCAGATGTCACAGCTTGTCTCCACCTGTGACCTCTTATAGCAAACCCGGCGCTCAGAGAATATTAAGCAGAAAGAGCCTGCATAATACAGGATATTCATTCAGTGTAAAAGAATTCATACCTCATTGTACGTCATAATTAACACACCATTTTCACCATGCAGAATAGACTCCTGCAGATGTGAATGTCTCTGCAGTGCTTGTATGCCATCTTTTATCTACTGATAAATGATCCCTAATTTGGCCACTGAGTGTGTTCTTCTGATATGTTGCTCTGCTGTATCCTGATCCTGTTTGCTTGAGATTTACAGATAAGACCTAAGAGGAAACAGATGAACATGCTGGGTCACAGCAGCAAACACTTAATTAATAAATCCCTTTCTGTTATTTTTGGACCAGCCAAAAGTTCTGTATTTAGATTTTATAACAGATCAAAGCTGCCCGGTATTTTTAGATAATCATGATAAATGAGTTCATTCACCGCAAAATGCCGTCTTAATTTTGGAAAATGTTTCGAAAATCAGCTTAAAAAGGTTGCTTCCTGTATTTTCTGAACAGAAAGGTCAAATCATTCATTTCAGTCTTCTGTTTTTCCAGAAATTGTTAATTTACCCCATTACAACAAACAACTTGCACATTTTTGTTAAACATGGCCACCAGAACCAGCTCAGCACAGCTGCACTTTAATCACTTTTAGCTTCAGTCTTGTTAAAGTACAACCAGAAACAAGAGAGCGTGAAAACCACCTGTGGAGGCCTTTGGGCATAAAAACGTTCCCTTGCAACCAAAAGCATCATGACTATCAGGTTTGTTTAAGGTTTAATCCAAAGGACGATGCTTTGTGTTTGGTTTTGTGGAAACTGATAATCATCTGATGAAAGTTGCCATCCCAGACCAGATGAAACAGTCCTGAAAGAAGGTCTCTGTTGATGGGATGAGAAGGTTCTAAAATGGTTCACACGCTTCTGAACTGGAAACCTGTTCTAGCCTGCAGAACATCGTGAGCACGACAAAGTGTAAAATATAATGGATAAATGTGCAGAATTTTGGCACTCCAAAAAAAATGTCAGTAAGTAAATGAAGCGGACTTTAGAACAGATAAGGAAGGATATACCCATCACTTATACATGAGTATCCTGGGAGTCTATCAATTAGTTTAGTTTCCTGTATTATACATCATAAAGCCCGTCTTAAATAGTCTTGTGCAGCAGATCCCAAATGCCGTGTTCTGACATTTATGGAGCACTTGCCTGGTCTTACTGACCACTCAAAGAGCTTTAGTCCCATTTACTTTATCACACATATTCACCCAGCACTTTATTCTGTAACCTAAAACACTTTATCTACCTTCTGTTCACACCTACGCTCAATTTAGACCCACCAATTAACAGGCGCATCTTTGTGTCTGCATGGCTTCTCTTTGGGTACTCCAGCTTCATTCCACAGTCCAAACTCCACAAAGAAAGTTCTGGGATTCAAACCAGGAACCTCTTCAGCATAAACAACCTTATGAATAGTTTTGCATTTATTTATGTTTCAGCAGTCTGGATGTGTAGTGGTCTTAATTGTGCATCGGGTCCGTTTTTCCAAGATTCACTAGCTGGGCCCACATCCTCATTTTAGGTTTGACAGCGTTTTAGTAGGTAAAGGTGAATGTTTAGACCAGAATTGAGCTGCAGTTTGGTGAAGGCCTCGAAGGGGACTGGCGGCAGCTCCCGGGCCTGGCAGATCCCCGTGTACTAAACAGGGTGGGGCACGTAAACGAGAATGAACAGCTTGCAGAACTGGGGAAACCTATATGGATGACAACCGGAAGGAGCGTGTTTGGAGGCGTGGTCCCGCTCCTGAAATTCCGATACATAATCTCCAATAAATAGAGATGTTGAGCTTTCCCTGCTTCTTTTATGAGCGTTTGTGTAAAGAAGACTGCTCCAAAAGCCCGATTTGTATGCTGGGACAATGACTTGGTGCAATGACTTTTGGATGTATCAGACCAAGTTAGTCACACATCAATGGAGAGAAAATATTTAAGCTTTTTCTAACTGCTCATTTAAACATTAAAATACAAATTTCACTAATGTACTCGAAAGCCTAAGGCGCCACTTTTGTGTCCTCGTGGGCTGGCCTGAACCACAGAGATGTTACTGAGTACTGAGTTTTGCTTCACATTTGGTTAAATATCCTAATTAGGACAGTTTCTGCTGCAATGCAAATGTAGCCAAAGTCCCACATGTGTCATTTTCATGATTTATCTCCGTGCACTTTTCCCCTATGTGTGCTTTCTGCTTAATCTAACGTGTTAATCTGATGTGCAGATGTATTCACAAACATGTTCACAGTGTCTTTTACCGGCAGCATCCCGCTCGTGCTTATTGTTCAGGGCTACATGCAATGGACCCTCCTGCATGCCACTAAATCTCCTCTCCAAGGTTAGACCTGAGCTTCACTCTCATAATTACCACTGAGGGTAATTAGTCTGCACAGCCCAAGGTCTCTGGCGCCCCTCTGCACACCTTTATTCTGTCACCTGGGTCCTGGCAGGAAAAATGAATGGCTGGTTATGCGGGGTCGAGCAGGCCCTCATGATCCATAATAAGGTCCCCTTTGGAGTGCTACTGGATGTGTGTGTGAACAAGGAGCATTACGACAGAACTTAATGATGTCTCTTTCTTTTCCAAAGACAGTATCACAATGTCAACGGTGAGAGAAAATCATTAGCCTTCACACAGTTAATGAAAGTCAAAGATTAAGTCAGCCGTTCTTAAGAGACTGATATTATTCAGCCCACAGACGCCGGGCATCATTAATAAAGTTTTGTCCCTCGCAGCCACATGTGGGTACTTTCAGCTTGTTGTGACTCCTTTTTTTTTCTCCTTCAGCAACTTTGGGGAGGAGAAACTTTTTCAGCAGCTGCTACGAAGCCACAGAAGTAACCCCGCCTCCTCCTCCTCCCACCAGTCTCAAGTGTGCATAACACCACAGGAGAATCACGCTGACTCGTGGATAATCTCTGCCACATAAGTGCCTACCATACGGCGAATCCTCGCTGCTGAAGCAGGCCATAATACACCTGTCACTCCTGCCTTCTCCACAGAGACTCCCAATGTGTTGACCTCAGCCTTTATTTTTCTTTCCTCCACCTGCACCGTGTGGTGCTTAGGACCATGGATTCGGCCCATTTCCATCACCTGTATCCCATCTGCCCTGTCCTCACCTCATCACGGGAGAAAAAAGCACGAGCCGCGCACACCATCCCTCCTTCCCCTAATGTCCACCGCCATCTGCGTCTCCTGCCATCAGCTCTAATGCCGCCTCATAAGAAGCCCGTCATATCCGTACAGGCAAGCGCTAATGTTTACCCCACCATGTCCTTACTCGCTCCTCCTCAGCCTCCCACTGTTAATTCACTTAATGACGGCAGCACACCTTGTAAAGGACCAGTGATTAAGGGGAAAAAGTCCTCCGGTGTAAACAAACTTTGTTGAGGAGCTTTGTGTGGTATTGACTGCCCTTCCTCCACAACCTCATGGCAGTTTGATGTGGCTAAGAGTAAGACATCGATTGAGAGCATCACAGTCTGACTGCAGATCAATGGAGAGCAACAGTGAACACGGGTTCTCCAGCAGTCATGGCCAAATCCTGTGGACACAAAGAGGTCAGGTTCGGTTCTGCCGATACACATCAGGACTCCCACGCAGGAGAAGCCCATCTCCTGTGAGACTAATGCACTGCTCACAAATACACACTTTTAGCCCGAGCCGGAGCCTCTCGGGGCTACTGATCGTTACTCTGTGTGACTGGGCCCGAGCTGGTCCGAGCGATTCCCTCCAGCAGCGGCCATTAAAAATGCCAATAGCTTCCTAATCAACATCAAGCCATTACACATTATGCATACAGTCGGGAATCTGTGTGGAGGGAGAATTTTTGCCTGTGGAAATATCCAGGACATAAGATCAATGGAGCGATTCAAGAGGGCACTCTTGCATTAAAGCGTGCCTCTTTTTAATTATCTCCAGTGCAGATGGCCCTAACGAGGGGAAGGACTCTTAATTGAGAGGGGAGAGGAGGGGGCTAATGAACCCTGGAGACACTTGGAGGCAGCATGCCCTGGCTTGCCAAGGCCAAAATCCTCATCTCTGTGCTGGCAGCCAGTCACTCACCCCACCAATGTCGACCCGCGGCACAACCCATGCGTGTCAATAAAGCTTTAGAGAGTCAAATGAAGTGAAGAGGAAGCTGTTTGCCTGTGTGTTTTTCTCACACCTTTCATTCTGATGACAACACAAGCCTCATTTCACAGGAAGCTGATAGAAATATCGGCCAAATGACTCTAACCTCTTCACCTCCATCAGGCCACCAGCGACCCATCCAGGGTTAGGTTTTTGCTTTGCTTTTCTGATGAAGTCTTGACTCTCCCAAATAGACACAAATTCTATAAAAGGGAGTGGATGATTATCAAACCCACACCTTATTCCTGACCCTAGATGGGATTTTGGTGACCTGGTGGGTGTTAAGAGAAGCTAGAAACTAGAAACTGAAGTTAGCCGGTTAATGTGAATCGGGTATTTTAACAAAATGCTTCCATGGACATTTTCTAGGCATGCTCAACTCGGAGGAGACCCTGGTATAGACCAAGATATCTATAACTGTATATCTCACCTGGCCAGAGGAACTGGAAAACATTACTGTGGAAAGGACATACCCTGATCCTGCGCCCACCGCAATCCAACCCAGACAAACACGAGGCCAAAAGTCAAAAATGCATTTTCCTCTTACTGACATTTTTAATTCTGTACGAATGTAAATTAGTTACTGATTAGAAATTACTGGTTTCAAGTTTCCAAGGCCTCACTGCATGAAAGTCTAGATAAAATTACAGATAATTTAAAGACATTTGAAAAAAAAAAAATAGTCTGAGGATGGTCACAAACTTCAGCTCAGTAAGTTCTTGCCGCTGTGGCACTGAGCCAGGCACCAGGCTCTAATACTGATCATCACTCCGGCTTTAACCTGCACTGCTGAAACTTTCTGAATGCCTGAATATTAAATTAAAAACTCAAATCCAGTTAAAAAGCAGCCTTGTGTCAATGTTCAGCAGCCTATTTCATATTCTAAATGCTGCAGTCTACATTCAGTTGGCAATAGGACGAAATACTATAACTACTGTCTAAAAACTACATGACAAGTTATTAAATGTTATCAGTCCATCAGTTGACGATAGTTTCATATTACAAAGATATTTGGTCTGCTAATGGTTAGTCAGCTGGGCTTATCAGCTCAATTCAAATTAATACCATTCAATAAAACAAGTGAATGCATGCCTCCTTCACTGAGTCCAGAAGGAATGTGAAGGAAAGCTCTTTAGCAGCTGACAGCCTGATGTAAAGACTTCTACACTTTAAAGACCTTCCTCTGCAATTGCGCTGACTGACCTGACTGACAGGTGAGGATTGGATAGCTTCCATTAGCATGCAGCTGTGTGCCAAGAAGTTGGTGCAAGACAGAAACATTGCAAATACATCAGGAATCTCCTCGTTTATTTATTCTGTTGTCAAAAGGAAACGTTTCATTGGTAATAGACTAAAAAAGTAATCAAATATGTCAAAAGCTCGAATTTCAATAGTACACTGTTGTATTCTGAGTACTTGAGTGGGTTATCCTGTCATGCCTACAAAGATGAAAAATCACAATAGCTACAGTTCCTCCAATGTCTACTTGAGACAGGCTCCTAAAGTGAGTCAGTTCCCAAGTTAGAATATATAAATACATTTACAGTCTGATACAAAAAAACCTGTTTTGGTCTTTTGGGATATTTTCCACCTTCATAAAAACTGTATGGTAGCTGCTAGCTGCTAGCTGCATGCTAGGATTCACCAGGGATAATCGATATCCCTGAACTGGACATCCGGACTGTGTTTATGCTGTTGGAGCCTTTTTATGAAGTAGTTTTTTGCCCTGCTATGTAACAGAGATCATCCAGAACATATGTACTCCACTTTTGGTGAGTGAAAGTAGTATTTCTGAGGCTGTGTAAGCTGTGGATGCAGCTTGCTAGCCAAACTAGCTGTCATTAGCTGATGACTTTCCACTTTTCTAGTCCTGAAACCAGGGGATGATATCCATCTTGTAAACTAAACCTCACCAGTTAACACATGATTAAATGAACAGCTCATAAATGATTAGCATCGTCTATTAAATTTCAAGTTCATGCCCTGTATTTACTGCAGTGCTTTAGATTCAACAGGTGTGCCCATTAAAGTAGCCTTGGGGCACATGTGTCTGTATCCACCCACCTGCTGAAAGAAAAGAAGCTCATGGCTGCCTCAGCCTTCACAGACTGAGTATCAGCGATTGTAGTTATGTACGCTGGGTGCGCGCATACTTGTCGTTTCTTTGTGTTCAGCGTGTATTAACCGCTCATATCAGGAAATCGTATTTGCATTTGTTTACATCCCCGCAGTCTAATGACCATGTAAAGCAAAGCACGGATCAGATCTGAGATGTGCAGCTGCATCCAATCCTCCTAAAGCCTGTAATTGTATTTCCTCCTTTGAAGTTGCGAGACGAAGATTGTTACACAGCTAAAACAATTTGCCCTTAATAACCCTTTATCTGTCAGGAAGTCGTACAGCTGTAATTGTGATGTTTCTATCCCTCTGCCGGGTCAAATGAAAGAGGAGAGCGGAAGTATGGAAGTGGAAGAGGAGAGGAGCGAACTGCGCTGCAGCAGTTAAAAAGTCGAGTGTACAAAGTGACCTTTCAAGTGAAAATGCCACGTCAGAAAGCCCGCACATTTTCTTCACCGTGTGAGATGTGAAAATCAAATAACTCCAATTTTTTTTCCACCTATATCTGATTTTTTTTTTTTTCACTCAGGGCTTCATTTCTCTCTGTGGGCGCTGGAAATTACATGTTACTATGAAGGAGAAGGAAAAAAAAACTTCCAGAAGTGGAGAAGAGGCGATCAAACAGAAAATAAAGCTTTAAAGATACAAGGATTTTTTTTCTTTAGTGGGTTGGATTTCTTTCTGCCTGCTACCTCATCTTCAGGGTCATGTGGGGGTGCTGGATGCCATCCCAGCACACATGAGGAGGAAGCATGCTGGACCCGTCTGCAGCCCATCGCAGGGTTGCTGTCAACTGATTTTTCCCCCGATATAACAACAATTTAATTAAAGCATGGCAGCCTATGCTTAATTAACACCTACTTACTGTTCGTAGCATGAATTTTCACAGTTTCCTCATCCCTCCCTACCCACCCCAAAAAAATCACGCTGTGACCAATTAAACAGTCTGGTTTCTACAAAAAGGATTTTCAACCCCAGGCTGGATTCTCTAATCAGGAGACATGTGCACAAAGAGGCTCGCAGTGATGTATTCAGCACTTACTGGAGTGTGTTTGGCTGCTGCCTCTGAGCTCGAATAAAATGTGCCCTTTTTTTAAAAAAAATTTTGGCTGAAGCATGCAGGAAAACTGACATTTGTCTTTATTATCAGATCAGTGATGTGTCATGTTTGTAAATATATATCTGGGCCTGTTGGTTGGATTGGAGTCAAACAATGATGACGTTTAGTGCAAATAGAGAGTAATTAATAAGAAAATGAAGGCAAACATGTCATCAGAGCTGAGATATGGTTGAGTAATGAGTAAGTGCTTTAAACATTTATCGAAATTCATTCATTTTGTCTGCCAATTATGACCAATTCATTCTCAGTATACATCAGATAATCTTTAAAAAGGCATTTAAAATAAAAATCAACTAATCTATCTATAAATAGTTACTTCTTAACTACTTCATTAGGTTTTTACTTCAGAGCTGCTTTAGTTCTTCATGGCTCAGTGAGCAAGGTGGTGGAAACATCTCTCATGATACCATCACACAGTTGTTCCAGGTTTGTCAGCTACATGTCCATGATGAGACTCTCCCATTCCACCACATCCCAAAGGTGCTCTGTTGGATTAAGATCTAATGAGTGTGGAGGCCTTTTGAGGATCAGTAGACGAAGATAAAGGGGAAGGCATAGTCAGCAACAATACTCAGATGGGCTGTGGCATTTAAACGGTGCTCAGTTGTGTCCAAACAGTCCCAAATTGTAGCAAAAAAATGTCTGCCGCACAATTACATCCAAGTGTTGCAGCAGAAATTGAGACTAAAACAAGAACAACAACTTTTCCAGATCTTCTATTATCCAGTTTTTGTGAGCCCGTATGATGTGTAGCTTTAATTTCTTGTTCCCAGCTCACAGGAGTGACACCAGGTGTGGTCTTCTAGTGCTGTAGTACATACACAAGTCCACGGGTGTGGTGACAGCACTTTTATTTCATTAACAATGTTCACTGTGGTTTCAGCACAAACACTCCCGCTCCGCTGTCACGTCCGCTCACCACCCTCCTCGACTGTCACTGCCACATAAAAAGAGTCACAATCAATCACTCGTTCACTCCGCCTCCGCGCCGCCCCGGGAGCTCACTGTGCCACCCCTCCTCTGCAGCGGGCCAGAGACCACACCCACGTCACAATGTGCAAAGGTTGATGCGCAGTGTATTAAGAGATGCTCTTCTGCATACCTTGGTTGTAATGAGTGGTTACCTGACTTTCTCCCTCGTTATGAGGCTCAGTTTGAATTTCAGCAGGTCATCTTGATCATGTCTACATGTCTAAATTGACCTGCCGCCATGCAATTGGCTGGGTGGATACTTGCATTTTGAGCAGTTGAACCAGTGTCCCTAATGAAGTGGGTGTATAGTTTTCCTATGCCCATTCTTCTCAAATTATTCAGTGAACTTTGTTAAAATAGGACTCATGTGAATTGTATTTGACCTTTTGACCTCTTCTCTTACCTTGGATTTGACCTTTTGTAATGCTGAGATTTTAAAGTTGGCAAGTTGTTGTTTTTTTTAAGAATATTAAAATATCCAAGTGATATTTTTAATTTTCTTTTACTGTTCGCTGCAGTGTAAGTCTCTGAAATGCACATAACCTTTCCTTTTCCTCTATTGGTGCTCCACATGGTAGCATCATTGAAATAATAATGAAATATGTTTGGCTGTGGATATTTCCAGGGACAGAAACCAGCATATCCTCATATCACAGAGTTCTGATGTTGACCTGGTCTGACAGGCTGGGGTCTAAACAGATTAAGTTCAGTTTTGGGGGGAAATTAAGGTGGAATGACGTTGTTATGGTTTCTAATATAATGTTTCATATTAATCCGTCTCTGTGTAGCCCTTTTCTGAATTTCAAAATGTGAAGCAACCATAAACAGATCAGAAGACATAAGTTTATAATTTATGATAAATATTAATCTAAACAAAGTACGGTGGTGTGAAAGGTAAAGATGTAATATGTTGGAAGCTAATAAACTATTTTAATTGTGATATTTGGATTCAACTTAAAAACCCATAAGAGGAAGCACATTTAATCTCTGAAACAGGCAGCTTTCAAGACCAGTGATTATGAATTACTGAGGTAATACTTATAGTGACATTTTGGTGGATTAGCATTTATATTTTTCCACATATTTGTCTTTTTTTTATTCTATTTTGGATCTTTTATTCATTTTTCATTCATTTATTATGCAATGGTTTGTTGTATGTTTTGAATATTCACTTATTTAGTTATAAATTAGAAGACTGTGCCACAGATATTGTTGCTTTTTAGAAATTTGGGCGTGGTGTTGTTTAGGGTCTATCTCAGTAACTTGTTTGCCCGATTGCTGCTCATGGTGGAGGAAAAAGTTCCCTTCGTCTGCCGGACTGGACAGAGTAGACTTTACTGTTTTTGATAAACGTCACACATCCATCCTTAGATTACAGTGAAGCTGCGGTACATCTCAGAAACAGCGTCTGGACGGCCACATGTTGTTGCTGTCGCTGTGATGGTGTTTTGAGGGAAAGCGCTGCTCTGGCGGTGTTGCGACTCGAGGCAGGAAGCAGTAAGCCAAGACTCCAGAAGCTGCAGGAGCTCAGGCATTGATCAGCATCTGTTCTCCCCACTTCTCCGTCATTCTGTCTTCTGCCTCCATCTGCTTTTGTTTGCTGCATTTAGTTTTTGTTTTTTTGGGGGGAGGGGCTTCCTTCTCCCTCAGCTTCTCCTTCCTCTACCATGTTCCCTCTTCCATTAGTACCTCTCTTCACTAGAAGCATTTGTTCATGCTGCCATTAATGTTTAACTCCTATTAATTAACAATTTTCTTGACTATTATCCCATCACTTTATTGCCTGTTTTGCAGGCTGACTGTGAAGTAATGGCCTTCCTCAAAGGGGGCGAGCCAAGAAATAATTCCCCAAAGCAATCATCACATTAGAGCGAGGGTGCTGCTGATTTATCATTTAAGCTCTGGTTGTCCAGCTTTTTCGTGGGGCGAACCTCCTGTGCAGGGACTTCAGTGTAAAAGAAACGCAGTTAAAATGAAAGCTGGAGGCCATGAAAACACTTCAGGAACACATACAGTACAGGCAGCAGATGAAGCATGCTGATTTGGGTTTATGTTTCTTATTGTTTTTCTTCTTTCAGCAATGTTCACGACATGTTCCCTGTTTGAAGCTCTTATCTCCTCGGACATCAAAGCTTTCCACTAAACAGAACAAGCCTCCATCCACTTCCTGTTCACTTGAAGGAGTCCTTTGTTGCTACAAACATATGTGCCATCTGTGCTTTTGTTTCTAAAAAATCAAAAATTCAAAACCTTGTTTAACATCTCCACCAGTTAGATACCAACTGTCTTGAGTATCAGCAGCTTCATCCATAATTCTGACATGATGAAGCTGATTTTGGTCCTTTTGAAAGGCAGATTGGACAGATAAAAGTCACAACACTTTGCTCTTAAAAGGCATGCAGCGCTGCTCAAAAGATCCGAGACACAGCAGAGGCACAGAACTGACGGCACACAGGAAGGATCACAGTGAACCCTGATCTATTGCTTTCGGCAAGGTATAGGAAATCAAGATTTTCTACCTCTGACTGAAATCCGCTGTGCATTAAACAGTGTGGGGGGTTGTGTAAGTGGGGGGTATGATGCTTCAGGCAAACTGAGAAATGAAATGAAACCTGGGGAGTCCAGTCTGAGTAGCAGGCTGGTGAATTTGAAGGTTTCTCAAGCGTAACGGTTTATAGTACTCTGACTCAGGATTTTATAAGTCTGGAAAGTTATCACTGCTGCATAATTATTGCAAGCTAAACTCTCCCCAAACACCAATCATCCATGGATGATGTTTTCTGAGGGAAATCTGGTTGTAGCTGTTAAAAAGAAATCCCCTTTATGTCTAAATTTGATTGAAAAGTGAAAGGTCAGGCAGTTACAAAGACTTGAATTCAACCTCATTTCACATTAATTCACTGAGCAATTTTCTGTTGATTAGAGCTCTAACAATGCTCTAAATGCTGCACAGCCATCAAGGCAAAAATTGGGTTTGGTTCAAAGGTTTAGTTCACATATAAAGCACATGTAGCTGTTTTACAAATGTACCTCTCTTTGTTTTCTTTTAATACATTTGATTTGACTTGGTTGTGATCAGAGAGCTAGACACTTAAAGATGCATTTTAAATGGAAAATTGCAAGAGTACGTCTATTATATACACAGAACCGCTGGTTTCTCTTTCATTGGAACACTCTAAGTTTATCATTCCCACATGCTTTGGTGGCACGGTGGTCCGGTTATAAGCACAAAGAATGATTTGCCTTCAAAGTATACAAAACTCGAAGCTCAAGCACAGGTTTGGCATTTCTGTGTCGCAATTTTCTCCTCATTAATCTGCCAACATCCTGTATGCTGGAAAGAGAAGCATGCCCAATGGTCATGAAGACCCAATTTTAGTATGTATGCAATACTTAATTTGTGTTATGTTGCTGTTTTAATATCTTAATGTGTTGGTTGATTGCTATGGTTTAAACCACCTACCTGATACTGTGGACACAGGATCTCTGGGGGTGTGTTGAGATGGCTGGCAGTAGATCTTTTGGATGTTGTGGGCTGCAGAGTAGGCCCTTCTTGGACCGGGCTTGTTCCAGTGTGTTCCACATAGTTTGAGGCTGGGTCAACAATTCAATCTCTTTGTTGTTTTTTTGTGGTATTCCTGAGCAGTTTGCAGTGTGACAGGATGCATCATCGATGTGGGAGAGACAGCTTCCATTATGAAGTACCATTGTGGGGTGTGTTTAGTCTTCAGGAATAGTTACATGTCAAAGTAACATCTATTTGAATGCCAGAAAACCAAAGTTTCCCAGTGAATGTTTCAAGCCTTCCTTTGAGCCTCACTTTCACATTTATTAATTTTGCTAGATTGTTTAAACGTTTTCAGATGAGGACCTACTGGTTGGGAGTGTGCACTGCAAGGGTATCCTCTCATTATTGATTCCACAAAAAATATTGTGGATTTAAAAACAAATCTAAAATGTAAAACCAACAAATCAGAAAGCAAGGGATCAGAGGCAGCAGGAACAGGTCTGTAGATCTTTACAGGGATCTTTACTGAAGAAGTTAAAGTCAAAAAGGATAGTTTGCACTAACAAAGTACCATGTAACACCTCACATTCAGAAGATAAGAAGGCTGATCTGATGATGAAAAACAGTAAAAACTTTTTTAGAGTAATTTTTCTTAAGATATCTCTGGTGAAGCTGAGGAGTTCCAGCTTCCTGAGAGGCAGCTACACGGCATGTGGTTCACTGCTTGTGGTTTCCACAGCAGTCTTCATCAGTCTGTGCCCATTAGTGCACATATTGAAGCTGAACTCGCTATTGAGGGCTCAGTAGTTACAATGGATCAGTTTTCTGTGCAGATGATTTCACTACTTTGTTTTGATGGTGCACTCCTTTGATAACACTTGAGTTAGCAGTACAAATCCATCAGCAAGTATCATGACTTACCCTCTTTAAGACAACAACAAATTTTTATGTGCTTTTGGTGTTGTCATCTAAACTTTTACACTGGTTACTGTTGTCAAACTGTAGGCAACAAGCATAATTCCTCATTAGATCTCCAAGTCGACTCTTTAGTACGTGCATCCCACCTACATCGTGAAAGTTTAAGAGCAACTGTAAACACTGAATATTTACAATTTCTACTGACCGAGATGCTGCAGATAAAGAGAGACACTGTGAACTATGAGCAGGTGCGCTTTCTTTGTGGCCCTTCATAGACCCAAAATACCCAGAACCATCAGCAGACATTGGGCTCCTATAAGCTTCATTGGTACCAGACTTTGTTCAAACCATGTATTTAGTGAGACCAAATAGATTTGGTTAACCCCTGAAGATCTGTCCCACTACATATTCACATACAGATATCCTTTTAATAGATACCATGTTTATAACTAAATTGCTCTCAGATGCAGCTTAGGCAGTTGCCAAGTTACTAGAAAAATTGTATGACTATTTGCGATGTACCTTTGTGTCTCTATATGCTGTATTACCTTCTGTTATATGCCTTCATGATATTATTTATGTGAAGTTACACATTATTGGTTAAGGATGCAGGTTGTTTTCAGTATTAACTTTACCTTAGAAAACCCCGCCTAGAACAGCTGTGAATAAAAAATAAACTTTGTTGATTGTTGAGATCTGGATTTATACAACTCTCATCTCTTCAAATATCTCTGCTCTATCCTCTAATCCCTTTATCGCACAGACTGTGCTTACTCCAGTCACAGGTGAGATAGTCTCCAGTTTCACTAAAGAAAATTTTGTTTTTCCTTTCTCTGGAGATGACAACATTAACAAAGTTTTCCCTTAGTTGGTGGAGCGAGAGTTCCAGCGAACCCTCTACAGAGGATTATCTCTGTCTCAATGCAGCACTTATCTTTGAACTAAACCTGTGCATGCACACATGCACGTACACACTCCAGTGGGCCACCTGTTTTTCTCTCTCTCTCCCACACACACACACACACCTGGCACCAAATTTCTTTCACAAACTTCAAACACCGGCCTTCATACGCTTGCACCGTCTATGGAAAAGGCCTGTTTTCAGCTCAGCCATGGGTATTGTGGCAGGTATTAAGAGGTGGCCGAAGGGTTAATATTGGAGGCTGAATGAGGCAATCTGCAGCTTTTACATACCGCTGAGGAGAAGAGAGCGACTTGGCATCATTTCATGGGTCACTACATCTGCAGAAATTAGATTGGAAGCAGTATTCTGAGCGCTGTGGAATATCAAGGTGTGTGTGAGTTTGTGTGAGTGTGTTCAAGTCTAAAAGCTAGCTCAGCAGGGGACGACGTTTGCAAAAAGCACCAAGAGACTCAATCATCACTAACAGCAAAAGCACTTCAATTTATCCAAATCCATCAAAATCAGCCAAGACGTGTTGAGTCATCAAAGCAAATCCAAGTGAGAAATTCTGTTTCTTGCCTCTCGTTTGACTTATGAAGGTCATAAACTGACATTAATTTCATTTATCTCTTGAATTGTGGGGATATAGTCTCTGCCGCTTGGACAGATGAAGAAGAATGACTCTAAGGACTCTCTTTGACCACATTTTTGTCATTTTGTTTAAAATACCCACTTGTTGCTTCTTGTAGTTTGTATTCTGATCAACAGCACCGGGACACTGCATCAATACAGCTCTTTAATATAATGCTAAACCCCCTTAGCACATGATTATATTTCTCATTTTCACCTGAAAAAGCAACACATAATTCAAGTCAAGAACAGCCACAAGGCCAAACCGAGCAGCATTAGGCTTTACTTTTATGAGACTGTTGTTTATAGTCAGATAAATCACCATGCCTGAGTGAGAGTTCAGCCGAATCCAAGCTGTGACTTAGAGAAAAACAGAGGAAATATAATAAGGGTCAGCACCAGCGTTATCAAACCTGTTAAAAATTTTCAATTTCAGCTGAAGCAAAGTTGATGTAAGAGAAGCCTCCTATGCCCTTTTTAATCACAGCAGTACTGGGTGGCCTCTCCATTGAAAGCTTGAATAACGTGAGCTTGTGTTGTTTTCGTAGCAGACAGCAGCCTGGATACGCCGGTGATCTCCAGGGTTTACACACAGAGGCTGAAATTTGCAGGTATTTTGCACATAAAAGCATCGGACAAGTTTTGATCTGATCTAGGAAAACTAAATAGGATTCATTTTCTGCCATGTGTGTCAGTGCACAACGCAGAATGACTTTGACAGAAATCCCTGCAGGATATTTTGAGGTATTTTAGTCTCAAACTACCCAAGAACCAACCATCATCCCTGACAACAGATTAATGTTTGACTGCAGTACAAGAGGAAGAAACTGAACTCATTCTTCCTGCGCTTCTTTCAGTCTCACATACTTTTCTTTGGACTTTTGCACATGTTGTTCAGCCAAGTACAATAATCAAAGGAGCGTTTCTTATGTTGGATGATTTTTGCAGTTTTGGACGTACATGGAGCATCATTTTGTGACAAGAGGCCAAATGCATTTAAAGGAACCACCTTCTAATTTCTGAAATAGTTTTTGTTAGCATGTGGCTAAAAACACTGAGCAGTTTGGTGCTGACCTGGTGGACAGCGGCGGCTAATCAGTAGACGGCATTAGGGCATAAAAATACCCTGTAAAAATATTGCATGAAAAAAAATTCATCACAAAAATAGGAAATGTATTTAAAAAAGGTACAGTTTGCTCATACAATAGAACGTGTGGTTGCCCACCTGCGTCTGCCAGAATCGGTCTAGTGGAGAACTTCCACTGTTCGTTAATGTATTTATAATATAATTATTTATCAACTTCTTCGTATGGAAGGCTGAGCTTCAACTGGAGCTTGGAATTCGCAATTCGGGGGTCATTCTGTGCTTCCTTGGCCATTTAGCATGGATTACCTGCTAAATGGCTAAATGGTAAATTCATCAAATGAATTTGGTCAGACAATTCAGCATCATCCACACATCGTCATACCACAGGCAGTCTTGTCTTGAAGCAGAAGAACAGGCACTCGCTCCTTAGCTAGCTCTTTAATCAGAAAGTCATTGAAACATTTCCTTTCTTACTCTCTGCGCTAGTCACAGCGGTTATCCCTTTAAACAGCCCAAAGTTTTTACAAGTTTAATGTGAGGCAGAAGTTGAGTCAGCGGCCTCCATCTGGTGTCTCGGGGCTAATTGGTTGGTAATTCATCACCAGTCGGCCATTTTCGATGGGACGTGAGATCCGAGCATCAGCAGCACTGAGCGTGCCTATTCAGAAGTATGAGATTAAAATCTGCTGCGTACAAGCCACAATATGGAGGAACATCAACAGTGACAGATGGGCAGATGATGGGGCTGATTGGAAGCTGGGCTGAAAATGACTGGGTGACGAGCTCGGAGCCAGCACCAGCGCGAGCCAAAACCGGCTTCCTGCACAACCGTTTAACATAGCCAATGAAAACATCTCGCTAGTGAAGAGCCGTCGGTTTGATTCACAGACAGAGCTGCATCTCGGGCTCCACTTATCCTTATGAAAGAAAAGTAAAGCATGCTACATGATAGCACATAAATCTATTTCTACACTCTTAAGTGTAAGTCCTCGTGGATAATCAGCAGTAACTCTGACAGCTAATGGCTGTTTTACAAAATAATAAGTGAACTTTAAAGCATTGCCACAGCCGAAGAACATTTTCAGAACGCAGAAATCTATATGTATTTTGACACCATAGAAATAAATGTTTAGTGTTGGTGGATGGGAGTACTTATCTTTGATGAGGAATTGCACCTCACAGCAAAAAGATGGAAAGTGAGGAAAGTCTTTGATTTGGGAGTTTGTTAAATACATGAACAAAAATAAACTGAAATCAGCTGATTTTAGTGCAAGAAAGAAAAAAAACATGTTTTTCTATCCACCTGGCACGCAGATAACTGAAGACCTTTTGTCATGCAGTAGTAAGTAACTTTAATGTAATTAATGAATTTAGTACAGTAATGAGTTACATATTCAAATAAAAAATGTAGTTTAAATGACAATGAATCTAATTGAAACAGTTGCATGTTATGGACTTGGCCTCAAGGATTCTTAGTTTAGATTTAAAAGCACTTAATGAAATGAATGCAGTCATTTTCCAGTCAGATATATTTAACTCAAATACAGCTGACATAACATGATGAAGGGCTGTAAATGACTTTTAGAGACAAACAGGAATTTGAACCACACAGACATGACATTACTGACAGCACTTTTTTTCATAAGCATTAGAGCAATGCACTGGAACAACTAACGGTTACAAATATTTATAATACAACATCATGAAATGTGGCAGTGATTCTTACTGTCATAATAACTGTAATAATATTAATAATGATTGTAACAATGATGATGTTTGCAGCTCTGCCTTGTAGAATTCTATTGAAAATAAATAAATGTAAAATTGTTTTCTTCAAAGTTCAATTAAAAATAAGTTCATTGTAATTAAGCCCTGAAATATGCTAACAAAAGGTCAAATATGCCCTTTAAAAACAGCCAGTTTTTCATTATGTTATTCTCTAAACAGCTCAGTTGACGGTAAAAATGTAATATTTAAAGTTTCAGGGTTACGGGGGAAAAATGAAATTAAAGGTGGTAAAAACACAGAGAAACAGATGGTCTCCAGTCTAAACTGTAACAGCTGAATTACAGTAAAAAACAAAGAAAGAAGAGGAGAAAAAACTATGTATTAAAGTCTTTTCAGTAAATTAACAGTAATTTGTTTGTTGTGGGATGAAGTCTAGGAAATGGGCTGCCTGTATCTTGTGATGTAATTTCTTTTTTAAATTAAAAGCCAGAAAGAGTCTTTTTTTAAAATTGACTACAGCAGCATTTGTTTGTACCTGGACTGGCGGAGGTGCTGACTTTACATTGTTTTCTCTGAATACGTCTCAGGATGTTCATCGTCACAATTACGATTAAAATCTTGACAAACTTCCACTCCAATAACAGGACTGATTCAGAGGTGTTTTTTATAATATATACACAAATGATCACGAGAAAAACCTTCTGTGGTCGGGCCCACTTAAGATCAGATTGAGGTGTTGGTTACTCGTGATTTAAGTTTGTCAGACAGACAAACAGCTGTGGCAGAGTGTTGCTTAAAAAGTTTCTTTTTTAGCTTCCTTATCGTCATTTCTCCTCATGAGATGGGGATTTTGTTCCCATTTAACCACAAACCCTGTCAGTGTCAGCGCAGATAGATCATCTGTCTCTTGGTGAAGTGAATCATGAGAGTGTCCTTCTGACCGCAGGCCTCCACAAAACTTCCGTGACAGAGGTCAGTAATTTGCACCAGAGGTACACTTCAACTGTGAGAGACAGAATGTGAAAAAAAAATCCATGAATTCACATGGTAGGATTTGTAAAGAATTTATTCGTAAATTAGGGTGGAAAATAAGTATTTGGTCACCTCAAACAAGGAAAATCTCTGGCTCTCACAGACCTGTAACGTCTTCTGTAACAAGCTTTTCTGTCCCCCACTCGTTACCTGTATGAATGGCACCTGTTTGAACTCATCATCTGTATAAAAGACACCTGTCCACAGCCTCAAACAGTCAGACTCCAAACTCCGCCATGGCCAAGACCAAAGAGCTTTCGAAGGACACCAGGAAAAGTATTGTAGACCTGCACCAGACTGGGAAGAGTGAATCTACAATAGGCAAGCAGCTTGGTGTGAAAAAATCAACTGTGGGAGCAATCATCAGAAAATGGAAGACATACAAGACCACTGATAATCTCCCTCGATCTGGGGCTCCACGCAAGATCTCATCCCGTGGGGTCAAAATGATCATGAGAACGGTGAGCAAAGATCCCAGAACCACACGGGGGGACCTGGTGAATGACCTGCAGAGAGCTGGGACCAAAGTAACAAAGGTCACCATCAGTAACACACTACAACGGCAGGGAATCAAATCCCGCAGTGCCAGACGTGTTCCGCTGCTGAAGCCAGTGCATGTCCAGGCCTGTCTGAAGTTTGCCAGAGAGCACATGGATGATACAGCAGAGGATTGGGAGAATGTCATGTGGTCAGATGGAACCAAAGTAGAACTTTTTGGTATAAACTCAACTCGTCGTGTTTGGAGGAAGAAGAATACTGAGTTGCATCCCAAGAACACCATACCTACTGTGAAGCATGGGGGTGGAAACATCATGCTATGGGGCTGTTTTTCTGCCAAGGGGACAGGACGACTGATCCGTGTTAAGGACAGAATGAATGGGGCCATGTATTGTGAGATTTTGAGCCAAAACCTCCTTCCATCAGTGAGAACTTTGAAGATGAAACGAGGTTGGGTCTTCCAACATGACAATGATCCAAAACACACCGCCCGGGCAACAAAGGAGTGGCTCCGTAAGAAGCATTTGAAAGTCCTGGAGTTGCCTAGCCAGTCTCCAGACCTCAACCCCATAGAAAATCTGTGGCGGGAGTTGAAAGTCCGTGTTGCTCGGCGACAGCCCCAAAACATCACTGCTCTCGAGAAGATCTGCATGGAGGAATGGGCCAAAATACCAGCTACTGTGTGTGCAAACCTGGTAAAGACCTATAGTAAACGTTTGACCTCTGTTATTGCCAACAAAGGTTATGTTACAAAGTATTGAGTTGTATTTTTGTTATTGACCAAATACTTATTTTCCACCCTGATTTACGAATAAATTCTTTACAAATCCTACCATGTGGATTCATGGATTTTTTTTTTCACATTCTGTCTCTCACAGTTGAAGTGTACCTCTGGTGCAAATTACTGACCTCTGTCATCATTTTAGGTGGGGTAATATCACCCTGATCGTTTATGGGAAACACTTCATGCAGAATCAGCAAGAAATTTCCTCCCATTAACTCATGACTGCGAAGGAGGCAAACAGATCAGGGAATAATCACATCATTAGGTTAAAAACGACCCGTCATATACGGCATGATTACTTAAACCACACCAGACATGTGACACATACTGAAAAAGTGCAGTCATAACAGAAACAGTTTTTCTAATAATCCCAGGCAGCACAGAGCAACACAGGTAAATTCTCCTGCTCTAAGAGTGTATATAAAAGAGCGTCTTTGAGCTTACCGCCGCTCTAACAGAAATCCAGCTTTATTATTTACCACTGAGGCAGTGCAGTCTCTCACACTCTCAAATGCTTTTAATTCCTTCATTTCCTGAGTAGGGATGGGTATCGTTTAGGTTTTATCTGATACCAGTACCAAACCGGTACTTTTGAAACGGTACCAGTGCTTAAACGGTGCTCGAACCGGTGCTTAAAGAATGGAGAACACAAAATTGGTCCAAAAACCTCCCATGTTCAGCTGTTTTTTTGTAAAAAGATATCAATGTTAGCCTTTTCTGCAGTTATAGGGCATATATGGTATCACTCTTGGATGGAAGCAGTGCTTAAACAATGGAAAAAACACAAACTTTGTCCAAAAACCTCTCATGTTTAACTGTTTTCCACTTTTTCTTTGGTCATTTTAGCTTTTTTGGCCAGGGTGAAGGGAGTATCTGCCATCAAACAAGAAGACAGCCGCATGTAACTACGACGGTGTTTGCTAGTTCACCTTACCTGCATTAATTTAATAACGTGGTTAGCCTACTCAACGTAAATTACACACGAACAACATTAAGCTACTCACGCAGAGAAGAACGGCTGCTGCTGCCATCATCATCCGTCATCATTTCTGCTACACTGGCAGGGCTAGGGGCCAGGACTCTACTCTTCGGGTTTTTGGGGGATGTTGCTAACTCCAGGTCCGATAACAGGCACCACACCCGCAGTAGATGTGCTCGCTGTGAGGTCTCGCAGCAAGCTATCAAATACGGCGCATTTCTCGGCTTTTAAAAAAACGCTATGCATCTCCAGGTGTTTCATCAGATTCGAGGTGTTACCTCCTTTGCACAGTATCAGCTTAAAGCACTTGTTGCAGGCTGCTGAGTTTGCATATTTTGCTGTGAAGTATAGCCAGACTTTTGACCGCTTCGTGATACGTGATACGTATCACATCTCAGGAAAAAAAAAGCACCGAAATAAATCACCGAAATGTGCACTGCTTTTTGGTCTGGTTACTACCGTTTATGTCAGAACTGTTCTGACATAAACGGTAGTACCCATCCCTATTCCTGGGAGGCTTTTGATGCGAAGGAGCTGCAGAAAGTGTTTTACTGACAGCTTCTAAACAGTGATAAAGATGGAAAAAGCAGAAGTGCTGGAATTAATTAATGACTTCAAACTCTTTAATTTATTTTTTAAGATAATTTGGTCAGCTTCTATTGGAGGAAATGAAAACACAGAGAGTCGTTGTGTGTCATTAGCGTGACTCGTTGTTTTGGCCTGCTGATCGTGAAGTGATTGGCTCATTTGAACCAAAATGGACACCTGAAAGCTAAAACAAGTTGAATGTTTGGATTTGCATTTTTTAAAATGGATAACAACTTCATGTCAACCATCATCACTGGTGAGGAGAGCCAGCTCGCAGCTGTGACTCAGACCAAACACCGTCCCAGCCTAAAGACAGTGCACTTACAGGACCGTGCACCATGAATTCTTCAGAGCTGCTAACACAGACTTCTGTTGTAACACCGAGATGTTTCTCAGGGAGAACGTACACTGAAAATGATGAGCTTGCATCCCATTGTAACCCTCTGAGGTTTGTCATTGTCAGTAATGACCCCAACCCTAACCCTAAATCCCAAATCTTTAGAACCAGTGAACAAAGACAGAACAAAGTAATTGTATAAAACTATACACAACTATTCATTTGTTCCCAAAAAACCTGTTTTGCCTTTCTCAAAATTATAGTGTTAGACTTTAGCACCTATGATGACTTAAACCTCAGAGAGTGAAATGTATGTCAGGTGGCGATTGTGTTGGTGCAGTCAAAACAACTTTTAAGAGTCACAGTTTGTCACCGTGGAGGAGTCTCCGTTCAGACTTCCAGAGAAGCTCCACCTGCTGTCTCTGTCCAAACATTTCCTGCTACATTAAAGCGATAATGTACCTCAATTTCTTATATACGGCAATGGCACAAGTATATTTCTACTTTTATTTATTTAAATTGTACTTTTTGGGAAACTGATTCTCCAGTGCATTGTTGTTCAGACACTGAGGTGGGGACAGCGCGGTGACGCAGGGGTTAGCCCTGTCACCTAACAGCGAGAACATTATGGGCTGGAATGTCCTTCGAAGGTCCTGTGGTGTTTGCGTGTTCTCACTCTGCAACTCTGAAATGGATAAGTGGAAAAAATGGATGGATGGAAACTGAGTTGGGCATTTTCCTCAGAAACTTAGAAATACTATCCCGCCCCCCTCGTTTTTATCCAAGTTTCCCTTCATTAATAGGCAGTGAAGTGGACAGCTGTCTCCGGAGCAACCATCCATCTATCATCGTCCTCCACACATCTTCATCAACTACAGTACTGCCTGGGAACCATTCAGGATCCTCAGTGTGTGTCACTGATGGATAAAAGAACAAATAGATCATTTGTGCTTCTGTCTTTCTTTTGCATACAAGTAATACTCGTCTCTCTACAGTGAGTCTTTCCCTCTGCAAAGATAAAGGCAGCCTTTCCTCCTCCTACTAACTCCAAACAGATGTGGTTGAAAGAAAAAGAAAGTGTAACCAAGTCACTCGGTGTAATTATCTAATATTTTATGTACCTCAGCAGATAAGGGCGATCGTGGCTCAAGAGTTTGGTGTTCATATTTTAATCGGAAGATTGCCGGTTCGAGCCCCGGCTCAGATAGTCTCGGTTGTTGTGTCCTTGGGCAAGACACTTCACCTACCGCCTACTGGTGATGGCCAGAGGGGCCGATGGCACAATATGGCAGCCTCGCCTCTGTCAGTCTGCCCCAGGGCACCTGTGGCTACAACTGTAGCTTGCCTTCACCAGTGTGTGAATGTGAGAGTGAATGAATAGTGGAATTGTAAAGCACTTTGAGGGGTCCCGAAAAGCGCTATATAAATGCAATCCATTATTATTATTATTATTATATGATCTCTTTGTTTTGTGTAAATTCGGAGGGGATTTGCTGTCGGTTTAAACACAACAGGAGCTTCATGTTCATCTGCTGTTTTGAGAAATTCAAATGACTGTCCCGCAACATCATCTCGCTGCAGTTCATCAAATAGTCACAAAAATAGTCTGGACATTTGCATTCATGGTTCCAGTTTAATGGAAAAAAAATGTATCCAAATGATCTTGTTAAAATATTTAAATGGAAGTTGTTGGCAGAACATTAACATTTTTATAAACTGACATATGGACCTTTACATGACAGCATTTATTTTGCAAGCATAATCCAAACTCACCTGCGAGGACTTTCCAGTCCTGATAAAGTCAACCCCCCCCAAAAAATATACCCATTGTATATAAAAAGCTGCATTTATCCACCTTGCACCTTCGACAGCACTCTGTTCATTGTGTAACCTCTGATCGGGACAATACGCTGGGCTCTGCAACCTGTAATCGAAATATTCACCCGTGATTGTGCGAAGTGGCACGATTCCATTCAGCTGCACAATCACCGTGCTGCAGGAATAATCAGCCGGAGCGTTTAATCAGCCGTCATTGTGCTGCTCTCTATTGTCCGCGCCGTTTCTGCCAGGGAGGTAAATGACCATCAAACCAGGGAGGAAATCTGTCATTAAGTGTCACAGAAGAAAAGCTCAGGTGGAAGGAGTGAAGCGCCATCGTTACGTAGCGTTTGATCACAATGTGAATGCATAATGAAAATGCTAATGGGGTCCCGGTTCCAGCGATTCGCTTTAATTTTTCTTCTTTTGACACAGCCTCGGGAACTTTAGTCCATTTGAGTTTCCCTGCCACATGCAGGTCATCAGAAACTTCTCGACTCACAGGTGCAATCTGAACTTTTGTGCGAAGGAAAGTTATAGTGAATGAATTATGAAAATCGTGGCGTAAAAGCAGAAAGGCGAGAAACCCTTGAAAGTGTATAGAGTTGAGAATGAATAAGTCATTCCGGGTTCAACTTTGTCCCATTTGAAAGTTTTTCCAAGTGCATAGTGTGCCTGTGACTGTTTTAAATCCTGGGATTTGTATATATAGTATAGTTTCCAGATCAACTGGGAAACACACTCCAAACATAACGGTCCAGTTGTGCTGCTGATGGCTTTCTGCAATCTGTCCTTTTTATCACGATTTAAAGCCTGTGATCCACATTGCTTATTGTCCTAACTCCATTCATTTCCTCAGCTCATCAGTAAGTCTTTTATTCTGTCCCTTTACATGTATTTAAGAAGCCTTTTAGCTCGAGTGCCTCGCTTATTCAACAGTATTGATTTCATCTCCATACGGCGGCCTTATGAACTGACAAATCCCAGGCGTGCCTGTTCCAGCGGGCCAGTAAGAGTCAGCGGGACACGACAAACTCTGGTTTGTCTGTAGCTGCTCTGTCAGCCTGTGTTTGGTCTCCGAGGGCCCACGGTTCATGGCTAAGACGCCAAAGCTTGTCTTTAACGTAAAGGCGGTGGTTAGCAGGGAGAATGCTTGTTGAGCCTGCTTTGTGTTGTGTCCCCGAGATAACGCGCTCTGACGGCCTAACACAATCCAGCTGCCACCCCTGCAAGGGAACACAGACACCGTCTCTGCTGCTCTCTTTAACTTTTTCCTATTCCTACCTTTCACTTTATGCCCTCTTTCCTAAAATACAGGATTTGTTGTTCATAGCCTGGGAGATAAATTCTGTTCTGTGGTTTGTCTTTAGATTTACTGTACACATGGGATCCTCTGTGGCCGCACAGCTGCATGCTTAACTCAGCCACGCAGTGCACTTCATCCATCCGTGGTGAGCAGGAGCGCTAAAACTGCAAAGCGAAATGCAAGCCACGGGGGGTGAAGCCCGACGTCTGCTGTGGACAGCTCTGCTCAACGGTGATACTGAGTGGGACAATGTTTACGGTCCAAAGAGGAAGAGGGTCAGGAAGCGAACAGGCCGGCTGGACGTAAACTGTAGCAGAATGGTGTTTCCTTTGTTTGAGTCGGCTCTGTCGGTATCCGAGGCCAACGAGGGAGGGAGCAGCAGCGGTGGAGTGATGAGAGCAACTTGCTTCCTCTTAATTATCCAATAAAGTCTGCTTTTTGCCTCAGCGCGCCCACCCATCCAGTTCAAGAGCACTTACACACGCCTTATTCCTGCATCTTTTTGTCTCTGTTGCCACCTCTGTTTCTCACTTACACACGAGCACACACACACACACACACACACACACACACAAATACAAACAATCTGGACTTTTCTGCGCCTGTGAGGTGTAAATGGCGGGTAATGGTGTGTGTCAGACCTGCGTAACAGCTCATTAGGCTCGTTCAGTGACTTAATCTGATCTAACGTCTCTCTTCCCCACTTTAAAAACCCCACCAGCCGTCTCCTGGCTCAGACTTAGCAGAGAGCGGGAGCTGAGAGGAGGAGGGGAGTACGGGGAGGTGCATCCCAGATCATCCAGCAGCGCCGTGCACCCGCCTTGACACCTTCCCCAGCCCAAACCGCTTCCATGTGTCCCATCCGAGGGGTGGAATTGCTCCACTCTGTGAAACGTTGGGGGGTTGCATCCTGTGCAGCATCAGCTTCTTCTTCGGGGGGGGTGTGGTCACGATGACATGACATGCAGCCTGTCAGGATAATTGGAGAGTTTAAAAACGCAGGGATGACTCACACAGCAGCGCCTGTTGGATTCTGATTCCTGCACACAAACACATGCGGCGCTCCCACCACACGCGGCGTGGACGTATAGGCTGAGAATCAAACAGTGAGGCGAGCCTTTGAGGGTTAAGTGCTTTCAGACGGACGGGTTCGGTTTCAGTGCAGCCGATGTATATTTTTTAAGGGGGCCGAGCGCTGGACACGCCGGTGCTGCGAAATGTCTCGGAATGCGTTCCTAAGAAAATACAAAGGCATAATTATCTTTATTACAGGTGGGTCCATTTATTTGTAGAAAGAGAGCAGACGAGGGGAGAAAGATATGCTGACGGACAAATAATAACAGAGTGGGATAACTTAAATACTTCACCATAGTTATTACATAAATTAAAAATAATTAACATTATACAACACAGCCAAGAAGGCTTAGTTACCCCAAAAAGGGTAAATGGAAGTTCAGCTCTGGTTTAACTTCTTCACATCCACCAGATCACCGGCGACACATGTGGGGTCGGGAATTTTCAGCTGTCTCGATGATGCCCCCTACGCATCCATCGATGGCTGGATTCTGGGTTGTGAAAAGATCGAAGCTCCAAGAAGAGTTTTATTTCTTGAGCCTCCATCAGGCGAGCTTTGACCTTTTCTCAACGTTACAGTAAAAAATATGGTAAAATACAGGGTCAGGCACAGGTGTTAAATGGGACCTTAATGTGACGATTAAGCATTAAGATCCTACAGTTGAGGATGAAATTCAGGGTCAGGGTTAAACATTGGGCTCCTGTTTGAGCTTCATGCCAAACAGGCAAATTCTCAGAAACTAGAGGTTGTGACCTTTCAAATAAAGACTCAGTCATTCGTTTTGGTGTTACAGATTTTTTCATTTTGGATTTACCAAAAAGTGAAAGTTTTTTTTTTTTGTAAAAAAAAGGTTAGATATTAACCTTAAACCTAGATTAGTTCATCAGTGAGCTGGTGATTTTTTTTATCCAACAGAGTGAGAAAGAGTAGGCTGAAGATGAGCAAAAGGAAAAACTAATTTAGTAGTTCAAAAGCTCCGAAAAATAAAATAAATTGAGGCAGTAACTCTAGCTTCGGTAATAGTCCTTTCATTCCACTGATTTACTTTATTAGCATTAGAGTATGTTGGTTTGTAGTAACAGTGTTGTGATGCCTCACCTGTAGGCAATCATACTGGCAGTAGTTTGAAAACAGAGCTTTAGCAGTCATGTCAGAGCCGGTCTGTTGGTCCTGTTGTGCATAAATTGGCTGCAGATCAGCAGGGTGCACAGTAGTGGGCGCTCCACGGGTGTTCCTCAATGAATAGTAAGCAAATGAATCTCACCTGCTAAAATGGTTTACACATTACATCTACACAAAAGAAATCCCACATTATATTTTCGTTTTCACACCTGTGTTTAGTTTTTTTTTTTTGTTTGTTTTTGTTTTTTTGCCAGATTTGTAACTGTTTATTTTGGGTACAATGCTTTACACTTGTGCCATATTTGACTTTTTTTTTTTTCCAACTTCCAACTTTTTCCAAGAAAAAAACCCACCAAAAAAACCACAGTAAAGAAAATTACAAACCAACAAACATACAAACACACTGGAGTTTACATTTCTTTTCCATCTATTCCATGCACATTTCTTGTTGTGTTGTTTTCTTGGTGCCACTTCGGAATGCTTTCCACTTCCTCCATTGTCCATCGTATTTACATCCTATCAGTCTGATATTGAATGTTATTTTTTCCATCTCTGATGGAAAAAATAATACCTCTACAATACTAATCCGATCTCATTGAGTGGGAGGGTCTGGATGTAACCACTTCTTTGTAATTGCTTTTTTAGTTGCGGCTAGAATAATTTTTACTAAATATAAATCCTCCTTTTGTATCTGTTCCTTTATGTTTCCAAGATACATCAGTTGGCAGGTGTTTGGGAGTGCATATCCCAGAATATTATCCATGGTCATTTTAAGGTCTTCCCAATACTTAATTTTTATGCACTTCAAGAATACATGTGAATGGTCTGCTTCTGTTTCTCCACACAGTCTCCAACATTCCTGTGGACTTGACATCTGTTTACTTTTAATCTTGGGTGTAATGAAAAAACGTGTCAAATTTTTCCACCAAAATTCCCTCCACAACGGCGAATTTGTTGTGCTGTGTTGTATTTCATACATACTGACCCATTCCTTCTCTGTTATAGTTATGGCCAGTTCAGCTTCCCATTTCTTTTTGAGCTAAAAAGTTGTGTCCTGTCTCTCCTCTTCTAATGATCTATAGAAAGTAGAAATTGCTTTGAATTGTTTATGTTCATAGCAATTTTTTATTATTCCGATAACACCCAATGGTTTTTCGAGCCAGTCAGATTTTATTTGCTTTATGTAATAATCCCTTACTTGCAAATATCTAAAAAAAAATCACTATTTTCCAATTTGTATTTATTTTTTAGTTGTTGGAAACTCATTAGTGTTCCATTTTTCATTAGAGTACAAACTGCTGTAATCCCTTTTAACTCCCACCTTTTGAATGTATGGTCCAATTGTCCTGGCTTAAACTTTTTATCATGTCTAAACCATCTCAGTAGTGTGTTTAGTTTTCTCTAACTTGCTGATTAGTTATGGGTTTATGAGAGGCAACGTTTCTGTAATTCTTTGGTTTTCTTTGTGTCGTACCAAAAACCTGCGACACATTTCCAATCGTTTTATTCTGACCGTTCTATTATGATAAAAAATAACATTAAATTGTGTTTTGAGAAAGTTTAGCTTTCATTGTGTCACGAGAGGATGAGTGTGTCGCTATTTCCACAAATTTTGTGCCATCGACAACACCAGAAGAAACAACCTTATATGTTCAGCGGTTGGAGAGCGCCACACACTGAGTCAGTCAGTTTGGGTCAGGTTGCCATGGTTATATGCATTCTGTTTGCAATTAAGGTAATTACCTGTGATTAGTCAGCAACAATTGCTAATGCTTTGCAGTCTACATGCACAGAAATTAAAATTGGATTCAGACTCCAAGCAGAAACTTCTAGATTTGAAACAGAAATTCCTCCAAAAGTAGCAACGCCATTACTCGAAGGCTGTGAGTAACACGGGCACTCAGCAACCAGAATGTAACCAGAATACAGCCATTTGGCAACCAGTTGAGTTGATTCTCCTCCTGAAAAGAGACACATCCCAAATGAGTTTGAGACTGTGATTATTTACAAACCTTTGCCAGTCTGTCTGAAAGTGACTGCTGTCAGTCTGTTCAAAAATAGGTGACCTGTTTAACTGACTTCCAATCGCCAGTGATCATCCAGAGGTTCATGCTACTCTCAACAAAATAACATCAAAACACTGAGAAGGACCAATTCAATCTATTCTACTACGCTAGGTGAAGGTCCCTCGATGGGTAGATATCAAGAACATTTAATCCCCAAAGCGACATCTATGAAAACCTTCCCAGAGTTCCCATATGTTTCAAAGTGTAATCAAACGGATCCTCGGGGTGTGTATACAGGAGGTAGACGGCGTTACCTCGTACCATCCCCGCTTCATTCTCCAAGTATTTTCATACACCACATTTTCTACATAACTGTCTCACCAGTTATTATCTGAGCCGGCCAACTGTTTATTTTCTAGCTCAGTTTCTTTGTGTGGGCGTATACACGGTAAATGGGGTTAATACAATTCTGCAAGCAATGATGTAGTGACTCAGTACAATAGCTTGGCAGAGCAGTTTGTGTGTGTTTGATGGCGGTTGGTGAATTGTTTCAGGGGCATTTGGATGGTGGAATAATTGCTTCCAGAGATCCCCGTGGAGTAATTGCTCTTCCACCACCCAAAATCTTTACCTCCTGAGAATCTGCTGCCCACTACCACTTTACAGAGATTCTTGGTCCAGAGCGACCGGCCAAATTATTTTCTCCCAGAAAGAGCGAGAGAGAGAGAGGTGGAGGAGCAGCAGCAGCGGTTAGGGTGGAGAGGCTGATTGCATGCACACACTTCAGAGTGGGTTTGATTTTCTCCACTGTGTACTGCGTGGCTGTGTGGGTTTGTAAGTGTCCACCTGCAAAGCGAAGGAGTGCGTTTTCTCACAGTTCGGATTAATTAACGAGCAAGAAAAATCCACTCAGAGTGATTGTGAGGAAATTGTCCTCAGCTGCACATTCAGACACATGCTGCCCCTCATCCAGAAATCAGCCAGGGGTGAGATTTACATTCCAGACATCCACTTCAGACCACGTCCAAACGATCTGAAAACTCTCTGGGAATGGACCTGCGGCCGCTCGCACGTGCACCCGTGGCTGAAGGGCTTCCTGTGGTTTTAAAATGACTACCTCCCAGGAATATGTTTCACTCTTTTCCTGGGAAACTCTGCGTTTCTCACATGATAGCAGCCTGATTTTTGGAAAAAAAAGATAATGCAGATAATGTGTGTTTATTCTCACTTCATAATATTTTTTCTTTTCTTTGTAGTATAATTATATGGTAATATTTTTGGTAGAACAACACCCTTTGCTGCAAAACTGCTAATGTCTTTGAGGTGAGAATGAAAAACAATCCAACCACAGAGCTGTTTGATGTTTTTCAGCACATCCTGTTGTAGTAGAAGGACAATCTGTTGTAGTCTAGCTGGAAGTTTCTTGTTTTGACACTCACTCGTTACATTAGTTCAGTCTTCACCTGTCGAGTGCTGCTCTTCACTTTGATTTCGTGATCAAGCCTCCATTTTTGTACCAGATTTTACCATCTGCTTAAAAAGTTAATGACTCAGTCAGGCTGGAGTAAAACACGATGGCAGCCTCCTTACAAAATTCACACTTTATTTTTCACACGAGCGGTATCCTCAACATCAACATCACCACTTTCTATTGCAATGTGATTGCACAGGTCACCTGGTGGGAGGCAACCTGTAGTGGATACGGTACTTCCAAACTGAATGAAAACAGCACGACGGGGGAAAAAAAATAAAAATGGGAACCCAAGCTAGCAGCTCACAATCACGGTGGATAGGAGACCTGCTACATGTCAAACCAAACAAGCGAGTATCCAGGAAACTGTTCTGTTTTTGACAAAAATAATAATAATATTTATTCCTTTTCTATACAAAAAGTGCCTTTCCTTGTAAAAGCTCGCTGGGCTCTACTTCACTATTGTTTCAACACAGGACCCTGGTACTGCCAGGAGATGCTGAAAAGAGGAAAAAGAGGAGGAGATCACCAGGAAATCAGACAGATAGGTGTGGTTTTTTTCAGTAAGGTACACCCTCTCCATTTTGAAATATTCTGTGCTCATGTATGGACACGCTCCTGTATGATATGTCTAACTATTAAAAAAAAAAGAAAAGAAAGTCTGATCCTAAAAACAAGCTGCCTAGGGCCCATCAAATACTCGATGATCTGGGCATGCCAACCATTCTTTTCCCAAATGTGACTGTAGAACTGAAAGCACGTTTTTCTTAAAAAATAAATAAATAAATAATAAGCCATCCTCCAGTGGACATTAGAGGAACTGCAGTCGGCCTTGGCGGTTTGGATGTGCACCATCTACGCCGCTTGGGCACTTTTGAGTCCACGTATAGATAACAGACACAGCTGCTTCATTTCTGCTCAAAAGACCAAAATAAAAGAAGTTAGATGAAGCGAAGGCCGTAAAGAGAGACAAAGGAATGTCGACTCGAGCCAGTACGCATAAAAAAAAAAGAGGAAAAATAGAGTGAAAGAAGTGAAAAGAGAGAAGAAGAATGCAGCTCAGAGATTTTGATGGGCTGTCTCTGTGGGCATACAGCTGCTAGTTCAGCTGTTGGATGAATTAGGGAGAAAGGTCTGAAAATCATTAGCACTTTTTGAGGGCGGGTAGGCTGAGGCAATAAATATAAAGAAGTGGTTTCAGCTAACAGGCACATCTCAGTCTCAGGCAGCTGAAAGTGATATTGCTATTTTTAAGACAACAATGCATAATGAAATAAGTGTTGCTTAAAGAGGTGGTCTCTGAGCATGCTGGAGCAATTTTCTGGGTGGAGGAGTAAATCTATGTTTTTAGTTTGTTTGTTTTTGGGGGAAGGTGGCGGTGTGGGTGCGTACATCCTGTTATCTGGTAATCGTTGCATGTGCATACACTTAAGGCGGCTCCGTTTGTTTTGTTTTTTATATTCCTGATGTTCAGCGTGGAAAGGCGTTTCGGCCCGTGGTGAAGAGAACCTACAGAGAATCTTCAGTGATGATTACAGAGAGTTATATGGCAACTTTTAGTGGGCTTATTAGGCCATTACAGACATGCAGGTTATTTGTTCCTTCCAATAAAGTTCCCAGAGTTTGTATCCAAATGCCGAATGCTAGGTTCCAACCACTTAACTGTAATATGCTTTAAAATGGCCCCTAAATGGTGCTTACTGAGCACTCAGTGTGCTCGCATACGAGCCACGTGCACCCATTCACACGCATTCATGCAGAACTTTTTTCTGTCATGCACGCACTCATGGGGATGCATCAGGAGCATTTTGTTGTCCAGTACAGCCACAGCCCGTCCTAACAGGATTTTTAAGGATACGTAGATTTATTGGCTGATACTTGCATTCTTGTTACTGGCAGTCAATGACTAAATATTGTGATGTTTATGGCTGCAAGACTTTGTCCAGGCATCCATCAGGTCAGCATTCCAGATTCCAGAATATATTGCGCATGGATAAAAGTTATTGCACAGAAACTATTTCTGAGCAGCGTTCGGTGTTTTGGTGGCTTTCAAATAAAAACTGTTAGAGATTTATCGTCTGATGGTGAGGTTTACCTCTTTATATCAACTGATCAGGTTTATAAATCCACCTCTTCATATAGATTTTTCAGCTTTTTGAAGCATCCACCCATTCTCCCACTTATTGGGTTTGGGTTCTGGAGCAAAGAGACTTCATCTCCCCAGCCATCTCAGCAAAGTCTTTCTAGTATTTCCTGGGTTCACCCCAGGTCTTCTTCCCAGTTGGGCATGCCAGAAAAACCTCATGTAGGAGGGTCCAGGAGGCGTTCTTGTTAATTCAGTCTCATTCATTATCCTTTATTTATCCAGGCAAATTGACTCATCTCTCTGAGGAGCTTACCTGGAGCCACACAACTTCCTTCCTGGTTAAGAAGACACACCACCACCTCTGTTTTTTCTCAGGGTTGAGGTTATACAGGGAGTGCAGAATTATTAGGCAAATTGTATTTTTGAGGAATAATTTTATTATTGAACAACTACCATGTTCTCAATGAACCCAAAAAACTCATTAATATCAAAGCTGAATGTTTTTGGAAGTAGTTTTTAGTTTGTTTTTAGTTTTAGCTATTTTAGGGCGATATCTGTGTGTGCAGGTGACTATTACTGTGCATAATTATTAGGCAACTTAACAAAAAACAAATATATACCCATTTCAATTATTTATTTTTACCAGTGACACCAATATAACATCTCCACATTCACAAATATACATTTCTGACATTCAAAAACAAAACAAAAACAAATCAGCGACCAATATAGCCACCTTTCTTTGCAAGGACACTCAAAAGCCTGCCATCCATGGATTCTGTCAGTGTTTTGATCTGTTCACCATCAACATTGCGTGCAGCAGCAACCACAGCCTCCCAGACACTGTTCAGAGAGGTGTACTGTTTCCCCTCCTTGTAAATCTCACATTTGATGATGGACCACAGGTTCTCAATGGGGATCAGATCAGGTGAACAAGGTGGCCATGTCATTAGTTTTTCTTCTTTTATACCCTTTCTTGCCAGCCACGCTGTGGAGTACTTGGACGCGTGTGATGGAGCATTGTCCTGCATGAAAATCATGTTTTTCTTGAAGGATGCAGACTTCTTCCTGTACCACTGCTTGAAGAAGGTGTCTTCCAGAAACTGGCAGTAGGACTGGGAGTTGAGCTTGACTCCATCCTCAACCCGAAAAGGCCCCACAAGCTCATCTTTGATGATACCAGCCCAAACCAGTACTCCACCTCCACCTTGCTGGTGTCTGAGTCGGACTGGAGCTCTCTGCCCATTACCAATCCAGCCACAGGCCCATCCATCTGGCCCATCAAGACTCACTCTCATTTCATCAGTCCATAAAACCTTAGAAAAATCAGTCTTAAGATATTTCTTGGCCCAGTCTTGACGTTTCAGCTTGTGTGTCTTGTTCAGTGGTGGTTGTCTTTCAGCCTTTCTTACCTTGGCCATGTCTCTGAGCATTGCACACCTTGTGCTTTTGGGCACTCCAGTGATGTTGCAGCTCTGAAATATGGCCAAACTGGTGGCAAGTGGCATCTTGGCAGCTGCACGCTTGACTTTTCTCAGTTCATGGGCAGTTATTTGGCACCTTGGTTTTTCCACACGCTTCTTGCGACCCTGTTGACTATTTTGAATGAAACGCTTGATTGCTCGATGATCACGCTTCAGAAGCTTTGCAATTTTGAGACTGCTGCATCCCTCTGCAAGATATCTCACTATTTTTGACTTTTCTGAGCCTGTCAAGTCCTTCTTTTGACCCATTTTGCCAAAGGAAAGGAAGTTGCCTAATAATTATGCACACCTGATACAGGGTGTTGATGTCATTAGACCACACCCCTTCTCATTACAGAGATGCACATCACCTAATATGCTTAATTGGTAGTAGGCTTTCGAGTCTATGCAGCTTGGAGTAAGACAACATGCATGAAGAGGATGATGTGGACAAAATACTCATTTGCCTAATAATTCTGCACTCCCTGTACTAGAGAAGTGTGGTGGAGAGCGTCCTGTGCTCCTGCATCTCTGTGTGTCATGGCAGCTGCTCTCTGGAAGAGAAGAAGGCTCTGCTGATGGTGGTGAAAGCTGCACAGAGGAATGTAGAGAGCACCTTCTCCACCATCACCATGGGACATCTACACCAGCAGATGCAGGAACCGGGCCCTACTCAGCCAGGATGTACACTCTTTCTCCCCCTCGAGCAGGAGTCTGCACAGCATCAAGAGCAGAACCACCAGACAGAGGAACAGCTGCTTCCTGGAGACTGTTGAACTCTGGTGGTGCTCTCTCAGCCACAGATAAGTTTTGTGCTATCAAAAGCGCATAAGGATAGGATATAAATGAGAATCCTTGAAACAAGACTCAGAGATACTTGAACTCCTCCACGTGAGGCAGCAGCTCATTCCCATCCTGGCCACTTTTCCTGGCCTCAGATTTGGAGAAGCAGCTTCACCTTTGCAACCAGCCAAAGTGAATAACAGAATTTATGAGTTTATTAAGAGTTAGTGTCAAAGATCACTCCCAGCTTCCTTATAAATCCTTAAAAGATGACACATCCTCCCCCAGAGTTAGGCTGAAGGATGATAATAATCTTTATTTATAAAATATTTACACAAGATTTTCTGAGTGTGCTTAAATTTCAGGCTGGCCCGCAGACGTGAGCGTGGGGTCCATGTGTGATAACGATCTCAGTAATTAGACAGGGCAACAGGCGGTTTGACAAAAATAAACAGACCAGCTCGATTTATTGTTTCCATTATGTGAGTGCTGCAGTGTATCAATCTTCAAGCAAAGGGTGGGACGGCCTCACACGACCGCCGGCATCAGACTTCATTCAGTGTATTGAGTAAATCTAATGGTGCTGATTTGCATTCATAACCCACTTCTTCTTACACTGAGCTAGCCTGTGACTTGCTGCGGTCACAGTATAAATGCTGCTTTTCCAGGAATTGATTGAAACACAACTCGGAGTAAATTTCACCGTTTTCTGGTTCATCACTGGTGTTTGCCCAGAATTTGAAAAAAATAAATGGTACAAACAGATAAATTTAGGGCATTTAACAGTGTTACACTTTCAAAAACAGCTCAATCACAGAAACTAGCACACACGCACAGAAGAGTCAGTGTTTATGAGGTCACAGAGAGAAAACAAACACTTTTCATATCACAAAATTGTTTTTTTCTGCAGGTACACCCGAGTCTTTGTGCCTAAATGGAGAAACACGAGCTAAGCAGACTTAATTCACTTGATTTTTGAACATGATCAGATGCATCAGGTGATGTTGCCGCTGCTGTAGAGCTGATTATTTTATTCCCTTTTACTTCTTTTCCAACCTGTTTACGTCTGTTTATATATTCTTCTGAAGGTTGGTCCCCTCGCTCTGCGGGACACTGAAGTTACATTTACAGTCAGTAAAGTTACCAAGCGTGGGACTTTCTCATTTTTGAGGTGCTCACTTCACCTGCGAGGAAGCCATAACATATGAACTGCCTCTGCACCTCTGACCATGCAGAGGTCACAGACGAGTTTATTCTTGTGTTTAATCTCGTGTTGATAGAGACCGCCCACAGCTGTTGACAGCTCTGTTCTTCACGGTCGCTGCGAGTGAATTATTTAGTGTTAATCCCACTATCTGTGTTCTAATCTGTCAAAATGACGGACAGCTTTCTGATTTTTCAGTTTCTGTCAGTGAAGGAAAATATTCACATAACACAACCACAGTACAATCTCGAGCGTTGACGAGGGACTGTTTCGGATCTTTTGGAAAACCCTGTTGGAAAACCTTAAAGGGAGATCAAAAACTATAAAAGAAAAAGCTGTTAGTTCCTTGGGCTGGTTTGGTTTGTTGTTTCTTTCCTACACAGTCATGCGTAGGTGTAGATTCGCAAGGGGGGACAAAGTGGTCTGTTTTACTCCCAAAATATGAATTATAAATTCATATCAATGTATCCTCTGTAGTCGTGCTTTCCTTTACATACATCCTCAGTTATCAGCCTCTCCTTTCTTACTCATTCTTTATCTCATCTTCATGCCATGCCGCCTGCATTTCTGTCTCTGTTGTCATGTTACCCATCATATTTTTGTTTTACTTTTACTTCCTGTTTTTGTTTCCTCCCATTGTGATTGTGATTCTTTCCGCCTGTGCCCTCTTTGTGTTTCTCTTCCTCCTCTTTATCTTTCTGGACTTCATTTTTTTGCAGACCATTACAAAAGCTCACTTTTTGTCATTCATTTGCCTCACACGACACACTTACGCGAGTTATTTCTTCAAACAAAAGGCTCATTTATAGGCAGGCCTGACAGGTCTTCAGTCTTTTACGCTCAGTCTGGAACCAGGCAAACATAAAAGAAGACAGATGAGTAAATCATTTGTGTTCTCCCAGCAGGGATCATTTTAAATTAGAAAAGCTGAGAATATTTATCTGAAAGAAACACAGAATGCCAGAGACTCAGTGCATTCTCATCCTGTATTGAACCGTTACCTTGTGCCTGTTTCTTTACACAAAGAGGATATTTGCACCGTAAAAATCGATGGAGAATGCACAAACAGAATATGGGAAATTATGTTTGATGCTCAAGTTTGTCTCATTTCACCAGCAAAGATAAATGCATCTCAAACTGTTTGCACACTCATATTTTATTGCATTTGTTGGCTTTAACTTTTAAAACTTAATGTGCCGTCAAGGAGGCCGAATTGATTCTCTTCCGTCGTTTGTTTTATTAACAACTGGCATTACAAAATGTTTGATGAGTAAACATCTCAGGATTAGAGTGGCCATAGCTGATGAACAATTAAAAGCAATTAAGTCATAATTGAGAATGAATGTTAAATCAAAACTCCTCAGGAAAACTATCATCTTCAGACCTCTGGGCTGAGGAATATTCATTTCAGCCCACTTAAAAAAAATCTGTTAATTGGATGAGCTGCATGCTTAAAAATGAAGAGATGATGAAACATGAGGCCAAACATTTTAAAGGAGCTGGAGCGAGGAAGCAGGTGAGGTTTTAAATTCTAACACAGCCTGAGGTGAACACGATAATCTGATTATATTGTGCGAATGCAGATGCCGGCTGCTGCATGTTTTATTAATAGTTTGAGCTCCAGCACAACAAGATGTGAGCTCAAAGGACGGCTTGTTTACACTCTTATGAAAATACATATTAAATGCAGCTCTGCAGGCACATAGGAAGCCTGTAGGTCCAGAATCTCTGCTCTCCTTCTGCTTGGGAAGATCGTTGACTTTGTGGTGCGGGTGGATCATCTCCGACGTTCTCTTGGCTCAACTTTGGCCTGTTTTTCTTTTGTATGGTGACGTTTATCTCTGCCTATCTGGAACCCTCAACAAGAACTGTTACTAAGAACAACTTTAACATCATTCCTCATCCTCATTAATCCCCACAATCCTCCATCAACTGAAGGAGCATTTGGACCCATAAAGGTTATCTTATCTTTTTACAAAAACAAAATCTACTTTATACTCCACAATAGTAATGGTACATTACTGAGGCTCAACATCTAAATACTAGCTTTTTCATGGTATCCACCAGAACATTCACTTTCCATACTGGAGAACTTAAAATACCTCCTATAGTCAATCATTTCCCCAACAGTACCTACTCAATAGACACAACTATGAAAACTCAGAAGAAACACCCCAAACAAGACGCCTTGCGCCTTGAATTCACCAACAGCTACACTGAGAACAGTCAAACAGTTCCCTTCACAGCACCGTTAAAACCATTGGGGCAAAAATGGACTGGGTCATGAAGGAAACGATACTGGACATTTTGAACCAGAAGCGGACATGGTAACGTGTACTTTTCTCCCAGTTCACCATCTTCGATCAAAAAACATCCCGACCGATCATCGCTAAACTGGAATAACAAGAAACATAAACAACTCATCAAAAGCAAAGAAAAGAAACTAAAAGGAACACAGTTGTTTTTCTGCCAATCACTGCATCTGTCTTATTAAGGTTATAACACCCATCTCTATCTGCAGCATCAAAGTGAACTAAGTACTTTTACTTTGAGGTACTTTTTTTATTTATATGCTAACGCTAATGTTTGAATGTAACTAATATTATTTAAGCAGGATTATAAATACTTGTTTTTTCAGAACAGATACTTTTTAATCTCTTGTGTTCTGCTGGTTTTAACGGGCACTGGGCTCAAAATCATGAAGTGTAAAAAGAAAGGAGGCAGAAACAGGTTGCAATCTAAACTAATGATTGTCTGTCAAAATATACAAAAATCCAAAGAAGGGAGCAAAAAGGCAGAAAATGCGGAGTCAACATAGTCAGGAGGCTGATACATGAAAACATCCATGGATTAAACAGCAGGGAGATGGGACTATACACACACAGAGGACTGATTGGGGTCTAGGACACTGATGGGGACTGAGGAAGTCAAAGACGAGGTGAAGTTGAACAATCTGATGATGAAGAAGCTTTTCTTTTTGTCTTTTCTACTTCTTATCCCCATCATCCTCATCTGTCGCGCCAACCCTCTCCCTCCACCTGTCCTTGTGGTCCTTCAGCCAAGCTGCATGGAGATAAGAAAAAACAACTAAACTTTTTATGAGGTTTTTATGCTCATCTTTTTGAGTATTTATTGCATTTTAACACGTGTCTGTTTACATTATTGCAGCTACAAGTTCCACTTTTCTAGCCCATTAAAATGGTTTGAATTTACAGCAGGAGAAGAATTTATCTTTTTCATCTTCAGGCCATTTAACAAACTCTGAAAAATGATTGTGGCAACCAGGGAGTTAATTATCCATCTCCTTATAATGTTCATTTTTCTGACTGTGGGGAGCAGGATATGCACCATAACTATGCGGCTGCTAATGCTGGTGGATTCCAGTAAATACCATCATCACTGAAATACAGGCATTTAAAATGATCACTACTTATTCAAAAAGTCACCAATTGTTCAATAAAAACCCTAATTTCTGCGTGAATTTTCCAAAAACGTGCAGATGCAGGTAGATTATACCCATCTTTGCCGGCTCCACTCTGCCATTTGACTTTTCAAAGCACAGCACCTGATTATCTGAAGCACTGACATTTCAGTTTAAACACAAAGCAGCTGCGAGGAGACTGTGCGTTGGTTCATTTCCACTGTTCTTGCACAGTGTGCTGATAAGCAGGTGTGATAAAGAGCCGTTCCTCAGACATTTGGGCGATATGTTCCCGCTTCCTTATTACATTCACTCTCTGCAATCCCAATTTCACACAACTATTTTTAAAATCCCAGGAATGTGCACTGCGAGCTCCATCTCAAATTGGTGAAGAAAATTACATTACAACAGGTGACTGAGAGTTTTCAGCACGCTCAGTGTTATTGGAGTTTTTTCCATACAGGAAGATTTTCGTACCCTCTGATTTACATCCAGAGCCGGAGTTTAGTGCCAGGAAGTATCGTGATCTTATGCAAAGAGTTGGAAAGAAAGCTGGCATTCAGTTCTTAGGGAAACCTTGAGCTTTAAATGCTTATCAGATGTCCGAACCAACAGTACAAGAGCACAAGAGTTTACATAGATGGGAAAGCTGGTCTCAGATAAATCCAAAGTTATCACACGAGGCAAACAATCAAAACACTGCAATATGAATGGACTATTGTTCAAGGTTGTATGTGGACTTTTTACTGGTCAGTGCCAGGCCTTGGCCAACAACATTGTATTGCACTGAATATAAATTTTTACCTAGAAATCATTTGTTCTTGGTGAAGCCCTCCAATCTCATATAGCAATAAACATTTGGCATATGTATCTGTGTTGATTCAGCACGAGCCTGGCTGCCGCCGGTCGGTCAAAGGTCCACCTGATATGGCCCAGATGTCAGGTGTCCTAAGAGAAAAATGATCATTAACGCCAAAGTAGCTCAGATTAGACTCAAACAATATTCCACAGACCTAAATATTAAAACTATGTACAGCATGTAAAGTGTTTTTTTGTTTTGTGTTGTGTTAACTCAGCCAAGGACGGTCCTAAGCCCGACTGCAAAAGGAGGAAGGTGGTCGCCCTGCCGAAGTGACCAGAACCGTTAGACCGGGGAAAATAGGCACGAAACCAATGGACAGCTCTGAATTAGGTGTTGACAACAGATGGAACGTCAAACTTGACGGCATCCAGTTAGAGCAAGTTGAGCAGTTCAAATACCTGGGGTCACTGATAGAGCAGAAGAAAGTCGCTTCCACAGCGGAGATCCACAGTCGAATAGTCAAACAACCGCAGCATTCGCTTTTCTAAAGTGGTGCTTGTGGGGCGAACCAATATTTCCATCTCGACCAAAATCCGCCTTTTCTGGACGCTGATCCCGCTAATTCTACTCTACGTGGACGGTGCTCAAAGCGGACCTCAACAAACTCGAGGTTTTCCAGATGCGTTGCCTTCAGCAGATATTACGAGTATCACTACTAGACCGCCTTCAAAATGAGGACATCTGATGGAGATGCGACAACCAACCGCCAATCGGGGAGCACATTCAAAAACACCGATTGCGATGGTTTGGCCATTTGTGTCGAATGGACTAGAGATGGACCAATCCGATATTACGTATCGGTATCGGTCCGATACTGACCTAAATTACTGGATCGGATATCGGAGAAAATTAAAAAAATGTAATCCGATCCATTAAATATCACGAAAGCACCTCACAAAACTTGCAACACGCCGTAACTCACCTCAGAACGTTAGCAGCAGTTCTCCATACTGGAGATGTATGATCCATACTGATGAGCAGTATGCATCACGTGATAGAGCAGCTGTGGCATGCGGGACCTGTCGGTGGTCTGGTTCAGCATGTGGAGCTTCGCTAGCCACCCGGCATTTCATCTCCGACAAAGTTATCCCCTAGAGAAGTAAAGCAAGTGTGTAAGTCCATCTCTGAATGTTTGTAAAGCATTCCTGCGTTAAGCTTAACAAACGATATATGGAGCGACTGCCTCTTCTTGCTGCTACTTCAATCATGAAACTGCTTAATGATCAGCTGATCGGCTTTTCTGTCACGAGTCCGTGTCTCTTGTTTGCTTTTGGCCCACTTTGCACCAGAAAGAGGAAACCAGTGGCTGAACAACAGCAGCACGTTTAAGCTTGATAAGCTGTTGTTAGAATTTATTTAATATTACTTTCTACTCCAGGATCTTTTTCTACGTAGCTGACGGCTGGTAACTGTGCAGGGGCGGATCTAGCAAAGTTTAGCCAGGGGGGCCGATAGGGCATTAACAGGGAAAAGGGGGCACAAAGACATACTTTTCTTTCTTATTCTCATTTAAAATGTCTAGCTTTTAATAAATAATTATCTGACACCCAAAGTTTTAATTTGATGTAAAATGAATAGAAGTCAATTACTGTATATAGTAACTATTAAGTCTAATATACCCTAGTAAGCTATAGTACTTTTTCCTTTGGGAAGGTACCATCTGTGCAGTCTGCAATTTTGTTGAAGAAAGATGTTGAATCTATTTAATATTTCTTGAAAAATAATTGATTTCTGTGCATTTTTTTTCACACTGCATCAAATTAAGGTTGATTACGTCGATTAAGCATCATGAGGTGGAGCGTGAGGGGTGGTTCCCTATTTTTTATTTATTTATTTTTGTTGTTGCTGGGAGTTGGAACCCTATTAGTTAGGTTGCTTAATATTTATGCTAAGTACTCTTTAAAATACCAGAATAGGGAGGATGGTGTAGGTTTAAGTTTATTAGATTGATCAGTATTGCTGAACTATGAAATATTTTTTTTTGCATACAGGTATAACAGAATAGCTTTAGTGTAGTTGTTGTTTTAAACTTGAGTATGAACTTATACAAAATGCAGCAAGATATTTAAAAAAACAGTTTTGTTGATTAAAAAACACTATATCAGATTCATATCGGTATCGGCAGATATCCAAATTTATGATATCGGTATCGGTATCGGACATAAAAAAGTGGTATCGTGCCATCTCTAGAATGGACATGAGCCAACTACCACACCAACTCCTCTGGCGTAAACGACCCGCCCAGCGAACAGCACCGAAGAAAACATGGCTAAAACAGGTCAAAGATGACATCAGAGATCGCACGATAAATCTCGACGAGGCCGGGACAATCGCCAATCGTTGTTAAAAAGGTCAAAATAACACATAAAGAGGTAGATATGACCCTAACACTACTGTTCAGGCGTCCACTGGTGACCTGGTGGGCGTTGCTGTTAGAATCTACCTGCAAAATATCAAGCTTTAGCTCCCAGAGCATGAGTTTTCTCTGCCCATCGGTGCTACGCTGCGACTGGTTTAACATCCTTCATATGCGATCAGATTCTGTCTATCCGCTCTGTAATGGGCAGTGAGCAGGTTCGAGGTATCATCTTGTAATAAATCAATTCAGAAACAGAGAAAGAAGAGTGTTCAATCAGACCACATGATGTTTCATTGCCTCAGTGGTTATGAGACTCCCCATCTGGGCTGATGATACATCTAATGTTTGTACATCACAGAATGAACAAAGATAATCAGTGGCAATCATCAGCAGTTTATCAACACTTCCCCATTATGAGCCACACTGTAGACTGTCAGGAGTTGATGTTAAAACACTTTCCCAATTACCTGTCCTTATGGCAGCTGAGGTGTAAATGAAATTAACAGCATGAGACACATCTGTACAGTGATGCGTGGCCGCGTTGGACGTGTGAGCCGACCACGCTCGTCATTTAGAAGACAGCGAGTAAACAGAAGTTTGGATCCAGTGAATGCAGCCCATTATAACGATGATGACTTTCCTCCTTTGCTCTTTCCATCCCTTGGTCTTGCTCCCTCTTTGCTGTGTTAACTGTCTTTCATTATTGCTCTCCGTTATCCAAATTAAGTTATCCCTCCTCATTATTTTGCCAAGAGGGAAATGGGACGTGTCAGCAGAAAGTAAAAATATCATCAGCGGGCCTGTGCAATGACAGATTAATTGGATTAGAGTTGCATTTAGCCTAGATTAGGTCGTGCATTGGGACCTGGATGGTGACACAGATGGATTATGTTAGAAAGTGCAACAGTGACTGGAAGAGCTCCTAATTGTGTCGGGTAAACGTCGTGGCACCGGGGTGACATCACTCTCCCACTATTTCCGGCCCCTCGATAGTTCTGTTTAGCCTTGTTTTCCTAAACTCTCGTGTTTTGCACTGGTGCCCATCAAATTCACACTCTATCTGCCCGTCATCTGACGCATGGAGCGCTGGGAATGAATGCAGACGTGTTAATATGGATTCACGTTAACATTTTTCTTCTTGGAGTGCAAAGACATTGCATAAAACTGAATCTGCATCCAGTTGCCTGCATTCAGACGTATAGTTAAATCAAAGTTATTTAAATTACACACGTGGAGGCTTCTTCAGCTGCTTTATACCATGTTTCAAACAGTTTCATGAACACTGGACTTAGCAGTTATACTTCTGACTTCTGGAAAATCTACCACCTTGGCCCATATTACCTCGGTTCCTTGAGAAAAAAATTAATTAGAAGAATTAGACGATGAATTAGAAGTGTTTTTCTGAATGCCTATAAAATTCTAGGTCATGGTAGTGTAGGGAGCTTGGAAAAGAAGTGACTGGACTTCTGTAAGTTCTTCTTAAATATAGTCGATTTGCTTTAATTTCCAAGCTCCTTAGATTATTCTGAACTGTGAATCATGCAGAGCTGTTTTATTAGAGTTAAACAATAAAAATGTAGCTCCAGAAATGAGTAGAATGTGTCCACTTTAATTCATATAAAAAGTATTTATTATGCAAACTGTTTTAATGCAGTTTAATTCATACATCACTGATAGTTTTCCCATGAGGTCTTACAATAGTGTTCATGAGAAAGTGGAGAAACTGTGGTTAATTTAGACCTGTTGGAAAAGCAACAGGACATGAAGGATTGAAATTTAAATACTGAATTAAAAACGCAGACCTAAATCACAAATATTTTAGTGTATCTCTGAATTCATACAAACACGTCCACAATAAACATTTTTCTTCAATGAAACATGAGCGAAACGCTAAAAGAGACACTGTATCCAGTTTCAGACCTGACCCCATGACCTGGATACCACAGGCACAGGTGCTGCCGTGTTCTCACTGTAATGATTTGTCTTGGTGAATTCATGAGTGAATATATGAGAATGTAAATGCACTGCAACCTCAAACCGTCCTTAATACTAGCTTATCGCTAGAGTTCACACAAACTAGCTTTATGTTGTTTTTATTTTATTTTTTTCAGCTCTTAACAACTGCTGCATCCTTGGTGACTCATCTAACCTTATGAATCTAATCTTATTAAAGTTAACTCAACTAAACCTATGTGTTAAAATATAGAGCAGTGGAAATGAGTTTCCCCTGAAGGATGTGAGGGATAAAAATATCATGAAATTGACCTTTACTGCTGACAGTATATAAACTGTATCTTTCGTTTTAAAGTGAATGTCTTTGCACTCGAAAGGAAGACACTGTTGATGGACATCTCAGAAGGTTGTCTTTGTAAGAGGTGGCTAATCTTAGCTAGGCAGCCTTAGTACTTGAGACACTAGCATCTCCTCTTGCCACGGAGAGAGGCTTTAGATATGGATGTGGTTAGCTGACTGTTTGGCTCACCTAATATTATTAGATGACTTACAGTGGAACTGAGAATGTCTGCCTAATATCATTGTAGACCTTGATGAAGGTGGAAATGGAAGTGGCCATCAAAGTGGTTGTGGTTTGCAATGGCGCTTTTGGCAAGTACGATCCAACGTTACTGCAACGGCATTTTCAAGCACCTCAGAGCGACTGTTGAACTGAATTTGGTGGATGGATGGATATGTTAAAAGACATTTTAGCTTTAACTGAAATAAAAATACAAATCCTTTTGGACAAAGAAACTACAATAAATGATATGCTGTGCTTGCAAATCCACCTACAGCAAAATTTAAACATATATATATATATATATATATATATATATATATGTATACATACACAGGGATCATTATTAGCTTTAGTCTTTATGGTCAAATTTGTGAACCCAGCAAGTGTCAGGAAACTTTAGTGAAAATGCCTCAACTGGGATGTGTGTTTGTTTCTGTTGCAGTACATGTCCTGAATATGAACCTTAAATCTTGCTCCTGACAAACATCCCCCAATAAAATTAACACTGAAAACTAAGGTTTTCTAAAAATAAGAGCTAAACTCAAACAAGCAAACTATAATAACTCTGAACCTGTCTATAGTTAGAGTTAGTGTTTGGGTTCAGTTAAAGTACACTCTTATTAAGAAAATTTCAGCCTGTTTGCCCGAGTAGAAAACCTTGAGACTGTAATGAGACTTCATTTCAAAATTAAAACCCAGCCATAACCCTACTTTAGGCTGATCACAGGTAATTTAAGAGGTCAAAAAGCACTGTTCTTATCCCTAACAGGACGGTCTTTTTACACTCATTATTTTCAGTAAAGTTATTTAAACTGTTGCTGTCACTGCATATGTATCATCTCCACTTGCAACCTTGATCCATCCTCGAAGTCTTCGCTGTGGCCAGCTGTTACCTGGCCTCAACTCTGACCCCGCTGCTGGCTAGCGGACATAACTCAGCCCCGGCGGGTTCTGAAAGATGTAATTTCACGGTGTCTGCCAGATGTTCATGCTAAACTCAAAAACAGAGATATCATTCAGTTTGACTGCAGCGAGCTGGAAGTGGCCACACCTCGTGTTCCCATACAGAACATCAGACCTTCTATAGGGGTTTATGATGAGTGTCCTAGGAAGCTCGGCTCCATGTGCCCCACAGGAAAACACGCAGAGGGTCATAGCAGTGAACTACCAAGGCAAGTGATAGCAGCACAGCTGGTGGGAACACATGTAAGGGGCCTGCACATATGTTAGACATTTAACCCATCAAAGAGGCTGTAATCCACTGAATTGAATGGATCATCATTACAAGCATCCTTTGAACCACCTTTTAATAAAGATAACACACCACTGTGACCTTCTTATCAGGTAACCTCATCCCATCCAGATGAGATAAATGAGAGCACATCAGACCTACGTTTGGCAGATTAACATTCATTTTCTTTTCTTTTTCTTGCCCCACAATTGATATAATTAGGTTGCGTTGAGGGACTCGCTGAATGTATTAAGGCACTCAATAACAGTAGATTAATTTAATCTCGCTCAAAATGGAAACATACCTCCTTTAATGCTTCAAAGTTATTTCCTCTCAATGTCATTTGCTGTTGTTCTGAAGCAGAGCTCCATTAATAGGGCAGGGAATGTCCACGGGAGAGCAGAGGCAGCGTCCTCTGCACCTCCCGTGCCACTGTGTTCAGATTTTCAAAAAAGTAAAAAAGCTTAATAAATAATTGAAGGTCCGCTCGGGCCGAGTTCTAAGGGGAGGCTGCAAAACCAAAGTCACAGGCTGCAGATGAAGAGGAGCTGTGAGTGCGCTGGAGCCCATCTGATTTGTGCATGGGAAATAAGACGAGGAATTAAAGCGTGCTACAGTAGCTGCCACCTTGCACAATGCTGCTCCTGTGTATTCCTGTCAGATCCATCAAACTGCAAAGTGCTGCTGCACAGACATGTAGCACGAAGAGAGATAGAGGAACTAGGAGGCGTCTATGTGTTAGCTGTGATGCCAGTGTTTGTCAAGGGCTTTTAATCTTAATGTTAATGTCAGCTGATGTTTATGTGCAGGCAGCATAAACACTGCGTTTAAAGGAGTGCTGCTTTAATACTAGTGTTACTGACACCATTGGCCACTAAGTGAACTCAGTCATCGTGTATAGACTGAGTGTGTGAGCTGCAAATCAGGCAAAGCCATGATGAAAGAAGTACAAGACTACCCTGCACTATGTTTCTCTGTTGCATGTACTGTGTGTCATGCATATTGCACATATTGTGTCATAAATATTGCACAAAGAGAACAGCATAGTATTAGTATAGTACCTGAGTATTAGTATGACGACAACTGAGGTATCTTGGATGTGATAAAGTTATCAGTGACCGAAACATATACTGTATAAAGGATGGATGTAGATGATGATGATGATGTCAACCACTGGTTTATGTCACCATTAAATCCCAATTTGAAGCTTTGCATTTAGTGTTTTCACCATCACCACCATGGTTTCAAAAGACCGGATGTGACAAAGTTTTGGCTATGAAATCGCTAGCTCATTGGCTAATGACTTGTACATCATAAATCATTGGCTAATCACCATAGCCCTGTAGACCATTTTGAAACATAGTATGATCAGTTTTTACTAGATAGGCTTTTTTTTTTTAATTCAATATTGCCAAAAGCAGCAGGAAAGTGTTTAACGCGGTTATTCTGTTTAAGTTTTTCACATATTGTCATGTGCACATTGTTTGAGAGTTGTCCGCCATATTGGATATGAAAGCAGACTCGAGGGAAAAATGTTTATTCCCAGACTGGTTGACAAGAGGTTGTTTGCAGAGGTTGCATAGAGGGTACTGCGACTTCAACTTTTTTGCAACCACAGCTATCGCTATCTGGTGTCCATCAGATAGAATACACTGCCTTAATTTTTCCAACCTATGGCAGCCATATTTTTCACCATTTATGGGTATAGGCTTTGTAGCTAAGTAACAGCTAGCTAGCTAACTCCCACCAGTTGGCTGCTTTCCTTTGTGCCAACAAATGAATAAAATCAATATTATCTGACACTGTACACAAATTATAGTACTCTCCATTTGAAGTTGGAACTGGAATGTACCCTCAGGTAGGACTTGACGCAGCCCCACCAAGCCCAGCTTAATGGCAACTGTGAACATAAACATTAGTAAAACTGTAACACTTGTACTGCCACCGCTGTTTATTTCACTAAGTGAACAACTCACTAAATCAGGGATCGGCAACCCTAGGCACGCGTGCCACAGTTGGCACACGAAGGGTTAACTGATGGCATGGCCATAGCTGGACTGGCCATCGGGCATTTGCTCGGTGGCCCGATGATTTTTTTTTTTTTTTTTTTTGTAACAGTATAAACAATGAAAGGTGGTGGATTGGCCAGATGCTGGCCGGTGTGTAAAAATAACTCAGTTTGGTGGTGGCATTGCGGAGCTTCCACAGATTCAGTAAAATTAACAAGTGGTGGAGGACAGCAGGTGGATGAGGGAGATCGGAGGCAGGATGAGGAGAGACCCGAAGCGGCCGCCGGTCCGAGCATCAGGTGAACTGAACTTCAGGTAAGAAGTTATGACCTGCAGTCTATCTGGGTCAGATATAAACCAAGTTTAGGTGGAGTTTATTTTCGTTGTGCTGACTTTTTACAGTCAGTTACAATAACTCGAAAGCTGATCAGGGAAAGCCTCAAATTCTAAGTCCTTTTAATATATGTAAAGAATCTAGATCAAACACTTCTGAAATATATCCTAGTGTTTCTATAGCAGCATGTTGTCAAAAATAACCTTCAAAATATAAATGAACATAACACCTCCCTGTTCTCTAAGGAGCTGCTACATTTCCTGCAGCTTCAGTCAGTTAAATATTCACACACACACACACACACACACACACATACACACACTCACTCCCAGCACACTCTCTTCACACTGTGATCGTGATAAACGAGCTACACTACAAGTCAACAGACACTTGTCTTCAGTTACTATTCTGTTCTCATCTTCCTCCTTTATTTGGGTTAAATTATGCAGTCCAAAGCTCCTTTTTTAAATAATTTACATGTGTGCTGCTCGCTGTCTCCAGGGTGCGCTACATTAGATTCAATTTCAAGCCCGCATCAGGCAAATTTAGGGCAGTCATGCAGACGCTTCCTGAATGCACAGGCTGAATGGCTGCTGGACTGTATGCATGATTGTCTGTGCATGGTGGACTGAGAACTATCCCCCGTGTCCAAAGGCCTGTGCACCCAGAAACCCATCCACATCATTATCATTAGGGCCGTCCTGCAGCAGATCGTCTGGCGTAATTCAGAATTAATTGTGTGGTTTTATGCTAGTAGCTTCAAACATGGCTCCCATATGGCGCCATGCACAGTCAAGTAGGCCATTCTGTGGAGGAGCAGACGCAGATGTGCAGACCACAGAGCATCGAAAATGAACCCCTGACTGGCTTGTGTGGACCTTTGCTGTCATTTCCCAGAAGACAGAACAAGCAACAGAGACTTTGTTAAACCAGTTGGCTAACATACCTCACCCAGAGATGGCTTTTGCACGCTGACTCGCCGTTGTGCTGAGGCAGTGAGAACAAAGCAGCCAACAGCCAGAAGAGGAAAAGAAAAGTCAAAGAATAAGCTCTCCACAGCGCCGGAAGAAGTGTATTCGGATTGTTTCCTCGAGCGCCGACACAACAAAGAGCTGAGTTCAAAGTCCTGCTGATGGAAAAGTACGTTCAGCAAACTTAAAGTATCTAAAGTTAGTTATTCTGATGAGCACTGTTTCTTGTGAGCTATCACGACAGTCAGCCATAACACAGCAGTCCTGTGTGGGTCTTTGCAGCTGTGACCTGTCCTGTGGATGCTTGGTTGGAAGGCTTCATGGGGATTTCTCAGGCTGAAAGCCTTGGGCTGTTTCTTAGCAGTTTTTGTCATCTGGTGCGATGTGTTGCTCTCCTGCAAAAGGCTGCCGCCATTGGGGAGTACTGGCGCTCTGTCACAAACAGTGTTTAGGTGGATGTGTATCACTCACACAACAGTCCGAACCCACAAAGCTTTTTACTGTAATGATTAATCTTACCTGAATGACTTCTTATTGGATTTCACATGTGGCTGATTGGTGTGATTATGTGCTACAGGTGCTTAGAGTTAGTATGGTAAGGTCAAAGCATGGATGGATCGATGCACCCTGCTTTTATCTCGTCTGTATTTCTTTGTATTTTAACTTGTTTGTAACGCAGTTTCAGATGTATCACTCTATTTTAATTGTACAGATACCGTACAGCAAAATTTCAGACTTACCAATAATAGTGATATTGAACAACATATCCCTTCCTCCTCTGAGCAGAAATCTCAAAAAATAGAGCTGAAGAACTTCCAGGTGGCCACTAACATTATAAATGAAAAGAAAGCACTTGAAATTTTGAAGATAACTTAGAAAGAGGGCTGAACAGGGATATCAGGGGTCTATGACCGGAATATGCTTTTGAACATATTAACATCTGCCAGGTGACCAGCAACACTCTGAATAATTAAGGTTTGATAAAAGCGGGATATTTCTTTCTAAAATGTATTGCAATAATTGATCAATATCAGATTTTTTTTTTAATTGAGGAGCACTGGATGTCTCCTCTCCAGAGCTTGGAGTTTAGTTTGTAACTGCAGCTCCTCTCTTGCCACGTTGTCGCAGGTTGAGGCGCTGATTACAAACCATCATCTTCGTCAAATGAAGCTTAATTAAGTAGACAATAAGAGCTGATTGCTTCTCCCTCCCACTGATGCTGTTATGGTGACATCAATAGAAGATAAAGAGCATCATGAAGGCTGATCAGATTTACAGACGTAGTTGTTGTCTGCACACTGGATCCTAATGCAAACGAACGAGTCTGCTTACACCATGTTGGTGTCTCACAGCCCATAGATGCATGCTGGTTGCCATATTTCATGTTTAGACATTGACTGTTACATATATTTAAATTGTGGAACCTCTAGTCCACCCTCGCTTTAAAGTAAGGTCAAATTTCATGCAAAACCATGGCGTTTGTCCCAGTCTATATATCTTAAATACCGACAAAAAAAATACACACAAACAAGGTGACTCACATTCTTTACGAAGTAATAAACTTTAGGTATACACAACGTTTTTTAACAAAATTACAAAGGGATTCACAGAAGTGAAAAATATGTTATTTAAAAATCCTAAATAAAAGAGAACAAAAGGAATAATGAGAAGGATTATAAACATAGCCACAAACATTAAAATCAAACATTAATGAAAGGATGTTTTAAGCAGAGATTTCAAAGATAATGCTGATCTCAGTGGGCAAACTGTTCCATTCTTCTTCAGAGAAAAATAAATGCTAATATAGCAAACAAACAAAAAATAAAATAAAATTCACATCAGAAAATATTTTTACTCTTTCAGAGACTCAACAAGCTGAGCGCTCCATGATTTTCAGGTCTCTAATCTAACTGAGTTAAAGCTCAATAAGTGTCACCAAACCTTTAAAAACAGATTTTGTTTGTCTTTTAACCCCCAAACCTCAGGCTGCTGTTTGAAATCTCCACAGATGTGGAAACAAAAATCCTGAAACGTATTCAGTAAAAAATGCAAAAGGTCAAAATGATCTAATTTGAGGTCTGTGGGTGAGAGCATGATGTTACTCAACTGGAAATCTGATGCAAAATACATGAAATACTTCCATTACGGCGTGGAACATTTATTGTATGACTTATTTTTTCCAAACAGGTGCTGTTAGCGTTTGGCCTTAAACAAAAGATTCATTTTTTATTATTGCGTCCTTCTGGATAGAAACCACGTCAAAATAGTTTTAGCATTCGAGAAATTTTTCCTGAAATCGTTTCCTGGCATGTCACTCCGACCTTTTTCCGAAATGTTTTATGATTGGAGTGTCTTCTTGGAGTTTTCTCCAATCTACAGAGGAAACAGAGGAAACATTAGAAACGTTTAACAAAGAAAAAGTATGTCAGTGTGGATTTGTGCAGTTCAGTTTGCATCAAAAATAAATACCAAAAGAATTCCCTGTTAATATGTTGAAGTTTTTTTGTGTGTGTGTACAAACTGCAAAAACAGTATACATAGGCTACTGCGAACAAAAGAAAGAAAACTATGAATGGATCTGATCTGATCAGACTGTATGCAGTGGTTGTCTGACATTAAAGATAAAGTATCAGTTCAGATGAAAGCTAAATTTAGAAACCCAAACATGGAAACAAAGATTAAGTAAACAATAAGCGTATCTGTCGGCGGGGTGAACTTGTGGAATTTCGATTGTCTGTTAAGAAATGTGTTGAATCAACTGAAACCATAAGAGCAGCCGGCCGATGTCCATGTTCTCGTGTTCGATGCATACAGAAGCAGTAAGACCGGTCCTTAAATTCTGTCATCTTTGAGTGTGGCACGCCTGTGGTGTTTAACAATCAGCGCCTTCCTAAATAAAGGAGCTATCAGGTACATCAGAGCACATCACGGTCTGCTGACAGATGAGGAGCACACCTACTGTCAGACACTCTGCTATCTGCAGCATGTCTCAGCATCGAGAGCAACATGAAAGCCCGGAGATGCTATCAGCTAGGAGAGAATGTGAAGTCAGGATTGTTTGTTATAAGGAAGTGCGGCCGCACGGAAAGTTCACAGAGACGCAATGGCAAACCGACACGCCACTTCTGACCTTATTTGACAGGTCAGAGGTCGCAGGGACTCTGAGGTGGATGGTTTTTATCACATTAAATACTGGCAACCCGGGGCGATGCAGCCTTTTAAATGCTGTGTTGGCCTGTTTGGTCTAGATGGAGGGCAGGTGAAGGTTAAAGGGCACAGCAGAGAGTGACGGACGGCTTAAAAAAAACACAGGAATTATCACCTGAAAAGATTTTGTCATATTTAAATTTCTAACAGACAAACAACAGACTTTGGAAACAAGTATATCAGAGTCAGATATCGGCCTTACCCAGTCCAAAATTCTCAGTGAAGTACTTCAGGTCTGCTTTTAAGTCAAGAATAAAAAGCTACTCTTATCTTTTCTGACATGCACAAAAACTCTTGAGGTGTCCTGACTTGTTAGGCGCCACCAGTTATGGTGCTCTGATAGAAAATCGTAGGGGCATTTTTCCTGAGGTGAGATTATAAACATATACTTGTGAGAGCTGGAGCAGCCACTGGATTGTAGTTGGAATGACACCGTGAAACCTGCAGAGAACAAATTATACAGCTTCTTAAACTCTGTTCACAGGAAGTTGATTCTTTTTCTGTTCTGATGTTGTGTTTTCAGTGGGAGAACATTTCGTCACTCATCCGGTCTCTGGATGCAGGTTTCCCAAACCTTAGAAACAGTGCATTTGCATCAAGACCAACACAAGCACCACTGACTAACAATCAGGCTTTGAGGTCAATTTCATGATTATTAATATGCAAAACATGACCACTGATTAATAGCCATGAGTGCCATTTTCGGAGAGTTGGGGAATAGCTGCAGTCTGTGAAAGGCAAACCCTTAGGCCCCCTTTTTGATGCAGAAAATGGAACAGCCATCTCTTTTTCCATTGACAAAGTTTTGCAAATATACATCACTGTTTAGCCTATTTAGGGGAAACACACTGTGAAAAAGATCCAACTTTCCCAAATCCCAGGGAGACACAAAACAACCTTCCCAGGTCCACCTGGTTGCTGGTGAGCAATGCAGGAATCAGAGTTGGGTTCACATGAACTGCTCTATATGAGATTTTGGACGTAAGAGAATGTATGTAAGAAAGATTTCTTGAAAAGTAACATCTTCTAGTTTGTCAAAGTTTGTTTTTTTAGCAAAATGCATTCTAAGTCCAGCAGTATGGGTGATGCTAAGACGTTATATCTGCTACTCAGAACTTGGAGCTTCGGAGATGTTTTACTGCTTGTTTTATACTCTTGCCCTGACCTGTCTGGATCACAGCGGTTTTATCACCGAGGGATACACCAAGGGATCTTTGGACTTAATGCACGGTGAATTGGAGGACCTCAGCTGCACAGATGGGTTCCTCTTTCCATCTATCCCATTTAATTTGCTACAGGTGGGATTCAAACAAGCTCTTTGCGCATCTCGAAGAGAATAAAAGCAAACAAGACGCACCTGACCACAGTCTGTAGCCACAGAAAACTGTCGGAAAACTTATGAAAAGCTGAGATTTCGGTTTTTGAGTTTTTAATCCCTTAACATCCACCTGGTCACCACCAGCCCATCTAGGATTAGGGGTAGGACTGGGGTTTGTTTGAGCCCCAGGCAAAACAGACAAATGTTTGGACGCTGCAAGATGTTACCCTTCAAATTAAGTTTCCTACATTCATTTTGGCGTTACAGTTTTTCTGTTAAAAGCTTTTCCATTCAAATGACATACATAAAAAAACTCCAACCCAAAACATCATCGGTTCCTGTTGGGGAAAAATTTATAATAAAGTCCTTTAAGTGTGCTGTCTGAAGGGGTCTGGATACTTCCTGAAGCGACTGAGTGTTGTTCTGTATATATAATCGACAGGCGAGAGATGCAGTAATGGCAGTAAGCCTTTTAAATGATACCATTGTTGGCAAAAGAGATGGCTAAACAGCAATAATTTAAGCACCCCTACAGCTTTTGAGGTAATTCAGACTAATTCACTTTGAGTGTAGTTCTGGGAAAACAAGCTGCAATCATGCAAAGCGCTCATTTTAAAAATGTAAATGATGGAGAGTAATAAGAGATATGCACAGGATATACTATTTACATATAATTATGCTATATTTCCCAACATGAGGCAGTGGAAACAATGTTGAGTGCTGCAGCGCAGTAATTCACCGTGCAGCTCTATCATGGCCATTATACAAGGAGGTGATTGGATCGGGCTGATTGGAAAGCCGCAGGGTCACAGCTGAGTAACATTTTCCACCTTAAACACGTTTTCTGTTTAAGCCGTGATATTCAAAGCTGTTCTTTTTTGCACACTCAGCATATTTACACTTGACATATACATGAAAGGTGCAATCTGTCAAGACAGCAGCCGTTCTCAAACAAGAAACTACTGATGCTATATTCTTAACTCTTATTTTTACTTTTAAGTTCAACTGGAGCCTTTTTCTGTTGGCTATGAACCTTTCTGAAGTTTTTTGAAGTTGGGCATGCCAGAAATATTTAGTTTATTTTTCTTAAAAAAAAACAACAAAACAGTATATTTATGAGTAGGTCCCAGAACAGAGCCATGCCACCAAGCATAAATGACTGCAGATGGAAATAATGTTTATTTTACAAATACACATCGACCGTAGGGTCTGCAGAGTCCGCAGGGGTGATGTTTAAAACAAGTTGTGGAGGTATTTGAGTTTGGACAGAAAAATGTGGCACCGACCGAGCTGCTAAAAAAACGTGCCATCTGTGGTTTTGAATGTGTTCAAACACTTTCTCTGCCACGAGTTGTTTGCCACGGTTGGAAACTTCATAAAAGCCTCAAATTCTGCTCAAGTGTTTCTAGCCTTAGGTTAACTTTCAGAGTGATTCCTTTGAGTGACTCTGAGCTGCTTGATAAACACAGACTCCAAAGTCTGGAGGAAATAAAACCGAAAACAGGATTTCAGCTGCCTGCATGCCACCGTTTTCCCTGCCAGCCAAACCCTCTGATGCCACGCAGGGTCACTCCGGTCCCTCCGGTGGATGATTTGGGGTTGTGGTTGGCCGTGGCAGAGGGTGGAGGCGGGGTGACCTCTGATGCAGGTTGCCGCTCTGGCTTCGCTCCACGCTGCTCGACCCAACTCATGTTCCAGTTCCAATCCCCCCACCCTCCACCTCCGCCCTCACCTTCCCTCTTCTTTCTGCCTCGTGCACTCCAGCCAGACCTCCATCCTCTCCGAGGACCCCGTGTGCCCGTCTAACCCCTCCAGCCCTGCTGCAGGCTGGGCAGAGTGACAAAACCAGAGTGAGGCTTTTGGCTAAAGACCTGGCAGAATCTATTAGCTCCCAGCAGACCCACACAGGTTTCACATGCTTGCATTACAGGGAAGAATAAGAGTTTGACACAAAGAGAGAGGAAAACTGGAGGAAATTAGAAAAGGAATCAGACTGTGTAAGACGAGAGCCACGAGGCCAAAATGAAACCAATTAATAAGGATAAGTAACTTCTCACTGGAGCGTGCTTTCAGACTGCTTTACACAACAAAGTCCTGAGTTGGTTGAAGAATCAGAGGAATTTTCCCATGATGCCCTCTGAGTTTATGGAAATTTAGTTTCATATCATGAATTGACTCTACTCTGCTTTGTCCTACTTCCTGCCATATACAGTGTTGTCAGAAAGTATTTGCCCTAAAGTATTTGACATATATGTCAAATGTTTCCAGCCATCAAACAAATAATATTGGTCAAGTAGTAAATAATGAGTAAATACACAATGTAGTTTTGAAATGATGGCTTCCAGGTCCAGTTTATTTAATGAATATTAATGGGAAAAAGCTATCCAAACCTAGCTGGACCTGTGTGAAATATAATTGGATAGATAAAACCAGTACTGGTGCTAAAAAAAAAAAAAGAAAATGTGTTCATAACACACCGGAAAAGACCCAGGGAAACTGAGTTAACGATAAAAATGATGAAAAATAACAATAAAAAACGATAAAAACCCTGAAAACCATAAATTTCACACCCAAGCCTCAACTCTCGCGACCCGGTACAGCTGGGGGCCGCTGATCTTGATGACTTCTCTGCACTGATGAGACAAAAGTTGAACATTTTGGAAGAGACTCATTATATCTGATCAAAAACTAAAACAGCATTTCATAAAAAGAATATCTTACCAGCTGCTTTGCTGCTTCACGACCTGAATGGTTTGTCGTAGTTAACAATACAATGAATTCAGTTCTCTACTGAACAATCCTAAAGGAGAATCTCGGGCCATCAGTTCATGTCCTGAAGCTGAAGCTCAACAAAACCATTCATGCTCAAAAACCTTCCAATGTGACCAAATTACAACCAAAGTTCTTTGATAATCTGAACCATGTAAGTATGACAAACATGTTTAAAAAAAATGTCCTGTTCCACTGTTGTATTAAACAACAGTGGAACAGTCCCTCTGTGGGGGGTTACTCCCACTAGGTTTATATCTGGGACTCTCCACCATTTGACCTTAGAACTGAAGAAGCTTCTCGGATGAGAGGTGAAACGTCTTCAAGTAACTTAAAGAAGTCCAGACGCTTTTCTTTGCAAGCTCCTTTGACTACGATGACCTGGATGACTGAGAACCTTCACAGACATTATTTTGAACTGTGACTCACATAGAGCAGCTCTAGTATTATTAGTACTACTCGTACTATTTTAAATCCGTTCAGTCTAAATAAAGTGTTTTGCTTTTTTAATCTCTCAGAAAGTACTTGCACATCTCTCTGAACTACCTCTGTTACACAAAATCTTTCTTTTTCCTTTTATTTGCCTGTTTCCCGACTTCTATCTTCTCCACAACCTTCCTTTTCACTGTGATATCTCTCCACTGACCTACAGGACCAGTTTATTTTCACATCTCTTTATCTCTCACTGTGTGTTCTCCTTCAGCTTATCTCTGTTTTACTTCCTTTCCCTTCTCTGTGGGCTTATTCTGCCCGTTTGATCTGTCCGCCAGCCTCTTTTTCCTCTACATCACAATTTTCACCACATTCTTTTGAAGCCCTGTTTTCAGCTGCACGTGTCTCTGCCTATTCAGTCATCTACCTGTCCTCCTGCTGGCTTCATTTGTGATTCACTTGTTGTGGCTTTGCCTTGTTTTCATCTCCGTTCCTGCATTTTGACTTTTCTGCAGAATTAACATGTCAAATGAGGGCAAGTGAGGAAAATAAAGACTGACAGCTGGAAAAGAAACAGTCAATAACTCAAATGCTAGCATTATGCTAATGTGTGCTGATTGGGCGGTTTAGGATTTTCCCATTTCCAAACAATAACTCCAAATGACATTAGGTTTGAAACTTGTCTAAAGAACAAGCAGCTGGCTGTGGTGGCTGAAGGTCAAGCAATAATGAGGCTGCTGCTACAGAGTATGTGTGGCCGCTCATTTCATGCCTCTAAGCAAAATTGTGGATGCTCTAACAACTGAAGGAATAATCCAAGAAAGGCGTTTATTTTCTGTGAACAAGTAAAACTATTTTACTGATTCAGGATTCAGCCTACAATAATTAGATAGATAGATAGTTGACTAGCTAGATAGCTAGCAAGATTGCTAGCTAGCTAGCTAGAGTTCAAATCATTGATATTAGTGGTTCACCCCAGGGGTTGCAAACCTGTGGCTCTGGATCCATACATGGCTCATTTGCAATGGCTTTCACAGAAAAGTACACGAATGTCTTCTTTCTCCTCCTTGTTTTCGCTGCTCATTTAAAGCGAATCATCTGTCCTCGTCTCACCTTCTCATTACATCAACCCTCTGTGTGTCTTCCTTCACTTGGTCTTTGTCTTTTCCTCATGAATATGGAAATGAACAAGAGATCCTAAAATACACTTTTTTTCTTCCACTCCGTAATTGTGCTCTTTTGTTGCCAGTGAATAAATATTAGCAGGACAATTTTTATTATAAATGCAACAAAAACATGGGATTATCGCAATGATGTTTCAATGTACTGAAGAGCCCACATCACAGTTCTCACATGTGGTAAGAGTAATTATCTATTATTACTCTCTTATACTACCTTCAGCTTCTTTATAAAGCTCTTTTGTTGTAAAGGTTACCAACTCACTGCTTTAGGCTTTCTGGGTGTAATAAAAAAAAACAAGTTGACAACAACTGACAATAAACATTTATAAAGATTTTTAAAGGTAACCCACAGGCACATTTTTATGGGGATGTTCTGGCCGTCACGTCTTCCTATCGAGTACTGTCAGTGCTTGTTGTGGTTTTAAGATCTGTGGCACATCTATGAAGGGAAACACATGAAATGTATGCAGTATTTGATTGTAAATTATTGATGCTGAGCTATGTCTCAAGACCCAGAGTGTCGTCCATGAGGTCAAACACAGTTTGCCTGCAGAATGTGATGCATATCCACCAGTGCCAAGCAGCTGTGTAACCTTCCTTTCAAATGGTAATCGAGCTAAAGGTCGGTGGCTCTTGGAGCCAGCACTTTACACTTTACAGCATGTACAGCATACAGTGTGCAGCTGTCAAAGGAGCACCTCAGTGTTTCACATGTTTCTAGAGGTGGAACAAGATCAAGCTGCAAATCTTAAGAGGTAAGGCTCAGCAAGCCTTTTTTTTTTTGGTTAAGTTTAAGCTCTGAAGTGAGCCTGAAGACACGGACCCTCACTATAAAACTGAGATGTCAGTGACTTTCTGCCAAAAGCTCAACTGCCTTCTGGCCTCCTCTTTCTCCTTCACCTCCTTCTGCTGAACCACAGCCTTCAAATGTCAGCCTCTAAACCCATGTCTCCCCCCTGCCCAGAAATAATCAGCCCAAGGTCAGGGGTTTAAACAGTTTGATCGCCCAATTTACTTGGATCCTGAAAATGGAGCAAGAACAAACAGCCTAATTAGCCGAGAGCACGACTGGAATGCTTCCCCTCTTCCCATAATCCAGTGGGGCTGATCAGTGATGGCCGCAGGACAGCTGGCTGGAGACCGTACAGTATGTACGCTAACTTCTTCACAAAGGCACTTATTCAGCTTTTTTTGGGGTGGCCGTTAAGCCGGACAATTACCGTTTTAGGCACGTTTTGCCCCAAACGAGGGCAGATGTGATGTGTAATTTCCCCTCATCAGATTTCCATGCTGGCCTCGGCCAACAAGGAGTAATTTGTTGCGCCCTCCTTAACCATCACCACAAAGAGGAAAAAGTCAACTGGGCCCATCAAAACGAATCAAAAATCAAGCGGACCTCCAGCCCAACGCTTCTCTCCGCCCCTGCTCCCGCCCCATCATCGGACCAATCACTTATGTAAACCCGCTTAGGATAATTGACTGCTTTTCTTTGACATTCATCCATGTCGTTTCTCAGCTGCCAACAAGGAAACTTCCTTTTCTACCATCATACTCGGCTGTCAGGCACAGACACGAATTGATTAAGAGAGCTGATTATGGGTACGGTCAAATTACCTCCTGATCTGTGTGGGAATTATGAGATTGTCTTAATGATTCTATCAATAATGGTGATTCTGACATTTCCTCTGGGGCTTTTAACTGGAAGCGACGCCTGAAAGCAGAGATCCCAACGAGTGCAGAGGTGCACAGCTCACCGCTATACAGGAAACATCAGACTTTGCGGTGCAATAAATGCTAAATTTTACCTTCCTGCTCTAAATATTTTCTTTTGTAGGCCCTTAAATTTCAGAGGGATGAGTCCAAAACTTGGGTAAAAAGGAGATTTGTCATATACCACCTATTCCACACAGTTATATGAGTTTTCAAAATATGATAATTATGCTCTACGTTGAATATCGACTATAACACTTGGAGTAGAAGTTGCACAGCTTAAATATGTTTTTCAGCATTAAAGATTTGTGAAATTCTTCTGGATTTATGAAGTTATGTAGGCTGAAAAATGCTGGAAAAGATGTGGTGGAATCTGGACCCACCCCTTTGTACTTCAAGGGCCTGTAACTCATATAGTCAATGAAATATTCATAGTGTACTTTGGATGGCTTCATTAACTAAAGTTATGCTACGCCCAGTCACTGCATGAACTGTGCATGTGGAAAAAAATGTGCTGACCCACTGTGCGTAAATGTGATGCCAAGGAATTCTTTACATCTCTTTATAGTTTCCACATCTGTGAGTGTTTTAGGGTCCACTTGGGTCTGAGCACTGAGCAATTTGTTGTCTCATCTGAGAGACACTCCGCTGCAGTGTATCCTCTTCAGGTGGACTTGAAAAAAGCATAAAATAAGCAACTGCATGTCCATCTGAAACTGAGGCTTTAAGCCCCACATCAGCACTCTAACTGTAGCTGAATTTAACAGAAAATGTTGGTGTTACTTCTCATCACTGAAAGACTTTCCAGTGTTTGAGGAGATGATATGGAAGGACACTTTAAGTCTGAAATGAGGAGCAGTGAAGAGAGCAGAGAGGTTGAGAGTGGGGTCCAGTCAAGGGTATCAATTCCTCTATCCTCCAGGAACTGCTTGCATACTCTCTCTACATGAGGCAGGCATTGTCGTGCACCTAGATGAACTTAGGACCGACTGCAACAGTGTACAATCTGACAGTGGGTCCAAGGACTTCATCCTGATACATAATGGTAGTCAGGGTGCCGATGCCTAGCCAGAGGTCTGTAGAGGTCTGTGTGGCCCTCCATGGATATGCTTCTTCCTGCTTATCCAGACCACTTTACATGTGCCACAGCATATTCAGGGTGAATCTGCTGTCATGTGTAAAAAGCACAGAGTGCCAGTGGACCTGCCAATTCTGGTATATATGGGAAATGCTGCCGGGGAATGAGCACAGGCCCCACTAGAGGACATCAGGCCCTCAGGCCACCCTCATGAACTCAGTTTGATAGTTTGGTCAGACACATTCACAACCGTAGCCTGCTGGAGGTCATTCTGTAGGGCTCTGGCAGTGATCATCCTGTTTCTGGCAATGGCACGTATTGATGTCCCATCCTGGAGGAGTGGGGAATACCTTTGCAACCTCTGTGGGGTCCAGGTATCACCTCATGCTATCAGCAGCGACACTGACCCTAGCCAAATGCAAAACTAGGGAAAAAAACAGTCAGACAAGATGAGGAGGGAAAAAAATGTCAGTGCCCTCCACCTGTAAAACCATTCCTGGGTACCTGTTGTTAGTTTAATTAACACTAAAAGAGCTGAAACCAGTTATCGACCTCCTCTGCTACTTAACTGACAAGATCAATATACCAGAAGTTCAACTGACTTGCTGCTATACTCTGATTAAAAACTATTCTTTTAACTATTTTTGAGCAGTGTATGCAACAGTATTTGACTCCTTAGGAATGGAAACAGGTTGGACTTTTGAACTATTAAATGGTCTGGGGTCTAATAGTCACCAAGCAGATGGCAGAAATCGGTTTGAACTTATCAAATATACCAGGAATGTGAGTTTGCACTGACTACCTGCTCAACTTCTGCTGCTTTAGTACATTTTTGAGGCCTCATCAAAATTTGTGAGACTCTGTCACGCCGTCTTCTACCTCTGCTGTGAATGCATTACTTTTAAACCTTGTAAGATAACAAATCACAGATTCAGCGACAGCCTGAAATATGCGCACAGTCATTTGTGTAACATCGTTAAAGTCACATCGAGCAGTAGATAAAAGCCGTGGAGTGACATGATATATTTATTTAATCGCTATTGTAGGAGTACCTCCCGCTGTATTCATTATAAGCCATCATTATCCAGCTGCAATTGGTGTGGACAAAAGGACTCAGTCGTACATCAAAGGAAAAAAACGCATGGATGATTTGCCAGTTTAATTAACCGGGCCACAAATGGCTGCTGCAGCTTTAGGACCGCTGTATGTCTGAATAAACAAAGAAAGGGGAGAGAGAAGTGCAGCATGGTGTTATTCACAGGACGAGCCGGTAAAAGCACAATTAATTGGCATTCGAGCCTCTGACACCGCAGGTTAAGCATCACAGTTTGACCCGACTCGACACCACTCAGGGGTTTATCAGCAGAAGACTGCAGGCAGGAAGAAAGCAAGGGAGGAAAAAAAACACCCACCATTGTCCCACTTTTGTCATGAAAAGCAGATGCTTAAAGTGAGGTAGCCTGTAACTGGAGCTCTCTCCTCTTTTAATTAAGGTGAGAAATTGAGTGCTAAAAGCAATTTGCAGCTTCAGCCTGTCTAGTCAGATCTGCGTGCTGAAATAGTGCTGCGTTTGCCGCCCCCCAACTCATTTCTCTCTATGTTTCGGTCTCTCCATCCCTTCTTTTACTCTTGGGTGTTGGAAAGCCTGCTTGGAAACAGTGCTAAAGATATTCAGAGAGGTGTCTCACGCTTTAATTAACTCCCGCTCTCCTCTCAGAGACGGCGAGAAATAAGTTTTGCTGCCTTTGTCTCCCACTGATGAACACAATATGTTTCCTCTAAGACGCTCTGAACTAAGCGCGGCGAGTTCGGCCGGACGGCTCTGTGAACGGATGACGCTGCTGAGTGGTAACCTTTGATTTAAATGTACATGATTGTTAATCCCGCCCCCCGCCCAACCCTCAGCTCGATAGCTTTTATGGTTATTGCACATTGATCGTCATAAATTTGGAGGCTTGGAGGATGCTATCCCTGTGATTGAAATGTTATGTCTGCAGCAGATCAATGGACATTAGTATTCTGCAGAGGACGGGCCTCGGTATCTCCAACTGTACAGAGAGTGTGTCCAGGAGGGAATCTTTCACTAGAAACTGCATAGGAGAGGAGGCTGAAAGGGATGAAAAAGGGACAGAAGTTTGAGATGTGAAAGAGTGCCGGACAGAAATGAAAGATGATCTGTGTGAAGTTCCAGTTTCAGAAAAGCAAGCGGGCAGAAAGAGAACAAGGCCGCGGCCATGAGAGCGACTCTGCGAGCACATACTGAAGCACAGTAATTACTTTAGATGAATCCTAATGAATCCTAAAGCCACCATGACAGCATATTCACCAGCCTAATGCTAACACACACGGTTTGAATGTGCAGACTTTAACACCTAAAGTCTGTTCACATGTTGCTTTGAAGCTTAGATTGGTCGTTAGTAGATATTCGATGCTCTGGTTGCCTAGGTAACCCTCTACTCTATTAAGCATCCTGTCATATGTCAGTCAACAATATCCATTCTCATTGGTAGTTGATTCAGTCACTCACATCCAACTCCATCCTGATCATGTCACGTCCCCGGCTGTCGTTTGAATTCATTGAATGTTTTGACTTTATACATCATATTAGGAATTTAATTTTAATCTGACGGAATGAATCAAAAGTAAGAACTTTAATTCCTTGAATAGGAGAGCCTAACGTTTTGTCAAAGCACCTGCCTTCTTATAGACTTACAGACAAGTTGCCATCCCGAGCGTCGTGGTGAACTGGTTAATGGCCAGAGTGAGGTCTCACTTGTAAGCCATCAGCTTTCAGGCCCCCAGCATCCAGTTTGGATTCTGGAGGTAGACCACCCTCTGTACTTTCAAGATTAAGCTTTCACCTTTTTGATAAACATATATGTATCTAGTAAGGGCTGTATCAGGTGACTGGATCAGGTTATTAATCTCTCGCGCTCTTCCACAGCGTGTCTTTGTCCTGTCTTTCTCCCATCCACCCCAACCAGATATTTCCTAATAAGTACTATTGATGTAGTTTACTAAACAAGCTCACTAGTATTAGCTGACAACTTCTCACTCCATCCCACAGTCTATCTTGAGCTGTCGAGACATTTGACCTGAAAGTACAAGTTTCACCCTCAAGCTGCTGCAGTAGATAAAATAAAGACATCTCTAAAGTCAGTTTGTTACATCTGGTGTTATTCTGTCTAGTAGAAGTGGAAATGTGTGCAAAGGTTTAAGGCTATAAATGTGGTTTGAATTTTGGTTGGTGCTAAATGAAAAGTCAGGAGATCACAAAACTGCCAGCAGAATTCGTGTTCTGGGAACAGTGGAAGTCTGAATGAAACTCGATGGCAGTTTATTAGTCGCTGAGATATTTCAGTGTGGGCCAAAGTGGAGGGCCGACACTGCCTCGAGCTACGCTGTCAGTGTGGCTAAAAAAAAGTCTGAAGAGAAGGGTAATACGGAGAGAAAAAGGGCAGAAGGTTAGAAAAGGGGGACTTCAGAAAGAGACGAGGCATGTCAGGCTGAATATAGATTATTTTTTTAATAGATCGCACTTTTAAATGTTAACTTTTAAAAAGCAGCAATGATTCGCTGCACATTTAGTAAGTGTGCCTGCGTTTATGCCGTTTGAAATAATAAATGCCAAAACACTGTTTCACCTTAGGCTTAGTTTATACTCAGTTATTACATCCTTTATTTATTTATTAGGGCTCATGGCATTAGATGTTTTAGCATTCGGCACGTCAGGTTGATTGTAGGTGTTAAAGGACATTTTTTCTAGGAATTTAAAGTTGTAATGGTTTTCTTCATTTTGTTGCCTTTCATTTAAAGTGAACAGATCTTGCTCATTTATTCTTGGAATCCAGTGAAGTAGCTTTGTATTATTCAAAGTTCAAAATAATCCTTCTTTATCTGAAACCTCAGGCCTTCTGGCATGGTCCCTCGGTCTGGGACCCTTCGGTTTGAGTTTGCTATTAATTCATTTTTCTTCTGGGTTTTGAGAGGTGATTTATGTTGAAAAGTTGCTTTGTATTTCTTTGGACACATGTGTTTTATTATCTTCTGATGCCTGGTATTAGTTCCTTATTGTTTTGTTTTTTGTGTTATTTGTTTTCAGTTTAGTTTTAGATGAATTTAGGTTCATTAGTTCCTTCTTTTGTCCCCTTTCTAGTCCTTCAGTCTCGTCTCTGCGTTAGTCTTTTTGTCCTCCGTGTTTCCTTGTGTTTTATTTGGGTAAGTGTTGTTCTGTGTCTTGTGTTGAGTTTTACTTCCATGTGTCATTTGGTTACATGTCTGAGGCCATGCTCCCCATATTCTTCTTCCCTCAGTATTTTTTTGTATATACTGTCTCAGTCTCTCCTTTTCCTTTGTTGAGTCCTGCCTAAAGGCGTGGTGTCTCTTGGTACTGGACTTCTATGTTTAAAGATTCATCCTTGCTTTGGTTTATTCTCGGGCTTTCTGGACTGTAATTTTTTGTTTTTTGACATTAAAGTCTCGCTCTATGTTCACCCTCACTGATTCTCGCGTCCTGTATTTGGGATGGCAAAATTACCAACACACCCAAACTTGACACTTTCAGATTATCCTGTCTGAAACAAACTCGCCTCGCCTCAGGCCAGCTGTCTTCTGATTGGCCGCTTGTAGGCTTATCCACTCTGCATGACATCATACAGATCCAAGAGTAGAAAAAAAATAAACTCCCTAAAACTGAGTGCCTGAGCTTTGAGCTCACAGGGATTACTTTTCATACAGTGATCTCATTATTTGAAACTCTGGCCACGTTGAACATCGATGACTGGAACAGGAGATACATGACAAAAACACTAGATTTTGAGTCTGCTAGGCTTGAGTCTGAGGGAACATTGCACGTTCTGCTTGATCCTATAACACCCTGATCCCATTTACACCCCACATTAAAGAGCAACTGCTTTTATCCAGACGAGTTATGCAGATATAGATGATGTCTTAAAGCTAGACATAAAGTTTAAAGCTTATATCCGATTGCCATTGGACCTGCTATCATCACAGAAATGTATGCACTCTCTGAGCTTTGACCTCTACCACTGGAATATTTCTAACATTTTGAGTTATTTTCCAGTGTTAGAAAATCAGCACTGCTCAGTGTTAGCCATTGTTAATCTTCAAAACTGACTAGGTTACTTTTAAACATATAACACTGTCAAAAGTGTTAATTTAACACTCAACAGTGTTGTATTTAACACTCAGAGGTGTGGACCCATATAGACACTCTCCAGTGTTAATTTAACACTGGAGATTTTGCTGTGTAGGGAAGTATTCACATTTAGACAGAAGCCACATCAATCAACACAACAAAAACCTGTATTTAAAGATCACAAATATGCAAATGAGCCTATTCTCAGCTGGAGGGAAATAAAACCTTATGAAAAGTGTATAATGAAAGAGAAGCTAGATGGAGGTTGATGCATAAAAAAAGGAGTAAGAGTGGGCAAAGGCGAGAAAACATGAACTGCGAAAACACTTTTGCTGTCAGAGAGGGAGAACGCTGGGATAGTGTGTGTGCAAAAACACAAGTTGGGAGAGTGGAGGTGTTGGAGTGAAGATTAAAGGTACACAAAGGAAACAAGGATGGAAAAAGCCTGTTAATGTAATGGATTAGAGGGGAAAAGAAAAACGTCGCAGCTCCAGCAGCATGTTGAGTGACAGTCATGGACAATTTCATCTATTCCTAACATTTCCCTCCATTTTATTTTTACAGCACGCTCCACATGTATCAAACAAACCATTTGAATCATTATCAGACTGTTTATGCATGCAGCAGTCAGCCCGATCATGTTTTCTCCTTCATTGTTATCTTTACCCCGATCACTCCAAACAGATTTCCCTCTGTGTACTTGCCCTTCTCTGACCATGGATATTATGATTTTCACTGGGTTTGGGTGGCATTGCCTTAAGTACACAAGAGAGAGACACAATTCCCATGCCTCCCCCGTGTAAACACAACAACTGGGCAGAATATTGCAAGCTTTCACCCCTGCAGCCAACAACAGCCAAGGGTTTGTTTAAAAGGGCCGGGGTTGGGCAGATGGCAATGTCCACAAGGGCTGCACGATAATTCAAAACACACAAAATCAACCAAAAGAATTATACCGAGGCATGTTGTAGGACAAAGAAAACCCTCACTGGTGAATCCTTTGGTGTTAGTAGAGCTGCTGAGTGTTGCTGTTTGTCACCTCGCTTCCTCATAATAGCACAAACCTAGAGGACAAACAAAATGGCGGATTGCCTCGCTCCTGTGGCCACGGTGGAACCGCTACTGTTTACTCAGCACAAAGCGTGCGGCGGCTGTGGTGCTCCAGGAAAAACTGAGGAATCAGTGAATTCCGGTGTTTGAGGATGAGTCCTGGGGGGCATTCTGTAAACCTCGAGCGACCCAGCCAATTAAACAAAGGATATCAATTTCATAGCTCAGTTCCTTCGAGGGGGGGTCTCCCAATCAGGCCTCGAAGCAGAGACGCCAAACGGGACAAAGTATTATGTTCTGTCCCGTCTTTGCAAAAAATAAACATATACCGAACCGCTGATTGCAGCTCAGTGAGAGAAGGTCCTCTATTATGTGGAGCCTCAAAGAGCGGCCTGCTGATTATGGTCACTGCGAGCCCTGCGTCCATGCTGGCACGCTAACAAAGCATGTGGCCAAAGGGTGGCTTATATTACCAATAGTGCTGACCAATTAAGAGTACATATAAAAGGCTTGTTTGAAATGAGTTTGGACAGGGTTTGTCTTTCTGTTAGGATTACTCTGCGTTTGAGAGTGGGCTAGTGGGGTCTGATTAATTACTCTTGAAGCAGCCTTTTTCATGTTGTTTGTAATCGGTTCTTATCTCTGCGTTCGATGTTAATGAGGCAGTGCGGTCCTGTCATTCAGCCCGAGGAATCCCTCTGTTGAAGGTTCTGGAAGGACCTTGTGCTTACTCAGCTAGTGATGGTGAAAAGGAGAAAAGAACACAAATGGAAGCAGATACAATACCTGCCCACCTACACAAACACTCATTACACCACTTCTAACAGTGATTGTAATTTCCCTCATGGTCAGCGGGCCATCAGAGCCTCAGATGAATGGCTCAGAGAGTGGATGAAGTGGTTCAACCGAACATCTAAATATAAACCCTCCGTCGTCTGTGAGAGCACACAGTATCTACGCTGTCAGGCGTCAGCGGTTTGTCAGCAGGGTGATACCATCTGAGGTACTGCCGCTGTACCCTTCACAGGGGGTATTTATTAGTACCTTTGTGGTTTGTACCTTATAGAGACCAGTCTTGAATCTGTTGTAGTAGTTTTGTATACTAACGTAAAGGTACAAAAGGTGGATTTCTAAATTCCTAACATGCACCAGGTCGCCAACATCCTAGTTACAGGGATGGTGACTTTTAGCCTTTGAAGCAAATATAGTTACTGGAGTCTGCACTATTATTATCCATCCATCTGCGTATCTTTATCAGGTATGCCAGGGGGCTGTAGCCTATCCTAGGTACCATAGGGCGAGAGGCGGGGTACACTCTGGTCAGGTCATCAATCTGACGCAGGAATAACAGAGAGAGACAGACAACTATTATTTTTACTATAATTACCTCTACAAATTCCCTGAGAAGGCCTTTAGTACTGACAGGAAACACAAAGAGAGAGCATATTCCTCCCATACTGACTTCTATTTATTGGCTCTCTGTTTAAAGAAAAACATGTTTTTTCTTCCCACTTTCACCGAGTGCTTGCTCATTTGAGGTTCTCTCTGCATTATTGTAGGGTCTTCACCTTAAAATATAAAGCACTTTGAGGCGACTGTTGTTGTGATTTGATGCTATATGATTAAAACTGAATTGAATTTGTGGAAAGCTCACAACTGTTATTTCTAAACTGGACTTTCTATTTTGGTTTTTTTTTTTTTTTGGTTATTTTGTAGGTGAAAACTTTGTTTTAGCCACATTCTATTAGCCACAGGCAAATAAACAGGACATAGAGGATGTTCATTTCAAATTAAGTGTATTAAATGTTTTCTGATTGAGTTCAGACTGGAGACCTGTCCCTGGACTGCCCACCTCTCACCCTATGATGGCTGGGATTGGCTTCAGACCCCCGTAGAGGCGAAGTGGAAGAAGTCAAGTACCAGGATGAATGGCAACATTTATTTGGCATTAAAGCTTTGCCCTGAAAAGCTTTTTCGAAAAATCTATAAGAAGCATTCAACACTAACCATACCCACATTTTACCCCTAACCTGATGGTGGTATAAAAAAAAAAGAAAATTGGAAGGACAAGCAAGACAGAAACTTTACCAACTTAATATCTAAGAGCAGAAATTATATTTCACCTACTTTCTTTTTATAATTCACCAAACACAGATGTGTCTCCAGATATTACAGCATAAAATCTAGAAGAAACTTTGCAAATATGAACCTTTTACTGCTTGGCCCTCAAAAAGCTACATGAGGTCCAGTAATTAGTATTAGCAGGTTCATCTGTGTAGACTGCACATGCAGGGACAGAAACGGAATTTTTTATTTCTAAGAGGATAGCTTTAAACCATCAGGAGGTCATCTTTATTTTATCCTGTTTTCTATCTCTGCTGGTTCTCCATTTGTTCTTCTCATCCCAAGTACATGTTCTCATTATTCACATTGCCACTGGGGTGTGTATACGTGTCTCCACTGTAAAATATAAAAGGAGAGTGCCGGGCAGACTGCCAAGGCAGCCTGCAGACGATGACTTCAGCTAAATGTTTGGGACAAACTTAAAGAAGATGATAGACTGAAGGGGAATGGCTTTAGCTTTAGTTTGCAAAGGGTAGCTTCAGCGTCGGGGAAAATGAGTTATGACCAGAGGGTTAGGGGGTTTTAAATCCTGAGGGGAGCTGGGAAACATCTCGGTTAGAGAAAGAAAACATGTAACGCTCACCTCTGCAGAGACGATCTGATACCAAAGTGTCCTGTAAGCAGGCACTGATCCTGTTACGTCGAGAGCAGATGACAGAGGTATGGATGAAAGTTACTCAGGTGTAAACCATGTAGGTGTAGTTTTTGTTCTCTAGATGTTCAGCAGACCTTTTGCAGAAGCTTCCTTTAAAAAGTGTAATTTTCTTATGATGCTGTAACTAAAATCCAATTTTATTTTGCTCTGTAGTTGCAGTTAACCCTCCATCATTAGTCAGCACTATCCTTTGACCCAACTGGTAGTTGCTTCAATCAAGTTACTGAATTTTATTCACCCTTCATGGTTTCAATGGTTTCCTCTTTCATCCAAGAGGTTTCAGTTCTAAAACAAGGTCTTCCTACCTTTTGTTTTTAGAACTAGTCTCTTGGATAAGAAATGAAAAATCTTCACAAACTTAAAGAAGTCCAACCGCCTCTTGTTTTCAAGCTTTTCAGACTACACCTGTCTGCATGTCCACAGCCGAGTATAATGTAAGCTAAAGGCTACTTGTGCATGTATGTGTTTCAGGTTTCATGGCGTCATGTTCCTGGACTAAATTGTCATTCTGTTTCTTTGCTTTGCTCGCACTTAGTTATCAGAGAGACTTAAACTTTAGCCACCAGCCAATCTAAACATGGTTATTCATCTAACCTGGCACAACTGCCAGGCAGCAGCAGTTAGACATTGTCTTACAGTAAGAGGGGGCCAAAAACAAGGCTAGGCGGTTGCTTTTGTAGCCAGCCTGTGTTGGGCAAACAAATGAACAAGTCATTCATTGTGGTGAATAATCACCCTGCATGCTATATGCTCAGTTTTTGGTTGTTCTTTGGAGACTGATCCAACAAAGACATCCTAAAAACATCAGCCATACCCATGATCAAGGACTAAAGCAACAGGCGGAGGCTCTCTCACAATCATAGTGTTTGTCTAATTAATAAAGCTGTAGCTGAGTCCAAACTCAAAGAAGATGTAAATATATTTGTAAAAAGAGACTTTCAAAAGATCACAACAGCTATATATATATATATACAGCTATTAGCCATGTTTATGGTGGTTTTCAGCTCATTGTTTACTTGTCAAACATTCAGATCTGCAGTTTAAACACACCTGCACTACTTAGTTTTGTGCCATTACAGATCTCTGAAAGTCTAAAACGCCACTGCACATTACCTACCCAGCACTACACAGCAGACAGAGATAGTTAGCGATTAGCTGGTGAAAATATTGGAGCAGCTAGAGTCAGATATTTCCCTCAGGAGTAGGTGGAAACTAAAAGCAGAGATAAAAGAGAGTGAATATTGAACTTAGATCCACCAAACAGCCTGAAAGAGAGAAAGAGACACGACTCCAAATGAATGCTAATTTAGTCCATAACTGCTAGATGTGTAAATAAAAACATATAAGTCTGAAGCTGTCCTGCCGCGTTTCTCCTGCCACCAAGTGGACAAATATAACCAATTATCGCAGATTGAAGTAGAGCCCCTACAGAGTACTCAGGATGCTCTCATGCATAGCAAAATTAAGTTTGGGAGCTGAGCCAGTCCAGCAAGATTCTCCATCCATAAAAAAATATATTATACAAGTTATAAGTTCCAAATCTGGGAAAAGCTTTAATTTAAGGTAAAGTTTTTCAGAAGCTACAAGACCAATGAAGAAAAATCTGTAGTTTTGGATCTAAAAATCATGGAAATTAGTAGCATGATGACGCAGGTTTCCTGTTAATAACTTAAGCTAAGCAATAGTGCACAGAGGTAATTTAATAGATGAGGTAGTTGTACGCTAACTTTGAGAAAAAAAAAACTCTTTTTTTTAGTCCTACATTTTCAGTTAATGTGGTTCAAAAGACCTACAAATAGGTTAGTGTTTGGAATCTGCTTTTTCAAGCTTTAGCCTTAATCTTTTGGCTGCAGACAGAGTGCTGAGTTACCAGCTAATGCTAGCTAGCTTAATTAGCAAGCTGCATCCATGCAAACAACATGCAAACAGATTCCTGCTGAACAGCACTAAGCAACATGTAAATTTAGCACAAACACAGTCCAGAGGTCAAGCTCAGGGACTCAAATTAGCTGGTTCCTGGTTTGAATCCACTAGCCAGCTGAGGCCTCTGTGCGTTTGCTGGTTCCACTGTGTTCAGCACAGAAACGACTACATTATGTGGCTAACAGAACTTCAGCTCTTTGCAAGCTTCTGCACAGCTAGCATGCTAACACAAAGCTAGCCAAGTGATGAGCAGTCAGGCTTTCTGTTCATGTTTCCGAAATAGAATCGCCATGACAATCGCTTTGATGTCTCTTTGGGCTGGTTTTCATCTTTGCTTTGTGTTCTCGGCTTGTGTTCAAACAGTAAGAAAGATTGTATGCGTGTGCTCATCAGGATAGGGATTTGTGTTGTGTGGAGCTATAGCCAAGAAGTTTATATTGTTACCTTGTAATTATGTGACCGTGTGTTTCAGTTCCTTTTATTGATTAATGAGAAAGAAATATAATGAGTGGTGTAACAAATTACTTTCTCTGAGGAGTAATTAAGTAATGTACAAAAGTAATGAGTAAATATGTTGAGTAATGACCCTCTGCTAGTGAGTCTAAATTAGCCATGTTTGTGTGGCATATAAAGTCCTAAAAGTGTGCAGAAAATAAACACTGTATGAAAGGTTAAATGTAGGTTATGGTCTTAAATTGTTTGAGTGGTCAGTGAGATTAGAAGAGTGCAACATAAATACCAGTCCATCTCTATTAGGTCAGCTGGCTTTGGTAACAGACTTTGCTACTGAAACAGTCTTAGGTGGCTTGTGTAAAGTGTGTGTTATGATCTTCAAATGAGCACAAATGTGTGTTATTAAAATCCAGATAGGAAAGACCTGGTATGGAATCCTTAAGTGGTGCATTTCACCAGGAGGGATATCCTTTTTGCAATCGGAGTGTCACGTTAAATCCGTGGACTCTGTGGGTGGCCAGATATTCGTCACTTTATAAGATCAGAGAACGTCACCGTAGCTCGTTTCACTTCAGCTGTTCCTCTGCAAGTCAGATTACCTGCCTTTGATTTCCTGCGCGTAGACAGCCTTTCTCAGCTCTCGTCTTCCTCTTTGAAACTTCTTATCAGAAATCAGATGCCTGATCGTGCACGATGCAGCTCCAGCCTACGACCATTAGGAGCTCAGCGGGTGTGCATGTATGAGCCTGTGTTCAGTTTTAATTGTACGGTTGTGTGTCCTTTAATACAGCAGGAAAGCCATAATCCATCTTATCTCACTGTGGATAGGTGGTTCAGGCTCTCAGCTCATGTGGAATAGATTATGTGAAGGTAGAAATGTGTAGAGAAATGATGCCTGGTTTTCAGGCTCTGATCTCATCACTCCCCACAGTGAAAACTCAGAACAGAAACAAGCCTACAGATGGATGCTGAGGAGAAATACTTTATAAAAACACAGAAGGTGGATGTAAGCATGAGTTTATAGGCCAGGCTTTCAAAGAGCACTATGAATATCAGATGAGTCATAGCTCAGGCTAATTAGCCATGTGCCATTACCCTGGCACCACAGTACAGTCATGTGATTAGCTTGTCATCTGGTGGAAGTATTTTGTTTTATGCCTTCCGTTTATGTACATCACACTTTCCTGGAAGGATGCTTGTTCCAGCCAATTAACAACAGCCTTCTAACAGGCAAAGACCAATAGGAGGCCATGGGAGACATAAGGTTGGAACAAAGGTCAGAAAGACACAGGAGCCCTGGTTGTGGTTTTCTTTAATCTTTGGGAGTATGAGTAAAGTCGACCTCCAGTATTCACGGGGTCAGGAACCACAACGGCCTGTTCAAACACCAAATATACCTTAATCTATCATCTTAATGAAAATATTTATTTTATATCAAATATTTTAGATATGCTCTACAAAAAAATCCACAGATTTCCCACAGTAATTTGGAGTTTGAATAGGCGGGGATCGACTGTAACTGGCTGTCTCTCACCTGTGCAGGACGCTGGTGTCGTGGAGATCAGAGAAGAGGCCGATGTGCCCACAAACATTTAGAATCAGTAGTTGTACCCCTTACACGGCTTCCTGGTCCACCGCTGGGTAAAGCATATTCCTGCTGCTACACTATAAGGATTGTTTCTTGCCTTATGGTTTTATAAGCTGATGGCTTCGGGTTGTTTTTTTTTATTTGGACTGTTGATTTTTTTTCTTGATTTTTTTTTTTTGGGGTGGAGGGAGGAGTATTCATTGATCTTTATCTTTTTTATCCATTTTTAGTTAATGTAAACTTTCATTTGACAAGCATTTATGGATTTATGTTGTTTCATTTTTTATCCTTACTTATTTAACCATGTAAAGACCTTGCTTCTCTTGACCCAACAAACTATTTCTATACTTTCATCCCTAATCTTTTACGTACTCAGTATCTCAAGATTTTCACCACTTTACAGAAAGCCTGAGTCAAAGGAAATTCCTCAACCAGAGAGCTAACATCTTACCAAAGCTTCCTCTGCCAACTTTTCAGAAGCACCTAAGACATTGAAAATAATGCTCTGGTTCATGACAGCTCCTTTCTTAATCCAACAGATCTTTGTTAGTGGATAGTTGTGTGCCGTTTCAATGCTAAGAAGATTTTCATCCTTGAATTTAGTGAAAACTGGTCAGAACCTTCAACAAAAGGATTTCACATAGGCCATAGTTAGTTAGTTAGGACCATCGGTTCGTTTGTGAACCATAACGACTTGACGAAAAGACCTTCTACAGGAAGATCAATCGTGTGCGAGTTGATTTAGTCTGGCAGTAGCTTGTTGTGTGCCTTCTCACCTATAGGGACGCACCTTCCAGTTATACAATCCGTCAAGTTTAGTTGGCAAATACAGAAGTAGAATTCTGGCCCTTTCTTGGAGACAGTTGTATAACACCTGAAAGGCTGTCACTGTTGTCAAGTTGACTGACCCCTCCAGCAATATACACTAACAAGATATAGGGAGGGCTTAGGCCATAGGCAGTTTGAAAGATTGATGTAGCCACTGTTGCATCAACCACTGATTTGTGAAATCCTCTTTTAAAGCCTGATTAATGAGTGACTTAGCCCATAAACTTTAGTTTACAGAGCTCAGGGTAGAGTATTGTTTTCCCCCTGCTTTAGCACTCTAAGTCTTCTTGAAACCACAGGTTTTTCAGACCCTGAAGCTACATCCATGTTTTGTTACTGAGAACGACTAGTGCCATCTTAAAGATACCCTTGAGTTTATCATTGTAAGGCTAAGAGACTTCTAATATAACTGTGGGTTATATGTTTTCAGGAACTAACAGCATAATAAAAAACTAAGACATGGATTTGACTGTTAAGAACACAATAACCCAAAATGATTCAACCATTAATTTGGCTAGTCATATGGACCTACAGGATAAAGCCTGCTAGTCTCGAGAAAACTTTAGTGTTTGTGGATTCTCAAATAAACTGAAAACTTATCATGCCTTTGGCTTATAATCCAACTAGATATATCAAGCTGGTGGTAAAGAGAACTTTTCCCATTTGTTCTATTCAAATACCAGCTATAAGTGGTCCAAGTGCATACCGTGTAAAGCAGCAGATATTTATACATTTGCTTATTTGAAATCTTTTATAACAGCCCTTGACCATCATTGAAGTATAAAAATATAAAAGAGAAGTGAGAACAAAGAAAGAGGTTATGTAGATTAGCACCTGAAGCTACCAAACTACTTGTAGCCAGAATGTATTCATATCTCACAAAGACATTGTGTTTTTAAGTGGTGGTAAAACCACCAGGAGGATGTTCCAGAACATTTGTTACAGTAGAAGTAACAACCTTCAAAAAGCACCTACCTCGGTCAAAGCCCAGACTCCTGTATCTGTACCTGGTAGCTCCCAGGTGTGAATGTGAAGCACTGCCTCGTTCCAAAAGAGCACGCTCGCTCCGCAAACACTTCCCCGCACAAATAAAGGTTGAATTACTTAATATAACCCGAGCTATTATTTCCTGCTCCTCTGAGACAATTCATCTCACCGTGAAGTTCGTCCTGTGTGGTTATGTAACTGATCCTTGATCAGTTCTTAAAGAGCAAAGCCTTTTATGAGTACCAGCTCTGGTACAGAGACTGTGCAGATACATTATTAATATGACATTACTCAAACTAACAGGACTTCCACGGCCAATAACCGTTTCTTTTTTTACCTCTCCTCTCAGCACAGCGACGCTTGAGCAGTTATGCTGAAGGGCACCTTGGTGTTTGAGTTTGTACAGATCCTGCAGAAACTTCCATCTCGTTATTCACTGACCTTTCTGTTGAAGCAGGAATAAACCGTGCGAGGCCTGGCATTGTTGGATGAAGTCTAAATAACACTTAAAGAATGCAAGCACAACACTGCAGCACACCATACAAACATGAGGTCAACCCTGACTCTGTCAATTGGTCTTAAACTTATTTATTTATTTATTTATTTATAGTTAATCAAAAACTTTGTTTTGAAGTCTAAACAGAAAGAAACAATGCTTTCGTGGACATCCTGCCAAAATCAATAACTATGTAATGTCATTCAGTGATCTGATAAGACCTGATGTCCACTACAGGGGACAGAGGACTAAAGGAATTTGCTAAATTAATTTGTTTCTTAGAAGCACACCTAAAGTTGGTTACTCGAGGCATCCAGAGAGCATGACAGCAGACAGTGAGCATCTTTGTGGATGAGGGTAACATTTTGCTGTATATGCTCTGGAAGCAGAACTATTTGAAGTGTTTGACCCACATCTGCAGTTTGGCCTTAACTGGGAGTCATCTCAACCTCAGAGGGGCCAGAGGGGCCTAGTGCATTGTGACACCTGGAACACATCCAGCAAACATAATCCTCATCGTCAAGTCCAGCTCGGGGCTTTTCAGCCTCACCTGCCCCACAATATACTTGTCATACCTGAGCCATAAAGAGCTCAAATTAGCTGTCTGCTAGCTGAAGAGTTGTTCGGTAGGACCTGGGTGTAAATATTATTTTATGAAAAATATCCTTATTTATGGTCATTTATGTAATTTTCTTGAAAAAAAGTTCTAAAAATATGTGAGCAAATCAAAACAAATGAGCAGACGTTTTCTTTTCAGTGGATGTAACCCTTCGTGCTTCATTTGCAGCTAAACACAAGCTGCTCTCAAGCAAAGCTGTACTGGCATTTTGAGAATGTGCAGCCAGAATTCAGGGCTCATATCGAGTGCTTCCTGTCAGTTTGGAATCAATGGAAAAAGTAGTTAAGACCACTGCTTTTAGAAACTTGGCCAACAGCCTTGTCTTTGTATTTTTAGCATCTGCTCTACGGTTTGAACCCAGAAAAACATTCCCACAGTGTGCATCTGATGCTCCTCTTGGTTTAGAAGCTAATCGGCTGCTAATCAGGGACAGTGAAAACAGGTTTGCATTGGTGCGTCTTCAGCTGTGAGGGAATAGGAGAGGGGTTTTCTGCAGGCATTTAGTTTGTTATAAAGATGCACAGTATGTGCACATAGTTCAGCTGCATGTTGGCAAAAACCAGGCTAAACTTTGTGTTTTGCTTACCCCTTTCCTCACTTAAGCAGGTGGGAGGGTCTGTGCAGGTGAGGCTAAGAAGACATGAGCTACTCCCTCTGAAGGGAGGGAGAATAACAGTTTTCAAGATATATGTGTGATCGGAGATACAAATAAGAGCTTGAGCTTATTTAATTTAGGGGGAAATGAGGTCAAGGTCACAAATGTTAAAAAAAAAATTCATATTACCCACAATGTTATCATCTTTAAGCTTAACAACAATATACTAGGCACTAGAGGACATAAGTAGTTAGGTTGGCTAAGCATTTAACCTTGAACTTCATTGCTAGTACCCAAGTTCAAAGTTCACCTTGAAAAAAATGTAAACAAACAGTATTGAGTAATGAGGGTATCATGAGAGGTGTGCAATGGAGTCTTTCTTTTTTCAGTACAACGCCCAACTACATCACATTGGCACCATGACAGGCTAATGTTATTATAGAGCCATACAAAATCATCGTGTTTTAATATAGGCCTTGCATTCTAAAGAAACACTTCTTTAAGATGCCTTTTAAACTTTTGGTGCCAAACACCAACATCTGGCCCTCGTATGAAGTAACAGCTCGACGGATCAGGAGGGGACTGCAGGCCGAAGCTTTAACATAAAGACCAAACAGGTTAAAAATGTGCTTTGTGTCACGATTATTCAGCCGTCCCCCCGCAGTGCTGTCTGCTGTGACACATGTGAAGTGAATCACTGAGATTTACTGTAAGCGCAGTGAATGACATCTGTTCCCTGACACCTTAGACGGGCTGAGATAAGCCCGTCCTGTGTTCACTCGGGGATGCGATCAGCGTGTCGAAGCAGCTATGAGCTTATAGAAACACATTCCTGACTCATTTCACATGCAACCTTCCACTAAATGAACTTTCTATAGACGGTGCGATGGCACTAGACCCCCTCCCCTCCCCTGTTACATTAAAAGCAGCTCTGGGTGTGTCGTGCAATCTAAACGCCGACTTTCATAAGTGAGCTACATAGTTTGTGGTTTGCTACTTGTTTGCCGTTGCAGTTAAGTGGATACCAGAGATAACTGCACATTGAGTCACAATCACCACAGAGTTATTTGTTACGCTGTTGGCAGCTTCATGCGATACCTACAGAACACGTCTGGACTTGTTACCTTCCAAGGACAAAGCAGAGAGAGCTTCTGTGGAAAGAAAAACTTTAATTAAAACTGCATTAGTTGCAGTGGGGATGGGAGACAAGAGCAATATTTTCCACCTCAAGCGGCTGGAGGAGTGTAACAAATGTGTGGGGTGCGATTAAAATGCCACTCACAGCGTTTAATTGGCTCTAATTATTGTTGTCTGTCATGAGGTCAGTGAGGGAAAATCTTTTTCAGGAGGTGGTGGCTCTCTGTGGAGCAACGTCTTCTGCTCCAAGTTTGGCTTAAAGCTGAGATTACAATGCAAAAAGAACAAGAGGCCGGGATTTCTGAATGAATGCATCTGCTCCATCGGTCTGGTCTGCGTCTTCTTTGTCTTCAACTAGAGTTATTTTTACTTTTTTCCTTACCTGCAGCCCACTTTGAGGTTATGCTGGGTCACTGAAATCCTCCTTTGTAACATATAAATATGTCAAATTACAGAAAAAAGTGCTGGAAGCTCAGGTCCAGACTTTATTACTTTTATTAACCAGAGATTTACTGTTAAAACATTAGACAGTAATTAAAAAAAATATATAATTAAATGCTGAGAATTTCTGCCCTCCTTTACAACTGCCAGAGAAGGCTTTGTTGGGCCAATTCTGGCCCCCGGGCCTTATGTTTGACACACCTGGTCTTATAGAAACTTTTGTGTGTTTATCCCTCTGGAGACATTCTTTGAAAAATCACAGCAGTCTCTTGAATTTTCAAGTGGACAATTTTCAAAATTACTACCTCAGACTTTCAACGAGTGGATCAGTTTCGCAGGTTTTACTCTTCATTTTGATGTTTTTGACTATAAGAAAGTACATTTACATTTTTTTCACATTAAGATTAAGTATAAATATAAATGAGTTAAATACAGCTAAACCTATAATATAATAATGAACAAAATAAAGTTATTTCCAAATTATTTCACACATAAAATTGGTAAAAAAATAATAATAATAATTTATTTTATCTACATTAATTTTGTCACTTACAGAAACAGACAGTTGGTCAGCTTCACAGAGGAGGTGTGGCTTAACAAAAGCAGCCGCCGCCCCTGCTGTCAAATCAGTTTGGGGAAAAACAGTTTATATGAAGACACTTCTGAGGAATTTCAGCTGTTTGAAGCCCATTTCTGCGTGATCAAACATGTATGGTTTTTAGAAACATATTTTCTAAAGAGCATGTATGAGTGACTCTTGCGAGAGTCAGCTCACATCTAGAAACTGTGATTAGTCATTTGAATTTATTTACAAATGACAAATGGTCTTTATCAGGCGTAATGATTAAAGAGTTTGTTGCCAACTTTGGCACTTGTATCCAGTTGTGAAAGAGTTCCCTGTGATGTTAAATTATTTGCTGTAATAATGTGTTGAACATAAATCAGGCTTTTCTAGTCACCAAAGAGCTCTCTACACGTATGAATAGTTAAAAACCTGCAATGCTTACAACAGGAAGTGTCCTTCAGGCCATTAATGAAGTCTGTTTTATGATGATGGTCTGAGATGAAACTGTTTCTGGGGCTTTGGGTAAAACCACAAGTGACCGCTGAGCTAAACTAGCACTGCTGCAGTCTCATGAATGGCAAAATGACGAATGTGCGTTTGTTTAAAGAAAAGATTTTGCTGTTTTACATCCACGCATGCTTTAACTTTTTCTCCCAACTTTTATTTGTTCAGCCTAAAAACAGAAATTAAAAAAAAAATTACACAGATAATAAAAAAGTAATTCTTTTTTTAAAAAAGTAAAAGATAGTAAGATGAAACAATAACAGAGCAAAACTGGTTACATTTACATTTCATGTTTCTCTTTTAATAAACACAGAAGCTTCAAAGGCAGAGAAATATTGTTGTAACATATAATTTACACTTTTAATTTTCTGCATTTTCAAATGTGTTTATTTTCATTGTACGTCTTAATGTAGACTCGTGCATCCTCTTCTCACGAACCGGCTCAAAGTTAAGACCGACCTAGTAGACCACACAGATAATGGTGTTTACCACAAGCAAAAAGGATTTAATTAAATAACACTGAAGAGAAACATACAGACTAAATCTTTCAAAGAAAGAAAAGTAAACCCACAACCAAACCTAAACAAACCACATGCACGCCGGCTGGGGAGAAGAGAGGGAATGGTAATGCTTTTAATCTATTAACCCTTTAGAGCCGGTCGGAGCGGCACGCTCTGTTTTGCATAACTTTTTTTAAATCCCGGTAGCTCTGCAACCACGTAAGCTAGCGCAATAATTTTTTTTGCATATGAAACCGGAGGAGTTGTACTTACATCTTATGCCATCAGCTTGTCCTAGGTCACAGTTTCCTTCCACATATAGATTTGCAAAAACTGCATAAAAAGCGCTTGCAGGAACAAAAACATAATATTCCAGAAACACGCTTTGCCGATCCGATCAGCTGTTCATAACACTTCCTACGTTGGAATAGAGGTCAGCGCGAACTTTTGCATGTCCGCCATTACCTGCCCGAAACCGGAAGTGACGTCATATTCGCGGAAATGTAGTTTTTTTACCATCAGGGCCTCAGGGCCTATACTGGTGTTTTTAAAAGTTATCTTTGACTTTATGACTTTCTGTGTCTTTTCTGGGATGCTTAGGACTCATATTGCACTGCTGGAAATAGTTTATTTTGATGCATATGCTGCTTTTTTGCAAATTTGCAGTATAATATTTATTTTCGTTTTTCCTGCAGTATATAAAAATTGGTGTATTTCAAAAATAAAACTATGAAGACACTCAAAATAAATTTCCTGTGGTAGGAAACTATTTTGTGCAACTTTTTTGTATTTACAGTTTTGAGGGATAAGCCTCTTAAATTTCTCTAACTAGAAATATATGTTAAAAAAGCAAAAACGATTTTCAATTTTTTTGTAGTTTATTGCACTTTTTTGCAATTTATGTAATTACTATGCACTTAAGAATACATATTATTAAAATCTGGGCTATAATTGTTGTATTGATGTATAGCAACTTGAAATGCTCCCAAAAATGGCACCACACCATGTAAAAATATAATATAAGCTCTGGCGGACTTGGTTCTATGGTAGGTCTTAAAGGGTTAAGGCAGCTTCTGCAGGGAGAGCAGTGTGTCATGATTTACGAGATGAACCATCATCAGTTTGCAAATTCTGAACACATCTTAATGACATTAAATCGCTGTGATTTTTACTTACTGTAAATTAAAATAGACGTGACAGTCAACACAGAACGGTTCAGACATTTTTTGTAGTGCATGTTTTTTGTTTTTGTTTCCCAAAAGGAAATCATTTATTTAATTTATTCAGTGGGTTTCATACTGAACTTAGAGAACAGAAACAAAGTATTTATCCTGTCATGCTGGTATCGATATACAACCAATACCAACATCGATACTATCAATATTTGGATCAAAGCTGAGTCATCACACTCTGCTCTCTGCTGTACTATTACTGTTTTATTCCTAGATAACTCTGACTGAAAGTTCTGACACAATCTGCTGGTTTTCCTTCCTGCTTTGTGCACCGGACATCAGTATGTTCGATTATTCCAGCCCGAGGCATCTTCTCTATGCAGTCTCCTTGTACCTGTAGCGTGTCCTTTGTCTACATCTTTTCGTGTCCTCCTTACCACCGACAATCATCCAGAGAAGCCCCTCTTTTTTAAAAAAAAAAACACGAAGATCTCTGTTGTCCTGTACTTTCAGTAATCCATCAGCCTCTCCCCTCTGCTCCTGCCTCCCTCTGGTCCCCACAGCGGCGAGCGTGTCTTGGCAAAATATAGAGGGAAAATTTCATGGTTGGTGGCGGCGTTGTGAAAATGTCACTCTGTGGGCTATAAATAAAGAAGTATGGCTTACACTCGCTGGGCCATTTTTCACTTGGGTTTGTTTTGCTACATTTTTAGCTTCTTTTTTCCCCGCTGATGTACACATTTTTGAGCTCTGCGGTCGTTCATGAGCTCCTTATTTGCATCGGAAAGAACTTCCTCATGCACTTTAACTTCTACACACACCCGCACACACACACCCGGACGCACACATAGGTTTAAACTCACACACTCATTCTGCTTAGATATGTCTTTTACTTTCTCAGGCTATATGCAGCGCTTTCAATCATACTCTCAATCAATACAAGTTTTGACACACTAATAAAACAAAGCAGGCCTCGCTGGCGCCGGTCCTTCCCTCTGAAGTAGAAGTTCAAATGTGGAGGTGATGATTATATATTGCCCCGTGACAGTGGGAGGGTGAGGCCAGCTTAAAAAATGAGCTTTTTTATGTAAACGTATAAATTCTCACTTGGCTCTTTACGCCACAGGTCAGGGAAACAAAGGGATCTAGTGATGTCACATCCTCAGGGGAGACGTGGCACAAAAGAAAAGTCTCCTCTCCAAATGATGGATTTATGGAAAGACCTTTGTGTGTACAGTCGGCAGTAGAGGAATCCTGGGGAATTAGTATGTGGGCCAAAGGCAAAGAAAGAAAGCAGCGTGGGGTGTGGCATCAGCAAAACACACTCACACGTTCTCATATTCTTGAAACAAACAGTCGGTAAGAAACAGGTGACAGGAACAGGAACGAGTGATATGTCATTCACACAAACCTAGAGACTGTTCAGCAACTTCCAGGAAAAATGTGTGTTTTCCAACTGGTTGGTGAGTGGCTGCTGGCCGATGCAAAGTAAAATTGGTGATAAAGAGCTGTAGGGTATCTCCTCATGATTGTTTTGGTTGCTATCAGATTGCACCAGTCACCTGCAGTTTGCACAAAAGATGCCAAGTTGGACGTTTTTAGTGCAGCAGCTTCTCAACTACCAGTTTCACACGGTGACCTTCAGCCGGGGATCGCTGACTGGTCTCTAGGCCTTCTGTTAGCAAGTCCACGTGAAGCTTGCTAACAGAAGGTTATTTACATTCATTTGTGTTGTCTCATTTTTTGACTTCATTTTTGTAATTTCACAAAGGGTGCACCTTCTTGGCCAAACCTCCCATGAAAAAGAGGTTTTAATCTTAAGGAACTTCCTGGTTAAATAAGAAGATAAGAATAAATGCACTGACGGATTAAACATGTCGAAAGCTCAAAACTTTATTTCAGGATTTTAACCAAAAATCTGTTCGGATCCGGGAGTGCAAACATGCTAACTGACTTACACGATCAGTGCCTTTAACCTGCAGAACATTCATTCATATTTCAGTCTGTGGTGCTTATGTTCCATTCATAAAACATGCTGAGCATTAAAACCCTGGGCTAGTAGGATCTAATAGATCTATTTGTAACTTGCACATGTGACCTTTAAATCTTAAGTCAACCTGAACTGACAGCGGCTGAATTATAATTTATAACATCACATAAAGAAGCACAAATAAGGGTTTAGTCAAAAGACAAAAGAAGTACTGTGATTTTTTTTTTTTAGGAGCCAGAAAACAAACATTAATCACAGCACAAAACAGCAGGCTGACAAAGTCAAACATGCAGCTTCAGTGTGAGCGAGGTGGGGCAGACGGACTCGGCTCACACTCACATTTACAGTTAGATCCGGGGTTACATTCTGGACGCAGACACCACCACAGTTTATTTGAAACCAAATAATCACAATGTAGTTTTCACATAAGTGTCCTCAGGAGGACTGTGAAATCTTAAAAGTGCCGTCAGTTTGTGTGGTAATCCAGAGGCCTCCAGAAATCCAGCAGACTGTGTGTGGTGAGAACCATGGAGGACTTCAACGTCGGCCTGTCGCTCTGTGTTTGTGCAGCAGCAATGTCACATGTGTGAAAAAATGTTATAAGAAAGCAACATTCAAAGATGACCTAAATGTGAGAAATCCATTTCTTTAATGCACTTTTTCCCATCTGGTCATGTGATTTTGGTGTTACTTACTTTTTAGGGAAATTTAGGGTTGATTTTTTTAGCTTTAATTGTATTTTAGACATTGAAGTTACAGGAGTTCATCCATTTCAGTGGCACAGAAAAAAAGACCTGCGTGTTCTGGGTGTAGACAGTAGAAAAGATGGATTTATCTTTAGGGTCAGAAAAGTGAAGCCTTAAACCTGTTTCTGGGTCCTGGCTCTTATCTTCTAAATGGTCTTCAGTGCTTTTTACCTCGAGCTTTTCTGAATTTCTTGTAACACGGCCAGATTCATAGTGCATGAGCCCTGAGCATTTCGGGGAAGAATCACTCTGTGCTGACTTCAGTGTGGACTTTCAGACCTCTCAGAATTTCTCTTGGATGAAGTTTGATCCATATTTAGCGTCTTCTTCTTGTCATTTAATGCCGTTTGTCTCTGCCCATCAGGAACCATCAACAGGAACTCTTTAGCTTCACAGTCAATCGGGTCATCCAGATATCAGGAGTGAAAAACAAAAATCCACTTAAATGTTCAATAAAAAAGAAAAGAAATGAGTACATAATAAATTCCACAAAATGAGATCGTAGATCTTGGAGTTGGGGTTGAACCTCAAGCCTGTGCACCAGTCGAACGAATCCTTTGCTCTGCGTGTTCTTGTCAGTCACTTCATTCAGCGGTAATCAGCCGTGACAGTAATATCCCAGCAGATATAAATCGGAAATTATCAGCAATAGATTAGCCCATACCACTTTTTCACGGCTGTTATTCATGCCAATATAGAGAAATTGAATCTCTAAATGCCATATCATTATGTTTCACACGCCTGCCCCACACTCGGCTGCTTTATCTCGGTTATCGGGCCTCTGCCGTCTGCCCCGTTTGATCCCAGCTGGGACCTCGACTCTGACGATACCAATTAGCCTCGGTGGCATTTCCCCAAGGGGACTTTGATCCGCTGGCCAGCATTGTTCCTACGCTGGCCCGCGCTACTGTCGGTCGGATTGGACAAGCAATTGGCAGATGCCTCGATTGGCTAGTAACAGTCTGACAGGAAGTCTGGGAGGATCTGAGTCCATCACATGCCAGTTGGTACAAAGTGAGAGCGCAACGTGCTCACATATAGACAGGCCCGAATCAGGGATTAGAACAATTAATTAATCATGCAAATACATTAAGCTGAACACACAGAAACTGCAATGTCCATATTTTTCATAGCTGTCAACATTCCAGCGAACATGCAAAAAATATGCCAACTAAGAGCAAAATCAATCTATTTTTTGTCTTCAGCTACATATTTCTGGCCTGCTGTCTGTCACTACCTCCTGTCCACTCCGGGCCTCACTCAATTCTTCCCAAATGCATTTTGGATTTACGAGGAGTCCACAGCGATTACAGTCAAACACGCTCGGCCCAGCTGGCTGGAGGCCCGCGCTCGTAACCTTTGCCCATAACCTCCAAATGACGGCCCTTAAACCGGCCCATAAACACAGCAGTGTCGCCTGTTGGTATAACCCTGTCAAAGGCAAACAAATTACATATGCATACATAAAAAGAAAACTGCTCAGTGGTTGTTGAGGCTTGGGGGGGAAAGTGCATAAATGAAAGCTTTATCCAGATCTAACTTGCAATTACACGGACTCGACCAGGATGGCCTGTGTCAGGCACTCGGAGAGCCGGTGACACGGTACAAATCCCATGGTCTAAAAACGCGGCTCTTTAGAGTCCCGCTGGGAGTATTCATGATCATATCGCCTTTCATGACACTTTTACAGCGTTAAGGATACAGATGTCTGGCTGGAAAAAAGAAGAACAAGGGGAGGGAGGTCTGCGGGGAGCAGCGTTCGAACCAGACTCTTCACCCTTGACTTGTTGCAAGGAATCCAGCCAGTTTTATTGAAAGCGTTGGGGTTAGTGTTTTTTTTATAAGATTCCGAGATTTCAGGCTTCTTTCATCTTTGCAAAATCTACAGTTACTTAATTAGACTCACTTTGTACTCCTGACCAATTAACAAATGACCAAATTTGTGCTCCTGAGTGAATAAATCCTGCACACAAATTGGGATGGATGTCTTTTAATGACCTCCAATCATGAGCCGCTGGCTCCAAAAGTGTCCCAGAAAAGCAGCATTTAATGTTTTATTACAGAGCAAGCAGTCAAAGCAAATTATGTTGACTAATTAGCCTAAAATGAAGCAGTCGTGCCCTTATTCTGCAGGTATTTTTTTTAACTCCCGCGTTGTACAAACCTGTCACTATCACTGATAAATCTTCCATTTGGCTAAAACGTAAGTGCTTCTTCATACAGCCGAGTTTTTTTTTTCTCTCTCAGGAAGGAGCTGCAGTTTTGTTTTCCTAAAGAATTACTCACCATATAATGAATCTGAGAGATCATTTGTGTCAAAAAGATCAGAAAAGATCAGAGTGCTTTTGAATTGTATGAAGATGCCTAGAGGGAATTTTGAACATCTTTAAGAAGGGGTGTATCCAGCCTGAGAGACATAACCCAGGGCACAAAGTCTGCACATCACTCGCCACATCGCTTGTCGCTGCTTGCTGAACTCGTTGTTCTGAGTGCGGCGTAATAACCGACGGTGGATTTTGGCAGTCGGGCGATTAGAGAACAATGTTGAGAACAGGAACTGCCAAAGTGGAGTCAGCAAAGAGTGCCAGGTTTTATGTTTTATTTATTTATTTATTTATTTAAGTGGATTTTAATTACTGAAGCAATACAATTGGACTGGACACACCTTTTCTCCATAGTGTTGGTCTTCAGTGGTGACAAGACCACCAATCATATTCCAATATTCAAAACCCTCGTTAATAGTGTGAACATGACCTGATCCAACTGCCACGTGTGAGCTGCAAGTCTGACCTAAACACCCTCCTGTAGCTAGGTGTGCTTTACATTCACCACTGATCTGCACAGATGGTCAGCAAGTGTCCACCAGGCTGGAACACAACACCTTCCTCCTGTGTTTACTTTTGTTGCTCCCGCCACAGACGCATCTGACCAATAAGCTGTCCGAGGTTATTTTAGTTACCAAAACTAAACTGAAAACTAAAACTAGATGTGAAAAAACATTTTAGTAAAATAAATTAAAGACTAGATTTTTGGAACAATTAAAACCAATAGAAGTTATTTTGTGAACTTTCGTGAAATAAAATAAAGATAGAGGAAAGATCCTCAGTTTTAGGGTTTTTTTAATGCTTATTGAGACTCTGTCTACAAGACTGCGAGTCAGTTGCTGTCAAAAGGTTTTGTGTTTTTATTGTAACAGCCCAAATCTGGTCTCTGACATGCACCCTTTCTACAATAATCTTTAAAAATGACTAAAACTAACACTTAAACTAATAAAAACTAATCTAAAACTAAACATTTTCACACAATAAAAAATGAAAATCCTACACTAGGCCCATTCTCGAGTTGACCTTGACCTCATTTACAAGCTTAGGTGTCCATGTCGCTGCCTGGCCATCAGCTTTTTTACCTCTGAGGGGGTAAAACAACTAAACTGAAACAAGAAAATCAACCCTGGAAAGTCTGTGAAGCTAAACTGAATACAAAACAAAAACAAAAATCTGAACTCATTAATTTGTAGTTTGAAAGGAAACCAAACCACAGAAAAAAGTGGTTGGACATAAGTGTATTGGTGCATCACCCTCACACAGACACTGACTCCACACGTATTAGTGTCCATATAACTGCATTAAAAACACTCCACCCCTGCAAACAAGCAGCTGAAGCAGTAAAGATTGATATAACTTTTCTTTATTTTCTGTTGAGTGAAAGTGTTGTGTTGAAATATGAAAGCCGTCCCGACATCACGCTCTCTGGTAATTTGAATGCAGAAACGATTAAGTGAAAAAGCAGTAACTAATGAACTATGCGCGCACACTTTCTCCTCCCATGACACTTATCAGCCTCCGTGAAGACGCCGTTTAAGTGCATCCATATTTCACTCCTGTAAAGCAACAATATAACACAGAAAAATTAGTTCCCGTCACACTGAATTAAAATAAAATCTGAGAGAGGAAGAAAAACAAAAAAAATAGAGTGAGGATGTAAACTGCAGGCAGGAGGAGGAGGAGGAGGAGGGTGAGCGTGACGAACGCACTGCAGGAGGAAGAGAAGAAGAAAGGAGGGTATTCATAAATCTAACTTGATGGGGGTCTATGAGGAGTCCCCCCTCGCCCTCACCCTCCCACGCTCCCTCTCTGCCCTTATATTACTTTAATTGAAGTCGTTTAATAATTCTGGAGCTATTTTGCCGTGAGCGTGCGCTACCCATAAATCCCCACTTCTGTACACACGCTTAAGCTACACTTAAAATTCCTCCATGCTACTTAATCTTTCATCTTCCCATCCATCCCTCCGTGCCCCACTCTCCCCCACCCTCACCCCTCCACCCTGTCTCCGTCTGTCTCCACCCTCTCGTAACCCTCTTTCAATCCATCTGATTCCCACCCTGTCTGCCCCCCCACCTCATTTTTTTTTGCTGTTATTATCACTCTTGTCAGCCTCTCCTCAGCTTGTGTGTTTCTCTTTGTCTCTTCGGGTCTTCTTTAGGGGTCTCTGACATTCTGCTAAAGTTAGCACAGGTGGGAGTGTCTCCCGGAGGTTATTAGCTTTAACCTGAGGGTGGGGAAAAGTGCTGTTTGCACCTTCACGTCTTTACCTGCAAGAATGACTTCGTCTGAATGCCATTAAAGAGTCCACCTGAGGACATTTTTGTAGTAATTTTCCACGCGGTAGTATTAATGCACACACATCAATCTGTTTGCCAAAACTGCACAGAAACTCCAAGAAACGGCTTCAGGAAGCTACGTTTCCTGCTATGATTGCTTGTGATGATGCCCTGTATGTGCACGCCATCCATGTCTGCAAACACAAAGTCTCTTCACTGACCACTCACAGGAAACAGCATGAATATATTTTTAGCTATAAAGTTGTAACATCGACCTTTCTCTGCCTCGGAGAGGCGTGTTTTTCCAGTCATGTGTGTCGTTATTACCGAGTCTTGATCTGCGTTCACTGCTCTGCTTTTGCTCTTATTTTGGAGGGTGTATTTTTAAGGTGATTCCTGTTTTGGCTTTATTATCACTCGGCTAATTTTGCATTGGTTCTTGTTGTGTTTGAGCTTCTCTTTAGTCTTTTTTCTTAGGTTTTTAATCAGCTTCAGGTCTCATTTCGATCACTGCATTCCTGTCTCATTTCTTTGCTCGTCTTCCCTTCTCTCTGCCTCTATCTTTATCACTGTGCTTTTGAGTTTTACTTTGGAAGTTTTTTCAGTGTCTCATTTTGGGTTTCACTTCCTATTTTCCTCTTGGTCAGCTTGTCTATGTTTACGTTGTTTTACTCTCTGGACTTTTTTGTATTCCTGCTGCCCATGTGTTGTTGATTTGTGCAGCTTTGGAGTTTGTTCACCTTTAGTTTGATTTTCTGCTCTTTAACCACCAGCTTTAAAATAAATAAAACACCACTTTTGTTTTGCTTGGCGCTGAATCTCAACATGCAGTCTCTTTTTTCATGTCCCTGTGTTCTCACAGATTCATGGAAAACAGCCTTTTCTTACTAGGAACCTTAAACATGAAATAATTTACAGAAAAAGTTAAACATGCTTATCTCTATTTCTGAATTCAGAAGCATCATAAGGACCGTGGTGAAGGAGAAATGCATGTGTTTATTGTTGTGGGAGTTTGTATATTGTGTCTGTTGACTTTTGTGTTATATATGTTGCATGTACATCTGTATTGAGTTGTTTTGGTTGCTACCTCAGCGGGTTTCCCTTGTAAAAAATATTTGATCTTAGTAAGACTTCCTGGTTAAGAGAAAACATATGGAAATCCTCACCAGTTCCTGATAATATCTTGTTTACATATGATCACCAGCTGAGAGTCAGCTGTTCGGTGCAGGGTTGGTGGTGTGTTGTGGTTTTTTGGAGCTGCTTTGGCACAAAATGAGCCTGAAAACTAAAACAAGGTGCTGAAAGATGCTAAAAATGTCTACTGAGCTGAGAGCTGGGACTTCATGATATTCATCATTGTTTTTTATACTTTTATATTATAAAGGAAAAACAGTTTTGTTTTAGTATTTTTACCTTGCTTAATTAATTTTAGTTCATACCTCTGTAAGCAGCACCTATATTGTAAACCCATGTATCATTCGTCTGTTTCAAAGAAATATCTCTTATTTTTGTCACTGACACTCACACCATCTAAAATTAGACCCAATCACTGAGATTCTCTTCCATTTGAAAATCTGGCAGCCAAATGCAGTGCACCACTGCTGCTTGGACCATCATGGGAACAAGTTTGATGGCTGCACGTCTTCTTCAGACTCGGGAGTACAGAGACGAGGAGTTTTTTTTAGAAGATGAGACTCTAAGGATGGAGTCAGAGGCAAAAAAGAAGAGGATGAAAGAGCAGCTTTGATGAACTTTGTTCCCATGGAGATGACATTTCTTCGCCCTGAAGTCAGTCAGAAGGACCTGGTATCATGCTTCCTGGTTTTGGTCTTTGACTCTTGTTCTGGATTCTGAAAACTTATCGTGTCATAGCATGAGTTTTAGTTCTTGTGGAATGGAGTCTTTAGTTTGTGTTTAGTAATCTGCAGCTTTTGTTTTGGCTCATATGGTGTAATGGTATGAGTAATGAAAATAGCGCTCTCTTCCCTGTTTGTGTGTTTATCCTTTTCATCAGTTTGTGCTTCATGTTCTCGTCCTTATCAGTGTTGTTGTTTGGGTTTGTCTCCTTTGGTTGCCCTCCTCTTTTATTCTGATAGTTTATTTTCTTTAGACTTCCTGTTTGACTGATTGGCTTCATTGGTTTCACCTGTTTGTTGTTCCAGTTATCCTGAGTCTGTGTGTAGTCTACTCCTTTTTTGTTGTTGGTATTTCTGGTTCTAGTGTGTGGTCCTTACATGCAGTCCTGTGATATTCCTGTGTCATGGTATTAGACACTGTTTCTTCTCTCATTTGGATTTTTTTATTTTGGGCTTGCTTTGCAAAATAAAAGTTCATTTTCTTTTGGATTACTGGTGCCTCCTGGATGCTACAAATCTCTGCAGTCCACAGAGCTCAGCTATGTCAATAGGGAGTCCTTTAAGGTGTCTTTTAAGGTAGCAGTGACATAAATTTCATCATCAGACAGATAGTGTCCGAGTGTCTGCCTGTTTTTGATGACCAGAATTATTATTACAATACACCAATTGCGTATGTGCTAAGGCACAGACTTCAAGTGGATGTCAAAGAAGTATAACAGGAATGACTACTCAGCCAGGTCTCCAGCTGCCCACAATCTAGACTTTAGACTGAACAGTCATATGGTCCATATGCTCAGTTAAACATTAAAGGTCCTCTACTCGATTCATCTGTTTCAGTCTGCATGCTAAATATCATTGGGCAAGATACTAACCCCAAGTTGCTCATCCACTAGAGTATGAATGTGTATGAAGGTTAGACAGAAAGCACTTAAGCACAGACAAAAGTGCTTGTATTGTTGATTTTGTACGTGGATGTGCTGATTTTACTGTGATATAGAGTTGTGTGTCATCAGCATAGCTGTGCAATAAAATGTTGTATTTTTATTAGTGCTGTCAGCGTTAATCTTGTTAAAATGACGTTAACGCCATAACCGCAACCTGCACGGCATCAATGTGTTTAAGTGGTTAGCTTGTTAGCCCACGCATGGGCTGATCTGTATTAACACGCTAACGGAGATTTGCCGCGTTAATGCGGTTATGGCGTTAACATCATTTTAACGAGATTAACGCTGATAGCACTAATTTTTATATAATGTATTTATAATTTGACCCAGTGGCAGCACACATAATGAAAACATTATAGGTCTCAGTATGGATCCTTGGGGGACTCCACAATTTGGTGCCAAATACAGAGAGCTAAAGTTACAAAGCAATTTGAATTTGTCAGATCTGATCTAAACCACTGCAGATCTGTCCCAGATATCCTAACCCAGAATTTGATGGTCTGTTGTATCAAATGTTGCACTGATGTCAGGTAGTACAAGAATAAAACATTCACAGGTATCAGCCATTCTTGAGATATCATTTGTAACCTTTTTTGTACGTAGACAGTTACAAAACATGTACTTGAACAAAATCATACTTCGGTTACTATTTTGTCATCAGTCAGTCCAATGAACACAATGGTTTGAATTCATGGTCTGGGATGTCTCAAAGAGAAAGTGGTGGATATTCAGATTTCCTGAGATTCATTGTTGCTCAAAAAAAGCCCTCTCAACATGTCCTGAAGGCGGGTAAGCTCGACCCGAGCTCGTTGGCTGCATTGCAGAAGTCAGACAGGACAAACGGCACATGCCGTTTCTGGAGAAAAGCCAGGTTTGTTTTTTGATCAGCCTGCACAGCTGTGACCAAGCATGCACAGATGCATGAATTACTTTACACAGCACCCCGTTAGGAATACGTGCACCTTCAGATGCAAGCAGTTACGGTGAGGGGAGGAGAGAGGAGGTTTGGTGCAGAAAGTGATTCAAGTGATGTTTTCATATTTCTGTGTTTCCATAATTGTGTGCTGGAAGGGCATTCAGAGACATGATGTTTAACACCAAATATTAAAAAGAAAAATGTCAAACACGTCTGCATGCCAAATTCTTATGTTGTTCTTTCTTCTTTAAATTTGAGAAATATTTTATTCAACTTATTGAATAAAATATTTCAACATTTCAACATTTCAACTTATGACAAATATCCGAGATATATGAAGTATCTACAAGTACGAGACCAAGTGGTCCAAGTATAGAACCTAGAGGCACACCTTCAGTCAGAAGAGAGCTTTTACAGTCAACAGTGGTTTAAACTGTCATAATGAAGCAAGTTGAGGAAATTCTGTCTATAAAAACAATAAAACTTTCCAGTGAGATGCTTTCTTCCCCGCAGCACTCATTTTCCCTGTCAGTGTCCTTGAGCCACACCAGCAACCTCTACTTGTCCACTTACTGTGGGTGCGTCACTGTGTTTTCTCTCATTCCCACGTCTCCGTCATCCCTCAGAGTGCTCATGGAAAGAAGGCTTCACAGCAGATTTTCTAACAAGATCCACATTGTCTTTAATAAGCTGAAGCTTTTCTCAGCGTAAGCCCAGCCCAGAGGCTGAAAAACCGACATCCTGTGAAGGATTTCGGGGGGGTCAATTACACCCGACAGAAACAGACAAATCCTGAAAGTGAGGAATAAGAAGAATTAATTCGTCTACATTAGCAGTGAAAGTTTACAAAATGTAATTTTATGCTTTTCAGTTAAAGTTTGAAGCATTCACTGTGTTTTGCTGTGCACAGCTGGAACGAAGCCTTTTGAAAGGATGGTAACACCGCCAGATGTATCCTGTATACATTACAATAAAAATTTCAAGAGAACAACAAACAGACATGATATGAGACTTTTAAAATCACAACAGAGACAGAATACAGCAGTGTATGCATTATGCATGACCCAAACAGAGAGAAACAAAACTGCTGTGGGGTTTCACCCACATATTGGACAGTCATCGTCACCAACGTCACATCAGCAAGAATAATAAACATCTCTGGACACAAAATCAGCTGCAGCAGAGCAGCTCTTTATGAACCCTGGACCTCCTTATGAAACTCATTAGTTTCTTTACACAAAAGAAATGAAAACGCCCATGTGGAAAGATTTGAGTCAGTTTAGACCGTTTGAAGTGGCATTATCTCAGGTATTTTTTTTAATCCTGTATTTCCAGAAAGTCAATTTTATTTATATTTGCACAAATTCAAAATGCCGTGAGTTCAAGGTGCTTTGGTTTAGGCAGAGAAAACCCCAACAATTAGATTATCCCCTATGAGCAGCGATGGTAGGAAGGAAGAAATCCCATTTAACAGGAAAAGACCAAAGATATGGAGGAACAGAAATGCCCTGATGTCCTGTATGGCAGCGGTCCCCAAACCCCGTGCTGTGGACCGGTACTGGAAAGAAAGAAAGATTTATGTGTTACCATAGTGACCAGAGAGCATTAAGGGGCAGAAAGGAGAACGTTACTCTCATTGTCATTGGCACGTTTCAGGAGGACGCTGCTAATAAAGTTCCACAATTACACAGTGAATTCACATTTATTATTATATTTACAAAATACCACAGTTTTTGTCTTGGTCATATCATTTTATTTGGTTGTATTTATCCGCGACACCTTAAAGTTTGGTCCGTGAAAATACTGTCTGACATTAAGTAAATGATTGCATTTAAATTTTCCGTTTTTGTTTTTAGAGAAGTACATTGTAAAATATTAATTTCAACGGAATCCAGTTGAATGAAATTTGCTTATACATTATATAAATCAGATTGTGTCAAGCATACACAAAATATGTGTCACGGCCCGTGGCTCGGCATCCAGGGAGCCGTGGGAGGCTGTGGTGGCCACACCCTCGGGCTGGGCCGCCTCCAAACCACCTGCGTCTCATCTGAGGCAATCACCGGAGGACTACTTCAGCCAGCTCTGACGGCTTCTTTTCGCCAGTCCGTAAGTCTCCTCCCAGTGTGACCAGCAGTCGTCATGGAAGCCTGTGGCCTGCCTGTCCTCCTGTCTGACTGCCTCCCTTCCTAGGATTCCCTTCACGGGCACCTCTCCCCTCCAAGCTCCACGGTCCTGCTCTACCTGTAAGCCTCGGCAACTTATGAAGTCTAGCTGTTCATTTCTTGACAACCTGCGTGCTGTTAACTGTGTCTCCCCTTTCTGTTGAAACGCTCCTCGTTTCCCCCCCGTGGCATGAGCCTTAGTTTATCGTTTCCTTAGCTTTGTTAAAAGATTCCTCAGTTAAATAAAACTTTGTACATAGTTCTGAGCTGCGGTGTGCTGAGTCTGCTTTTGGGGTCCTGTTACCTGAACACTCCGTGTTCTGTGACAATATGATTATTAATGAAATTTGATATTTGAGACTTTGGGTTTCAAGCAGACTACTTTTATAAATAAAGGTTAAATGAAAAAAAATTGGTTAAACTGAACCATATTGTTCCCTCTTTTTTTTTCTTTTTTTTTTTTTTTTATGTACAGTAGAGATACTTTAGCCACCTGATAATTTAAACAGCTTCACAGTGAAGCTTGGAAAAGTCCAGACTTTCAGGTTTCCGCACATTACATGTTGATTTTGGAATGTGTGGGAATGATGTAGATTATCTAAGTCAGTTTTAAGCAGATCATTGTTTATGTTATAAAATATGTGAAAAGCATATTATATCATGGATTTACTCATTTTCTTTTACTTTGTTATGACTTTATTGCTTCTCAAAAGTTTGGCTGACGAACTAGCTGAATCATAACAGAAAGAAAAAGAAGAAATGTATGCCGGGTATGAGTCAGCCCTCAGTTTAAGCGTCATGCCTCAAAAAAATACACATTTAAAAGATAGAGGAACAGCCCGTGTCGAGCTGAGAGGGAGTTTTGACTGAAGCGTTCAGTCAGGGCGAGGCGCTGATAAGGTCACCAGATAAGGTCACAATGACTCCGAGGGCTGTTCATCCTCCGCTGTGATGAATCAGTAAACATTATCACATATTTTGTGTGGAAACTTCCTTCTGTGCATTGACTGAATGACTTTAATGAAAAGCCACGAGAATATGCAAACTGAAAGGCTCAGGTCCCTAAACTGATTTCTAAATACGTCTTTATTCTCACTCAACAACACAAAACAACGAAATGTAGAAGTAAACACATAAAGGAAACTAATTCTTGATTCATCCAGCATCCAAAATAAATCTTTAGCCCGCATCCTGACCTAACTAACAAAAACCTTACTTCCTCCTTGATCGCTGCGTCTGTCTTTTTTTTAGGGAAACTATGGGACCACACCTCAGTGCAAAAAAGGAGACGTCATAAGACGTTGTGCTGCACTATTTCCGACTTTCATTTTAGTGTGGGGAAAAAAGAAGAAAAGGTGGGAAAAAACAACTCAAAAAGGAAGTTCATGTCCAAAGAGCCTCCCCTGTAGGTGATGATTACCTCTGTCCATCTTGGCTCTAACTTGCGCATCCTGGCTAAAAAAGCTCCACCTGTGAGGAAAAGCAGCCGCACTCGGAGTGCCATTTATTGTAAATGTGCGGTGCATGCATGCATTAGGGCTTCACCTGTGGGGAAAAGTGTCAAAAATTGATGAATAAATCACAGAGCTCTTACTTTCTTGTGCATTTAGTTCACACCTTGAACTTAAATACTCCACCGCCATTATTCCCAAGTATTAGGAGACGCGAGAAGAAAAGAAAAACGGACACAGCAGCAGGTTGGTGCCAAACCGCGGCTCTACCCCCCATGCTCAAGCATTCATCCATCGGAAGTGCAGCTAAAATGGTTCCTCCATTCATCCCCCGCGCCCAAAAGGCCTTTGTCCTCCATCTTTTTTCACACTTTCACTGCCTGAGCAGAAAGTATTCCATCAAAGTGCTTTACATAAGAAATAAAGAGGTTTTAAGGTGGGAGAAGAGGAAAGAAAGGCACACGTGTGGGCTAAAGATGGATTGTAACATAGTTTCAGATTTAATTTATTAAAAGGTGAAAAAAGAAAAAGCGCGAGGCCTGACCTGAAAGGAGAGTGCGAGCAGCCTTTAACTTCTGTGGAGCTTTTGGAAAAGTCTTTACCCAGTGTGTTCTGCACTCTCTTGAGCCACGACTGCATTAGATTATATTAAGGGTTGAATCAAGCAGAAAACGGATGCCAAAAGCTTCACTTCCTCTAATGTCCACCTGAGGCGCATGTTTACGGCCTGCTATAAAGAAAGCAGGTTTGGCCTCTATAGCTTATTTGCAGCTATAAAACCTTTCTGACTGAATTGCAGTAAGGCTTAAAATCTATTAGGGACACGGCCTCTTTGACATACAGCTGGATGGCAAAACAGGTAGCTATAGATGCTAACTGTCTGCTAGGCTTCACCTAAGCTAACTCCCTGAACTCTGATCTGTGGGCTGAATTTTTGCTGTTAGAGCATTTCTGATATGTTTTGAGGGTTCTATAGTGAAATATGAGGATTTTATTTGGATGTTACACTGCGTGATGCTGCGATACAGTTTGTTAACTTAGCTAGCATTAGCTTGTCTGAACATGGTTGCTTCAGGTTTGATGTAGCCTTAAAACTGAAGTTAAACCCTGGAAAATCACTGTTGACGCAGTTCATAGTTTTATAGTAGGTCCTAAAAAGTTTAAAACATTTAATATTGTAATTAAAATGCTAGTATGGTGCTGCTCTCCTGGATATTTTAAAGACAGGGGTGTAAACACTCCTAAAACACTGGCTAAAGCATGCTAATCCAGTAAAATCTGCACTGTCTAACGACCAAACCGTTTCAGCAGTACTGTTATATTTGACCACATTACATTTTATACAAGAATTATTTTTTTCGTAGTCTTTTATCTGATATTAAAAAAACATTTTAATGTCAGTAATTATGTTTTTTTTTCTTTTTCTTTGCAAAAAGAAGCTAAATGTAGATGAACTGGTGACTCTTTGATTAACAATAGCTTCCAATAAATTTCCTCACAGTCAGGCTGTTTTTTCATCATTTTTTACTTCTGTGCTTTAGTTTCAAACCAAACCTAAACAAACATCTGGTTTACAGATGTGGAAGATTTCAGATATTTTTGGCAGAAACAGAAAATATTTAGAATACCGAAATATCTGAGAATTCTAAGTGCTCACTGAGATTGTCCCATTATGGACTAACTGGCATCAAAGTACAATAAAAACCAAAGTTTGTGGTGAAAAACACACAACATTTCCATTATCCTCACCACATCAAACGACCAGCGCCTGTAAAAAGTATGAAGATTTTGAGGAGATGTAGACTTATATAAATGGCAGGAAACATTTTTATAATTAAAATATCAGTGCGGCACATAAAAACATACAGACTTGATGTTTAAGGATTGTTGGGTTAATGAGTTAACATCAGAGTTCACTTCCTGTTCGGGAACAAATCACTGGCTGTCCCAGGTTCCAAGTAAAACTGGAGTTTGAACCACAGCCCCAGCTCAGAGGTTGAGGTATGACTTGAACGGCAGCTTAACAAAGCGTTCCAGCTCAGCTAATTTAAGGTCTCGAGTTTCTTACTTTGCATTCGAGCATTCTGCCATAAATATTACCAAGTAATTGTTCTCTAACTCCAGATGATGAGCAACTCTTTTACACAACATTAGACGACCAAAGCAAGTGTGATACTGTAGGAGGATAAAATTACAAGCCAAATGAATTCTCAGCAGTTCCTCTTATCATCAACTCATCTATAAAACAATGGACGTGTTATTCTGCACCAGCATTCCTTTGTGCTGCGCAAACCCATGATAGGAAACTGTGTACTAGAATTACAACTCATCATCATCCTGCAAAGCTGAGCAAAATCACAAATGAAATGCTAATAAAGTTGATAGTTATCACTTCAGGGTGACTTAAGAAAGAAGTCCTCTTATTGTGTGCCAGATCTAAGCACAGAGTGGAGGCGGTGAAAGAGGAATCAAACCAGAGAAGAAATAACAAGAACTGTTTCCAAAGAGCAGCTGCCAAACTGACGAGGGGAAGAAATCCAGCAGTGAGAGAATTGCTCCAATGTAGCTGTTTTCTTATCTTGTAATCTATCTGAGCTTTTAACATGTTTTCTGTTATATCCCCATCTCTCTGCACCTCACAGGCCGGTTGTCAGTCAGCGGCCGGTGCAGACAGTACGTGTCAGCAGAGCGTCGAGAGCCAGGATCCTGGATCCCCTCGTAACAGATGTGGCGAGCAGATAAAGCATGAGCACCCCCTCGTTCAAACACGCTGACCGCTCGGCTTCTTCCTCCCTGCCTCGCAATTTATTCATGGGAAACAGAACCAGGCGTATGGTAGTGTGTTTAGATTTGTGCAAGTTCCAGGTTTTACTTCATTAGTCCCAGTGGGATTTCACAGTAAATATTATGGTCTGTTTGAGCAGGGCAAGTTCTATACAACGAGGCATCGTGTAATTAATGAATTTCCCCGAGTTTGAATTCTCAGGGGAAAACGAAATTTGCTGAAAACACTCGTAGCCCAGAATTAAAAATGAGGAGTAAGGATTTTCCGAAGTGTTACCTGCAGATTTAGAAAAACGGGGAAAGGAGGAGTTTCAGGAGAACATGAAATAGCATCAGTTGGGTGAAGTAAAAACAACTTCTAGTTAAAGTGGACAATTCACAATTCTTGTGTTTTTCTGTCATTTATGAAGGAAAACATGATGTTAGCATGTTAAAATGTTAACATTAAACGCGATACCCAGAAACAGCCTTTAATATTTTCTAAAGTTGTTGTAAACCTGACAGTTTAAACAAGACCGTCTGTCTCCCAAACCCAAACTTGGAGCTGGTCCCAGAGTAGATAGACCTAATATCTGAAGGCCCTGCCCACCATTCTACTTTTAGAAACTCCACGAACCACAAGTAAACCTGTAGACTGAGAGTGAAGCGCTCTGCTGGGATAATATTGTACTATAATGACTTTAAGATATGATGGAGCCTGATTATTCAGGAAATTGTGTCAATCATGTGGTGACTGTTTGGTTGGCAGGAGGTGGACCTGAATGCAAGACTCGAGGGACAGAAGATGATCTCAAGATGCAGCTTTAATGCTGATTCACTCAAAAAATATATAAATCTGAAACAGTAACTGACAATAACAATAACAAAATCTCCTTTACAGCAAGAAACCAAACTGGCAGCCTACATGCTAACAAGTTTTAAAGTTGAATTACGCAGTCGACAAAGATAGAAAAACCAAAAGAAAGTGTCTTTGGAACGTGTTGAACTTCTTCAGCACTTAGAGTCCAAACCCAACTGAGCCAATGAAAAACCCCCATAAAGTATATAGAGAGGCACCAAACAGCGGTTTTTGCTTTGATTTGTCACTCTTTGTTAAATTATTTTACTTTTCTGAGCCATTTTCTTTTACAGTGCTTACCTTTCTGTGTACAAATATTCCACTAGATCAAGTATCTGCCTGAGTATTTGTATCTGACAGGGCTACAGCTCCCTTTGGTTCAACTTCCTTGATTATTGTGTGGATTTAAAGATACAAAGAAGTTTGGTTGTTCAGTGAGTTAGCGTTGTCCCATATTTCAGATGTCAAATTTTCACTAACAAATAAGTAATACTGCCAACTATCTCTGCATGGTCAGTCAAAATTGACCAATCAGTGGAAAGTTTGTCCATTTCTGGGGGATTCGAGGGATTAATGGGAGCTCTCTTATGTTGAGGAATATATATATTTTTAAAGTGAACAATCAATCTCAATCAACATTGTCCAATACTTCAAACACAACCCTGAAGTTTTACTTTATGTTGCACCTTCGGTAGAAACAATGCATCACAAAATAATCAAAAGGTCCTCAAAAAGTTTTCTGTTCTGAGTAGGAGGAGAAGTCTTTGCAGCTGTAAATCCTCCACAGAGTCACCTCTAAAATATATATATATAACCAATAGCAATGGATATGTTTGCTCTGTTAGACTTATTGTAGTGAAAAATCACAATGAATGGAATCATTACAAATTAAAGAACACCCAATGGAAATGTGCCTGATATAAATGAATGATCTCCTGATTGAAGTTGTGTTACTGAAAGGGGGTCAAAGATGATCAAGAAGCTCTCTGTACCAAGCAGGTACCTGGAGACTAACATGTTAATTATTTCACGTGTGGTTTTATGTCAAGGCCAAACTGTCCCTGACATAAATATTTAGAGAAAAGAGAAGGAACTTGGCTTAATCCTCCCTCCCATGCTCCATCCATACATCCAACCCATCGTGTCCCCCACCCCATTCAACATTCCCCCTGGCAGCTTGGGGCCAAAAGGTCACCGGGCATTTTGTGAGCACTGAGTTGAGCATAGACAGGAGGGCTGCTGTCCCAAGACGTCAGGCAGGAACAATGCAGACTGATTGTTGCTCAGCAAAAATCATGCAAACACTTTTTTTTTGTTTAGTGAGATAGTAAATTGCCTGAAATAATCAGGTAATTTGTAAAATCTTAACTTCAGGATGTTCATGAGTCCAAATTAATCAGCAAGCCTGCAAAAACAGCTCTGGATGTTGGGGAGGATGCATGACGCCATCTATTCGGTTCATTTCTAAAGACAGTCAAACACTGATTACTCCTACTCAGTCAAACAAGAAGACTAAACATGACACAAGGAGAAACTCATGTCTTAATTTGACATCAGGCAACACCCAGTCATTTGGGCCAGAATGAACATGCAGTGAGGAAACAGTGCAGATCAGATCTTTAATTACTGTACCCATGTGCTGGAAACTGTCAATGTGGTTCCACAAGGTCACATTTGTGCAGTTACTATGATGGTCAGCACTTAACAGTCAGAGAGAAGCTGTTGTTGATAAATGGCTCCACATCAAAGAATTAAATTCAGTAGAATTATACAGAAATAAATCAAATTACCAGGTGCATGATTAAAGAGAATTGTTTGGTTTCACAGGGTAATATTATAAAGTACTTGATTTTCAATGCAAAATCTAGTGCAAAGAGATGAGTTTACTTGTTAAGTGGTGGTTGAACTGGATGGCAGAGTAGACTTCACATGATTTTATGAATGTGTCTCATAATTTGGTGTCTCCTGCTAAAGATAAACTTCACTCATAATCGGAAAGTGCAAAAGGTTAGCAATAGGCATCGACAAACTGTATGAATGCAATGGACGGACACAGATAGCTGCTGAATACAGTATCATCCACATAGAATCCTAGAATTTCACACAATGAAACTATGAAACATACTTTCCTGAGGGAATATTATTAGACAACACTGCATCACTTCACTGCCATGCAGATGATACCCTGCTTTATTGACACACGACGTCAGATGATTGAAATCAACTACTTTAACTGTAAGAATGTCTTGAAGACATGAAGACCTGGATGGCCTCCAGTTTCCTCCTAAATTCAAATAAAACTGTGGTTATTGTCCTGCACCCTAAAAATCTTGGAAAAATGGTAACTAACCAGATACTGACTATAGATGGCATAATCTCGGCTTCCAAAAACACTGTGTGGAATCTTGGACTTCGTTTTTTAGCAGGATATGTCTTTCAATGTGCATATTAAATGAATATGTAAAAACTATTCAAACTCACAAAAAAACACTTCATTGCTGCAGCAGGAGTACTCACAGGGACTAGAAATACAGACCATAATTCTCCCATACTGGCCTCTCTTCATTGGCTCCCTGTTAAAACCAGAATCAAATGTAAAATCAAATGTTTACTCTCATACAAGGTGTTGAATAAACAGGCTAAATTATATGTAATTTTAATATAAAATGCTTTGAGGTGACTATGGTCACGATTTGGTGCCAAAGAAATAAAACTGAATTGAATTTACTGGTCGTGTAATTGTTTTAAAAATCCTCCAAAAGGCTCCAACAGCACAAACAATTTGGAAATCAGTGACTTCAGTTATCTGATGTGAGTCCTAGCAGACAGCTAGCTACCTACAGCCGCCTATGTCCCCATTCATCTGTCAGTCAAATAGGCCACACCCCTAATAATGCCAACTTTAAGCTTTAATAGAATTTAAACAGTAAGTTAGAAACAGGTTTGTGTTTTTTTTTTTTTTTTAGCTGTAAACATGTTCATTTCTACTGTAAAATTGGACATTTTAACATGGTAGTATTTGGAGACTGACTCACTGTTGAAGCCTCTAGTGGACATTCGAGGAACTGCGGGATTTGGGACTTCATTTTCCCACTCTCCAGGTTGCTGCTCGGTTCATCACTGGTGTGTTTAGCTTTACAGTACAGCATGGTGCAGTGCTGATTTTATCAGTGCCAGCTCACGATCACGCTGAATTGTTCTTTGTCTCTGCAGCAGGGTGACTCAGCTACACACAAAGATTTATCAAAATGCAGTGACATCCATAAAATGTTTGTTATGTCTTTCTGCTGAACAGGAGACAACCGCCGTGTAATCACTGTGTTCACATTCATCTGTTTATACTGAGCGGCGATTGTTGTACCCACTGGGTTTCAATTCCCAGTCTTATGTCAGCTCTTGAAAGAGGGTGATTACTTGGAGCCTCTTTTTAACTACCTTGATGAACAGAATGGCGCATTTTTGTTTTATTTCTTTTTTTGAGTCTGTGTCTGTATGTCATAATGGGAAAACCTGGTGCTTGAGAAACTTTCTGTAGCAGGAATGACCACAAAGGAGGTTTAAAGATTTTCTGTCCGTGAACAAGTTCTGTAAAAGCGGAAGCACCACAACTCTGCAGTCTGTACTCACAAAACTTCACAGGTGTATAAAGACCAAAGAAAAAATGTTTGAAGATGGCTAAATACTCAAAAACCTAACATTTAACCTCCAGTGGCGAACAGGTGGACACATTACAGCAGGTATGGTCATTCCATTCAGAAGTCCAAATCTCATAGAGTTTCATATACCCTGATAATAAAACACAGTTTGCTTCCACACTAATAATGAGAAGCTGTTCTGTCCTTGAGGCATCTCAAAGACCCACAACAAACATGAACAAACAGAAGATGGGCTCAACAAAGCTCCACTATGCTTGTTTCACAATAATGAAACCTTACCAACTGGGTTAAAAATCCATTGGTAAATGGCCTGTATTTGACAGACCACAAAGATACTGGCAGTCAGGTGCAGAAACATAAAGAGCAATCAGTGCAGTTTGTGGTGGGTGAATAGGTCAGACATGGTACTTTCAACCAAGCATGGTCAGCAAACAGGAGAGATCAGTGAACTTACATTTGTGTTGCGGTTTTCATATTAGGTCATAGAACAAGTCTTTGAAACTAAAGAGTTTATTCATCAGCTCATCCAGCTGTTTTATTCACAAGAGTCAGTTGTTTATGGCATTTTAATCTGCATTTCATTCGGTTTCTTACTGAAGAAAAAGTTGATTTTGAACTGGAAAAGCTAGAAAAAGCTTCAGGTTGGGGGATGATTTGCAGCCTCAAATATCTCGGGGTAGAGCGGGAGATTGACAGAAGGACTAGTGCAACACCTACAATGATTTTCAGTGTGGTGTAGGAAGAGGTGAAGCTGTAGATTTACCTGTCAGTCAACATTTCTACCCTCAACTATGATCATAAACGGTGGGCTGTAAAGCTGAAGATACAAGTGGCAGATACAGGATGAAGAGCTCTATCATCTGGGGGGAACCCCTTCACACTGAAACGAGCCCGCTGATGTGGTTCAGGTATCTGATCAGGATTGATCAGAACTGGAAGGAGACTGCAGAAGACACCCAGGATATGTTGGAGATCATGCCTCTCAGCTGGCTTTGAATGTTATTAGGTCCCCAAAAAGAGCTGGAGAGAGGAAGATCTGGGCATCTCTGCTTAAACTGGTACCCTTGGCTTTGGTCAATTTCGGTGATGATGCTGGAGAAACGGCACCATCACGCTGGTGTCAGATTGTGCACCTTGAACAATACAAAATGAATATACTCTAATCTATATATATGCTTTGATAGTTGTTGATTTTCCTTCTTCATTGTTCCTTTAAGCAGTTAAAATAATTTAGCTTCATTTTATTTTCTAATTGTAAAAGAAATCACAACAGTGGTCAAGCTCTAAGACTTCAGGGAATAAAGTCTCTCCCACCTCTGGTTTTTGGTCAAACTGGAGTCATATATGTGGCTCATAAAAAACATTTACTGCATATACTGCACTGCAGCTAAAATGTATAAAAATGTCATTTCTGCAGAGATAAAAAGGTTTCTGCACCTTTATCCTGTGCATAACTGTGTTCGACCTGTTTCCAGATGCCACATTAGCGTGTCATCAATATTCAAGATACAATGCCCCTTATCTGATTGCTCCAGTGAAGCAGTTCATTTCTTAAGCCTGTTACTGAGAGCTTAAAGATGCATAGGGCGATACTGGCAATCATAAACTAAGCACTCCCCATGTAACATCGCTTCAAGTGCTGATTACTCTCATTACAGGGGAGTAATTAGCACCTTAAGAGGAAAAGGTAGGTTCAGAGATGTGATCCCCTGGTGATTTTAAAGAGTTAGTTTAATCTCACCAGGGCTGGAATAAATTACGAGTTCTCGCAGGGGAATAAGTCCTTATCAGAGTTGACACACATGTAAAAGCACATTCTGAATATAAATACATCCACAACAATATAAGGATTAATTGCACACTCCGTCAGAACAACTACATCTCATCCACAATGGATATAAAACCTTCTCTGTGGAGTTTAGAAAGAAAAAAGCAGGTAATGTGTCATCTTTCCAAAACCAGTTTAGAGACGCTCCATCAAAGTCGTGTTGCCATAGATTATTTGATCACATTCAGGACTTTACACCTGCCCATTTCTCCCGAAATTCAATAGGCTGATTGCAGCAACAGATTTGTCATAAACTTCAGCTATTGCTGTTGGAATATCAGCTGTATACAGCTTGGTGGAGTCCATGCTTCTCCAGGAAAGACCCGTTATTTACATTATCTGAGGACTGATGAGTTTTACTCACCGAAACTGGAGCTCATCTTCTTGGATGGCCTTTTAGTACAATTAACCACACAGCAGCCATATTTAAATAAGTGAGTTATGAGTTGTTATAAAGAGGGAAAGTAGCCATAGAGACCATTTTAGTATCAGGCTGTAAAGACGTTTCCTTATGCTGTACACTGCATAAGTAAATATTTCTGCTTCTCAGCACACACAGAGTTACTGTTGGTTGGTCAAATATTACTGAACGTCACAGGAGAGATAATCCCAAGTAAACTGATGAAAAATAGGTCCAAAGTACAGCTGATAATGATTCATTTGAGTTCATTAACATATCCAAGTTCAATATAGTAAATATCCACAACTCCAAGAAAAAAAGACTGCCATTACTAGACAATCTTAATGAAACACAGTGACAGCGTTATCATGCAGCGTGAGGCATCTCCGACTCTTCATTACTAGCTCTTTAGGTTTAAATAAAATAGACAAGTGATGCCACGTCATTGGTGAGTTTCTTGTGGTAGCCCCTCTTTCAGCCTCGTCATCAGTGATTCTTTCGCCCTGACAGTTCTGCACTGGTGCCACTTTTTTGGTCTAGGACCCGTTCTAGATTGGGCACCACAGAGGTACTCTGGATTCTGGATGGGGCTGGGTAGAGCTCAGGGTGATTTAACCACCTGATCGGGATGCCTCCTGATCACCTTCATTTACACTGGTTGGGAGGAGACCATGAGAATTACAAAACTCATGTCGCCTGAGGAGCCCCTCAGAAGGAATAAGAAATCACTGCTGGGGAAAGAAATATCTGGAATATGCTTTGAGCTGCTGATACACAGAGGAAGAAGTTGTGGCTCCAGCATTTATGTCTGAGCTAGCTGTGTGCAGAGATAAGATACTGTTTCTATAAAATAACATAACCACAGTTTCCAAAGGTCAAGGCGTTGCATGTGATGGCAGAAATGTCACTTGTTACTCGATCTAGCCTTTTATTTTCCCAAGGATCAGGTCATGACAGAAAAACACACTGACCATGGGACACAATATACAACAGTGCTACTGTTTATCAAGGCCGGTAGAAAAAATATTCAATGCAGAAGCAAAAGTAAACATAAACTGCGACACAGAGAGCGAATGTCAGGTTTGTGTACTCTGAGCGGAGAGGAATGCGAGCCAGAGAAGTTTGTTAAATGAGTCGAGTTTCACTTTCAATAAACACAGCGAAGAAATGGGTGCACATGTACATGAACACACAGGGAAAATAATTATTTGATCCCCTGCTAAATTTGTAAGTTTGATCACTTTGCTCAGAAATGACCAGTCTTTTAGTTTCATTTTAATGGAGAGAAACAAAATATCAAGCAGAAACCCATTAAAAAACACATTACATCAAGGTTATAAGTTGGTCATGTCACTGAGTGAAATGAATATTTGATCTCCTAAAAGTCATCCTGAATTCTGCCTCCCACAGATTACAATCAATCAACCAATTACAGACACTCCTTATCTCAAATCCTTACGTGTATAAAGCCAACATGCCCACAGAATCAATTTCTCCCATTCCAACCTCAGCACCACCACGGGCAAACACAAAGAGCTGTCAAAGACAAAACTGTAGATGTGCGCAAGTCTGCAATGGGCTTCAAAGACCATCAGCAAGAAGCCTTGTGAGAAAATGGAAACTGCTAGAGCAATTATTTGGAAACTGAAGAAATAATTGACCATCAGTCGCTCTCAGTTTAGAGCTCCATACAAGGTTTTGTCTCGTGGAGCAAGCATTTACACGAGAAATGGTGTTGGATCAGCCAAAACTGCACTGGGGGGTTTTATAATGGCCTGAAGGCAGTTTAGGCCAGAAGGTCAAGAAACTACATATACAGGAACATCTATATGATTCTGAAATGAAACCAAAATCAAGCTCTCTGGCATGAACTCGACTCAATGGGGTAATGGAGAAGAGAAATTCTGAGTAGGACCCAAAGACCACATCCCTATGATCAAGCGCGGAGGTGGAAACATTTTGCTTTATGGGCTGTTTTTCTGCTAAGGGTACAGGATGACTTCACCACCTTGTGGAGACAATGGACGGGCCATGTAGTGTAAAATCTTGGATGAGAACCTTCCCTTAGCCAGAAACACACTATGGGTTGTGGATGAGTCTTCCACCATGACAGTAACCCAAAGCATAATGCCAAGGCAACAAAGTAGAGGGTAAAGAAGAAAGACATGAAGGTCATGGAGTGGCCTCGCAGCTCTCCAGACCTCAATCATATAGAAAATCTTTGGACAAAGCTGAAACTCCAAGTTGCCAAGTGTTGGTCAGGAAATCTTAAGGACTTACAGCTTCTTGGAAGATAAGGTCCAAAATCCTTCCTGAGATGTGTACAAACTTAGTGACCAACTACAGGAAGCTTCTTGCCAAATAGAGTTTCTCCACCAAGTACTGGGTCATGCCTTGCTTGGGGATCAAATACATATTTCACTCAGTGACATGCAAATCAATTTATGACTTTAATGTACAAGTTTTGTGGATTTTTGGTTGATATTCTGTCTTTCTTCATTAAAAAGAAACTACTATAAAAATTAGAAACTGCTCATTTCTTTATAAAGGAGCACAATTACAAATTCAGTAGGTGATCATATCATTATGTTGATCACCTCCTCCTCTGCGTACAGTGGACCCAGGCTGGAAACAGACAGCCTGAGCACATGTGGGATAACATGCAAAACCTGCTCAGAGGCATTCCCGGGTAGGAGGGGAGGAAACGTGTTTGGGGGTCTGTGGCATAAATCCTCAACAAACGAGCCCACAGATGTAAATAGATACACTTTTAATGTGCAGCACACACACAGCTGTGTAAGGGGTGGTGTGACAGATTCGCCTTGTCGTCATTTGTGTCACGGTCGCCGCCTATGAGGGACCGCGGCGAACACGAGGAGGAGGAGGAGTTTTTAAAAAAGGCCCAAAGTTACTTAAAAAGCTCGGGGAGTAGCAGGAGGAAGGGAAGGAAGAGGAGGTGGAGTGCGTGCTATGTTTCATTCAGAGGAGCGTTTGCAGGATTATTGAATTTATGTCATGGAGCATTTCTCAGCGGTTCACCTGAGGCTGTATCCGCCCGATGCACCACCTACAGGACGTTCACTGTTCAGAAGCTCATTCAACTTCTGACTGAATTTGTGAGTCACAAATGAAAAACACCACAGAGAGAAACTTGACTTTCAGCACCCCTAATCCATTCAACCATCCATCTGCTGCTGCTTACTTTCTGCCAAGGCAGGCTGATGCCGCTGTATCTCACACTGAAGCTCTGCCAGTGTTCTCTGCGAGCTCTGCACCAAATCGACGTTTGCATAAGACTACTTCAAAACAAAAAATAACAAATATGTTTACCCGTTTCCCGGCCATCAGCTGAAAAGACAATAAAGCACAAAGTTTACAGTTTAACTTGGTACATCAGGCACAAAAAACTAAACATGTGCATCTTTGTCACGAGACTACAAGGATGCTCGGGCTTCTCTCCTCACCCTTTATTGTCAGCGCTCTGATGCTCTGGTTTTAGCCAAATCAAAGATAACGTCCACTTTTAATCGTTCACATCCTGGCAGGACCTTTGTGTTTTGCACTGTTGTCCTTTAGAAACACACCCCTTCAGAGCACTGACACTGGTTGTTGTTGAATGATGGCTCTCATTGGGAGGTTATTCCATAACCCCGTGTGTCACAGCACACATGCCAAAGGAGAGCACTGATAACTAAAAAGTTAAAGCAGGTGGAAGGTCGTTGGATCGATCCCTGGCTCCTCCTGTCCATGTGTGGAAGTATCCTTGGACAATATTGTTACAACTGCTGTCGTTTGTTTCATATGCAAATTTCAGTGTGCAGGTGCCTTTACCTGATTGGTGGATCCAGAGGATGGCCCACACGGATTGGCTAACTAGCTGGAGATGGCTTATACGATGACACCGCCATGGACTCTCATTCATTCATCCTCAGCTAATCTCAACCAGGAGATCTTTTGTTACTGGCCCAATTCTGTTCGCCCTATGCAGGAGTATGTAGGGGTGGACTGCCTTTTTTGTTTCATTATAGTTTTCTCCTGTTTTTCTTAGTTAGGGAGGCAAGTTGCTGTCATTTGGTTTGAATCTTTTGGTTAGGTAAGTTTGCGAGATTGGTTCCTTTTGTTTGTTGTTTTGGCGTTAGGTCCACCCCGAACTTATAATCAGCTCCTTCTTGTGTCACACAACCTAACGAATCAACGTATTGTAAATAAATTATAATCAAACTTTACCAGTTGTGTGATGTGGCTGATTGGGGTCTGGATGGGACGAGGGACGAGAATGGATCACCCTTATGTTGTGGTCTGGCCACCCCTAGACAGGCCATAACCATAACAATAATAACAATAACAATATGAAACAGAGATCATGGAGGTTTAAAGTAATACATGGTGAAGACTGTTCTCTCATTGGCAAAATGAGCAGATAAAAGATCTTGAGGGATGAAAGTTAAGGAGGTCGCTCGCTGGGCTGTTCCTGCTGCAGTCCACTGCTTACCTCACTTCCAAACAGAGTCAGCTGGAATCAGTACCATGTGTCAGCAGGGGCATGTTTGACTGTTTGGCATCAGAAATATTCAGGTTTGTGTGAGTGAGCGTGCAGAAGGCCCGACACGTGGCTGTTAATTAACTGCTCCGTTCTTCCATTTGTGATAATCAGACATAAGGAACCACGTCGGACATTTGCGTCCTCTCAGCTCACTCAGATGTTGAGTACAAGGACTGAGCTGCCTCACGGGTGAGCCATCATTCTTGAACTCTCAGGATGATGGCCGCTTAGAAGAAGCCTCGCAATCTGACTGAATTACTGTTTCATTGTTCTATTTTCTAAGAACTGACAATTTGACTGGTTTTAAGTCACTTTGGAATAAAGCGAGCGCACCAGCGGACACCTTTTACTGTAATTTCACAGACAAACATGAGTCTTGTTCTGACATCACCATCAGTGCTGCATAGTGGAGGCAATTTCAAAATAACAAAGTCAAAGTTCGACCCATCTAGACAGCCAATCATCTGCCGACCTCTGAGTGCTGCACCGGTCCCCTTTCAGTTCTAAAAAGAAACACCAAATGAAACAAAAGTGAAAAACAAAAGAGAGTCAGGCCTTTTGAAGTCGATTGGAACAGCTCGCGAAGCAGCAGCACTTTGTGCGGCACTCAGAGAAAACCAAAGAATGAATAAAGATGGGCGAAGATGACAGTATTGATTATGATGTGTTTTTCTCACGATGCCCTCGCCTCAGCTTTCTTCAACCGTCCGATAGCTACGGCTTAATCACAGCATTCACTCTCGGAGCAGCAGCGGCGTCTGCCAATACAGTGCACAGCCAGAGTGGGCGGTTTAATGGAATATGGGTCAAACCGGCCTCTCAGTTCAGCAGCATGGCCTCCAAGTTCTTCCCTCCTGCTAGCACACACAGATGGATGCACACATTTTGAAATCCACTTTCCAGTTTCTCTCACTTTGCCCTCAAAATCGCAGTTTTGCTCTATTGTGCACATTTGTTCTGCGTGACAAAATGTGCTTTCACAGACAGCAAGTTTAAGGTTATCCTGCCCTCTTTCCGCTCAAACTGCTTTAAAATCACACCAACAAATATGCTTTTAGTTTTTAAATATTTTCTTTGTGCTGTAATTTGCACGGCAGATGCATTTGGTGACCCAGCGTCGGCACTACAATGGCCCTGATGATTCCCTTGTGCTTTTATTGTAAATTTTAAAAAACTCAGCAGATGCTATGGCTGCTTTCACTGTGCTACGCCTCTTACACCAGCACTGTCTTAAAGTATCAAGAGAATTCCTGCATAAATCCCATTTAATCATTCTCTTGAACCATATAGACTTTCAATACCAGAAGAGAAAGAAAAATACCTGCGGCTGTTTAACATTGTCATTTTCCTGCTGCAGCCATACTAAAAACACACAAAATGTGACTTAAAAGTTGCTGATGTGGAGACCTTACAGACGAATAACTTTTAACTCCTGGATATGAAGCATACATAGAAAGCCTGAAGTTTAAGTGGAGCAGCAGCAGGTATGATAATGACGGAGGACAGCAAACAACACACCACACAATAACCCTTAATAACCAAACAATAAATCAGTGCTCTTACATTTATATCACCTTTTCTCTTTATACCAATGCTGTCAGCATTAATCTCGTTAAACTGACATTATGACGCAGATGGCCCTGTGCGAGGGCTGCACGGCGTCAACACGTTAGCACAGTTAGCTTGTTAGCACAGGGCCATCCGCGTTAACTCGCTAACGGAGATTTGCCACATTAATGTGGTTGTGGTTTTAACGTCATTTTAACGAGATTAACGCTGACAGCACCAATTAATACACGTCTTTAATTATGATTGCTTTGTTGTCTGTACAACTCAGTTTCCCTCTGTGATTCATAAAGTTTTTCTATTCCTGTTGTGATGAGGAGACGGTTTGACTTCAGAGGACAAAGAGAACTATTCACCTACAAAAACCTACAACTAAACTCCCAGATAACTCCAGCAAAAACAGGAAAAAAGGTGGGTGTCAAATAAAAACTGGCAGCTCTCCACCACCAGTTTACTACCATAAGCTAGCATGAAACTAAACCCAAACAACAGCTTAACACAAAGCCTAACAGATATCTCTCAAAACGACACTATAGTTTTGGATATTTCTTTCTTGGCCCATAAAGCATAAAATACCATCAACAGCTAGAAAAAGTTGATTTTTATGATGTTTTGGGGAATGAAATCTACACACTTGATTCTTAATAACACGTGGAATCATCTGTAAACAAAAGAAAAGAAAAAACTCTGCATTAGCAATCCGCAGGAGAAAGTTTTCTAACCCTCTTAAATCTGTTCCCTAAGCCTGCGGCATTACCATTATAACGGCAAGACAGAACGTCCTCTTAAAATCATCAATGCAGAACAGCAGCTTTTTTAAACCAGAATTCAAAGTTTTAGGAAGTTTTAGGAAGGTTTGTGAAGGTTCTGCAGACGTTATTAAAGGTCCTCAGTGCGTGGGTTAACAATTGGTGCAGAGCAAAACACAACCCTAAATTAATTATAATGTTAGTTATTAGTTGTGTTGGGGGTTCTTTCAAAATTAAACTACACTGATGCAGCTGTTGTTGTGAAATAAAACTGAACTGAATATCATTTGTCAAATTATGGCATTAAAAAAGCTCCTAAAAGGCTCCAGCAGCACAAACACAGTCCGGAGGTTCAGGTCATGGACTTCTACTAGCTGAAGTGAAGCCTAACAGACAGCTATCAGCTACAGTCGCCTGTATCGCCATCCACCTGTCAGTCAAGGAGGACACGCCCCCAAAAATGTCAAGTTTAAGCCTTAATACATTATAAACAGGTGAGTTATAAAAACATTCTCTCTTGTACAGTTATTACGAAGGGTGAAATGAGAAAAAAACTGTAAAGTTTTTTTTTTTAACATGGAAATCATGGACTCACTGCTGGAGGCTCTAGTGGACATCAGAGGAAGTGCAGCTTTTGGCACTTCTTCCACTTTGGCATGATTTTTAAGCCCTGAAAGTTGATATTTGGGCCTCTTTTTCCTACACCTCACTGCTTCAATCCAGCAGCTTTAAGCCGCGCTTTAAAAACCCTGTTTGACCAAGTAGAAACGAAGCTGGCGCACCTGGAAGAGTGGATGTAAATGAAAGTCTTCAACCGCTGCACGAGGTCAGCAATCTGCGGCGTATGAAGTTTGGAGTGGAAGCAAAACAGATTACTGTTTTAGTGTTTTAGGTATGTAGCAGCGTGGCTGAGTGTGTCTCCGAGCAAGCCGAAGTGACAAAGATAACAGAGAGAGAAAACTGATAGACAATTGCAGGGTGACTCGGCTCCTATTTCCTTCCCGTCCCTGGTGATTACCTCAGCCTGCTCTGTTTTTCTCCACATTCGTGAGCGCATTGTCAAGCAGCATCATCTCACAGTCGCAGAAAAAACTGAAAGATTTTTGTAAACAACATCTAACACCTTGAGAGGGACTGAGGACGGCAGCAGGAGGGAAAAGAAAAGCAGCGCCGAGGCACGTAATTCATCGAGGCAGCCGTGCTGGAGAGAAGATTGTAGAACAATGCACATTCTCTTTTATTTGTTGTACTTCCCCTTTGCCCGTCTCTTATCAATCTGCTTCTGTGTGTGCTTTGAGTGCTCATTGTGCTTTGGAGAAGATCAGGAGATTGAGTGCAGACAGATACACAGACCACCTACTATCCATCCTGAAGCAGACAATAAACAACGCAGGGCCTCCCTTTGAACGTTCTGACAGCGTTCTGGCAACGCTGAGAGCCTTCACGAGCGGTAAAAGTGCTGCGTGAACAATCTGGGCGAGCTAGGCCCGCAGCCAAAGTAGATGACACCGGCAGACGGCGTGTGTGCGAGGCATAAAATGTGTCTGCTGCAAAACAGTTTTCTTTCTCCGCCAGAAAGTAAAAACTTGATTGGGAACAGAGGTGCCTATTACAGTCAGGGGTAATAATAGGGTGGAGTGACGGCATACATCACAGAAGAAGAAAAAAGTCCTCCTGGCAGGCATTGTGGGGTAGCAGGGTGTGTGTGTGTGTGTGGTGGGAGGAGGTGGAGAGTTACTGGTGGTGTCTGGGTGCTTATTTGCTGAAGGAAATGGTAGCCAGGCATGCAACAAGATGGAGAGGCGAGCCAGCAGACTAACAGAAAGACAGGCTACTGGAGTGAGTGTCTGATGATCAGTCTATCCTCCGTCACCTCCACAACAGGCGCAGTGACACTGCATTTGCTCAGCAGAGAGGTCCATCTGAAGGAAAACCTCTGCATGATGTGAAATTGGAGTGTCATGTAGGGACTGTTGAACAAAATGCTTATTTCCTGATGAATCAGGGCTGGTTGTCACCCTTCATACAGAGCAATAGGCTGGAGCGGACCACTTTCTTTCATTAGGGCTTCACCGCCAGAGTCCAACTAGACAGCTGTCCCACAAATAGCAGCAGCAATCTTCCACCTAAAGTCACTTTAAGGAAAATAGACTGTCCAGAGTTCCAGTGTTGGGGGGAAAGAGACACTCGAAGGCAGAAGCTGAAAGAACTGGGAGAAATTCACTGGGTTAAGAAGCCATGATGCCAGTCCTTGAGTAATCAAGCTCCTGCAGAACTTTTGGACTTGCTCATCAAAAGGAATTAACGCTCTGACTTCAACGATCCCAGCCACACAGGCCTAGAGACCGGGTAGCAACCATCTGACAACGTCTGAGGGAAGTGTGTCTACTTTCTGACCAGTTGCAGCAGGTTGCTAGTAGTTGTTGTGAAACTGGTCACCAGTCAGCTGCACCAAAAACCTCCTAATACTTTAGGTTACCATGGCAATCTGCTTGACGCCAAAGTCTGCATGAAAGATGCCCACTTGCTTGTAATCTTGTTACTGTGAAGCAGGTCGAAAACGGTAAATATTCACCTCCAAAGTAAAAGTCCAAGCAAACATCTTTCAAAAAGCCCAACTTTTACTTTGAAGGTGAGCATTTGACATTTCCAGTTTGTTTCACGCTTGTGTTTGCAGCTAAGTCAGCATCTGCCATTCAAACTACAGGTGATTGCAGCAACCTGATAGCGAGCAAGGAAGTTTTCAGTGCAGCACCGTATATCTCTTTGCAACCAATTTCACATTAGCAGCTACCAGCAACCCCAGTCTGGTATTCAGCCCATGACTACACATTTCACGCACTGGTTGTCATTCAGCCAGACTGTCTCTGTGTATTTTACATAGTGTTTACCTAACACAACAGATCTCACAAGGTAAACCGAACAGCTTCCTGATTCTGCATATTCATCCACAAATATCTGGTTAACGACATTAACTTCCTTCTAACGAATTTGCGTGTCATCCTTGCGCAGGGGCCATGCTAATCTTCTCTGTATCGTATCCAATTTAGCGTACGCGCTTGCCGAAGCAAGCACTTCCTTCTAACCACACCCGAGCATTTGTTTTACTTTCACACCATGACTGACTTCAGGATGTTTATCGAGCCTTTCACAGTCTCGGCCCTCTGAATGTACCCTGCTCCCTGGGTTTGGAGTTGTATGTTGGGTTTTCCATTCCTGTTTTAATTTCATTATCTTCTGATTTTATGATGAGCTCCTCCGGAGGTTTTAGTTCCCTCTGTGTTAAAAGCACCCTCGCTGTCCTGGTAGTGATAATAAAGTGTGAAACAGTCGTTAAGAACCATATGTTTATGTCTGAAGACAGCCTCGGAATTCAAATGGGTTTATAATAGCAGCGTTCCCACTTCCCTCCCAGCAAATAAACAAATAACCCAAAATGAGCAACGTGACATGAGAAATAAACAGCTGCTTCCTGGGTTAAAGTCCAGTGTTTTGTTCATCCATTCATCCCAACTTCCTCCCTATAGTGGTTTTATAACTACACTACATCACCCTGGTTCTGACATAATTACAATGGTAATGGTGTTGTACAGGAACAAGCTTGTAGCACAAACAGTATTAGGTTTATTTTTTGTTTTTCTCTTTCCACCTGTAAATACTTTTGGGGGGCTCCACATGACTACAGAGCGTGCAGTTTGAATATATTTTGCATCCCCTCTGACTTTTCCCCCATTTCCTGTCTTATCTCTGGCACTACTATAAAAAATATCTTGCAAAACACGATAGCAATCTCTTGGCAGCAAGATGAAAAGCTTCTTTGTTGATTGTATTTAGCTGAACAGAAAATAGTGTGTTTAACCACTTAACAAGATGCCATGATCACTGCGCCGACTGACTGCATCAGTCACACAGGCCCAGAGACCGATTTGCGCTTGCCTGGCAAGCTGGAGTATTCCCCGACCGACTGCAAGAAAAAAGACGAGGACACAACACAAACAAATGCAGCAGCAGAATGTCGATGCATGGAGGATAATGCACCAAACAAAAGTTCTTAAGATTTAAATTCATATTTAATAAAACCAGGTTAAACAGGGTAATCTTGCTGACACACAAACAGATGAGCTGACTTGGATGGATATGTTTCAGTCCTAATTAATGCTGCAGTTACACTTCCTTCATGCTGTAAGTCCACACACTGCAATCTAAATGCAACTGCTTGCAATGAGATTTCTTCCTGGCTGAATAACAGCCTCAAAGAGTAGGGCTGTGTGTGAAGTCCAGCCTCTCACCTTATTTTTTCTGTTTCCACCTCACTACATCACTCCAGCCTTGCTCTTGTAAAATCGAAAGTAAAAAATACCATAAAAACAGTGGGAAACAGTGCGTGCATGCTAACTTATTTTCTTCTTTCTAAGATAATTACCAGCACCTGTGAAACATCTTTCCTGATCTTCCTGCTCTCAAAGTTATACGAGCTGAAGTTAACAGTCCACCTCCCTCCACCTCAGAGTGACCATGAAAATCAGATATCCTGTGCACTCCTCGAGCTGGACTTCAAAAAGAGAAGCACAAGCATTTCAACTTCAGAGACACAGAGGAACTTTAGAAGCACAAAGAGCTGTCAGAAAGCTCACCAGCAGGGATTACACACTGTTTCAGCACATTGCTTCCATATTTATATACAGCTTTTGTGTTTCAAGGCTCCTGTTAAACAAATCTTCAGGTTTCAGTTTTGTATGTTTTTTCAGTGAGTGACTATAAGCCATGTTAGCAATGAGCTTTGCATCCTGCAAACACAGATGTGACAGACCTGCAGTTCCAGCTCCACATGTCTTATCCTTGGACTCTACTAGAGCAGCTTTGCATGATCCACAGTCCAAATAATCCTTCTTTATCTCACGCTGGGCCTCAGTGCCTCTCAATTCATTCTCTGTCTGTAACAAGCTGTTTTTAGCTCCTCCCACTTTAAGCTTTAAGACAGCACTCCCCAAACCTTTTTTGCGCCACAGACTGGTTTAATGTCAGACAATATTTTCAAGGATGTGGCGGATAAATACAACAAAATAAAATGATATGACCAAGACAAAAACTGTGGTATTTTGTAAATATAATAATAAACTCAAATTCACTGTGTAATTGTGTAACTTTATTAGCAATGTCGTCCTGAAATGCGCCAACAACACTGAGAGTAACATCCCCCTCTCTGCCCCTTAATTCTCTCTGGTCGCTATGGTAACGTGTAAATATTTCTTTCAAAATAAGACACACAACTACAACACGGGAAAAAACCCAGGGACACCGAGTTAACGATAAAACCCTGAAAACCATCAATTTCACACCCGAGCCTCAACTCTCATGGCCCGGTACCAAACGACTCCGGTCTGTGGCCCGGGGGTTGGGGACCGCTGCTTTAAGCCATATTAAGGGTGTCCCTTCTCTATTACATCATTCAAAACCAGGAGTAGAAAAAACTGGGTGTTTGGAGCAGAGTTTCACAGTGATTACTGCACATGCACTGACTACATTAACACAAAATACGCCTTCATGGGTGGATGAGCAATCCAGTATCGAAGTCCATAAACAAATTAGCATAAATCCAGCAGCAACAGTGACACAAGGAAACAGACTATGTGTAAAATAAAAACAACAAAGTAAAGACAACAGAAAAGATCGTGTGCATAACAAGACACAGCTGGAGTTCCTCTAATGTCCACTTGAGGCCACGCCCAACTTAACAGCATAAATAAACATTTTTAACATTTCCATGGTGGACCAGTCAAAGCCTGGGTTAACAATGACTGCCACCACTGCTGCCATTGCATGTGTGTGTGCGTGCGTGCGTCAGTGGAAACTGTGCCGTTAGCTGAATACAGATGTATGGATGTATATATGATGTAGTATTTTAGGAGGCAAAAAAGGATGCTAGTGATAAGCAGGGATGGAGGCAGATGAGGCTTTGTTGTAACCCCGATAAGGAGCAGCTGAAAGAAGAAAAAGAGAAGTTTTGGTCTCTATAGCTAATGTCTGCCTTCATAATATTGAGGCTTGAAAGTGGAGAGCCCAGCAGCCATCTTTTATATACAGTCTGCGGCTCTAACACAGACACGGTGTTACACCACAGTTTGTGCCTGTTGAAATATATGACACACAGGTTAAAGCACTGAAGAACGCTTTTCGAGTTCTGGTCTGTTGAGTCAGGTTCTGTCTGCAGAATATCAGTCAACACCAGCAAGTAGCCCATCTGCTGTTTTCCTATTTACTCGGTATGCATGTGAGCCGAAGATAACTAGCGAGCTGCGTTCAGTGTGGGTGGTCTGTTTATGTGAACACATCACATATTCTTCAGCCGTGTACCTGGTGGAGCAGAGACAGCGGCGTAGGTCGAGACGCGCCGGTGTGAAATGTGACAGACTAATATCTTTTAATACCGGCTGGAATTAACTGTAAGCTCCCGGCTCGTCTGCTCCGAGACGACTCTCACACACCTCTGACCTCTGATCTGCTCGGGCTGTTTTGTAAACCTTGCAAAATGCAGGTACTGTATGCACACAATCATTCACACCGAGAGCAACATATCATCACGGCAGACAAACAGAGCGTGGGAATAAAACAATTACACAGCGCTGTCATTAATAATCTCGGTGACAGCCCAGATGCTTTGCTATCGTTTGTACCACTCGCGCCTTGTCAAAGCACATTAAAGAAGCATTGTATTGCGCCACAATGCACGCCATTGTTCTGTGCTCTGCGCAGTCACATGGGGCCTGTAAACAGAAAGGTTCGTTTTCGATTTAGGCCTTCTGTGGCTCCGCTCAGGTGCTGCTGGGAGTGAGGAAATATGGGCAACATTATCACTTGGTATTGTTGAAGTCGCTGCCAAAGTGTGAGTCAAAGGGAGCAGAGAACAATGACCTACTAAAGCAGTGAATGGAGGGAAGAGTGTCGGTGACTGCTTAACATCCAGCAGCACTCAATCTGATTCAAACTGCTTGTTTACACTCAGCAACCATCAGAAGCTCGAAGGAAGGAAGTTTATCTCAACCTGAGCATGTTCTTTTATTCTGCTTCAGTTACATGGAGTGAACACGACCATGTTCGGATTTATTGCATGATTCACAAATCATTAAAGCAGGTGCGTCAAACATGAGGCCCGGGGGCCAGGAGCGGCCCAGCAAAGACTCCGATCCGGCCCATTGGAAAATGTGAAGGAGAGCATTTGTCCTTTACTAAGGCAGTATTTCTCTATCATGTAGAAAAACAGACATACTCTTGAAACTGCACTTCTTTTTTCTTGTATTCAAATATTTTAGGGATTCAATGTTTCAGTGTAAAAAAGTTTAAGGTCAAAGTGGGCTGCATGCCGCCCACAGTGTAAAACGAGTGTGATAACTCTGATTTCATTAAAAAAGGTTTAAAGAAACGATGAGCGAATGATGTTAATTTTAAACTTTATACAATCACAAGTAGAGGAGGAGCATGTGGGAGCTCAACTACTTTAAAAGTCAAATGTTTCCCATTCATGGTTCATTTCTGACTTCAAGGCCTCCATTGTTGTCCTTTTTCTTTTATAATGTTCAGACTTCTGCAGAATTTATCTTAAGCAAGACCTTCCCTGCAAGTTAGGTCTATAAGTTTTTGGATAATGACTAAATACTTTATGTCTTTAATTCCTGAACAGCTAATGCAACATTTGTGTTAAATCCCTTGAATTAAAGCTAAAGTCTGCACTGCAATCGGGTCTTGACCGGCTGATTTTAAACCCACTGCAGTGGTGTACAGAGGCAAAACTATAAAAGATGAAAATATTTAATATATATTCATAAAAAATGTATTACTCCTCCTGTCCTTCGCTTCTTTAGCTATGATTTATATAAACTTGAAGAAACTGTTTTTCTTCTTAACCGCAGGATGATTTTCACCTCTTGATTTGCCTTCTAACTGTTTATTCTGGCAAGGAAGTGAAGTTTCCCTTCACCAGACTCCACTTACAGTGTTAGTTAGATTTTGTTTGTCACTTTAGTGTTTTAATTAGTTTTTCAGGATCCAGACTAACATGGTGAAAAAGCAGAAGTGCTGTGCAAGTCTGAGAGAAGTGAAGCAGAAGACATTGGTACCGTGGTTGCATTTCAATCCGGGCTCTTGTCTGGGCCGGGCTGTCACTCAGATCGTATTTTGGTATCACTGACTTAGCATGATCTAACTTGTGTTCTTAATGCCTCCCTTTAAACTGTGTACTTTAATGTCTTTAAAACTAATTTAATGTGTTATGTTGCGCAGTATCATCAAATTACACTGATTCAGATCAAAAGGATGAGAAAACTCTGTTTGTGGATGCTACAGGTATTCATTGGGACTAGCTGCACTTTAAGGTAGGCTACAGAATTTGTACCGTTTGTTCTCTACCCTGAAAGCTGCTCTGTATTTCCTGCTCTCCCCACGGCAAACAGAACCTCTTTGTTTCAGACTACAGCCTTTTAGCCTGTTTACATTTTTGCACACCTGTATCACAAGAAGTCCCGCTGCTTTAGCTGCAGGCAGGTCCCCTTTACACAGATAACAGATCATCTTAAAGAAAGCTATTGTGATGGTTGTGGTTAACCCTACTGCAAGAACTTGTTCAAAGACCTATCTTCATACTTACATGGATGCAGGTTTTTTGAGTATTTGTGGGGAAACACATGACACTTTTCCATGAGGTGCATAAAACAAAGTCTGAGAATATTTGCTGTTAATTTGCTGCAAACTGTCAATGCACAAGTATGCAGGTGAGTGAAATCTAGCGAGTAAATCCATGATGGTTTCATGAGTAGCCAGAAGAAGCAGAAATCTGTTCAGCATCTGTGATTACTCAGGCCAGCTGAGCTGAGATGGCCTACACCAGACGCAGGCTGCTGTCCAGCACTGTGGTCATTATTATCATTATCAAAAACCCTGCAGACATCCTGCAGACAAGCCATCTGCACTTCATGTGGAAATTGATGGTGCATCAGATCCTCTGTGTGTCCGACATGATGTCTTCAAAGGTCCAAAAGCTGCAAGAGTGCAGAAGGAGGTGAAGAGCGATGAGGGGAAAGAGGCAGTGAGAGCTGGAGAGGAACAAAGTTCGAACATTTATTTAAAAGAGAGAGGATTAGCCGGAGGGATCCTCTGAGACAGAACACTGGGAAGATGTATAGATAATCACTGAGAGCTATGTTCGTGCTGTGTACTTTATTCTGCTGTGCATCCAGTGAACAGTGCCTCGAGGTGAATGCTGCGCATGATTGAGGTTTCGCTGCTGTAGTGCTGCTGAGGAGGGAATCTGGTACAGTTCAAATAAATCTGTGTGTTTGGCTCGTTTAGGATGGTCGTTTGAAATATTAATGCAGACTGAAACCTGCGGAGGTTTCCACTCAGTCTGGTTTACCACAGAGTCCAAGGTGAATGCAAGCGATCCACTTCAGCATGTGTTTGCGTCTTCTCTGCGCAAGAAAAGACTCCAAAAAATGTGTTTTTCTTGGGTCAGCCACTGATTGTATTAGTAGCGGTGTTATGGTCTGTGTTTTTTGTTCTTGTCTATGATTTTAGTTTGTTTTATTTTACTTCCCTGTGATTTCACTGTGCATGTATCACGAGTGTGAGGTTTTGGTTGTTGACAGCTGATTTTCTCTTGTGTCTTGTTTTGGAGGTTTCGCCTCATTTCTGTTTGTTTGCCTTCACCTGTTTCCTGTTACCCCACCCATTTCTCATCCATACTTAGAGTCCGGCCGTCCCCTTCACTGTTCTCAGTCTGCATTCACACGAGGATTTTTCCAAGACCATGCCAAAGCATCAGGTGAAAGTATAACTCGAACCGTGAAGAAATGCCAATCAAAAGCCCACAAACAAAAACACAGTGGGCAGTCTGACATCACAAAAGGAGATAAAGGTGCACACCTTTGATTTTGAAAGACAAAATTTCCATTTTCATTGTCCACATGTAAATGCAGAAACTCAGATTTGCATAATCTTCACCCTGTTACGAGTTTTCAGCAATCAAAAGCACCATTTATGAGAGGATAAAAGGCCAAAACAAATTTTAAAAATGTTTATTTAAATACCCGTGTGCATGTGAACGTAGCCTCGGAGGACTGTTTTTTGTCCCATGCTGCGCTCCTCATCTTGCTTTAATAGTTGCCTGGTTTACTTTTGGACTGAAAATGAAAAAGGCTTATTTCGGGTTATTTCTTTCTGCTTGAGTCCTGCGTTTGTCTCAAAGTAGCCCTCACACTGGTCTTTGAAAGGCTGTGAAGAAAAAGTTCTTCAAAATTTCATCCCTCAGATGATCTAAAACTCAAACTGGGTCTCACAGAGACAGCTGGAGAAGTCTGTATTCAATTGTTGTTATTTTGTCTTTCATTCCCGTGTCAGTTGCTTGTTCTCGAGTGGATAAATGGCTCTGGGAAGCTGCAAGCCACAATCACACACGTGTGATCAGTATCTTTGTCAACTTTTCAAAACACAAACTTAGCGATTACCTGCATGTGAGGCGTTCAGAGTGAAATATAACTGTTTGTTGTACCTGCCTCTTGATACACCGGCTAACTCAGACGTAACCTAACAACAGTTCGCTGTTGAGCCCAACCAGGAATCACGTCTGAGGTTTCCGAACATGGCGTGCTCCTCATGCCAAAGTGACTGGCACAACAATGGTTTCTTTTTCCACTGACAGAAGTGCTGAGCGGTCATAATTTCCAGGTTCCCACCGCTTCTGCAGTCCAGGGGGCAGGAAGAAAGCTGCACATGTCATAACACAGCGTCACCAGGTCTCCCTCGATAGCTTTATAATGATCATGGAGAGGAATCCGTTTGTTTATCCTCATGGAAACGCTGTCAGTCAGAGTGTGGCTTTGACAAACGAGCTGCTCGTAGCACAGGCTGCAGCATTTCCTCCCTAAATTGCTGGGAATTTTCACGCCAACGCGTTGAACAAAGTGCTAGGTGGATCTTTGATTATTTTCTGTGTAATCACATGCCAGGTATTTTAATTCCAGATGCTGGTGTATTACTGTCATCCAGCTCACTGCTTTCTGCTCCTTCAATCTTTCAGTCCAACATGGCACTTATCTCAGACTTCAACCTGTCTCTGTCTCTTTTTTCCCTCCTGCTCGTCTGACAGATGAAATAACCTCCCTTCCCGGCACAACCGATATTATTCTGTTCTCGCTGTGCTGTCAGGGCCACTCAGTGTCATCACTCCTTCATGTTTTCTGACTCTCCTTTATTCCATCTTTCTTCCAGTTTCAGCTAATACATGCCTTCACATAGGCATCCACTACTTATTCTCTCTCCTCTTTCATGCGAGGCCACAGCAGCATTGTTCTTCTGGAGCCTCCCGTGCTTTCATTTTTTTTATGGCCTTGTTTTCTCTTTCAGGTGAAATATTTTCACACCAGCTCTGAGCTGGGATAGATAGAGACTCACGGGGCGGGAGGTGACGAGCGTTTCCGGCTCTCCGGCCGGAGCTGCGGCCCAGCAATGCAGATAACAGGCTGCCCTGAGGAAAATAGCTAATCATTCCAATAGATAGTCAGTGGCATGTGTGTATATGTGTGTGTGTGTGTGTGCAAATCCAAACATCAAAGGCCTGTGCTGTGCACAAACAGGGTTATGAGAACAATTTGTCTTGCATTAGTTTGCAGTCGGTTGCGTTGTTAGTGAACTTTGCAAAGTGCAAACATCCAGCAGCTGAGAGACATCAACACTCATGTCCAGAGCATGCTGCTTCTTATGCTGCAAATAAGCAAAACTACTGCAACCGTCTGCAACCTATGATGTCAGTCAAATGATTGTCTCGAAGACAAGGACCAGGTCTGCGTCTACTAGTAGTCAGTTGTTGTCTTCAAAGCGACCTTGGCGAAGCAGCCTACCAGTCTGTGATTCAATCGGGTCAAGTTGGCAATTGCATGCAATCTGTTTGTGATTCTATGGAAATTAACTCTGATAAACAAATACACACAGAAATGTACATTGACTACTTACATTAAGACTCCAGCCAGAAACTCATAGATCTGAAACTGAAATTCCTCCACAAATAGCAACAGGATGGCAATTTACCTGCACAATGATTTAGGCACTGAGCAGAGTTACCTGATAGAGGAATATAATCAGAATAAAAACAGTTGGCAACTAGTTGAGCTGAATTTCGTATTGCAAAGTGACGCATTGTAGATGAGTTGCACTCATCGGTGCAGACCGACTTAGAATGATTGCAACATGTTGGCAGTCTGTCTGTGTCTATAAATTGAAAAGCTATGCCCATCTGTCTAAGACTGATTACAGTCAGACTTGTTTGGACACGAGATGCCTCCCATCAGGAAACCTCGGCAATCGGCTTGTGATCGAAAGTGTTTGTTGAGGGTTGGCGTTGCGTTTGTTTGTTTTTTTGGAGCAAGAAGTGATGGAGACCAGAATGGTTTTTGTATCAGGCTTTAAACATATTTCTGCTGTAGTGTTGGACACTAGATGCTCACCAGAGCCTCTAGTGGGCATTAGAGGTACTGCATTGTTTGACTTTTGGTTGCTTTACCTTCACACAAAATCTGCATGTACTTCTTAGATGTATTTATTTTAATGAATGGTTACATTTTGCAGTATTTCTAACTGCATTTCTCGCTCTTCTTTGCACATTAGTTGGATTAAGCCGGTGTTGAATCCCATCACTGCATAGCTTTGTTTTCTTATCACTCTCATCACAGCCATAACATGTATAGTTGATGACATAATTCATCACAATGGTGTATTCCCTGTCTGCCTTGCATACTTGCAGGTGCATAATGGTTATGTCTGCTTGTGGAGGGCAGCGCTGACTGTCTGTCTTACTCACCGCCTCTTTATCTTCCAATAACAATCTCTAGACTGTGAGCGAGATGCAGAGAACAGTTTTTACCCGACAACAAAGGCGAGAAAGGCAGATGGGAAGTTTCGTGTGCCTCAGCTGAACACAAAAATGCATGTTAGCAATTACTGTTATTAATAAATCAGTTATATTAAGGGAAGCAATCATTGGATTGTTTCATATCACTCCAACACAGATGCTCAGCCGGCAGTGTGCTGTGTTCGTTCATTTCCTTTTTGCATTTTCCCCCTTTTTTTTCTGCTTAATCAAAGCTGGAAAGCTGCTTGACCCCCCGTGGCTTTTTCTGTGTAATCACAAGAGGTGAAACAACCACACAGAAATAACTCCTAACAGGCATTAGGTTTTCCTATTAGCTAATGTTTGGGCCGTATCGAAGTGGAAGAAGGGGGTGACGACTCCTTTGTAGGTCGCTCTGCTTCTTGTTACTCCCCAGTCGGTCTCAATAAATCACCACGCAGGCACTTTGAAATACAGCGGGACGACGACGCTCGCCTGACCGGCCCAGATTACAGCCGAGGAGTTGGTGGGGGAGGAAGGAGGCCTCTTTACTCTAAACTCAGTTAGCAAAGAGCAGAGGACAAGAGCCTGACATCTAAATTACCCTCAAAGCAGCGCAGATTAATCATTCATTCTTCTGCAAGCCCCGGCATGCAGCTCCTGACACACACTTCACGTTCACACACTCGAAGAGCGTTCGTGAAGCCGTGTCAATCTTTAAATTTTATGACTTCATTTAAAAAAACCTCATCATGCTTGTTTTACAGCTTCACTTTGACTCCTTGGGCAAAGGGAAGCGGCCTGCAAATCATAAATAATTAAAAAATCACTTGTTGCGCTGCAATTAGTAGCAGATATGGACTTTCAGCAGGAGAAAGAAGACTAAAATCACATTTTTATTGGTGCAATATGAGGAAATGTAAAAGGATCAGATAAAAACAATCTGTCTTATGAGAGAGGAGTCTGTTGTAATGCTAAAGGTGTGGGAGGTGATGGAAGCGGTGCTGTTAGGTGCGGTTGTGTAAAGTATGCTTTCAGAGCTTCACATCAGTTTGTTCCAAACCGTACACAGACTCATTGTTGGGTGATAAGAAATGACATGAATGTAATCCTATAAAACTGCCTTCAGGGCATTTCCTCGGGTGGAGATTTGTCCCACGCTTCCAAACCTACAGTACTCTGTGTGTAGAGTTCATTTCTCACCATGCACCAAGAAAAACCTCACATTTCCTACAGACTACATCAGTGTGATGTCATGGGATTACATCAGACTGTCTAAACAGCATGCTACTTCAAACACGTTTTGCATGTAATTTTATTTTGTGCACTGTGATGTGGAGTAAATTTGATAGTATCTGAGAGAGCAGCTTGTGCCAACACAGACTTGAATAAGATGAATTGACCAATGTTAGAAACTGTACAGCTAAGTTACAGTTAGCAAATGTTAGTTATACATCTTTCATCTCATCATTAACTGATGGCTAAAACCAATACTTAATACATTATTATCATGAATCACTTTAACTGTTGAAGCTAGCTAATTAGCACTTCTGCTCAGGTGTAATTTTGCTAGTAAGTGACTTTAACAAGTGTGGTTAGCCAGTAACCTGTAACTTAGCTTAGCTTAGCAGCATTAATCCAATGGTTAGCTAAAAAAAAAATAAAAAATGAAAATGGCCGTTTAAATTGCTGTTGTTAAAATGCAGTCGCAACAAAAGCATGACATCACCCACTGGTTTCAGTTTGATGCCTGAACATTACCATACTTTGAATATTTTCAGAACCATGAAGATGAGATATGTGACGTGTTGGAAGGATATTAGCAAGAGTGAGAGGGAAGTTCTACGAGATCTTAGTGAGACCTGTTCTGATGGTTTAGCACTGCTTCAGCTCGGCCTCCTATATTTTTGTCAGTGTTGCCAACTCCTTAGTAAGGAAAATTGCTATTGGCTGTGTGGGGATGTGGGGATTTTATATCAGCTGTCCCAAAAGTCGCTAGAAGTCGCTAAATGACATAATCGCCTAATTGGTCATGCTTATGTGTTTCTAACCTATGTTGCAGGAGAGAGAAACAACATTGTGGAAGAGACATAAAGTGAGTTAAAAACACCCTAAATTCTTTTAGCAATTATCGTTTTTTTTTAATGTCACAATTCCAACCAGGATGTTTAATATGGAGCTACCAGGCTTATCCATGTATTTTCCTTGTAACTTTAGCTAATGCTAACAGACATGCCCATTGTCCTGCCCATGCTGACAGCAATTTTCCCCTTTCCCAGATTCTTCTGGCTAGTACCCACTAATGTACAATGTACAAATTACATGACCCCTAACATAGGAAATATCTAAAAAACCTTAGCTCACTAACTTTATTGCTATCTGACTGCTATCTGTATAGCCACATCAGTGTTAGGTTCTGTCTGTCTGGGGTGGAATCTGTGTTTTGCTGGGAGACACTTGTTTTGTGGAGGTCAGTAATCAGTGGATGCTAGGCTCAGAAGCGAGGCATTAAGAGGTAAACAAAAGACTCCTAGCCTTTGAATTCATTGAACTAACAAAAACACAAAGCCTCAAAGTAGGTTGACAGCAGGTGGAAGGAAGTTAGAGAAAGTTAAGACTCAGATCAGGTTATACTCCGAGATTAAGGTGAGCTGTATCTGGTGATTATCCTCCAGTGTCAGGGTTAGAGTCGGGAACATGGTGGTAGCCGGTGAGATGGTGTCCAAAATCCATGGTATTAACTTTGGCTTTGGTTTGGCACGCATGTGGGATATTTTTTGAGGAAAAAAGCACTAAAGCATGAGTGGAAAACACATCAGTGGAAGACAAAAGAGAAGGAAAAGAGAAGGAGAGCCAGATTAATGCCACCTACTCTGCCCTGAACAATCAATTGCCCTCCTACCTTTGGCTCATTTATTTAGCACATTAGTTTACTTTATGATTAATTAATGATTAATACAGTTATATTTATGATGATTGTATCGATTATTCCCACTCCTTACTGATCTCCATCCCCCACGCACCCACACACTCATACATAAGAGCTCTGCACTTTGTTTGTTAGATAAATGTTTGCATGGTTAATTTAACTAACTCGTACATATTTCCATCCAAATGAAGCCTGCATTTTGACCACAATTCCTGAAAGCAATTTCAGTGTAAATCCATGCGCTTATATAAACAATACATGTATGTAAATGTTCTAAACATCTACAGAAGAAGAGGAGGCAACAGGATAATGTCGCTTAAAGATATTGTCCAGTGAAGGTTTTTTAGGCTAAAATCAGAAATGCACATTAACATCACGTGAACAGAAAAACACCTGTTATGATGCACAAAGCCGACATCTACAGTTCCAGCACCGAGTCAGTCCCTCCAATGTTAAAATGTCCAACTTTACAGCAGAAATAAACTTTTTTTTACAACCTGGTGAAAACACTTTTAGCTTCCCCATTCATAGCAACTATACTTGAGGACAATCATCTGTTTAAACTGTATTAAGGTTTAAAGTTTGTATTATTAGGGACATGGCCTCTTAGACACAGGCGGATGTAGCTGCTAGCTGTCTGCTAGCTTTACCTCAACTACTTGGAGTCCCTGAACTGGACCTCTGGACTGTGTTTGTGCTGTTGGAGACTTTTGGAGCATTTTAAATGCAATTATCTTTAATTATCTGACCAGTAATATGGCTGATGTGCGATTGATTGTACTGCCTTATTTGGATGTTAGTTGGTCGCTTAGTTTTAAAGAGTTTGTACGTGACATTTGCTTTAACAGACACTTCTCTTTGTGAGGTTGCTTTGTCTTGTTAAACACCTTTCACTTATGTGATTGTTGATTAAAATTAATCATCGGTGCTTTGCAGCACTTGAGTGTTAGTTGTTTACAAGTCAGAAATATTGAAGCAGGAATGAAACAAACCACACACCTTTTATCTGAGTTGGTATTCATACATTCAACAAGATGATTAAATATAGATTTGTCTATGTGAAATTACATTATCATGTCTGGGAAGTCACTCCAAACAAAGAAACACTTTTTCCTGCTTTGGTAACGCTTGCCGTGATTGTTTGGAAGGCACACCAGCCGCCAGTCAGTCAGTCAGCAGCTCCTGACGAGGTGCAGGGGGGCCAGAACACGCTCATCAGCTCAGGGCCCCTGAGTGGATGTGAAGGTGAGAGACGGGGATGCAAAGCGACAACGACACAGGAGACAGCGTGTCACGTTGTGTTTACTCCTTATCTGCCCCCGGGAAACAAAAGAAGAAATGGCTCCAGTCAAAACAACCAGTGTCGTCACACGCTTCCTGTTTGCCGGTGCTTTCCCGCCATCACTCAGCGCACAGGTTGAGTGAACCGGTGTCACTGGAAGGAGAGCAAACTGAGAACTTTAAAAGCCTGAGTCAACATTAAGATGTCTGCCTGATAGGGGAAAAAAAAACCCTGTGACTGTATCTCTGTGGTTTCTCGTCATGTGTTTGAAAGAGCAGCTGCAGACTGGATTTTCTGAATGCTGACAGCTAAAAATAAGCCTGCTTGTCAATGTGTCAGGTGCTCAGTGAATAGAGATGCGTTCACACCCAGCTGCTGTGTCAAAGAGGAAACTTTAAATGAGGAGGAGGAATTCAGGGGAAAAGTTAACTTCGAGTAAATTATTCACTGTAGTTATTATATTTAACACACAGATTATACTCTTAAAACATAAAGGAAACCACTTGATAACATCCAGGTTCCCCTAGGGTGGTCAGAGCCCCTGTGACCTGATGTACTGTTGGTCTGTAAGGGTGAGATCATGTCTGGGTGTCTATCAGGGAATCCGTGGGCTCCTGTGGGATGTCAGGTCCACTCATAAACTGCATGTAAAAAATGCAGTCAGCATGACATCACCCACTGGTTTCAGTTTGACGCCTCAACATCACCATACTTTGAATATTTTCAGAACCATGGAGATGAGAGATGTGATGTGTTGGAAGGATATTAGCAAGAGTTAAAGGGAAGTTTTACGAGATGTTAGCGAGACCTGTTGTGATGGTTTACCTCTGACAAAAAGACAGGAGGCTGAGCTGAAGATGTTAAGATTTTCACTGGGAGTGACCGTGGAAACAAAGATAGGGAGGGTGAGATGGTTTAGACATGTGCAGGTGAGGAATACCGGATATGTTGGACATGTTTTAAATGTCCCGGATGTTTAATATGGAGCTATCAGGCAGGAGGAAGAGAAGGAGGACATGCTGAGGGCTGGGGTGATAGAAGAGGGTGAGATACAGGGCTGGGTTGAAATTTGGTGCTTAATTCCAGCATTTCTTCACCCTCATAACTTCATAAGCACAGCGGATACCCACAAGACATTTTCTGAAAAACACATTTAAGCGCTGTTGGAAAATTGCAATTCCAAGAGTCACAATCTGAAGGCTAAATCTTGTTTAGCTTGATTTTTCTCTCTTCCCAGCATCATTATGATGGATCTATTGTAGTTTACTGCAGCGGTTTAATGTGTATAGAGGAACAGAAAGAAGCATCGGTACCCTGGATGTTTCATCTGTTTTCTGATAATTCACTGAAGAAAACTTCCAAAAGTGCATTCTGGGTAAACTTTAAAAGCTCATATCACAATGGAGTCATTTTAAAATATAGGAAAAATGTACTTCAAGGGGTTTTTAAACATGCTACAGTTGTCATACATAAAAATCAGATGATAGTGACTGACTTTGAATGGAATGAGCCATCTGATTATTATTAAAAACACTTGGTGTAATGCATCCTTTGGTATTAAAATCTCACCTTCCTAGAAAACGATTTCTTAACCAGTAGAAAAAAGAGGAAGCCAAGAAAGGAAAGAGCTATTTGAAAAAAGAAAATCAGACAAAAGCCGGATTCAAGGATAGTGAACCTTACATTTGGTGGTTTTCTGCTATTTCCTTCACTGTCTGTATGCACTGGATGAACTGTTTTTTTTATTATAGATGTTTAAATAGAAGCTCGACAGTGTAAATGCATTAAACACATTCATCATGTTCGCAAAGACAAAAACAGTCAAATTCAGCTTTTATAATGCATGTGTATGTTTCACTGCATAGCGTTTTACTGGGTCACAGATGAATGTGACAGGTAATAAAGGAGGACGTTTGATACCTGTGGAGATTAGGTGAGTTAATACGTTTTAAATCTATGGAGAAAAAATTGCTATGAATAGGACCCCCCCATGTATACACATCATGCTGCAGCTAGGCTAATTAATGAAGCAAATGCATTATTATGATTGGCTTCAATTGAGGTTAATGAATACCTGTTAGACATCCTCTGATGGACAGTTCCATTAAACGCTGGAGGTGGTAGAGGGGCAGTGGATCGGAGCATTAGGGTTAAAAGGAGCTCCAGCTGTTTCGACTTTTAGTCCCCTAATATGCTACAAATGCTTTTAGAGACATTAAATATTCTCATTGTCTTAAAAATCAACCAATGATGGCTTGTATTTGCACATGCAATGCACTCTGGGTCGGTGGAATAATCTGGTGACACTCAGAGCAATTGCTCTCATTTCTAATGTACCACAGTTAGCAGAGTGCTAACTGAGCTGCTTCTGATTGTGATTTCTAAACCATAGAAAACAACAGAAGTCATATTAGTCATTCCTGTAGATAAAAACTGGAACGAAGTGAGAAAATGCTTTACCACAAAGGCCCACAGTTGAGTTGCAAATACTGCTTCTTATAGGCGACAATTAAAACCAAACGCTGTGCTGACAGTTTCCTCCTGTATGAGTCGGAACGGCCTCGGACAGCAAGCCGAGATCACTTTATGAAACAAGAATCAGACAGTCTCCTGCTGGGAGGAAACCATCCACTCTGGAAGCAATTTGTTGCCGTACACATGCACAGAAATTCAGATTAACTGCTGACATTCAGAGTCCAAACAGCGCTTCCAAGATTTAAAACAGAAATTCCTCCACAAATAGTCATGTAGCTGCTAAAGGACGGTGACCGGAGAGCTCAGCCATAACCAGAATACAACCAGCTATCAGCTACTTAGGTTGAGCTCAATGTTGCAAAGAGACACATTGCAGACGAGTTGTGCTTGTGTGTGCAGGCTGACTCAGATTGATTGCAACTTGCAACTTGCAGGCAATCTGTCTGTATTCGTAAATAAGACGGATATTATTTGCAAACCTTCACTGCAGTCCAAATCAGACTGCAAGGTTGCCTCCCACAAGGAGACCTGTGCAAATGCTTTGTGATTAAAGCAACTATCAGTCACCAAGAGAAAAACAATGTAAAGCAATCAGCTGGGCACAAGCTTGTTTTGTTTCCTGGCTGGAAGGAGGTTGTTGTCATATGTTTACCTTGACTCAACCATTACCAGACCACACTAACTTTAGGTAGTGTGCCATTGTAAACAACAATGGTTTGTTACAATGAGGGATACATAAAAACGAAGACATCTACAGTGATTGTTTTAAATTACTTAAAATGCTGATGTAATTGTTAATGTAATAATATGTATGTACATGTTTTCCTACCCATGGCTCCTTTGAGGACTTGTTGGGGGGCGGGGAGTTGCTCACACTACAGAAGCTGTGTTTGTATATGAGGTGAATCAGCAGAGCTTATAAAACCTTTTACAGCTCTAATTTCCCTGACTGACATTATTGGGGAAAAATGCAGACTTTAGCATTCAGCTGCAAACATTTGATTTATTCTCCCAAATATAACAAAATGAGGATAAAAATGTTTACAGGTAGTTTTATGAAATATTTTCATTTTACCAGCATCCGTCTACATCGCACCTTGCTGTAATCGCCCGTTCCGTTACACAAAGAACAAGTGTCTTCACACCCCTGACATGTTTCAGACTTTTTTGAAAGCAGATGGGTGGGAGGCCGCGGGGGGACTTCTTCCTCTGAGACTAAACACCAGCAAACCACCGAGTAGGATCGAGCCCCCCATATGCCCCTGAACCCCCTCCTCGATTCACACTAACACACACACACGCACCGACACACTTTAATCACCTAGGGCATTTTACTTTTATGACTCCCCTGCAGCGGCTCAGGTCGACCCCGCCCAGCTCATTTTCTCAGCAAAGCCACAGAAGGATTTTTTAAATTTATTTGTGCAATGCAGGCAGGTGGGGAGAGTGACTGTGTGCTAGAGGGGAGCAGAGGGAAACATGTTGCATTATTCAGCCGGGAGCGGGAAACTTTACAGAGTGCAAAGCCGCAGCGCTACACACACCAGCTTGTAAAAGTGTGTGTTTACAGTGTTTTTAGGGGCCGTCTGGAAGCTCTGAAACATACAGGACTCCTGATCCTGAATCTGCTGAGTCAGAGTTAAGACCTTTGGAGATGAGAGAGAAGACCTGATTGATGTGCTTTTCATTAGGTAGTCACGCCACAGATTAATCTAAAACTAAATAAGTGTTAGTTTTGAGGGTGGATTTATTTGTTTCAGTTTATTAGTGTTTGAGCCTCTTTTCATAAGAACTGTGTTCTCTCTCTGTGTGACACATGGAAACTTTACGGTTTTAAAGGGCTCGAGCTACACTCGTCGGTTGGAGACTGTTACAGACTCAGGAGTATGCTTCCTGTTTTCAAACTCATGCTGTCACAAAACGTGACCTGTCTGTGAACACGAGCAAGCTGATAGCAATCGCTCGTTATGCTGTGACACAGGAGTTGATTGCACCCACTTGATGAACCTCAGCTCGTTTCACGTCAGCTCATTGGGTCAGTTTTCAAAATAAAAGACTCTGCCGTGTCCCTGCGTATTGGAGCCTGGCTTTTCAGTTTTTGTAAATTCATGATTTCTTTTTGGTTTTGAGAATCAGTTATTTTGGTGTTTTATTCATTGTTTTGTTGGTAGTATAGATTGTATTGTTTGCATTCTTCACTGTGTCCCCACTGACCCTCGTGTATATCGATATCTGAGTCTTGGATTATTGGCTTTCTTTGAGATTGACTTATATGCATGCGTAGGTTTTAGCTAGTTCTTAGTTCATAAAGTTTAGAGGTACAAAGTCTGTTCATTATTCTTAGCTTTAGTTAACTTAGTTCATTTTCTTTTGCCTTTTTTATTTTTTAGTCTCACTTTTGTGTTTCGGTGTTCCCTGTGTCAAATTAACCTTCCTTTAGTTGTATTATTTCCGGTTTAATGTTGTTAGCGTCTTGATGTTGTTGTCTAGTTTCCCTGATTGTCTTCAGCTGTGTTTAGCTCCTCACTTGTTCCTCTTCCCTCATTATCTCTTGTATAAACTGTCTCAGTCTTCCTCTGTCGCATCATCCATGCATTTCTTCCATAGCTCTGTTTTTTTTTTTGTATTCCTCGTGTTTCTCTGTATAGTCCAGGCTTCACTCTCTGGGATTCTCTGGATATTTGTAACTTGTTTATCTCAGGGCGACCTGCATTACAAACAGAAAATTAACCCTAATTACTGAGAAAACATACAACAAGATGTAAAGCATGTCCACCTTTGATTTCTGCCACAGCCACACCTCCAACCTTATAATGTAGACTTTGTAGGTCTCGAAACTGGGCTCAAAGAACATTTTGAGGGCAACAGTGACACACAGGTGGATAATGCACTGATGGAAGAAGTTGCTGTATACCTGAACCCCTTTTTAACCTTTATTCACCATTTTGGGTTCAGCTAAAAGAAATATGTCCTCTGTTGTCCCTTTCTTTTCAAACAGAAAGTTTACCACCTCTGATGCAGCTAAACAGTTTGCAGCCTCGGACCTGAGAGGGTTAAAATTAACTAAAAATTAAAATATCTAGTCAAATAAAAACCCAAAGGACTCGTAGTTACACATTTTAAGGTGTTAATGAAGACAGGCTGTTGTGCTCTGATAATTTGATGTTGACAAGTGCTGATTGGAGGCTCAGAGAGCTGTTACAGCTCGCAGCTGTTCATAGCTAAAAAAAACTTTTATGGACATTATTTTTTTATGCTCCACAATGAAACTTCACACATTAAACCCTCCAGTTTTTATATTTTAGTTGAACCTGCTGTTGCTTACAGGCTCAGAGTAAATGCTGGACTTTACAGGCTCATGAGGATCTGCTGTGCCCAGTCTAGTCCTCATCTCTGGTGCAAAGAAGTCCAAAGACCTTGCTTCCTGTTACAAGTATTAGGAACAATGCCTCGAACCTCTGAGGGTAGTTTTCACACTCGCACGGCTTCCACTGATCCAGCCACACAATGCACTGCTTTTATCACAACAGAGACTTATAATACAGATTTCAGATATTCGTACGAGTCAACGCAAGACTGCTCGCCTATTATCTCAGTGTCATTTAAAAGCTGTTTTTTTTCCTCCTCTTCACTGCAACACAACAGCTTCATTGTTCCCGCTTCATAAGTGAGATTAAAGCGCGGTTTAAGTGGCTCCAGAATCGCTGGGGGAGCCCATCTTTGGCGAAAATCATTGTTTTCGTGTAATTAATAGAAAATGAGGTAAGCCTTTTCAATAAAGGAGTGAAGGACAGATAAGAGAGGATGGGACACAAGATGCTATTGTTCCCCTCCGGCTTTTACGAACACACAGCTTCACGCATGGAGGATGGGACGCCGATGTAAGCTAACGCAGCTGTGGAGATAACATTCAGCAACACTGGAGTGGAAAGAGGGGAGCTGTCAGGTAGCAACGAGTGACCGGCGAGCCAGAGAGTGTGATGCCACGTATGGCTGGAGAAATGGAAAACAAAGGGGTGGTGGAGGGGGGGAGCGTGTGGTCTGTTTGCATTTTTATGAGTGATGAGATTTGGGAAGAGAGAGGGGAATAAAATAAAAGAATTACCAGAGCAAGTGCGCAAACTTGATATAAATTCATGACTGAAAAGGTGTAACACAAATCAGAACTACAGAAGCGTTGCCTTCACAGTAAAAGTTGAGCCCTTTTTAAATGTGCGGGCTGCCTCAGCATTCACCATTTCCAGTTTTTTGCCATTTTCTCAGTTTTACTACGGCCCTAAGAGTTACTGGATAGTGTTTGTAGACAAGTGCATTACTTCTCTAGCAATGTGCTATGGTTCATGCTAAACATGTATACTTTTCTCTAGCAAGAGGTGGATTCCAGTGTATCTTAGACAAACACTAGGTCAGTTTGACCGGGGCCAACACTGTCACCATGTTTTTCACTTGTCCAAAAAGGTGTTAATGTTAGTTAACATTATGTGCTTGGTGTTCACGTGTTTGCAAAAAAGTATTAACAAAGCTGACTGCTACTAATGTCAGATAACGTGATGTTGGATAGCAAAGTTACTGTCATTGATCACGTTTTCTGAATAGAAACATTAGAGAGGTAGCTTGCAAAACGATTAAGATTCAAGATTGTTTATTTGTCAGATGCATAGTTATACGAGTACAACGCACAGTAATATGTGACCTGATACGCTCCTTGACTGTGCAAAAAGAGAGAGAACATTATATACAGTGAGTGAATATATGCAAAGAGGACATGATGAGTTCACTGGCTAACAATATTATTAGCAAGTAAGACATGATCCATGAGTATAATGATATTATGGTGATGCTCAGTTAGCTAAAAAATTAATTTAAAACATGAGTTCTCCTCTGGCATCAAGGATGTACCAGGTTAATTTCAATAGAAGAAACTGTCGTTCTTATTGTGCATGTTAGCTATTGCTAGCAACCTATCAGCTAGCTAGCTGATCTTAGCTTTCTTGCCAACATTTTGTCGCTAGCACAGCCTAATCATTGTGAGTTTTTTTACTCAATGTCAAGTTTGTCTGAGTGTTGTGTCCAGAGTCGTTTGTTTTATAGTGATTAGATGCTTCATTTAGCAGCTAACATTAGCTAATGTTGCTCAAACATCCGTCAAGGCACTCTGGACTTAACATAAGCATCACTCCTTTAGATTTTTGAGGAACATGTTTATGCAGAAGTCACAATGGCTTGTAGAGATCACAGGAGACTCTTGATTTTAAAGGTAACGTCCAATTGTTTAGATAATGGCAATCAAAAAGGGTTAATATATTGAAAATGCAGTATTAAAAAAGCCAAAAATGTAACTTCAAATTTCAAGTTAGATATTTCAACTAAGTAACATAAGTAACATACCTTTTGACTTGTAATTTACCAGTGCCTGGCTTTTTTTCCAGTGACATTAACAAGCTTCGTTTAAGTATGTCTTTCTACTTCATTAATTCTGCTCTCCCATTAACATTAAAAAGAAGGTATTACAGCCTCTATTTGTTTGCACCTAAAAGGTGTGAGAAAGTTGTTTAATGCCATAAAGTCTCTTAAATCACCAATTTGTGCCACATAAAAGAAAACACGTTGATATGGTTGGTTGATCCATGAAGCCTCTTATCTTCTATCTGACCTGCTTGATGACAGCGTGTTGAAGACGGCGTTATTGTGTTGCTGTAAGCCGGGGGGACTTTCCACACGCTATGCAAAACGCATACAGAGCAGACAGAAGGAAAAGAATGCACTCACGTCAGCACACGCCTCGCTTTCAAAGATACATTCAGCTGCAAGTGTAAAATGATTGCTCCTCAGTTCGAACCAATTATGGTGTGCATGATTGAAGCAATAAGAATCCCAGCGCTAACCTCAGGGCCTTTTTTTTTTTTTTTTTTTTTCTTTCTTCCTTCATCTGTTTCTTTCTCATGACTTTACTGCGAGAGTGCAGCCTCGCTGTCTTTGTTTAAATTTAACTAGTAAAAGTAATCTGCACTTTTCCATGCAAACAAGCAAACATTAACAGCACCCAGTTACATAGGAGCAATCATTTTCATGTTTTTTTTCCTTCTCTACTGACTCACAGGATGAATCTCTAAATAAACATTATGCCCCCGAAGAAACGAGTACATTTTCATACCCCTGCTTTATCCTCATTATCTCTCATTTAACTCGAATACAAACAGTGTAAGGCAATTAAGCTCGGTTCAGCACAGGGTCAGAGAGGAAGCCTGATAAAATTGGTCTAGCTCTGAGTACAAGAGAAGAAGTGAGCTCATACACACAAGTGCTGGCCTTCATTGTACCTCCATGTTCAGGGTAAAGGTACAGATACAGGCTGAGGAACCCAAAAGCTGACAGGTAGTAGAAGTAGATACCTGTGTCAAAAGGAGAGCTGTGGTGTTGTGGGGTAACCCTAAGTACTGACACGAAATATTGGAAGATTTCAGATTTCAGTGTCGACATTAGCCATACTCATGACTAACCATGCTCTGGATGGAGAATCTCAGACGTTTTCTTAGCTGTAGTTTGGTTTATAAAACATATAATAGTGTTTGTCTCTGCCCGTCATGGACCCGCAACGTGAACTTTCACTGAGAACCGTTCAAGCCTCATCTTCCTTGTGCTAAAGTGACTATATTAGTCAACCTCTCTCGGTTTTACAACCGCTATTCATTTTAGAGCTCAGTTTTTAAAACCTTACATGTAACTACAGCGCAGCAGTAGCCCATGCAGCAGTAACGACGACTAACCTCGCATTGTGGATGGATTATCTCAGTTGTTTTTCTGACTGATGTTTGGTCCATTTACAGCATCCTGCCATTAGATTGCCCCTAACCATCGGGAACCCCTGTTAACTTAGTTGACGTTATGTTAACTTAACTTAAATTAGCATTCATCGTCCAGCTTCACTGTTTATATTATGCTAACATAGCTGTGTAGCAACACGTAGCACATCATTATATACCAGCTAGCCAAACGTCAGTAACCCTACAAACGTCACTGTTGTTTACTTTCCTGTCTTCATTAATGTTGGAAGTGATAGCAGAGCTGTATGTCTTAATTTGTTTCATTAATCCCTCAGTCAGAACCTGGTATATCATGTTTAGGTAGAAGTTAGCTCGCTAGTTTCTAACTCTGTTAAATTTAATAAATTCTGTTTTTCAGGATGCCTGGATGTTAAACTTAATTGTTACACCTGGTAAAGCGGCAACACTGATCATTTTATTCAAGATGAAAGAATTTGGACAGTTTTTAACTCTCAGTTATGCTGCAGTGATCGTTTGACTTTGGGACCTGAAACGGAGTTTGGGCCCAGGCATGGCTAATGACGTCAGACTTTAGCCATGCCGGACAGGAATTACCCTTTTAAGACCTATAAAAGCCGTAAGTATACAATTAGTTTACAAGTATACAATTCATGTAAAACATTTTAAACATGACTGTATATAATAACCAGCTCAACTTTACTAACCCTCCAATCATTGCTGCTATTTAGTCTTCAGTCTTTGTTCACATTAAGGCTGTAAAAATCTAACAGCCAGACACTAACACTGAGACTTTAAAATGCTCAAACCAAAACCAATCTGTTATTTCAGTGTGGTTATGTTAATTCATGGCCTGATGTGCCTGATGGAGAACATCCAGAACAATTATTAAATTGTTAGCCTGTTAGCCACTAAGTCTCACTCTACACTGAGTAATCTTAATTTCTGACACTTAAAGTGATCTTAATTTTTAAATTAGACCTCATCCTCTACTCAATAAGATCTGAAGCTAGCGACTAAGGCCATAAACTCCTCAGGAAAGTGTTTTCATAAAGGTTGCACAGCAAGAGAAAAGTAGGGCTGTTTTCTAGTATATTTCTATAGAACAGTAAATGTTTAGAGACCACAGGTGTGGCCATCTTCTGTATGAATGTCTGACGAAATTTTCAGGTCAGAGCTGATTTTCAGGACCATACGTGTTGGAATCAACCGGCTTGTGTAATGTTCTCATGAGCTTATTAAGAATCACATGTGAGAGTGTGTTAATCACGTGATGTGCACTGCAGTCATTACTTTCAATTTGATTTTTACATTTTCCCTTTATGAAAGTATTCTTCAGAAATGGCCCGGGGAGAAAAGCAGTGCAGGTCATACCGGTAGTATTGTCATGAAAAAGGATTTTTGCAGACAAGCTAATGCTGTTTTGATTATGGCTGTCAGTCTGCTGTCACATTACAGAGTTCATTTGAGGTGAACTGTGCAGTGCAATAACTGCAGGAGGAGGCAGGCAGGCGGTTGGATGAAAGTGGATAAATCAGCTGTATGAAGACGCAAATCCAAAAACAAGATGGCACCATGTGAAATAAGCAAAAAAAAAAAAGCACCACAGCTGGTATAATTAGCTACAAATGAAAACATCTGGATAGATTTTTGTGCAGCATATGATGCACATCAGTCCTCGAGAATCATTCAGACCCCCTCCTGAACTACTCCCCTTGTCTGCCAGCATACCTGTCATTATCTCAATCCTCCTGCTGCAGTTAGCTCCACCCCTCTGGTGTGTCAGACAGGTTAAAAACAAACACACTTTGGATTGTTTGCAGCTACTGTTTCTCTCCGCTCTGGTTCGTGTGCTCGAGCTTGTCCACAGTTTAAACGTCCTCAGATGTGAGTTCATGGGGGTAGGATAAGTTTCACATAATAATCCACATCCAGTAAGAAAAACACAACGTAACTAAGAAAAATGTAACTATGTGCTGCCAAGACCACTTCAGCACGGTTCCAATTTCCCTCTTAAAAGGTTTCTCAGTGATTCAGGTGCCAGAAGAATTAAGGGGGACATGCCATGGCGGTGCGATGCGAATGAAGGTTGGGGGATAAGGGGGTTCTGGCGTGTATCACGTCGCATGTACTCTCATTTCCGCAGCTTTGAGTTTGATTTGTTGCATCCCGTCTCATCTTGCTTGCTTTCCTTCAAATACCCAGACTAATAGTGCAGAAACGCCCTCCACGCCTGTATTACCTTCTGCTCCTGCCACTCGCCAGCTTTGATTTGCTGCAGGCCTGCATGCAACACTGATGCCTCACCTTTGTACTTGTCGATCAAGCGGCTGCCGTCTACAGCTGCAAGGCCGGGAGACGGTCCAGGTCTCGCTAACGAAAAGTGGATGCAAAACGTTAGCTCGAGTCCAGCAGCCACGTGTAAACAATGAATGGCCTCTTTTCATCTCCCCGAACTGCCTCCTCCACCCATGTCTGAAAACATGGGAGATGAAGAGGGAGGAAGAGAGAGAGAGACGGGAGGACCAAACCTCACCTGAAGCCAGAACACAAGTGGAAGAACTAACTTCAAGGATTTTACAGCACAGAAACATGTGGAGGGGTGAGTGGGCAAAACTAAAAAAAAAGTATTTTCTTTAACTGAAACCAGTTTTCAAAACATCAAAAGGTGAGAAAATGATGTAAGAAGGGTACAGACTGAGGAAGGAAACACTTGTACTTTTTGAGTTTTTCTATTTTATGCTACTTTAAAACTTCTTTTCCACCAGAACGAGCGCCATTATCACAACCTGCTGCCTTATTATCCAGATAAACTATGGCCTGCTTTTGGCTCCACATTGCAAAATGTTAATGCTTCTAGAGCAGGAAGTGACCATATTTGGATCAACGTTTTGCATAGCCTGTATGAGTGCAATGCACAGACAGAGATACCTGCTATTTAATGCTCAGTAACATCTAAATAAAATCCTAGAATATCACTCACCAGAATTATAGCTCAAACTTCTTGGGTGGTCTTTAAGTACAATTAACCACCAATTAACCACACAGCAGCTTCATTATTGGTCACACAATTGCATAAAAAATGCTCCAAAAGGCTTCTCCAGCACAAACACAGCCCAGAGGTCCAGCTCGGGAACCCTTCTCACCATTATTCATGCTATTAGCGGGACATGAAATATTAACCAGCCCTTTTTGACAGGATTGGTGCTTTTAGACCGTAAAACAAAATAGCAGGACTGGTAGTTTAAGAAAAAAAGCCCTCTGTCCATTTGTAGATCAGCTAAGATAAAAGCTTGGGATATTTCCAGAAAGAGAATGGTAGTGATTCACCTGATTAGCACTGCAGGTACCTGTTCCAGTGCTTTTCTGAACAGTAATAGAAAGGAAAAAAGAAACTTTTTTTCCCGCTGATATTCCCTACATAACACAGAGTGGGTTCACAGTGCAATATGGTGGTCAACCTTTAGTTCCTGATTTACTTTTTTGAGCCCATATTTCAAGCCTGTTACCATATCTGAGTCATTCCCTGAAAAATCAGTCACTGCCAGTGACCAGATTGTCTTTTATTTTAGTATATTTATTGAAGCCATTCACACTTTTACCTTCATAGTAACAAGAAGTTTAACATCTTTTAAAAACTGTAACCAATACTAATACTAAATCTGTTTTTTCTTAAGCACATTTTTCTTTAAGCAGCTCTGAGCATCAGAGTTTAAAGTCTGTGACATAGAGCAGCAGCCCCCAACCGTTTTTGCACGACGGACTGGTTTACTGTCAGACAATATTTTCACAGGCCGGCCTTTAAGGTGTCGCAGATAAATACAACAAAATAAAATGATACGACCAAGACAAAAACGGTGGTATGTTGTAAATATAATAATAAACGCGAATTCACTGTGTAATTGTGTAACTTTATTAGCAGCAAAATCAAATTCAAATTCAAATTCAAATTTTATTTGTCACGTACACAGTCATACACAGTACGATATGTAGTGAAATGCTTGGACAACTGCTCGTGACCTAAAGAAAACAAAAAAAAGGAAAGGCTATGAATAAGATAGGAAATATATGAAAAATTAAAAGGGTAAATTTAACTAGGAAGGAATAAAATATAAATTAAGGTTAAAAATGAAATAACTGTACAACACAAATTAGAATGAAGGGTAAATTTAACTGGGAAGAATAAGATAAAATATATAAATTAAAGTTGAAAATAAAATAACTGTACAACATCAGCATCGTCCTGAAATGCGCCAACAACATTGAGAGTAACATCCTCCTCTCTGCCCTTTCATGCTCTCTGGTCGCTATGGTAACGCGTAAATATTTCTTTCAAAATAAGACACACAACTACAACACGGGAAAAGACCCAGAGAAACTGAGTTAACGATAAAAACCCTGAAAACCATAAATTTCACACCCGAGCCTCAACTCTCGCGGCCCGGTACCAAATGAATGACTCACGGACCGGTATCAGTCCGTGGCCCAGGGGTTGGGGACTGCTGATGTAGAGGGAATAAGGCAAACACTGATACCCTGGATGTTTGATCTGTTTTCTGATAAACTTAAAAAGTCCATTCAGGCTAATCTTTAGAGGCTTGTATCACTTGTGTGGGATAGACGGCTGCTCACAAGTTGGAGCAAATTAAAGGTCATTTTGTTACCATCTTCTAACTGTGATTTCTTCTATGCAAAAATAAATTTGGTCATGTTAATTAAACAACTTTGGGCCGTGAAGAAGTTTTAATAAAAACCCTGAAGGACCTGGATCACAGATTTTGGTTTCATGTTGTGACACTTGGAGTTGATCTGAAATTGCTTGCATGTCTATTTTTTGCATGTATAAAGTTCTCAGGGCTCAAAGGTTTCTCACATCTTCTGAGGTCTTGTAGCTTGGTTATGAAACTATAATCCTCTGCAACTCTTTGACAAGGCTATTCTATAAAAATGAGAGCTCAAACTGAGATTTTTCTACTTTTTAAAACTATCACACTGGTTTTCTTTCACCTACTTCTTGGGGTTTTAAAGATTTTTGCAACTTCAGTGACATGACCGTGACATTCACTCCAAACTGAACTATACCTGTACATTTATGTACTTTTCAGTCCTCTCTAAAATTATTTCTGCCTGGGTAAAGCCTTACTTCCTCATAACTGCCACAACCTTCACCTCCACCGCTGTTGGTTTAGTGCAGGGGCGGAGGATGGTGGCGGTTGCTCTGTCGTACAGCTACCATCCCTGAAAGAAAACTGGTTTGGGCTCGCGCCAGAGGAGAGTGCAATCAAGCATTTCTGATTTTTAATTAAAGCAAATGATTGCCGAGCTCTCTGCTCTGCATGTCTTTTTTATCAATCAATCATGATAAGCGTTCAACGGCGCTTTGTGTGTGAGTCACGGTGTCCTACCTCCAAAAAAAAAAAAAGCAGCATTTAAGAAGAGACGCAGCACATCGCTGAACAGGTTTAGACATCCTCATCCTGCATTCGAAGCAGGGAGTTATCAGATTAATTAAGTTTCCATGTTGAGGTTTAGAAGAATAGTGTTGGAGATAAAAGTACACATGTGAGTTGGATTGTCTTCTTTGTGCATTTCGATGAGTGGACTGCATGAAAACGGAGTATACGCCCCCAGCAGTGCGATTTCACGTGAGAAAAGTGAGTGATGTTATTCCCGGCTGTGGCTATATTAGGAAATAACGCTCGAGGCGTGTCATTAGTTACGGGCACGGCGTACCACAAAATCAACCTTACTTCTCTCTGAGTTTCCATGGCAATTTCCATTCCAGCGTTGTTTAAAAAACAAGAAAGAAAGAAAGAAATCCTGTCCCTTTTAACACAACGCACACGTTCAGTTGTTCTTTGATGAAAACAAAACATCACCGGCCTCTCAGAGGGCTCAAAAGCTGACCTCTGACCCCACAATTTGACGCACCGCCTCAGGGGTCAGGGATGAATGAGGTGTGACGACGAGGCAAAGCAGGAGGGCAGGAAGGAGGTGAGGACGTGCACGATGGACGGGGCTGAAAGGTTCCTGCATTAGCTCAGCGGTGGATGTAACGTCAGCTCATGTGTGCCGCTTTTTAAGGATAAACTGAGCTTTATTTATTCTTAACCTCTGAAGTAATAGTCGAGAACTCAACTTGAATTCGCTGGTTCTTCCCGCACCGCAGTGCTTTGATCAGTTTCATCAGAAAAGGTTAGTTTAGTCGCTCTTCATACAGGAGTCATGTTGGCCAGTTGGAGAGACGACAGCAGGTCAGGGTTAATAAGCTAAATCCCACTGATGTTAACAAGCTGTGCCATACACTCTGCGTAGTCCTTTCCCATAAATATTTACATGAAAACGCTGCATTGGTTAGTGAAAGGATACAGCAACATGGCCGCCAGCTGGACACGGGCCTCCTGACACATTTAAGTCTATGAAAGATGTCCAAACACAAGTCAGTTTGTTACAAATGCTATGATTTATCATAAAAAGCATTTAATTACATTTGTAATGTATGTTTTATAACAATGTTATTAGTACTGCAATGGTTCAGTAATACATTGTTTAAAAATAATTTCTGAACTGTTACTTTTTTTTGATAAATTTCTATAAAAATGAGTGTAAACTATAAAAAGTGATGGGTTTATGCCATTATTTAAACTAGTTTACTGTCCTGTCAAAGTCTGCAGATGAGTCATTTTGTCTGTTCTCCTCAGTAATACACATCTAACACTGGTTCACACAATAACACATACATCATTTTCACATCTTTCTGATAAATTACTTTAGTAAAAAAATCTGTTTAGTTGTTACTATGTTAAGATTGTAAGCGTTAGTGTCACATTTTCATATTTTGCAGGGAATCTTTGACACACATATCATTCCACAAGCTGACAGAGACAAACTGACAGTAAAAAAGTACATGATTCGTTAGAAAAAATAGTGAATAGTGCTTTCAGTGATAGTATTTTGATAGCTGTAATTGGGAATCCGAGGCAGAGGACCTTAAAAAGAAAGCTAGCAGGACACCCTCAGTAGCTAAAATAAGCTTCATGGCAAAAACAGCAGCTAATGGAAATTGTGTGTAATTATGTGTGTATCACTTGCATTGCTATAATAAGAGCCTGTTATGTTACCTTGTACTCTGCGTATAAAAGAAGAGGCTAAAAGGGGTAATTGAAGGTCTCTTTAACATCAGTTAAAAGCATGTTTACGCATCTCTAATCATAAAAGGAATCACTGTAAACTACTTGTGCTTGCTGTTTCCTCAAAGCATACTGTATATAATTTTTGTTTGTTTGTTTGTTTGTTTTAAGTCTATGCAAGACAGAAAACTATTAAACAAACACATAATAAACTAAAAAGTGGAATCATAGACAATAGAAAAAACAAGTGAAAGACAATAATCAAATGTTAAAAGGCTGGGGGACCATGTAAAAGTTCTTTGAGAAGTATTTGAAGGAGATTTTATTCATTTGTGAGGCTGATCTCAGACAATCCCAAAAGCTGAGGAATGCTTAACTGGTTTGAAAACAGCAGAATCTCTTTCTGGGAAGCCTGTATGTACTTTTCAGAGAAGCAGCAGCTGATTTTGTGTCCGTTTCAAATACTGTACCTGTCAATCACAACTCTGTATTATAGCTCTGACAGCCTCGCTCCCATCTCCTGTCATCTGCCTGCTAGGATTAATTCATGAGGTGTGACGCATGCCATCGTGCGGGCCGACTGTGAGCACAAGTTCACAAACATCCTGACTGATGGCAGTTCAAATACAGAATGGCAGTACATCACCTGACAAGGTATTAAACTCACTCTGGGCTCTTAAATTACCCGAGGCATTTAAATTATGAGGAGCGGTTATTGTTGCTGCGATGTTCCAAGTATGGCTGCTGGATGAGACATTTCTGAGAGTCTAACAAAGAAGCATTTCTCATCACTGGCTCGTAGATGGTATGGGAATGTATTATTTGCAAGGATGAGACGATCTGTGGAAATGATGAGATTGCAGTGAAGATTTTAAGATGTAAAGCAGCAGCAGTGATGTGTGAAGGATGAAGGGAACTGCAGAGGAGTCAGACAGGCATACTGTGTCTGACTCCTCAGCAGGATATGTACTGTAAAACATATGTATGTGTGTGTGTGTGTGTGTGTGTATGATATCATAATGTTTTGATAGTGTGTGATGTCCTGAGCAATCATGCAGCAGTCTAGCGGTTGGCTTTGGCAGCAGAGATTAGCGTCTGTGCAGAAGGAAACTATTTTCTAATCATGTGGTTTGCGCCAAAGTCCTGTTTACAGACACAGTCCTATATGCTTAATCTCAGTGACGAGCGAATCTTTCGGCAGGCAGACACCTCGCATTCCTCCATTCAACATAACCAGAGCCATGCGGGGAGCTTGGAGGGCGATTAGACAGAATTAGCGTGCTGACGGATTGATGAATGGAACAGCAGATAGCCACTGTCCACCAATGCAGAGAATACTGACAGAAAGTGAAGTTTAAAAAAGAGGAAATGCGTAAAACATATGTATGAAAATGTAAGATGCTGTTAAAAAGACATAAAAAGTCAGTTTTGAGTTCAATGTTGACATTTTTCTTTACTAATTCAGGATTAAGATTTTGTAATTACATTTCGTGAAACTCCAATTTTGAATTAAATATGAGGTAGGTTAAAAGTAAGGTCCTTACATAAATGTTTCCGTGCTGTACATGGTAAATAAATATGTCAGTGGTATGTTTTAAAAGTCTAAAACACTGGATGAAAATTTACAAAATTCCAGTTTAGTTTAGTTTTGTGTTAAAAGTAAAAAAATTATATTTATACATAGTATCAAGTAAGAGGAGGTAAAAGGTATAAATTAAAATTCTAAATTCTTAATCAAAATGTCAAAATCACAGGAAATAAAAGTGAGTAAATATGTTTTAAATAATCATGCAAATATTCTAACGTAAACATATGGCTTAAAAGCTAAATTTAAGCATTGAAGACTCTAACTATGCTTTAAAGAGTCAAAATTATAGGATGAAAGGTCAAATATTTAATTTACTTAATTTTATTAGTTTAAAGTAAGAAATAAAATTAAAAATGAAATTAAAATGTAACTATCACAGTTGTGTACTGATAGGGTTAACTTTATCAAGTTAGTAATATAAGGTAGAATTTTAAAAGCCTGGCTTCAAAACATTAGAATAATATGAAATGTTACAAAAACGGTTATTAAAATTATATACTTGCAGGTAAGTGAGCAAAAAATTTTAACTGCCAAGTGAATATAATGAGTTAAAATTGAAAAATATCAGTAATACTTAAAGTTAAAAATTTAGTCTTGATTCAGCAAGTCAACTATAAAAAGTTTCACACTGAAGTTTCATATTACCACATTTCAAAGTTTGTATTAAACGTGTGAATGAAAGAAAATAGATGTGAACGAATGAAAATGCCAAACTAATTAAAATATAATAATAATAACAATTGTTTAAAAAAATGATTTAAAATAATAAGAATCTTAAATTATTTAAACTTACTTACCAAGTTAAAGTTATTTTTTTACAGTAAAACTTGAAAATGTTTACTTAAAGTCAAAAATGGACATTGGGAGGCACACTGACCCCTGACATTTCTCACCTTCTCACCACTAGTCTTTGGCCTGATAATAAAATGGTAGAGAACAGTTTGTGCAGTTTTTTAACAAACTGTTACCGTAAGCACCGGGAGCCCAACACGATCAAATGACGCTGTCGGTTCATTTGGGGGGGCTGCAAGTTCAGGAGGGCTCAGGGGAGTCTGGATCAGACATCACTTCGTGGTACAGTAGCAGCTACAACCTTGAGGTTATTATGACATGACATGTCTCACATTGTTGATCTTTTTCAGGCAAACAGCCCAACCATCCACAGCTTATGTAATTCCACCAAACTCCTAAGGGAAAGACATTATGAGCCTCAAGTTCTCTCTTTTCCTCATATTTATTTTTCCTGCCTGACCCAAAAACAGATTTAAGGTCCTTCAACACATCAACAATATAAAACTTCTCTTATTTATTCCTCTTTAGTCCTCAGAGCTCTTTGGGGAGATCTTTTAATGCCTCAATCTCAATCTTTAATTAAAGGAAACCTATAATTTTATCATTTAATATGTTCCTTGCATCAGTTTTCTCCCCCCACTTAAACTCATATCGTTTTTCAGCCGTTGAACACACACTGCCTCCTGACACAACATGATTAAAATCTAAAGGAAACTTTCTGCTGCTGGGGAACAATAAATGAACCATTTTTGACCTTAACAAAGTCACCCTCAGGTTCAGTAATTATCTGTAGGGCACACATTTGTGTATATTGTGGTTCAAGGCACAGAAATAGACTGTTACTATAACCCGATTTCTAATATGTTAGAAGAAGCACACATTTTTTACGCCACAGTCCTGAATTATAGCAGCGTTTCAGTAATGTATTACCATACAGAGTGCTGTTTAACCAACTGACTCACACTGATTATATCTGATTATCCTAAAAAATATCCATGTGTGTCCTAACTTTATTTTATAGCGGTCATTTGTCCCACACAGTCCAAATTGTCAATCATAGCCTCCTATTTTTGTCTGTTTAACACACATTTTTTAATTGACTTTTAAGTTATAATATTTACTTTTTTATTAAATACTTTTAAATATGTAATAGATTTTTCTTTGCCCTATTAACATTATTTTGACAGTATAATATTGGCATAGTAAAAATTTTTACTTGTTGTCCCATAATTTTGCTTTAAGTCAAATGTGAAACTTCTCATGTTACACTTTTGACTATTTAACACAGTTATTGTTACACATTTTTGTTACTTTTCTGACACATTTCACTTGATTTTTTTTTGACAGTCAGAATGTTGGCCTTTGAAATTGTAGTTTTTAAAAACAGAAATGTAACTTTTGCCCACATTTTTGTCAGTTTTAAGGCTGAAATTCATTCTACATCTATAACTTGGTGAGCCCAAAATTGTGTCACATTTTTACACAGCTGTAATTTTGACTTTTGAGCACAATTTTTATATTTTATAATTTCGGTGTAGTTAATCTAATTAGTATTGATTTTTCCATTAAAAATGTATACTTAACCACTTAAAATTGATTTGATGTCATCATTTACTGAAACTGCAACTTTTCTATCTTAATTTCTGAATATTTAACTCATATTTTTTAGTTACTTTTTAGTTACTTTTGTCTTAAGTCAAAATTTGGCTTTTTTGCTTAATATCATTTTAAACACTGTTTTGAATTGAATAAACATTTTAACTCAATTAAAAACAGTGTTTGAAATGATATTAAGCAAAAAGCCAACTCATTATTGTTGGCTTAGTCAATCCAAATATTGACCTTTCATAAAAATACAGCATCTATTTTGAGAAAACAGAGCATTACCTGATATGGCACCTGAAAATATTAAACCAAAACTGCAAATACAAATCTTTTAATGTTTTTGACATAAGTGAACCCTTCAGGCCTTCACAAAAATATAAATACTTACCTGGAGGTCCAATAATCAGCTCCAAGGGGGACAGATTTTCACTATATGGACAGAAATGGACACTTATATCCATATGTCTGAGACAGTATTAATTAAGTAGACCAAGTTTTAAATTTATTTAATTCTTGAACTTTCTCAGTTCTGGATTATAACAGCGTGTGAGTAATATCCTAAAAGCTTGCGTTTTTGCCTATGTGTGTCTTAATTCTTGCTCTCATGCGCCAGACTCGTGTATGAGTCTGCCCAGGCACTCATTAACTCCTGACTGAGTTTTTATGGATCCCTTCCTGATGAACACTGAGGTGGTTATTTGGGTAAAAGGGCAGCGGACACTTCCAGGATGTGGAAATCATGACACTGCAAAATGGCGGCTTGTGGCACTGTAAAATGTGAGCGCGGTCTAATTTGTCAGTCTCAGACAGCCTATCAAAAATAAAACCCTCATCTAATACCAACAAATACGCTTCCAAGTCTAAGCGGAAATCTTTGCTCACACTCCCACACACACACAGACACACAGACGCACACAGACACACACACACACACACACATTCTTTATTAACAAGGTAAAAAAAACCTGTAAAACAAAGAAGATTGTTTCCTCGTCAGAAATACTTGCAAACATGGTCTGAACGATCTGCACCGAGCGCAGGGAGAGTCCTCGCTTCATTTTGTGTGTCGTCATGCCTGTGTGCACACACACCTGGAAATGTGTGGGTTTTGTGTTTTCTTATTGTTAGAGTTGTATTGCAACAGTACACCAGCTTGGGCCAGAGGCCCTTTGGCCCCCCACATCATCCATCTCTCACTTAGAGGGTCACGGAAGCTGACTGGCTACTTTCACTGCTCTTCAGGATCTCCAGCTGATTGTAGAGGCCTCTCTTCTCAATCTGTGTTTATGTAGTCCTGGCTTCCTCTCAGTCATTAAAGTTTATTGATTATTTTATTACGTTTTGTATAGTTTGTGTGTTGTGTTGCACTTTAATAAACTGTAATTGTTCTTAATTTTGTTACATTTGAACTATTTTTTGTCTCTTGAATTTATTTAAATAGTTTCTCGTTGGGTATTATTTGTTCGCTGTCTTGGTCACTTGTCATTCTTCCTTCTTCTCTGAATAATTTTGAACTTAACTAACCTACACAAAAGGTGCTGTGCAAATAAAGTTTGATTGATTGCCTGTTGGCTTGCATTTCATGTGTTCTCGTATTACTCGAGCTCAGGTTTTTGGTTACTTTTTGATTTTCTTGTTGGACGTGTGTTTTTGTCCTGCATTTCAGTCCTCTATCAGCCTATGAACTTCCCGATTGGATAAATTTCTTTATTAAGCAGGGTAAACATGGATTACGATTTTTATACCATATTATGGAGACCTTAGAGCAAACATTTAGCTCCTAAAAGTAATCCTAAATTTGATTCATTTATTTAATTGCAGAAATAAAAAAAAACAACCTATAAAAGTCCTATGAAACAATGAGTCAGTCAGCTGTCGAGCCAACTACTGTATGAAACTAAATAAAGGAATAAAGGACTTTTGTTTGGGCTTTTACAGAAAAGGCTTTTAACCTTCATCTGTCTTTGGCTGAGTGCTGCGGGTGCTGCAGCAGAAAACTTGCACGTGCTTTAAGTTTCTTTGGAAAATGTATGAATTCTTGCGGGATCAGAAATTCCTTGAGGGCATGACTGACGGGAAACACAAACAGCAACCCAAAACCTGCCAAACCCCCCACAGTACAGCAGCAGGCCACGCCTGGAAACACACACACACACACACACAGATGACACTATTTCTCTCCATTAGGGACACCTTTTTTGTTATTATTATTTGGTCAATATTATAATCTCAGTTCTTTTTACATAATTAGAACTTTTCTTCTCTCACAGAACACTGATGGTGGGTGAAGCTCAGGTGGCACATGTGACACCACGCAAGAGACTCCAAGAAACTGGGAAATAACCATCACCATTACAAGTCGACCATGTTGATTAAAAGATGAACAGATTAAAACAAAGAAAGGCATGTTCTGGTTATTGCACTTGGCCCAGAACTCTTTGGTGTCCAAACTGATGCGTACTCTGAATGGTATTACCTTGGCCTCCAATAACACTGTAAGGAATCTCGGGGTCATTCAGTGTGGATGTTAACCTCTACCATCACTGCTCAGCAAAACCTGTGGACAAAAAGGGGTGTGCCTAATTTATAAGACAAGACGAAACAATCTTGGTAGCAAAACTTATCCTGATTAGATTGTTTCCAGAATTGTAATTGAAATTAAAATCTGTAAATCTAGTAGACACAAGTAAAACACACACAGCCTGCAGTCATCCATGTATTACATACCATATTCCTTCAGTGTTCTGTTGGTGTAACTAATCCCTCACTTCCACTCCCCTCGGTTCGGGTAAATATATACCGGCCCAGCCTGTCTGTCTGTCTGCCTGGCCCTGGGCCTGTTCTGCCCTGCCCACACACACACACACACACACACAGTCTCACACACACACACTCGCAGGGACTTCTCCTTTACATTAGTGTACAAGAGGGCTGTAATTGAGCTGGCATGGGCCAAGCAAAGACTCAGTGTGTGTGTGTGTGTGCGTGTGTGTGTGTGTGTGTGTGTGGTAAAGATCATGTGTATGAACACGTGGGAATTTAGTGCACAAAAGTCTGCTCCCACAGTAAACAATGCTGTGTGTACACATAATGGGATTTTACAAAGTGTGTGTGTGTGTGTGTGTGTGCAGTTGCCCGAGGGAAGACCTACCTAATAATTTTCAGGTTTGTGAGAAGCAGCAGACTGGTTATGATTTACCCACACAAAGCCAGTATAATGAGCAACAGGGAGATAAATAATGTTAATAATGTGATACTTAATTAACTCCTGAGGGGGAGATGATTTTTTTTCCCACTGCCCCGCCTCACCCCCCCACATCACAGACAGGTCAGAAGTCAGCAATGGAGTAGGTGATATGCCCTGGGAAGCCACAGCCAGGTGAGGGAAAGGGGAATTTATATTTCAATCTTGAAAGTGAAAAAAAATGTTGTTTAAACATGAAATTTGACACTTTGTATCTTTTCCAGGATTTTTAAGCCTAGGACATATCCACATGGGTTTTGGTTTTTTTTACAAGCTTTTCTGTGATTTAGTCAAGGATTTTCGAAAACTTCTTCAGGACCTTGTTGTTTGATCAGTACTGTTTGTCCACCATTTTTCTTTGTCTTGTCTTCCTCCCCTCACCCCAACCGGTCGTGACAGATAACTGACAGTTCTTCCTTTTAAAAGGGTGTTTTTCCCTCCCAATGTCACCAAAACGCTTGCTCCCAGGGGTCATATGATTGTTGTGGTTTTGTCTGTTTCTTCTTTGTATTATTGTAGGGTCTTTACATTACAATATAAAGCTTCTTGAAGCGACTGCTGTTGTGATTTGGTGCTGTATAAATAAAACTGAATTGAATTAAATTAAGAAGTCAAAGCCGAGTCAAAAAGCCAGCAGGTCAGTCTATGAAAAATCAATCACTGCCTCCAGCCTGACCCTCTTAGAATTAATAACTTTATTATATTTAATGAAGTCATGCAAATATTTACCTCATACTATGAATATATCTATTTTTTTTTCTGAATTACACACCCCCAAAGGTTAATATATGACTTATTAATAAGACTTTTTCTGTACTGTGTGGCTCCCTTTGAATGAGAGATAGTATACAATTTTGACAAAGCTCCAGGAAGCTCTAGCATCAGGAAAATGACATTTACAACATCTCATTGTAGATCAAATGTTTAAAAGAAGCCATGATGCCATTTGTTGAGGAGTAAAGTTTCACAGGTCAGAGGTTGATAGGCATGCAAAGGGTCTGACTTTGATATTGGAGACCACAATTTGCATCCATCAATCTTTCCCTAATCTAAACCACAACTGTGCTCTCACTGTAACCTGGAAACAAGAACATCAGCATTAATAGCAATGTCATTTATGGAGCACTTTCCACAAAAAAGATATAAAACCGAGAAATACCTCATCAAAGTGAAAGTTCTTCATAATCATTGAATAATATGTTTTCAGATGAGACGCAAACAAAGAAACTGTCTGATGTCCCCTGGCAGGTTAACACCTTTCAACTAAGGAGGCCTCGTGTCTGTTTCTCGGCCTTGACTCTGGAACTACTTTCAAACGCCTACGAAAAGGTCTCACGCTGTTCTCCCACTCACATTGGCTTAACAGGTCGGCGATAGAGTCAAGAACAAACACCTCTTTTACTGTTACTGTGGACAAACAACTCTATGATTCATCTGTCTTCAGCACAGCATTAAAAGACCTCAGTGGCGATGACTTCATTGGCAAACTGTGTTCCTCTTTGTTTATTTTTGTAGCACCAGTGTGGTACTACTGAGTCTCCTGGAAATAAGGAACCAAAGAAAAGAATCATTCTCATTGTAATGTCTCACTGATGATGACATAAAGAGCTAAGTAAACCAGCTACTGCTGGGATGGAATTTCTATAGTGGTGGAACTTTTTCTGTCGTGGGATTTAGATGTGGGGATGCCCAGTAGCTGGCAATGTTCTGTAAAGGGGCAAAGATTAAGAGGTAAACCACACAGAGGGCAGTTACACTTTTTAATGAAAATATTATAGTTATTTAATTCAATACTACTTTTTAAAGTTTCTGAACTCCATGCCCACTTACACATTTAATATTTCAGATCTCATTTTGCTAAACATAGAGCTCGTCTGCAAATGTAACTACACAGAATCCTTTAGCGTTACTCACATTTTCCTTGTGGTTTCCAGTGTTTGTGATTAAAGGTTCAGCTTCTGTGACTCACACTCCTGTAATGTTTAATGACTCCCAGTTAGTGTTCATGTTCAGAGTTGTTGTTCAAATGTTAATGAAACTAGTCTTCCTGTAGCTGTGCGGTGTATGGTTCACATGATCGCCCCATACACCGCACCATGAAATACGAAATTTGCATTTATTGGATTTAACTTAAAGTTAAGTTGAGCTTTTACTTACACATATCGTGAGATTTATCCTCATCAAGTACTGTACACTCAAAAAAACTAGTCTTACTTGCCTGACTTATTAAATTCTGCAGTGTAGTTCATTTGTTGGCACCTTCGAGTGAAATCTGTACAAGATTTTGTAAAACTTTTTCCCTGATGAGATGTAAGTGCTGGTTGGTGGGCGCCATGCTGCAGTGAGAACACAAGACTACTTCCCAGCTCCCGCTCTTAACAAACTCCCCACAACCTCATCTCATCCTTCAACTCCATACTCGCCTCGAGGGATCCCGATCAATAATTCCACCAGACTGGAGCCCATAAAGAGTGAGCTGCGAGGGGGGCAATGCACATGGCGAGAGCCTTCAATGTGCTTCTTATGGTGGTGCCGGTAATGAAGGGGACTACAGTACATCTTTGCTCCAAGAAAGGCTTGCATCTATCAATTTCCAAGAAACCCTAAAAAACATGCGAATGGTGTGACACCGCAGGACCTGAACGGGCTTCACGGCCGCTGTGGCTGCGACGCTTTGTCATCCACCCCCTGCACATGAGCCGACTCGAGTCCAAAACTTGCGGAGTTAAAGGGCTTTAAAGTGACAGCAGTGATGTGTGCTCGTGTATTTGGCATACTGATCAGGGCCTTGAACTACTGTGTGGGAGAACTCCCAGGCCCCATTCATTATTCAGGAGAGTGTGAGAGATATCTGCTTCCCAGATTACTTTCCCTCTGAGATGGAGGCAAGAGAGAGGAAGACGAGAAGATGAAGATAGAGAAGGAGGGAGAATTAAAGGAAATGAGAATGTGGTTGCATTAAAATATGTACACTGGTGTTTCGAACTTCTTATTCATTAAAACATCAGCGTTTCGTTAACTTTAAAAGAGTCGGATGAATCTGTTCTTATCGCAACTCTTGATGTTTGGTTGGTGGATGTTTGGATGCTGTGGCATGCATGGGCGGTGGTGGTCAGGGAGAGCAAAGAGGTCATAGATCCCAGTAAGAGTTCATGATCTGCAGTAGTTTACTTGAAGAACTTTAAAAACACTGTTTGATAAAACATAAGTTACACCAGAGAGGCGCAGAACCGAGTAAACTGGAGGTAAAGCAAATGTATTTAATGCTGAATTAAAGATGAGTTTATGCAATCCAGAGGGGGAAAGAGATGCCATCAGAGGAGTGTCTCATTAGGTCAGTTTATCTGAGAAAAACTCATTTTCTGACTTTATTATTTCAATTTTGATGACATCATCTTGCTTTATTTTGGTTATCGGTTTTCTCTCTGTATCTCTTGCTTTTACTTCCTGTTTCTCGCCATCTCTTGATTGTTTTCACCTGTTGTTAATTGTCTCCCTGCCCTCACCTGTGTCAGCTAATTATTCCTTTGTATATGCATAGCCCTGTGTTCCCGGGACATTCTCAAAAATTAGATCAACTTTCACAGTTTCTCTTTGTGGTTAAATAAAAAATACATGAAAATGGCTCTAGCCTCTCCTGACACAATAGAGATAACCCTCTTTCTCATTCATATCATCATTTTCGGATGGCGGTAGCTCAGGAGGTGGAGCAGGTCATCCACTGACTGAAAGGTTAGTGGTTTAATCCCTGCTGCTCTCGTCTACATGCCAAGTATCCAAGTATCCTTGGACAAGATACAGATCCTGATGCATCCACCATTGTATGAATGTTAGTGTCATGTTAATAAATATTTAGAGCCAGGATTTCTTTGTGCTATGACGTTAACCTACTTTGGGAGGTTCCCTTTGTTTGTGTAGGTTTTTATCAGGACCCTGGTGTGTGTTGTTACTGCAGGACGATGTTTGTGTTTCCACCTCCGTGTTTTTATTCCTGGACTCTGCTAAAGAAGCTTTGCATGAAAATAATCTGTCTTCATGTTACACTGGGGCTCGGTGCAGTTCATATTGTGTTAAACAAGCTGTTTTAGCTCCATCCCCTTAAAGCAAACTTCTTTCTGATTGGCTCCTATTAGTAAAAGAAGCTTCGAACATGTGGTGGGTGGGGCTTCTGTGCCTGAGATGACCATATTAGCTATATCCCCACTATATTGCATCATAAAGATCCAAGAACAGAAAAAAATCCTGAATGTTTGGAGCCGTGTGTAGCCCGAGCAGAAGTGTTGTATCTACTCTGACCTTAATGTAACTCCACCACAGGAACAGGAGGCGTGTGACAGGAAGTAACAGCAGAAGAGACCCACTCTAAACGCTTCATAACAGTATCTGACAATAACTGAGCTATGAGGCCTGTAGAAGATTGAGACATTTCAGATCAAATTAACTAAATTTAGTAACATCACATGTTCATTATGTGGCATCAAGCTGCCAGATCTGTAGTCAACTAAAACACGGAGTGCTCTGAATGAACAGTCGGAGCTTTTTGTTTATTTCTTCTCTAGAAACAATGATGCTACCACAGTATGCAGCTCAAACTAAGCTGGTTAAATCCATTTAAGTGATTTATTTTCTTTCCTGTGGTACAAAATGTCCTGTTTGCTTCTGCACCTGCCAGCAACTCTGCAACATGACAGAGAGTCTGCAGCAGTCTGCTTCACAATTGGATTGCAGTGAATATGAAAGGGAGGCTGCTTCTCCTGAGAGATTTGATAAAAGAGCCCAGAGATCTGAGGTTGAGCTGCACTTCTTAGGAGAAGGAAATAGGCAGGAGCTTTATATACATACATATTTTTTACATCTTCAGCTGCTGAAGCTAGCAGCGCTTCGGTGCCGAGCTCTCAGCTTGGCAGCGGTTAATGTCTGTGTTTAAAACCTACAGATTAAAACGTACACGCAGGGTGCAGACAAAAGGTTTGATCTGCTCCTGAAAGTTGATCCCCTTGGCGATCTTTCCTGCTGAGCTTGAATCGACTCACGCACCTGCAGACGTAAAGTTTAATGCACACACCGATACCTGGGGAATACACAAAACCAACACACGTGCACTCGTTTTGATGGCAGATAAAAGCAGATTACGACGACTCGTGCTGCTGCAACCAAGAAAACAGCTGTAGACTGAAGCAATCCAGAACCTTCGGTGGGCGAGTGCTCGACTTTGATATCAGCAGGTCACGTTATTAAAAAGCAAAGACTTAAAGAAACACCTATAAAAACACTAACCATGAGCACACGGTTTGGCCCAAATCATCAAAGTTTTAAGACTGCAAGGCTCACCATTATCTCCAACGTACATCACCGATAAATTTAAATAAATGCCCCAGAGCTTTCCTGGTAATCATCAGCTTTCCTTCACTGACCATCCATGCTCATTCAGACCACACACACCGCAAAAGGTGTTTGTGAGGACCTTTTAAAGCCTTCGGTGCAACTAAGTGACAGTAATTTGAGGCATCATGTGAGGAAAATAACACAAATAAAATAAAATTGCCTGTGGTTTGCGTTGCAGGCAGTAATTCCAGCTTGGATTATGGATTCTGTTTGTGACTTTTATCAATTATCGACAGAATGAAATGAACAGTTTCAGGTTTGGTGGAGGCTGTTATGGTTTGGGGCTAGCTTGGGGTTCGTTGCAGTTATTTTTCCACAGCAGAGGGCTACAGGTGGCTCTTTCCCAGGATGGTTCTTGCCTTTCAAACCTGCCTGTCATGATTAGTCTGCTTTTTGAGGTCCAGCTCGAGACTCTCCACCAGATTGTCATCATTCAGCGTGTTTCGATTATTACTCCTTGGCTCGTGTTGTTTCTCTGTTTTCGTAGCCTAGACTTATCTGTTGAGCCAATCACAAGCAACAAAAGCCTTTCCCAGGATCTCCAGGCTGGTCTGTATACCCTGAGAAGAGAAGCAAGGAAACATACCTGCCAATCACACCTACCTGCCCACCTCCAACCAATCCAGCTTCTCTGAGTAACTCTAGTCAGTCCGTTCAAAATCGAGCCACATTGATACCCCAGTGATTCACTGGGTGTCGAGTCCTTGCTGCCTTCTGAATTTTGTGCAAATAAAGTTGTTGAACCGCACTCTCATCATGACACAAAACAGTGTCAGGTGTCACGGACCCAGCTCCGGGGACTCGGGGTCTGTGAGCAGTGTGGACTACTGTTATAATTATTGCTGTTATTTGGTGATGTGTGTGTTGTCTGCACTGTTCTTGTGATTCCCCATCCTTGTATGTATAGGCAAGTGGGTGTGTCAGTGAGTGTGGCTGAGTACTGGGTTTCAGGTAGGCCTGGTGGGCGTGTCCTGTCTAGAGGATGGCCATACCTGAAGCAGATGATCACACACACCAGCAGCTAATGAAGCATTGTTGGGGAGCTTCTTAAGACTGTGGCTGAGCGTTCCTCGGCGTGGGATTGTTGTGTGAGACTCTATGTTAGTGTTGATAAATGTCAAGTCCAGTGAGTGCATGCCTGCGGTAGTCGAGTGTCCCGACAAGTTGCCTCTTTGTTATTTTCTCCAGGAAGGAGCAGGGAAGACAAGAGCAGCGAGCACGGGGTGCGGGGACACACAGGAGCGGAAGAGCACGGAGGACGGACTTGTGGGTGAAGATACGACACGAAAGTCAAGGGGAAAACACGGGGTTATTCTGTGAACTATTTACACCACTGTAAATAAACGCACTGCCTTCATCATTAAGTCCTGCATCTTGGGTCCTCATTCCTCTCATCCCCACGGTCTGCCACACAGATCGTGACATCAGGTCCTTGTTAACCACACTGTAGTTTGCATCTGTATCTGCATATCTCAGTAAACATGGGATTTCTGTCTATAATTTTAGATTTTATCTTATAAAGTTGCTATTTTTGTTTTAGGACACACTGTAATGTATTTGTTTATCACTGTTGGTGTCTGTGAGCTACCAGCGGTTTGCTTTCTAAACACAATAACAAATAAAGCTTTATCTTGTCTTTGTTTTTCACAGATGATTGGTCATGCTGGCTTTAAGCTCACATTGGAGATGTTTACAGTCCAACATGAAGGTCAGAAGGTCTCCCTTTTACTGCTGGAAAGGTCCTAAAGGACTCTACTCTTTAACCCGACATTAACTATGTTTAAAATGTTTTTTTAAAACACAAAAGAACCAAACAAACATAAAATTCATATTCTGATTGCCCAGGGTTAAAGTTAAAGTTAGGGTTAGTGTTCCTGAGGTATATCTGTGTTTTTATTCTGCTCATTTGTGTCTGCATCGAGGTGAAGGTCAGAGAGCTTAACTTCAGGCAGAAGATGCATTGATGTGGTTGAGCCTCTGAACCAGACGCCTCCTCCTGAGGTGTTTCAGGGAAGTTCAACTAAGATGAGACCCTGATGTAAACCAGGGGAGAAGGTATTTCTTTGGCCATCTCTGCCCATCCACTTCTTACACTGACCCACATAAGCACAAGAAAAATGGATGGCTGGATGCTTCTATTTCATGTGATGGTATTCAAGTTTCACAGATCTATCCTGACACTAAAGGACTGAACTTGAATTCAAATTTGAGATACTTTGATAAGAAGGTCCTCTTGAAGACAAAGAACAAGCGAATCTGCTTGAAGCAATATAGGAAGATTCATCTCACTGGATTTGTAACACTCACACTGCCTCCGACAACCACTGAAAACAGCGAGATGAAGTTGGAGAGACGCAGGTTTGTGCCAGCTGCTGCAAACTCGGTTCTGAACTCGAGGCGAAAATGTGGTCTCAGAGTTTTTCAGATGCCATCAGTGTGCGGTGACGGGGGGAGAAATAAGCAAATCTGGAGCTCCTTTTAAAGTTTGGTAATCTGAGCGGTCGCACGCGGTCTCAGCCCACATCAGGGGAGCCCCGCTGAGTGTGAAGGCAGAGCGAAGCACAAGAACGCTGTTTATAATGCTAATGCTGCACTACATATTCCTGTGGGGAGGATGAAGGAAATCTGTATGAACTACACGTGATTTTTTTTTTTTATATTTTAAATTACGATTTGATTGGAATTATTCCATAAGACAACTCATTGTGAAAGTTAAAATTTTCTGATATTTCAGGAGCTTTTCTGAACAAAATCCAATTTTCCACATCTGTTGTTCAGGTTTAGATTGAAACAGGATCAAGATACAGCGTAACTGTGAGGACTTCACTGGAAATATAAATGATAATTATTTAATTAATGTATTGTGTTTACAGCAGATGCGATAAATTAATATTCTCTGTACAATTCTTTTTTTTTTTACCTGATTTTTGCATCAAAAATGACACAAAGTCATAATTAATGACAGGAGAACGTTTCAGAATATCTGTCATAAATAAAATAAAAAGTAAAGGTTTGAGAAACAAAACCAGAGACAAAAAAATAAGTCATAAATGTTTGTTTGAGGGTTAAAATGTAAACCACAAAATAAATTTTTGTCAGTCACAGCCTGAAACCTGATTCTCTCGTGTGAAAGTGCTTATACATCCTGACACCACTGCAGTTTAAAAGGAATCTTTGTCTTGGCTATTTGTTATCTGACACTTACAGCAGTATCAGTGTTGGGTAGAAATATAAGCTACATACTATCCTGCAAAACAAACAATTTCTTTTCTCTTTGGTCTGTTTGTGTGTGTTTGTGTAAATGTTATTTTTATAGGAGAAAATGTAATTTTTATACAGTATTTATTAGACATTCTTTACAAAATAAACAAAAACAATGTTAAGCACTCATTTCATACATAGTAAAACACAGAGATAAGATTTTATGTGAATCCTGGACTATGCAGTAAGTTCCTTTCAGATTAAATGTCCTCGATATACAGGACATTTAATGTGAAAGGAACTTACGGACAGGAAGAAGGAACGAACAGAACAAATTGGGTTTCCTGCAGCGGTCAGGCAGCCTCTGAACATTAAGTCAGATTAGAAGTATAAAATACAGCTCAGACTAAACGTGCAGGTAACAGCAGAATATCATAAAGCAGCTTCTCACCTGTGGAATTCAATCCTGTCATTTAGTTTGGATTAAAATGAACAAAAGCAACACGAACTTCAGTGTTTTAGAGGTTTAACGGGTCAGATGACTGTGTGGACTGTGTGTGTGTGTGTGTGTGTGTGTGTGTGTGTGTGTGTGTGTGTGTGTGTGTGTGTGTGTGTGAGCCTCACACTATTTCTTTCTCCATTTGTTCTGCAGCGCTGCTCTCACGTCTGATCAGAGGAGCTGCTGAGTGTCTATTTGAAGTGTCCTTGAGCAAAGCACGAACCACTCACCTGCTCAGCAGAGGGAGAGAGAGAGAGTGTGTGTGTGTGTGTGTGTGTGGTAAAGTGACTTTAAAAAAGTGTGTGTACAGCTGTTTGGATCTGAGTTTCTTAATGTGCTGCTGCAGAGCTGGAAGCTGTTTACGCAAGTGTTTGTGTCAGCATTGTAATGTGTGTGTGTGTGTGTGTGTGTGTGTGTGTGTGTGTGTGTGTGTGTGTTGTATATAGGATGGCAGCAGGTGTGTTTTAAGCCTACCTTATAGCGCTGTTTATACGATTCAGGGTGTCCAAATTGCTTTGTGCTGTACCTTTTGTTTGTTTAGGTGTTTTGTTTACGTGTGTGTGTGTGTGTGTGTGTGTGTGTGTGTGTGTGTGTGTGTGTGTGTGTTATTTTTAGGGCAGCAGAAGCAGCAGAGGAACAGTTTGGAGTGTTTTAACAGGCTTCATCTGTTTTCCTGTTTGTTTGTTTGTTTTTTCAGGTGTGTGTGTTTTTGCGGGGGGTCAACCTGGAGCGCGTGAACACACACACTCCTCGTGTCCGCACAAACACCAGCGGCGTGAAGAGCTACAGCGGTCGCCTCGCTTCTGTCGCCGTCCGTCTGTCGCGTGGTTGATGGCCCATCACCTGTCGCCGGGCGGATGGTGTGGGGACATCTGAGGAAAGACAGAGATGTGAGGAAAGAAACTGAGACCGAATTAAACATTTCTTAGTGTCTCAGCTTGTGTGTTGTTTCAAAGATGGCTTGCAAAGGATGCTGGGAATGAAAACAAAGCGGATAACAGAAACGACAGACGAAGGAGAGCGGAGGAAAAGAACACGGAGCTGTCAAAGAGCTTTTAAAAACAGCATCCTGCTGCTCTAAACACCCACCGCGGCAGGAAGTCTGTATTATTCCACAGCTAAAAATAGTCCCCATTCTATATCCTCCTGTTTGCCCAGCTTGTTTTGGAAAAGGCTTTTTTTAACCATTTAAATCTTGAGGACCAACCAGCAGGCTCATCACTGACAGATGGTCCAATAATAAAAAGTACTTGGAGGATAAAATCAGTCACATCTGAGCAAAGTTCCCACCTGATCCTCTTGTCTTAACTCACAGTCCTTTAAAGGATATTTGAGTTTCATTTAAACTCTGAAAACACTCGCAGATAGAAGATGACCCTGGTAACCAAATGCAACCATTTCATGCTCCAAGTGACCCACAGGGTGATGGGAGCCTTGAAGGTTTACTCATAAGTTTCCTTCAGTGAAAACAGATCTGCAGTTTATTCAAACTATGATAGATTCATCATATTAAAAAAGAAATGTGTTGAACAGAGCATTTGCTCTTCAGACTGTGACTCTTGGAGTGGGTGAAAAACAGTTTTTAATGGATCTTAAAGTGTTTTCATACCTGGGAACTTCATTTAGACATCCCCTGTACTTACGACACCACGATGGCTCAAACATGCTGAAAAATCTCTACATTTCCCACCCGTGTGTACGTTCATGGCCTCTAGCTAAAATAAATAAAACATTCACAGTATGAAGGTTAAAATTTTGCCTGGTTTCAGTAAATATGCTAAAGTAAATTCACATAAAAATCAGCTGACTCTCAATGATCCAATAATGATGTCAGCCTTATCCTTCTATGATGCCATGTGATCATTTCTTCACCTGGCTTTCACATCATGGTGGTATTTAATAAAAAACTGGCCACTAACAGCCTTTCTTTAGTCTGATCGCTGTATTTTAATTATAATCAACAGCTGAGGCTGCAGGGCTTTTATAAAGAAACAAAATGAACACAGAAAAGGAGAAGTGCTAAACTGACCAAAAAGGTTTAGTCTGATGAGCCAGAATCTAAATACCTGCCTCACTTCATGTTAGTCCCTCTGGAGGCGTCTCAAAGTATCACAAGCTAATGCCTGAATTAGGTTGTGACTTACGACGTAACCAGAAACCCGTCTTAACCCGACGCCCTGACCTTCCACGTAACCTGACGTGCACCTCCTGAGAAATGTAAATTCTACATAATTTACCGCCGGATGCCCCTAGCACAACCTAGGTCTCGACTGATGTCGAGAGGTGACCGGGCGTTTGCAACCGTAGCACCTACAGTCATGGCCAAAAGTTTTGGGAATTACATAAATATTGGAAATTGGAAAAGTTGCTGCTTAAGTTTTTATAATAGCAATTTGCATACACTCCAGAATGTTACGAAGAGTGATCGGATGAATTGCATAGTCCTTCTTTGCCATGAAAATGAACTTAATCCCAAAAAAAACCTTTCCACTGGATTTCATTGCTGTCATTAAAGGACCTGCTGAGACCATTTCAGTAATCGTCTTATTAACTCAGGTGAGAATGTTGACAAGCACAAGGCTGGAGATCATTATGTCAGGCTGATTGGGTTAGAATGGCAGACCTGACATGTTAAAATGAGGGTGATGCTTGAAACCATTGTTCTTCCATTGTTAACCATTGTGACCTGCAAAGAAATGCGTGCAGCCATCATTGTGTTGCATAAAAATGGCTTCACAGGCAAGGATATTGTGGCTACTAAGATTGCACCTAAATCAACAATTTATAGGATCATCAAGAACTCCAAGGAAAGAGGTTCAATTCTTGTTAAGAAGGCTTCAGGGCGTCCAAGAAAGTCCAGCAAGCACCAGGATCGTCTCCTAAAGAGGATTCAGCTGCAGGATCGGAGTGCCACCAGTGCAGAGCTTGCTCAGGAATGGCAGCAGGCAGATGTGAGTGCATCTGCACGCACAGTGAGGCGAAGACTTTTGGAAGATATCCTTGTGTCAAGAAGGGCAGCAAAGAAGCCACTTCTCTCCAAAAAAAACCCCATCAGGGACAGATTGATCTTCTGCAGAAAGCATGGTGAATGAACTGCTGAGGACTGGGGCAAAGTCATATTCTCCGATGAAGCCTCTTTCCGATTGTTTGGGGCATCTGGAAAAAGGCTTGTCTGGAGAAGAAAAGGTGAGCGCTACCATCAGTCCTGTTTCATGCCAACAGTAAAGCATCCTGAGACCATTCATGTGTGGGGTTGCTTCTCATCCAAGGGAGTGGGCTCACTCACAATTTTGCCCAAAAACACAGCCATGAATAAATAATGGTACCAAAACACCCTCCAAAAGCAACTTCTTCCAACAATCCAACAACAGCTTGGTGAAGAACAATGCATTTTCCAGCATGATGGAGCACCATGCCATAAGGCAAAGGTGATAACTAAGTGGCTCGGGGAACAAAACCTTGAAATTTTGGGTCCACGGCCTGGAAACTCCCCAGATCTTAATCCCATTGAGAATTTGTGGTCAAGCCTCAAGAGGCAGGTGGACAAACAAAAAAACACTAATTCTGACAAACTCCAAGAAGTGATTATGACAGAATGGGTTGCTATCAGTCAGGATTTGGCCCAGAAGTTGATTGAGAGCATGCCCAGTCGAATTGCAGAGGACACTGCAAATACTGACTCTTTGCATAAATGTCATGTAATTGTCGATAAAAGCCATTGAAACTTATATTATATTTCAGTACGTCACAGAAGCAACTGAAACAAAGATCTAAAAGCAGTTTAACAGCAAACTTTGTGAAAACTAATATTTGTGTCATTCTCAAAACTTTTGGCCACGACTGTAGACTCTGGAATAACCTCCCTGTCTATCCAGTCTTTTAAATCACGTCACATCTTTTTACTTTGGCTTTTGATTCCAACTAGTTGGTTATCTGGCTTGTTGTGTTGTCACCTACTGTTTTCTTATTGTTTTGTTTCAATTGTCTCGTGCTTTTACTGACTGTGAAGCACATTTTGATTTGATTTGATTTGATTTGATGTAACGACACATCAGGCTGGCACAGCCCACAACGAGTCTGATTGGAAGATTACGGTGTATGGTTAAGATGGCTTTCCGATTACATCGTAAGCTACGATGAGGATTTCCCACTGAAGCATAATTCAGGCACATTATGTCAGGAAAGAAGGAGACAGTTGGAGCCGACATGGATCAGCTAGCATAATGCTACCCTTTGATTTCTGCAGACAGCTAGCAGCTACAGTCAGCTATGATGCGATCCACCTGTCAGTCACAGAGGCCACGCCCCTAATAATGCAGACTTCAAGCCTGAATACATTTAAAACAGGTGAGTTGTAAAAGCATCCGGACATCTTTACAGTTGTTATGACGGGAGAAATTAGCTACAGAGACCAAAACAGGTGGAAAATTTAACATGGGCGTTTATGGGGACTGACTCACTGGTGAAGCCTCAAGTGGACATTAGAGGAACTGCAGGTCTCCAGATGTTCCTGTTGGTTTCTCAACAACCTGCCATCTACAAACAGATGTTTTTGGCAGACAAAAATCAAATAACAGAAGAAGAGGAGAAGGCCCGGGCTGACAGATACAAATTCATGGTCATTACAAAGATGCTGATTAGCAGCAGGAAGGTGGCTCGAAAGGAAGTGTCTTTAAAAAGCCTAAAAAAGTCTATAAACTCATCCTTCCTCTCTTCAGAGAACCCCTCCAACATACACACACATGTCGCCTTATCTCGTCTCCTCTTACCTTATTCCCCTCTGCTTCCTGCTCCCTCTCTCCTTCCTCTGCCCCCCCACAACCTGCTGGGAGCTCGTTATGGCAGCTAAAGAGCTAGACCCTAAAATCAGCATTTCACCGTGTTCCCACAGTCTGCCCAAACCAGCCCTAAGGTCAGAGGTCAAAATTAAATGCATCCAGACTCTCTGGGAATCCAGTGGGCAGCTTTCGTGGTTGTTTGCTGGCGGTGGAAAAATTATTTTGGGTGTCTGCTGCAGAAAGTGCAGAAAACTCCAGACTTTATTGACACAAGTGTAGTCGTTACCGGAGAAATAATCAAACAGAGTCAGACAAAGGCTCCATTTTCCTCGCCAAGACGTTTGAATCCGAACATCATTGCTTTTATTTTTTTGATTACCGCGCACACCAAAACACCTACAGAGCCCAATAGCACAATAAATCCGCGGCTGAGGTTTTCTTATTGTCTCATTTAGGAGCGATTTCAATAACTCAGTTTGTGCGGCTTGTTTGCTAAAAGTCAAACAGCAGCGGCGGCGAACGGAGGGACAGAATCCACTCCGAGAGGGAAAATGAAGCCACGGGGACGAAAAAAGCCGAAGAATTTAAAAATAAAGGCCGAGCCATTCATTGTAAATCTTCCAAGCAGTGAGCTTTCTCTTCATAAGTGCCCTTCATTGATCCTGCCGGTCGGCGGCAGAGTGCTACACATCCACCCCCATCTCTCCACCTCTGTCTCTTATCCCAAAAGCAGCCACAAGTCAACAGCTCTGACTGCGTTTTTAAGTGCTCCTCCAAAAAGAGAAGGGTGTGTGTGCATGTGTGTGTGTGTGTGTGTGGCGTTTTACCCCAGCGGCTGCATTCCTTAGCCCCCGTTAGCATTCAGCCCACATAGGTCATGGCCAGCAGCCTTTTGTGTTCGACCAGCCTCGCTGTCACTGCAGTGCCGTCGCTGAGTGTGTGTTTGTGTATACAAATGGGAGAGAAAGTCAATGGCAGCCACACACACACAGTTTGTTGGTGAGCAGCACTCAGAAACAATCAGGAAGCTCCAAAGGCTTTAACAAAAAAAAACTGTTGAAAGAGTCACATGGTTGCTCACAAATGTCAACCAGAAAAGAAAAGAAGGGAGAAAAAGGGAAGTCACGGCTCAAGTTAGAGCAGGCTCGTCTTCTCGACATGACTTTGGGTTCTTTTGTGTAACTTTGTGTGGCTTTTCCAGTATTTCCAGTATTACTTCAACCAAAAATCCCACTTCAGCCTGTGGACTAAAAACAAAACCCCTGACCCTCCACGGGTCACCGCTGGCCTGGTGGATGGTTAGAGGTTGAGACCATTAGACTGCCTGGGATAAAAACAAGGAAACAAATATTTCAGAAATCAGTCACAAACTTGTTCAAAGCTAAGAAACCATTTTGCTATTTATCAGGCAAATAAACTGAAATCACACTTTTACACTCAAATTGAAGCCGGCACCCTGAACTTCTCTGAGAAACTAATCAAGGAAAACATTCAACCTCTGAAACAGTTTCTGCTCATGAATGCAAGAAAATAACTGCAATTTGGCATCTTAATTAAAAAAAATCAAACTGTGCCTTACAGATTTTTTCTGCTTTTTGTAAAACTGTAAATTTGCAAATTCATGGATAACAACAATAATTTTATTTCAGCAATAAAAATATAATATTGATTAAAGCGCTTGGACAAATGGGTCGATTAACCATTACAGAAACATAAAAAAACGACTTTAGTAATACCAGTACTGTTAATTTAGAAGCTGAGATGTTTTCGTTGCTTCATCTGGTTCTTCATAATTTGTAATTATTCAGCTCAACGCTTCTCTGGTGTATTTGATGTTCATCTCCTAACAGCGCACCTACGGTTCGGTCAAACCCTAGACAGGTAACAAGAGACCTGTTGCATCATAACAACCTGCTGCAGCTACTTGTGCTTACAGTGCCTGGAAAGAAACTGGCAAGATCCCTGTAATAAGTAAAAGATAGAATAAAAATGGCAGCAGTCTTAGCATTTAAAGGAAACTCAGAGGTTCTTGGCTACTCATCATTAATCTGACTGTACTTAATGAAGGTTTCCAGGTTTTTCCCTAAAAACCCTGTGAGATCCAAATCTCACAAGACAAATAAAAATCACTGACAAACGTCAAAACTATTCACATTTTCTCCGAGAAGTCCTTTCTGCTTCTCTCTGTAATGCAGGCTTAGGGCGTCCGCACAGCGGTGACTGACAGAGATGTGGTGACGCTCAAGAGCAGTCAACAACTTCCCGTCACAATGGGCGAAGCGGGGCGGGTCCTAAAGAAATTTCAAAAGTATGATTGGAGTAACTGAATCAGCAAAGAATACTGCTGATGGATACTGAGGAGGTGGTAAAACCATTAAAGGGTTACCTAGGAAACCACAGCCTTGAAAGGTGACAAGTACCAACCATCACCCTATAAAGCAATACAAAAAAAGTAGTTAAAAGAGCGCAACTGTCCTGAAGTCGAGCCTTTTTTATCACTGGCTGATGCAGACCACACCCCCCCAACCCTAAAGACCCCATAAGCTAGTATGTGCCAAAGACGTGGAGGCAGGTGGTCTAAATGTGAACCCACGTGATAAAAATATGGACCAGATCCAGTAACATGGACTGACAGCCAAATACATGCTAAATAAGTCATATGAGGCACCTGTGAGCCTAAATGGACAAAACTAATGTTTTTTTCCCTAGACAGCTACTTTGGGTAATTATGCCTCAGTAAAAGCAACCAATCAAGTGAAAGAGGTGCCTGCGTTTGACTGAGTTTTAACAGCTTTTTCTTGGTCCGAAAAGTCAACATTTCATTTTCATTTTCATTTATTTATTTATTTCACACTTGGTACAACAATTCAAACAAACCAACCACACTTTCTATCAAAAAGCACCAAAACCATGTGTGAAAAGGAGCAGGAAGAAGAAAATATTCTTATTAAACCCTGCCCCCTATCTATCATCGGTTAAACCCAAAAATGGCCTGAAGAAAAGCCCAGATGTGTGCTAACATGCTGCCGTCCAGGTAACAATCTCAGGCTTTGAGTAAAAAGTGGTGAAGTAAGTAAAAAAGAGCAGGACGGTGTTTGAGAGCATCCCTCGGCAGCAACAACAGCCTGAATCTGACACCAGAAAAAGTCTTTACATTTCATCACCTCATACCTGTCCTCAGGTGTGTTTCCAGCCGACATTAAAAAGACGTGGCTGAAGTACCGATTGTGAAACGGCCGGTTTGAATCTCTCCGAGATCCCCTGCAGTCATTCTGAACCACAACACAGGATTGCCAGCCAGCTCATTAGCATCGCCTGGGTCTATGTTTCACTGTAATATGCATTAAGCAGCTCTTCTGTAACAACAGGCGTGCTGTGTCATGGTTTTGTTAGTCAGGAGAGGTGACTAAGTTCAAACTCATTGAGCAGCTCCCAATGTGACCCTTCAGATGTTTCATGTTTGAGGCTACACAGATTTAAAGGAACTGGCAGGTTAGCAGAGGCTAATGCAGCAGTTAAACGAGGCATTTAAGAGCACTTGGATATCTGTGTTCTCCTTGTGAGGAAGCCTTAACCTTACCTGACCTCTCGCCGATTCGGCTCTGAAGAGGCAGGATGTTCACCACTAACAGAAGCTTTTACCTCACCGCTCTCATTTAACTGTTTTGCTGCTCCATCAACAGCGGCTCGAAGCTTTTTTATTTTGGCGTGTGACTCATTTCCCATCTCTGCCCATTCATCAGCCATTAAACACACTAAATGGCTGCACAGCACATTTCCCCCGCCGCCGTAATGCGCTCGGCTTTGCGGGAGATGTGACATTGTCCCTCCTGACGGCCACATTGTCTCGCAACATTACACACAAACACATACAAGTAAATGAAACCGACTAAGAGACGGATCCTGTGATCGTTTCACTTCCATGTGTGATAAACGCTCTCCTCCTCCTCTTCCTCGCTTTCCCACTCTTTCATTTCCAAATCATTTGTTTCCAAAGGCGCGGCGCGGCTGCAGGAGCAGCGGCGTCTGCGGGTAATTGGGTTCAAAAATGACATCTCGCTTTCAGGAGTGACAGACTCGGAGCAATTTGTTCTGCCTTTGGTGAGGGTGACATCATGGATGTGCGCTGGACAGATGAGGGAGCTGGAAACACAGCCGACGGAGGAGCCCCCATATGAACTAATGAGGAGAGCCATTAGTATATCACAGGAAATGTCAAGGAAGAAAGTTCACAGGGGACGGGAAGGCACAGTGGGAATAGAGGCTGTCTTTGTAGTTTCTGAGAACCGTTGAATATAAAGACATGCTTTACTCCTCGCTGTGTGAGAAAGAAAAACTATCAGCACTGTAAACATACAGAAACAACACAAGCTCTGAAAAACCATATTCATGGCAGTCACGGCCTTTAAGTGAACCGTTAGCAGGCTGGCTTAGCTGTGATGAAGCCACAAGTGTCAGATAAATCACGTGTAGATGGGCCATGCGACAGCTGCAGGACATTTTCTGTCCCACCCTTGGATTTGAAAATAATCCATGCACAGAATGCTAAAGGAGATATTTTTTGTGTAAATATCACAGACGCTGAGACAAAATGTAAAGCTGGCTGTTAAAAAAGTGCCTAAATATTATTTAAAATACAGAATGACCCATGGGAACCCCACAAAAATGGCATTTTTCACTGCTTTATAACGATATCGCATGTTAAATGTAACAAGAAAGCTAAAATTAATAAAAAATAATCCAAAAACACAGATGATGCACTTTTGATGTGAGCATTAGCTTCAGATCCTTTAGCATGTTTAATGACTTTAGCCTTTTCTTCATCCCCGGGAATCAAATACTGATATTTTGTCATTTTATATTTATGGTTATAGTGAAACTGATCGGTCACCCAAAGCTTCTCACAGATGGATGCTTGCGAAGGACCTGTTAGCATGATCTTTAAACCCATTGGATAGGCTTAATATTTTGCCATGCATGGTTAAAAATGTGATGGGACGTATTTTAACTTAACTTTAACCTCAAACTTTTCATGCATGTAAACACCTAGTTTTTGTGCATAAACCCCCCTTAAAATGAAAGAAAACACAATAAAACTGTAATAACAAGAACAAAGCCCAGATAGGACACGAACATCCTGCTTCCCTGTCTGGTAACCTTCTTCAACATCCCCCTTTCAGCTCCTGAATCTAGACCTTAACTCGCTCTTTAAAAGAGGACTGCTATTATCAAATGTATGCAACACAAACCTAAAAGGTCTCGAAACTACTTTTAGTTTTTTAATCCTTCTGTATAACTGTTCTGAAATAAAACACAGAGTATAAAGAGGAAGAGGATTGTCCTCACACAATGCCGTTTCTCATCACTGAAGCCCCCCGCATGCAGCACTTTCTCTGTTCAGAGGGAACAAAGCTCGGTAGATTGCTTTATCTTCTGTGTGGGCTGTCCTTTCTATTCTTTGGTGCAGTTTTATTGTGACCAGAAACCAGTTATGACTCTTACTTTGAATGTGCTTTCAAACAAAGGGATTCCCCTTAGTGTGCAGTAACAAAAGTGTTTGATTCACCACAGTCACATCCATCCATTTTCTTTTTATCTGTATTACAATTTATATAAAATGAATATAAAGTCCTGGTCGTGCTGTTCCTATATTGTATTGCGCATTATAACATTTCCCTCACACAGTTCGGAGAAGACAGGGCATGGAAAGAATGATATTAGTTTGGGAGCACAAATACAGCTTCTGCTTTCTATTTCTCCGCTGAAAGCTGTCCACTCACTGGGTAAAAAATCTTTATATGGGAGATCCAGTTCAGCTCCCAAATAGAGAACATTTCCTACATGTCATTTTCCTACTCTTTCTACTACAGACAATATATAAAGATGGCCATAAACATTGATTAGTAAATTATCAATCTGAGATCTTTTGGGGTCACCATCTGAGTGTTTGGAAACCGTACATCTGGATCTGACTGTGGAACTGAAAACACTGCGTACCCTGGATAATCCTCCTTCCTGCCTGTAATAATGACCATAATCTACAATAATGTTTCATGGCTTCTTAACAACCCAAAAACTTCTCGCAACCACGGGTAGGACAACTCCTCCCCTGCAGGCCGTTAATAAATGGATACTTCTGCATTGGACTGTCTTTTCAGACCCATCTTTTATACTCCGTGTTTTTGAATGAGACCTGGTTTGAAACATATTTTTTCTGTTATTTATGCCCATGATAACTGTTTAAGTATAACCAGTCCACAGTCTTAGTAACATTAATGGCCAACACTCCTTTTTAAAGGAACAGTCCAATCAAAAATGGAGGTTTTGTAAACCAGTACATAGTTCATGTCCTCTTTGGGAGCTGATGTACCTATTCATAAGATTGACCATGTATGTTGAAGCATGTCTGTAAAGGGAACCCAGACTTGGTGGACAGTGATGTTTTATTGCGTCTCGAGCTGGTTTAATGTTGTCCTAGGATTAAAACGACACCCGTGGGTTATTGAAATGCTAGGACAATGGAAAGGCCCGAACACTTTCATTCTTCATGTGTGTTTTCATGGGTTTGATTGGATATTTCTGTGAATGTTGCACATGCTGAATGTGTAGGATGGTTTCTTTGACGTGTCTGTGTTCAGTGGAGATGGTGGTCATCCGGGTAGAGAGTCTAATAACAGTGTCTTTAAACTTCTTTAGGAGCTTGTTGCCAGTTCTCTGATCTCAGCGAAGGGGTTGGTGGTGCTTTAGTAGACTTTCGTCACGGTTTCTAGAGGACTTTGAAAACTTAAATAAGTATTATTTTTTACAGTTTGGTTAAAAGATTCAGTCATGGTTGATGAGATTTGGAATCTTGGATCCATCACTTTATGGTACCCAGTGTGTTAATCTCTTCACACCCACCAGGTCATCAACACTTCAATAAAAACTGAGTGATGAATTGAACCCAAACGAACCCTAGGCAGATCAACAGTGATTAGGATGTTAAGATATCGATAAGCAAGTGTCTGCTGTAGTGAGATCTAGCTTCCCCCAACTGTGCCTTATCTCTAAGGCTAGGCATTATGTTCCGCATGAGGACCTGGAGAAGCTTATTCACGCTTTTGTGACCTCCAGGTTGGATTATTGTAACTCCTTGTACTAGGGTCTTCCCTCTTCTCTTCTTCTTAGACTGCAAACAGTCCAAAATGCAGCAGCCCGCCTCTTGACTGGTACCAGGAAATTTTGCCCTATTACTCCTGTTCTAGCTAACTTGCGTTGGCTGCCCATAAAGTACCGTATTCAATTCAAAATATTACTCCTTACATTCAAAACTATTAATAAATTAGCGCCAAGTTATCTTAGTGAACTTCTCAAATCACATACTCCTGCTAGAACACTTAGATCTGCCACTCAACTACTTCTGACCCAACCCAAATCTCGGCTGAAGTCCCGGGGTGACCGTGCGTTTGCTCTGGCTGCCCCGATACTGTGTTCCTCTCGACCTCCGCGCATCTGATTCCATTGCACTGTTCAAATCATGACTAAAAACCCACTTATTCAATCTTGCCTTTCCCTCTAGTTAATATTTCTTTTATGATTTTATATTATGCACTTTTATGCTCATTTAATTTCTTGTTTGCTCTGTACCTGTTGCTTTCCTATGTATCAGTGACAGCTACCTGCTTGCATACTTAGTACTTGCTTTGGTCCTATTTCTATTATCTTCCTTCTATTCTCCATGTTACTTGTTAAGCACCTTGGCATACCCTTGGTTTTTAAGTGTGCTTTATAAATAAAGTTTATTTTTATTATTATTATTATTATATTAATATGCGACACCAATAGTTCCTGAACAAGCTGACAGTTTAAGACTTCCTGCCGCTGCCAGAGAAAGGTTTATACCTGCACTACACCACATATGGGCAAAATGCACCTCAATAACCATCTCAACCCAGCCTTTAACAGAAAAACAGATCAACCCCACACATGGTGGAGTATTTTCTGTGCGTATCATTGCACTGTAACCTCAGATTACACCGACTGATAAAGCCGCACCACCATTCCTCTTGTGAATGTGTGGCCCGGCTCTCACAGTGTTTTAGTTATGTCAGTTCCCTGCTCTAAATCCTCATACTTTTCTCAAAGGGTGATCCAGCCAGTACATGCCACGATAAGTGTCGTGTCCCCCGAGGCATCTGACAATCCCAGTCTTTGTACATTTACATGAGAACTGAGTGTTTGTGAGGAGAGGAGGAAGAGGACGGTGAGAGAGAAGCCCTCTGATCAGAAGTCTTTGAAGAAGAAAGGCTCTTTTCTGTGTATTAGTCTCCAGCGCCTCGCATCACTCTCGCAAACACACTTCCAGCCCCGGAGCCATTCCTGTGATATCACACCAATCTAGCTCACCTGCCTGTCCTTGCTTCTCTCTCCCTGGAAGCGCTCTTTATGTGTCCTAGTTAAGATGTGCTTCACTCCTGTTCGACTCCAAAAACTGACACACCACTACAAACCGATAAAACGCCGTCCCTGTCGGGCTGAGAGCTCTCCTCTCTCCTTCCTCCGTCACGAGAGCTTGTGTGCAAATGTGTGATTTATGAAAAACAGATCTGCATTTAAAGGTGAGGATTAGCATCAATGCAGGTGGTATGGAAAGACGTGCTTCATCAGATTGCTGTCACACAGGGGCTTACTGTCATTCCCAGACAGCTTAAGGTGAAGAAAGATGGAGTTTGTGGAACGACTTCATCGCTGAGCTCAGAATCAATACGTCTTCCTCGCTGCAGGGAGAGCACAGGCTGTGAAATAGACCCTATTCACACAACACTGCCAGCCGGGATTTGTCGATATCTCCATATTGCTTCCAATTGTCCAGATGAGCCTGTGTCACTGAAGTTGTCTTGGATTATTTCAGCAGAATCTGGTCGGGAAAATATTATTTAGATATTAAAGTACTTTAACCATACAGTCCTTAAAAGCAGGTGGATACAAAAAAAACAGAAAAAACTGATCAGCACTGAGCCGTGATAAGGCAGGACCTGCATTTAGTCTGGATTTGGCCCAAACGCTGACATCCAGCACACCCCAGAGACCTGCAGGAGTTATGAAGAAGAAGGGACCACACTGTAAATACAGATTCTTTGTCTTTACCAAGAGCAAACACAAGCATTTGATCAGTTTCAAAGTTAGAGTCCCTTAGTGTTTCAGCCCATAGAACTAAATCAACAGATAAAATACTTGCACACAAAACAAAAACTACAAAACTAACCTTATCTTTTTAAATAAAATTAGTTACAATAATCTTTAATAAGATATTTAGTCGACTAAAACTAAAAGAATTTAGATTTCTAAGCTATGATTAAAACTACAATAAATCAAAATTTGCCTCAGAGTTCATCAGCTGGGACAACAGCCTCTCGTCCCAACAGTATTCCACGTACCTGCAGCTTATTTCCAAGTTTTAAGTAAATCTGAATTTAGTTAAACTGTAAAACAGGGAATGCAAACTCAGTGAAAAATGTCCCGGCTGTGTCGTAGATCATATCTAATGATTCGGTCTTGCTGCGTTAATGTTCCCGGATGACATTTTGATTCATCTCTTTGCTGCAGGAGATGTTTCCAGACCGCAACCAGGATTTAAACAAGAGCAGGAGTTATGGACTCGGAGTGGGGACTAGATTTTTGCTCTCTCCGGAGCTGAATCATGTCACTTCAGGCATGTTACTTTGCGTCACGTTGCCCTCCAGATTATCTCAGCTATGGATCCACTCCCACGCCCTCTCTCTCGATGACAGTAAATCATCTCTGAGTAATTATCTGCAGAAGAAATTATTCGAATGTTTTCTGCGATCGTCTGGAATTCCTGCGACGGGTTCTACGGTTTCCATCGGACCGCTCCCACGCTGTGAAAATTATCTTTTGAATGCTGCAGACGGATAGATACACAAACAGGCGATGAGCAGAGCGGTGGGTCTGACCACTAGAAAAGCTGCTCATCCGGCCCACATCAGCTGTGTATGTGTTTTTTTCTACTTCCTCCTCGGTCCTCGTTGTTCCCCAGGGAAGATGAGTGACTTTTGACATACAGCGTGGGACTGCTGTGTTGGGTCTTCCTGCGAGCACGAGCAGTGTGCCGCCTGCAACGATGTGACTATATCTGTGTGTGAAGGGCAAGAGACACCGAGGAAGGCAGCCCGTCACCTTTGACCTTTACGGTGGGCTTGCAGACGAAAATGCCACAGCTGATTGTGCAAATACGAGCAGCAAAGCCATGTTTTTCTGCATCACCGTCTCACTCTCTCTTTGTTCCTCAAGCTTTGTGACAAGCTTCATTTATTCTTTCTGACTGAACTGGATGAACAACTGGCCCCAAATAGACAGATGTAGATGCTGCAGGCCCGGGAGATGCAGCCCTGCCACCCCTGTCTTGCTCCAAGGGTCCGACTGTGGGTTTAGGCCTGCTTCTGTGTAAAATACAAAATGTTTGCACAGAGATTAGATGCTCAAGTATCTTAACTAAGAAACCGAGAGTAACTTCCACAGTTTCCTGTATTTCACAATGTCAAACGCTAAAGCTTTTCATTTCATTTTAAGTTAGTGTCCCAGCACTAAATTAGGCTAACGCTGGTTTATGTCAAAGAAAGGACAGGTAATGTAGCTTCAATTGTAGATAAAACATGACTGTAGCCACGTGGTGACATCAGTCATTGAATTCTGGACATTTTTGATCACCACCGTTTTGGCTTTTTGGAGCTAGAAGATTTCCTGTTTGGAACATGGACACAGATATCTGGTAATCAGCTGAAGGATGGTGAAGATAGAGCTGCTACGAAGAAGCTTCATGGATGTAGTGACATGCAGAAAGATATAGGATGTGATGTAGGCAGATCCTCCAGTGTGGTGGCACCTAAAGAGCACAGAATTCTTGAACACCTGGATGCACAGCAGCCATGTTATCGGTCATATAATTGCACTAAAATATAAGGTCAACAGTGACACGTCTAGAACCATATGGAAAAGATTATATCTATAAGTTTGTATTGTCTGTGTGAACTGTATGAAAGCATATAAGAGTGAAAAACATATAAGTTCCCTGTAATGAAACAGTTTTGGATACTTCTAAAACTGTATAAGTAATGAGAAAGTGGCCACTTTCTGAGTTCCATATGTTTTACTATTTCTTTCCTGAGTTCCAGTCATCCATACGTAATGATACCTGACAGACAGCTAACAGCTACAACCTGTCAGTCAAAAAGGCCACGCCCCTAATAATGCAATATTTAAGCCTTACACAATTTAAAGAGTGGAGTTATAAATCAGTTTTCACCTGTACAGTTGTTATAAACAAAGAAATATATATAGAGACCAGACCTGTTTGTTGTATCAGACTATAAATTTGGTAATTTTAACATGTGAGTCTGTGGGTACTGATTCACTGCTGGAGCTGAAAGTTGACATGCAGGGCTCGCTACTTAGATTTTGACTTCATTTCTTAATTTTAGCCTGTTTAGAGCACCAACTAGAAAATCTTTTAGCAGGTAAACCAATAAAAAAATAAGACTTGTTGTAGAAGATAACTTAGTAAGATTTTCCATGCAGTTCAAACAAGACCAAACCAAGAATCTGATTCAAAAGAAGGAGGATGGACCTTTTATGATAAGTACATTTTCCTTTACATTCCTTGTGTTGTTTCTTATGTGATCTTTTATCCCTTTTCTTCCGTCCTGTTTTTAAATCCAGTAGACTGGAGGAAATTCAACAGTCTGCTTTCTGCAGAAAAAAGATATCAGTTTCAAGGAATTAAAGTATTAAAGAAGTAATAAATGACATTCTGACATTTAGAAAATTCCCCTTATATTGCCTTTCTTCCCTGGATAAATGATAAAATCCCCCTTCTCTCACTCCCAAACACTTCCTGAAGTTGTGGGACCTGTGGGATCTATTCAGAGTTAACTGCTTTTTTTTAACGTGACCTCTGTGGACCAGCTAAGTTGGTCCAAACATGCAGAAAATAAAAAGTATTTGCAAACACAGAGTAACCTGGAGCTGAAATGTGACACCAGAAGGTGAAACAATGGCGTTATTAACGGAAAAAAGGGGGGAAAATGCTGTTCACACATCCCGAGTCGTTCTGCAAGTTTCACACATTCCAGCGGCCTCAGTGTGAGCTCATATCTGTGAAAACCATCAGCGTGTCCCATTATCCAACGACACAGGAGCCTCTCTGTGGGATTCAACTACAGACCTGTGTGTCAAAGAGCTGTCGCCACATTCCTGACATTTGTTTTAACCTGCTTAGGCGCACAAACCATTGCTCTACAATGCTGATCACACAACATCAGCTGTCAAATGGGTCACTCCATAAATCCCACTCCCACTTGACCCCTATGGAGAATTAGCTCATATCTTTAATGTAGAGTAAATCTGAATATATTCAGTGAAGCCACGCAAAGTTTTACCAAAACTGGGATGAATTATGGACCTATCAATGTAGATAAGATTGGGTCAACATTTGGTGCTTTTTAAGGATGTTTGAGCCCTCGTAACATTATCTTGGGATTCAATTCAGTTCAGTTTTAATTATACAGCAACAGATCACAACAACAGGCGCCTCATATTCTAAGGTACAGACCCTAAAAAAATACAGAGAAAACACTTGGTGACAGTGGAAGGAAAAACTCCCTTTTAACAGGAAGTAACAGAACCAGGCTCAGGGACGGGCAGCCATCAGAAACCAGCACTGGTACCCTGGATGTTTGATCTGTTTTTTGATAATTCACCGGATAAGTTAATTGGTTAAGTAGTAAAACACAGCGAGCTGTGAGAGGTACTTTAAGTTGGTGAATTTACTTGAAGTTTAACCTCATAACTTTCTAAAACAAGGCTGTAAGTTCCTAGAATAAACTCCAAGCGGAGGCCTGAATATATAATTGATTAAAAGTGAAATGTGGTAACCAACGTAGCCACCTGTTAGATTCAGCTAAAAACGAAATATAAATAATTGCATAGCAGCTTTAAGATGATTTGATTATCGGCACTGAAAACACAATGATTCAAAGTTTCCACGGAGTGGGAATGTAAAATCACTGTGGATCATTTGTACTCGTTCAGGATTTTTCACTCATGCTATCTCTAAATTTTTGTATTGTTGGTAGTTTGTTCTTGTTTTTACTGAAGAAACCGTCAAAAACGTTCAGGCTCATATCACTGTGTGACGTGGTATAGGTTGCTGCTCAGAACAAGTCAGCATATCAAATTTTACTTGCTGTCGGACACCAGACTCACTTTCAAGGGTCAAGGTAGTTTTTAATATAGTAAGATATTCTACTCTAAGTTAAGAGGGCTCAAAAACAACAACCACTGTGCAACTCTGAAAATACTCACAAATATGAAGTTTTGTGAAATAAACTAAGGACATTGTAGAAGACAACCCATCTGACTGTGGGTGGTCAGGTTCATTGAATTCATTGAATGAGTGCATAATGAAGTACAGTAACTTGACGTATGGACCACCCTTCATCAGCTAAAATCAACACGCTGCAGCAGCAGGAACATTGATCTCTCTTCCTGATACTTTACTTGGACAGTCAATAACGATCGCTGGCATATAGAGACAAACATCCAAAGTCGACCAATGACACAACTCATAAGCACAGCCAGCAGTGGGAGGTGAACTAATGATCAATTCAGAACTCATTGAACCTTGTTTGTGTTCTGATTGGGACTTAATTGTAGCTTCAGTTTGAGCAGAGCTGGCAGTAACACAAAGGTCAGACGGTTAGTTTAGCAGGAATTTATTTAAACCTGCAGGAATTTGAAGAGGTGGAGTTCAAGTTACAGAGCAGACATATATATAAGTTTTAAAACTGATATATTTTTATTTCATTTTACTGAAAAAGAATTAAAAAGTTTTACAAGGAGTAACATTGTCTAAATTGCCTGAATAAATGTTATTTTACAAAGCTTTTAACCCTTGTTCTACCATTGGCCTGGTGGTGGAACCACTGTACAAGTGCTTTTTAAATGACCGTAACTCCAGTAGTGTTTGTCCTAGAGGCAACATTCTAACAATTTCGGGAAGAAGAGAAGACGAGCTTTGCTGAGATATTTGGTAATCAAAGGTAATTATGGTATTCACAAGGTACTGCTGTCTGAGCACGGAGATGAACTAGCCGGGCCTAGATTTAACCATGTGCACGTCGCATTATTGTAACATTATTGCTGGGCTTCAAAGACATTTCAAACACTTTCTGAAAGACGAAAATTATTTTGGCATGTTACAGCCAATATTATAAAATAAGGGCAGGCAGTCTGTATGACACTTGGTGATAAAGAGTAAAATAGCAGAGAATCGCTGTGTGAAATTAACTTTATTTGGCAGCAATAAGAAGCACGTATGGAGGTATGTAAGTGCTGACTGTGGATGGTTTTAAAGCGCTGCTCTAACTGTGTGTAAGAGGTTATTATAGAGACTGAAATATGAGAAAGAATCAGTGTTAGGCTGTTTATGAACATGTTTGTGGTTTTAACAGCACGATAAAATTTCCATAAATGATTCCACTCGGTCATTTTATTCACCTAAAAAATCTTAATATGCCTTAGTATGCTAATGAATGGTTGAGCTGTTGCTTGTTTTTCAGTCTGTATCGCTGCAGCGGTTATATAGTGGGAGCTTAGAGTGCTTAACTAGACTAAATCTGTCACAAATATGTTTAAAACTAAAAGTTATATTGTTTTTCATTAGGTTTGAACTTCTCTGAGGAGTCAGAAATGTATCAAACAAAGCATTAAACCACTGAAAGTACTGTTTGTGTTCATGATTTGAAACATTTTTGCAAAACAGTACATTTGAAAATTCATGGTAGTAACAATTCGACTTTAGCAGTAGCAGATTTGTCATCATTGTAGGTGATTGTCAGATGATCCGGTCACATGACACGGTCATCAGGTAAACAGGAAGTGATAAAGGCCCTCCAGTTTTAGCAGGAAGCTTTTGGATCTTGCTGAAGCCTGTGTTGGATTCTCTCTGTCAGTCAGGAGGAGGAAACTCTTACAGCAGGTAACACCACAGCGGCTATGGCTACTCTTTGGTTTGTGCTGGCTGTGTATGGGTGACATTTGCTGTGTTACGATTAACTTGGCTAAAATTTGATAAACAGTGAAGCTATTTTCAAGTGGGCAGAGAAAATAAAGGCCCATGCTTGTGTTTGGCTGTGTGATGGTACCAAATGTAAACAATAGACTTCAACATGGAAGCCTATGGGAGGCAGAGTCCTTCAGCCTGGCCCAGGTGGCTATGACCACTCTGAGGTGATTGGTCCTGTGAGACGCACCGCTTCAAAGGCTCTTTTTTAAAAAAAGCAGGAGGCAACATTTTCTCGTCTGCTGTGTAACACGCACTGATGCTAACACACCTGATGACAGACGTGATGACAGACGTGCTGACAGACGCTTTGCAGCCAACATACAGCGTCTGACTCGGTGCGCTGATGTTACAGTCCACGTGATGAAGACATTTGTGTTTTGTCAATAATACACTCTGCTCACACACACACACACACACACACACACACACACTGCCATTACTGCTGTCATACCTGTTGTCCATCATCTTCTTTCATTTAAAAATGAACATAAAACTCTTCTGTCTTCAATCTCTCTCACACACACACAGCTCAGAGGTTAATGTCCCCCCGAGGGGCCACAGCAGCCTGACCCCTGACCTTTCCCAGGATTCTCCTCTGCTCCTGGCCTCTGGTCTACATTTTATACTCCGTAAACATGCGATCAGACATTTTAACGCTGCAGAGTCAGGTCTGAAAATGGGTTCCCCAATGAGAGCTCAAAATCGTAGCGCGAGACTCTGTCACTCAGGCGGCAGTTGTTGTGCAGAAGAGCGGTGTGACGGCGTGCTGTGTACACGTGAGCGTGCTGCTGTTTCTCGTGCATGTGATGGACATTCGCGTGAACACATTTGACTCAAGTGGTTTTTATCTCAGTGGGGAGCTGCAGCAGAGGCACTAAAAGCACGTACCCATTGTTAAAGCACATAAAGATGGTACAGCAAGCTGCCAGCTCAAACTAATACAGCACGCTTTAGAAGAATAACATTGCTTACAGGTTTTTACTGGATTGTATTTTAAGTAGTCTTTTATTGAAAAACTAAATTTTCCAGTGGCACTAAGAGCTCAATTTATCATTTCTTTCTGTGATTGTTTTTATTATTTTGTACTTTTTTTGTAATTGTAACTCTAAAAGTAAACTAAAACTCTTCCTTTTCTGCCTTGACTAGTTAATGTAGTTAACTAGTTAACTGAAGTAGTTAACGTTTTCATGAACTGTTAACAACTATTCTATACTTTGATTAATTGACTAAAAATACAGATATAATAGAAATCTGGTGTTAAAATTTAGTTAGCTTAGTTGCTAAGTTGCACCTAGCTGACTAACTGGCCTGATATTGAATGTTGCAGTAGAAAGCAAATGTTAGTGACATATTTTTAGCTTTGTGTCCTTACACAATTTCCTGAGTAACAGAATTATTCCTGTTTGATATTATACACAAGTTAGTATTGTTGCTCCCATCAGCTGAACTTATTTTGTTAGCTGGCGAACTAGCATGTACACTTGTTTATTAGTTAGAAATACATTTACCAAGAAAGACACAGTTAGCTAGCTGTATATATACACTGCATTAATCTGGTTATAGCAAATTTGTAGTTTTAGCAGATTTTACTTAAAAGAAAATGTTTCCTGCATGGAGTTTGTATTAATTAGTCAGCCTTATCCATTCAATATAATATTTTTATTATGACAAATAAAAAACAAATAAAAATAACAAATCTTGTTTGTTAGCAGGCACGTTCGCAGGCACGCTAGCACTAGCCAGCACTGGCCAAAAGATCAACAGCTCATGATTAGATATAACTGCACAAACCATCTCCTCTTAAACTTAAGGCTTTCTAACCTTTTGTAGTTTTCTACTGATGGTCAAATTTTTATTTAGAAAGATTCATTAACTTCTAACTAAGCTTACAGTAATTTAGCTGCTAATGCACAAATAATGTATTTATAATTGGTGTAAAGTATTCTTCCTAGCTAGTTAACTGGAGGTGGGAGACTTCATTTTGCATTATTTCGGAAATTGTGAGTTCTGGTAAATAGCAAAACAGGGTAGCATGAAACTCATTATTGTCAAAGGATTTCTTTTTAAATGTATATTATTGCTGATCAGTTGATTGCTAGCCTTTATTTCTGTCTGTATAACATTAACAGCCTCTTTCCAGGCGCTGGGCCCAGGCACTTAGGGTAATATTGTTCATTGTATCTGCCAGATAAACCAAGTCAAACAGTATATGAATAATGTGTGTTTCAGTACTGGCTGATCTGCCAGACCCTGGAGCTCTCTGTGATCCTCATTAAGGCCCTCAACAAACCTTAGCCTCTTGGCAATCTTACCCATCATCATTATCGATAAACACAAACGACTGAGTTCCTTGCTATTTGGGCTTCTTGTGTGCCATCGTGTGCATGTTCCATGAAAATTGTCTGCCATTTTGGAAGTAATACAACCAAAATTGTATGTGTATGTGTATTCCCTGATTCGTTGGCGCATGCTTCCTGGAGGCTCGCAAAGGTTGCTAAGCCCAAAAACCTTCTTATGATTGCTTGGGTTGCTGCAGATTGCTACAGTTGCCCATTGTTTCCATGGAGGACATTGACTTCACTGCTAACTACTCACCACTAGTAGGGAAAACACTGCACCGCAAACCCAAAACAAAATACATTTTCCTTCAAAGTATATATCGTGCCTCTCTGATGCCGCTAACATGTTACAAAACGTGCCTCAGCGCTACTGAAAACGCAAAACAAAAAGCGCATCTTTTACTGTTATTTGAAGGCAAACTGTTGTATTTTTCACAGTTTTACTACTGTTTGGGGAGTGTTTGCAGACAAGTCAGCATCTTCCATGTAACTGCAGCAATCTGTTATGGACCAAAACAATCAAAAAATGGTGCAGTACCAATTTCACCTCCAGCAGCCACTTACGGGTAGTTAGGTAGTGTTTGAGGAGTCTGGTGGTTGTTACAGTCTCCAACTGGTCTCCAGCCCTATCACTTGACATTACAGTCACATGTCCAAAATGGCAGACAAGTTGACACATGACTGCAAAGCTGAATTCAAATAAATGTTAATGTGATGGTCTTAACATGTGTCCGACCATCTGTTGTCGTCTGCAGCGTTTCATGATGTGTTGATATGATGATAAAGGGAGCAAAGCAGGTATTTCCAGTTCTGCTGACTCAAGATCAGAGGGGAGTATTTTTAATGGGTATAAAATGAGGAGATGTGTGTGCTGGTGTGTGTGTTCGCATCTATGTGTGGTATTGTGTGCCTGCCAGTGTCCCAGCCAAGCTGCTAATGATCCGCTAGTCATGAGGCCTTTAAGGCAAACCCAGGAGGCCCACCAGGCAGCCCACAGAGCAGAAAATATAACCACACAGCCCAATAAAAACATCACATCTCCATAAAGTTAACTATTGAAAAAGTACTTCTGCTTTTATAGATATGAAATTATACTTTTCCAATGGGATTCTTGGACCTTATTCTGGTCGTGTAAAGGTAAAGGACAGGTCAGGCTTTCAGCTGGGCTTTAATGTATTAACATAGCAGAATAACCGAAGCAACTCAGAGAGCGAGAGAGAGGAAAGCTGGACTGATGTGCAGTTCTTTCATCAAGGGAGCAGAATAATATAGAAATATTCCTACAGCAGATGTAAGCTGGCCGAAAGGGTTCTGCGTTAACATCAAACAGAATCATATTCCAGTGAATATCACAGTGAGGGCTCACAGACTAATCCTTTACATAGGAATGAAATTCGCAGGATTTTGTTAAATCACAATAATTTACATAATTAACTGTGTCTTCACATGATGTAGGATGTTTACAGATTTAGTCACAGCCGTCAGACTCTTCAGATTTATTCAAAAACTGTGGACAGTTTACAACTAGAAAGAAAAAGCTCTGGGCTGCGGTCTGATTATTACGCTGTTTGCGTGTCTGAGTCACTTGCGCTCAGCTGCAGACACAATTAAGAGGCCACCACCCTACAGACGCAGTCATTGCTGCAGAGGTGTAGCCGCTGCTCAGAAGGTTTTGGACAGATGACTTGATGGAGAGTGCAGATCTGCTTCGATGTTAGGTGCCAATAACATGCCACTTGCAGGAAGAGTTTAAAGACCTCTTTGTGAGAACGTGATAGCATGTGGATGGAGGTTATGTGATTGGTTCAGATAGGCCAGGCACCCTAAATAGAAAGTAAGGTAAATGGACTGATACTTTCTACTCAATTTTGAGATCTCAAATTACAATCTACTGTAAGTCTCACAGAGTAGACTGCCTTTAAGCACTGCTGTTATACCAATATTTAACATTAACACACTTAAATGCATCAGGGGTCAGTATCTTCACCAAGGATACTTTATACGTGGACTGCAGGAGCCGGAATCGATCCAACAACTGTCTATGAGTAGACGCTCTACCACCTGAGCAACAGTTCTGCTTCTTTTAAAATAGATTGGTTGCTTGTAATATGTGCACTAAAAACATTTTGTGAAATGTCAAACGTAAACAATCAGCTGACCCCAAGAAGTCAACGGTCACCTACTTCCTGTCTGACCAGTTCTGACATCACTCTCTGTTGCCAGCTTCTGAAAAGTCTCTCGATTCACCTTCCTTCACCTCCCACGGATCATTATCTACTATTTGTCTCATTCCCACATGGGGATGTGATGTGGGTTGTTTATGTCTAATTTCTGGAAAGAGTACCTTCTGACTGGAAACTCATTGATGTTTCCATCAAGAAGACACTTAATTCTGAAAAGTGACCTTCTCCAGAGAAGAACAGAAAGGATGTACCTTCACTATAATAGTGAAGCTTTTCTACACTGCGGCTCAGTTTACTGTCGACTCATTTCACTTGTGATGGATGGATCCTTGTATTATGACTATAGAGCCCATCACCATGTGGCGTCAAATGCTTTTACATTAGAGGTTCCTGCTTGCTTCCCTTGCGGCAGAAGCTATTGAGCTCCCAGTGAAGTGTAGCAAAGGAGTCGTTTAAAGAAAAGGAAAATAAGGTAGAGAAAAGAAATTCATAAAGTGGAGACAAAAAAATGGAGGCAGGCAGATAGGACGAGATGTCAAGAAACACTAAGCACATGTGGAGAAAAGAGAGTGTGAGGGACGGTAAAAAAGAAAAAAAAATCCTTTCTCGCCAACCAATTTTCGTCTGCTCTGACTGGCTGTCCACTTGTGCACACACCATACACCTCCTCTGGCTAACTACCTGACAAAACAGAAGTACCACAGAGCCAAGACGGCCTGTTAGCAGCGAGACATCAAAAAGCCGACCCGGTGAATCGCTGTTCTCCTCTGAGTCACGGCACCGGGCCTGTCAGGTGGCACCGCCAAAGAGAAACCTTGAAAACGAGAAGCGCGTTCAGGAGGGAAGACATGGGAAACAAATGGCGGAGGCGGCTTGTGTGGGTGTGGGTGTGAAGAATTACAGTATGAGTGGACTTCAGCAGGGAGACAGTGAAAGCCTTCAGAGGGACTAAAGTCTGCTAACAAATACAAAAGTGAAGTACACACTGACGTGTGTACTTCGTTGTTCTCAGAAAACACTGAATATTTAAAGCTGGTTCTTTGCTTTCAGTGACTGACTTGTAGTTTGTACCTGCTGCATTTTACATTTTTATAACAAACCCTGCCACCATGAGACCACACGTTCAGCTTGGCATACAGCCACCATGATGCTACCATCTCTTTTGAAGACATTATTTTATCTCCATCGTTGCTGCCAACATAGAACAGACTTCCTGGATGATCTACCACAAGGCAGCCAAATTATTGATCAGATAATTGCATTAGAAATGCTCCCAAAGGCAACAACTGCACAAATATGGTCAGGAGGTCCAGTTCACTGACTCGAGTTAGCTGAGGTGAACCTTTCAGTCAAGAGGACACGGTCCTAATAATGCAAACTTTAAGCCTTGATAAAAACTTAAACAGATGAGTTATAAAATGATTCTCCTGCCCTAAAGTTGTTATGAAGAGGAAGCTAGCTATAGAGACCAAACAGGTTTTTGTATCAGACTGTAAACATGTTTATTTCTGCTGTAAAGTTGGACCTCGGGAGTCTATAGGTATGTCCCAAAACCTAGGCGGTATCCTTAGGAGGCCACATTTGAAGGCCAATTACGTCACAGCCAGGCGACGAAGGCTGCTCTAAATTCAGCCGACAAATGCGTCCTTCATTTTCCCGGATTTGAAGGATTGGTCGGGTGTATCCTTCGTGGCCCACCATATCCTAGAATTCATAGCGTGGCCCAGCCAATTCCAGTTTCCAATAATGGCGGCAGCTACTTAGTTTTAATATTACTGTTTCTGGATCACAAAATAAACTTTGAAGATATTTGAGAATGTAGCTGTGTAAACTTCAAATATCTGCTCGGGTTATCAAGACATCATATTTGCAAAAGTGCTCCAACATTTTCAGAGACATCTGTTACCCACCAGCTTGATAGCTAGCTGGGGTTCAAGGCTCACTACAGCCGGCGAGAACAGCAAACACCCAGCACATCGTTTTCAGACCTCCTGCGGTCTTTTGCTACTCAGGTTGAAAATGATATGTAAGTCATTTAGATAACTTAAAGATTTAATTGTTTGGCTTTTTTCAGTGTTTTATTTGTTCCTGAGTAAATCAGTTTGGCTGAGATTACAGCTGAATAAATGTCAAACAGAAAACTGATTAAACAGAAGTGTGAGATGGTAGAGAATTTACTTCAATGTCCTGTTTTATTTTAGCGAGCAAGGAGCAGACGGCTGAGTTTATTAAACTCCACCGAGACAGCTGGTGACGCAAATCTGAAGGCTAGACCGTCCCATTTCACAGCCTTGCACTTCCGGCCTTCTTGGTCTTCGAAGGACCCGGCCCACATAGACAGCGAAGGCTGGGTCCTCCGAAGGACGTGGTCTAGCTTTTAGGCCACAGCTTATGAGTACCGACTCGCTGCTGAAACCTCTAGTGGGGGTTAGAGGAACTGCAGTTGTTGTTACTTTAACCCTGGAGGTTGCTTGATGATGCAAAAAAAGCTAGCTGTAAGCAAAAAAAAGTTAAATTTATTTTTAAAAAACCTGACATTGGTCTCCATGATCTGCAAAACTAATGCACTAAAGATTTAAAAGTCTAGACATGCCAATGAGCTGACTGATATTTGCCTGCAGCATGTTAAATACTTGCAGCCAACTGTCGAACTGCACTCCAAGCTGAATCCGCACCCCCTGCTAGCAAAGCCACATGCTGAATGCTTGAACAAATCTGACCACCTCATTAACCAGTTTGCTTAAGCATGCAGCCTGTTTTTCTTTGTCTTCTTCGTGGTTTTCCTTTTGCTCTCATGTCCTGTCCTCTTTCACGCGATTGTTTTCTTTTGCGAGTTTAAACCAGACACTTTGAAATGTCTGACTTGATACAGAAACACAACTTAAAAATTACTGGATGCCTCGTTGTCCTCATTGTTCTCAGAGAGAGGTTTGTATTAGATCACGAGAGGCTGCAAACCACAGTCGCTCCTCAGCTTTTTGTCTGCTCTGGTTGACAGCGGAGGAATATTACAGTCGCATTGATTTCATTAAGCCGCAATGCTGAGGATGCTGGAAAGGAAAGACTAGATTGCCGATGTCTGTTTCCCTCGGTGTGGTGATATGTTGTGTTGGAAAGGATAGCGACGGAATATGGATGGTGCTGATCATGAGGAATCTGCGGAAATGCGTTTGTCAGAGCTGCTTTCAACTCGTGCCTGTCAAAGTGCAGCTTTGTGCGATCGTTACCACTGTCAGCACACGCAGCTTCACACCGAGCCTGCATCTATCTGTTTGGAAATCTGTTAGACAACCGTCGGCCTGTTTGTGAAAGCTGTACATGTTCAGATCAGAGTGAACCCTGCCTCTGTCAGCTCAGAGGAAATGTGATGCTTCAGATGGTTTGAAAAAAGACAGTTACGTGTTAAACCATGTTAGATAAGTTGTTTGGGGCTAACAAGGTCAGGCCTCTCAGTGAATAGGGAGGGAGCGACGGGCTGACTTTAAATATTTGACGGACCATAAAAACCAAAAGTGTAAAATCAAAATCTGATTGAAAACTTTAAAAAATATTTGGTAACTTTATCCCAGAATAAACCTTCGAAAGCTTGTATTTTTTTTCAGCATATATTTTTTGTTTCACGGTTCTGCGGTTATAAACCAGATGATGGAGGATTTCTGGGAATAGGCAGAGGACATGAATCCTGTCTGTCGTGGTTTTTGTAATGATCTTTGATGCTTATTTTACTCCTCCTTCTGTGTTTTTGATGGGTTTTCCCTTTCATCTGTCTAGTTGATTCTTGCTTTGCTTTTCTTATAACACCTTTTCCACCATTTCTTCTTCACTCACCTCTTTATGCACCACCTTGCATTTAATCATTATCTCTGGGTCTCTCCTACAGTGTGTTTTATGTCCTCTGTTCCTCCCCAAACCCCATACCAGTTGCAGCAGATGCCTGCCCCTCCATGAGCCTGGTTCTGATGGAGGTTTCTTCCTTCCCACTGTTGCCAAATGCTTGCTCAAAGGGAGTCATGTGACTGTTGGGATGTCTTTCTAATATGGCAGGGTCTTTCCCTTACAATACAAAATGCCTTGAGGAGACTGTTGTGACTTGGCATTACATAAATTGAGTTAAACTTCCAGAATATTCCCATTCCAGCGTGGTATCATGAAAAAGGGTATGAAAATTTGTCTCACTAAACATATTTGGCTTTTAGTGTGTATTGAATGAAGCTGGTGAGCTTTGCCTGGTCAGAGTGAAGGCAGAAGAAAAGTGTGTGTCCTGGTGTTATGATTGGTCATGTGTACTTGGTATCAGGTGGAAAAATGAGTGAAAGACTATAACCTAACCCTAACTTCTTAATGTGTCATTAATACCACAACAGGTTTAAAATGTCATGATGCATGAACTGTGCCTGAGATCATGTGCTATTTATACACAATCCCATGATTTTACGTCAGAAATCCATTTGTTATTCCAGCACATGTGGTCTTAAATGATTTTCCCACTGTGACTTTTTTCTGTTGTTAAGAGTCTAAAGTAATAATTTATTGAAAAAGAAATGTGACATTGTTTATCCTAAAAATTCCTACATTTACAGATGAATAGCGTAGAAATCCGATACTCTTTAGCTCTCTAACTCAATTTCATGGTTTGTGAAGAGGCAGGCAAATATTTCAGACCACAGTCGAGTTCCATCTTTGGGAATTGGCAGCAGTGCGCAGGCCTCTCCCTCTCCAGCCCATCATGTGCAAATTCTCCAACAAGAGGTTTGGTCAGCGAGCAAGCGAGGAATCAAAGGAGCGCTGTGACAAAGCTGCAGAGCTGTGGCTGGATTTTTGATCTGGACTCAATGGCAGAGCGACCAGATGGAAGCCATTGCAGATTTTAAAAAAAGAAAAAGAGAGAGACACATGGCAATACGCCTCTGCTCTGCAAGAAAAGGCGTGTGAAAGGCTTGGTGGTCTGATTAAACAAGATGCTTGAAGCAAAGTGCAAAGAGACACTTTGGGTTGAAACGCCAACAGCAGGAAGTTAAATGCGTCCAAGCTACAAACTTCAGCCTTTTAATTTTCTATAAGCTGTTAGATGTTAGACTGCTGAAGCGACAGTAAGTTTCAAGGCTTTAGAAAGACAGAAAATGAATTTAGTGACGGGACGGAGACCCAAAGCTTTCAGTGAAATCGTTATTGGCAGAGTTTTAGAACAGAAGTGCTTGTGTGGTCCAGCCAAAGCTCAGACTGAGGGCTGTTGTGTGTAATGACTTGGGGAAAAAACTGGCCACAAATATTGGATCAGCGAGATTGCCGAGGAGGTTATGTGATTGGTTCAGTTTATTTGCTTGTTAGAAGGATTACTCGGAAAGTTATGGATGGATCTGCATGAAAAATTTTATTGGACGATCTGGAGTGATTTCCAGAACTCTTTGTGAGGATTTTTAACCACTGTGAGATGGAGCAGAATTATACACATGGTGCCATCTTTTCACAAACACATCCCTTCTTATTTCAGTTTGAGATCCCAAACTAATCCTGATCCAGATATTTGCCTTTTAGGATCTAGTATGACATGTTTTCAGTATTTTTAATCAAAAACAATCTGTTAATGTAACATTATGATTCAAACTGAAGTTAAACCATCTGTTCTTGCAGGCACGATGAAGTATTTACTGCTGATAACAAACAGAATGAGTGTTGCAAGCTAAAAACTGCTGCTGTCACTTTCAGTTTAGTCATCTGCTCGACACAAAACGCATCATGGAGAATCTACGGTGGCCCAGAGGTCCAAAACGTAACAAGAACAAAAACCAGAAACCTGACAACATTTCAGAAAACTTCACCTGATGACAGGTTGGAGTCGTATTCCTCAATTATTCAACAGTTTATCAAAACGATGATCATACAGGTCGGCTTTATGACAGTCAGTGAGATCATTACATAATGACTTAAACAAAAACATTAGTGTGATTTCTGAGTTTAGTACTGCGTTAATGACAATGTGATTACAGTAACGCATCACACTGGAGGCTGGTGTCATTTCCAGTTTCCAGTCACTCAGCAGTGTCTGTGTGTGAATTTTAATGTGTTTTGAACTTGAGGGCCACCGTAGAGACCTGATCTGGCCTTGCGTCACCTTAACTGTGTCAGTGACATTTGGCGCTCTTATTTTAATCATCATGGCAGTTCTCATGAAACCCCATCAGCTCAGTCTCACATCAACGTCAGTTTATGGTGACGCTGAAACGCTTGTGTTGGGGACATGTGACCTGGTGGAAATCAATAATAGAGGAGGTTTTTGGCAGCTCCGTGTGTGTGTGTGTGTCCTGTATTTTTAATAGTCTAGTAAGAAGGCCAATTCTTCTCCTCCAGAGGATTAACCACACTGTCAGCCAGGCCAAGAACAGGAGAGGATGATGGGAAGGCAGCTGTTCTCCTTACAGCACAACTGTGTGTTTGTTCCCCCTCATCTGAACCTTTCTCTGCTACGGTGGTCAGACGAGCTGAAATTAAAGAGAAATGCTCAGACACATCTCTGACATTAGAATTAAATTACTGTGTTCAGAACTGCAGTGACACAATGGTGACAGGAGGGTGTGCACAACTATTTTTTGCAGTGGTTTTGTTGCTACATGAATCCTAAAAACTAATTTACTGACATTTGTGGCAAAAATGAGGCGTGTTAATTTACCTGGGCAGATGTAACTGGCAGTCAGATGGCTCAAAGTTGTGACCATGATCTCAAAACTTGGGTTCTGTCCTGTAGTTGTTCCCTTCAGATGTTATGTCCCATATACATCTTATCCTCAGTATTGATGTTTGGGGTTTGAGTTTTCTTGACGTACTGATCTTTGTGCAGAAAAATGATTAATAACATGGAGCATTGTAGAGCATACAGTGCTCCACACACAGAGCTCTGCAACATCATAAATCCACGTGTCTCATCTACTGCAGAACATATTTAAACGTGTGTCAGTTGTGTGTAACATTCAGATCTGCCCGTGCCCTTTAGGCGGCACTGAACGTAGAGCTTCGGGGCTTTGCAGCAATGGTTTGTTGCCCACAGGTGGCTCTGAGTCAGATTCTTTCCTTTAACTTTTATAAATACCTGCATGCAGCTGTTAGACACAGATTTCGGGTTCATGCAAATCACTTTTTTGTAATAAAGCTCTCTTTCTCTTGATAAATCATGTGCTCTGTCTCAGCTGTCAGATTTATCAGATTGATAAAGCACCAATGAGTCTCTAACACAAGTTAGCATCAGCTGCCTCTCCTTGATCTCAACTGCCATGAGAAACACTGGTGCAAAGACTGGTTAGTAGATTATCTGTTCCCCCATCATGTCTGCTCATTGTTCACCCAATAAGTTGAGCTTTTACTGTCTATATTTTAACTACATATAAAGCCTCCTCAGAACCAGAATGATCACGTTTTGAAATTTTCTATTCTTAAAATTCAGTCCACCACAATTTTAAGTATAAACAGCAGTGTCTTCCTCTCCCTCCACCCTTACTGAAGTCTTCCTCGCTCTAGCACACGCTCAGGCTCACTCCCGCCGTTATCCGTCACTCTCTCTTGCTCCTTCACTGTAACTGTCAAATCCCTGGGTCTCATCCTTTTTTCAGCTCAGTTCACTGATCACTCTTTCACACATCCCTTTCTCTGCCTCACATTTCTAATTCATCAATCCACCCACCGACTCGCAGGACTTCCTCTTCATTTTCTTCCAATCATCTGACCCTGCACCCCACTAAGCCCGCTGTCCACCCTCTAATGCTCTCCTCCTGAGCCCTTGCGTCCCCTATCACCAGGGGAGAGCAGAGCAGATTTGGGTTTAGCTGCTCAGTCGCTGGTGTTCATTGCAGTCTGTAGAAATGACTGTGGTACCCTACAGTGAGCGTGGGCATTGAAATAGTCCTCTGTGTGTGTGTGTTTGCTTTTCAGATGGGTCGCACTTGGCGGTCCAGAGCATCTTTCCTGTGTGAAGCCAGAGTAGAAGTGGGCCATGTTTCCAGGGTAGAAGTAGCAGTGCTGTAAATACTGGGATTCAGGGTCGAGCTGAACATCTGTACACACTGATTCCCAGGCTTATGAACCCTAAATACAACAGCAGCAACAACCTAGAAACCTCCTTTAGACCTTTTCACAACATGCCAAGAAGAAGTTTCATATTCTGGGAAATGCATGCATATTTTATGCCACCGGGCCCGCTGCAAACCAGCCGGGCCATCTCCAGATGACAGAACGCTTTTCTTCCAAGCTTAAAGCTAAAATAGCATTCCTCATAGACCACAAGTCACACACAGGATGTCAAATCTTCCACTGGACTGAATAACCTGTATACTGAAGCTCAAACAACAAGCATCTGAAAAAGTTTGGGGGCAATTTTTTAACTTTTATCCTTCTAGCTGAATGATCCCGGGTTCAGATTTCAGTTAAACTGATGTTTGCAGCTAATCAATCGGAAACACGGGAAAGATGTGATACTGCAGAACCACTTGAGTCTGTACACAGACTGTCAGAGCTGTGAAAATGAGAGAAAAACAGCATTCATCAGGTGGGGACAGAATGTGAGCTAAATACTCAAATTCAAGAATTCAGAGTTGAGGCCCAGTTTCTGAAGTGTTTCGGTCCTTTTGAACCTAGCTTATAATTTGCCTGTGCAAACATTTGTGAAAGAATGGGTCATTCGAGGACACAACCGCTGCAACGAAGCAGTTTGTGAAATTTCTTCCCTCGTACATATTCTGCAATTAACTATAAGAGGTTTATTGGAAAGTGGAAGCGTTCAGGAATCACAGCAACTCAACCATGAGTCAGACCAGAAAAAGCTACAGAGTGGGGTCACAAAGTGTGTAAAAGTCACCAAAACTCTGCTGGATCAGTAACCACAGAGCTCCAAACCTCTGCATTAACATTAGGGCAGAAACTGTGCACCAGAAGCTTCATGGCCAAGCAGCTCCTGTGTAGCTCCGGTGTAATGTGGAGGTCAACCTGGACTTTGCCCATGTGGTGTATTTAGAGTTAGATAACATTACAGCCTAGTGCTAGTTTAAACCTCATGTTACTACCAAACAAACTGGTCACAGCTGTTCAAGTACACATGTATGTGACATGTAGCTACATCTGCAGGAAAGTATGATGTAGGCAATAAACTGAAGCCGTGTCTCAATATGCGCACTTATGTGTACTTGCAGTCTCGTGGACTTGTGATACGTCATTCAGAGACCACGTACTGTTCCAATTCAAAGTACGTATCAAGCCGAGAATGTGAAAAAACTTAACTGTATGAGGCTTATTGGACATTATAAAAAAGATGATATGTAAGCGATGTGTAGCGAATTTTGCCAATGTGCTTAAGATACCTTTTTTTTAAATTATATTTTTTTTCTTAAAAAATCTACTACATCATGTGTAATATTTTTTCATGTCATGTGTAATTTCCATTGTAAATATTAATCACCCTTAAAGTACGAGGGGACTCCCGTGCGAACTTACAAAGTCCGGACTTGCCAAAAACTCGAGTACAGACTTGTGTACTTGAGAACTGAAAACAAAACACAAGATCACCATAAACAAAGGTAGCTGTTTAACAACCCTAGCTTGGTAACTAGCAATCCGGTTACTGAGGATTTATGCTTTAGTGGGAAATCTACACCCTAGCTGCAATGTAACCACAAACACCTGAAACCCAGTGACATAAAATTTGGTGCAACCTGATGTGCACCTCCCTGAAAATGTTGACACACCAAGAAATCTTGTGATTGACATGTTCAGCACCGTTAATTCCTCCTGTGTATTTCTGGCTACTTTTTCACCGCAGTTTTTTAATTTAACTGTAAGAGAACAACAACTGTCGCCTCGGTATAAAGAATAATCACCAATATAAGGACTCCCAAATATCAGCAAATTCCTGGAGGGAGTTTGAAGAAACTATCAGGATGGATGTGAGGCAATGTATAAAGAAATGGAGAAATCTGAGACACAAATATGTTTACCTTTCAAAAAGAAAGTGACTACAGCAAAGTGTGGAGACTCAGGAGCGGAAAAACTCCCAGCACTTGATTTATTTCTATCGGTTGGTACTGCATATAATGGAGTCGTTTGATTGTTGGGGTCTTTAGCTTACAGTATAAACCCTCTGCATGTCCTCCTTCACTACATCCATGAATCTTCGATGTGGTCTTCCTCTTTTCCTCCTACCTCGATAAAGGATGAAGTGCATTAAAATGAAACTGGAGTGTGGGATGGAAAGTTTTTTCTTTTAATTAAAATTAAATGCCTAAAAAGACTATGCAGAATTCCTGCAGGATTCCCAGGGATCTTGCTGAAGCATTAACATTTTAGAGAATTTCCTCCCTCCCAAAAATACCATAACAGAGGCAAGTTTCCCTCGAGCTGCAGCTAAAGACACAGCAACGGCACACAGGGATCTGTTCTTGTCTAAATATCACAGCAGAGGCATTCACACAACACTCATTCATATTTAAAAAGCTCATTGCCTCACGATTCGCTCGCATTCGCTGTGGAACTTCTGCATGTGAAGTTTTTTCTTTAAGTTCAGCAAAAGCACAAAAGTATCTGCAGCGGGTTTGCTCTTAATACTGAGGGCGATATGATGAGTTTATCTAAACACTGCTGAGAAATTATGAAGTATGCCGGAGTGTGTGTGGGATCTATGCATGCTGGCACACTCTCAAAGCATCTTCATGACCCCTCTGCTTCATACATCAAACAGATTATAGCTCTGTCTTTGGAGAAAACACAGCAGCTCCATTTATATTTTAAATCTGACAAACTTGGCCATTCCAGGCCGTTAGCAGACACGATGCTTTTTAGGGTCGCCTCGAGTGTCGTACAACTTTAAAAGCTTTGTATAATTAAGAGCCACTCCGTGATTCACACGATTGCTCGCTCGACTGCCACTAATTGTGAGCATCTCCAGGTCCTGTGCGTGATGTTTGGAAAAGGGTGAGAGATGGCGTGAAATTTACGTATTGGACGAGAGATGCCGAGAGCAGCGGAAAGCGCCTGAACAAAATCAGACCAGTCACAGATGAGTACGTGGAGAATAGAAGTAATGGAGGTTTTTTTTTACTGCAAAGCACCTCTCATGAAATCCGCCTAATGCGAGCGTGAGATTATTTGCAGAGAGGTCGGTGGACTCCTTTTGCAAAATGTTTTGGTCACGCTGCACATTAAGCAGGGCTCTGAGTGCTCGGGAGATACTGAGTATCTCCCGGGAGTTAAGTAAGTGCCGTGCGGTTTGCATGAAAAGCGCTGACTTGTGCCATCGGATTAGCGCGAGGATGAGTTGAGGAGGAGGAGGAGGAGGATATTAGCGCTTAGAAGAAAAACAATGTTGAGCTTTGGAATGTGGTCAAGTACGAGGTTTAATGCTATGACTACAGTACTGAGTACAGTACAGGAACAACATTTTAACTGCTTTAACCTCATAACAGCCGCCAGGTCACCAGCAAAGCACTCAGGGTTAGGGTAGAAATTCTATTTATCTTTGAAATCAACTTCAGTCTGAGTACGGCCAGTAAGTGAAAGTTCCTCTAAAGGGCTACATCTGATCCTAAAACTAACCTCAGCATAATGACCCAGAAATTAACTTAAGAAATTTATTACCCACTTTGATTTACCAACTACTGGTTTTTACCTAGATAACATAAAATCTGTATTATTTTCGAATGCACTGGAACTGAACTGTCATTATTCAAACCAGCTCACAGATTGGGGAAGTTTGTGGGAGGATCGAGAGAAAGTAGCATGATGGTGGTTGGGACTCTTTCGCCACAGGATCCATGTTCACGTGTTCTCCACGTGTTTCTCCTGCTGTCAAGAAAACCTGCTAGGCTCACACTCTCCATGTTGCACAAGGAAACTATCCGGTCTTTAAGTGATGACGTGAACTACTCTGCGTTTAATAAGGCTGTTGTGTTTTAATCCTTTGTATCTTGTTCTATTTAATCTCAAAAGGCCCCTAAAAACAGTCAGTGATCACTGTAGGCTTCTCTCGGTTTTTATTAGCGCTATTCATGTTAAAGATCAGTTTTTAAACCCGTACGATGTAACTACAGCCCAGCCCATGCAGCAGTATATTAATGACTAACCTCGTATTGTGGATTGATTATCTCGGTTGTTCTCCTGACTGAAGTTTGGTCCGTTTACATCATTCTGCCATGCGACTGCATTTGTTCCCTAACCATCGGGAACCCTCACATTAACTTTTATCGAGTGGAAAAAAGTTAGCGTTTATCCTCCAGCTTCACTGTTTATGTTATGCTAACATAGCTGTGTCGCTAGCAACCACGTAGCACATCATTATATACCAGCTAGCCCAACTTCAGTAACCCTAAAAACATCACTGCTGTTTAGTTTCCTGTCTTCATTTATGTCGGCAGTGATAGCAGAGCTGTACGTTTTATTTTTTTCAGAAATCTCTCAGTCAGAACATGCTATATCATGTTTAGGTGAAAACTAGCGAGCTAACTTCCTGCTAACTTCTAACTCTGTTAAATTTAATAAATCCTGTTTTCATGGATGCCTGGATGTTAAACTTGGACCCAGATACTGCTAATGACGTCAGACTTAAAGACCGGATAGATTCATCATGTTAAATGTTTAATTTCAGGTTTAAATGAAGGTAAAATTAGGGGGCGACCGTGGCTCAGGGGGTTGGGAATCACATCTGTAACCGGAAGGTCGCCGGTTCGATCCCTGGGCTCTCTGTCCTGGTCGTTGTGTCCTTGGGCAAGACACTTTACCCTACCACCTACTGGTGTTGGCCAGAGGGGCCGATGGTGCGATATGGCAGCCTCGCTTCTGTCAGTCTGCCCCAGGGCAGCTGTGGCTACAACTGTAGCTTGCCTCCACCAGTGTATGAATGTGAGAGTGAATGAATAGTGGTATTGTAAAGCGCTTTGGGTGCCTTGAAAAGCGCTATATAAATCCAATCCATTATTATTATTAAAATAACAATAAATATGATGAAGCTAACCTTCACCAATGACCATTGGTGACGTATCTGGCCTAAAATCCTCCTTCTGATGTAAAAGTCCTGAATGATCAGGCCTCACAGCGGTCTAACATACACACTCATATCTTAAAGACCTCAAAGTACCATTACGGAGTTCTTCTTTCCCACCATCACCCACAAAGTCCTTGGACAGGGGATACTTGTTAAATTATTATCAAGAATAATGACATAACTTGATAACAGATTTAACCACAATAAAGAGAAATTTAGATTCTACCTGACTGCATGTGCTGTATTTATTATGTTACAAAACGGATAAATAATTTTGGTGACTTTTGCACCATTACCACGGTGCAGACTACTATTTACTCACACAGTCAGGAGTACAGAGATTACACACTAGCAATGCCTGCAGACATCTGGGTTGAAGGTGAGAGATGGGCAGTTGGGTTTCAAGCTGTTTCAAGTCCTTCTTGAATTAATTCACACTTTTTCTTCTTTTCTTTTTTTTTTTTTTTTTTTTTTTTTGCTGACTTGCAGATAATTATCCAATTTACCCAAGATGTAAGATGTATGGACCCACTTGGTTTAAACGTGGTGTAAACCTGCTGGCTTGTTTGTTATATTTTTTCTATCACCACTTTTCCACTGATGCTGTATTAGATTAGGCATCAATCTGGGGGCCGGGGGCTAATTTAATACCAGTTCCACACATTTCCACCGAAAAATGACTGGTACTGGGGCCAAAGCTGGCAACACACCACCACTGATGTCAGGTTCAAGAAAGGAGACTCTCACAGCCACTGAAAATCATATACTGGTGTTTGTTTATGTCAGAGTGAATGTACAACACCTATTGAAGCTTTTTCCATTTATTCCCCTTCATTTGAATAGATTCATAATTTCATTATAACTCATTTAGCAGCTGCCATTACTTCCACAGGCTGTTTAATCACAAAGGAGCAACAGAGTTTACACATAAGTCAGTGATTAATACTTCTGGACATCTGAAAGTGAGATATGGGCAGCTCTGTTTGAAGCTGTTTCAAGTGCTTCTTGAATTAATTCCCTCTTGGCTCTTTTGATTGCAGATAGTGATCTAATTTGTCCAAGATGTCCAACTCATTTTAAATGCTGTGTGAACCTCCTGGTTTCTTTAAATAACCTCTGATCCACTCATGTGCTGGTTTCAGTGCTATTGTGTGACCTATACCAGATTCAGTAATTTCCACAGCCGCTGGCGTCTGCAAATTGGGTCTGCAGATGACTGTCCTCCCACGGTATTACCTGCAAACATCAAGGCAGAACTGAGTCTGCACTGGTACCAGCAAGCAGTGGATATAAAAGTAATACAAGGAAAAAACTTTTGAGATTTTTTTTTCAGGCCTGCAGAAGCTTGTTGGGTTGGTATAATACAAGAGGCCCTCCATCGAGTGCTTCACTATCCTGAACATCTACCTTTTTTGCCTATTTGGGATACCTAGCTAACCTAACTCTAGACTGGTTACTGATGACCTGGGGAAAGTTGAGAGGGTTGGTCTGTATCAGCAAACTGACTGTTTTACACTTAAGTTGCAAAAAGGAAGATGGGAAATTGTCATCATCCCACTGGGCAGGCAGCCAAGTTTATGAATGTGATAACACGAAAACGAGGTGATTTTCACACTGATACCACAGGTGCATCTACAGGTGAATCCCAAAGACTTTGACCTGAAGGTCAGAGGTCAAGTTTTCTTAAAATCACACAGGAGTGGCTAATTTTCTAACATAATGTATTTACAAGGCGGATGAGGCTGGAAGGCGTAGGTATAACAAAATAAGTTGTGATCTTTGTTCAGACTGTTTTTTTTTTTTATCACAACACAAATCGAACATTGTTGTCATCATTAAACATTTTCTATGTGTGTGTAACAATCCCTGCAGCCTCAGGAGTCATGCTTAATCACATCATTGTAAAAAAGAATTATGCCAGCATAATGACACATGTTTGTTTTTCAGAAAATGAGTGGAAATTGGCACAAAGCAAAATTCAGAGATCTGATCTCCCTTTGAACTGGACTCTTAATTCTCATGCTGCATATCACACATGTACTGCAGCTCTCTTTGTGGTGGTCTAGTCTGAATAAAAAGCTCCAAAGATCATTAAAACCCACCCATGTCTGCATCAAGATGAAGCTGGAACTGCAGTGACTGGATGCTGTAATATTACGTAACCTTAGACGGTCTTACTCAGAACACGAAAACAGCCCAAAGCCAAAGTGCTCACAATGGGTCTCTACATACTCCTCTTGATACAGTCTACTGTCATTATAATTAATACATACAACCTTATCAATAAGGAACTCTTAGTCTTGGCTAATACCATTATCTCATTTGAAGCTGTTAAATAAAATCATTATTCCACAGCTGAGTCTTGCCACATCGAGCAGAACAATCGCAGGCCTTGATTGAAGCAACAGAATAATTAGGCCCTCCTCGGGTGGATTAAAGACGCCGTGCTGTAACCGCCGCCTTCCTCCAGATCAATTACAATGGAATCTCCCCGAACATCAAAGCTCGCGGAGCTGATGGAGCTGGCCTCAGCTGCTTCCCCTGCTCCCTCCCCTCCCCGTTCATCCTATATGCCGTATGAATATGGATCACTGAGCGAGAGAAGCAAGGCGGGACGGGTGGAGTCCCCTGTGCTGCATGCAGGGTAATGATTCTGCAGGAGCATTGGTATGGATGCACAGTGGCAGAGCTGCTAAGCAGAGTGGAGCGGGCCGGCGAGCGTGCAGACGTAGCGTCCGGACTGTGGTCAAGCATGTGATCTCAGTCAGTCAGAGCGCACATGAAACATGCATGACCTGACGAAGCGGTCGAGGGCTGGCACATGCAGAAATGCACACAGAGGTGTAGAGATGCATTTAGATGCACTTTATTAGGCTGGTCTTCAGTTTGATCTCGAGGCGGTGCAGGTACTCAGTTCACTTTTGTATCCATGGCTGAGCACCCAATCCAGGGTTTAAGATTTGGAATAGATTACAACCATTTGATCTTACAGCTCCAATTCCCAGTGTCCTGACATTTTGGAAATGTGATGTGGTGCACATTGATGTCAGTCTTAGTGACATTACCTCATGTCTAAGTATCCCAAAAACTGGATAATCATACGCAAGTCTGGATCTAAGGATCCTGACTTTTTTTTTTTGTTTAGAAAAACTGTCATGTGCACCAAAAATCCTGGTTTGGACATGGGTCAGCTCGATGTAAATTTGTTTGGTTGTTCAGTGCTCTGCACTTTACTTCCCTTTTCTCACGCATGATTTAGACATCTGCTGGGAATCTTTGTAGAGCCTTCAATATAACCTACGTAAGTGGCCGGCATGATTGCTGACATTTATTCTTGTCCTGGTGGATTATGTGTTGTAGATTTCCAGCTGAAGCCTAAATCCACAGTAAGTTGGAATCTGTGAGTAAAGCAACCACACATTAAACAAACTGAGGCCATGAACAGATGCAGGTCTGCGCCGACTCTGGTACATCCATCCACAGTGTTCACCAACATGCTGGTTCCCCTGAGGACCTGCATCCTAGACCTGGATGTAAATGTCAACCAAAGCTTCCAATCGCCACTGCACTGCTGTCAGCTGTGTGCATTGGATTGTAGCATTGGATCACTGTGGTGTCATTACAACGATTACAGCAGAATAACACAAGTATGCCTTCCTTCACCCCAACCGGTTGCAGCCTCCCTGAGCCTGGTTCTGCTGGAGGTTTCTTCCTGTTAAAAGGCAAGCCAAAGTGCTTGCTCATAGGGGCTCATATGATTGTTTGTTGATCCAGTTTTCTCTGTATGTATCATTTTAGGGTCTACCTTACAATATAAAGTGTAGTTGTGATTTGGCGGTAGTTAATTAAAATTAAAATTGAATTATGTAGAGATTATAATCTGAGTTAGACAGAAACTTAAACTGAGGGGATGACGTACCTTTATCTGGAAGGCAGAAACTTCCCACACAGACAGCGATACGGGCATCAACAGAGACAACAATGCAGCCAAGGGTCAAAGGTCACTAAAAAATGTATTCGCGATGAGGTCATGTCGATGACAGGCAGTCAGCTGTCTTCCTGAATACCTCCCTATGACGACCCGCCTTTGTGTGACCTCAGGGTGACATGCCAGCAGGGTCACGTGACTGTGGGAACGGCAGCATTTGGGAATCAGTTCCACGGTGCTGCGCTGTGTCTCGTACATGAAGACAAAGCAGGAGTTTGCAGGAATACTCACATTAACTTGAAAGTCTTGTAGCCGCCTGGAAATCATCACATGTACGTGACAAGCACAATCACGCCGACTCTCCACAGAAATTTAGCTTCTGATTGGACGCTGGCTTAAGTTACGCTGGAAAATATTACCACAGGGTCACCTCTCTGACCCTGAAACTATCATCAGATTGGTAATTAGATCACACCTTTGCTTTGACAGTTAGGAATTTTCTTCACCTCCCAAATTGCAGCAATTAAACCTGTTTTGATTGTGCGGTCTGCACTTTTGCACACTTTTATCTGAGAAGTGAGGCATGTGAAACATCACCAAGGTGGCGCTCAGTCAGAGGATCTGCTGCTCGCACATCCATACAGTTATTAAAATTTTTGTGGTTTGAAACTGAAGAAAAACTGAGGCGTGAGGGTGTTTCTTACCTCTAGCATAAACAGTTAAATAAGGGAAGCGTATGAACTGCACAGAGGTGAGTCACTGCTGCTGTTTATGACACCTTATGGAAATATGACATGAATGTGGAGTGAACTTCCCGAATAGATTAAAGTGTTGTTTTTCCCAAAAACTTTTCCCTGACGCAAAACACGCCAGTGGAGTAATTATGGTGTAATTATAAATTTCAACTGAAGAAATCCTGGATTTAAACTTAACTTCTGCTGTATTATAAGAGTACATTAGTCTGTTTTTTTTTTTTTTCTAAGTACATTAATTTATCCTCAATATTCTGTCTTGTGTTTTGCCCTTTTCTCTTACAGTAACAAGCAATCCAATTAAAGATGGTATAAAAGGTTAAAAGTTATTTTAAGATGCCAAAATTGATTTTGGCCTCTGGTAACAGACATTTCAATCAGAGAGTAGACAGGATTTTACTGCTGGTCAGCCGAAGAAAACAGCTGCTCTGATGGCCTTCTGAGCCTGAGGTGTGTTTCCATCCTGGGGTAAAATGGCAAAGACGGTTTTATCCCGATGACACTGCGTTTTAAGTCTGACGGCAGTTCATGAAAGTCACGTGTACGTGATATTAATATTTTCTACTTTTAAAGGGCAACAAAAGTCAATATTTTGAGGTTCTGAGACCCATTTGGGGACCACAGTTCTATTCCTGCATGTTACAGATTTTCACTCGTCATCTTTATTAATTTTTATACATAATCAAAATTTTAAAAAATGTTAGGACTGATGATATGAACATATCTCACCATCCCAAGGAACACTGATGAGATGTGAAGGTGGCTGTAAAATACGCTGCTCTGACATTTTGAAGATTTGTTTCTGCTGAAGGGTCTGTAAACCAGACTTTAGACGTCTGACAGAAATCCTCGTCCAATCAGAGCTGTCGTCCATCACCTCAGAACCCTTCATGCAGCTTTTTTCCTCACTTCCTGTCCTCGCGGTCTCTCAGTAATTTCGATTCTCGGTGAACTCGTGTTCGAGTCGATGCGCTCGGCAAGAAAAATGCAGCCTGCTCTGAAGCTGATTTAACCAACTTTAATTCTGCAGCTTGCTGAAATTGGAAGTCCATATCGTCATACTCCTGTGGTCACAGCGCGCCTGTTTGCCATTACTGAGTGCAGCCACATGCAAAAGCATCCCTCAACGTGATAAATGGACTGAAAAGATCTTAGAGCCTGCCAGATGAAATATTTCCAACAAAACCTCCCTTCATGCACATTCAGACATTACTATGAATTAGAAAATTATTATAAGGAGCTCAGACTGGCACTGGTCCTGTTCAGGCTTACGTCACACAGCAGAGCCATAATCCCAAAGACTTTCATTTACAAGACATTAAACGTATTTAATGCATCAGGATTTTTGTGGAATCAGTTAATACGCGCTCATTATCACAGCATAAATATCTGCTGTATGTTTTATCAATTTCAGAATTTTATCTTCAGTTTAACACCTGCAGCATTAAACTAAATAATCAAGTAAACCGTTTTTCTTTTCTATTTCACTGAATTTAGGTTTATATAAAACACCATCATCTGCGTATTATCATCTTTCCAACACTGTAATAATAACCCGCTCTCCTGTCTTCTTTGCAGTTTGCAAAAACATTCAGAACAAAAAATGTTTTTTTTAAATACTAAATTTAACAAATTTATTTAAATTAAAATAGACTTAACACAGCGTGGATATTAGAAAAAAATCTAATAAGATTGGATTAATGAATTTGATACCAAACCCAAATAACTGCCTGAAATTCATTGAGTGGAAAAATCACAGCTGCTGGGCATGTGACTGGGCAACTTTTTCATAATAAATTTACTCAATAAGTTACAATGTGCCAAAAAAACCACCTCAACTCCAACCAGTAACAGCAGATGCCCCCCCCCCCTGAGCCTTGTTCTGCCTGAGGTTTCTTCCGTTAAAAGGGAATTTTTTCCTTCCCGCTGTCACCAAAGCGTTTGCTCATAGGGAGGCATCTGATTTGGGGTTTTTTCTGTATTGTTGTATTTTTTCTGCCTTATAAAATAAAGCACACTGAAGCAACTATTGTTGTGATTTGGTGCGATATAACTAAAATTGAGTTGAATTGAAGCGTGATGTCAGTGATTGAAAAACAAAACCAAGGAAGCCTCCCATGTGAGGTGTGTCAGCGTGTCTAACCAATGGCTGGATGATCTGATTCTTTATTTCTTATTGTGCTGTTAGACAATGGTGTTAAGCTTTCACACTCTTTTATATCTGCTGTTCTATATTTCTAATTTTGTTCTTTTTTAGTATCCTTAAGTAAAAACAAGTTCTTGAGTTCTTTTTCATGTTATCTATGAATTTATCTTTTTGTGGTCTTTTTTTCCTCGTGCCTGGGTGCTTTTATTTAAAGTCTGAGATTGATGGTGAAGCAAACCCAGCAGAGTAACATGCTCTCTTCAGCCTGCACGGTGTTTATGATGTCTAACTTGTGTTTATGCCACTGGTAATGGATTAAAGTGTGTCTTTTTGTGGCCACACTTCACCCAGCCCGACCACACTTTGTCCCTCGGGGCTCAATAAAGGTTTGAGCTCTGACTTGCACTCTGAAGCTGAGTGTAACGGGCTTATTGAGGCCACAACTCCTGAAGGTTACTATTAGATTCAGTGGCTAAATGCTCTTTTAGTGAAACCGGGATAGATATCGACACCCTGGCCGTCTGCGGGAACAGGAACCCTCAGTCCTATGTGTGTCATTCAGGGAAAAGGAGAGTGAGGTTCAGGTTGCAGCAGAGCCCGACCGACTGGTAACTGTAGCCGGGCCTTCCTCGCAGAACGACAGGTTCCCACACCCTCCCGTCAGCTCGCCCTGGTTCTCACATACTCCCCGTCCTCGCTCTGACACCGAGTCCGCTCGTGTCGAAACATGGGCGTCATTTCACCAAGACGACCTATAACCTGTTAACCTCAGGCAACATCAATGTGTGTTTGTTTGTAGAGTTATTCAGTTTAACTTTCTATTTTTTCTTCTTAATTGAAGAAAAACACTGCTTTGATGGACACTTTTGTTACGACTTTTAGATGTCTGCGTGGTTGTGGCTGTCCTTTACAAAATGCTGCTCGTCATACTGCACTTTAATCTTTTAATTAAAATTAATTAATAACTCAAATGAATAATAATAATCTCATAATAAAACCATAAAGAAACAAAGAAATAAGAATACATTTATTAAATAAATACACTGAATAATTGTATTTACTTAAACACATAAAAATCTGAATAAATTAAATAAATACATTTAACATCCTAAAACTCAGTCTTTCTTGGCATGCATTTTTAATTGCAACCTGATGATTGTAAAAACAACCAGATTTACCAGATTTTTGTTTCTGAAAAAAATGAGATCCACATATGAGGACATACGTTTTAAATTTCAGTAAAACAGTAGCAGTATAATCAATATCAGCCCCTTTTAGAACAAAATGTTGTATTGTGGTCTAGACAACCCAAAATGTGATGTCCACATACGTGGACGCCAGGTCCTAGGAGGTTAAATTTAGCTTTAAATATCTCCCCTTGGCCGTACTTTCCATTTTTCTGTAACTGGAGCTACTAAAAACTAAACTGGAAATCAATGAATACTCAAACTGAAACTAAAAACTAATCAGAAAATGTGAAAAGAGGAACTCTGATGCACTTTTTGGAGGCAGTCACATCCTTAGTGTCAACAAACATCTCCTTAATAAAAAGGATCCCTCTTCTAGCTGCTGTGTTGTTAAATTTAATAATGACAACTTAAATGAAGACTCTTCCTCAGTGGGTATCTGTGAAATTTTTTTCTTCCTTTAAACAGCTTCAAATCCCACCGCAAGCATTTCAGAAATGAAGCATTGAATCTGAAGCACGGTCATATGATGGAATCAGCCGTTTTCGCCATGTTGGCATTTTGATGTGACGAGTGAGGGGTGGATCTGAAACTATGCACCGTTGATCACAAGTATTGGATAATTGTAAGCAGTTGTCATTGTCTTTTATTAACCATGAAAGGAGCAAATGAGACCTTGAACTCATCAGGAGATTGATTGAAAAGGTCGTGATGGAGGCTATTTTTGCAGCCACAGAAATCGCCCCCTGCAGGCTTTTAAAATAAAATGCAGGTTTAACACACCTAAATGTCCAAACTTGATCTTTTATTTTGAAAGTTGATGGGATTCTCTGCAGTTGCTGTTTGTGACTTCCTGCCTTCACCTGCTCTGGGCAGCGTGGTGTGTTTTCTATAGAAATCAAACCCAGCACTGTTTTAAACGACACACAGCAGGGTTAGGGTTCGGTTAACATTTTTACATCTTTCAACAGAAAAAAACTGCAGTGACAAAATGAATGGATGACACTTAATTTGAAAGGTAACATCTTCTGGGCTGCTGGAGACGTGGTGGATGTTTGGAAGTTAAAGTGCAGCTAAAATTAATAGCATCACATTCACACAAACAAACACCCCGTTTGTTCCTCCTGACCTGTCCCAGTTTGCCGTTACTCTTAAGTTACAGGACTCGTTTGCTCCAAAGAATAGCGCGCAACTTGATTACTGCCTGTCCTTGCCAGCGGAGAAAAACGCACACGAACACAATCCTTATTGTTCCCTCGCCGTCACCAAACACCTGGAGCCTGGAGAGAGGAGGAAAAATAGGCCTCTTCACGAAGACAAGCACCTGACAAAACACAGAATAAAACACGCATGTTTGCGACATGTTACACACTGAAATGATCTAACTGTGCAGCATTGTGATATCTGACAGGCATGCAGCCACAGCGGAGGTTTGCGCTCTTTGTTATTGCTCAGCTCATTTGTTAGAGGCGAGGCGTTGTGTCAAGAGAAACTGGTAGGCAGGCAGAGAGTCGGAGCGCCTGAAGACGATGTCAGCGATCGAGCCCGTGATCGAGCGATGATTTGGTGTTGAAGCTTTTGGTTCTGTGAGCAGAGAGAGTGTGAAAATCTGCAACTTCGTGTGCATGAGCGTCAGAAAGAGGGGTTCTGAAATGCAGCCTCTGCAGAAAGCTCCAGGCGGTAATGAAATGGCAGCTTTGGCCCATACTCACATGACTGAGTGGTTTTATTTCATACGTGCAGTCCTGTCCTACCAGCTCAGACTCAAACGTGTCCATTCAGTCCTGTCCTGTTAATACCCCACAAAGACGGGCCTTTTCCCCTCAGGGTTTTCCCTCTGAGATGTGGTTACCCTGGCCTGTTCATGCTTATTCATCCCAGTGATCACACCATTCTGTAGATTTCATATATATAGCTGTAAGGATGCCTTGATCCATTGCAAGTATGGCAAGGAGAGTGTTTTCTCTGCCAATTACAGTGACAGCAAAAAAGTATTATACTTCCTGCCAAGAATAAATGGCTCAACCATCTGGACATAGTAATTCTTCCTTCTTAATGGAACTGCCATCCAAAACACTCTGTGTTCAGGAACAAGGCCGCCTATTCAATCTGCAGGGAAATTTAATGGCGTTATACAGAAAGACGCGGCGGCGCTGCCAGGCCGCCACAACCTGTTGGAAACAGATAGGCATTCCTTCCCGAATCCCGAACTGCTCGGAAAGCTTGACATTTGTTCCTCCTGCTGCGTTTCCTCCTCCGAGGGAATAGTCCACAACCCACGTTCATTCATATTCAAATTCTTATATGCAAAAAACTGACATTTAGCTTTTTTACGCCAAGATGTGAGCATTTCTTCACCCGCTCCTTAAAATAAAGCTCACATTGAAGCCAGCTCTCTAGGAATACACAGGAAGCATTGTAACATGATGATGGTCACGCAGTTGACCTTTGCCCTGTATGGCCGGTGATGGTGGTTGGAGTCACTGAAGAAGCTTCAGGTCAAGCTTCTGAAGTCGGCGTCACTTTAGGGATCAAATCTCAGGTAAAGAAACGTTTCTGTCTGCTTGTTAAAGTCTCAGCTGCTACTCCACAGGCTCAAACTATACCTGCTGCTCGGACCTGATCCCCTAATCACAAGCTGTGCCGCACACAGCTACACCTGGGATTTAGCTGGCCGGCTTATGCCCAGACAACCCGTTGATAAAGCAGCAAGATGATGTATAGCCATAATGATAGCAGGCTAATACTCTATGAATCCTTAATCAAGGCCTTGGACGGACTATTCCAGCGAGACGTGGTGGATTAACATGCGAAAGGCTTCATCCAGCCAAGCCTGATCCCATCTCCTCTTACCTCTTTAGACCGCTTCACCCCTGACTACGGCGATGAGCCTGGAACATGCAGATAAGAGATGAAGACGGCAAAATTATCAAGCCAGGCAGCAACGGTGGAGGAGAACATAGAACTTCATTCATTCTTTATCTGATACCAACCTGTTTGGTAGATCTAGTCTCTTCAGACCCATCAGGGTCAGAGGTTAGTTAACATCCACCTCTGTTAAAGATTTTTTTTTTTAATTGTATAATTGGAACATTTTGATGCACTGAAGATTTTACTCAGAACTCACTGGAGGCCTGTTAATTCAGCTCAGTTCAAATTTTATGGCACTAAATTCCAACAGCAGTCACCTCATGACACTTTATATTGCAAGGTAAAGACCCTAAAACAATATGATCCCCTTTGAGCAAGGACTTGGCAACAGTGGGAACGAAAAACCACCTTTTAACAAGGAGACCGTCCAGCAAAACCAGCCTCAGGGAGGGGCAGCTATCTGCCATGACCAGTTGGGGGGGATGATAGCATCTTGGGATCCCTCAGGAGGAACTGGAAAACACTGCTGGTTGGATGTTCATCTGAAGTGTCCCCGCAGGTGTAGCCGGTACCAAAGATGGACCACCTTGGAGTCACAAACTCAACATTAGCACTTTGGCTATCACTGTCCAGCAGCAGCAGAATACAACTAGCTGTGCACCAGGTGAGTTGAGCTCCCTTTTACAGAGAGACGTGGCAATCTCCCTTAGACCAGCACCAATGACTTCTTGGACGCACTTTTAGTATAAGTAACTGCACAGCAGCCATATTACAGGTCAGATCATTGTTAGGCTTCACCTCAGCTAACTGGAGTCCTTGAACTGGAGCTGTGGTGCTGGAGCTTCACTGTAACTGTAAGGTTACACTGAAGCTAGCACAGGCTGTCACTCACCGGCGCTTACAGTGGAGCTTAAGAGAAAAAGAATCTGTGGATCTGTCATGCTCTGTGGCTTCATGTTGTAAATATTCCTCAGCAAAGATAAGAAGAAGTGAATTGCAGATGAAGTGCCATGTCTCCCTCTTCCTCCCCTTCTGTCCTTCCCTGCCCCTCCTCTCATCTTTGCTGTATTCGCTGTAGGGGCTAAGGTCCTGTCTGGACTCGCCGAGCAGCTCCGCAACACACACGCACACATTTCATCAGCAGAATCACACACACACTCATCAAAGAAGAGAGATAAGTACAGACAGCCTGACTGAAAGTGTGAGACACAAGGTAGGAGAGGCCGGGAGGCAGAGCCATTTCTCTGCACTTATTTTTCATGGAAGCGATAGATGGAGATGGGACTGTGTGTGTGTGTGTGTGTGTGTGTGTGTGTGTGTGTGTGTGTCAGTCTGAGAGGGCGTGGGCATTTTTGTGTCTCCAAAATGACACTTAAGACTTTATGTGTTTACATATAGTGGGAATGAAGCATGATGGGACTGCTGCAATTAAAGGGTTAAGTGGCATTAACAAATATCAGCATGAACCCTCAATAATAAGGTACAAACAGTAACCTGCTGGCACAGTTTTAGCTTTTAAAAAATACCTTACAAGTCGTCATAATAATAATAATAATAACTTTATTTATACAACAGCTGTAAAAACAGACTTTACAAAGTGCTCTGACAGACGAGTGAAAAGGAATCAAACAGGAGGCCGAGAAAAGAAAGCAGGATTACATTCAGTTTAACAGAGAGCAAAGAAAACATGGCATGAAATAGAAAAAACAAACACAAAGCATTCATTTACGCAGCACATTTCTCACCAGGTGAAGTACAAGGAGCTGAGCTCCACAAACTATAAAGATAACTGAATACATAAATCATTAGGAACAACGACTGCCAACAAAAATAACCCAAAAAGCAGAGATTGGACTGTGGAGCTTTAAGTTTTATGCATGAAAGAAGTAGAAATCCAGTAAGATCATTAAAAAGAACAATGACATGATAAAAATGACAAAAGGATAACAATAGAAGGAGCAGAAATAAAAAGAAATGTTTTCAAATCAGCAGCAGTGTAGAGAAAATGATAAAACGCACAAATTCAAATCGATAAAACAAGCTAAAGATGAAATAAAACAATGATTCAGACGCTGAAAGGCTAAACGGGAATATTTTTTTTAAATGTTGGAGCACCTGATACGATCTGATAGGTTGTTGGAGCATAAAATGTGGAAGCAGCTTCACGGGAACATCCATGCGGACTGTTCCAGATCACTCGAGGGGTCGAGCTGGTTCACGGCTTACGAGAGATCTGCAGCTCACAGACCCTGCAGGGCCCTAAAAGCAAGAATTCAAATGCTGAAATCAACTCTACAACTAACTGGAAGCCAAATGATGCCCACAGTACAGCTGTTATACATTCCTATCTTTTAGCTAAAACTCGCAGCTGGAGTCGCTGAAGCGGACAAAATAAAAGCATGGACAAGTTCCTTACCATCCTCCTGGGATAAAGAAGCTTCTAAGCTTTATAATAAAAATGTAATTTATAATAAAAACTTGTTTTAAGTGTATCATCTTGAATATGTGGGTTTTTAGGTGTTTTTGAGACTTCTACGTCATCTAATTTTTGCACATGACTGCCAAACGTAGAAAATATGAAACAAATTAAAACTCATATCTGCAAGCTGATATTTGATTTCTTGTAATTATTTTATGATTTATGCTTTAGAGGGTTAACTAAGCTGTTGATGTGGCTCTTGAACAAAACTAAAGCCCCAAAATAGGAGCTCAGTATCAAACTCAACGTCTGCTAGCTTCAACTGCAGACTGAGACAGTCTTCCTCTTTCTGCTGGACGTAATTGCTCACGAACCAGGTCTTCACCTGCTGCAGGTTCTCACTCTCCAGCTCACAAAGGAGCTCCACACAGGTGGAGTCTCTCCGAGTGCGAGGTGAGTCTCCAGGGACAATATGCAAATACGAGTCAGGAAGGACCTGGGCTAATTGTTTAGCAGCACGTGAGGTTTCAAAATAAGAGCATGGTAGCTTGTCCAATGTAAAATTGATTGTGCTGTTGTCTCTGATGGATGGGAAAATGAAGACAAATCACAAAATTCACCCACCAAAGTAAATTCTACTTGTCTACTAATTGGAAAGTTGATGGTTTGATCCCCTTCTCCTCTAGTCTGCATGTTAAAGTATCCCTGGACAACATCCTGAGCTGTACTTGAAGAGAAAAGCACTTGTTGGGATGGAAGACTGAGGCTTGTAGTAAGAAAGCTCTTCAAATGCTCATATTGGGTAGAAAAGCACTATATAAGTAGTGTGCACTTAGATTTGGACTGAGCTTTTCTTCATTCAGGTCTGAACAGTCAGACAGGTAAATGTTAAACAGGTAAAAACAGTCAGGTTGTCTTTTCATGAATACAGAGAGTATAGCAGAAAGTTCTTGTTTGTTTTAGGTTTTAAAATGATCCGTCGTACCTAATTACATTCATGGGGTTTAACATAGTCCAGCACTTTGTGTTGGTTCAGTCGTTGGATACAGGAAAGAAAGGCCCACACAGTGGAGTAAGCCTGAGACGGTATGTTGCACACCGCTGGACTATGACAACACCAGCGCTCCTATGACCTCATGAATACTGCTTACAGAACACAAACACCAAAGTAGTTAAGACAGGAAAAACAAAAGGACGTCCCGATGGGGTAAAACATCTTGTTTCTTCTGTCATTAGCAGCTTCAATTAGAATAAAACACAGAGCAACAATATGACGGTGTGAAATCCCACTGAAGCCCTTCAGCATGTTTATTGCTTTGTTCAGTGTTCATTAGTTTTAGGAACATTGTTTGATACGTCGTCACTGTTAGGTCTTTGAAATGCGGTGAGTGAATCAAAGAAGAAAGCTGATTTAAAATGACTTTGTAAGCAAAGCTTCAGAGCTCAGCTTCACTTCAGGCAGCAGGAAATAGAGACCACATCAAGGGCCATACAGAGATGGCAATATCTTGGATATCGTGGATTTTTCACATTTAAAAGTCTTAAAAAGCAACAAAAATTGGGGAAGATGTACAAATTTTGACAGCAAAAACTGATGGAACGGTTGGATTTAAATTTAGGAAGGGGCATTCTCATCTGTTGGGAAATATTGGGAACCATTTGGCATTATGGTGGAGTTAGGATTTAAAGTGCTATGTGAGGTATATACAATAATATTTACCATCAGATCCTTTCTGGTAAACGTTTTAATCAAGCTACTGGTTACTGTGCCACGTGCAAAAATATTTTTATTGCTCTCATTTTCCTGCACGTCGCGTTGCGTCAAAGGCAAGAATTGGACTCGCAGCCATCTGTGGGTGACAAACAGAGTCTCCAAAGTCCCAGATTACATTCAGTGGCATCTAAACAGCATTCTGTGACATTCAGTCCTGTTTGTATTAATCATTTAAATACTCGCTGCCCAAACTTTTCACTTTGAAAGGGAGACTTGTGGAGCTCCTGCTGCGCCTCTTTAGTAATTCACAACTTTTTGTCACTTTTCAGGCCCTTAGTCTTTATTCTAAGCTAATCTACTCAGCAGCTAGCTTAACTTATTAAAATCATCTTATCAAACTCTCTGCGAGGGAACAAATACCTGCATTTTTCAATTTAAATTATTTTTTTATAGTTAATGACAAATGAAAAACGTTTAGCTTTGTAATCGGATCTGCTTTGACTTTCACTTAGCTGACAGCTTGGATCAGTGCCTCCCACTGTTTACTAAAAGGCAAATACTCAGTTTAATTTGAATAAGCTGACTACTTCTTTTGTTCCTGACTATGCAAATGTGAATGTGTGTGAATGATTTTGCATTGCCTGAGGAGCTGTTCACTCCCGTTTCAGCGCTGAATCAGTAGGATTGTTTTCTCTCCTGTCCAATATGAGACCTTCAGCTGTGGATTTATTATTTGCATTCATCTTTCCAACTACATTATTGGATCCATTGCACAATTCTACTTTATGGCTTTAGTTAAAGCAGAAAAAAGCAGTGTTTAGTGATCTGTATGAAGTATTTTACAAATTGATCATTTTTATACAATCACACTAACATGTTTCCTCCTGATTTCCTTGTGATTTGGATATATAACCACATCCTGCTCCTTTAATAACAACATATCCGTATCCACAATATGGAAATCTTTGGAAGATGTTTGAGATGGTGTTGGCATTCGCATTCATTACCGTAAGCGAATGTGTGTATTTGAATAAGCCGGTATGAATATAAGAGTTCATGCCAATCAGTTAACATGGCTTTCATTCAGTGTGTATGAAAAGTGACTCACCCCTATTTATTTGCAGGGCCTTTTAGCTTCGTTAAATATACTAAAGTTATGGTATGAAAAGAATCAGCTGATTCTGAGGAGGTCAGGTGGGACCTTTTTTCAGGTTTGGTGGTTTATATGGAAATCCCTGAATGCACCTCCAGTCTGGATTATCTGTAGGCCCCCTCTCTCTTTGTTCAAGAGGTGAATTTCTCTCAATTCGAGGTAGACCCCCAGCAGGGAAGGAGGGGCTGGTACCCTGACCCTCCACAGACTAAGGCCGGTCCCATAGGCAGCTCTATTATCCCAGACTGAGTGAATGTGGAGCACCACTGGGCCTCGTTTTTCTGCTTGTCCACACGGCCCCTGTAAGCCGCCGACCTGGGCCTTTGTGCCTTCTTGACCCCCGGTGAACCACCTGATAATAACTCTGGTAGAGAATCAGGGGGGTATAGCTGTGCAAAAAGAGGCTGCTGGGGCAGAAAAAAGGATAAAGGAAGCAGGTACAGATTACAGTGTTACATTTGCACTATGCCGCTCTTTCATTCATTTATTGGAGGCTTTTTATGGCCAGAGTCCGGACAGATGAGCCCTTCTTTGGCTCTTAATTTCCTCAAACAGCCTGTGGACTGTTCATAGCTGAAAGTCGTTGATGCTCCTCCTGAGTGCTAAAAAGACACCATTCCCTGCTTCACCAGTGGGTACCGCCAGCTAACTTTGTTTTAAGCCTCATACACACAGGCCTAGATCCCCATTGTAACCCCCGGGCAACCCTTGGTTACTTTGGAAAAACTCCCTGATTGGTTGGCAAGTAGTTGCTTGCAGTTGTAAAGACAGTGCTACAACCAAAAACCTTCATAAGATCACTTTGGTTACTTGTAGCACATCCAATAAAGGAGGAAGAGTAATGTCTCCTGACAGCAAAAACCTGAACAGCACTTTTGTTCTTGTATTAATGGTGTGAACCTGAGTCATTTTCTTGATATCTGATGGTGTACTTTAAAGTAAAAACACACTGAAGTGTAACAGTGACCTCATCAGTACATATGAGACCGGACAAATGAGAAATCACCTTCAAGGATGTGAAAATAAGGGTGGGAAATGTCCAATAGGTTAAAGGTCACTTCAGGATCTGAAGCTCCTTCACTTCATGACTGCGTCTTCAAATGTTATATAAAAGATTTATTTCAGCGCTTATATTCAAGCAATAAACGCATTCTGGCATTTGATTTGGAAAACAGCAAAAACCATTAGAGGTCTATGGGGGCTGTTAAAAAAAGGAAAAACTAGCAGAGCGAGCACGAAGTCGCCGGCAGGGCCCGGAGGGAGACCGAGGAAATTCAGAAATGACAGGAAATATGGACGATTGGCAGCTACTGCTGAGATAAGAGGGGTGGCGAGGTAAAAAAGCAGGAATACGGAAAGGAAATGGCTGGAGATTGAGCGGTGGGTTTCCATGGTGACTGAGTTGCCTTAATATTTTTCTTGGCAATATTGAATGTGTGTGTGTGTGTGTTGGCTGTGTGCATTTACATATTTGTAGTTTTTCATTTTTTTGTCTTTAAGGTGCAAAAAAATCCATCTTTCTGTGTGTGTGTGTGTGTGTGTGTGTGTGTGTGTGTGTGTGTGTGTGTGTGTGTGTGTGTGTGTGGGCTGCATAATGTGGAGTGTTTGTGTGTTCTTGGTGTGTTTGCTGTCATCTTTCATCCCCCCCTTCCCTGAGTAAAGATGGTCTCTGTGTGTGTGGGCGTGGTGCCAATCAGACGCCGGCGCCTTTCACGCTGGCAGGCTTGCCCAGGTCAGGCGTATCCCAAAGACCCCATACGCAATATCACCGCCTCCAAACACCAGCCATGGGCAACCTGCACCCTCACACACACTCTCACGCACACACACACAGTGAATAATTAACTCTCCATCTTAGCACAGAGTCAGACCGTGCAGTAGAAAAAATAAAACCCAGCCCGGCCGCCCCTCCGCGGGTGGTTTTGTGAGGATCCAGCAGACGCTCAGAAACCAGCAGGGTCAGACTGAACAGCGTTTGGATCTGGCTGCTGTTCAAAGAGGACGGAGGCTGATGCAATTGTTTGATTTCCAATGATAACAAGCAAAATGCAAAACTGAGAGAGGAGAGGCTGATGGGTAATTGCTCTCTCTCTCTCTCTCTCTCTCTCTCTCTTGCCGCACTTCTCGATGAATCCGGAGAGGATGGTGTGTCTTTTTGCTCTTCTATGAGAGTTTAATCTGTCACCTCATGTTTGAAATGAGGTAACGCAGGTAAACGTAGGAGGCAAAGGGGTGATGCATGCCAGCGTCAAAGTTCAAGAAGAGTTGCCTCAGTCGCACTGGTGGGACTTCCCGGTGACGGTGCCTGTGGCGATGGCGGTGTTTGGAGTTGATCCTTTATCACAGTTATGAAAATAAGTCGCCCGCAGTGCCCTCATATTACAGCAGCTTAGTGACTGCTGTAGTTCAGACTCAAAGAGCTCTTTGACTGAGGTTGGCAAGTGTTAAAAGGTCCTCCTGTAAACACTGATAAGCATCAGAGGTTTTCTTTATGCAGTCCAGTAGTGAGCGCACCTGATTTCTTTTTAAACGGCTGTGGTGAAGATAAGGACGCACTTTAAAGAGGACCTGTTCTGTAGTTTTAAATGGGTCGCAGTTCAAAATAATCGACGTTTAGCTAATGCTGGGCCCTCTTTCTGAAACCAGCACCTCCCCCTTTATGATAACTCTTCTGATTGGCTGCAGCAGGAGGTAGAGCTTCTATGGCCGTTTAAGGGAATCCCCCTCTCTTTTAAATCATACAGATCCAAGAGTGGAAAAACTGAGAAACTCTGCAATGTTTTTATAGCTCACCTGTTTAAATTGTATTAAGACTTAAATTTTGTGTTATTAGGGGCGTGTCTTCTTTCACTGACAGGTGGATGGTGACACAGGTGGCTGTAGCTGCTAGCTGTCTAATTAGAGATTATTAGCAGTATCTGTGGCGATGTGATGTATCTATACATACAATTTAAAAAAAAAAAAAAAAAAAAAAAAAAAAACAACACAACAGCTGTGAAGCTGAGGCTTCATAAGTGAAGGAGCTAACTAATTGGTGGCTGCATCTAATTTTTCTACCTGCCAATAGTTGAGACATTAGCTCATTCGTAAAACAGCTTAGAACCAATATAGCAGCTAGCTGGCTAACCTTAGCTTCCTTTCTTACTAACTTTCTCACCGACAGAATTCTTTCTGGAGCCATGTTAGTGTTTGTTTTGGTCATTTAGTGATTTTTTACTGATTGTCGGACACCATTTCTTTAAGATAACACTAGCTAGTGTTGCACACTGTTGATACAGCAGCTAGCAAAGTCACTGTGCCTCCTTAGCTGAATTGTAACTGCAAGTTAAACTAATTTTCTGCGATATGGGTGTAATGAAGTGTTTCATTTCCAAATTGCATAAAGTTATTGCACTGCAAGTGCTTCTACGGGAATCGTGGTAAGCAGCAACACTGAGGAGGACACTGAGCGTATGGGCATGTAAAGGTCAGACTCTGGGAAGTACCCCTCATGTCTCTTTGACACTAAAAAGAGGTCATTCATCCGCTGTGCAGCTAGTTTTAAAGCATGACCCTACTGAAAAATTCAAAACAAATGAAAATGTGTTCAGATTTTTGTTTTAGTCTGCTGTCCTGATGTGTGGCGACTTCTTTCATCCAATTCGGTACCCAGAGATAATGTCCCTCCTAATCTATCCTAATCTGTGTGAGTCCAAGCAATTGGGTGCCATTTCAGTTCATACACCGTGTCACCGACCGTGGATTTTTATGGAAATTTTGACCTGTGTAAAAATTACCCGGCAAGGTGATCAGAAATTTTTAGGACTTGTTTAAAGATAGTCATAGAAAGATGCAAATGTGAGTTAATTTTTTACTTATAAAACATGAGTATGTAGCCTGTCATAACATTTGAAGTGAATCAGAGTAGTAACTGGCAGAATGAATCCAAACACCTACACAGAGGAAGCGTTTAGAGTCAGAGGTCGACTGACTAAAGACATCGTGGAGAGCGACTGTGAGAGCTCAGCATGTGTGCACAGTGGAGAACTCTGCGAAGGAGACAGGAGCGAAAATGAGCTCTGTGGTGGGACTTCCTCAGAAATGAGAACAAACAAATTACAGCCTTGTTCTCACCGTGTTAAAGAATATCAGAGGAAGCAAGTAATCTAAATGCAATTTGTGCTGGCTGCAGGCAGATTACTGCGAGGAGCCGCTCGGGCCTACGTACAAACATCTCTGTGCGAAATCATCGTGAATGCTAATCGGTTCATTTTCTGCCGCAGTCCGACCTCTGCAGACAGCGAGGACGAATGGGGTCAACTGGATGCGGCAATGTCAACTGCGGTGATGCGAGTATCTGTGAGCTGTCGGTAAACACAAACAGGTGCTGAGCGTCTGCTCGCGGTGACTCAGTCACAGAGCCGTGTTTACGCTAATTTGGGGGTGAACACATTGCAGCACAAGTCTTCGTCTGGAGACGACTCTGTTGTATTTGGGGGGTGGCGAGGCATCGGGAGCTCTGCGGCAAGCTGTTTGAGGCAAAATAAGAAAGGAAAAGCCACCGTATCTCCCCTCGCTGTTACCATCGATTGAATTAACAGGCGGCGAGCAGCCCATCGATCGAGCGAGGAGCACGCGGGCAGCCACTCCAGCCTCCATTAATATCACCCTCTGCACAGCGCCGCTGTAATCGTAGTGTTCACTTAACAACAGACATTCATCCTAATGCACCCATAATGCACTGATGCACCACAGCGGGGAGGGGGGGGGGCGTCCATTTGTGCAGCCGTGGGAAGGAGAGGAGGAAGAGGAGGGACGGGGATGTGAAAATAAACCGAAAAAGAAAAGATGGTGAAAGAGAAGATGTATGGCGGGAGTGTGGACGGATGGAAGATAAAGAAGAGGACATGGTGGAGTAATGGATGCTAAGAAAATATTTGCATCCACACACACAGTATCCATGTGGAGGAGAGCAGGAGAGTTTATTTTATTTTTTATTAGCATTTTTATTCTTTATTGAGTTTAGGGAGAGGAAGGCGGATGTAAAGATCCGATCTCACTCCAGCAGCGGCACAAATGTGATTCATGAAATCCATCTAGGATCTTTAAAGTTTGAAATTGATTTTGCTTTTTTTTGTGCGGTTTGGAAAAGTTTCAGTGGTGGAACATCTCATGGAGGTGATAAGCAGTCTCTGGCCGGAGTTTTTCCTGCAGGGCTTTGAAAATGAATTTTAAATTTACATATTTGCACCTCTGCTGGCTTCACAGCGGACTGTCAGCGAGTGCGCTGAAGGGAGGTGGGCGGTGATGGAGGAAATATGGTTTGTCACGGGTGTGGGCTGGGTGTTAAAAGGGCTGCTGATGGAGGGTTAAACAGGGTTTGAGGGGGAGGCCCGGGGTCAGCGGAGGGGTCTCCGAGGCGATGGTTTACTTTTCGCACATCCAGGGGATTAAGGGCTTCGCATGCTAATGCACACAGAGGCTAATTATTCAACGTCTCTGTGAGGATTGATGACACGTCGAGATCACACGCATCACCACCACCACCACCTCTGGAGAGGGAAAACAAGCTGAAGCGGAGGAGTGAAGCCCACCGAGGTGACTGCGAGGCTGAGAGGAAGATGAAGATGAATAATCAGGAGTGAGTGGATTTGAGACACTGAAAAAACAGAGGAGCAGCTGAGGAGCGAGAGAGAGAGAGAGAGAGAGAGGTGGAGGAGAGGCTGGAGTTTGATTGTGTAAACCACAGCCAGGTGTGGAGAGTGTGGAGAGGTTACCACCTTCACATTGAAGTATTTTGATGGCAAATAAAAGCAATTCATTCACTGACAGCTTCAACAATAAAACCTCCATGCTGGGCTGGGTTGGAGGGTTGGGCCTCCTGATTAATTAATGCTACCGCGGTTGTGTCCGTTCATGGAGGTATTTACCTACAACCACCGCAATGTGGTCCTGTTCAGCCCTCAAGTCTGAACTGCACGTTGCTTGATGTGGATGACCTCTCTGAATAACAAATGCTGATTGGTTTACAAGTGAGCTGGAACAGGGAAGAGAGTGAAGTTCCCAATTTTCATACGGAATGCCATTTCAATTTAGACTTCCCACTTGCAAAGTCGAAGACGCCCCACCAACTCCGAGTTAACAATCCAGGATGGCATCAGTGAACATGAACAGCAGTAAAAATGTAAAAGTCTTCATCTGTAATCTGACACAGTGGGTTTGTGACTCACTAAATAGGCCAAACACAGAGCACTGATGAGGCTCTGTCCATGAACCTGCTGCAGCGGTGTTTTTAAGCACAAAAAAGAAGTATGATTGTGTATTGTATATTGCTGGTGATGCATGAATGGCTCAACTTTGCTTAGAACTAAAGGAAATCCTGTTTTTCGTGCTTTTCCAACCTCATAAATGGAACACACCCCGGCATCTGAGTTCCGAGGTAATTGGAACGTAGCAGCATAACTTGGCTCTTCTCCACGGCTGATGAACAAACAACGGCATAAATAGGCGTGGCCCACAGAACGGTATGGGCGATCGTGGCTCAAGAGTTGGCAGTTCGTCTTGTAATCGGAAGGTTGCCGGTTTGAGCCCCGGCTCTGACAGTCTCGGTCGTTGTGTCCTTGGGTAAGACACTTCACCCGTTGCCTACTGGTGGTGGTCAGAGGGCCCGGTGGCGCCAGTGTCTGGCAGCTTCGCCTCTGTCAGTGGACCCCAGGGCAGCTGTGGCTACAATGTAGCTTGCCATCACCAGTGTGTGTGAATGGGTGAATGTAGTGTAAAGCGCTTTGAGGTCCTTAAGGACTAAGTAAAGTGCTATACAAATACAGGCCCATTTACAGGCCAGACCGGTGGAAACACAAGTTTTTATCACTGCCTCCATCTCTTAGCAGACGCTCTGTACAGGTAGATGGGCTGCGATGATCCCTGGATGATCTGATATCCTCGTGTTGGTGTTGTTCCCACATCATCATAATAAATGTTGTTCCAGGTTCAACACTGCAACCAATCACATTGTTGTGATGTCATACTTTTGCAAGCCAAGCGATTCATTCATTTATGAAATTCCAGTGTTGCAAGGACAATATGTATAATGCTTACCGTTTATTAAAGAACAGTATCCTGAAATGCAACGAATTCAAATTGCTGGATTTCTCGCAAGAGGCGGTTTCTCGCAAGTTAAGTAGATTTTTTTTTTAAGATGTTTTTTTCCTTCCTGTTTTGTTTTGATAGGTACTTGTCTCTAGCGTGATATTTACATGCGCTAAATCACAACAGCAGTCACCTCAAGTAGCTTTGTATTGCAAGGTAAAGACCCTATGGTAATAAAGGGGACAATCATGATGACCCCATATTTGTGATAAACTCCTGTTTATCAGAAAGAGACCTCCAGCTGAGCTCAGGGAGGGGCAGCCATCTGCCGTAACTTTGTTTTTACTCTGGACTTCTCATCAGCCTTAATAAAGGTTTGCCTCTGTCTGCGTTTGAGTCTGCCTTTCGGTTTCACATTTTGCATTTCATGACACGCACTACCACCACTGAATCATAAATTCCCCATCACGTGCTCAGATTAGGATCTAGGGACCGTCCTGTTTTAAAGAGCATCAAAGTCTCTATTAGATGGTTGTATCCTGGCTTTGTGTTTTGAATATTGCTTTGTCTGGTTTGATTATGGTTGAGCCTCTGAGGGGGTTAAAGTGGGATCTGGGAGGTGAAAAGAATCACTGAGTTGGATAATAGTTGGTACTGTGAGCTGCTGCGAGGCAGACTGTGATCAGCTGGTTCTGAGGTTTTCTGACTGTATATAACCAGATGTTACACGAGCTGCTTCCAACTCATAGACAGTGTAATGCTAGTTTAAAGTCATCGGCTTAAGTTCAAATTATGACTCTGAACAAAGTCAATCTAGAAGTAAATCCAGCCATATTGAAATTGCTCAGGTATTTGTTTTGGAACCTTGACTTGAATCATTACATTTCTGCCAGATCAAACATTTGAGACGACCTGCTGTGGCGCCTTCTTTTTAAAAAAAAGAGCATAACTTCAGCAACACATCATGTACAGATCATCAGATTAATAAAATGTAACAGGAACTAGCACATTACGTGTAAGACTTAAACTTCCAGTTCATCAAATATTGCTATCTTTGCATATAATCTTTTATCTCAGCTCTCCTGTCCTTCATCTCTTCCATCTCTGAGAGGGACGTCATCTCACATCAGTGTTTGTGTTTTCACCTCCAGTGGAGCAGCTGCACCTGTAGCTCACTGATGTTTGCCGATCTGTTTGAAACTTTGCGGCCACTTCAAGAACAGAGAGTACCTCCAAGTATGCTCACAGCACTGCAGCAGCATTACATAGATGCTCAAGTACCATAGCTCACCCCTATGGAAATCTGCATGCATGAACGACAGTGATGCAGTGCAAAACAGAGGAAGTACAGGACTGTGCAGCTGGTCTTTACTTTCTTGAATCATGAGTCGGCCCCGTGCTTCTCACATCCAGTACCAATGTGGCATTAACATCAGTGAAGCAGCGTTCAGCTGACACACAAAATGTTTTGATGCGTTTATTAAATCGTCCACAGTGTGTTCAAAAAGCATCTGCAAACAGACAGATGCACCGCCGCCTCCTCCACCACATGCTGATCTGGTCAATATGCACCCACAGTCTTAGTATATAGCAGCTAAGCTGCACACACACACACTCACACTCCTCTCTGCTTTAATCTGTCCACACACACACTCTTATATATCAGCTCACACAAAGATCCAGCAGGAGTGAAGAAGCAGAATGAAAAGAAGAAAAAAGGAAGACACCAATGAAATAATAAGAAAAGACTGTGAGAAAAGCAGGGCTGTAATTGCAATTCATTTCCAGCTCGGGCCCCTGGGGTGCTCTGAGTGCGTTTGATCCCAACGGCGAGCGAGCGAGTGTGGAAACTGAGAGACGCAGTCATATGTATGCAGCGGGGGGGAGCGGGAAGCAGAAAGCCTTTTAATATTCCAGGCCACGGGTTGGGATGAGAGACTGCTCTCATACCTTCAGGTTCATGAGCATAATGAGATTTTTATTTTGCTGAGTGCAGCCCGGGAGCGCGCCCGCACAAAATGCTGTCTGATCCGGGGCGCGTGCACGTGAGCGGACTATAGCTGAGCACGCACGCTCGTTCAGACTTCACAATTAGGAAGTGGGGGGTCATTACTCCGACGTCTCCCTGGGTTCGGATGAGATTCATCGACTTAAATCTCACAATAAATACTCATAACATTAGCACACTTCCTCTCCTCCCTATTATCCACATCAATGGGTGGTTTCCCCAAACATCTCCTACGTTTCCCAGGCTCCTTAGGGCTGAAAAGGAACGCACACCGCAGTCCCCACCCTGCTGAGGTCTTTGTCAAGAGGGATAAAACCCACGACGGGAGTTATGTTTCCCTGAGGTGAAACTCCTGACGCACAACTACCCAAACTATGTGTTACAGTAAGGGGAGGATAATTATGCACCGCAGAACAACCAAAATGGACACCACAGGGACAAAAGGTGCATTGTGGGTGTTGTGAGATCCACTTTTTTGGAACTAGACCTTTCAAGGGCACTGCTGTTGTCATTTCTCAAAGCCAAGCTCTTGTTTGAGGTCCCTAAATGTATGCAAGATTAATCTTATAGATGAGTCGGTAAAAAAGGATCCAGAATGGTGATAAATCCAAACAGAGAGGATGATCTGCCGTTACCGAATGCATCTGAATGCACTGGAAAGGCTGTAAATAGGTGTGTGTACAATTACTCTCAGCCAGCACCCATTAGCAGGAATTACAGCCATAAATCAGTGGCAGGGAAGCATCAGATCTGCTAAACAGCAGTTTTATGGCACTTTTCACAGGCGGAGATCCTCTCATTCCTGCACGCTGAAGGTGAAATTGGTTTATTATGGATGTGCGGTGCACAAACTGACCCTCCTGAGTAATTCTCTATGTCAGACCCGCCTGGAGAGCGATCAGAGGGACGGACAGATACTTCACCTCTGCCTCGAGCTGAATGGGACGGCGGGGTGGGGTCGCACTCAAGGTTGGGTGCAGACCAAGAAAGAGTGTGTGTGTGTGTGTGTTTGTGTGTGTGTGTGTGTTTGCATGCATATTGATCCCAAATAAGGACAGTCAGGCTTTCTGATCTCAGCCAGACTCAAGCCCCCCCCCCCCATGGAGCAATCTGCAGCCTGACTGATTCCCATGGTAACTGTGTGTGTGTGTGTGTGGGTGACTTGACATTGTCCTCCTCGGCCTTCCTCCCCTGCCTTTTCCCTCCTCTGTCCTTCACAGACCTTGTTTCTCCTCGTCTGTCTTTGTGAGGACGCATTCACAGAGTGAGGACGTTAGTGAAGATATTTTTTGCACAGAGACCCAGAAAGCATTAGCGAGGGTCATATATGACCACATGGGCACCTTCAGTCAGTCCTCTGTCTCTGAGTTAAAGTCAGACTTCACAGCTTTTTACTTTTGATCTATCTGAGAAATAAAAACATAGAACCAAACAACCTGAAGCACTGAGAGCTGCAGTTCCTCTAATGTCCACTAGGGACTTCAGCAGTGAGTCAGTCCCCATAAACTCCCATGTTAAAATGAAAATTTCAAAGTTACAGCAGAAATTAGCAGGTTTACAGCAGCTTTGCATTCTTCTTGATGTGATACCTGGCCTCCCTGCAGTCTCTTCAACAAGTTGTTTTGACTCCTCCCCCTTTGTGATAATTGGCTGCTCCTTATAAATAAATGTTAAAGAGCAAATATCTATTGCAACTACCAATAACAACAAAAAAAAGCTGCAAAATTTAAAAGAATAGAAAAGAAAAGAACTTCACTGTAAGCTGCACTAAAATGTTTAAGGTCACCTCTATGGTGTTGTTTTTGTGCCACTATTCTGAATGCTGTGGAGCAGGGAAATTATTTTACTGCTATTGGTAAATAATTGTCAACAGTACCATTGCATTAATAAATATAATCTGTAGTTTATATTGCATTTAGAGGTTTAAACAGTGTGTGTCTTTCAGAAAGACTAAGTTGCAGGCTGACAGGAAGTTGCAGAGAGTTTGCAGAAGTGAAAGTTATTTTGAGCAGCAGGCTAAGTACTAGGTTATTCAAATTGATCATTGCTTTAACAATGTAACAGATAGCTTTAAGGTGGCCTTAAGATGTTTATGATGATGATAACTTTGTATTCCAGATGCAGTTATAACTATTTTATACATATTGCATATCTGTGCTTATTTGAGTTGATGTTCAGGTTCTTTAAAAGGTTTAAAGCTTCACTGACGTGACTGTTCAGATGATCCATGTTGAGGGAAAACTAGAACATAGAAGGATAATTGCAATACATGCTTACAAAACACTTATATCAGGTCATTTTATATTAAGGTTTCATTAGAGGTTTTTGATTAGAACATTTATTTAGTAGAAGACATACACATAGTCTCAGTGAGCCTCTGTCCTGGTGAAAGGTCAGAAGTGCGAGAGGTGACATAGAGGCTGAGTGAGGTCAACACACACACATTAGTTAGATTTATTTATAGGAAAGAGTTTAGACATGTCTGGTGCTAACTGCGAAAGTGTCTCGGTGAAAGAGGAACCGTTCCTTGGTGTCTCGGCAAGAAAGAGGAACAAGACAAGAACTGAAAGGTAGACAGGAAGGGCCAGCCATGAAAATAGAAGATGATGTTCTTCTTAAAAGTCATTGTGGTGTTGATTTGACGTATGTATAAAATGTATCTGTGACGCATGAGGGGGCGTCAGTAAATCAAACCCTGATGCTATAAAAATCTGTTCATGCTTTGATTAAGTCGAAGATCAATTGCTGTCTGCGTACAGAGTTGTCTTCCCACGCGTGTATTCATTAAAATCATTGTTTGACCAAGAGCTTCTGGACCATGGTGGTTTGTACTCTCCTTCCTCAATTTTTGAACCTTAACAATGCACATAAAAAAAAAAATTGAGCGCACCTAAAAACAATTTGCAGGTGCAAGTGTTGCATTTTGAGGAGAAATTTATTTTGAGCGAAGAAAAGCTAAATTTGAGTGAACAAAATTCATTGCTGCGTGCAAAAAATGTATTTCAGTGTTTGCTATTATCCACACACACACACAATAGCAGCCCCTCTCACTCAGTTTTTGCACTTGCTCTTGCTCGCAATGTGTTGCTCGCGCTCTCAACATTTCTGTACACCATTATATTTGTGCCACAAAACTCAAACGAGGCAGTGGCAGAGGAACACAGAGTGGTGGAGTTTGAAATATTACTCTTTCTGGGTCACAAAATAAACTTTTAAGATATTTTCATGTGAGAATGGTGCTGTGTAAACTTCAAATATCTGCTCAATTTATCAAGACATCACATGTTTGCATAAGTGCTCTAACGTTTCCGGAGATGCCTGTTACCCACTAGCTCAGCGGTCCCCAACCTTTTTTGCGCCATGGACCGGTTTGTGCCCGACAATATTTTCGCGGACCGGCCTTTAAGGTGTCGCAGATAAATACAACAAAATAAAACTAGTACCGGTACCGAAAAAAAGATTTATTCATAACACACTTGAAAAGACCCAGGAAAACCGAGTTAACGAAAAAAACGATAACAAAATAACGCTAAAAACCCTGAAAACCATACATTTCACACCCGAGTCTCAACTCTCGCGGCCCGGTACCAAATGACTCGGCCCGGGGGTTGGGGAGCGCTGCACTAGCTGACCGCATAGCTGGACTGGCCATTGGGCATACCCGGCATTTGCCCGGTGAGCCGATGGTGATTTTTCATTTTTGTTTGTTTGTTTGTTTGTTTTTGTAACGGTATAAACAATGAAAGGTGGTGGATTAGCCAACTGGTAATGATCAACTCTGGGCTGGACCAATTACAATACATCCGTATTGAGGGGAAAAGGAACGCGATTCGTCCCGGACTTCAGCGAGAATGAGAAAGACACAAAGCTGAAGTTATTCTGTGTCTTTGCTGTCTTTTCTTCTCTCATTCTCTCTCCCCCTCCCTCTCCTGTTGCTACTTCAATCATGAAACTGATCAATGATCAGCTGATCGTCTCTTTTGTTTGTTTATCGCCCACTTTGCGCCAGAAAGAGGAAACCAGCGGATGTCGCACTAAACAACAGCAGCAAGTTCAAGCTTCAGAAGCTGTTGTTAGAATTTATTTAATATTACTTTCTAGTATCAGCTGATGTTTGCTGGAGCCACAGCTGTAAAAGCTGCTGGCCATGATATCGGTTTGGATATGTGGTGACAATATTTTCACGGACCGACCTTTAAGGTGTCGCGGATAAATACAACAAAATAAAACTAGTACCGGTACCGAAAAAAAGAAGATTTATTCATAACACACGTGAAAAGACCCAGGAAAGCCGAGTTAACGAAAAAAAACGATAACAAAATAACGCTAAAAACCCTGAAAACCATGCATTTCACACCCGAGTCTCAACTCTCGCGGCCCGGTACCAACACGCAGGATCTGAGCTGAAATTTCTCCTCAAAGTGCAACACTTGCACCTGGAAAATTTTTTACGTGCGCTCAGAATAGTGCCACAAAAATAACGCCATACACCTCTGAGGTCACCTGAAGGGGAAAAAAAAGGCTGCATCTTCAGTGTTTACCAATCAGCTGGGTGTCTGACGTCCTGAGGAGCAAATATTTGGATGTCACACAAGAACATTTGGATTTAAAAGTCTGGTTTAATAAGCTGGACCTAAGCCTTTTAAAAGAGAGGCCGATAAAAGGACCTGAACATCAATTCTAAAAGCAACAGGGAGCCCACGTAATAAAGCTGGAAGCAGCGTGAGCCAGACGCTCTCCTCTTTTTCAGGAACAGCAGTCTTAAATCACATGCAGGCCCGCTATGTGACGCAATGAAGACCCAATGAAAAGATACTACAGTGGTCGATGAGCCACAGAAGCCTGGAGAAGCTTTTCTGCATCATACTGAGGGGGAAAATTGCTTAACACATCATAAAATGCATTTTTATTATATAAGGGTATAAACAACAGCAGCTTAGATTCCGGAGGAGTTGACCCCTGCTGGACGTTAACACAGGTTTAACGAACTTTGAAGAATTACAATCACATGAAATTAACATTTAAAGACATAAAAAGAATTTGCTGCTTAATCCTCTGAGGTCTGGTTCATCACGGGTGATAATTCCAATCTAACCCTTTTCAGAAAGGCTAAAACGAGTTTTTTTGAGAACATGTAAATAGTTTTTCATGTCTGTTCGTCCAAGACATGGAACAACATCCATCCATTTCTGTACATTTATCCACATGTGGCTTTAACCTATCCCAGCTATCCTTTGGGCTAGAGCCACGGTACGCAGATAGACAACCATTCACTCCTACACCAAGTCTGGAATCACCAGTTCATTTAACATGCATGTCTTTAGACTGTGGGAGGAAGCCAGAGTACACGGAGGGCCAGAAAAACCCCAGCTGGTCAAAGGCTACAAACCCAGGACCTTACGGTGTGTTCGTAAGGTCCTGAACGTGATAGACGCGACCAAAAAGCGCCAGACGCCCCTAGCTGGTCACGTGCACATTTGCACCTCGACGCGAATTGGTCGGGCTTCAAAATATGCAATTTTCACGCACGTGAAGCGGAAATGTGGGAGGAAGTAGTCCCAGATGATATGTTTGCAAGATGGCAGCTGTTGATCTAGCGTTTGAAGAGACAGTTTCCCTTCTCTATTTACTGTGGAGAGCAGAGCAGCGGCATACTGTGCAGAGCAGCGCTACTTGCTTGCGCGACTGACGCGTTTTCACGACGCAAATCTGCTTCTGAATTTTCGCGGGACCCCCAGTCGCGCTTCATTGCGCTCCTCCATTGACTTTACATGTAAACCTAACACTCTAGTCCAGGGGTGGGCAATCTCAGTCCACGAGGGCCGGTGTCCGTGCAGGTTTTAGATCTCACCTTGGGTCAACACACCTGAATCACATGATTAGTTCGTTACCAGGCCTCTGGAGAACTTCAGGACATGTTGAGGAGCTAATTTAGCCATTTAAATCAGCTGTGTTGGTTCGAGGACACATCTAAAACCTGCAGGGACACCGGCCCTCGTGGACTGAGATTGCCCACCCCTGGACTAGTCGCATCTATCGCATTCGGTGTGAACGCACCGTTAGGATCATCTCCGAGCTGGTTGGATGGGTAGGTAGATATACTCTGACTTCTTAGAATTAGTTAGAGTTGGGAATACCACACAGTGGTAATTTTCACCAATATTCACCAAGAATTTTGTGCAAAAGGACGATAACACCTGAACATGTTACCTGGTTCATAGTTTAACAGTAATCAACAAGGAGTTAAATCAACAAGAGGCAGGAATCTTAGACTCCCAGACCTCCGCCTTCTCAGCCATGTCCTCCAGCTCTTCTCAGAGGACACTGAGGTGTTCCCACCAAAGACGGCGTCCTTCTAACTCAGAAGCACAGATTTCGCACCCAGACGCCCCTTGGAGCATGCTCATTTCTACTGCTCGTATCCATAATCATCATATTCAAATAATAAGAAGGATATGAGGGGGTAAGGCTTTAACGACGCAGCCGACACTTGTTAGTGGATCCATCCATTGTTGGTTTGCGTCTTTATTTGGGATTTGTTGACAGTCAGACAAATACAGAAAATCATCCGACTCATCCTGAGTGGATTAGAGGATTCGATGCCTGCTAGATCAAAGGTAAGAGGCAGCGCAGGTCCTCAGAAGTGCTGTTTTCATGTTTGCCTGGGAGGAAATAGCTCTTTTCTGTAGTGCAGCTCTGCACGGTCCCATGAGGAGTCCTGGAAGGATGCATGAAACGCTGGGAAAGCATTAAAGGAGTCTGATGCACTTTTATTTTCACAGAGCTCCTAGACAGCCAATGACAAAAACCAGATGTTTGTGGACAGCTGAGGTTCAGGTGAAACAATAGGGTGTGATGGAAGCATAAAGGTTTGTTTCCTGCACTGTTACAGAGGAAAACGGGGGGAAAACAAGGAGGAAGACGGGAGTTCAGGGACTGATCGACCTTATTCAATATGCACTGAGAGACGAACACATGTAAATTAGGTTAGGTTAGATTAAATTAGATTACATTTAACTGATCTGAAAGTTAAAATAACAAATGAGTGGCGCACAGGTTGAAACCCCTAATGCAGCCTTCAAGGACAAACAGACAAAGACGAGCAGGAAACCTCTTCACGCTGCGGCGCTTCTCTGCAGGAGGGAAGTGTCTGCGTTTCCTCTGAATACCACCAGCGTGACAGGAGAGGATGCGTCTGTTATGACAACCCCAAACACACAGATAAAACCCAAAAACTTTAAAAACACAACCACACTGAATCCCCCCGCCCACAGAGGTCTGAGTAGCCGTGCTTTACGCACTTGTCAGCATCTCAAAAATACGTAAAAAAACACTTCTTTGCTGAAAGATACAGCAAACTCCCATTAGCTCGCGGCCCCTGAGGCACACGAGGCTCACCGGCTTCCTTTCAGAGGATAAAAGATGAAGAACACGCAGGATCTGAGGTGAAATTGTGATGCAAACAGGCGCGAAATCTGGGTGCATGTCATGCTTTTCAAAGAGTAGAAAAAGAAAGTTTTGGGATCAGGCGGTCTGACCTCATTATGGAGTTATCGGTCCTCTCTGTTACGTTTAGAGAAGTTTCATCATTCACGTATTAATGATGCGAAGAGGAGCAGTGGATGTAGAGGTGAAGGTGGTGGTGACAGTCATAATCAGCTATTTTTAAGGAAGTACCAGAGTTTTAGCGTAGGTTTTAGTGTAACAATGAGGAAAATGTTCTATCCTCCCATTTTTGAATCCTTCTCCTTGATTTCTTGGGTTTGTTTAATCTAAAAAACTGGAGAAAAACTGACACTTATGAAATGAGGGTCGTCTCAAAGTCACGGACCATTGGTTTGGAGCCAGGATCCAGATCCTGAATCAGATTATGATCTGAAGATTTTACCCTCCACAATTCCAAAATATTAATTTGATGAACTCTGAGCTGTTTGGTTATCCTTGTTGTCTTGTGACCAAATGCACAGATAGACTCCAAATTGCTCCTGGAGAAGGAAGCAACCTCTTGACTACTGCTCACAGTGTGTTTTTTGCCCTACTGCCCAAATTCAGAAGGTCATTTTTTGCATCTCCATCCTTTTTTCCCCTTCTTGGTTCATGAAAATCTGTCAAAACGATATAAAAATATGCATTACTGTCACATCTTTGCATCCAGTCCCATGATACTGTGAAAGCAACTGCAAACATGTCTCCCTCACGACTAGCGTATGCCGGAGGATCCTGTGTGACCATCGTCTTATTCACTCGACCCTCCACTGTTACCATGACTGTCACATGACTGCAAACCCAGAGCTGTTTGTTGAAGAAGAAGATTCTCAGCCTGTACGCCGTGTTTAGTGCTCAGATAGAAGACGCCGAGTACACTGTCTGAACTCGGACACCTTCCTTTCTGCTGCCATACAGAAACCAGGAAGTGTTACAAAGCGTTGGGAGGGTGAAGGCGGTGGCGATAGAGGGGCTGTCTCTCAAAGATATCCCACACCGGTTCCAACCCAGCGCTCGTGCCGTCCCGCTCTGCAGACGCCAGCCTTTCATCTCTTTTACTTCACCCCGAGACGTCAGCCCCGCTCTTCCTCCTTTCTCCTCCTCCTCTCCCGCTGTTCCCTTCTTTTTGACCAACACCCAAAGACCCAGACTCACCACCCACCCGCCTGTCTACATTTGTCGGACTCCTTCGGTGTGTTTTCAGGGGTCACTTTGTGAAGCTAGCCATAGTAATTTGAGACGACTGACTGTGTGAAGTTAGAGCTTCAGCCTCCTGAGTGCTTCGTGTTTGCACGTAAATTACTTTCAATCCTGAAGTAAAAATATGTTTTTGGAGATGGAGGCCTGGCTTGTGTCTGCTGTTTGGTGCTGAGTGGGTAGCAGTAGAAACACTCCTTCAGCCTTTAACGCGGTTATATCAGTCCTAAGGGGGTTAGAGCGGGAGGAGCTGATGGATTTGTCATTTTTATTTTAAGTCCTGTAGTTTGAGTAAAAACAGCCTGAACCCATCCCTCACCTCTTTTTAAAGAGCATAAGCACGTCTGAAGTGGCTTTTGTGGGTTTAAAGAGTTTCCAAAAACTGCGAGAGCGGCGTGAGCGAGCCGAGGCGAGGCGAGGCAGGCGGTTAAATAATGAGCCGAGTCGCTGCAGAGCTGCTGATCCAGGTGATAATTCTCTGCAGGTTAATTACAGTGAGCTCCCCTCTCACACTGTTTCCTCACTGCCATTAGATGTATTGTTATAAAAATCACCATTAGCGGCACTTTAAAGCTGCTGCAGCACAAATAAAAGGACAAATTGTGCGTCGAGGGTTAAATACGTCCAATTATGTGCAATTACCGGCATCATCTTTGACTGATTTCAACACTCGCACTTCTCTGTCTACATCTGCTGCCTCAAAGCTCAGAAACGGCTGTTCATCTCAATCTATACACACGTTTTCTTAAATAACTCACATCTGGCTGACAGCCCACACACACAAACACACACATGCACACACACACACAGGATGCCTGAAAGGCCTTTGAAAAGCTGTGAGATAACATCCGTCCGTCCTCCTGCTCCTCACCTTCGCCTTTGTCTCACTTTCTCTTTGTGTCTCTTTCGCAGCGAAGTGGCTGTGCTGTGTTTAAAGCAAAGTTTAAAGCAGTATCGGGGCGATGGGCGAACCCAAAGCACTACAACAGCTTCTCCACAGCCAGCACGCTCCATTTACCGTACACACATGCACACACACACATACACACACACACTTTGAACTCGCCATCTCACATGGAATTGCATTGCTGTGTTTGCAGGCTTAAATAAAGGCTCAAACAGGTGATTCTGATTGGTTTGGAAGTTGTATAGATCAGATAGTCCAGAGGTCCAGTTCAGGAACTACAGTTAGCTGAGGTGAAAACTAGCAGACAGCTAGCAGCTTTTTTTTTCTTTTTTAATTTACTTTTGGGGCTTTTCAGCCTTTATTTTGATAGGACAAGAGAGAGAAGACAGGAAACAGGGATAAAGATGTGCAGTAAATGGCCTCAGGGTGGATTCAGACTCAGCCCGCTGCATTAGCCTTACAGCTCTGACCTTTGACATTAAACTGAAGAAACCTCATCAATTGGGTCAAAGTCATACAAAATATGAAAATCAGTAAAAACCTTATATTACGCACTATTTTTTATGGATTGTATTCAAATTTCACAACAATGTACTATAAAATTGTGGGACGTGCGTACCTGGTTTTGACCTTTGACCTTGACCTTCATCGTTAGGACCAAAGGTCAAAGCTAACTTTGATAAAAACCATACTGAGTAATATATCATATGAAAGAGCATGGAGACACATTTTTTTAAAACAAAGCCACTACGACGTCACTATGATGCCATAAAGTTTCACAAAATCACAAATTGCTACAAATTGACAAATATTCAGAAACTAGTCATATTAACACTCTTTCATAAACTTTGGCATTAGTAGCTTCACCTTCTGCTTTATTTCAGCCTTTGTCTCCCGTACAGTTTGAGTTTGCTGTAAAACTTCTGTAACCTCACATTACGCTGCTGGTTTCCTTGGTAAAACCTCCAGAAATAGCTCAGCCTGTGGGCGATTTGTTCCACCTCGTTGACTGATGGTAACTGGGGCCTTTTTTCCTTTTTCGTTCCCTCCTCTTAACTTCTAAACTGTGATTAACACAAGCAATCCATCGCGCATCTATAATTTGACCTGCAGGGCTCAGGATTACACATTAACCTTCCCTCGGTCGCCCCCGGCTGAGCTCGCTTCTGATTAACAAGTACAACTTTTTACTTCCAAGGCTTTCAAACTGACCTGTGTTCAGATCAATGGTGCAGAGAAGATGGAAAATTATAGATGACCTGTGCTCCGAAACAGGTGAAAGAAAGTTCTAACAGAGAGAAACTCATCACAGAAGTACGAGTATAACACGCGGGCTATTAAAAACTCAACTTTACTCGTACAGGAGGACTAATTGTAGTCTTACGCCCACATTAAATCTGATTCACACCTCAGACCAGTGAATCTAAACGACCTTTAGCTCTTCAGAAAAGCCCCACTTTGCCTACAACCCCTCACCCTCAACAATTGTATAAATTTAGCCTCATGCGGGCTTAAAAGTCTGACACATTAACTTTTACAAGGAGGAAAATTCCGCAGGGAAAGCTGAGCTGAACTTTAAATATGCAGAGATGCTCACATCACGCAAACATGTTCAGTTTGGCAGGAGAAAATGCTGGCATTTGCTAATTAGCGCTAAAGACACACCTGAAGCTAATTAAAGGAATAATTTCTCATATTTTTTGGACTAATCTGGATCTAATATGGATGGGATCAGCCAAATTATAATGCAGCATCTGGAAACCGTAAACATGCAGCAGAAGGTGAATAATAGCAGGGACGGAGCTGCATCCAGCAGGGCCCTGGGCAGAAACTTCCTGTTGGGCCCCCCAGTAACCACCCCATTATACATGAAACCAGAAACAGCCTTAGAGCAAAAAAAAACAAACAAAAAAAACTACAACAAAATAAAACAGTTTATTTGTGTGAGTGGAAATTAAATATTTTGATGACCGAGTAGCCGAGTATTTTTCTTAAAGAAATTAAAAATCCAGATACTTTTACTTTTTCTCAAGTATTTTCTAGTTTCCGAAAATTCTTATGGATTGTTGAATAATATCAGTAACAGACCTGGCTGGATTTATTCCCTAGAGGGCTGTGCGGCAAAAATGTATTACCAAGTCCCACATGATGCCAACCATAACAGCACTTAAAACCAAAATAATCAATCAGTGAGTTGTTTTGGAGAAAGGTATTTATTCTGATAACGAATAGTAGTTTGACTTGTTTTTTGTTAGGGGAAAAATATGAAAAAAACATCACTGGTATCAGGTTTTTAAAGAGGAAAGTGTGCTAGTTGCCATTGCTTGGATGTTTCGCAGCAAAATGGGGCAATTTGTTGCATCAAAGCTTAACAACAAATTAATATAAAAATAACAAATGAAATTATAAAGGTCCAAAAACCAGATTTCTGCATGACCACATCCAAAAGATGGAGGTGAAGATAAGGTCATCATAAGAGTACTATGTCACGGCTACAAACAGAGCATGGTGGTTCACTATGGTAACCTGACTTCATGGTGTGATGATGGGAACTTTTCCAGATTTTTTTGATGTTTTGTGCACAGAACAATTGCTTACTGTGAAGAAAACCAGATGTTAACTGCTAACTGCTGCCCTGAAGGTTATTCGTGATGCCACCGTCCAGCGTTTGCTGATGTTTTGGCAGAGGACGACCCTTCGTGGTTGGAAGCAGGGGAAACCTGAGGAGTTTGTCAACATTTCAGGAGAATGTGTGTTAATTCATCCAGCTTAGATCAGCCTTTAGATCAGTGGTTCCTCAACCTCTGTAAATCCAGCTGTGTGATTTCTGTGACAACCAAAAAGTTTTCTAAACCCTTAAAAACCTGCCAAACGGAGGTTGGTGCAGTTGCTGGGTGGTGGGATTTTTTACTAAGTAGGGAACGTGGGTCATGGTAGGAGGACCTCCCAGCCCAGGCGTGCCCCCCCACTCCCCGCTGTACACATGTGGCTCCTGGCTCTCGTTAGCAGGTCTGGACCCACTTTGTTTCGCTCGGTTTGGGTCTCCTTGTGTTGCTGGTGGATGTATGTGGGGTGGAGATCATCTTGCAGTTGCTTGGAGCGATCCAAACTAACAAAGGGCACCTTTGTCTTAGCGGACCCTTATCTGTCCACCAGCATCAACTCTCTCCTACTGCTCAGAGGCACTCAAGTAAACCCACACTTTACACTCCAAACACACACATTGAAACATGGGAAGCAGCATGGTGCACGAGCTCAGTGGTGCACATACGTGTATCATATAAATCCCTGCATGTTTGCAGATGTGTGGGCACACACTAGAACATTAGTTATTAGCAAAGATGTTTAAATGAGCTGCTGTGGAAGTACCAAAGCATATGGTCACGCCGAGCAAACAATAAATCCTGTGTGAGGTTCATCTGCCTGCACACATTTACATACACCCACACACTCTTACCTCTTCAGATCCATGCATATCATCCCCGAGCAATTAACATCTATACTGATGCCTCTGCATCTGCATTGTCTGCCGCCTTGTTTTTATTCCTTTGTTTGCTTTGCACCAACAGAAGTTCTTTATTTTCCTAACTTTATTTCTTATTGATAAGGCTGTGCAGTGAATCTGAATCTGCTCCTACCTTTGCAGGATGCAGTCGGTTCCTGTCCTCTCCGGGGAAAACCCGCACTGAAAACGAGGTGTTTTCTCTCCCTCACTGCGCCGTAAACAAGCTTAAGGCTCATTATTTTCTTTTTCTCCAAGAACCTATAACACAGAAATCTTTGTAAAAGTTGTGTACTTATTGTTTTTTGCTCTCATTTTTGCAGCAAATCTTTTTTCGCTCTTGCTTTCAAAGATTTTCACGGTATTCCAGACCCCGTTTGGCAGCTGTTGGTTTGGTTATTGCCCGATCTTAAATATGCCAGACGTCCTCAGACTTCTCCTGAGTTGATGGAGAAACTCTGAGTGGAAACTATTTGCCGCCCCTGTCTGCCGTGTTTTGGTGCAAACAGATGGGAGGTCGATTCAGATGAGCTGCTGGTGTTCTGGTGGTAAAGGTGTGTTAAATGAGGCGCAGAGGATTCAGGTTAAACTCCAGGAACTGATGCAGCTTTTACATAATGAATGCAATTAGTTACAGACGCATTAATTAATTGAATTTACTAGCAGTGACGTGTATAGGTGTGAATTCTTGGTGGCAGGTCTTTATTATTGACAGAAGGTGTCTGGGACGTATTCACTGGAGGTTTTAAGAACCTGCAAAACAAAAATATGAGATTTTTAGAAACGCTGGAGATTCTGGGGATTTGCAGAATTGATTTTTAGCTGAAAACAAACTAAAATTATGATTCAGTGGGGTATTGATTTGTCAGCGTTCTGCTTGACCTCCACGTAGCTGGGCAGAACTGTTCAGCCACACAATGATAATAAAACAGAAATCTTTATCTGTTTAAGTAAAAACCTTTGTCCTCACGCTGAGCTCGACTGCTGATGTTCCTCCTGCAGACACACCAACCCTTTTTGAAGCCAGCGCTAACCGTCTGTATCCTAATCGCTTCTCCTCGGCGTGAGTCACCGCGCGGATCCGTCCGACTATCTGAGCTCTGTCGTCTTTGACGCCGGCAGACAAAGAAATCTGTTTATCCGCGTCAAAATGTGAGCAGTCTGCAAAACCAATTAAACGCCCATTTGCTCAATTGCTCCCACAATGTGCGCCCGCACACATCGCGTGCACGGACCGGACAATTTGCTGGAATTCTCCACGGCAGATGACGGCCATTTCCTCCCCACAGTCACACTGGGAGAGAATTTAATAATCTCTGCTTACAACGGGGAATCCCATCCCGTCTCATTTGCTCCCATTCACTCCCAGAGAGCCTGGACTCATTTATCAGCTGCCACTTTGACCAAAGTTTGAATGCAGCACCAATAAATGACCAACTGGTGGTTAAATGGATGTCAAAAGGAAATGATAATAACTAAAATTTACTAAATGATTATTAAATATTAACATTACTGCTTATTTATCCTCCTAAAAACCAGCCTGTTCATTTATGTCCTCTGTAATAGACATTTGTTTTTGGTTTATGTCTATTTAAGCTACCCTACTGAGTCCTGATGTACTAAATAGAGGACATCCTGGCCGTTCCATTGATATCTCATGTATTTCTCCAAAGCTCCAAAGAGGCAGGAAATCACAAAAAAAGTTAAATGGGAAGATTGTTTTTTCCTCGGTTCTCAGGAAGATATAATAAAATATCAATATACTGGTGTTTTGCTGTCAATTTACTTTTATTAATTATAGCTGTGTGTTTATTTCCAGAGAGTTGACATTTTCTGCATCAGTCTTCAACCTAAACGTCTGATTATTTAAAGAAAAGCTCAAACCTCAGGCACTCAGTCAGCCATCTGCTTCTTTCTGCCTCAAGACATTACCCAGGATCCCTTTTGGCCCCGGCGCTGAGCCCCTGATATACAGTGTGTATTCGTACCTGGCTGCAGGGGGGCTCAGAGGGACAATAAAGAGGAGAATAATCCTTGTAATTAACTTTAAGCTCAGAGAAACTCCATCAGGTTTTTTTACACTCACATGTGCTAGCAGCGAGGCGTGGAGTCAGGGTCTGGTGCCAGTGTATGCAGTATGTTTGCCTTTAGTTTCTAAAGGTGTTTAATGGTCTAAATGCACTCAGTCTTTTGTAAGGAGCTGCATTTTTCTCTCCTTATTCAGAAAGAGATGAAGCTTATGTTAAAACAAACCGTGTCACAACAGTCTGTACATATCTGAACAAGTTTTAATAATCGTGGCGGGGGATTAGAGGAAAGCTCGTTTCTTCAGCCAGATTCTGTTGGAGGAAGTCATTTTCTTGGCCTTGTTATACACGCAGCAGAGTTTCCACTTGGCTCTTTACATGTACACAAGTCTAAAGACGGGAACCGGCTGGGAAGGCAGAGTGCGGTGACGAAAAAGCAAAAAGAAAGTTAAGTCTTTCTAGATCCAGACGAGCTGTTTGGCTACACGTGAAGGTTTGCTGCCTTTCAGCTATGATCTGTCAGTTATGGCGTGATCAAGAAATATTTTGTGTGCCAGCACATTGCACAGTTTGCATCATTTGTTTTCTAAATGAATCACTGAAATGAGGTTTATCCCCCGCATTAGCCGGCAAAGATCGCATTGTCGTGATCAGATACCCGGATCAGGGCGTCACTGAAGAGGCGAGGCTTTTGGGATATCTCTGTTCGCTTCAGATGTCAAATCAGGACGAAGGTAGGAGTGTTCGCAGTGTGTGACTGTATGTAGGTGTTGCTGCTTGTTTGGATGCCGCACCTTTAATTCTTCTTCTTCTTCTTTCAGCTGTGTCTTTCAGAGGCCTCCACAGAATATCTTCTACTTCCATCTCACCATCTTTCCTCTGCGTGTCCTCCTTCACTACATCCGTGAACCTCCTCTGAGGTCTTCCTCTTTTCCTCCTCCTTCCACTATCTCCTCTATCCCTCAGGGTTTCAAAATTATTTTTTACTTTCTTTATTACAAGCTAACAAGAGGCAGCTCCAGTGTCCACAGCGGCGATGAAGATCTCGTGGACTCTAGAGCCAAACAGCTGAGCTCACATTCAAATAAAATGATAATTGATGAGGTCTGCATGTCATCACCATCATGTGGAAAGCGCTGAGAATCTGGACTCCCTCTGTCTCATCTCCCTCTGCTCTGAGCTCCTCTCTCTCTCTTTCTGCTTGGCCGTGCTTCTGAGAGTCGGGGGAGACAGACGGGGTCTTTGACTCGAGCTGCGATGCTATCGCCCCTTCTGCACAGGCCCGTCTTTGTCTGCTCCCCTTTGCTTTGGCTCGACAGGTTTCCCGTTGCTTGTGGAATTCCAGAAACACGGAATAATGAGAGGTGTAAATCAGGACGGAAAAAATGTGAAATTCACCGGGGAAGTCAGAGGATGTGGAGATTTGCAAAGAGCCGAGCTTCCCTCGCCTCGTTACTCATGGAAAGTTATGGAGATGTCAAGGAAACATATATCAGAGGCACAGCGGGGACCCTCACGTGGACTTTTGCGCCCTATTGTCACTTCAAACAAACTGTACCTCACAGGAGGTTTTCTATCAGATGTTTGAAGCCACTCAGGTTTAAATATTAGCATCTAACTGGCTAAACAAACTGAGCAGACGCTCCAGAGAAATACCTCCACCCTGCAGCGGTGGGAGATGATTCAGGGTCTCTGGACACACACATGAAAACATGAAGAATCATTACTGTTTAGTCATACAGAGAACACACTGCTGTCTTTCAAAAATGCTCATGTCTTCCTGAGTGGATACAGAAATGGTTCTCTAAGTGCTGCTGACACAGTTTAGACCCAGGAGCGAGCACGAGGCTTCAACAGTGCTCCTCTTTTAAACCACATGACATTAACTTGTCCACCATTTGAACAGCTCCATTCACACAGCTCTAGAGACCAATCACTGACTGCCTAATAACCAATGGTCAATGAGGAAAATGGTTAGGGAAAAATTCCCTAACCATTTGGCAAAAGGTCGCAGCAGGTTGCCGACTGTCGTTGAGTGAACTTGGTCACAAAGCAGTATTGAGTGAAACCTCTTCCTGATTGCTTGTAGTTTTCCTAAAAGACAAACATGGCTCCTTTTTACAGAGACTGCTCACCTTCAAAGTACAAGTTGTACCTTTTTGAGGTTTCTTCCTGTTAAAAGGGAGTTTTTTCTTCCTACAGTCGCCAAGCGCTTGCTCTTCGGTGTCAGCTTAGTGTCTGGGTTTTTTCTGTATTATTGTAGAGTCTCTGCCTTACAATTTCAAGGTGACTGTTGTGATTTGGTGCTATATAAATAAAACTGGACTGACTTCCCAATTGAAGTGAAACGTGTTGGTAGGCACAACTTAAACGTTGAAAGCAACTATTCTCTGTTAATTTCCGCTCATTTGGTGGCAGATAGTTGGCTGTTTGCAGATAAGTCATCGTCTTCCACTGCAACAGTCGGATAGAAACCAAAGCAATCACAAGAAGGTTTGTGGTGCAGCGCCCTCTTTGCAAATGATTTCAGTGCTGCGAATCACACTGCATTTTCAACCTGCTGCAACCATTTGCAAATCTAGCGTCTAGCGACTGGAGGTCAGCATTGGGGTTCCAACCAGTGTGACTGAGGCTTTAGTGTGACCACACCTTTAGACGTATAAAGCATCATATCCTCATGCAGGGACATCTAATAGTTTTTTGATGCCTCGAACAGGATTCGAACCTGCGTCGTCACACTGTTGTTGCTTGGAGTCAGCATTTATCCCCACTGCATCATCTTCAGCACTGGGAGTCATTTCGTTTGTGTTGGAGCAGGTGAGGAATCGCTGGTTCTCTTGAAACTTGTGATCCTGAGTCAGCTCCTGTTGACCTGCTGTGAGTCCAAACTCAGAAAGCAAAGCCGCAGTCGCAGGTCAAAGGTTCGACTCCCACTGCTGATTATGCAGTTTGGTTGGTTCAGGTCAGGGATTCTAGTTAACCGAGGTGAAGCCTAGCAGACAACTAGCAGCTATAGCCACCTGGGTCAATTCAATTCAGTTTTATTTATACAGCACCAAATCACAACAACAGTCACATCAAGGCGTTTTATATTGTAAGTTAGACGCTACAATAACACAACAGAGAAAACCCTAACAAGCACTTTGGCGACGGCGGCCTCTTTGACTCATCCACCTGTAAGTCAAAGAGGCCACGCCTCTAATAGTGTTAATTTTAAGCCTTAATACAATTTAAAGAGATGAATTACAAATAAATGATCCCCCTGTTCGGCCAGTATGAAGTTGGGGTGGGGAACTGCCGCTTTTGCTGTCACAGTCCAGCTCTTTGAGGTTGGTGCGTGGTTAAAACAAAACAAACACAACCCTTCAGGCCTGTTTTCACATTTGCTTACTCGTGACTATCTAATTGACTATGGCATGTAAAATCAGCGGTGTGTCCCTTTAACAGCGGTGCTGCGAGTGAGCGCGACATAAATCAGTCAAGGGATTATTCTGCACGGTTCCCTTCACATCCTGCATGCATTAACATCAAGCAGAAGCTCTGGTCTATAAGTAGCTATTGTAATTTGAATTATGAGCCTCGAAACATTGAGACACCCCACGGCCCACCCGCCTCCTCTTTGATGCATATTATCTGTATGTATGAGTGTACACTCTCGGCTCATGCTGCACCTCCCAGAGAGACTCACTCATGTTTAAACTGAGCCGTACTCTGCTAATATCTGCAAAACCTGTCACCATGAGAAATGATCTTATTCGCATCTATTTAAAAAAAAAAAAAAAAAAAAAAACAGGAACACGTTTGTTTCTGGGATTTCTTCGTGTTCAGCGGCTTGTTATTCTCATGAGTGTGTATATATGTTGAAATTAGCTCAGGAATGTTCTCATTGTGCAGATGTTAATCCTGGACTGCGTTACAGCCCGTGGGATGATCGATAGTGCCTTCGCTGGAACCAGATCTGAATGGGAATTAAAAAATCTGAGAGCTTTAAAGCCAAGATCAGCAAAAGGATCAGAGCAAGCTTTTAAATCGCCTTTTAAAACACGAGTTTCAGGCATAACCTGATGTAATATAAACTGTTTAACCTGCTTTCATCTCATTTCAGGGCCTTGATTTATATATTCTGCTGCTCTGGCTTCAGTTCATCTCTTTAAGTGAAGACTCGTTGACTCAGCTGAGGGTAGGAGAAGAACAACAACAAATGTGAGAATTCAGGTGACGAATGTAAACACGAGACGTCATGTGTTTAATCATGAAAAGTTTGATCTTCGGCAGCAGAAACATGGCTGTCGAAGTATGTGTTCAGGTGTGTGTGTGTGTGTGTGTGTGTGTGTGTGTGTAGACTTCCCCACCTGCTGACACACCGATCCATCCGTCGAGTGTCTGACAGTCGGCGGTCACAGCTGACTGAGCTCCTCCATTGATCCCCTCTCTGCTCCTGACCAGTCCTGGCACATCCTAATCTATCCTCCACACGCACACACACACACGCACACACACACACACGCACACACACACTCCTTCCAACTAAGGCCGCACACCGGGACGGGCAAATAATTGATGCGTGTGAGCCAACCTCTCGCCGTCTGTCTGGACTCTCTGACAGCCTCAGCACGATTACACGACCTCCTCACCTCTAATGACTTCGCTTTGAGTTCTCCCTCATGCAATTGGCTCAGACACCTGCCAATCATCCTGCAGAGGAGCCGCTCGTTCTGGCGTCAGCCTCGCCCTGAGAGGCCACCAGCAAGAGCAAAGGTCTGAAAGCACTGACTTTGCCTCTCACGGGCATCACTTGAAGGCAGCTCGGCTTGGTCCATGTCCACCATGACGCACCAAAAGATTTGTTTTTCTGTCTATTTCGACCTTCTGTGCCACTTTTTCAACTCAGGGCTCAGCAGTTAATGAAATTATAGGTCAAATATAAGCTTACCACACTATTAAAACAAGCTAATAAAAATGATAATCCTCCCTCTGATTGCTTTGGTTGCTAACATGTTGCTTCTGTCGTAGTTTCAAAGTGAAAGTTGTGTTGCACTTTGTAAAGTTTTACTACCACTCAGCTAGTACTTTGTGAGTGTTTGTAGACAAACATGAAAAACTACAGGCAACTGTGGCAATCTTCCAGCAATCAAAGCAATTTTAGCGGAGGAAATTCTTTGTAGCTGATTTCATCAAGCGAGATCCAGAAACCAACAGGTTTCCATAGCAACTGTTGGTTGTCTCACAACTAATATGATGGAGAAACTCCAAGAAATGTACTCATGACACCACGTGGAACACTGAAATAAACCAAACTTTAGCCATGACAACATCTGAGATGATCCATCCACAGATTGAGGTTAGTCGATAAATGTTGCTGTGTGGTGTGGATTGCTTGCTGTGGAAAAGTCCTGATCCTGACCTGTGAGGTGGTGGACTGTAGCTACTCTGAGACATTTTAAAAACGTTACAATTTTAAAGATGTGCTGCACATGGACGGGGATAATAAAAAAGACTGAAGTGTTTTAGTGATTTCCAAGTCTCTGTGTTTGGGGAGTACAAAGCTGTCATAAATGTTAGAAGTTACAGGATAAAGTCACCGTTTCTGACAGAATAAATCTTCAGACCTGTCTTCTCCGTCAATGAGAGGTTTGGTGGTTTCTGTGATATTTATTTTATGACAATCTGTTCAATCTTTAATCTAAAGGCATCTTAAGTTGAGCTGTACAACTTTATTTTTCTCTTTTCCATCCAAAGTGGAGGTGTGCCCAGATTTAAGAGCTAGAGCTTCCAAAGATGATTCAGATTCAGGCGCACGGGGTGACTTCTGGTAACCCGACCTCCCTCCATCATCACCCACTGGGTCTCAGTTTTCTGGCAGTGTTTCCCGCTCATTGGCCGGGATAAAAACTCTGACAGTCTTCCTGGAAATCAACTGAAACCCCACGTTAGCTGCCGTCTGGGCGCGGCTGTTTTGGAGGAGCTCTGGAGTTTGAACAAAGCCCAACATCTTTGGCGTAAACTCGCCCTAACTCTCCCGTCTGTCTCCTGACGACTCTCCGAGGAGCAGCTCCACTTTTCATCTGGCGGGTGACATCACAGATGAACTCCGGGTCCCATGGACTGCATCTTGAGTGAGCGAGAGAAGAAGAGTTGTTTATGCACTTAATAAACCAGAGTAATGTCTGCAGAGTAATGTATGCGCGTTTTAGCCTGGATTATTCTCTCTTTAATGCAGCACAGTCAGGGCGAAGTGAATTTCCTTGCACAGGCTTTAAGACACATTAGGCATATTACAATAAAGGATTACGCTCACTGAGATTTATAGCCAACTACACACATATAAGAATATATAATTTCATGCCTGCATCTTTTATAACTCTTATTTAAGACAGTGCAGCCTTCAGCTACGTGGACTGAGCCTTGTGTAAACTAAGCTTAGAGGGGAAGGCATGAATGCCCTTCTTTGTCTTCTATTTTTCTTGTAATGTGTCCATTTGTTGTTACGCTTGTTGGCTCTCTCTATCCGGGCTGCATTAAAAATTCCCCAAAATAAAGTCACAGTTTCACTCAACAGAAACTGCTTATACGTAATTTGATTTATTGGAAATTTGTCACAGCTCAGCATCAACAGGGATGGGTCCCAGATTATCCAGTTGTTTTGTTTTATAGAAACTCATGAGTCATTCTTAAGTGTGTTTAAGCGGTTGCTCACTTCAGATGATACAATTCACGGGGTTGGTTGTTAGATTACACCCACTAGATGTGATGTAATGACTCGTCAAAAACGTCAGTTCCTCTAATGTCCACTTGAGGCTATCTCCAAAAGTGAGTCACTCCCCACAGACTTCGTGGCACTGTAGCTCACCTGGTTGAGCAGGCACTGACCACTTCCTGTGTGTTACACCCTTCAGTCCCAGCCAGAAGAATACTGTTTTGGTCTCTATAAATAATTGACCTTACTTTATCTAACTCACCTGTTTAAATTGTAATAAACCTCAAAGCCTGCATTATTAGGGGTGTGGCTTCTTTCACTGACAGGCAGACGGCTGTAGCTGCTAGCTTGCTGCTAGACTTCACCTCAGCTAATTGTGAGTCCCTGATCTGGACCTGTGGACCATGTTTGTCCTGTTGGATCACAAACACACAAGACAAGAGGTACAAAAAAGAACAAGATGCCGAAATCCACTCCAAACTATGTCCAGGACAGAAACATCTGGATGTTATATATTAGCAACGCAACATAAGCTCGAGTGATGTTAAAGCAGAGTGTATGCAGACCTCAGCTCAGCATCCAGAGCCTGACTCGCATATTGTAGTTACCGTTTCTGCAGGAGACTCACTGTGGTGTTCATTTTGAAGTCTCTTTGTGTTCATCTATAAACACTAAAAGAAAAAAATACTGACAGCTGCCAGTGCTACTACCCCTCAGCCTCCTAGTAGATGCACCAAAGAGTTCTTTCTGCTCGTCTCCATATAAGGGTTGGTGGTTTGGGGTCATTATTAATTGTCAATCCCAGAGGGTTGTGTAAAGTGGCCTTCCATACATCCATTAATTATTCCATTCATATGTTTTGTGCCTTTTTTCTTGCTTTAAATAGTTGCTGGAAATGTAGTGTCCTCTTTTTTTTTATTATTGTCCTGCATGCTGGAAAACCATCTCCATAATGCTGAGATTTTCATCTAATATTCAGTTTTTAGGGTGACTTTGTACCATCTGTCCACATGAAAAATCGCCTGTGTGCTATCTTTGGAACATTTACACCAATGTTTATTAATGTGGACGTTCCCTTTAAATAAACCAATAAATAAAATACAGAAAACCGTCCTCCATCTTCTCAGATCTACCTACTCCCCATTATTGCTTGTCCGCCGCGTGTCCTCTCATTATTCCACCATAATATCCGATCGTCTGTCACCCTGCTTGCGATTAGCGCCGCGTCCCAGCACCTCATCATCAGCCAATCATACGGATCAGTGCCGATGATCCTGCTGGAACGTGAGAAAAGAAAAGCAAGCTATTGTTTCTGGACTCGCTTCCTCCTTCCTCTGTCTCCACTGCAGAGGACAGACCTGTCAGTGAGGCTTTCCCTCTTTCAGCTAATTCATCCATTTATATGTATATATGCAAAACCTCCTCCACCTCACGATTAAAACAATGCAAATCAAACTGAGTTGCTCTGTTAACTTCTCAGTTTTCTGCTTTTCTTCACTAAAGCTATTAAGATAGTTGCCGATCTGAATCTCTGTGCTGGTGTCACACGGTTGGAGATAACAACCGGTTTAAGGCAGATGAGGTGAACATCAGAGATCTGAAGATGAGGACTAAATGAGGAACGGGTGGCCTGAGAGACAAGGTAAGACTGACCGCTAAAAGGATCCCGAACAACAGATCTCTGTTCTTTAATACGAGACTCAAAGAGGTCTGTTAAATTATCATTCAGGTGCTTTTCGAATTGATACATAATTAATTAACCACCAAACAGCTAAAACAGTAAATGAAAGCAGGTACACGATTCTGCACAAAGACGTAAACACAAAACACACCCAGCGCATCCGAATCAGTGAACTGTCGCTTTTCTCACCCGACGGCATATGCGGACACGGACACGCCGTCGGGGCTGAAGGCCGACAGCTCACTGATTTTGAAGCGTCGGCGGGCGCTTTGTGTTTACTTCCTTTTTGCGCTCGATTCTGAAGCTGCAGGTTGTATCTCTCTCCAAACAATATTGACTGAACCAGCAGACAAAGACGATCCAAACTATGCTTCACATTTCGCTTCACATAAACATCGTCACGAATTTCCTCTTACTTTTGCTGTTTTGCTTCCACCACGATAAAATCACACTTCATGTAGAGCTCTCTCTCTAAATCTATAATCAAAACCCACCCCTGCTTATTACCCACCAGTCTACGGTGGCAGCTGCTGTTTTTTTTGTTTTGTTTTGTTTTTTTTACTTACTTCCAACAAGAAAGCCTCATTTCTGCTGTTCAACACTGAACAAATTTAAACGTTTTAAAATTATGCAAAATGCTTAGCTGTGTCTCTAATCAAACCTCTGTTACTTTGCTCTGCTTCGCTTCGTTTTTGATCTACTGCAGAATATTTTTAAGGTCATCTGCTATAAAAACCCAGACCAGGAAAATCTCTGTCATGTTTTTCTGTGTTTTATCCTCAGTTACTTTGACACAAAGGGATCTGCTGTGATGCTTACACCTTTGATAAAGTCTCACAAGTGTCAGCTTTCTTTTTATAGATATAAAAATATAGATATGTACTGATAAGTGATCAGACTTATAATATTTCTGACTGTCTGAGGCAAAATTTCCCCGATTCAAATCAAATCGAATCGATTCGGGGCCTTGTGAATCGGAATCAAATCGATTCTAGAAATCAGTAATGATACCCAGCCCTAATAATTAATATTTGCCTAAGAATTAATGGATAGGGAGACAGTTTTGCCTCTGTGGTGGTTTTGTTCTGCCTCTTTGGCTCTTTGTATGTTTCATACCTGATTATTGTCTCATTTTACTTTGAAGATGTTTCCACGTGATTTTATTTCCTTTGTGTGTGTTTTTTTTTTTTTCATTCATTGTCGGGCCTTCTCTTATTAGTTTTACCCACATTTAAGTTTTTACACCTCTGTATGTAGACTTCATCACTCTTAAAAAGTGGAAAATAGTAATTTCATGTGCATGGACCTGAAGGGATAGATTAAAAAAAACTGTGTTCAAGGGCACAAGAGCAAAAAACCAGTAACTAATCTATTGCCATGATTTCAAAAACTTGTGTCTTGGTATAAACCAGGCAACGATCTTCATCCTGACTGGTGTAGGTTGGCGCCTTTCTTAGAAAACTGTCCTGCATTCAACAGGATGGATCCCTCTGGAATACTGGAAACTTCACAGCCCATAACTGAACTATGTTTTTTACAACAATGTATTTCTAGATGGATTATTTTTTTAATGGAAGACCAGTATGCTGAACAAATGTCCACATTTCAAAGTGAAACCACCCAGATAGATGCAGGAATTTTACAAGATGCTTTAAAGTGTGACTTGAAGAGCCCCCCTAATGGATACTCAGAAACTCTGATTTTTCAAAAATAAGAGTTCTTGTATCTAATGGAATTCACCAGTATTGTATAAGGCTTTTAGTTTCTCTCTCTTCAGCTGTTTTAGACACGTTGTTTAACTTAGATTTTATATTCATAATATATAAATAACTGGTTACTAATCTTAAAAGGCGTGAAGTGAATGCTGTCTTTGGACAGACTCAGTCATGATTACAGGAACTGTAGTATTGATGGATATTGAGCCTCTAAGGTTTCCTGCTTGGTGAAACTGTGGCATGAAGACCCTTAAATACCCTTGTTCTTTCAGTGTACAGAAGGTCAGGCTTGCTAGGTTGGATTAAATTAACCTTTCTGAAAACTTCTCTGATGACGAGATCCACTTCCAACTTAGGAAGGAGTTTAAACAACAATGAAAGTCAAACGATGTGAAGTGTTTGTTTGCTACATCTTCCACACTTTAAAATTCAGCTCCCTGAAAATGAAGAACATGATCATCCGACAGCATCACAGCGAGTTTCACAGGGAGTAAAAGCAATCTGCCACCCTCCACTGACGCTTTCAGAGGAGGCTGATGAGAAAAGGATTGGTAGTAGAAGAATGGAGGAGTGGGCAGGCGGGGGTCTCTATTGTCACCATCGCATTAGAGACCCAGGAAGAAGAAGATGTAGGAGAAGGGATGTGATTATGTGGGAAAAGGGTAACACGAGGTACTTTACAAAGAGATGGGGGAATGGGAGAAGGGGTGACTGGAGTAAGAAGGTCAATCTCCTTTTGGAAATGAGGCCGAGGGAAGCGGGGCAGCAAAAGCTAGAACGGCATCCGTTCCTTGTCCCCGCTGTGAGATGATCCCCTCCGAGGTGATGTAGATTAATTTAAGAATGGTGATTCAGTTACTTTACATTCAGCAGCCCGAGCGACGGCTCACAGAAAGTCTTAAACAACAACGTCACCCATGCACCGCCATCACGCTTCAGTCTTTTAGTACTGCAGAGGTTTTCCTACCGTTCGAGTTGGTGCTCTCAATTATTAATTTGTTAAAGTGGATTTTATTTTCCTCCATATTAGAGCAGCTTTGCATGATTCAAAGTTCAAAATAGTCTTCCATTTGCTCTTTTTAACTCTGTGTTAGGCTATTACGTAAGTCCTCGGCTATATTTTTAAGACATTATAGTGACTCTCTGCAATCTGTAGTGTTTCTATCTTAAAAAATGTTCTAATGTAAAAGTAATTAGGGTCTTCAGTCGGTTTTATCCAAAATGGAGAAACGAAAGACATTTATGTAGACAATCCTCTGTTGTTTCTCACAAAACAGTCGTTTTAAAAATGAAACAGACTTGTATTTCCCCATTTTCCCCGTCCATCAGCCTTACAACACCCACAGATCGATTCATGTTACAAAAAAAAATTGTAGGAGAAGCTGGCTGAGAAATTCATGGTTGGAAAAGACATTGCACTTAAAAATATCTCAGAGAAATGGAGGCAGAGGTCTGCTGAATAAGAAGGTAGAAAATCAGTCTTTGGAAATTTTATCAGGTTACAAAAGTCGTTATGAAATGTTTATGTTGGTAACGGATGACATTTAATTATTTGCTGCCTACTTTCTAACATTTTACATTTTCTTCTGTCATATTTGAGTATCTTCTGTTTCTAAAATGTCATTTAGAGGAAAGACTCTCTTTGTGCAGCAGAACAGGACAAAAACACGAGCATGACCTCGCCATTAAACCAGCAACCCCAGTGTGAGTGTGTTTCTGAGTGTTTGGGGACGCCAGCAGATCACGGTGAACTTCAAAACACTCCGCCACCTCCTCGGGGGTCCATTATGGCAAGAGCTCTAATGATGCTGGTGTGTAGGTAGCTGAGCGGTTCAAGGGAAGGGTTGTCCCGTGATGGCGGGATGACTGACAGCTCCCGGGCCGCCGCGGACAGCGGGAGGGACTGACGCCTGCACCGATGCACCCTGTGATCCGATGTCGGCGAGTTTTGATTGACAGATGATGGTGACACAGCCTCAGCGCTGCTTGCTTTGAGGTCCAAGAATCAGTTGGGAGATCAAAAAAAGGTGTTTGTTATTGTCTGTTAAAGGCCAGTTTTACCAAAATTAGACACTTTATGTGGCGTAATTTGTTTGCTTTTTGTATTTCAGGCACTAAAATTGTTGCATAGAAAACGTAAACATGGGATTTTAAACATGCAGCACCATGGACCACTTATCTGGAATTTTATTCTAAGCCAGAGGTCTGAATGTCCTTACACTAAAAGAGAAAGAAAAGTTTTTCTCTCATTTTGTGGCAGTTTTACCAAGTAGAAACATCTGTGGATAAGAAATGAGGTGAATGAATGAGTTAATTTTTAATGCAATTATCTGACCAATAATATGGCTAATGTGCGGTTAATTGTACTGTCCAATAAGTCTCTGCTTGGAAATATTGATGGTTGCCTTGTAATAGATTGAATTCTTTCCGCATTCAGTGACTAATTGCAGGTAGTTCCAGGAACCATTTCTGGCAGGCAACCTGTCTCCAAACAGTTGCAGCCCAACTCAGATTCACTGCAATCACTCTCAGACTGAAAAATTAAGGTTTGAAAATAACTGCAAATCTGTACGTTCAGAGATATTGTTAACACTGCAATCAATCTGACAAACTCTGCACTGATGAGCACATCTGCAGTGCGCCATTCTGCAACGGGAGCCTCGACTCCGCTGGTTGCCAACTTGTTGTATTCGAATCAGTTGAACCATTTTATAGTTAAATCTCTATCCTGTAGCAACTATGTCGCTATCAAAGGAGGAACTTCTGATTTGTTTCACATCTCTCATGTTCTGACTGTAAGCAGTAAATGTGAATTTCTGCGTAAGTAAGGATTTTCAATTTTTGCAGATTTTTCACAGTTAATTGTTGTTAATCACAAACAGATTGCATGCAATTGCTAACTTGACTCCATTCGATCATCGACTGACTCCATTTGTGGCGGGGGCGTGGTCTTTGGCCGGCTGAAGAGGAGGGGTGACGCAGTGAGCTCACAGGGCGGCACCATTGTATTCCCATTTTCTCCTCTTCTTGATGCACCAAAGTTGCGTTGAAGATGGCAACTATGAGCAATCCCAGACTTGTTCCCCATCTTTGAAGCAACCATTTAAAAGACATCGAGATTGTGAATTCACTACACATGATTGCAATAATTTAGGTAATGCTGTGACTGTAGCATAAGTTAGTGCACCACTGTCTCGTCCAAATACAGTCGTTTCAGGCTTCACAAAAACAACAAGACAACAATGATATAAACTGGTCCAAACCAGTTTATATCCAGTCTTGGTTTAACTGCTGTGGCTCAGCTGGGATTGGATTCAGTTGGGTTTGGTTCGACTGTTCAAATCACCTTTGACAAGCTGCCACAGTCTTCTGTGGATTTTAAAGCTATTTCAGTATCTGACATCTATCTGACGTTAGTATCTGATGCCTTCACAATGACGCTGCGTGATGGATTACTATAATGTGAAGATCTGAGGTCTTGGTTTTGTGTTTATTTACACCAAGTGTGCGGTTACAGCACGTGTTTACACGAACCGCAACATCTTGATGTTTCCAGGCTTAAATAAGGGTTTTGAATGCATGATGGCACTTTCACTAAAAACAGGTGACTCTGATCCTGCTGTTTCAGGCTTTCAGACCTTATTGTCCAAACCCTAAAGTCCAGATTTGCATCTACTGGTTCTGAATTTACCTTTACCAAGAAGCAATTTCTTTGTTTCATTCTGTTGATGACTTATGAAAAAGTGAATCTCAAAGCATTATACATCACAGGTTTGTAGGGGATACTCTAGACACATTCCTTAAGTCAAAGTTGAAAGGATTCTTGAACAGGTGTTCCAGGTTCTTGTGATCACCTGTTGATGATTTGGTGATGTCGATGAATCCATGGTTACCAAACAAAGAGTTTCAGTTTCTGTTTGAGCAGTCGGACAACAACAAACCTTGCAGGTATTACTCATGAACTTTTGGGTGTTCACGTTGTTGGTACAGCGACAGAAACACAGCCAACACCTACGGCTAATCGTCCTGACTGTACACACACACAGCTGATAAAAATGTGTGCCTGCTCCCTGCCAGCCGAGCCTCTCTCACCTGTTGCTCTGCTCAGGCATTGTAAGGACATCCAGCTCCACCCCTCACCTTTGTGTGCATGAATGGAAGGTGTTAGTGTCTGCAGCTTCCATCGCAGAGAGGGGAACAAAAGCAGGAGCTTTAAAACCACTTAATCCCTTCACCGGGCCTCCTCTGGCTTTGACTCTTCCCAGCCTGCATTTTTTGGATTTTGTCAATTTAATAACACACCTTGGCCCCCAAATCCTCATCCCTGCTTCATGCTTCTGCTTTTACTCATGACGACGTCACCGTAATACAGGACTTCAGGGAGTGCTTCTTGCTGTAGTTTCACTCAGTGATTCACGTGATTATGATGAGAGCTTTCAGTTGGCTCGTTAAAGACTAAAATGACTTTCTAATGATGTCTCAACAGGTGTGATTAAGCAGTAAAACGTCATAACACCTCTGTAGTAAAGTCCAGGCTTTAATTGTGTTTTGTCACGTTTAATGTGTATTTCACTTTTCAGTTTCACATATTAAAGGTCAAATATTATTTCTACATCAGTTTTACCTCAGACTCTAAGAACACGTCAGTGAAAATACTCCAAATCTAACCTACAAATACAACAACATGTTCTCCTGACTGTTGGGCATTAACTTCTGTATTGTGTTTTAATAATCTCCAATAATTCTGATCTTATATACATAATTATCTGTTCCTGATATCAGACAAGAAAAGTACCATGAAATTTTGACTTTAACAGCTGACAGTTTATGGAAAAATAACCCATATTATCTGTCAGATATTGAGTCTGGTGACTTATAAAACATTCACCCCTTTAGACTACTTTTAAAGGTGGAAAATTAGATACTGCAACCTTTTTCATATCAGGCTGTAAACATGTTTATTTCTGCTGTAAAGTTTAACAAACCACTGTATAGTAAAGTAAATAAAATGTTACTCTTTTTTCTGCTTTTATAAAAGATTAAGCGTAGATCCCTGGCTCGGATTAAATTAACAAAGCCGGTCTTTCTGCAGGAGTATTTTAACTTTTCAGAGGCTAGGCTAGGCTACAAATTCTTGCTTTTTCTATTGTAAACGCAACATCGTCTACAGTCTGAATCCCTTATAAATTTTGTCTTTTAGAGGTTAAAATCATGTGAGTTAAGACAGCGTCACAGCAGGTTTGATATTCCAAATACAGCATGACAAAAAGCCAGTACATGGGGGGAAAAAAGTTGGACATTGTAACATCGGATCTGATTCACTGCTGGAGCCTCAAGTGGACATTAGAGGAACTGCAACTTTTGGACTGAGGCTGCTGATTGGTCTTCACCTTACCAGGAAGGATATAGTTCATTTCAAAGCTGCACTTAAATAAATAAATCTGTTAATCTAGGCTTATCTCGTGTGACCAACAGAGAACCGTTTACCCTGAGCTACACAGCAGAACAGTGGTTTAACTCGGCAGTGACCATTGTGTGTATGTTGAGGCAAAATGTCTACATGTGTTTGAAAAGCTCTTCTGCAAAGCTACAGCAGTGTGCAACAATGGATTGATTTTTGCGTAGGACCACAAACAGTCTGCTTCTTCGCATTCGGCGCTCGTTGACATGATGAATATCTCCCACGTGTGCTCACCCATGATTGGAATCCGTATTCCTGGATGAGTCACACGACAGGAATCAAGAGTTTCTGTGTGGATTATCTTCTTATTGTGCGACGGAGATGCACCCTGATGACTTACTTACTTGTTTACACACGACACAGCCGCATGCATGACTGAGCAATTATCTCACTCAGCTGCAGCCGAGTCCGGTTTGTATCTACCCACGAACGTTGCAAAGGAGAACGCTGAAAATCAAACGCATCTCGGATCATACAGGAGTTTCCCTCCGAGCGCAGCATTTTGAAGTTACTGTGTTTGGTATGCAAAGAGAGCGCTCGAAAAAGCAAGAAATGTACAGCAAGCCAACGCAAGCACAGGTCTGCGTTCTCAATGGCCTCCAGAGAGATTTCATCCTACTCAGGCTCAAACTTTCATTTCCCACCGAGCTCGTAATCAGCGCTGACACTGAAGCCTCCTGGGCTTTAAGACTGTGGCCCTCTGTTCTCAACAATGTTCAATTACAGACATGTGGAGGGAGGTTAGCGCCTAAAAATCTGACTACTCCCTGATGATAAACTCTTCAGACTCCTCAAAACGAAAAACCCATTAAACACCCGCAACGCCTCGTCGCCTCTCTGCAGCGCTCGGCGGTCCAAGCCATGAAGGCGAGGGAGATAAAAAGGAAAAGTTAAATAGGAAAAACATCAGAAAGCACCCCTCTTCCTCATCAAAGCACGAGATGCTAGGAGATGACAGACCGCCATGATTTGAGGCTCACAATTTGTTTTCTCTTTTTGTTTCCTCTTTTTTCTTCTTCTCCTTCTTTTTCTCCCGATAAACAGGAGTTGAGCTCTGCGGCCGTCATGAAGGTATTTTCATTTTCAGCTGCCGCCTCATAAACAGAGGGCTGTGAAGACAATGTGGTTAGAAATGATGAATATGTAGCCTGTGGCTTTAATATCTTTAATGCTCGCCGCCGATGTGGCAGAGCATGGAGGGGTGTATTGGATAATGATGAAAAAGAAGAAAAAAGATGGCGAGTCCATCAGCTCAGAGCTTTGTGCTCCTCAGGGACTTTTCTTGTACCATAGCCTGTAATGCTTCACCCCGAAATAACAAGGTGGCTTTTTACCGTTATCAGGCTTAATACAGGGTGAAGCCAAAATAACAGGAACACCTGGAATAAAGGTATTCAATAATTTTTCAGAAATTAAAAATTTCAAACTTTCAAATTAAGTGTGAATTATTCATTTTGTCTTAATAATCCTTCTTGTTGTTTTTAGTTAACCCCCTGCACCCCATAATGGCCGTGATGGGCCAACATGCATGTACTACTGTTTGTGTACAAAAATGTTTTTGTATATTTGTGGCATTTTTTTTTTATAACATTAACGTTTAGCAGTAAATCATGACAAAAAGGGTGACAATTAAATATTTCTTGATATTTTATGTTAACTCAAACCTTGTGGTCACCATTATTATAGTGAGTGCAGGTCGTCAGATCAATGTTTACCCTTTGTTTTTCTTTTTTACCTATACTCAGTTGTTTAGATTGTTCAGATTTCCACTTTCTTCTGAGAATTCTCAGGAATCTGGACTCAGACAGCAACATGATATGATGAATTAATGATGATTTTTAATCCGAATCGTCATTATGGTAAAGATTGAAATCTCAGTGCTAAAGAAATGTTGGATAAGTGTAAGTGTAAGAGTAATTACATTGGAATAACACCGATTTAACATACTTTGAGTTATTGTTTGCTATCTGGGAAACTAGTACGGGTCTAGAATGTTAAGCAGTTCCATTCAGGTTTCCCGAACACGTGAGAATTCTACAAAATGAGGTGGATGTTAATCAAACTCAAGTCCCACAAGTCATTGCACAGAAATCATAAACTGGTCATGACTTTTCATGCTTCCTTTCATCTGACCATCGACTTAAATGTGTTCATGTATAAAGAAATTAATATCTTTCACTTTTAAATAGTGACTAGTGCCATAGACATATGGCACTAGTGGCACTAGTCCATTGAACTCACTTTCAGACTTAAACTTTTGAAATTCCTTTATTAGTGACGATCAGAAAAATATTTTAGAAATCTATCACAAACTTGTCTAAAACCAAAACTTACTGAATTCATGTTTTTGTACCCAAATTTAAGGCGGCACATTGGGCTCCTCTGAGAATTCAGAAATAATTCAAGCGTAACACCAGCAACTAAAACATTTTTTTTCTGTTTAGGAACAAAAGTAAGTGTAATTTGGCATCTTATTTAAATAATAATATGCTTTACTACATATTTCTGCTTTTTTGTAAAACAGTAAATTTGAAAATTAGCATTAAAAATATTGTTTTGATTAAAAAGCTTGGGAATACTGGTATATTGGTTAATTTATTTAGGTAATTACTAACACTGTTAATTTAAGGAAGCTGTGACATAAACCTTGGGTGGAGTTGTAATAGAATTGTTAAGCATTCTACTTCCAACTGAAACCACATTTTTTTAAAGTCCTCGGAAAATTTGTATCAAACAAATGACTTTTCCTGACTAGTGAACTTTCTACTATGAGACGAGGGTGAACTTAAAACAGACCTCAGTGTTAGAAACTTGAACTGTGCTCTGGGTGGTGGTTCTGGTTCTGGTACAGCACTGGGCACGGTTGAACAGGCCGATACAGGAGTGACAGGATGTATCCATGACTTGCTGTGGAGCGTAACGTAGCAGAAACTTCCTGTGTAGTCACCATTTGCACTCTGGGGTTGTTTTGCACAGGTGTTATGTGTTGGAGGTCTATTGTGTGGTTTACATTACACAGTCGGATGTTTGTTATTTTGTTGGTTCCTGAAATCGTGGAAATTGTAATGGTCTTCTTATCCTAATCATCCAGTGGCTGATTACAGCCACATGAACAGAGACCAGAGCAAAAGGTATGGCTTCAGGGCTGCATTTAGAACTTTATGCTTGATGCTTCCAACCCTGTAACAAGGTTTTAATCTGAAATTCTGTGCTTCATCATTTATCAGAAAGCAAACAGAGACTCTGTGACTTAGTGTTGATACAAGAGTAAAGCCAAGAATCTGACCGCCCTAATCTAGATTTGGCCATAAATGCTGGCCTGCTGGATGCCTGGCTGTCACAGCAATAATCTTGCCTGTTGCTTGATACCCCTACTTGCAAGCTTTGGCGGAACAGAGAGTTATGGTGGCGAGTTGACGGCTGATTTGGTGAGCGGTTTCTAGCCAGCTATAGTGGAAGTGATGCCTGGCTTTCTGCGGCTGTGTTCTGGCAGGTCCTTGTCCTGACTCACTGGCAGCGCGGCTGGTTATACGGGCTAGATGCCTGGATATCTTGGACGACAAAACAAGACTGACTCACCGGCTTAGCGACAATTTGGCCCTGTGCTGGTGCTGTTTCACAGAGTAACATCATCCCGCTGATAGAAAACAGGATTCCTTAATCACTGTGTCCACATTACATCAACAGAGTGGGCCAACCTACCCAGCCGACACACCCTCACCTTCATACAGACTGCGTTCGTCTGCTATGTTGTGCAGTATACTGTGAGTCTTAACAGTGCATTAACCTGCAACCAAAACCATTCCACCGTCATATCTCTTATGTTACAGAGCTGAAAGGAAATAAGATGGTGCAGGAAATACAAGAGAAAGATATAGATCCTGTTTCAAGTCCATTGGTTGTCATATGTCTGAATAAATACAAGTTGCAGCTTGGTGAAACTCAGTATGGGGAAGCTGCCAGATTATGGGCGACTGATCTGGGGTTTGGGTTTGTTTAATGTCTTCCCGGGCATCTTTGTGCCTTAAGCTGAAAAGCTGGTTTCACTACAGCCTTGAACTTTTCAGATGGTGGTTTCACGTGAGAATATAAATGTCATGTTCAGTGGAATCAGATGTCTTCATGGTGGTCTTTAACTTCTCACAATTCACCAGGTCTTCATCAACCCATCTTGGATTAAGGGTAGGGTTGGGGTTTGTTTTCGCCACATGCTAAATGGGCAGGTTTTCAGAAAGTAGAAGTACTTTTCAGATTAAGCCTTTCACAGTGACCTTGGCATTTTTGTTAAAAACCTTTTCCATTTGGATTCACATTCGGACAGTGATCTTGAGAATCTACTACCTTCTTAGTACAGACTCCTCTGATGTCCAGTTGTGTCTATGTGAGAGTACAGCAGGTGATTATCTGGGACCTTCCTCCTGGACGTGGCATCACCAAAAACAATGATAATCCCATTGTTGCAGACATCTCCTTGTTTGTCCATTGTTATATCCACTTGGTAAACAGAGAACCACTTGACCAGGTTTTATACTTTCCGTGTCTGTGTGTCTGCTTGGGTCCCAACGACATAAATTTCATCATCAAGGCTTTGCACAAATGTCCGTGTAGCTGCCTGTTTTTTGTGACCGCGCAGACTGTTCTACAGAGAATGTATATTACAATTGACTAGCTACAGATGTGCCCAGGCAACAAATTTCAAACAAGTATAACAGCAATGACTACTCGGCCACCGGGTCCCCAGCTGTCAATGTTTGCAACAAGAGTATAATCCAAGATTTAGGCTTAAGGAGGCATTTCAGCCACATGCTAATGAAGTCTCGTCTCATAAAATACAATATATTGCTTGACATATCAACTATACCAACCTGAAATTTGGCTTTAACCTCCTAGGACCTGGTGTCCACATATGTGGACATCACATTTTGGGTTGTCTAGACCAAAATACAGCATTTTGCTCTACCAGGGCCTGATATCCACTCACGAGGACATTATACTGCCGCTGTTCTATCGAAATTTAAAACAAATGTCCTCATATGTGGATCTCATTTTCTCAGAAACAAAAATCAGGTAAAAAACAAAACAAAATCTGGTAATTCTCAAATGAAAACCCTGAAGTTCACACAACATGTCAAATCTTTGTGTTGCTTTGTTTTGTTTGTCAAACCATTAACTACACCTGCCAACTCTTTGAGCCAGTGAGGCAAACCAACAACCCACAGGTCTGACACAGAGACCAGCCACCATTCATGCTAGTAAAATCTTTGAAAAACATGCATCTTTCTGGAGATAAACCAAAGTCATGCAGTTCCAGTGTTGAAAAAAAGCCAGCAGGTCTCAATTTCACCATTTTATTCAGGCCATGTTAACAAATATGCTCATGTTTTGGTGCAGTGGTCATGTTGAAACTTAGATTTGTTAGCTGTTTTCACACCGTTTCATATTCAGCATTGGAAGCATTCATTCACAGGTATTTCAGATGAGCCAGTCAGCCTTTTAGCTCCAGGTCTTTGGACTGTGGGAGGACAACTGATCACCTGGAGGAAACCCAGCTGGCAGGTTCCAACCCAGAAAGGTGACTAAGTACTGCACCACCCTGCTCTGTTTCATTTATAACAGATTAACCCTGCTCCATGTGTCGCAACAAAACAACCAAAACCCAACCTGGGCCCATTCACAGAGGAGACGTGTAAGAACTGCTTATACTCATATCACAAATGGCGCCAGGATGTAGTTACATAAATGAAACAGGATGCTGCTGAAGATTTGCTAGTCTGTCATGTGCTGATACACGGGTTTCTTTCCATTACTGACGTAGGACCATACAGCTGTACCCCCGTGAACATCACCTTTAGGTCAGGTAGTGGAATATAAATCCTACAACTGCAACATTAATTGTACTCTCGTTATAAAAACAAGATCAAGTCAACTTTGACCTTAACATTTCTTAGTTATAGCTTATAGCTGCTAACTTAAAATTTAAGCCCTTTACCCACTATTTTTAGTGACTGGCTCCAACTTTTTTGAAAAAAATTATTTGCCTTGAGCTATCCCTCGTTTCTTTGGATTTTGCTTCTAAAGAGCCAGACTTTCTTACAACTTTTTAAAGTAGTCTTAAGTAATGGTTCTCCAGGCTTTCTGAAGGTCTTTCTTTCAAAACTGACTACTTTTTCACTCATATTCAAGCCATATCTTGTATCTGATAAGTGTTAGAAGTACTTGCCCTAAAAAAAAATAAGTTCCAAATTACACAAGAACTAACTGAAAATCAGTGACAACAGGTCTGATGGAGCGAGTCGTCATGTATGGAGCACGGTGGAGGCTCTGTCACGGTTTGGCACTGAGTTTCAGCCAGTGTTGAGGATCTTATAAAAACCGATGAAAAATTAAAAACTACTGTCATATTTTGATCCACCATGCAATACCAGCTTGCTAGAACAGAATAGCTTTCATATACTGTGTTTCCATGCACGTTTCAGTAAATCACCTCATGTATTTCCTATTTTTCTTGCAAAATATAAAAGGAATGAGGGGTGACTCAAGACTTTTGAACAGCACTGTAGATAATATTTTAATTTGACCTTGAGTAGCCTACACAATACTCCTAACTTCAAACCCATTCAGGACCGCTTTAATAAACTGGAACACACACTCTGAGTAAGACCTTATCTAAACACCCGGACACAAGTAATGCTCCTGTGGCAGAATGGGAGCATATCCCTGCAGGAATCCAACATCTTTTAAGCGTTTATCTGCAGTCACTTCCCACCAATATTTGGCAGGAAGATATACTGTATAAATAAAAACGTAAACGACAGAACGAACAAAGAGCGATGAAGTTTGTCCTCTAGAGCAACTCCGCAGTGATAAACATCTAAAAGAAGCCAGTGAAACTGTAATAAAGTCGCCGCGTGAAACAGTCAAAAACAGACATTATTTATTCATGCAGTAAGAAACACAAAGCAGGCAGCAGCGCATCCATAGGAAAAACATTTTATTGAAAAACATTTTCAGTTTGTAACAGACTGGTGGAATGTGTGTCATTTATCCTCACGTTGAACTTGTTTTAAAGTTTTGAATGTTAAAACCATTTTTCACAGCCTGGCCATCTCATACTGCGAGGAAAAGGGGAGAACCATGACATGACTAAAGAAAACCAGGGGGGACGAACAAACAATGCAAATATAATACTGTGTTACTGACAAACCGGACTGAACTCAAATTATCAACAGAACAGAAGAAAAAGAAGAAAGAAACAAAAAGAAACTAATTCAATAAATATTTATGGTACACACTTATGGCACAAATATGCAGCAGTCAGTTTGGCAACTTTTCTCTCTTTTCTTTTTTTTTTTTTAAACCAAATTACAATGGAAACAGTGCAAAAGGGGAGGGAGTGGGGAGGACACGGGCTTTCCATCGAGCGCTAGCTAAAATACATAGCAAAAAATTCAAATTTTATACAAAACATCTTACTTTAAGAGTTTATAAAAATGATTTTATTGGGTTCTGGTCAATATTTACATAAGCTATTTACCAAAAAAGTAGTATGCTCTGTTTTACTGAAGTGAATTCCATTTTTCTGTACTTTTCGCTTCCATTTACGTTCCTAAAAAGGTGAATAAGGCTATTGTAACAACCCAGGATCCATATACAATACAAACATTAATGTATTTACAGTTTCTTACCTACAGAAGTACGGTGCAAAATTACTGAGTCAAGTGACCAAGGGCTGACCATACGAGCAAGGCATTTTACAGTAGCCTGAGGTGCTTCTCTTAGCTTGCGTGCTGAGACTCTCACGGCGTCGCTACGATATTTCCAAGCAGGTCGGAGCACACCTGTCGACGCTGGGAAAGCGTTAGCAAAGCTAAGAAAAGGACGCCAGATTCAAAGAAACTAATAAGATTGTCATATTCTGCCGCAGACAGACAGCAACTAAACAGCCATTTCTCTTTTCTTAAATACCTGTTTGGGTGTGATACATATGCTTTTTAATTGTTTCATTTTTCACAGTTTACCTTTGTACTACGGCACACGGTCAGAACAGAAGAGGTTCAAATAATACTAGAAACGATGCAGGAACTCAAAGCTAACAGCAGGCTTGTGTTTTGTGGTGTTGGTTTGTTGTTACATCTTTCAGTGGTTAAGAACACTTTCCATAGGTGGTTTTTTTTTTTTTTTTCCTCAGAATCGATTTAAAAAAATAAATAAGAATTGCATATTTGCAGATTTTGTAGCCTCTCAGAGGCACAAACCTCAGATCATACAAGGCTTGGCTTTTTCGGTGAAATTTGATCATGTACGAATGAGGATGATATATGCTCGGGGGCAGGCCTACGCCAAAGATATTCATGAATGTGAAGTCACTGAAATGCACACGCACACACTCGCACAATCACACGGAGAACATGAGGGGTGTGTATGAGGAGATTCGGGCGCACTGGGTGTTCATGGGAGTTATCCTTTGGGAGATGCTACACTGAGTGAGCGTGGGAGACGCAGCTACTCTGCCCTTGTGTACACCAATGTGAGCTATTTAGGGTCAGGTTAACTCTCCTCCCCTGGTCCTCCTTCCCAGGACCGAGCCAGAAAGAATACGGGACTCAGATTAAAACCGCTTACTCTTGGTATTCCTTTAACTCTCACCAAAAATATACGCATATAACGGCCGACAACCGTAAACTGAGCCGGAAAAATATGGGACTTAGCGGCTGATTCCTGTATTCTTTCCATTCTTTCCATCTTCGCAGTCAACTCGCTAATAATCTGTTAATTCGTAGCTGACTGAGTTGAAAAACTATGGTGGTCTGTGGCTGACAACAGATTTTTTTTTTTTATCAAGTGGGTAAAAATCTGAGACTTGGTAGCCAGTTCAAGGGCCAGTGGCCAGCTCCTGGTTTATTTTACTAAGTGGGGAAAAAAATCCAGGATTTTGTGGTAAAAATAAAATATGGGATCCGGTAGCCAACTCCTGGGAAAGAGACACCTCTGTTCTGGAAAAAATACTATACTTTTAACCGGGTAAGAAAAAGAAAAATAACGGACTCAACAGCTAACTTGTGGAAAGAATACAGGACTTAGCGGCTGACTTGCGGGAAACAACACAGGACTCCCGTATTCTTTTCCGGACCTCAGCAGGATTCCGAGATATTAGATAATCAAAAACCTAGATTGCATATTGTGCACTTATACCATTAATATATTAACATTACTTCTCCTTACCGCCTGACCACACCTGTGCTCTGTATGTGTTTATCATAAATAAATTCTGCTTTTTATTTTTTTGTAATTTTTCATCTTTTAATGTTATTTTTTTAAATGTACATCTATTTAATAAAAAAAAAAGGAAGTAAATCGAAAACTCACAATATGGAAATGCTAATGAAGGAACAGTAACGATGTAAGTAGATGTCCCTGTGCTTTTTTTTTTTTTTTTTTACATGTTTTTTTTTTTTTAAAGGAGAGCACCGTTCACACTGATTTGGGGCCATTTATTTTAAGGGGGCCCTTTTATTCATCACTGGACCCCTTGGGGTAAACGTTACAGTACCTAGAGCTGTTTCAGCCAGCTAACCTCTGCAAGATCTCGGGCCTCTTGGACTTTTAATTCCATCACTTCTCCGTGTCAAGGCCCAGATCAGAGGTGACTAAATCTGCCGGGATACAGCTGCTCTCCCATCTCCATCTGTCACTGTGAACCTCTCTGTGGACTGCGAAGAGTGGAGGGGCCAAAGAAATAAAAAATAGGGGGTTAAAAGTGCTGCACTATAATATGAAAGTCCTCCACTCTTCCCAGAAGCCACTTGGGTTTATTTCTTTTTTGGACACTCTTGCCATTCCAAGTCACCTGAACTATACCAGGATATGAAAAACAGTAAACCGTAAAAGGAGTGTGGGCGGGGTCTATTTTTCTCTTAAAACCTTCAAGTAAGAGAAGTGACAAAATGTGGGAATGAGGCGATCCACACTAACACCCAAACAGTTCACATCGAGAGGTGAGAGAGTGTGTCTGTGCCCGAGGGTGGATGTGTGTGCGTGATGGTGGGTGGCAGGATTAATGGGGTGATGTCCGTGAGTCACTCAGGAAAAAGTCCCAGAGAGGATTGATGGGTGCGAGAAGCTCCACAGAGTCTTTTTCCGGCCAGTGAGTGTCAAGGGGCGAGGAGGCCGCCGTTTGGTGAGTCCACGGTCAGACCATATCCTCTTTTAATTCTCCACCTCCTCATTTTATTCCATCTCTTCTCCTTCTCGCTTTCCAAGCAGAAGTCTCTCTTTACGCGAGGAGAAAATAATTCCTTATCTCATCCTCCTCAGGAAACCTTCACACCTGTCTGTCCATCTCCAAAAAGAAAAAAAACCTTCCCGATCCCACAAACACTCCCACAGGAATGCCGGCTGCCGCAGTGCACAACACAAGACAACACTAGGGAAAGAAGAGAACGTCTTCTCTGCTTCCCGGAGAGCAGCAGCAGTGGCGGCGGCGGCGGCAGCAACAGCAGCAGCAGCGGTGGGCTTCACTACAGGGCCGCCACGCGTTCCCGTCCATGCCAAATCAGAGCGACAAGGTGTCAGCAAAACTCCCAGAAAGAAAAATAAAGTAGTGACAAAACATCAGAGGAGAGGAGGAGTTGACAGAGTGAGAGAGAAAAAGAGTGTTCATTAGCAGGGTGTGCCGGCCGCGCCTGCCGAAGCCAAAAACCCGCTCTGCTTCGTGAATTGTTCCAGTTCCTGCTTCCGCCTCAGACTTTGTAGTAGATGTTAGCCGGACTCTGAGGCGGCATCTCCTGAACTATGTAGACCGGGTGTCCGTAGTCACCGCTGACCTTCTCGTAGTGCGGGCAGAAGACGCTGTCAGCAGTCCTGAGCGGGATGATGATGTCGCTGGGCTCCGAGCCGTTATTGTTCCCGCCGCCTCCGCTCCGCTTCGGAGTTGCCAGGGTGCTTAGAGACAGCGTCGCTGCGTGTTGTGGTGAGTGCTTGCGGTGCCGCCGCCGGTACTTTAGTAGCAGCAGGACCAGCACGACGATGATGATGATTAAGATGACGCTGCCAGAGGCAATGGCCACAAAGATGGCCACCTCGGAAGGCATGACGTTTGAGGACTTGCCGTCGCTCCCGTTGTTTTCGTTGCTTTCTCTGGATGCTGGACCTGAAAGAAGAGAGAGAGGAAGGAATGATTAAGATGATGTCAGATTATTTGTCGTGCATGCTTTTTTTCTCAAAAACACAGAAGCGGTAAAACAGCATATTAAGATCATTTTCATTAGCCCTCCCAAAACCGTAACTATGACTACAAATTTTTTTAAACATATTATAGTCTGCCAGATCCCAGGAAAAGCAAAGAAGAGAAATAGTCAAATAAAGCATTATTAGTAATACTTCTTATAACCTAATGACAAAAATCCAAAAGCTATTACAATGCATCCCACTTTAACATGACACATGTCTGATTGGCTGGCCCTTATAAACAGTAGGTTTCAACAGCAGGTGGGTGGGGCTTCCGTGCCTATGACATCATACAGATCCAAGAATAGAAAAAAAACTGCAGTCTCTAAACTGAGAGCTTTTTGGCCGTCAGTAATAAGAATTCCCATCACGCATATGAGGGAAAATAAGGAAAAGCAGAATAGCTCAATGTTAAAATCGAAGCTGATAAGGTGTTTCTCTTCACCATGCTGCTGCCATGAGCAGCTGAGAGTGAAGCCTATACACTGAAGGCGTTTCTGTAAAGGTCACATTCGATTGGTGGCCATTCAGATTCAGCAAGTGAAAGCAGCAACCTTGGAAGTAGGGCAAACGCAGCCCGATGGGACAAACAACGGTTGGGGAGACGCAGGCAAAAACGGCACTTAGACAAATAGCATTTAGAAAGAAAAAAAACAACAACTTAATTTTCCAGACTAATTGCCCTCGAAGGAAGAAAATCATAAAGAAATATTTGAGGTTATCATCATGGCACATCAGTTATGAAAGCCAAGCTGCTCTTACTCCTAGGGAAAAGAACTCTAAGGTGAGCGTGCTCCCAAGAGATCCCGTTCTCGAGATGGGAGTTTGTCCGTGGGCAGGCCAGAATAATCGTGTCCCCTCGTCTGTGGCTACTTCCCATAGGGCCTCAAAGTGCTGTGGTAACAAGAGGGAGGTGGATATGGGATGGCAGGCAGCCCAAAGCAAGGACCCTTCGGTTGTTTTACAAGAGGATTATGCTGCCTCAGCCTGTAGCACCCTGACGCCCATATGCTCCAATAGGATGGAAGGATTTGATATTAAAAAAAGAAAATGAGAAACGAGAGCGAGATGCTGACGTCCACAGAGAGCAGAAGCTGAGCAAGGCCACGCCCTCACTGAACCACGACTGCTTATGTAGGTCAGCTTGTTTTTGTTCCTAACTCCTTCCTGTTTTTTTTTGTTACTTCACTGCAGGAATTGCCTGATTGCCCAGTCCTGATTTTTTAATGTATCATTTTTTTATTTTTTACATGGGGAGATTGTGCTGTAATAGAGATAAGAGCTGTAGAAACTTGCAAGAACCGAGTCAGAATGTGTCATTAAGACACGGCAGACAGCAATCAGATCATTTTCTCGAAAAATGTCTCTTAATGTCCCGGGTTGGTGCTGGAGCGGGGCCAGTCTGGAGATACTGTGCAAGTCCTTGAAGGGGCCGGAGATGCCTATCAGTTTTATGGGCAACATTCAATTACTAGCTGACCTTTCATTCCTTCACACAAACACACACTAACTCAGCACTATCTGCTCTGAGATGGGCGAACAATCATGCGCCCCAAATGCCAAATTGTTTCGATAAATCCTCCCCTCGATTACCTCCCTGTCTCTGTATTTAGAGTAATTCTTACTTGATTTCTCCAGCACGTCGTTGGGGTTGTAGGGCTCCTTGTTATCTGGGTGCTTGGGGGAGGAGGGTACTCTGGTAGGGTCTTTGGGTGAGACGGGGTCAGAAGGATCTGAAAAATGCAGATAAGAAGCACAAGGATTAAACCAGGGCTGTTATAATCCAAATCTCATGAGAAAACATGAATTTTAACTCAAATCCTAATATTTTTCTAAATCTAACAGGATAGTTTTTACTGTCTAAACGTATTAATACTTAAACCTAAGCAAAAAAAATTTATTACCAGTATTAAACAGTATGTATATTTTTTACCGTACTGCATGGTTTTTATTACCTAAATAGTGCCATTTATAATACTTTTCGTAATACTTTTAATGGAGAAATGCAAGATTCATTGCACTGCTCTCTGGTGTGAGAAGCAAGATGTTCCTTAAAAGTAAAAATGTAAAAGTGCATTCATATAAATTAGCAGATTTGAGACTGGAACACAAAAGACATCAAAAAGTTCAACTTTTGAAAACTGAGATTATTTCACGAACATTCGTGAGACTGTGTTGGTTTAAACAAGGTGGTAAAACTAACAGAAGGAGTAATGTTAGGCTATAAAGAGTTTTTTATTTCTCATGGTGGTACAGCCAAATCTTTTCCACTGATTCCATATAAAGGCAAGCTGTTTTCCCTTCATGACTCTGATATGACTGTAATCAACCATAAAGAGCTGCTAATGGTTGAGTTTTAGCTTCCACAATGAACCCATATGGTTTTAAATGCTGATAAAGTGTCTGTCAGCGTACGTGTTTTCTGGTTTAAACGCCGAACACACACTAAATGACGGAGTCATTCGCCGAGCATCTGCTGTTATAATCTCCGGGCTGAACTCTGTGCCGGAACCGCTCTCTGTCGAACATCGCTTTCAATAAATGGAGTGATTTATGCGGAGCTCGCATCAACATTTATAAGAAAACCATTTTCACCGTCTGTTCTGTCTTTCCTTCGATTAATTCCTCCTGACCCTCAATAGAGAGGGTCGACCCCGGCAAATTACCTCTCTGGTGACAGACTGGTGAATAATTATTGGTCCAATATGTCTGAGGTGTTGCATGCAGAGGCTCACAGATCAGAAAACTGGAAAGCCTTCGACCAGAGCGTATAGGAGCAGATGCTACCAGTGCATGGAAGCATACAGGATTACGTGTGTCTGTTTGGTTGAATTAACTTCTGCTAGATTACATTTCCTGGCCCATCACAGCCCCAGGTGTCATGGAGACGATGCTGCCACTATTTAACACACGAGCCTGCAATCCAACTATGAAATACTCACTTTGTCCCACTTTCATGACAATCTTCATGGACTTGGTCTTGCACACGCCACCCTCCTGGTTGTCAATGCCCTCCATGGTGCCGTTAGATGTTGCTGCAGAAAGAGAAAAAGAGAAAGGTCTGAATTAGCCACCAGCGCCAGGGAAAAATCTGTAGCCACGAACGCCTTAAAGCTATCTCACAAAAACAGCCAAAGACAACAGCAGCAGCTCGGCGGCATGACACGACTCACACCCCCGTTAATAAAAATCACAATTTGCCGTTCATCACCTCCTACAAACTGTATTAGCTCAAGTAAATGCGACAGTAATGTCTCTAACTGTGCTGACACGGAGACAGTTAGAAGAGGACTGGGATGAGAGGGCCCATGCTGAAAATTCGGAGGCAGGAATATTGGAGTAAGCCGTAAGCCCTTTATTAAAAACGAACACAGTTTTTAGATAGTGAAAGACATTAAATGCTTCAATATATGATAAAATACTGAACTAAATTAAAGACAATTAAATAATTTGTTCACAAGTACAATTAAATATTTATATTTTAAAAAACAAAAAGCTGAAATTAGAAAACAAAGTCCCAGTCCCAGAAGTAAAGCTCGGCTTTTCCTACATATAAAAAATATTTCGGCACCCACCAAATAGGTTCTGACCTTCTTCCAAAGGAACATCACCAGGACTGTGGGGTGGGTTTTAATTTACTCCAGGTTGAAACACAATGCTGTTTATTAAATACCAAGAAATAAGAAGAACGGGCTTCTATCTAGCTAACAGGCGTAACTATACGTGGACCGGTCGTCCGTGAGAGCAACACCTGGTGAGGGTGGGGATTCAGAACTCCCTTTTAACCATAAAAGGGAGTTCAGGTAACCCCCAGAAAAATTATATTAATTAAGGCATGAAGTAGTTTTTCAGTGCAACTCCAAGTGGCTACACCCCTAAGGCAAGCCTACCTACAGATTTGCTAAAAGGTATATTCTGGCCAAAAATGACTTCTGGCTCCCTCACAGTAAGACTGACCTTCAGAGCGAATACCTCCTGATTTTTATATAGCTAATGGCAGTAAATATTTGGATGGCTCTCAAATGAAATGAATTACGAGATCTTAAAAAAATGTTTAGATACGAGGAAACAGGAACTCTGGAAAGGCGGACATGCACAAATATGGCCCACTGCTTCACCTCTCCGCTGCCTCTGGAGGACGCTGGTGGAGTTGCCGCTGAATCACAACAGAGAACAGGCAAACACAGAGAGGAGGATGAAGAGGAGGGGTTAGTGGAGCTTGTGGTCTATCAGGTCAGTAACACAGAGAGCTAACGAGCTGCCGGGGCTTAGCAGCTTGGCTTTCGGCCAGCGCTCAGTGGCCCGCATTCAGCGCCACTTACTCCCTGAAAAACATCATCACATCCCGATCGAAACAGGTCTGAAATTTTAACTGTGCCTCCTCCTCGTCCTTCCTCTCTTTTCTTTTCCTCCCTTGCCCAGGCACCAATCATTTTGATCCAAATCCACTGGATTCAATAAGACGGTGATGAGAGCGGACACAAAGAGCATGTTAACAAGGACTCCCTCCTCCTCCTCTCTGGCTGACCTATGGCTTTCCAGGAGAGTCCAAAAAGCACATTACAGACAAAGCTCCTTATAGGCTCCTCGTGAGAGTGTGAGCGCTGATTTTATAAACCTGTTAGTTCAACACGCTTGAGTTTTAGTATCTTTAACCACCGTGAGGCGTTAACTACTGTCACCTCCTCTTCTTCTTCTCCCCTTTTTGCCCCATATCACCATTTAACCCATCGGTAGCTGAAACACCTCTCCTTTTTAAAATAAACCCCTTTGTAATCTAATCCCTCTCAAACATGGCTGCACCAAATAAAAACACACTTCAATCTGGAGTCATTTTAAACTTTTAAATTCTTCTTCTTCCCCTTTAAATGTGAAAACACACACTCTCCGTGTGCCAAGGCTGCAGTCCAGGCGAGCCTGACTTGGATTTAAACAGAATGTGATTGTTGAATCGGCTCAGGCTGGCTGAATGACCAGGCCCTCCTCGGCCAGCCCGGCAATTGGCCACTTTTTCCCACTATCTGGCTAGCATTAACCAGCTAATCCATCCTGCTGGGGGTTTGCTTGGTGGAAAGAAGGAAGGGGGGAGTGGGGTGGATGGGACAGACCTCTCAGAAAATGAATTTAGTCACCAACTACCACTAGAAAGAGGAGGCGCGTGACCTTCGGGAAGCACGGGGAGAGAGAAAAGGAGCGGAAAAGGTCAGATTTTCCTTCAGAATTGGCAAAAGAAAGGCCAGACTGTGACAGCTCGTAAAGTCACACACCTTCACAACAAATGGGAGTCGAAAAGAGTCCTCACTCAGTGAAATCAGCCTCAAGCAAATCCCCCATCCTCACCCTCCTAACTTCATTTTCTCCTGTTTATCAAATCAAGAGGGTGGAAAATCACCCCGTGTTTAACGAGACAGTCAATTGTGAGCTGAGCTGCAATCCAGATAAAGACTGTGAGAGCAGCTCTCAGCTGGTTTTAATTTCTTTTCTCCTAAACAGCGAACAGCAGGAACAAAAATAAGGAAACCTTGAGGGCTCCAGATTTCTCAGCTGACTCTATGATAAGCATGTGATGCTTTAGAGAGACCACGAAGAACAAACTACAGCAGAGGAGGGACAGAAGATAACTACCTGGATTCTGCTGGTTCAGAGCCGCTGTGGTTTGACTAATATGAACACATTAGCACAGGGAAGGATGGCGAAAGACGGTAAAATAGTTCATGTTCGCCACTCCCCAGTGGGTTGAGACAAACGTGTGACATGGCAGGAAGAAGATGCTGAAAACAGACCTAACTTCAGAAAAGAGAACGTCTAAGATGATCCATCTACAACATGATCATAATCTCAGTCTGCCCGAGTGAGATTCTTCTCTGAAACGACACCGTGAGTTTCTAAAGATGTGCTGCACAATGAATGGCCTCATTTAAAAAATAAATAAATAAATAAAAAAAGCTGTCTGAGAATGACTCCTGGAAAAACGATGAAGAGACCCTCAGATCCGGAAACACGGTCGATATGTCATCACTCAAAATGCAGACTGGGATAATGTGGCACTATGAGGTCTTGAAGATCATTCAAAACAAAAATGTTCCTCTAATTCCGGATTTACCACTCTTTTGACATTTCCGAGTCCCGATTTGAGCCTTTCCCCTGATCTGGTTTTACGTAACTCTCAGCAAAAAGATTAATTATTTGTATTTCAGCTTTGTAAAACTGTCCCGCTCATGCTGCCAGATTCCCTGGGTATAATTAATACACAATGCACTGCCGAAAGACAAAGCTGGGCTGCCCATAAATAGTGGAATAGAGACATGGCGGCAGACGGAGAGGAAAATAAGGAAAAAACGATGGATGGATGGGTGGATAGAAGATGTGATTACCAGCCGTCGTGCAGGTCACGGGCTGGTTAGGCGCCCGTCACAGCAGCGTGTCCTAATGGATCGTGACAGGAAGGGTCGGCAGTGACCCTCGGAAAGAGGTCGCGGCAGAGCCGGGTCATCGTGAATATCAACGCTCGCTCACAAATACGATTTTAAAAGCAGAGTAACACGAAAAAGAAAAAAATCCACGTTTTGACGCATGCATTCAAATTCTTTCAATCAGACATTTAACGAGGAAAGTCTTTCTCACGAGAAAGAGGAGGAGAAGGGTGACGGTGGAGTTTTGGCTCCTCCTGCCCTCTTTAGCTCATCTTTCCCTTACTCTGTCTGCTGCTATCCTCCCTTTCTCCCTCGTTAGCTCCCTTTCTGCCCCCTTTCCCTCCACATTCATCTCTCTCTCTCCCTTTCTTCTTCCTCTTCGGCTCATGTAATAATCTCGCTCGCAAGCTTCTCGGCTGCAGGCCACGCTGCCGCAAACAATCACATCAAACTCATCTGCTCCCAACTGCAGCAGCATTGTGTGCGGCTGCTTCAAAGAGGCACGCAGGCTGATACAGGACACACAGCTGCATCTTTAAACGTATCCGACCAGAAAGCCCTGAACGTAAAGAGCGGTGAGCAGGGAGGTCGAACGTGCCTGTCTAATTTCGGCCGAGCTTTGGCACAATACTCAACGCGAGGCAGCGCTAGCTAATCCAATTGGTTGAGACTCCAAATCTGTGGCATTGGTGCGGGGGCCTCGGCAATTGTGAGAAGAAATGGAGGATTAAACAGCGCTTAATTAATTACGTATCAAGCGCTGCTTTCCAAAACACTAATGAAATGCTCGGCGTGAACTTTCCTGAAGCTGTGTAACACTTCGATGGAAGTCTGTATATCAGTTGACAAACACACACACAGGAATCGAGCTTTCAGTTTAAACATGCCAGACTGCAGGGCTACTTTAGGCCCAGCTATGGCACTTGTCAGGCATGACTCCAAGAACACTGCAAGTATGGGCCACATTTGGCCCTAACATTCAGTCCATTTGGACCAATTCCAAGTCCAAAGTTGGTCCAGAGGTGGACTAAACGACCTGTAGCGTTCCTAAAAGTAGAAGAAGGATGTTTGGAAGTATTATCCTAGATTCACCCCAAACGTGGACCTACACAGGCTAAATGTGGACCTGAATGGGTTATATCAAGATCACCCAGATGCCGACCCACTCAGCCAAATCTGGGCTACCTTCAGTTCAAGCTGGGGTTAAGGTTTACGGGAAGTGTTTTGTGGGCCACACCACACCTGACATTTGATCCATGTAAGGTGGATCTGGGCCAAACATTAATTTGTATCTGGAATGGTGTTGATTAGGGTTAAGTGTCAACCCCACATGGTGGCTAATGTGCGCTAAAATGCTCCCAAAAGTCAAGGCTGACATGTGGGCCAAATGTGGAACCACACAGCTTATTGTGGACCTACATGGGCTAAATCATGCTACATATCAAATAACGAACACAGATGTCACACCACACCTGACATCTGGCTCATATGAGGCGGATCTGTGGCTCAGGTGCGGCTGCCAAACGTGCCCTGAGTCACCGCCGTCATTTAAGGCCAAATGCAGGAAAAGCACTTAGCACTGTCTCAGGTGCTGGCTCGCTTTAGCGCTGCAAGGTAATGGCAACTGCACGCATCTTTTTTTCTTTTCTTTTTTTGTTGTTGTTGATGTTTACTCGTGCAAAGCGCCACCATGCAGCTGTTAAAGCTGCAGAAGTGGGACCAGAGCTAACAGAGGAGAAAAGTGAGGCAATTAAAAGTAAAACTCTCCCTCTCTCCCCTCTTCGGGCTATGTATTAGCATTTTGAGGGGAGCTGTGAAGGGAGGAGCGAGGATGAATCTGCAAGAACTGCAAAATTGGATTTTTTGACCATCTTTTTTAAGAATTGAACTTTCCCACCGCCCCTTTCTCTTCCAACTTGTCGACTTGGCAGGACGCTGAGTTTTTTTAGCATGAAACTGAAGGATTTACAGAGCGAGAAGGACGCACAGCGGACGCAACCTCGGGCTCCGCGCTATGTAAACACCAGCTCATCAATAATTAACATCAGCTTTTGAGGTGGAGGGAGCCGAGGAGGAGACATCGCGTCAGTCAGAAACCTTTGTAGTCCATGTGCACCTCCTCTAACACCAAAGTGAGCATACAGAAGCTAAAAGAAACATCTAACCTGCTATATTTACCTGAATACAAACCTCACCTGCAACACAGTTCAAGTACCTGTCAGACATGCCCCACCATGCAAATAACCTGCAGCTATGACCTGTTAGAGCAGCTAATCTTACATGTTTGCTTGAAGTTAAGAGGAGGGTGTTGTACCTGCAAACCTGTTACCTGCACGTTTGTTTTGCAAACATTCGGCCTCCTGGATAAAAAGCAGTATTTCCTGCTCTCCTTTCATCCCTTCTTCTCCCTGCTTTCTTCCCCTTCCTTCACTCAGAAATATGGCCTTCCCCTTCTGTGACAGCTCACAGATGGCAGTGGCAGAGACTCGCAGATGGTCCCCCCACCCTCCACCCTCCGTCCTCCGTCAGCGCCACACAGATGGTTCAGTCCACCTCCCGTGTTTCAAACCAGGGGGCCCTCGCTAAGCCCCATACCAGCTTCCTCCCAGGATGGTGTTAATGCTGCACATCGCCAGCAGTCAGCAGCCACACCTGCACCCACAGGACTACAACCACCAAGATAATCAAAGATGATTTTACAGTCACGGGAAACAACACCCAACTTTACATTTAAACGGATCCAATATGTTTATTTAATAGTTGGATTTTTCTTGGAACTTTGGATTTTCCCTAACTTCTCCTGGAAGCATTTCTGTTTCAATGGCCATCTTGGCAACACCTCAGGGCAGTTATTTTAAAACCCGAATTAAAATGAATGAGGATAAAGCCACAGGTTTAACTCTATGGTAACCCAGACTTAAAAAGTTTGCTGACTGTGTATAAAAACGAACAACATCATCACTGACTGGATTCAAGCTTAAACATTAACATTTTGGCAACTAGCATGCTGTTGATTTTGAGCCAGAAGTGATTATCTAACAAGTAACATGGAAATGAAAAACGGCCACACCTCTAATGTTGCAAACTTTAAGCCTTGATACAATTTCATGAACCTGTACTGTGCAACAACACGATTGGCTATTTGGGACCAATCAGCCACAGTCTTCCTCACCATCGCTGAATTTGAAGAATCTACAGAGATCAAACTAGACTCTGAAATTTAAGGTATATATCTGTTTAAGGTTAATTCCCCCTTTAATTTATGTAAGCTATAATCTACCCCTCTGTGGATCAATGGATACTTACAGATGATGTAGTAGTCCCTTCCCCTGAAGAACTCCAGTCCCCACAGGTTGGGGCTGAACTCCTGAAACTTCAGGGTAAACTTGACGTCCTGGTCGGGCTTGACGCAGTTGAGCAGCGGCGTGTCGGCCTTGGTGATGGTGCAGCTCTCCAGCTGCTCCCTGGGCACCATGTACACCTTGTAGTACTCCACACCCTCGCCAACCCCGCCATCCACACGTGGGCACACAATGTCCAATTTATCCCCAATCTGGGGGTATAATACCACGCCTTGGCCTGGCACGAATCTGAAAGGAGAGAGGGATGTTAGTGAGGCACCGAAGAACTGATGAGGAGTCATTCATTATGCACTGTGGATTGGAGTGTTTGCCATTGAGCCTCTCCATACTCACAAAAAGAAAAAGAAAAGTCGGTTTAATAATTGATGTGGTAATTACTGATTGTGTCCATTAATTTTGGATGATGAAGGATAATGGAGGAATGTGAGCTGTGTGTGTGTGTGTGTGTGTGTGTGTGTGTGTGTGGTACAAAGTGACCCCAGTATCTGCAGATAAAAATCACTGAGCTTTTCTGGAAAGAGCGAATAATTAACTGGATAAATGAGGAGAAGGCGGCACGGTTGAGAAAATGGTGGAACGTCGCTGGAATACAAAACAGGAAATTAAAAAAAAAAACTGTAAATGCTCATCTCGGAGTTTCAGCAAATCCACAACAATACTGTCACAGAGAGGCAGAGCGCCTGGAGGGTTGCAGCTGAATTTCCCTAAATTTCTTCCCAAAGTAAAATAATGTTGTCATTTAGTCTCCGAGTGATGAGAGCCCCTGCAGCATTCCAGTGACTACACACACACACACACACACACACACACACACACACACACTCAGAGGTGAAGCCTCGTATTTATCTGCTAAACAAATTTTCCCCCACGCTCGAACACAATTTGGAGCGCTAACCACGGACACCCCGGAGGCTTTTTACGGTGTGCTGCGAATACCGGTGCACGTAAACACACACGAAGGCAAAGCTAGTAAGGAAATGTACTCTGGGTTTACGACCAGGAAAATGGGTCTTTACCCCAAAGAAATGGAGCTGAACAGAGAGTCTTACTTGACATGACTCATTACATGTATTCTCTGCTTGTCATGTATATAATGTGTCTCTCTAATGTATTTTGTATAATTTGCCTAAGGGTGTGAGTGCAGCAAGTTTCCTTCTTAAATTATTTTATTTTTGACCATTAATATGCACAGTTCCTATCAAAAAAATAAACAAATGATACAAAAGCTACTTGATCATTTACTGCATCTTTCTTTTGCTTTTGTTGAAGATGGAATAAAATAATTTAAGGCACACATGGTATAAAATAGCAATAAAGAAAATGTGGAATGAATTATTGATATAGAAAAAGTTGCATGAACCAGAAAAACGGTAGAGTTGGGATGGTGATAATGGTATATAGCAATAAAGTAAAGGTAGGATAAAAAAAATTATTGGGTTTGGATAAAGTACCAATACTGTAACGGACACGGTAATATTTTAATAATTCTTAACCCTAAACTATCAACAAATTATTAACAAAAAGATTTTTTAAAAACAATATTTATTTGAGAACTTTCTTTGTTAACGTTCATCCTCATCATGTTTTTCCCCTCACAAACCTACATCCCTTCATACATATTTACAGTAAACATAGCATCTCGGAGTGAACTCTGACCTCTGCCTGAAGGGTCGGCTCATTTCTGAAGCACTGAGATGGAAAACAGTCCTCTGAGCTCCAGGATTTCAGTTTTTTGTTTTTTTTTTCTTTAAAGCTGACTACAAAGACAGGCACCGCAGGGCAGCTGCAGAACCTTTACACAGGAGACCTGATTCATAATTAACATATTTTACACAGGAATACGTGTTTTAATGGCTCTGTTTCTTTTCTCATAACTATACTGTTTCCTTTCTCTATTGCAAATATTATTACATTTTCTAATGCGCATAAATATGACTTTCAAAAAGGAGCATCATCAAAACGAATCGTTATAGTCGAGCTGTTTTTCCCATCCTCCACGACTTCTGCGCTTTATTATACGCTTTAATCCTGCAACTTTGGTCTGTTAGCCATCGCGTTTAAGAGGGGAAAAAAAAAACAATGTTAAAAAACAAAAATGTACTTCCACACAACTTTCCATGATCTTTGCCACAGCAATGATCAGTTCTCGTAAAGTCCTGTAGTCGCGAAAACGTAATCGATTTTCCCTGTTTTTCATGCTACAACAACATCCAGGACTAAAAACATGGTCTCAGGTGTGAGCCACGTCCTCACTATCTCTGAATGTGGACTTCTTTTGCCTTTTAAACAGGGAAAATATTAATTTAATGTAGACAAACACCAATCAGGAACATTTTAGACTAGAAAGAACAATAACTGTGATCAGCAACATGAAAAACCCGTAATATCTGTGTCCAGAAACGTTATTCAGTAGTTTAGAGTTCATGACTATTTCACGAATTTCCATGAGACTGCTGGTAATAAAACATCTTCAGCCTGGGTGACGTGTGGAGAATGACATCTTTTCTCTTAGGCTTAAAAAAAAATATAGAAATATGCAAATCTGTCAAGGCTTGAAAGATATCTGCTGTTAAAAAGAGCACTATATTAAATAATCATGACATACATACAGTATGTCATATCATATACAGTGGCTGCTTCTCTTCTTCTGCCTGTCTCTATCGCTCTCTCTTTGTCTTTGAAACGTCCACATGCACACACACATACATTATTCCTCTGCATCATCTTCCCCGCTTCCAGTACAAGCACACACACATGCAGTGGATAACTAGGCCGAGCGAATATTTTTTATGCCCCCCGCCCCCCTCCAGAGACACACTCTGTGAAGATACAGTACGACCAGTGATGGACAGACAGTGAAGAAGAGGAGAGGGAGAGAGGAAGGGTATGCAGCACCATCTGGCATCATCATCTCGTGTGTGGATGTGAGGGAGGATGTGGAGGGAGGGAAGGTCCTCTGAAGAGCCTCGGGGCTTCACTCGAACACAAATACTGTAGAGCTGTGCGCTTTAAAAACATGGACGTGTATATGTGTGTGTGACTGGAAGTGTTCATTCATGCGTGCAAGTGGGCATATGTGTTTGTACAGGGGTAAAAGCAGGCAGGCATGCATGTGCTCATTTTAAACCTCTATAGGGCAGATTTACTAACAGGCCTGCACCCGTGGAAAACCGACTTTGGGATTTATTAAAGAGCTGCAGTGACGTTAGCAGCTGAAAGGCACGGACACGGTTGTTTTGTGCATGTATCTGAGAGCACAAAAGCTCCCCGTTAACAGGGCATTATTTAAGGCAGATAATGATGGCCAGAAGATCAAAATCAAGGCTTCAAAAACAACAATTAAACCTCCTTTATGCTAAATCAGACTAAACCCACCCTGATTCTAGCTACAAACCTGAAACACGACTGTAAATTCACATGAAATATTTTAAAAACGTGTGTTTTGCCACACACAGGCACATGCCTCCTGAACACACATACACAGATGAAGCGAGTTAATAATTTCCGATGTTTTTCCGATAGCAAATTTGATCAAAACCTCTGTAACAATATTATCAAGCAGGGGGTAGGAACTCCTGCTCTGCTGCCATCAGTGCTATCTCTACAGGAAGCTAGCTACTAGCAAGAAATCAAGCATGACTCAGATATTTAAGAGCCACATGAACACACTGCAACGCCAACATTAAGCAGTTATTAGACCTCGCCAGCTCCTCCCTTTATGCCTCAAACACCCACTTTAGTATGACTTCAGCCCCATAATTTAAACAAATAGCAACACCCAGGGCTACTGTACAGTTTTAAAAATCACAAGCAATCCTGTTTAAGACAACAAAATAAAAACAGAACCCAGCAATTGTCAAAAGAGCATATTACAGTCCATGTAACAGACATTATCTGATGCTTTTATTTGCCACAGTAAAGTGACAGTAAAGTGAATATTTTTAGGAGATTTTGGACTGTAGATCTAAAATGACCTTTGACATCAGGAAGGTTTTATATTTTTAATGTTTTACAAAAGCCTAGTTTGAATTTTGGCGGTGGCATTGCTGTTACATTGCTTTTATTTCCCTTAATCTGTAAAAAAAAAAACTACAGTTACATGCATGTACTCACAGAAAAACTATATCCCAAAATAAAATAATAATTAAGGGACAAAAACTCAAATAATTAATCTTACTTTCTCTCTTAAACACGCCATCAACAAATGCAATGCCTACAGTGAGTTAACGAGAAACTTGAGTCATTTTCAGTCCAGCGGGATCCTTGTCACCACTTTATGCGTTAACCGGAGGTAAAAACACAATCATCCATCATATTTCAAATAAAGTGCTCATAAAGAGAGAGTTCAGCAAAAAAGAAAAGAAGAAGAAGAAGAAGAAGAAGAAGAAGAAAGTGTACTTTATTGGTCCCCGTGGGGAAAATCCCTCTCTGCATTTAACCCATTCACTCAGTGAAGCAGTAGCTGCTTAAAAGGGGCTGAAAAAGAAACACAAAAGGACAACAACACGGTGTTACCGGATACCTGGCCCCCCGGTGGGCAGGTAAGGCCGAATACAGAGAGGCTGATGACGCTGCCAAATGGGGACACACAAATACAAGCCTGCCCCTCCACCTCATGATTGTAAATGCATTTGACCCCTACCGTGCTATAAGGCCCCTCACCCCATCTTTAGTGACACCTCCCCCCCCCCGGCCATCATAAATATTCCTGAACCAAAGAGCCCCAAGTATTCTGGCACGCATTCTTCAGAATAAAAGAAAAGAACTTCCACAACATGTTTACCAGCTTATAGGGTGCTGATTTCCTCATTAAAAAGATGACCTTTGACCTTTAATGGACTGCTGTTGTTTCTGCAGTAAAAAGTCACATGATGTTAAACAAGTCTGTTTCTTTTTGACCACGGTGGTTAAACAGGACCTTTACTTCACGTTATTTTAGTTTATGTCATTTGATCAACTGGAAATTTGTTATGTAAAGTGTGTTTTAATCTACTGCCTCCATTTTAGTCACTGACATGGAATAAAAACAGAAATGCCTTTTCTATGACGGGAGGGAGAAGATAAGTACTGTTAACGCAGAGTGAAAGCCCTGAATTCAACATGTTACGTAAGTAAAAGCAGTTAACTATTATCCAGAATAACACATTAAAGTATTAAAAGATACATGAAGCTATGACTAGATTGTTATCTCACATTAACCCATAAAAAACTGGATTTTATGGTTCATTAAAGGGTTGAAAACTCTGACATCAAAAGCACATTAAAGTAATCAATTTACTGTAAAATCACTCATCCAAATGTTGTTTACGCCCTTCAGTCTGTGTGCAAAAATCTTATTTTTCAAATATGTCTAACTAGCATTTTGAGTTTGAAACTGTAATAAACTTGCCTCAAAACACCCCGCATTCAACATGTTACGGCAGTAAAAACATGTAGGTATAATCTCAAAAACATCTGTTAAAGTACTAAAAGACAGATGATGACATGACTGCATTTTTCCCACTTACGTATTCGTTTTAAAAACAGGATTTGAAACTGCAACTAATGACGACTTCGATTATGATTTATCGAATCAACGAATTTTAGTTACGATTCATTAAAATGTTTGAAACTGTGAAAAACGATGTGGTAAGAGCCCTTAACGTGCCAATTTTCTGTCAGATCACTAATCCCCTCATTGTTATATGCTATACTCAATGATCTTCACATGTTTGTGTGTGAAAATCTCTCAGAAAACGTACTGTAGTAAAAATGCAGTATTTTCCTGTGTTGGGGATGTACTGGAGCACAACAAACTGCACCACTTCTGTCATGAAGCGGTGGAGAAAACATGTTAAAGTATCAGGCAACAGCCAAAATTAAAAGATGAACTAAAAGAACCTGAAAATCCTTACACGTACCTGCTGAACCCACGAACAGGAACTGAACAATAACCGTGCCTTCTCAGGAATCACTCTAAACGCACTTTACACGAGTTTGACAAGAAAAACTGAAACTGATCAAAAGAAAAATGTCCCTGTGACTCAAATGACTGATTTTTCATATCGGATTCATAATAAAACAGGAGTTCCCAGTTTTGCACCACTGGAGCACATTTTGAATTTTACATAGATTTTATTGTTAACAAATGAGCTGATTAGATCCTCTATTAACCGACTTGTCTGTAAACAAGTGAATGCTGTTCATAGTGAAATTATTTAAGAGAACAACGTCTTTATGTTTTCTTTGTGGAAATCTGAATTTTCATAGTAAGCTGAAGCTGTCAGAGGAGTTACGTGAAGTGCAAAGAACAAAAGTAAAGGTGTGAAAAGAAAAGTTCTTAAAGGGCGTGTAATGGAGTTCATAACACTACTAACTTGGCCCCGTCTCTGTCTGTTAATCTTACTGCGACTTCCTGGTAAAATGAAAATAAAAATCTAAAAATAAACATCCCAACACTGCCTGCGCCACTGAAACACAACGTCTCAGCCTTTAACCCTCCAGAAAACTGTGGAAAAACTTCTATATTTACATTTATTTGGTTGATTATTCAGCAAAAAGCAGCTAGATTTCTTTCAGTAATTTCAAAGTTTACAGAAAAGCTTTGTGTCACCCTCACACCAACAATTTAAACCTGTTAAAGTCAAATACTTGCTGTGTGTAAAAGGACCGACGGTGTTAGGAAGCCGTTAAACGACAGTAAAAGTTTCCTACGGGGCAACAAAACCTGACCAGAGAAACCGGTTTAAATAAAATAATCAAAAATTCTAATCCATACAGCAATAATCATTACTATCACACATACAGCTTTACAAATTCATATTCAGAAGGGAAAAAAAGATCAAAGTCAAAGAGCCAACTTTTCTTTTGTTCCTGTTATAACTGGATACACAGGAGTAAAGCGCAGGTAAAAACAAATAACACAAAACAATAAACCACAAACACGTAGGTGGACAAGGTGGGTTTTTAAAACAGCAGGAAGAAAAATAACACTTGCATATTTTATATTTAGTTCAACAAAATCACACTGAAGACATTGAAAGCTACAGCTGAAAAGGATTTCTTTCATTTATGTGTCAGAGTTTTTGAAGTTTCTATTGTTTGAGGCACTTAAATGTTAAAATTCATTAAATCTATGTAAATCAGTATAAAATCAGAATGGAGTTAGTTTAAAAATATGCACATAAGGCATAAATTAATGATTTTCACTCCTCCCCGACACACTTTTAGTTTACTTTACACTTCTGTTGTGACAAACTGCCAACTTTTTTACTACTTCACATACTTAACTGTTAAAATACTTAACTATTAAAAGTTTTTCCCCAACAACTGTTAGTGAACAGGCAGAAAATCACAGTGAGAGGAGCTGGATGGAGACCCCGGGCCTCACGGGGCCTCTGTGACGGCGCAGAGAGGAGGCGAGGACAGACGGGGTTCATCTCTACAGCAGCAAAAAGGAGTTCGAGATTTTTAAAGGTTTAACTTTGCTGTGATGAAAGTGACATAAATCAGGCTCACAGGTAGGCGACACCTGAGTGAGTCTTCAAAGGCTTACATCTGTTTTCTCGTTTATCTTCTAAGTGTTTTTAGTGTTTGTGGAGGGCAGGGTAACAAAAGGAGCCCAATGGTAAAAGAAGAAAAACAAACAGAAAGAGGAGCATCCTGTTTGTCCCTCCACTCCCTCTATTTTCAGACTTTTTGGTGGATTTGTGTGACCAAATGGAGCCGCTGACCTCTTCCTGCGGCCCTTAAGTCATGAGCAAACGGCGAGGGGAGCTGGATGTTTAGCTGCAGCGAGGGTTAATCGCCCTCTGTCGGACGAGACGTAGTGGCCTCGTATCTTTCATCTGACCCTAGGCAGCTAAACATAACCATCGTAATCACCCAGAGAGATTTTCGTCTTCTTCTTCTCTCCCTGTTCTTTCATTATATAGAGGCAATCACGAACTGCTTCTCCAACTTTTCATCTGAATCATCTTTATGCCTGAGACTGAAATGCTAAATAAACATTGGGTTGGCGTTAAAACGCAGAGGATTCCAGCCAGTATGCTGACACTGACGCTGGAATAACATTGATTTATAGCTGCTGTAATTGTGATTGGTTGAGCATCTGTTTCTCTGACAAACAGCGTTGAGGCAACACATAAACCTCCTCTGTAAATATGTCAGGCCAGTATTTATTTATTTTCTAATGTCTTAAAAACTGAATATTCATCAAACACATGCATTTTATTTTTACTTACACTGTATATGTAATCATTCGTGGTTTTATTAAACACCTCTAACACTTAACCAACTAACATAACTAATGACAAATAAAACATGAATTATTTTACACCACTGCCCTCAAGGAAGTAACACTAACTTTAGTCATCTCAATTAGCTTACCAGTCAGACAGTATCAGTTAGCCTGGACTGGTTAAGTTACCTAGGATCAGCTAGGTTTGGCTCACTCAGTTAAGTTTGCTACTATTTCAGTTATCTAGGATCTGTTAAGTTAGCCAAGATCACTTAATTAAAACTGGCTATCTTAACTAGTATCAGTTAGCTAAAACAGATTAAGTTAGCTAGGATAAGCTAGGTTTAGGATAATGAAAGTTAGCTAAAATTACTTAAGTTAGCTAAAATAGGTTAAGTTAGCTAGAAGAGGTTAAGTTGACTGGTATCAGCTGGCTTGGACCAGCTAAGTTAGCCAGGATCAGTTAACTAGGATCAGCAAAGTTTGCTAATCTTTGAATTATCATGGTTCAGTTTACCAAAAAGCAGTTGTGTCATTTAGGATCAGTTAAGGATAAAATAAGTTAGCAAAAATACTACTACTAACAATTTTTTTAAATTATTTTCTACTGTAGTATAGTTATATTTCAGTTGCTCTAACAAAAGACTTGAAAAATGTTTTCTTTAAACTTGTTAGCGAGGATCAGTTAGCTATGAAGAGCTGAATTTGCTAAGATTATTTAAAAGGGATCAGGCAATGCGCAAAGGGAGTCTATTTTAAGGTAAAAAGTCAAAAAATCTGAAGAATAAGACAATGTGCTGCTTTCGTATGTTTTCATGTGCTGTTTTGGCTTTTTGTAAATGGTTTACCTTTGCATTTCTGGTCTGACTCAGCAGAGTGACTCAGTTACAGCAGCAGGACAAGAGCAAACTCTTTAAAAATGACAGAAATAGAAATTATTTTTGATTTAATGGACACAATACGTGTTAGAGCCTATTTTTAAAGTTAGGTTAAATGTATTTATTCACCATAAACTGAACATAAACCCTAGCTGCACATGAAACAGGACGAGCTGGGTTTAATGTGCCACGCCATCACGGCCTCACAGACACAAAAACACTAGAATCGGACTACTCCTCACTCATTCAGGAGGTTTCTGCATCTCTGCGCCCCCTCCCTCTGTCCCTCCCTGCATCCCTCCACATTCACAAAAGGACCCTGAGAGGTGCCCCTGTCGCTGCCCGGTCACAAAGGGCCTTCGGGGGCTGCTGTGTAATCTCTTAATGAAGTGCAGAGGAGGAGAGGGAGCGCTTCTTTTACATAAAACCATGTAAAGCAGGCCTCGCTTTTGTTTCTCCCTCCCAACTACAAAATGGATTACCACACGAAGGAGGAGGAGGTGGTGAGGAGGAGGGGGTCATTCTCTTGTTTTTTGGGGGGGTTTTTGGTGTTGTTTTTTGAGGGCAGTAAAGTAGTAAAGCTACAACAATGAGGCTTAATCCTTCAGATTTCCAACATCCATCCTCAGTTGAATAGTCAAAGAGGAGGAAGAGGAGGCAGGGGGAGCTCCGACCTGCTGATGAAGACACTAAGGACTTTCAGGGTGTTATTCAACCCAAGCAAAAGACAGAGAGTTTAAAAACTACCAAAAAAAAGAAAGAAAAAGAAAAATCAGCCAATGAGATCATTGTATGACCTCTGACCTCTCCACTCAGACACAGGAATACTTTTGCTTTCTCCCCCCCTCCTGTTTGTCTGCTTATCAGAAGGATTATTCTTAAAGGTCTGCATAAAAATCTGAAGAACTGAGTTTAACTTAGACGTGATGATCTTCCAGAGCTAATCTAGATCCAAATCAGGGAGTTTTTAGAAGGAAACTTTTGACATTTTCAGTCAAATGTCATAAAAACTGACTTTTTAAAAATAATAAGAAAAAATAAATAAATAAAACAAACTAATCCAGTTCCTGCAGGTGAGGGTGCTCCTACGTCTTTTTAAAATAACTACATAAATAAAACTGAACTGAAAGTATTTTTACTAAACACTGTCTCAGGTGTGCAAACTTCAAATACTTAAAGATTTAATTTAAAGATTAATCACAGCAATCTCTGAAATAACCCGAAGATAAATAAAAATAAATTAAATTATTTAAAGTGCGCACACACATAAAATAATATTTTTGATCAAGATTAGCATCTAAAGGTCCAGACTGAACCAGCATCTAAACTGCGCCCTGCACCAACACTCGCCTTAATAATTTTTTAAAAAGCGCATTTTTTGCGCGTCTTTTCTGAAATTGCGCTGATTTTCTGCGTCACAAAGGAACACAGCGCCAGTCAGGTTAAAGGCGCACATTTCCATGACTTACACCTGTTCTAGTGCGACCACCAACCAGAAAACGTTCCCGCTCTGGAGCATTTTAGCTGCAGGAGTTCGCCCGTGACCAAACGGCCACAAAGACGGGCGCCCCCCGCCGGGCTGCACGCAGGAGTACCACCTCCTCTCTCTCCTCTTTTATTTTTATTTTTTAATTTCCATTAGAAGAGTTTAACCGCCTCTCTGAATATTCACCAGAGCAGAGTTCAACCCCTCTGAGGCCTTTTCTGTCCGTCTGGCAGCAGCGAGGAGCGGCTGGAAGCGTTTGGGGAGCCGCCGGTTCACTCCAACTTCCAGAAAAACTTTTCACGTCCTAAACACATTTACCCCACAAACTAAAAATCCACCTCATTGCTCAGGGGGTTGAATTCACTGTTTTATATTTACCCCCCACACGCACTCTCCTACACACACACAACCCGCAGCAGAGCATCTGAGGCCCGGCGGAGCGTCCCGGCTGCCCCCGCGGAGACTCCCCGCTTCTCGGTAAAACGAAACATTAACATTTCAGCCACTGAAACAGCTCCTGTCCTCTCCCCTGTCACCACAAACACGCGTGGCAGCAGATTATTATCACAGCAAAGCGTGAAAATTTCACTTCAGCCGCAGAAATTTGCCCCAAACACGCCGCCGTGACGCACGGCCGAGCGGGCCCGAGCCGAACGCTGCGCGTAAAGACGCCCCGACGAGCCGCAATTCTGACACGGATCAGAGTTTAACCTCTGAGAAACTGCGCCGGAGGAGTGCGAGAGCACACAAGCGGGCTATTTTCTAACCAACCATTAACGTGAAGCTCGAAGGCGAGCTGACACGAAGGGTTAACTCCGAAAAAAAAAACCCAGCTTTTCTCGCTCGACACGAGACAGAAACCCAGTCAAATTGACCCTGAGAATACCAGCCCAGGATTAAAATCCGAGGCTCTTTGTTCCGCTCCTCTGCGCGCTCATGGGATGGATTTCAGTCTAGTTATTACTATTATAATTTTTATTTAATTATTATCATTATTATTATTATTATTATTATTACTACTACTACTGCGTCGGGGGGGGGGGGGGGGTTTCTGAGCGGCACTTACTTGGTGTTTGTTGTGTTCCAGTAGATGGACTCCAGGATGAGCGCCCGGCACAGGTCCACTTTCAAGGCAATAAACAAAACTCCAAAATAATATCTCCACATCGAGTCCCCCATGGTGAGCCTGTGCGCCTTCAAACCAGCCAAACGTCCACACTGGGAGGAGAATGGGAAAAATAAACAACAACAACAACAAAAAAGGCTCCAGAGAGACAGAGAGGGCTGAGCAAAGTGTTTTGAGCTTATATCCCGATCCAGAGGGGATGCGCACGGACCACAAACCCCGATCAGAGCATCTCCAGATGCACCAAAAACCAAACGGCAGCAGTTCATTCGGCGCACAGTGCGTTTGTATTCTCCCCGCTCAGCGCGTAAAGGCTGGAATACATCCCATCAGAGAGCAAATCAATACCAATATAAATCCCTCTGCGTTATAGTCCAGCAAAATCCAGCAGCAGCACAGAAAAGGAGAGATGGCTGGTGGTGGTGGTTGGTGGTGGTGGTGGCTGTTGTTGGTGGTGGTGGTGAGATATTCCCTCTTTCTTTCAGCTGGTGAGCAACAAACTGTGGGTGACAGCAGCAGAGAAATGAGGAGGGCGAAACAATGAGGTCGGGTGGTCAAAATGAAGAAAATGATCACATGTGAGAATGAAAGAAATAAAAGGAGCTGAGATGGAACTTCTCATACTATACACCCCTCCAAAAAACGCACACATTCACGGATATAAACACACACATACACACACACCAAAGTGTTTCTGCTGCTGCGGCGCAATCCTGCAGATCCGTCCTCCCGCAAAATAAACCAAAGCGCGCAGGGAGGATGAAGCCTCAGCGGCTGCTCCGAAACCTGGATGGAAAGTAACTGCAAGGGACGGCTACTGGGAATATTTGCTGAGCATAGGCCCCGCCCCCAGCGGCCGCTGATTGGTCCTCGTTTGGCTGGGGAAGTCAATTGGAGCCGGGCTGTCACTCAAAGAGGGCAACTGGTTCAGTTCAGAGGGGCGACTGTGCGCAGAAATGGGAGCCGAAAACCCACCGACTCACAGTCCAGCCGGAGTCCGTGCAAATTCACCCACATTTTAGCATCAGGAATAAACCGAAAAACGAGGGAGTGCGAGCGTAAAGCTCCTCATCTCACCTTTTTAAAGGTTTACGCAGCGCACCGGAGTCCATGTAAATAAAGTGCGTTTTTACTCCGCAGCGCGTTCATTGCAAAAGAAACATCATGAAAACATTTGCTCCCATCAGGCTCGTACACGGGACTGTGTGTGTGTTTGCTGCAGGAGCTCACACACATACACACTCACACACACTCGAACTCAGCAGGTCGAGTTTTTCCGCAAGCCAAGAGCGCCCACTAGCGGAAAATCTGCATCAGAGACAGCCGAAGAAAAAGATTTAGGTTTATCTTACTTCTAAATTAAAGTTTAAAAAGAAAAAAAAGGATAAAATATATAGTTTTAATTAAGAAGGAGTGACTCGGGACAGAGTTTAATGGATTTAAAGGACGAATTTAAACACTCTTAAAGGTTAAAAGGGAGTTTTTCTATGTGCAGTTTTTTGCTCTTTAATAAACGTTTTCCACTTTTCTAGAAACTCAGACTGATTAACATGAGTCATGACCTGCATGTTCACTCTTAGCTGTCATTAAACACGTTCACACCTTTAAAACGTTTTTAAAGGCTCGGAATGACGTTTCAGGACTCGGTCCCTCCAATGGAGACATTTTCAGACTGTTAACATGCCCACACTTTGTCTAATTCACTTTTTATATTTTATCTCATACCTGTATATTGACATGAAACACATTCGCACTTTTATGGGGAAAAAAAGGGTTTTACAGGATTAAAGTTTTTCCCCTTTAATAAATAAAAATTCCAGCCTTCTGACATTCTCACAGTTGGTTTAAATAATAAAAACGAGACTTTTTACCCGTTTATTCCCCTTTTATTGAGATTACAAACATTTGACCATTTTGAAACGTCTTTAGAGGCCCCAAACCAGTTTATTTCTCCGTTTCAGGACTTCCCCCTTTAATAAAAATATTTAATATGCTCAGACTTTGCTTATTACTTCTAAAAACCTTATTTCCCGCCTGTGTGTTGCCCAGTAAATTAAATTTACACACATTCACACCTTTAAATAAACATTTTCAGGGGATAGAAATTAGTTCTGCTGTGTCCTAGGACTCCTTTCCTGTAATAAATAATATTTTCCAGCCGTCAAACATGCTCAGCCTTCGTTCAATTAACTCTACAAACATTATTATTACTGTTTTATCTGTTTATTGAAATGAAACAGTCACACCTGCTGACTTTTGGTAAACAGCTTCTAATTTAATGAGCACTCCTCTCTGTGAAGTTTTCACACTCTCTCACACTTCACGCTATCTGCGGTTTTAAAGTGGATTGCGGGTGTTTGTTTTGCGGATCTTCACCCGGGAGATAATTGAGGAGTCCCCCCGTCCTCCCCTCTCCTCTGCCGGCCCGGAATCAACACACAGAGATGCACTCGAAGCTGGATGTTTATTGTCAGAGCTTCACTTTAATTGAATTTAGATGCCGGATGGGCACAGCTCTAAATATGCTTTACTGTATTATTGCTGCTGCACCTCTAGTCTGTGACAAACCTACAGGAAAAAAAAATATCATCCTTTTCTCACCTGAAAGTCCTCATGAGCAGCCTTTAATCCCCACTATTTGTTTTTATTGATGTTTCTAATTGTTTCTGTTTGAATCAGGACAGAGGAAGCTTCTGCCAGTCTTAAAAGCTCTTCCTGAAGCCGTCGGGCCACGAAAGCGTCTGTGCGCAAAGATCAGCCAAAACAAGCGTAAAACACACGCACGCACTTACCTGTGACTGTCTGACACTTAGAAACAGGAGGTCAGTCTGCACAGGATTTAAACTCGCCTCTGTTTTTTTCAGCAGCGTTAAAAGACGTAGGGAGTTGCGTGGAAACTTAATTTCATTCAAGTTTGTGGAAATAAAAGTGGTTTTAAGTTTCGTGTAAGTTCGGTTCAAGAGAAATTCAAGTTAAAAAACACCTTTTTTTCTTGCACACCTTTACTTTCTTGCAGACAGGTGAGGAGGAAGAGGAAATAAGTTCATTCCAGGTAAAAGGAAACAGTGCGGGACGTGTCTCTTATCCAAAAACTATGAAAACACACTGTCGTTTAAAACCTCTCCCGTTTCACCGTGTTTTAACACTTAAACCCTACTAGGAACTCTACTAGGCTCAGTTGTGTCTTTACTCCCTAAACTTGCTCCAGCAGGTCCGGGCTCCGGTCAGCTGCAGCGGGACACGCAGCAGCGCTCAGCCCGCAGAGGAGCGCACCGCCGCGGGCTGTGGGTCCGCCGGGCACCCGGGTCGGGCGGTGGATGTTCCCGCAGCTTCTGTGACAGCCTCACCGACGTGTGGCTCCAGACTCAGAGGGACCGCCTGACTCCGGCAGGAAGTCACAGTACGAATAAATGAACCAATATTTTATTTAGCTCCGGTTCTGTGCACCGCTTGGAGAGCATTAACAAAAATAACAAAGTAAGTTGTAACCTGCACCTGCAGGCTTGGTTTCGGTTTGAATCATATGAGCTATTCTCACCGCTCTGTAAATATTATTACATTTAAACTCAAGGCTTAAATTAAGCTTTCATCCATTCATGTTTCAATAATTTTATTTAGTGCCTCTATAAAAGCCGTGGAGCCCTAATGGCGCTGCTTTGTTCTGCCGGCAGACACTTTGGTGAGGTCTGAAGGTGGTTTACATGTTTAAACACAGCAGTTATTTACCTCTGACATTTACACTCACAGCACCTTTTCTAGTTTCAGATTTACTTTGAGAAATGAACGCTTATTGTCAAAATATATGTAATGTGCATTGACCATGCTAAAATAATTCAAACTGCATAACATGTGTAAATAAACAGCAAGTCAATGTAATTGTCCATAACCTCAACATTTAAAAAAAAATTACTAATTTAAAACTAAACCTACATATTTAATTCTCAGACTGACTTGTGATTTGAGCTTTATTAGTTTGAAAGGAGGTAAACTGAAACAAATGAACTCCCAACTTAAAGTTTAAATAATAATTTAGCTAATCTAGGCCATCTTAAGCTATTGGTGCTAATTTCTTTAAAACATTGCTTTTTATTCTTTTTGGAAAAAAAAAGAAAAAAAAAAAAGAAAAGCACAGAAGCAGCACTTTTAAAGTGCGGGGAAAAAAAATCAACTAGGCTATAGCTACAGCTATAGCTAACCTAGCCAAGTTATTTAGAAAATAGCAACCAATGCCCACATTTGTTTCCAAAGAGTATCCTCGGCCATATAAACCAAATTAAAATGAACATAAATATAACAGCCCATGTACTCATTAAACCCCTCCCCCCCCAAAAAAACCCCACAAACACAAGGACAGGCACAAAGGAAATAATAAATAAATAATTTATGTAAAATCCGGTAAAACTCCTTATAGAGGCAACTAAGGTCGGCTAGGTTACTGTTCACTAATCTAATTTAGCAATTTTTCGTTCTTTGTTTAGTGCCATTTATGCGATATAGAACTGAATTACAAAATTGTTTCAGCAATAAAATGAATCTTTTTTTAAGGAGGGAAAATGGTCATTTTAGCTAAGCTACAGTGAACGCTATCAAAAGCTAACTTATTTCACTTGGAAAAAAAAAAAAAAAAATCAAACCATCTTTTTCTTAGTAATTAGCTTTAGTGCCCAAACCCAACCAGACATAAAAAATAATTTACTAACAAACATTTTTTCCAGATTGTGTTAGCTAGCAAGACTAAGCTTAAACACGGAAAAAGTTTATTATATCCTGTGAAATCTCAGTGCTTCTTGTTAAAAATATTAAACATTCAAGTAGGTTCACCAGGATAAGCAGTTGGAATCTGCTCCGGGTTATTTGCCGTCTACCCCATTGCTTTCAGTCTCCCAGCTTTCCTGTGCCATAATAATTAAAGATAAATAAATAAAACCTATTTTAGTATTATATTAAAGCTTTAAACTGACATTCATCATAAAAATAAAAAAAAAAGTAGTTTTATTAATTTATTTTTAATTTTTATTATTTGCATGTTATATTGTTCAGGTGTTTTTCTGGTTTTATGGTACCATGTGAAATCCAAACATTTCCAAATATATTAAACATTTCTAGAGTAAAATAAAGAAAAATGTGGTCTTCTTGTATATACTGTCAAGTTTTGGGTTACATTTTTCCTTCAGCTGTTTTTTTTTATTTTTTTTTATTTTTTTTTATTTTAAGTAAAGCTTTGCTCTTTGGTTTTATGCTTACATTGCTGGTCCACCTCCATTCAGCAGAAAGCACTTTGGGTTTACCCGTTTTAAAATGGACCGCAGCATTTTGGGTTGTTCCTCCGATTAGCAGAGCTCAGCCTGGTGACCCGAGTTTAGTAACTCACCACATTAATATCACCATCCGTCACCGCTTCACTTACACCCTCAAACGCAGGTTGACAGTTTCGATTGGATTCATTAGAGTTGGGTTTGAGCTGCATTGAAATGCGGGTTTGCCGAGGTCATTTGTCATCCTCTGTAATCTAGCGAACGGTCGGCTTGCAGCGACCTCACTTGCCGTTACGAGCTGGAAACAAACCAGCAGCTGCAGAAAAATCTCAAATTGCAGCTGCCAACTAATTAGGCAATGTTGTTACAGGGATTTGGTTAACCTGACAGTGATGTATTGACTCGAGAGGAGAAAATGGACCGCTGAGAAAAAAAATAACTAAATTTCCAAAGTGGTGCCAACAGCGCCATTAAAATTTGTCACTGATCGGGCTACCTGATTAAAGATGAAACTGTGAAGGGCTGAATTAAATAAGATAGAAGCTCAGGAAAGCATCACACGGGTCAGTGTAGGCATTCAATGGATTTATTGATCTGTTCAGTCCCTTGACAATTGGGGGGAAATTACATGACAAATTCAAAATGCCACAACATAACAAAAAGTCTTTATATACCCACCTGAGGTCAGCCACACGCACACACTCACACATTCACACACACTTAAAACACATCCACGCTCGCGCTGACCTCAATCCTCGTCTTACCTGAACTTGTGCGAATCAGTCCTCTACGAATCAACACTTACCTCGCCCGTTAATTTACTAGCACATGACTGAGGGACAGAACACAGACTGTGGCTTTTTGTCTCCTACACATTTTTATCTTTAACTCTGAGTGAGGAGGGAGAGGCGGCACATGATATTACATCGGACAGGAAAATGCCATCTCTCCTCAGTTTCCTGCAGGAGGTTCCGGCAGTTCGATCATGGGCAGTCTGGGAGTCGAGCGGCGGGTTCACCTCATTTCTATTTCTTTTTTTTTTTAAATTGTTCCTCTCAGGACAACATTTAAAAGCCAAAATGCATACGGCAGGCGGAGCTGAAGCAGAGCCACAGAAGAAGAGGAGCAGGATTTTTAAAATGGAGGGCGAGCTGGACGGGAAGTTTGCTGTGCTTTTTTAAAGTCTGTGATTTGGTAACCACAGAGTCTGCAAACAGGAAACCCACAGGCCGACTCCCATGCTGCACATGAGCCGAGCCGAGCTAGACAGTCAGATGCCTATCAGGTCTGCCTTTCAGGCCGTAAGAAGAGCACGAGAGTTAAGACTTAACCGGGTGGCAGGGCGAGGGACACGTTAGAGCATCTACATCAAAAAAAGTTCAAGTTTTCTAAAAAAAAATAAAATAAAACAAACAAAACAAAAACAAACAAACAAAAACAACCCAGAAGCACAAGAGTCATCTGTGCAGCAGGGTGAGGATGAGGAGGAGGGGGCGATGGTCCTAGGGTGAAGAGCTGCCTCCTCTTCAAAGCTGGGAGGGAGCGAGTTAACACGCTGGTTGCGCCCCCCCTTCTTTCAGCACTTCCAAAACGAAGCGAGCGTTCCACAGAGGAGGAGGAGTGGGGCTGAATGATGAGGAGGAGGAGGAGAAAGGAGCTGGATGGGGGAGGGGGATGACCTGCGGACGAAGGGGGAGCAGTCTTATTCTGTGGCCTTCAGGGTGAAGGAGAGCTTGGGCCTGGACTTGCCCTTGCCGAGGATGATTTTCTGCTCCTCCTTCTGCTGCTTCTGCCGGTCCTGCTCCAGCTTCATGCGCTCCTCGTGGATCTTTCTCTGCTCTTCCACAATACGCAACTGATCCTCAGCCTGCGGGACAGACACAAAAAAGGAATCAGGGGCGGGGTCACGTAAGGCCATGATTACACTTACCGCCAGGTCATCCAAAAAACAAAACATTGGACATAAAAATCAAGTAAATCCAAGTAAATGAAGCTCCTTAAATGTGCCGTGTTTCCCAGAATATTGCTGCTGAAGGAACTACAACAGGTGTTTGTATTTTTTTCCCCCCCATACTAACAAATAGTACTAGTAAGTAGCAGTAAAATTACTTCATTAAATTTAGGCAATAAAAGTTATTCTGTTAGATTTAGCTGATTATTTATTTATTCTGCTATAATATAATAATAAATTATTTATTTATTTTTCTATTAAACAATAAACACGTACTCATTAGATTGAGTTGTTAAAATCCATTCCATTCAATTTAAATAGTAAATACGACTGAGATTTAGACAACACGTGATTTTACTTTTAGATTATGTAATTAGATTTCTTTCTCGTCACCATCATAGAAGCATTATTGTACTGTGTAACTTGTTCTACGGCTCCCTTGTAAAAGCAAAATAAAAAAAAATAAAAAAAAAAAAAACCACAATACACAATTTTGATTGGTCCTAATTTTTTCTTCTTCTTAAACATTCATTTTGGTTTTTGAAGTATTACAGGAATGCTGGTTTTCTATAGTTTGATCCTGATTCAAATAAACAAAACTCTGCAGAATTTATTTTTTCCCTGTCCCACTTATTTGCAGATCCGTTTCCATGGCTGATAACCATCAACTCAAAGCCACTGCGTAGACACTGTTTCCTGCCAGCGGAGTGTTGCCATACCCAGTAATGTCATAGCAAAAAGCTTTAAGGTCTCAATCCGTCCTGATTTTTGGATTAAAGATGTAGTCACGACATTAAAAGCTGATGAATGTCAGTTTCTCAAATCAATCCAATTTTTCAATCCAACTTCAGTCTTTGAATTAACCACTAGACCTCTTTCTGACCTGGGGTCCCTTCATCAAAACCAAATAATGTTTAAACTATGTTCTTGCATGTAAATATGCAACGACTCAACAGTGCAAGGATTTCTAGAACATACACTTCTCTGGGGGGGGTTTTGAACATTACTTTGATTTGAAATTTCACAATTTATTTTATCGATACCTGTTTATACAGCCCAGTATCGTGGCCAAAGAAAGCCCATTTTTTTGTTAGCATAATTAGAACGTTAAACGTTTTTCCAAATTGCATAATTTGCATGTTGATGACAAATTGGAAATTTTTGTATTTTAACTCAAAGAGATCTCTCTCTGAATAAGAGTAGATTCATCACGATAATCAAACAGTTTTCAGTGTCTAGTGCGAGCTGAATATTTTATTCACAAACCCTAAATGAGTAATCTAAATAGTAAGCTAAACAGTTTTGCCTTATTTTTAAGTTGCGTTAACTTTTATGTGTTGATAATGTAAAATTACTGCTGATGGTGAGAACACACTGCTCAGTGGATGCTAACGACAGAAAGTTGTGTGTCCGTTTGGCGTACCAGTTTGGCCTGAGCCTCTGCGATCTTGCGGTTATTCTCCTCCAGGATTTTTTCCAGCTCCTCCCGCTTCGATTTTTCTTCTTCCTAAACAAGCAACACGATGATATGTTAGCGCACGAACAGGCCACAAAAGGCACGCACGCACGCGCTCACTCACACACTCACGACAAGTTTGTTCAGCCTCTCACACATTTTTAAAAATCCCTCTAATGCTGCCTAGAGAAAAATTAAAGACTAACACACACCTAGTGCTGCATGATTACACTCATCAATAGAAGACATATATAAAAAAGACAGACAATCAAAGCTGCTGCTGCTTTTTAACATGTTTATAAGCAAGAGAAAAATAAAGGAGGGAATAGTTTTGGCTCACCAATGCACGTATACCATTTTCCTGTGTACCTACACAACTGGTGAAAGCGTTAAACGGTTGAATATTTACTGTCTCGTCCGGACTGTGTGGCCCCTGCAGAGACAGGAGCGCTCCTGGTGTGGGTAGGTAGATATGGGGGTTTCTGCCATACGGCGCCATTCCTCTTTATTACTGATCAGTTTACGGCTTAGCCTGCAGCCGCGGTGAAGGAGTGCAGTACAAAGATGTTTGTCTGTGTTTGTGTGCAGGTGTGTGTTTGTGCAAGTATGTAAGTGTGTGTGTGTGTGTGTGTGTGTATGTGTGAGAGAGAGAGTGTGTGTTCGAAGTGGACCCGCCCACGGTACACTTACAGTACAGGACGCGGGTCACGGCTGAGCTGAAAGGTTGCAGGTCAATGCTAGTTAGGAAGGTGGTGTTTCCAAAAAATTAACAAAAAAAACAGCACAAACACATTTCCAAACTGAGCCTACAGGAGAAGCAAGTTGTCAGCACAAAAATAAATCAACACATTTTGTTCGAAAAGCTCCACAAAAAATCATCAACAGGTGACACAGGTGAGAGGGGATTAACCTGTCAGGACAGGAAACAGGAAATGAAGCGTCCCTGTAATGTTCCCCTCCCCCAAAGAGTTAAAGAGCAGGTGAGGTGGATTAAAACAGACGTGATGAACATTTCTACATATCGCTGACCTTTCTTCCTAGCAGTCCTGAGGGTAAACAAAGAGTTGGGGGGTACATTTCTTAGCCTATTAGTCCCGAGTCAATGGCCGCTGCGCTTTAGCTGGACCGCTCATTCACAATACTGTGATGTAAACAAACGCCATTTTTCTTAATAGTGCCCAGGGAGGGGAGCCAGGGTTGTTTGTTCTTAGTTTAAAAAGGAACCTTTAGGGCGACTAAGCATCTGAACAGAAATCAGTTTGAATAAAGTTAAAGGCAAGACCCCAGAAGACCTTACTTAGCAGATGTCCTAGCATCTTTCCTGTGCGAACTCTCACTTTTTGCTGGAAAACAAATTAAATTACAATGTTTTTGTCCATCTGACCTTCATCAGGTATACAGGCTATTACCAACTGAAGACTAACGACATTAATCTGCTTATTACCTTCCAAAATTCAACAAATTCACAGCACAAATCAGGTTTTAAAGCAAAACATTTTGATAGTTAAAACATGAGCAGGAATACCAAATGAACCAAACAATGTCACACAAGTACCAAACTAAAACAACCAAAACAATTAGTATGTGTATATAGTAACAACCATGTAGTGGTTCAGATACCTGAAATGATTAGTTTAGCCTAAATCAAGATAAGCTCCAACTAATAAGCTGAAACTATCTAAACTCATCTTATGCTAAGTTAAGAATTAAAGCCAATTGAACTAATCTGAACTTAAGTTCAAGTAGTTTCACACAAATTATTATCACGTATAATGAGTAAAAGTAAGTTACTGTGCAGTAAGTTGCAATAAGCTCAGCTCAGCTGTGTTCTAGAAGTTAAGCTTTGGATAAGTTAACTTGAGGTAAGTTCAGATAAGTTAAGACAAGTTAAGTTCAGGTAATTTAAAATAAGTCTGTATGTATTAAAATAATACACTTAATCCCAAGAGTTGGAAAAATCCAGCTTTATCAGCTAAATGAAGTTAAACACAGCCTAGCCTAATAGCCTAAAGTGCAATACAATGTCAAACATCTCAACAAGGTAAAATTTGGAATAAAAATACTCACACTTAAATTAACAAAAACATCTGTAGAGCTAAAGATTACATAATATAAATAAATAAAAACTGCACTGTGAAATACTGAATTCAAAAGACTAATTACCTGTATTCAAACAAATTAGCTATTCATTATTCAATTAGAAACCTGTGGGCTTTTTTTTTTAAATGAATAACTAAATCAGTTCAGATCCCTGGCTGATTAAGTGAATAATCCAGAAGTCTCTCTTCCACTTATTAAAAAGTCATGGTCTATACCTTGACTATGCACAGAAACAAGTTAAATAACACATGTTTCACACCACTGAAGATTTCCCTGATAATAATTGAACGTAAGATTCGCAGATAGAACGTCTGTAAATCTTACGTTCACTTATTCTGATAAAAGTCGGAAGAAAAAAAAACTTTCAATTTAATAAATATTCCAGCAGTGAGACAGGACTTATGTAACTGCCTCTATAAGTTTTGTTTTCGCCTTGAATATTTTATAAAAATTTGTTTTGGGGCCCGGGAAAGAAAAAAAAATGCACCCTAATAATGGTAGTTACAATGTCAGACTTGTAATAATTGCATAGTATATTTTTTATGTTTTTAAAAAGCCTTAAAAAACAAAAGAAACCCTAAAATAACCACTGACAGGCAGCAATCTAGTTGATAAAGTTTAATCTTTAAATTTAAAAGAAAATATATATATATATATATACCTTAAATACAAAACTAAGAAATTTGAGTAAACCAGAAAAGAAATGAATATTGTTTTGAAACCCGCCATGGCAAAACTCTCACCAGCAAGTTAGAAATGCACTGCTATCCTCTAATCTCTTTTAAATTATAATTTTTTTTAAACAGAAATAAAATGTCAACTTTTAACCTTTTAACTGTAGCACGTTACATCCTACCAAACTCAGGGTAGACACAAGATAAACATATAAACAATATAATTTTTCAAATACTCGAATGTGTAAAAACATATCACCTTACCCATGATTTCAGGAATAAGTGAAATTTTTTTTATAAACAGCTGGAGAGTTGAGGTAACATGGTAGTTTGTTTCGATTTAAAACCCATTGGATGGTTTTTCACTGTGAGAGGTCCACTCACTGACTAATGAAAAGAGAAACTAAGCTAACAGCCTGAAAGACTCCCACACTGAGCTGAAATGCAACTACTGCAAAAAAAAAAAAAGTGAATGACAGGAATTTCGTTATTATTCTCGTCACTGCTGTTATTATTACTTCAGTAATTTACACCAATGAAGAACAATCATTATACCCTTGGATATATTGATTTGCTTTAGTACCTGAAGCCAAGGTACTCCCTTTTCCTTTTTATTCTGAAAGCTGCCACTTCCCTTCAGCACAGCTGCATCCAACTGTGTGAAACTTGTGCCATGGCTGGGTTACACTTTAAACAGTTAAAATAAAAGACCAAAGACCCAGTCAGAGTGGGAAACTGAGAGGTGAAGGGAGCTGAAGGGGTTCGGGTACGGGGTGGTGTAGGGGTAAGGGAGGGGCTGCGTTCCAAACGACCGAGCGTTACCTCTCTGGCCTTCTGTGCCGCCAGCTCGGCTTGCCGCTGCCGCTCCAGCTCCTCCAGCAGCTGCCGCTCCATGATGCGCTTCGCCTCCTCGACGCGTCGCAGCACTTCCCGCTCAATCTCGTCTTTCCGCTTCTCGAGCTCCTCCTCCACACGTTTGGCCACGAGCTCCTCAACTCGCCGCGCCGTCTCCTCCTCGATCAGCTTCTCCTCAATCTCCTGCTGCCGGCTAAAGGAAAGAACAAAAGGTTAGCATGTCGCTAATTCGTGTTTCGGTTTTAAAACGGAGAACTATTTAATTGCTAATCAAATAAACCACACCGAACCGCTTTGAAATATCTCAAAATAACAGCTTAGTCTGTATTTACCCAAAGCTAACCAACCAGTTTTTAATTCATCATACCTGAGAGTGGTTTTTACGAGCCATACCAAACCCAATATTACAACACAGCTGATCAGGTAAAAAAAAAAAAATTAACAGAAAGGCTATTGTTCAAATGGATATTTAAGAATTTACTAAACTGCTTTAAACAGCTCTTAAATATACATAATTCAACAATGAGGACATTTTTAATTTCAAATGTGAGATTGGGTGCAATTTAGACTGTTTTTCTGAGTGTTTTGTGGAATTTAGATGGAGGTCACCTGCCCTCCTGTTTATCTTTTCTTTAAACTGTTCTTTTTGTGTGAACAGGAACTTATTAGTAGCGATGTAAACACACACAGGCACACACTCTCCACCCTCTCAGGGATCTGGTTTCACTCTGTCAGGCTGTGGAAACCAGAAACTGGACCCAGCCCTGCCCAGCATCCTTTATATTTACATTTGTATGCCCGGTTAATGGGCCCTGTGGCTGTTAGGCAGCAGGAGAAAGGAGACGGGACAGACAGACAGGAAGCCAGGTGTGGGCTGTGTGTTATATTACCTGGAGGCTCTCACACACACAGACACGCACCTGAAAAGCTGCAGTCAACATGGATGTATTTACGGTCACAGCTGCTTCATTAAAATCTGAAATAGGATTATTTCAGTAACGAGGATTAAGTTAACACAATTACTCAATTTTTTTTTTAAGTTGTGTGTTTAAGTCAGTTTGTGATGTTTAGCTGTTGCAGCAGGTTTTGTGGTTGTTCAATGCGTCCTGATCCTCTCTGCATCCTGTTTAAACCAAATAAGTTTTAAATATCAATAGAATTTGACTTTAAAATAGGCATTCCTGTTAAATCCAAGTATCCACTTTTCACTCACATTTGTGTTTCTTAAATTCAACAAGTTGTATTACTTACTTTTGTGGGAGTACTGCATTAATCGAGCAGACTAATGACATGAAGAATAGCTGTTTTTTCACTAATGAAAACTTTGATTTTTCCTCTCAGTGGACCATTGTGTTCACATGTGGACTACAGGGTGAGACATTTACTGAGTTTGGTTTCAGTTGATGTTTTTTAGCTTTTTATTTCGCTTCTACTGCAACTGTGAACTACTGATTATAGCAGTATTTGTACTGAGTGTTTGACCAAAGAAAAGATGGCCAGCTGCTTCAACGGAGATGTAGCAGCTGAGTTTGAAGAACAGCAGGAATCAGCACCTGCATACCTGCTAAGACCATGAGCCAAACTGTAAATCGAAGGTTTCTGGTTTGAGTCCCTGTGCAGATGCCTGTATATAATCCCTCACAAAAAAATAAAAATCAGCACAACAGAAACCCGCCTTAACTAATAATAAACAATCCAGATGGTTTTAACTGCAGGCATCAACATCTGTGCATTTATTCTCTATAAGAGAAACATTTTCTCCAAATGCTCAGAGCTACAGCTGTCCAGCTGTTTGTGTCTACAAAAACACTCATTACTAGTACAGCTACAGCTGAAGTGAGATAAAATAATCAATGAGTAAAGTTAATATTCAATAAATCAAGAGGTTTTCACTGAATGTCTCGCTCTCCAGTTTATATGTTAATACAATTATCTCTCCAGAGGAGAAATCAAAGTGCTTATTGGAGGAAAAACACTCATTCAACATAGAAATCATGCAAGAGCATCAACAAGAACAATTCAACCCCAAAATACACCTGTGAGGGGAAAGTTAAAAGCCTCACTGCTGGAACTTTATTATTGTATGAACAGTATTTTTAAATTTGCCTTTAAACTTTTTTCTGAGCATCTTTGCTTTAAAAGAAAATAAAGTGACTCATCTATACAAGTTAGAGCAGATTGTGGGGATTTTGTTTTATTTACACGAGGCTGTGATGCTCCTTGCTCTTCTGGATTTACATCAACTCCACTGCTGTTTGTCCTTTCAGTGTCCTTGTTTTTTATTTATTTATTTATTTGCATTTGTATGTATGCATTCATTAGGGAGCACTCCAGGTGTTGTCAGCACACCATCAGCTCTGGTTTAATATTGGGCTCAATGTTATTAGATCACTCTAACCGTGCCAGATTTATCCTCATTCTAAATGCAGGATTTTCAAGAATCTATGCACTGAAATTGATGCCCTGATGTCTGTGGAGAACCTGGAGCTAAACCCACACAGATTGCTTTCTCTTCACTCAGCATGGAAACATTAGGCATGTCGGTAACTGAGCATCAGCACCTCCTGAAGCATCAACATCACTACTGATCTGACCTTCAGTGCAGGTCAGAGAGTCAAATCTCTGCCTGCTGCAGGAAGTTTATGACTGCAGGATTAACTGACAGACCTGCACACCAATAGCCACTCATTTGACATATTTAAACGTTAAAAGAGAATCCAACATGCATTACTTCGTTAGTTCAACTTCACCAGCACGATGTGGGATTTTTTTAGGGGTTTTTTTCCAAAGTGAAAACTGCAGGTCAGTGAGAACAACCTCACAATTCTATCATGATGCTTAAAATACGAGTTTATAGTTATGTTTATTTGAATTAATGGCGGTAGAACTAGAGGTGTGATCCACCTGAACAGGTAAAGCTTTCCTCTGACAGGCGCTGCGGCCTGTGCAGCCTGTTAGCGTTAGCCAACTAGCTCAGAGAGCTAACGATCGCCATGCAAATGACCGCAGCTAGCCTAGCATTTAGCTTATCTTGTAGCCGAACACGGGCTGGGGTTCAGTATCGTTATGTAACAGTTTACGTGCCGGTTTCTGTATTAAATATACCCACATCTTCCTCTGTCGCTCCATCTCCGCCTTCCTCTCCTCCTCCTCCTTCCTTTGCTTCTCATCAAGCGCGTTCCTCTTGCTCAGTGTCCGGCCGAAGATGTCGATGCGCTCCGGCGGTGAGGCTGCTCTCTCTCTGCGGGACGACGCTGTGTTGGACCGGGATCGGGACCGGGATTCTCTGCGCCGGTTCCTCTTCGACTCTCGGGACTTGGAGCGTTTCTTGGAGCGCTCCCTGTCTCGAGATCGCGACCGGGACCGGCTCCGTTTCTTACTGTGCTTGCTGCTTTTGGAGTGCTTGGACCGGGACGAGCTGCGGCTCCGAGAGCGGCCCATGGTGCCCTGCGGACTGCTGGATTCTACGGCTGATATGTGTACCGAATCAGGCCCTCCACTCCGCCCGCTCCTCTTTAAGCTTCTTATTCACACGAACAGCTGATGTTGCGCTGCTCCAGCGGGTTAATTTTGGAGAAATAACCCTTCAAACTAGCTGTTGTTTTGCCCTACTAACTCGCTTTAAGGAAAGATGGCGGTTTGATGAGTTTTCCCAGCAGGCACCGCGGGCTTCGGGATTTTCCGTCGCTCTTCGGCATTTCCCGCTCAAAGCAAACTAATAGACTGAAAAGACCAGAAACCAGCCAAAACATTTCAACAAATTTAAGTCCTTTATGAATGGGAATATATGATTTGTATATAATTTATACATTTAAAAAAAAGTGTAAAATGCATTTTATATATAATATATAACTGGGATACATAAACTTATCTTTCCACAAGTGAAGTAATCACATATTGAAGGCTTAAGAAAAGTTCTGGCATTCCATTTTGAACTTTGGATTTTAGAAGATTCAATAAAAAGTTTTCTAAACTAACGCATGATTTTATTTTTTTCTCTTAATGAAAACATGTATACTTGTATTTGTTTGTTATTCACTAATGACATTTGACGTGTGGTCAATTCTGGGAGTCTAGAACCAAGTGGGTGATGTTAAGGCAGTTAAATCTATATTTGTATTCAGCCTGTGGTTTTAACATCACACCAACGATAAAGATGACATTTCAACACACAGCTGTATTTGTATCTTTAAAAAACAGCCTGAGTACCATCTGGTATGTCTCCAGTTGTTCTGGTTGTATTGTCAGATGCATACACATTTTTTTTCGTTTTTCTTTTGCTGGGCGTTTAACTTTCATCCATCCTCTTATCAGTCGCTTTCTTCCTGCCCCTGTTTCAGCTCCAGTGATCTCTTGATTAGGGCAGGTGTATCGATAGGTTGCTAGACACCAAGTTAGCTTTAGTTTGCTCCTCCTAACAAATAAGTTGTGAAAAGTAAAAAGTGGTGTAATTTCTGACATGTTACTGGACATTGACTGGATTGCATCCATATTACTCTGTGAAGGAATTTGTTATTTCTGTTGATTGAATCCAGTCTGAATCAACATGCTGCTTGGTTTCCTCAGCCTGACAGAGAGGTAATCCAAAATACTGAGACTATAATGAATGGATAAAAATCTATGGCTCTCTTCCACAGCATGTCTCTTGTTTTGCCTACCTCCCCTCAAACCCAACCGGTCACAGCAGATGGCCGCTCCTCCCTGATCCTGGTTCTGCTGCAGGTTTCTTCCTGTTAACAGGGAGTTTTTCCTTCCCACTGTCACTCATGTGCTTGCTAATAGGGGTCATCTGATTGTTTTGGTCTCTCTGTATTTTAGGGGGTTTACCTTACAATATTGAGTGCCCTGAGCTGACTGTTGTTGTGATTTGGCTCTATGTAAATACAACTGAACTGAAGCAATGGAACCAGACCATCTTCTGCACCATTTACTGGACATGCAGCTGAACTCTTTCTCACTTAGCTCAAAACATATTTTCAAATTTTCATCACCTCATACACAATACTTAGATTCATTTGAAGCTCATTGTCATGTCATATTTGCCTCTAATTTTCTGAGTTCTTCACTTTTTTGTAATTTCTGTTTACTTGAGCTCCTTTAGCTTTTTGAACTATTTAGTTCTGTGATATTGTGTTTATTTTAATAAGCTAGGTTGTTATTTCCAAGTGTTGATTTTCAGTCATTTTAAATTTTTGAGATAAACTAGTTTTCATTCTTTTTTATAATTAAACGGTGCTTTGGGGCCTTTAAAGACCCAGTCCAGCTGAACTCCCAACCCAGGCACTTTTCACTCATTTCTCCTCAGTTTATTTTCTTCATGTGGTTATGTGAGGTTTTTTCCATAAATGTTACCACCTCACTGTCATTCAGGGCCTTTAATCTCTATTAGGTTAGTAAATTTAAATGTCATTCAATACCTTTTGTGAAGCTACTGTTATAATATGGGGTTGACACAAAATCCCAAACCACATCATATGGGACCAACTTGGCAGGTGATCTCAATTTTGACAAAAATTAAGTTTAAACAGTAAAAGTTATAAAGAGTTGACTGGACGTGTTGCTCTGCTGCAGGGGCTCGACAGCGATTTTGAAGTTTTGTCCCTGTTTGACCTATCTTTAACGTCGCCGTGTCCATTTTTAAAAGCTGTTTTCATGCACTATCAGAGCTGAAAATGACGCTTTTATCCAAGCTTGTAAATATAGAGACACGAACATCAGATAACAGACAGAACGAGGGAGGAAAAAGAGAAACCCAACTTGACAATGACACAATCCTGCACGCAACGTTTGCCATCACGCTCTGGCAAAATGAGGCCATTGTGATAACTCTCCCCGGAGTGCTGCGCTCAAAATAAACTGCCATTACTATATTTAAAAACACATAACTCACCAGCCCAGCTTCAAAAAGGTCACACCGCTCAAGCTCAAAATGAAAGTGTTCTTACTTCAGAGGGTTTTCTCTGTTTTTGTTTTTTCTAATTACCTGCAGCGGCATCTAATTTTAGTAGAAAGAAATAATTTGTTCACAGGGAGTCACATTGCGTACTGCCTCGATTGCACATCAAAAGCACTTTTACTTGTTGTGAACTGAGTTGTCAGATGACTCACTTTTATACCCACACAGATGGAAAAGGGCCTTTGTGTTGAGCTGCTGTGCATTCATCCGTGAGCCTGTGGTGTCACATTGAGTATGAGCACTTCCTCAGAAATACAAATTTCCTCTGAATTAAAGCAAAGTCAGAAATGAGGTGATTTTACTGCCACAAATTGAGGGCAAGTCGCAGTTGATCCGTCCAGGAACAGCTTCTCTCCTCCCTCCCTCTCTGCTTGAAGCCAAATAATCGATTTTCTTTAACTTTTATTTTAATGATCCGCGGCGTTCTGTCCCGCAGATGAGAGGAATTGGCATTAAAGCACCAGAGATGTCTTGTTTTTCACTTGGAAAAGGCAGAAGTGCTTAAAGCCCCCTTTTGATGAATAATAGAAAATGCTTCATGGAGGTGGAGAGGAAAGGAGTTCCAGTGTGACTCCGGTCAGGGGGAGAGGAGGAGTCAGATTGGAGAAGCAGAGGATGTGTAAATGAAAGACTTTGCCTCAGTTTGTCTGCTTTGCTTCTGGGTGGTTTGAGGTGAAAGTAGAAGAAGAAGCAATAGAGTTGGTTTAATGTTTCTCTAATCCTCTTTTGAAAGAGTTCAGAGGTAATCTCAGGAGAAGCAGTTTGGATAAGTCACAGATAATAACGTCAGTCAAGGCTTAAAGGTGTATGTGATACAGGAACGTCACCAACTCCTTTGAAGCGCAAAATATCAACTGAAGTGGGCAACTAAAATCTCAACAATGGACTTCAGTGTCCATCACACCACGATGGGAAGAAAATGATACGTAAAAAAATGGGTTTCACACCTGAAAGCACCATTGACTCACCTGCTTTCTTGTCCTGTGGCGTCCCTCAGGGCTCTATTCTTAATCCTCTTTTTTTGTGCCTGCTTCCATTATAATATGTATTTAGTAGGGGTGCAACGATATTCGTATCGATATTGAACCGTTCGATACAGTGCTTTCGGTTCGGTACGCATATGTATCGAACAATACAACATTTGTAATTTATTTTATCAACTTTCCTTCTGACGATGCTGTCTGTGTTGAGCGCTCAGTGAATCTGCGTTCGACTACTCCGCCTAGGCTGCACTGTCGAGCGCAGATCCACTGAGCGCTCAACACAGACAGCATAGTCAGAAGGAAGAGCGCAGGGCAAGCTAGCAAGACAGAAGTTAAGCTCTCTTTGCAACATGGACCTCCCCCACTTTCATTCAGATCTGGCGTTTGGAATTATTTTGGTTTTCATGTGACGTATGACCCTGAAGGTAAGCGAGTCATGGACTAAAGTAAAACAGTATGTTGGATGTGCCATGCAATGCTCAATTACATGGGTGGGAACTAGTGTGTTAGCGCAGTTAGCTCGTTAACGTGTTTGCCGTCTAGCCCCATGAACGGGGCGATCGGCGGTAGCTCGTTAACGGAGATTTGCCGTGTTGTGGCGTTAAGGTCATTTCAACGAGATTAACCTGAAAGCACTAGTGGGAACACAACGAATATGACTGCACATTTACGCCGACATCATCCTAGTGCAAAGACAAAAATAACAAGCATGCTACTAACTTTAGCCGAGTCATTTAGACAGCTGTTAGCACATGATTCCCCTTATGCTGCTGAGAATATAGCCCAGAAGAAGCGGATAGTATAGCTTTTATTTTGGAAAGAGACATTTCTCTGTAATAAACTCTCTTTTCCAAAGATGAGTGATTCCTCAATCAGATACAGGGCTTGCAATATCGCTAGCCCGACGTCCTGGAGCTAGCGATTTTTTCAGTCGGGCTACCAAAATCTATCTCTTCCCTGCCCGTTGGGCTATTGTAGGAAGGAAAAATATATGTCAATGCTTTTGCATTCTTTCAGAAATGTAGCTGGGTAATTATGTCATTGGCATCGGTGAGCCACTGTCAATATGTGACATATTGAAATCGCGTTTGAATTTGCGCTTGTTTTTTTGCTTTCACTTTGCAATCGTGCGAACTGTGTATAGAGAGCAACAGCACTGATCTGTGAGTGATGATAATTTGTGCACCAATTCCTCTGACATCGTCTTATTAATCGTTAGCTTACTATGCAAACATGACAAGTGAAATCTCCCGCAGCTTAAACATGTGAGAGGTTGATCGCGCAGAGAATCGCTGAGCTTATGCGAGTGCGTGTGTAAAAGCAGCACGATATATATTTTAGTTCTGCTGAGCCAAATAAGACAGGTCAGGGTGAAGAAGTGACAGCCAAAGAAAAGCTTACCACAAAACGGAGAAGTTATGACAAATCAGACTATAAGGCAAAAAGAAAGTGCAGCTTTATGGTTTCATGGACAAAATAATTTCTGTGGCTGCAATATGACGAGCTAAATAACCAGGGCTGCACATAAGTGGTCCGCAGGTGCGCATTCGCTGTCAAAATAAAAAACACGCACAAGGGTTACATTTAAAAACTGTACCTTTGAGTTAAAATATATATTTATAATTTTAATAAATGACAAATTAAAAAGGCATGAACATTTTTTTTGTATCGAAAAAATATCGAACCGTGACACCAAAGTATCGAACCGAACCGAACCGTGAATTTTGTGTATCGTTGCACCCCTAGTATTTAGATAGATCCATCTTCATTTATATAGATGATGTCCAGTTTTAATAACCCAAACTCAAACTACCAGCAACAGACAACAATACAGCAGGAAATAACATGACAGGCCAGTTAATCTTGTTAGATTTTGGACTACTGATCAGACAAAACTAAGGATGTGAAGATGTCACCGGTTACTTCATACTGAGAAAAGTCTTTGATAAATTAAAAGCTGATAATTGAATGTTATTCAAAGGTTATGTGAGAATTGGAAATCAGTGCAGACTAAACTGGGTGGTTTTAATAGGTAAATGGTACCATGTACAAGCTATGTTGTTATCATCACCATCATCATCATCATCATTATTATATAAGGTCAACTGTCATCACTTTTAATTTTAACCAGTGATGCTCTTTCCACATTTATAGAGGTTAGAAAGCAGCTGTGATGAATCACATGACATCTGCTTGTACTGTATACTTTCAATGTAGTTGGATGAATCCACAGAGAACAACAGCACAGGTAAGCTGATCACAGCCCGTCCACAAAGAAAACAACTGAAATTATCTGACTTATTTCTAAGTTTATTCATTTCCCCCACGCTGTACTGCAAATCCCACGTTAACTCCTGATTACAACCCTTCCTGTTTACATGCATGAGTGGAAACAGTGCTTTCAAAGACGGCGCATGCTGTTGCTTCAGGGGAGAAACCTCTGCTGATCCCATTGATATTCATGTGTTGAGATGAACCTCAGCAACACTGATGCTCAAAGCTGAGTATAGAAAAAAAAATACGCTGAACAAAAATTATATTGTGACTCTTGGAGTGGATATAAAACTGTTTTGGTTTCAGTTTTAGCAGAGTTTAAACGTGTTTTTTAGCCCAGAAAGTTTAATGTGGATGTCTCCTGAATTCATAGGGCTGTGAGTCATGACATCTTCATATATGTTGGCAAAGTTACTTTAGAAAATATGAGCTCATTTAGACCGTGTCTCTGAAATGGTGGGATGATTCCTCTAATTTGGCGGATTTTACATGAAATGTCCTTCAAATAATTTCCAGTGTGAGCCGTTCTGTGTCAGACCTGTTTAATGTACAGATTGAAGAGTTTCTTTAAAATAAATTCAGCATTGATCCGGGAAATCAGAAAACCTCCCCGGCCTGCTCGGCTCAAGTTAATCAAAAAGTCCGTCCTTTCACATCATGTGATCAAAGTTCACCCTCTGCTTTCACAGCTCCCCTCTCCTGCCCCGTGGTGGCTCTTCAGGGGCAGAAACACTTAACAAACACAGGATCTCTTTTAAAAAGCCCCGCCACATTGTCACATTGTCATGTTGATGGCCCAGGGGTCCCAGCATAAAGAGCTATTGAGGATGAGGAGGAGGAGGAGGGGAGCCTGAAAGGCCTGAATGAGAGCAGCTCTTTCTCCTCGGGCTGGGTATGGGAGAGGTGAGGAGCAGAAGGAGACAAAAGGGGAGGATGGTGGAGGTGGAGGTTGTAGGAAAGGGAAGGAACTGAGGAGGGAGGACTGAGCAGTGATACCAGGAAACAATCGTTACTCACTCATTAGAGCCGTTTTCTTTTGGGTTAAATGTTGGCGGTGTTGTATTGTAAGTCCTCTCTGGTCCACCTGATTCCCACTGACTGGATTTTTCTTTTTATACGCCCACCTCTGACTGGCTTTAGGCAACAAACACGCTACAAATTTACCTTCAGCTTCATTTCCTGCCATTCTAACACAGTCTCACAGCAGTGAGTAAAACCATCATTTCCCAGACTTACTTTTAGATTTTTCATTCTCAGACTGTGAACATGTCCACGTTAGGAGGCGTGACTCACACCAGATTAAACTATAACGAGAAGCCTGAAAGAAGAAGACAGCAAATAAACAACAGCACCGACGTGATGATCACTTAATAAAGAACAGCAGGGAGGTTTTTTTTTATATCTGATCTGTGCAGTTTGTGATTTGCTTCACAGTTTTAGTCATTACTTTTTCATTTTCTCTTGGAAAAAAAATGTTTTTTTAGGATTTAAGTTGGGTGGAACGATCAGATTATTAATAGTTTTTCATATTATTTGTGCAAAAATACGATATCCTAGAAAACACCTGGTCTACTTTTGTAACAACAAAATACAACAGTGGAAAATGTCATGTGGGCAGGATGTGGCCTAAATATCACAACACACCTGACATTTAACTCATATAAGGTGAACACTGTCAATCCAGGTCAAATGTGACCAAAATTAATCTCCAAAATCTACACCAAACATTCAAGCAATCCACAATGAAGTACATTAAAGGTGAACCAATGCAGGCCAAAGCAGACTCTTTCTGGCTGAGTATTGATCCCTCTTTGTGTCATCTCACTGTGGCCGATAGGGGCTAAAACGTGGAAGCCATTGATCTTAATAAGGTGAACCCACATGTGCCAGGTTGATTGTGGGTCTACACAGGCCAGATGCACTAAATGGACCAAAAACAAGCTAAATAAAGTGAGTCCACTGAGCTAAAACAGGGTTTCCAGAGAGCAGCCACATTAGACCAGATCAGGGCTACTTTGGCACTTATGGCTCAGTTACAATGCTAACAGATGTTGTGTGGGCCAGGTGTAAAGGGAACCCTGTAAGCCAAGGCCCATCGGAGACCAAGAAAAATATCAGATGTGTGCTATTTTTGGGCCAAAGGTGAAAATTAGAAATCTTCTCTTATGATATTCATGAAACTACCAACTTATAAGAGCTTCAGGTTTCCAGTATTACAGATTTGTTTGGTTAAACTTAACCTTTTAGGCCTATTTTTTCTATAATTTTTGCCTATTTAAACAAGCTTGAAACAGCCTTTACTGATAATCCACCCATCCATACATCCAAAAGTTTCATACAAAGAGAATCAGGCCCAACTCTGACCCTAGATGGGTCTCCGGTGACCTGCTGGACGGTGTAGAGGTGAAGACTCTGCAGATAAATGTTGCAAAAAGTACTTTATAACGTCCAAGTCACCCTGAAAGCCTCCATATAGCCACTGACCAGATGTCCATGGTCTGACTGACCATTTCTCACAAACGTTCGGCTCCATTCAGACTCAGAAGCCCTGAAAAGAGCTCTCCATTCCCTTCGACTGCCATATGCCCGATGTCCTCCCTCTGACGGTTTGCTTGTCTCCTTCCACTGAGGAGATATAATTAAGTGTTAGAGGAGCTTCAGAGATGACCCCTCCTGTCACCGCTGCGTATAGATGGCAGCGGCGGCTGTACTGGCGGTGGACAGCGCCTGGGATCATCTTTCTTAAGGAGGGACAGGTGACTGTGACTCTGAGGTCAGGGGTCGGGTTCTTCATCTGAGACGAGTGTCTGCTTCACTTCCTGAAGGTTGGGGGCAATTATCAGGTGAAATTAAAAACTGCGAGCAAATGCAGAGAGGTAGGGCCGTGTTTGCTCAACTGACGAGGGCGAGAAGATTGACAGGAACATGAGCTGCAGCGTGCGAGGGAAAAAGGACTGGACTTAAAAGACTTCCCAGGCCTCCCGAGTATGTGTTTGGTGTCCGAGGGGATGAGATTTACTCCTGCGCCTCTTTCATCTCACTCCTCTCTTTCAGAAAGCACGGCTGCAGAGTGTGTGCTCGCAGCATGGGAAGAAAGTGCGCTCCTGAGAAACTACAAACAGGAAGAGACACACATCCATCACAGCCAAACGCACACTCACGCTCGCCGCTGTAACAATGGCCGCTTCCTGCAGGCTGGGGTCACAGTTACGCCGCGAGTCGCCGGTTTTTGAGCGCTCGAGAAGGAGCCAAGGTCTTACTCAACACCCAATCGTCACTCAGAGGACTTTTTCCTGAGAACTGCTTTCATATTTCTGCACCCGTTTCCTCCTCGTCATCTTTCAGGAGCGGCTGCAGCTCGCCGCTTTGCTGCTTCTCAATGCATAACGTCTCGGTTCAATCAGATCTCAGATCTCTATCTGCTCGCAGAGCCGGAACAGCTTAAAACTCTCAAAAGTGGATTTTCTGGCTGCTGTTCAGGAATCACCTCATCAGGACTGACTCACAGGAGCCCGTTTTGATTAGTCTGATGCCTTTAATGCAGCCTTCTTGGCGTCTTTGTCGAGTTTGCTTTGAGTGAAAAGGCGCTGCTCTGTCACCCTCACAAAGCTCACAATGGCTCACATGAATAGATGAGTTTAACCCCTCGTTCCATACGCTCCATACAGGTCATCCCCTCTGACAACAGCTCCCTCGACCCTCTCAGAACAGTAACTTTATTTATGCAAAATTTTACCTTCACGCTATCATTTTTGAGCCCTCAGAGCTTCTTGAGCACACCAGAGAGAAACGTTAGAGCTAAATTGTAACCTTTTGAGCAATTTTACTGCACTTATCTGACAAATACCCTAGGTTGCTGTGCAGTACAGCTCATGCATGGCTTCTTGTTCTGTAGAGAGCATCAGATTTTATAGGAAGCTTCACAAAAACAGCGACATGCCTGATCGTCTACTTCAGTGCTCCCCAAAAGGCGACTGAAGAAATGTTCAGTTTGCTCTTGTTGGCTCTGCAGCTGCTGTGACGGGCTGATGACTCTACATGAAAACATGGACCCCGAGCTGCGGCCCACGATGCTGTGAAACACGCCGCAGAGGCAGCGAGTCATTGTCAGCTGAAAAGCCAGCTGTTGATCTCAGCTAATGAGCAGTTTCCTCCTTTCCGGTGTGGAGATGATGATGGCCACACATCAGATGACCTCCACAGGAAAGCAGAGGAGCTGTCAGGTCGATCATCAAACAGCTGCGTTTGCTGCGTATTTATTTATTTATTCATTCATTCGTTTATTTGAACATCAGCATGTTCTGCTGTTGAATTTTGAGTTTACTTCTTATTAAATATTGAAGTGGCTCAGTGATGGTTTGTGAAGGGAGGATTTAATCCTTCAGTCCTTTGTGTTGTTTCTGCAAAGGTCACACTGATAGCAGCAATAAATAATAAACCTAATTTCAATTAATTATACTTTTCAAATTATTATTTTAGCTTTTCGTCAAGTACAAACTGTTTGATTTGTTTGTTTTTTCATTTAAAAAATATGCATTTATTGATGAACCTGTCCTTTTAACATATTTCAGGGTAATCCACCACAGGTTACACAAACATGTCATTTTAGAATTAATTTTTTTTCATATAAATTATTTCATTGAATTTATTTTATTTTAATATGTTTTATGTTTTTATTATGTGTAGCATATTTTGTAGTATTTTACTTGATTGACTGATATACAACATTTTATTTCCTTCAACTTTTAATTTGTTAAAATACATTTTTACTATTTTATGTATATTTTCACTTTTATTGAGTTTTATTTAAATTCTAAATTAATGAGCTCCTTACTCCATACAGCTTTTTAAACAATGTATTTAGATTCTGAATTGCTTTAGTTCACTTGCTTTTTGCGTACTTGTTTACATTATTTAAAGTCATTCAGTATCTTATTTAATGAGGTATATATTATTCTATTTAATCAGCCATTATACTTTAGAAGATAACTGAAATAAATAAAGTTATCTCATCTTATCTAAGATGGATTGTTGCTGTTTCAGACGACGACTCTGAATTTGTGTTAATAAAAAAAGAAATCCCCGTGTGGCAGCATTCAGTCCTTCGATCTGTGATTTCCTGATCCAGACTGTTCTTGGAAAGTCAGATTTAAAGTATCCCCTGCTGTCATCTCTGCACTCAGATTGATAGTTTTCAAACTCTGACTACGTTTTGTGTTATCAGTTTTGAGCTTGTTGACCTCCTGCTTTCTCTCTTTGTCGCCTCTTCCTGGGATTTAACAGGACTTCTCTCTGCTTGTTTAGATTTACGGCCTCCTCGTTCGGGGGTTAAATGTGGTTATAAAGAGCCTGCAGCTCCCCTCCTCCCCTCCTGCCTTCGAGTTGGGTGACTGATGTCCTGATTAAACAGCGAGGGTGATTGATCCATCATATCCATCATTCGCCTGCCTCTGGCTCAGTATGAAGTCGTCCTTTTGCTCCTTTGTGCAGAATTCAAACCTTTGTACCGCACACGTGTGCGCTCCCCGGCGAGGGGGTGACACACCTAATTCAATCATCATCATCAGCTCGAATCTGATTCCTTCTGCATGTGTGTTTTAAATGTTGGGGCAGCATATGTTCACTGTGTGTGTGTGTGTGTGTGTGTGTGTGTGTGTGTGTGTGTGTGTGTGTGTGTGTGTGTGTGTGTGTGCGATGTGTTCAGGTGTCAAAAGCAGGCTAAGATGTCACAGCCTCTCCCTCTTCCTGTGTTTCCCCCCTCATCCATCTCACTGACAGTGGCAGAAACAGTAGCCTCCCCGAGCTCTCCTGCCGGGCCCTCTGCGAGCAGCAGGAGGCCCCGCCTGCATGTATGGACGCCTTGTCTGGAGGAGAAAGCCTCTTCACAGCCGGGTTAACTTGTTGAGGACGCCCCACCATCTTCGGGTCGACCTCAGTGTGGATCTGAGTCCCAAACCCATTTGTCTGGTGGATAGTTTAACACCTATCTGCGGCCCCTTCACATTTTCCAGAGGTGTAAGAGATACTCAGACAAATGATCCGACAAATCCAAGCGGAGCGCTGCCAAAGGAGCAATTTCACTTCCACTTGTTTTATTTTTTAAAAAGTTTGGATTTGGCATAAACCAAAACAGTGTCTTTTAAACGAACAGGAGGAAAAACTAGCTGCTGGTAGACATGGCAGGGATCTGTGGACCTGCTGGAGCCAACTGAGGCTAATTAAACCAACCTCGGCCTGTTTTACATGTCCACCTGTAATGCACACTGGCAGAGGCTGTGGCCTCTGATGTCCTCCATTGTTCCAGTTTCAGAGACCTAACAGTCTGCATTAGGAGACTGGAGGGGTGGCAGCTGCCTGTAATCACATTACTTTTTTAACGAGTAACAAATTACTTTCTCCTGGGAGTCAAAACCTGATGTAATGCATTCAAAAAGTAGAAAGTGCAAAAATTCTGTGTAAGGTTGTTGAGACGGAGACTCACATCCTGTCGGGACTTAATTCATTTTATTTTTTGTGATGTAATTTTATTTATTTTTATTTTAGTCACTGGTTTTCAGACTCACAGTTAATAACTCTGTGTGTTAGTTTACTTTATATCTTTGTTTTGTTGTTTTTATTGAATTAATACATTATAGAGCCACACAGTTTTTATGTTTTCAGCTTTTTTAGTAAGTACACTGAGTTTACATGCAATGACATTTGCTACATGAATAAAATTGGCATTAACATTGACCCCTGTGTGTTACAGCAATAATCAGACTCATCCGTTGTGTTTTGTTTTTAATCCATGATCTTTAGGCTCTAAACCAAACCAGTGAGTACAAACTTGAATCTGGACACAAAGCTGCTTCCTCTGGGTGAAAAACCTGCAGCTTGTAGCTACGTAAAACCTTTAGGTGATGTCGTCATCTCTCCGTGTCTGAATTGTTGCAGTCAGTGGATAAAATCACACTTCATCATCAGCTGCTTCAGGTCACTTCGCTGCTGTGGAAGTTTGTGTTTGGGGAAAAGACACATCACCTTGATAACAAGACAGCCATGTTTAGGGGTGTATTTTTACATCTTGCAGATGATGAACCTTAATGAGGCTTATTGACTGAGATTTGAAAGCAGACTTTGGTATTAACTGCTGCCAATAGAAGATGATTAATGTTCTCATGTTAGTCATGCCTGTCTCTCATCGATTGATTGATTGTTCTTCTGGTTTTTAAAGCGATCGCTTTGGGTTTCCATCCATGAATTTTTAATTTTCTCTTTTGTGTGCTGGTGTATTTGTAAAGATAAATATACAAGTTATTGGGAGATATTCCATGGAATAAGGTTTTATTTTTATATACGCTCCAATATTTGGAGCGAAATTCTTCAAAAAGATTGAAACAGTCGACATGAACTCTAATGAAACAGAGACATCAGCCTTAAATGCCAGTTTGTAGGAGGAAAGAACAAATAAAAAGACCTGAGAGCAGATTTCTCTGTTTGTTTTAACCTGTCTAAAGTGCCAGATGGGTGGAGATAGTGGAAAAACAATACAATACAAGTGCCCTGCATTGAGACAATCACAGGAAAACAATTGAAAATCACTGACCACACACACACACACACACACACATTTTTCTACCCCCACTCACATGGGAATCTCAGCAGGTCACAAAAACAGTAAGGACTAATTTGATAAAAGGTTTGGGACCCTGCTGTGTGGAGAGGGAAAGTGGGTAATGAGTTCCAGGCTCAGGAGGACAGGGACAAACGGAGAAAAAGGGATGAGTTAAAAGTTCATCCTGATTTACCTTCAACGTCACCGACGCCGTTGGGGGAAACCAGGAAGTCTAACCTGAATTAAATCTGACTAAGGCTCGTGGGGGAAGGATATTTTAAACTACAGGGAATTAAGTTGTTTAAACTAAGCAATAAAAATCATGGGAAGGACAAAAACATGGCTAAATAGTCCAACAGACACTAGAACACAATAAAAAGCAAATCCGGGAAACAATCAGAGCACGGCACAGTCCGGTCCAAATGGTAGCTTCCGAAAGCTTCCACAGCCAGCGAGCAGTCACGTCACCGCTCCACGGTGGCTCTAATCAAACCCAGCCGGAGCGTCCAGGTCACTTTTCCCACCGTCAGCGGTGTCCAGCACGCTGCGAACAACAATGGCAGCGTTTTCCTTCATTCTTTTTTTGAATCTCCTCTAATGTTTTTATGCACACCTGTGAAAGAGCTGATCACACCTGTACCTCTAAATAATTATGCATTTTAAAAACAGCTAAAGGCAAGTAAAATAAAGCAAAAGAAATCGAGTAAAAAGTTTAAAGCCGTAAATAAACGCGCAGATAGGCGTCTTCATGTTCCTGTAAGCATAAAGCTGCACATCAGAGATGCAGCAGGAAGCCTTTGCTCGCACAGATCTGTAATTATCATATCAGTGACAGGTAGAAAAAAGCATTTTCATTTTCTGAGATCAGCAGGCTGATAGCAGCAGAGCCACAGGGCTGTAGACTTTAGGACATGAAAGACAATCTATTCACTTATCCAGACAATGGGGCTGCACGGCCCCCGCCCTGATTCACATTCAATATGGAGCTCGCTGCTCCTGCATGAGAAGGCCTCTGCTGTCAGACTCTCTGCTGAAACACTCGCTCCCTCTCCAGGGCGCAACTAAACTCGGGCGGCCCCCTCACCTCCGAAGACAAACCTCTGAGCCCTGCAGGCTTACCTGCTCCTGTGGAAAAGGGCAGGAAAGTGAAGCTCTGTAAAAGCCGTGCTCTGGAGAGCTGTTAGCCAAAGACGCTGATGTTCAGGACAGTAAATTAATTCAGGTGTTTGCCAAGCTTCAAAGATGTGCATGTGCGCTCTCGTATAAAAGCCTTGAGGGACAGGTGCGTTGGAAAACTCACTCCCAGGGCCAATGAAAACGCTCCCAACGTTTAAGTTGATGTTTTTCCGCCAGAGTTTGAAAAGTTCTCCTTCAGCAGATATCAGCTGAACTTAAACATCCCGAATAGCAGATCTATTCTGTTCATTTTCCAGCTCTGAGTTTTATTTTTGGACTCTACTTCAGCAGCTTTGCATGATTCACAGTTCAAAATAATCCTTCTTTAGTTTAGTTCTCGGTCTTCAGTTCAACCTCTGTCTGAAACAAGGAAGTTTATCAGCCTTCTTCCACCTTTAAACCAACTTTCTCATGATTAGCTACTTCTCACAAAGAGAAGGTATAGGCATAATCCTTCTCTATGACATCACACAGATCAAAGAGTAGAAAAAACTTTGTGAAACTAAGTGTTCAGAGCAGTCTGAAGCCCAAGCTTTGAGCTTATACAAACACTGACCTCATTATTGGAAACAGCTTTAGTAATGTTTAATGTGAACATCCACCTTTAGAACAAGAGTTATGCCACTCTCAGCAGGATACTTGAGGGTGTGTTTGCCTGTGCTTTAAAGACTTGAAGTCATTTAGGTGCACCTCTCAGGATGCCCCGTAGGGGGAGCATGGATATATCTGGCCTGTTGTGGGAAGTTCCAGTTGCACAAAAAGTGGGTATCATGTTTGCTAGTTTACTCTTTGCTTTTCATGGATGTTCCAGTCTTGTTGGCTTCATTCATTCAGCACCCTCAAGTCTGAAGCTGTGGGTTTCATCCAGAACAGGGAGGAGTTTCTGCATCAGTGAAGGAGTTTAAGTTTGAGAGTGAAACAGGAGATTACGTTAAAGATGATCTGTGTTCCCACCCTCACCTGTGTCCTCGAGCTTTGGGTGGTGACCAAAACGAAGGAGGTCACAGATTTCCTGAAAAAGATAAAATAAAAGATGTCTGGGCCCAGCCTTAGAGAGGAGAGCTGCTACTCCTCCACAATGAAAGGAACTAGGTGGGATGCTTCGGTATCCAACCAGGTGCTTCAGGAATGTCCAGTCTGGAAAGGTGATGTCTCAGGTGGTTTGGGAATATCTCAGTGTCTCATCAGAGGAGTTGGAGGAGGTGAGGGAGGACACTCTTTCCTACATGGCTGCCTCTTGATCAGATAAGTGGTAGAGGATGGATGGATGCATGGATAACATCTGTTTCTGCTCTGTTACAAAAAGGCTCTGATAAAGTCTGTAACACTGACAGTCTGAGGAGGTTTTTGAGGCGTGTGAGTCAGTGAAAGCTCAATCCTGACACACTTCCTGCAGAAAGGAGTTTGAGTCCCCAGAGATCTGAAGGCAGTGACTAATCAATTCTTGTGCATTTCACAGCCCTTTTCTCTTTCACTCACACTTGGCACTCATCATTTCTTTCCCTCGCCTCCCTCAGACGTCCCCTGACTCATTTAGTATCCTCTTGGCGTTGGAATTTGATTAGTCAGCGTTCCCCGAAGACCTCACAGCCACGTCGGGTCGCTCCTTTGGGCCTTTTCTTTCTGCTGTGACTGACGGCTGTATGGAGCGGGATGAGCGCCGTGACTCCAGCTTTTTAAGCTGCTGATTGGGGCGTGCCCAGTGGCCTCATGACACCTGATGAAATGTGGGCGAGGCAGAGGTTTTTAGCACTGTCATGCCAAATAAATGATGCCAAGTAGTCCATTTAAAAGCACAACAGCAAATACAAGAGGTTATTTTTGTGGGGGAGGTCACAGTGGCTCATCTGAGGACAGCATGGTCTAATGATTTTGACCTGCAGTGTTAAACTGTATATACCTTTATACACATATGTAGAGGATTAAATACCATTGAATGCAGCAGAAGTGACCCATACGCCATGCACAGATAGAGGTGCACAAGCTCACTGACAGCCCTGCAATTATCCTTCCTCTGCACCGGCATAATGTTGAAAAATACCAGCGTTCCCTGCAGCAAATATGGCCATTTATCACTTTAAAACTTAATCAAATATACACTAACTACATGCCCTTGATCAAAAATGCACATTTGGCTCCTTTCGTTGAACACTCTTGGCAAACACAAACTGTAAGTTATCTAATTAGCTGGCTGAGAGTCTCCAGGCGCTCTGGATGCCAGGCAGTGCTACTGTAAATACACTTTCACCATCTGGACTGTGTGACTGTCGTCTCTCTGTTTCCTCCGTGACCCGAGGTAGCCTCCTGATAGGTGGGAACAGCATGCCAGGCATTGGACAGCTGTCTCTGTCTTTCATTTCCCTGCAGTGCCATCCTTTACAATCAGGAAGTCCTCACAAAGTTCTACAACACAGAACAAAACTTCAGCTGCTGGCTTTGTGCGTTCAGACCTGTTATGCCTTTTTAAACTCGGCTTGTCAGTATCCATGTTGCCTGGCAGGGTATGCGACCTATCGCTGACCCTTCGGCCACTTTCCTGTCCCAGGTTAGCTGCTCGGCCTCTGGGGAATGCGTGCCGCCCACAGCCTCCAGGAGACAGAACATATCTGCCCCGACCTGGGGTAAATCAAGAGTTAACAAGCTCTCTCTCATTAACACTTTAAAGGTGCTGCCTGGTAATAAAATCTGTTCACGACGCCCCTGCAGGCTTCTTCTCGAACCCTGTACTCCCTGTATTTTCTGCAGTGCGTTCACATTTACTGCTATTATAACATTAGTCTAAAATGAACCTCGAAAACACCAGATGACAGGAAAATCAGTCAGTGAGGAGGAGGAGTTGTAAGACCTCTGCTTTCATTTGAGTTTAAGAGACAAAAGCAGCCATCACAGCTTGTGTTAAAAAAAAACAACCTGCACGCGGAAAAACCACGCTAAAAGGTATTACCACGCAGCACCAGTTTATCACAAAAACCACTGACCCAGCTGATGAAAGTTTGGTGAGAAAATGGACTTGACTTGTTTAGCACATGAATATAATAAATGAACTCCTCTTTAATAAATTGAAATGATGTCTATGAACAGGTATGAGATATACAGATAAATTAAGACACAGAAACTACAAACAATAGAGGACACAATATATTTGGTTAACTGTTTGTATATTAATCACTTTGATCCAAATGATAGCCTTCATGATGCTATAAAAATGTTATGCTAGACATTTGTTTTGCAGGGGGGCTAGCTGTTAGCAGATTGAGGAAAATATGGATGTTATAACTTATGTTTCAAGTGTTGGCTAAATTAGCAAAAGGCTAATTGTAACTAAAGTCATATTTACACTGATGTTAGTTAGCAGAAAGCTGGTTTAACCTACACTGACTAAAATTTAAGCTAAAGTTAATCAAGTAAAAGTGAACTACTGTTTTGGGACAGGTGTGTGATGTGTAGATGGATTTGTGCTAGAAGTTATTGTACTAGTCACTTTTTGACAAGAATTTAACATGAAGCTAGCCAAAAAATGTCTAACACACAATTAACCTGAATAATGAAAACAAAGGGGCGGTTCAGTTAGCTATGGTCTATTAATCCACTACTAGCATGCTAGTAACACTGCATTAGATATGATAAAACAACATTTTTAGCTAGATAAGAACTTTTTCTCTTTTACGATTTCCTGATAAGCTAACTTAAATGTTGTGTAACAACTTTGAGTGACCTAACTAAACATATAACTCAAGCTATTACATAACCGGTTGTAGTTACCACCACTAAAATTTACCTTAAATATGCTAAAGCTTATTACCATCAGTCATATCTAATTACCAAATTTTAATTTACTGTGAAAAATATTAGACTAGCTTTTATGGCTAACATACAAGTTGATCTGAAAACAGCATTACATTAGTCCCAGTAAACTATAAGATTATGAGCAAAGTTAAAACTTATTTGAGCTGATATGTCATGAATGAATGGTGCTGATTTTTTTTTATTATTATATCTGCAGCTCATTTAGAGCCCTGGCAAAGAAAAGCGTATTTAAAAAGATGACTAAGCACAATAACTGATGTCATGTTCACACAGGCCAGTACTGCGAAATGCTAAAACATTTTAGCAAAGCCTAATTAGCAATGCAGTGGAGATGTCACACATCTTCCACATCATTTTATTAGCATTATACATCATGAGGAACATGCACTGTCGTCACACCCCACAGCTCTGAAGCCCCTGCAGTTGGATAGAGCCATCTGGCCACGGGATCATACATATTCAGAGAGGAGGACAACCTGACATAACGCCCACAGCCTTACCACCCCTCACTGAACCATAACGTGTCACCTGATATATCTAGATCACCTTTAACTAATCCACTGGCGAATCAGGTGTGTCTGCAGAGCTTCAGTGTTTATGATGTTTCTTTTTCAGGTAGCTAACTGTGTTCAGTAGTGATTTCTGACCACCAAGGGTGGTCACTGGAGGGGTGACCACCATCTCTGTAGGGGTCATACTACCATCTGCTACTGTCATACTTACAGTGGATGGAAGTCTCTCAGCTGAGTTTCACTCTTCCTCATGACGAAGAGAAGCTAAATATACCATGTTCTGCCACAACAGGAGGTGGCAGTGATTTAGGCTGTGAGGTGTTATAGATCCAGCACCCCAGTGAACATGAATAATCCCTCAACCAGCTGGCACTGCCCACCATGCCTGTTTCCTTCATGACCAGCCTTTTAGCTGTACACACAGGAAAATAAAGGCCCCAATAGGAACCTTTTACGCATGGATGCTGTGGAAGAACTCTTTTCTTCCACAGCCTGTTCAGGAAAGTCCTGTATGAACCAAACTAGTTCAATAAAGACTCCTGTAAAAACAGTCTGTTCTCACTCTCGACGGTTAACATACCGACGATTTGTCATGTCCCGAGGTGTTCCATGGGAACACGAAAGGTGACCTTCCACGTTCCTATGCTACACACCAGATTGTGGATGAAATTGAATAGACGCTCCCGCAGTAACACGCGTTCCAGCCGTATATTCCAGCCCTAACCATAGCCTTATCCCTACTCTTAACCACCACGTTAATCGGGTTAGATAGTGTTTTCCAAAACAATTTCAGTAAAATAAACGTACATATGTAGATTCATTCCAAACTCGTAATATAGGGACGTGTTGGGTGGCCGAAAGCGTTATTTTATATTTGTCACCTAGCGTAAAATGTTACGCTTTGGGAATGAGAACGTGTTGGTAAAAATGTTTCTTTAGGACTTTTAGAATAAATAGTTCTATATCTATCAAATAAGGTCATCAGGGGTATCTTGAGGTTCTATCCAGAACCAAATGTGGTTCTTTTAACTGTTTCAATAACAAAACCATTTTTCCCACATAAAACCTTGTTTGCACAGCTCTTTTAAAGAACCAATTTAAAGAACTGTTTCCTTAAAGAAGCTCCTAAGGTAGCCTAAACTATTTTTTTTAGAATAAACTATTGTTCAAGTATTTCAAATAACATTAAAATTACTAAAAAGGCATATTTAAAGAACAAATATCTAGACAGGTTCTATGTGAAACTGACTGGTTCTGTAAAAATATATTTAAATAGGTTCTTTAGGAATTTTTCCTTCAAATGTTTTTACAGAAAACCTTTAGACCAATGCCATAAAAGAAAGAAACACAATGTTTACAGCCCGAGTTTGCAAACCAATGGCAAGTTCTTTGTCCATCATTTATATACAGTGTATGCATCACCTTCCACTCGTACTAATGTGACCATAATAGACTAAGAAAAACACAGAAAGTCCAAAAAATAACATGACTGAGGCGATAAATAAGCTTATTAATTTATTATTATTATTTATTATTATGCACAACTTCAGAGTTGTACATTTGAACAGACAGCATCTCTGTTTCCCCACAAATCTCCACCTAATAATCAATAACAACACAAACAAACTGTGTTTACTGCTACGATGGATTGTCATCTTTAGGAAAGGCAGTGACAGGCGAACAGCTGTATTTATCCTGCAGAGATTTAATGAAGGAATCCCCACATTTGAAGCAGCGTTGTCCACAGAGCTGTCTCTACATTAAGTCTCTTTATTGATTTCCTCTGTGGAATTTTTTTCCTGCAAGATCATCAACACTGTGACTTTGGGCTGCTCTAAGGGATGGAGGGGAAGTGAGAAAAGAGACGAAGAAAAAGGGGACGAGGAAGCAGAAACTGAAGGTGAAAGATTAAGAGACAAAGAAGAAATGGCGAGGAAGAGTCACGGGATGACAGATGATGCAAGCGGGAGGGATTTGTGGGTAATGAGGGCGAGGAGCAGAGGAGGAGCTGATCGATAGACAGAGGGATCAATCTGTTGCCCAGAGAGGAAGACCGATCAGGATAAAGGGCGCGTTCATCATCAGTACAGGTACAAACACACGCGTGACTTCAGAGGCTTGTTTTAACACAACCCTCAAGCTTCATCAGCAGCTGCAGGTTTCCTCCTGTAAACTCCTGTTTTCACGACCTGGCCGCGACCTCACAAACAATTAACCTGCCAAATATACGAGATAAACCCCTAATCACAACAGGCCTGCTTGTGTGACCTGACTGAACACACACACACACACACACAGAGTGATATGGTGTCGCGTCGCTGTGCTCTGTCACAACACTGGATGCTCCTGAGATAACAGGGCAGCTCCTCCTTCTCCTCAGCAGCTGTTCTTCACCCAGCTGGGTGGTCACTCACGCAGGCTCGTGGACTTTTAATCTTTTGAGTCGATGTTTGTTTTTAAAATTAGACGATGAATCTTTTATTTTCTGCAGTTCCTGTAAGGTCCACTAGAGGCTCCAGCAGTGAGTCAGTCCCCATAGACTCCAATGTTAAACTAGCCATCCCTGCCTTAACAGCTGCGTGGGGGAGAACGTTTGAATAAATCACCTTTTTGAATTGTGTTAAAGCTTACAGTTTGCATTATTAGGGGCGTGGCCTCTTTGAGTGACTACAGGAAGAAGCTTGTTTACTGAAAAATTCCCAATCATTATTTATTTGAGTTTCATATCATAAAAGTGTGATTTTAATTTGTCTTCGTGGGTCTTATTTTTATTCTTGAAATTTGCTTTAGCTGTTTTTCACTTTTTTTCTATATTTTTCCTGTAAATATGAGGCTTTTTTTGTCTATAAATTGTATTCGGCTTTCTTTCTTGTAAATTTTTAAATTAAAAACACATTTAAAATGGACTCTAAGGATATTTCACTAAGGAGTCCACTCTTTCTGCCAGCTTTCCTCTCTAAAGCATTTTTATTTCACTGTAGGTTAAAATGAGCCTCTGCAAATTCCTGACAGTGATTCCAGAGGACGACGCCTCTGGCTGTGTTTGGCAGCTTCTCCGTATTCATGTTTATTACCGTCTGACATCATTTCCTCCCAGTGGTCCCAGCCGACGGCTAATTATAGCAGCAGTATCCGATCTCACCTTTGATTATGAACACTTAAAAAAGCTCTGCAGCCTCTGCAGCTTTTTTTTGTTTGTCTAGAGTTCATTATTTGAATTTCAACAACTTTATCCAGATGTTGCTACTGCGCTGTGAAATGAAGTCGTTAAAAAATATTTTCTGCTGATTCTTTCTTTTAAATATCGGATGTGAAACATAAAGCATTGACACTGAGAGTATTTAAAGATGTTGTTTGAAGAGTAAAAGCCTGTTTAAGGACCAGTTTTAAATGCTTGACATTAGTGGTGCAATGGATCAAAAACCCAGCAGCTTTTGTAATAGCTTTAGCCCGGTCGAACTGGGCAGCAAAGGGCTGCTTAAATACCGCAAACTCCTCTGCTCCTCATTTGGACCGCTAGCGCTGGCCATAACTATCGCTTGACAGACCCACCACGCGCACATCACACATAATTTTTTTTCTTCTTTTTCGAATCTTCGGATCACGTGCATGCCGAAGCGAGGAGTGGGATCAACCGTGATCCGTTGCACCACTACTTGATATTGTATAAAAATAAATATATTCTGCAGCAGATTTAGCTGATACCTCTAGTTGCATTTTACTAACACTTCTTTAATATTTTTTAATTTTCTCAAGTCATTAACATAAAGAAACTCCGGGTAAATTGAATGTGTTGTCTTAATAAAGTAGCAAATGTTTTGGGGGTTCTTTTGTGCAATTTTTCCTAAAATATATAATAAAAACTATCAAGTAAAGATCAAACATGTCGAAATTTTATAATATAAATAATTCATGAATCATCTTGTTGCATTGAAGTTAACTTATTTTAAAGGTGGTAGCTCAGGGGGGCCCCAACAACAACTCTTTGCCCCTGGGGCCTCTCAGAAGTTGAATCCTGCCCTGTCTGGAAGAGCAGTTAATCAGCACATTACTGTAAACTCAGTAGGGAGGCAAAGTGACTCACATTGAGCTGTGCTGAGCACCTGAAACTTTCTCAAGGTGTAAAGGTGGGGAAAAGTCTGAGCCCTGCTGACACTGGAGGTCACGATGCTGCTGAACAGTTGGCAGATTTTTTCGCCTTTATCTTCATGTTGTCACTCCAGCTCCGCAGGGTTCCTCACCTTTGGAAGGAGTCCATCATTATACCTCTGCCAAGAAAACCAAACTCCAAAGGCACTTAAAGACTACAGGCCTGTGTGAGTCAGTTTTTAGGGATGGGAACTTTGGGTGTGGACCCACTGTTACAACAGAAGTGTGCAAAGATTTTAGTATGACTAGTTTGTGTTGGGTTCTTCCCATTTACATGAGCCTCTCAACTTTCACAACACTGCTGCTGACTTACTGACTTATCTGCACTGAGGTAACCAGTGTTACCTGCACACTCACCTTCACGCTTTAAACCCAGACAAAAACTGCAGTTCCTCTAATGTCCACTTGAGGAGTATAGGAAAATAAAAGCGCTTACTGGAACTTTCTTCAAAAGGATTTCATGCAAATTTTAGTTCCACAAAGAAATGTTCTCCTTCAAATAACCTTAAGGAAACACCTCAAATAGGTTCTTTGAGACACCGTAAATAGTGTGAAACTCACACCGAGCACTTTCACTTTGGAACACTGGACGCTGATACTTTGAAATGAAATGCCGGCTTTTGTGTGGCCTGTCATTTAAGAATGGCAGCATGTACTGATGTCTTCATAAAAGCACGCACGTGCAGCCTCCTGCATGCATCTTTCCCAGCCATTGTTGTGTTTATGGCTGTATTCAGATGCTCCTGCGGTGGGAATCTCACAGTCAAGAAAACAAGAGACACAGAAAGAAAGTCGCCGCTGTCATCCTTCGAGCTCTGCGGTCACCCTCTGGTCAACGTGTTATTTTCATTACTGGACGGTGGCCAGCTGGCCGCCAACAGACAATAACACGCACAGACAGTGGACACACGAGGAGAGACAAGTTGGAGCTCCGTCTCCAAAACAATAGACATAAATATAGCAGCCTCTGGGAAAAAGAATACAAACGCTGTGTCCATCCCTGCATCAAGGAGCGACGCCCAGTTCTGCGTTTCCTGTTCCCCAGCCCCCCATGCAGAGAGGTGAATGCTGGGAGAGCCTTCCTCCTCCAGCACCAGCCCCTCCAAACCTGAGAAAACTACTTCAGATTCACAGGCCAGACTCTCTTTACTTAGATCACTTCAACTTATTGTTTTGTTGCAAAGATATTCCCAGGCACAGAGAGCCAGTGGACGACCCTAATTAGTGTTTCCTTAGTTATTTGTTTGGGTCCACAACCAATAAGAAGTCCTTCCAACCTCCAAAGAGGCTCCACATCTTCCTGCAATAGCTGCACTGTGAGTCAGTACAACAGTCATTACTGTGGCTGAACTTCGTTACTTCAAAACTGTTGTTTATGACTTCAAAGACATTGTTAGGGTGCCAAGTTAAAGGCTGTGATTGGGGATGAAGGTTTTCCTGTGATGTCAAAGTTACCACCTTTGGGGAAAACTGAAATTTTAATGTATCAGGTTCAATTTTACTAAATAACACGTTAAATGGTTTTCTTTACCATATTCAAGATGCCCAAATTAGCATCTTTGTTTTTTTTGGGATATGCTAAAAAACAACCAACTATGTGCGTTTAAAATGCTTCCTGTTGACGGAGCACCCCCTGAAAAAACACAAAAAACAAAACAAAACCCCAATTTCTTGAGGTCTGTTCGGACCCATTCATGAGGAGGTGATGAGTCGCTCTGTGATGTAGTGGTTAACACATTCACGGATCCTCAGTTGGTGTTCCAAGTTTAGGTAAATGGGAACGTTGCATGAGTAATGGCATCTGGCGTTAAATCAATCTGCTGTGGTGACCTCTGAACAGCTGAAAAGGCCATTTAGAACATATTTGATTAAAAAAGGATGGATAATTTCATTAAAAAAGAAAAAATCTAAATGAGCAGGTAGCAAAAACAATGACAGATGTTTAATCGGTTATCTAAGAGTTGGGTAAAACCAACCAGCTTAAAAAAAATAAACAGCTAACATAACAAATAGCTAAAACTAGGCTAGCTAAGGGATTTAGTCACATCTTCGGGATAAAAGTGAACTAGCTAAAATTTTACTATAAAAATGTAATAATTCAGTTTTAATTCGGATACTTGTGTTAAACACTTTCACCAACTTGTGTAGTATGTGATATTTGATAGCTTATTTTTCGCTCAGATAAAATGTGATGTGTTGCTCACACGTCATGTGAAAAATAAAGTTTTGAGTCAGGTGACTAAAGACTAAAACACCACATGATTCAGGAGCAGGTAGAACCTCTTTTAGCAGTAATGACTTGCAGTAGTGGTTTTCTGTATGAGTCACTCACATAACAGTGGAGGAATTTTTTCCCACATTTCTTTAAAATGTTCCTTAAGTTTTTTGAAGGTTGCAAGAACTTGTCTATGCAAAGCTCCCTAAAGGTTTTGGGCAGCATTTCAGTCATGGGGAGCACTGGAATCTACCCATGAGAAACTCAGAGGATGATGGGAAAGCTGGTTAACTCATCTTCTGGTGGCGGGGTAACGTCAGCTGTGCTTCATGACGGATAAACTTGCTGTTTTACATCAGAATAGTCACAATGTTACACACCAAGTCCCATTAACCTGAAATGTTCCACCCGGCACTGTGTCATGCACTAAAAGCTTCCAAGATCCATCTTTTTGAGCACTCATCAAGTGGGCGAGAGGGTCTGGTTTGCCCGGGATGGGTCGCATCCAATTAAAACATCATCAGTGAACCAGTTAACCACCATTTGGACTGAGAGAGCCGTAATGCCTTGCAGTAGTGGTTTTCTGTATGAGTCTCTTACATAACAGTGGAGAAATTTTGTCCCGCTCTTCTTTAAAACGTTCCTTAAGTTCTTTGAAGTTTGAAGGAATTTGTCTGTGCAAAGTTCCCTAAAGGTCCCCCTGCAGCGTTTCAGTAATGTGGATCTCTGGAATTTGAACGGGCCGTTTCAACACATTGATTATTTTCTGTTTCAGTCATTCTGTTGTAGATTTGCTGCCATGCTTGGCATTGCACAACATCACACTGGAACGTCCACTCCGGGGAAGATTGTAGCACTGTGATAACACATATGAATGCTCCAGACTGGCAAACTGTCAGAACTTCTGCTTTTATCAGTGAGTGTATTTGACTGATTGACCTGAAAACTACTTACCGTTAATCCTCTGGAAGCAGAAACAGCCGACTTTCTTCCAGTGAAGAACTGTTTTCACACGACTCTATTTGTTATATGTTCATTGCATTTAATTTTAACTGCTGTAATAAAATAATCTCTGAGCTTTGGGACACATAAAGACCATCTTATGTTGGGTAATGGATTTGGTCATGCGGTTAGCTAAATTAAAACTGGTAAAGCAATTCATGTAGTCGCACCTGGCAGTGAATACAAGCATGGAAAAATGTGATTTGAGACATAAAGCATTTGACTTGAATAAAAAATATTATGACAACACTAAATTTTATGTAATTATTGGTGCTGGTTTGCAGTTTCAAATCCAATCAGATGAGCACATAATAATAAGCATGTGTGAATAAAAAAGGCTGCGAGTCACTGTGAAATACGACCAGGGAAACATTGGGAACGGTCGATTCCACAGATTTTATTATGTAAACAGAGACTTAAAGTGTCAGCTTTCTGGAAAAGTTCGTTTTGGTTTGAATCCCTGCGAAGTCGAGCTCGGGACTGAACCCCAGCGCTGATGTTTTTCTCATTGTGCAGCACTCAGAGGTTATTTTGCTGTTTTTCCAGAAGCTGTTTGATCGCCAGCGTGGTGAGGTCAGGAGCTGGCGAAGCTGTTTTAATTCCCATGGTTAGATCATTGGATCACAGCAGTGACTCTGTGGGTCGCTGCTTTCCCCAAACACACTCACACACAATGCAATAACACACCCCGAGCTGTGTGCACATCACTGCAAGGGGAAACACAGTCAACACGGCCTCTGGAAATCAGAAGAAACTGAAAGTCCAGCAGCAGGAGGAGGAGGGGGTGGGTGATGGCGGATCTCCAGAGGCCGTTTGCTGTGGCCTTTGCCTCTCTGGGTCACAGATTCAAGGCCCAGGTGAGGCTAAAAGAAGCAAAAAGCCACAAGACGGACACATCCGACATCCAGAGTACCATCAGCAGACGGCTCAGATTTGTTTGGAAGTCGTTCTGTTTATGGTACAAACTGAGACACATCCCCAAACAACAATCTTGGCTTCCTGTCACATTGTTGTGTCTCATTTTAAACCGCTCGGCCAAACTCATCTGACTGCAGAGGCATGTTCTGAGCTTTGACAAAACAACAAATGGCTTTAATATAGCGATATGTGCCTCATCTGAACTGCATTAGCCCTTTATTCACTATGAAACAGGATTACCACCAAATCTAACACTTGTTTACATCCTTTCACACACACTTTTGCATATTGTTATTTATCTTTAAATTAGGATCACATAAAAACAGCACCTTTCAACAGGTAACAAAAGTATGAAGCTACTTTAATCACTCATCGATCGCTCATGTAGTAGAGGTGGGCAGATCAATACTTTTTTCCTCCATCTCCAAGTTCAGTATGAAGATCTCTGAATTTTTTTACATTTTTTTTAATGAAACAGTATACCTCAAACTATGAGAAACATCTGAACCTTTTTTTCTTTGACTGTCACGTATTTTATTTCCAGTCTATTAAACATTTAAACAATAGAAGTTGACCCAAAGTGTTTACGAGACAGGCACATCAAAATACACTGATCTCCCCTATACAAGCCGCCTTTATAGGTTAAAAGTAGGGGTGGGTTTCGATAATGGATTTTCCGATTAAAATCGAATTTAGCTTGAATAAAGCGATATCAATTCATTAAATCCTGAATCGATTTTTAAATATAAATGTATTTTGCCAGAAACGCCAGAATCTCACGTTAAACCTCTTAAAACTATTTCAACAATCACCAAACAGCTAAAACAGTAAATGAGAGCAGGTAAACTTCCACACAAAGACGTAAACACAAAGCACAGACCCGCCGACGTATCAGAATCAGTGAGTTGTCGGCTTTCTCACCAGACGGCACGTACACGATCACGCCGTTGGGACTGAAAGCAGAACCTCACAGATTCTGAAGCCGCAGGTTTTGTCTCTCTCCAACCAAAACTGACTGAACCAGCAGCAAAAGAAGATCAAAACTACGGTTTGATGAACTTCATCATGAATTCCCTCTTAGCTGTGCTGTTTTGCTGCAACCACAATAAAATCACACTTCCTGCACAGCTCTCTCTTTCTCTCAGTGTACTTCAATAACAGTTTCCCATCTCAAATCTCTGTTTTCTGCATTATTCGCTTGCTTATTGCTACCATTGTTTACAGCGCTGTCAGACGCTATTTTTTTAAATGACTTAGCCTAATTTCTGCTGCTCAATATCGAAGAAATTTCAACCTTTTAAAATTATGCATAATTGCAAAACGCTGTGTCTCTAATCAAACCTCTGCAACTTTGCTCTGCTTCACTTCAGCAGCATCAGGTAATGTTTATATGTTGTTTCATGGTTTTCTTCTGTTTTTGTTCTACTGCAGAATATTTTTAAGGTTACTTTGACACAAAGGCATCTGCTGTGATGCGTACACCTCTGATGAAGTCTCACAAGTGTCAGTACTGATAAATGATCAGAATTACAATATTTCTGACTGTCTGTGTCAAAATTGAATTGAATCAATTCGAATCATGGATCGAATCAAATCGATTCTAGAAATCAATGACGATGCCCCGCCCTAGTTAAAAGTATCGGTAATATCTAAATTTGCAGTATTGCACAGCCTATCGTGGAGTCTCTGCATAGCATCAGGCTCAATGATGACTTCTCCACATCAGTTTCTAACATCTTTGGTAAATGAGGGATTTCAGTTTGCTGCTTTGATCAGCTGAGTGTAAAAATACAGATGTGAACCTTTTAAAATTAAACCTGCAGCAGGGTGAAGTCTGCATGATGTGAATGGCTCTGACTACTTCCTGAATCTGTGTATTTACACAGTGTGTGCTCTGCTGATTTGCTGTTTTTAGTGACGGATAAAGCTGCTGCTGATATTGGTGCAGCGCTTCCTGCATGTGTTTCATAATTAATGTGATTTAATGTGAAGGCAGTGTCTCAGTGGTGGCCTTCACCGGGTAAACAGCTCCAGGATATGATGACAACACTTTCTCTCAAAAATCAATTCAGAAGCTTTTTTTTTTTTTTTTAATTTGTCAGGAAAACTGAAAAATCTCTGGGATAAAAATGGTTTATCTCCTCTCAGAGGTCACAAAACAACTTTTTTAGTTTTTGTTATTCTAGTCACCAAAGCAGAAAAACCAACTGAGATTTAAAGCCAACCTCAAAGTGTTTCAGCACCTTTATGATTTTCCGCTATCAACCAATCAACTCATAAAAAAAATCGGTTTCCAGCTCTACTTTGGATCTTGTTTACTTATTGTCCGATCATGTTTACGTGGATGGGAACCTGAGGAGACTCCTCTCTCTGCTCGAGTCTCTCGGTCGCTCTCTGTCTCTGTCAGAGGAAGATCATTGTGGTCCAAAATAGTCCTTTTGTTGCCCGTGGAGGAAGTGATGTGGTGGTGGAAGTGGAGGGGGGGTACTGAGAAAGGAGTGAGGTCATGAGAAGGAGAAGTAACCTTGGAGGCCATCGCACACTCAGGTTCCCACAAACACACAGACACACACAATCCAGGTCACATCAGAGAGAGAATAAAACTTTTTTATTCTTCGAATAAAACAGGAAATTCGGCGAAGGAAACTTTAGATTCAAGACTTTTAATGCAGACGGTTCAAACAGCTACATTAGTAAATTAAGAATGACTCTTTGCTTTTGTAAAACATCATCTGACTGGTTGCATTGTGTCTAATGTAGGCACCCACAATCTTAAACACTATTATTTACTATGTGTATATCATTGTGTATTCAGCCTGTTTTGAGCTACAGCGCACTGATTGCAAGATTTCCTTCCTTCATACCGACTCTTGGGGTCGTTTGTGTTATATTTAGCGCTAATGATTATGCCTTGAAATGTGGAATACAATCCTTTGCCATCAGACTCTGGTCTTTGGCATCAGTGAGTAAAAGCTCATCTCAGATTGGATATCAAGTTCACGATTTCAGCGAGTTCAGCGTGCCACGTTACTCTGAAAGTCGAATAATCACAAAACTTCCCCCAGAAGTGCTGCCGGATCCCCTCAGGTGTGAGCTGAGGGTGTATCTGTCTCCTGCACGGACGGCCCTGTCACCGCTCCCTCTCATTGACGCCGCCTCCCTCGTCACATCACTGGCTTTGTAGAGCCGCCACCTGCTGTGATGTCACCATCTGCGGCTCATTTACCTGTCAGGACGCTCCCTCGCAGAGATAAACGGATACCAGCGCATTAATTACAGACGGGGAGCGGCTCGACTTAAAATGACTTTACTGCTTCTTATGGGTGGAACAACAAAAGAACTGGAAAGATGACAACCTCAATCTCTCTCTCTCACACACACACACACACACACACACACACACACACACACACCTTGTAATTAGTGACATAGAGGTGATGATGAGGGGAGGAAGGATTCACATGGAGATGGTCTGACAGCTTCATCAGTTCCACCACAGTGAGGACAGATGGCTCGACAACCACCACACACACACACACACACACGCTGGGCTTGGCGAGGCTGACAGCACACACACATCCCTTTCGGAGGAAACTGTTTATTCTGCCCATGAGAAGCTCAGAGGATGATGGGAAAGCTGGTTAACTCATCTTCTGGTGGCAGGGTAACGTCAGCTGCGCTTCATGAAGGATAAACTTGCTGTTTTACATCAGATTAGTTACAATGTTACACACCAAGTCCCATTAACCTGACATGTTCCACCCGGCACTGTGTCATGCACTAAAAGCTTCCATGATCCATCTGTTTGACCTCTCATCGAGTGGGCGAGAGACACTGGTTTGCCTTATTTTTACTGGAAATGAAAAAATACACCCGAAACATGCTGTAACATTTTATTTTTTACTGTGTTAACTCCTTATTACGTAAAGTAAAAATATCAGCCTGGTACCTAAATGGAGGTAAAAAGAAGAGCTGTCATTGGCCACCTGGTGATATGAGCCTTGAAAGTTTCCCAGAATGCACTTTTTTAGGTTTTCTCCAGCACATTATCAGTAAACATTGAGTCTACTAAATCTTGCCTCTGCTCAAAATCACAGACATTAAACTGCTGCAGTAAACTAAGATATATTCCTGATACTGATGCTCAGAGCTGGTTGGAGGAAGAAAAAGAAAAGTCATGTGGAACAAAAGCCAGATTGTGTCTACATGGTTATAAATAATTCCTTGTCTTTGCGATCATGGTTGAACTGTTTCCAACGGTCCTTATCGCAGTGAGAATTTAATCTCACCAGAAACGTGATCTTGGCCCGCAGAGGAGAGCGCGCCGGTAATCGCTGCTTCTCCTGAGCGTGCAGAGCGACGTGGGCCGGGCGGCCTCAGCCTTTCCCTGACTCTGCCGTGTGGACATCAGGAAATAAATCACCATCAAAGGCCGCTCAGCACAATCAGCCCCAGATGGTCTGTGAGCCTCTCAGCTGTTTGAGAAATGTTGAAGTAATTAACAATTAGCAGTTCAAAGAGAGGCCGATGGGCCGAAGCAGACCAACCAGAACGAGTGTGCTCGGAGAGGGTGACGGGGTGAGCTGGTGTGTGTTTTCACACCCTCTGAATGATGAGCGTCGGTCCACATGCCGCTCTGCGGATTTTATTAGGACAACGAAGAAAAAGACACATTAGTGTAACAAACATCAGGGCATGTTAAACTTAACTTTATGTGCATGTTACACTGAGGCACTTTAAAGCCACCTCACATCTGCTGTGTTTGTTTGTTTTTTACTTTTTAATGAGCCATTTTTAATCCTTTATTGTTTTTCACTGAGTTTATTCAGCTGTTATTATATAGAGACGTTACGTTCAGCTGCAATATGTGCCCTTTATTGCTTTTTATTGACATTTTTAGTATTCTTTACTTTGTTTTAATAAAGGGGCTGGTGCTTGTGTTCTAGTTATAGAGGGCTCATGCTTCTCAGCACCCCCTTCCCCGGGAAGGTCGATGTCAAGTTGCAGGAGAGTCCCTCTATTCGTCGAACCTCAGGTCCAACAGGACTGATGGAAACAAGAAGAAAACTAAATAAAAATGATGAACTATTGACAACCTCTCATCAACAAAAAAAAACCGAGATGATGTTCCAAAGAGAGAAGCTCCAATCAGAACTAATTAAGTTGTGTAGAAAGGCTGGACAAGTTTGGAAATTATCCAATCAGAAGTAATTAAATGGTACAAGGAAGCGGTACAAGTAGCTCCTCTCCTCCCTCGAGGAAGACAAGAGTAGACATGTGGACACATTTAATGTCAAGAAAAATAAGACGCTTTGTAAGACCGCTACCTGTCAGTGAAAGAGGCCACACCCCTAATAATCCAGACCCCACCCTTCGTTACTGCACAGTTGTTGTGAAGGAAGGAAGTTAGTCGTAGAGACCAGAAGAGGCTGTAACCATGTTTATTTCTTGGACATTTTAACATCGGGGCCTGACTCACTGCTGGAGCCTCTGGTAGGCTGCAGGTTTTGGTGCTTTGGTTCATTGTTTTAGCTCCATAGGTTGGTGTTAGGTTTAATTTTATTCATGCTTGCAGAGGTTAAGCTTCATCCCTCCCTGTGCATGCCTAAAGCTCCTAAATGAGACGATCTGCACGCCACAGCGACCCTTACAGTTCCCCTCCTGTTCTTGCAGACGTTCACATCAACAATTGGAGACATTTGACTTTTAATTTGATATCTTAGAAACTCCTATTGTTTCTGCTTTAATCCCATTTCCCCCTTTTAACTTATTACTGGCAATTTCCCTTTCCTCCTCCCCTCCTCCCGATGCTGATGACTTAATTGTTTTCTCGCTGCCCAACACGAACTGCCCCTGGGAACCCGCCACGTCCTCCGTTACATCCTGAGGCCACGGGATCCGGTGACACAGCGTGTGCGAGTGTGTGAAAGTCAGCCAGTAAATGTGTGTTTTCATGTGCGCGGTACAAATGTGTGTACGCGCCTTTCCCAACATGAGCAGCAGGCGTGTTTAAGCCCACTCTGCAGCAAGACGTGTGGGAAGCCAGCTGAGAGGGCTTCCTCGCCGTTTTCCCAACACCAGTGATTACCAGTCGCGGAAATGCTAATGGCTGTTTTGATAGCCACGGGCCGAGGCTGAGGCATTTGTTTTACTACGTAATCCATGTCTGGCCCACGCTGCCCCCACGCCTGTTGATTTTAAATTATGAGGGGATATTGCTGCTGATCATGTTCACTCTTCAAATTTCACAGTTGCAGCTCACTTCCAGTTCAATCCAGGCAGTGAGCCAGGATCCCATCCTCAATATTTAAGTATGCCAGAAAGATGTTTCTACAAAAAAAACGCAAAAACTGCTGTATCCAGTCTATGCCATTGAAGTCAAGATATTTCACCACAAAGTTTGGGCTGTGGCCTTTTATCTTTATGGGAATATTTGACCCCTTTACCAAAGAATCTGTTTGTGCTCTAGAAATAACCTCAAACATAAAAAACTATTGTGTGGCTAGAGATTCCAGTGTGACCCTTAACTGTGAGTTTGTCCTTGAATCTGAGAACCTGGCATATACGGAGATAGAGTGGCACATTGTGCCTTCAGATAAACAGCAGGGCGACGAGATAATTATCTGGTATACTGGAGGTGTGATATATAACAATCTCTATGAGCCATTAAAGAACAGGGTCCACTTTGCATCTTGTCATGGTCCTGAGTCTGTTGACTCAGTGCTTTTGTTTTGCTTAGAGTGTCTTATGTTTCAGTTTATTTCTTGTTAGGAACTGCTAGTTCTTAGGTTTTGGTTTCTGTGTCTCTGTGCCTGCCCTGGTCCCGTGTCTCCTGTCTAAGTCATCCCTGTCCTATGTTCTCTCTGTACTGTGTCAGAATCGGGTCTCTGAGTCTGTGTCTGTAAGTTCAGTTGGTGTGCTTCCTGTTTTACTTTGAAGGTCCGTGTCTTATGTCAATCTATCCTGTTGCTTCCCTTGTCTTGTCCAGCCCAATTATTCCCAGCTGTGTTTCCCTTCTGCCTCCCATTTCCTGATAACCCTGCTGTGTATTTTAGTCTGTAGTGTATTTTCATCCCCTGCTTGTTGTCGTGTCGTGCCCTCACCGTGCTGTCGTTTCCGCCGTCTTCCTGGTTTAAAGTATAATTAGTAGTGCTGTCAGCATTAATCTCGTTAAAATGATGTTAACGCCATAACCACATTAACATGGCAAATCTCTGTTAGCGAGTTAGCGCGGCTGGATGGCGCCAACTCGTTAGCTTGGTTAGCTCATTAATGCGTTAGCGCCGTGCAGCCCCATGCAGGGGGCGATCCGCGCTAACTCGCTAACGGAGATTTGCTGCTTTAATGCGGTTATGCCGTTAACGTCATTTTAATGTGATTAACGCTGACAGCACTAATAATTAGTGAAACTCTTCATCTATTGCCTCTTAGTTCTCTGTATCCAAGTTTATCCAAAGCAAGGTGAAAAATCTACTGGAGTTTTGAAAAACTTTAACTTGCTCGTAATGGAGAGGCTAAGTATGCCAGTGTGCTACATAGATGGTGAAGCTGTGGAAGGAAACAATCTGAGGATGAGATGTAGTTCCTCACAAGGTACTCCTGCTCTGGATTACAGCTGGTCAAAGGCAAACGGAAACCAGATGTTGCCTCCAAGTGCCTTTGTTGACACTACAGCTGGTGACTTGTATTTACGCAAGATCACAGAGAGTGATACTGAATCTACAGGTGCATGCTCGTAAGCCTCTTTGGTATGGAAGAGTGGGAGGTTATACTCTGTTCCCCCTTACATCTTACATCACCACAGACTATGAGCAATGAATCTGGAACTACAGCAGCAATTGAAACGAATATGATTGTGATGATCATCCTTGTCCTCAAGTCATTATCTGCTACTGTAGAAAAAAGAATGACGAAGTATTTGGCAATTAAATACTGACGGAAGAACTCTCTCCTCATAAATGGCAATCAATTAAGAGTCATAACCTCGGGCCTGGATCTTTGGAAAGCATCCAGGATCTTACGGGAGCGTATGAAAACATGAATGGAGAGTTCATGTGTCAGTTCACGTTCACCAAGGCGAATGATTTTCCAAAAAAGATGGATGACTCAGTCACAGTGAATGGCCAAGACATCCAACTTCCACAACCTTGAGGACAAGCAAATTGTTCATGCTGCTTTTGAGGAAGAAATATGTTTCTTTTTCTACTCTTTTTCACTTTTTGGGTGACCAGGACATCCCACATCCTCTGCAGCTGCTGACTGAAACATACCTGAGAGCACCTGATATATGTTGGAGGCGATACTGTTTCAGAGCACTTTATGAGAACTTAAGCGAGCTTGTCTGCTTTTGCCATTGATAATAAACGATCCCCGTTATGGTCAGGACTTTAAATGGAAACACGCCAGGGTCATGCACTGCTTCACATCCTGAGCACGCTCACATACGCTGGGACTCGTTCTCTTCAGTGTAATTTGTGTCCTTTTTAAAAAAAAATTTGTGCCTCTGTTGTGGTTATTTTAAATATTTGGTAATATTTTCTCTCTCTCTGTCATTATTTTGAATTTCTTTAACATTTTAAAAGTCTTTTGATTCATTTTGTGTTTCTTTTGGTCTCTTGGGTGTATTTTTATGTCTTTGTTTTATGTCTCTCTGACATCATTTTTAATCTCTTGGGTATTGTTATTTTCTCTTTGGTGAGATTATATTGACTCATTGGTGTATTTTATGTCTCTTTTGATTTATTTTGACTCTTCAGTGTGATTTTTGTCTCTTTGGTGCCAGTTTGTGCCTCTGAAGTGAGCCACACTAAGGCTACGTCCACACGTACCCGGGTATTTTTGAAAACGCATATTTTTTCTATGCGTTTGCACCTTTCATCCACACGTAAACAGCATTTTTGGTCACTGAAAACTGAGATTTTTATCCACTCCGGCCAGGGTGGATATTTTTGGAAAACTCCGTTTTTGCATTTACGTGTGGACGAGAAAAACGCAGAAAACGCAGCGTCAAAGGTGTGCGCATTTTTTGACGTCACACTGTGCGCCATGTTATTGTTTCGGTGAAATGAATTTCTACAATACTGTTACTGTTAATTGTACTCTCTGCAGTGTTTAAATGCTTACATATACACACACAGTTACTGTCCCTCCACACATACGACTCGGTTCTGCTTCTATGCCCCAGCTTTGTTTACTTTTTCCAACCGAGGCTTCTAGACTTCTGATTGGCCAACATTTCTACACTGTTAGGAATATATCGCCACCTGTTGCTTTGGCATGTTCCTAGCAGCTTTTTCCTTCATTTCTGCCTTTACGTGTGGACGGGATTATTTTTTAAAACGAAAACGGAAAATCTCAGTTTTCAAAAATACCCGTGTACGTGTGGACGTAGCCTTAGTTCAGGACTTTAAATGGAAAACATGCCAGCTTCACACCCCGAGCATGCTCACATACGCCGGGACACTTGTTTGAGTCTTTGTTGTATTTTTATTATCTCTTTGGTTACGCTTTCTCTCTCTCTGGCACCATTTTTTATCTCTTGGGTATTGTTTTTGTGTCAGTCCAGTGTTATTTTAATTTTCTTTGTTACCATTTTATATCTTTTGCTTATGCTTTGAGTCTCTCTGGCATCGTTCTGCGTTTCTTGGGTATATTTTTTTATCTCTATGGAGATATCGTTTTGACTCTTTAGTGTATTTTGTGTCTCTTTGGCACCGATTTGTTTCTCTCTGTTTACATTTTGCGTCTTCTTTTGATTCATTTTGTGTGTCTTTGGTGCAGTTTTGTGCCTCCTAAGTGAGCTCATCTGTTTATTCCATCGGTTATAAATGAGCCACGTTATGTTCAGGACTTTAAGTGGAACACATGCTTGCTTCATGGACTGTTTCACACCCCCAGCGTGCTGATATAAATTCCTTTTTTAGGGGCCAAAAGTCAAGTTCAGCGATGAAAAGCTAAATGTGGGGACTTTCTGTGAAGAAAGCATCCTGTCTGTTTTTTAATTAGACTTCCAGACTGGTTACTGTTTGACCAGCAGCCAGTGTTTGGAAGGCTGCACAGCCCACCGTTACAAAGATGCTTGTTTTGGACCATCATATTGTTTGCATTATTTGAACAGCATGGTAGTGTGAATGCTGCAGTGCCATCGCGGTAGTTCTGGTAGTTGCCAGCAGCAACATACAATGTAGGCTTAATTGCAAAAATGAGAGCAGCGTGTGAATGCTAATACACCAGCCTCTTTGAATCCACTGCCAGGCCCACCATCAAATTTGGTCTCATTTTGATCTTCATTGGCCTGGTTTGTGTGTGTGAGTGCGTGCACTGTCCATAACTAGGCTTAACCCTTTCTGGACTCCAAGAGTCAATCTGGTCTTTTACCTTTCAAAGGGTTAAAAAATGTCGCCCGTATGTTTGTACTTGCTGGTCCAGCTGTTGCGGTTAACAGCCAATAATGAAGCACCTTGAACCTGCATTCCTTCTAATGACCAACAGGGGGCCTCCAATTGCAAACAAGTCTGATCTTACACATCTGTGACCTTAGATTACATTTTCCTGATGAGATTATGGATTCAATCTGGAGTTTCAGCTCTAATTGAGCAACATGATACTTACTTTGGATACAGGTGATAAAACACACCTGTATCAACACACATTACGGCTCCTTCACCTCTGGTTTTAGGGAAGGCTATAAGTTGTGGCGGCATCTTTCCAAAATAAAAAACAGCTTTTCCACCTTAAATCCCAAGCCATTCCCAGAATCTATTAGATCCCACAGCATAAGCTCTGTCCCTCCTTTGACTGTTTAAGTGCTGGTTTTAAGAACTAAATCTTCTGATTTTTTTTCTGTGTTTCTGTAGGTGGAAACTGTGCAAGCTGCTTCAGCTCTATATGTTAAAACAAAAAAAGTTAGATAAGCCAGATCCAGGTTTGACCTTTTCCAGATCACATTTCTTAAATATTTTGTCTGTACGAAGCCTTGACTGTAGACACTTAATTAAATCCACTCTTAGTGGACAAAATGCTAAATTAACAGCGCAAACAAACCTGTTGATTAAGTCAACAGTTTAAAAGCTGCAGCTTGTTCACACTGCATTCTTACAACGCTGCGTCACCTGATTAGAAGTCAGATAAAGCAGAGATTTCCTGGACTTTATGCAAGTAAATCGGCTCTATTTATTACACCGTAAGGGAGTGATTCCGTCGTTACAAGCAGGCCTTCAGATGGCTTTCTAATGGGCTGTAGCTGGGGTATCGGTAATGATACGTCAGTCTGCCTGCTGAAAGGTCACAGCGCTAACACGACTCTGTGATGAGTGACAAAATGGAGTTAATGTGGCGTTCAGGGTACACGGCTCGAGCTAAGTAAACATACGACGGAGCACATGTGAGTGTGGAGGGAGATGACGTGGGGCAGGGAAAGGGAGTGAACCAAAGCTGGGAGATTAAAAGAAAACAACTTTCAGCTGAGCTCCACAGTTAGTCACTGTAGATCAGTGTGGAGGACTTTTTAGGTCATGATGGTTAAGTAAGCATCCACAAACATCTCTGATTTTAACAAAAAAATGAACCACTTTCTCAGAATTTTTGTTGTGTCCTTGATTACATCTGTGAATCTTCTCCAAGGTCTTTCTCTTTTCCTCCTGCCTGGCAGCTCCATCTTCAGCATCCAGGGCTCTAGACTAACTTTTTGCCATGGGCGTACCGGCACAAAAGTTAGGCGCACACAAATTTTATAATAATTTATATAATATAATGTGTTTTTCTGGATACACTGTGCTTTTTCAGCATTCAAAGATTGATGACACCGTGTCAGAGCACTGGCTATGAATTTCAGAAGGATCAGGCCTTAACTTAACAGAAAAGTTAGAAATAGTTCTTTTCCTATCACAGCTACATCCACTCCTGTCGTGCCTAGGCTGCTCACTAGGGCTGGGTATCATCACTGATTTCTATAATCCATTCGATTCTGGTTTTCAAAGTCCCGATTCGATTCAACTTAGCCTCAGACAGTCAGAAATATTATAATTCTGATCGTTTATCAGTACTGACTTCATCAGAATTGTGAACATCACAGCAGATGCCTTTGTGTGAAAGTAACTGAGAATAAAACACAGAAAAACATGAAGGAGATTTTCCTGGTCTGGCTTTTTATAGCAGATAACCTTAAAAATATTCTACAATGTTCTGCATATAAAGTTTAAATTTCTTCAGTATTGAACAACAGAAAAAATAGCCTTTCTTGTCCGAGGTCATTTAAGTGAAAAAAAGAAAAAGAAAAGAAAAAGACAGCAGCCGACAGCGCTGTAAACAATGGTAGACTGGTGGGTAATAAGCGAATGAATAATACAGAAAACAGAGATTGGAGACGGGAAACTGTTCTTGAAGTACAGAGAGAGATAGAGAGCTAGCTGTGCATGAAGTGTGATTTTAATAGCCGTGGAAGCAAAACAGCAAAATTCATGACGACATTGATCAAATGTGAAGCGCAGTTTGCTGCTTCTTTTGCTGCTGGCTCGGTGAATTTTGGTTGGAGAGAGACAAACCCTGCAGCTCAGAATCAGCGCAAAAAGATGTAAACACAGAGCGGACCGGACGCATCAGAATCGCTGAGCTCCGACAGCGTGTCTGTCTACGGGCCGTCGGGTGAGAAAGCCGAGAAAGACAAAGCTGATTCTGATGCGTCGGTCCGTTCTGTGTTTACGTCTGTGTGTTGAATCCGTGTACCTGCTCTCATTTGCTGTTTGGTTGTTGTTGAAATGGTTTTGTGAGCTTTAATCTGAGAATCTGGCGTTTCTGGCAAAACACAGTTATATTTAAAAGTCGATTCAGGATTTAATGAATTGATATCGCTTTATTCAAGCTACTCACCTCCCACTTCCACCTGCACTTTCAACTGGACCACGGCCAATCAGAGAGGTCCCGCCCCTTACTATCTCTGATTGGTTTAGTCCACGATAGGGGCATAATGTGTGTCTGTTGTTGACCACAGGGAAGGTCATAGATTTTTTTTTTTTTTTTTTGCTACCCGAACATTTGGTCGCACAGGTGCAACCAAATATTTTTTTTAGTCGCACCCTGAAAAATTTGGTTGCATTTGCGACCAAATTGGTCGCACTCTAGAGCCCTGACATCCTTTCTTCAACATATCCACTATCCCTCGTCTGCACACATCCAAACCATCCCAGTCTTAACAATTAATCTTTGTCTCCATTTTCTGTCCACCCCATCGAAGGACTTAGCTCTGCCACCTTTAGCCAATTATTTTTTGCCTAAACCTAACCTCATTGTTTTTTTTAAAAGAAATGCAAATGAAGAATAAGATGTCGTCATCACCCTCATGCGAGGTTCTGTTGGTCTTTATCACCGTTTCGATGAGACATCAGTGCATGAGTTCAGAGACACTCAAATTACAGACAGGGAGAATCTGTAGCTGGAAAATATGAAACTTTCTGGAGAAAATGACCGAAGCTCTTCACTTCCTGTTTCAATTTCCAACATATCAGGTTAGAGGGTCTAACAAAGGGAGGTTTTTCCTGAATGGCAATTCAGACGCATGCCACAAACACCACTATTGAGTCTTTGCAGACATGTGCAGACTAACCGTGTGACTCAATTTATTCGCCATTTTGGACTTTGGAAAAACACGTCTTCAAAGCTCTTTGTGATTGCTGCGGATGGACAACGAGGATGCGATGCCAAACATCTGTTTCCCTAGCAACTCTCGAGCTGTGTCCACCATGATGTAATGTTGGAAACGTACATAAACAGGAACAATTGATGCCCAACACAACTAAGGCAGTGACCTTAAACCAGGCTCTAACGTAGACGTATTCTGCTTGTAAAAGTGAAAAATATTCAATTTGGTAGATCAGAGGTTGTGACAGTTTCAGGTGAGGTCGTGTTGACCTGTCAGGCTGCTGGAGACATCCCATGATGCACTGCTCCTCCATTCCACATGTGTTTTTAAGTCACTACTGCATGTCACCGTCTTTCCTGTCCTTCTTTTTTGCCCTATTGTCCTGGTTATGCTGGTGAACTTTTCCGTTGAAAAGAGAGTTCTTCCTCCTCGCTGTCACCAATCGTTGCTCACATGGGAACATCAGATTGCTGGGTTTTCCTCTCATATAAAGAGCCTTGAGGCAACTGCTGAGTGAACTGTTGCTATATAAATAAAATTACAGTCAGCATTTTTTCTAGCTTGTTTTCTTCTCTGTTTTCCATCTACAGTTTCGTGAAGCAGACTTTCCACTGAGCAGCTGACCGTTATCATTACGTCAGTGTAACGGATCTGCTCACACACTCCCCGTTAGCTCACTGATTGTTTTTCATTAACATTTAAAAACAGTTTCTGTCACGCTGTCCTGTTGAAAAAGTAAGAAGGGGGAGGTCGCAGGCTGTTCTACTAACTGAGCATGTGCTGCTTTTAATGTGTTTCTGTGTGGTAGACTTTAACAACCACCCTCCTCCTCCTCCACTTGAGCCTGACCACCATTCAGGTGCAAATAGCGGCCGAGGCATGCGTCAAATTTACAGCCTGGCTTTACAGCGTATGGTTGTCTGGACATTCTTTCTCCTTTCTCCTGTGGCTGCAGCTCTTTGGGTGGCTTGGGGAAACATCTGGAGGGGACAATGAATCCCGGGTCGCTCAGCGGCGCTCTTTCAGCGACACATGCCGGCGACGGATGCAAATCAAACGCGCCCACACACATAATACCGCTCGGGCTCTCTATCAAATTGCCGTCAGACATTTTTATGGTCAAGTCACACACAACAACACAGATTCAACTTGTGGAATCATCACACTTCTAATACGATTAAGAATCTGCCAAAATACAGGGTGGGACGGTGACATCAACACTTATTTCTGCATGCATAGACAGTACGTCAGGGAAGGAAGTCAAAGGAGGTCTTTGAGATGTTTTAACCATTTGAAAGTTGAGTGGTTTAAGAGAAAGTGATGCTAGCAACACCGTTCAGAAGTCAAAGCTGTGACGCCACCTCCAGAGGTCCCATATCCATTGGTCAGAGCAATTTTGGTTTCACAACAGGGTCCAAATGTTGAAGGTGATCAACATTTCTATCTCAACCAGATCACTGAGATAATTCTATTCCAACAATTCACAATTAGAAATGTGAAAATCTTTTGAGGTCCACCCAAAAACTTTCACCACAGCTCTGATCACACATATGGATGTATTTTCTTTTGAGTTTTCATTTTGATCCTCTGACCATTTAATGGCTGAACTAGATTTCCCACCAACATTTTTACTTTCAAAAATTACGTTCCAACTAACAATAAGATATCAAACAAAGTACACAGTATGGTGTCAAAAATGGTGCACATGTTTGACAGCGTTTTTCAGTGGTCTGAAACACCATTTATCTGCAGATGAAAGGCCAAAACATGTAGGGAAAGCTACGCTTATCAAAATACCCGTGTACGTGTGGTCGTAGCCTTCATCGTGTCTAAACAACAAACTTAAAAATGTAAATAGAGCTGATAAAAATCTGCAGAGGGTTGGGGATGATGACTAACCAAAGAATTGCAGCATATTAGAAAGACGAGATCGTCATCCAGAAATATTGACAAGAAACATCTTGACGGGCTGAACGGTTTTCCTGACGTGACTCACGAGCACGTGTTGCATCTATCAAAGTAAAGACAGGACCTATTTAATTCATTTATACTCTTACAAGCGGGCACAACACGGTCATCAGTCATTTTGCTGACACAGTGAGCGTACATGTTGCACCAGGACGATAACCCCACATCAGGCGCTCCATACCATATTGATGGTGGTTCTCCTCCAACACATTAACTCTCATTACTGCTCCACTGAACCGCCTGGCATTTACAATGACAAATTCCTCCTGGCATGGGCCCACCAGGACCTGATTTACAGACCTCTGCAGCCCCCTCAGCACCCTGCACATATTGCAGGAGTTTAACACAGTAGATCCAATTTTAGACAGGAAAAAAAATAAATTTCTCAAATGTCACTAATCTGCAAACTGGGGAATAAAACTGCTGTTTCTCCAATCTGTGGAAGGCATTTTCCAATCCAGCAATTAGATTATTAGCCTGGGAGTCAGATTTTTCATACGTTTAACGGCTTTTAATGGAACGCTTCTGTAACGTTAACATGTTTTTTATTGCCCCAGCCATGCAGCAAGACATTGCGGCTTGACTCACGTTAACATGTAATGAAAGAAAGTTTTTCCTCGTCATGACTCTCTTTGTGTTTCGAGTCCCTCTTCAGCCGCAGAGCGTGGACAAATCGAATTGTCCTCCCAGAGAAAAAAGCTCCAGAAACTACTTCACGTTGATTGATGCTCCTCGAGTTGGTGAAGGAGGAAGAGCTCAATTAGTATGTGTGAGAGGGGGGTTGGGTGTAATTGAGTTAAAGGCTCCCCAGGCCTGAACTGAATTAAGAGCAGATTAAAGGTAAAGTGCTGAGTGTGTGAGAGTGTGTTTTATCCTGTTTCTTAAGCATTATAAAAATAAAAATATAAATCATATTAAACGTGCTTTGAGTTTTAGCTGTGGTCAACCTTTAGTATCAAATCACACATTTTTCATCTCCCCCCCATAAAAAAAAAAAAGAATTCTGTGTATATGAGCCTCATAGTGAAGATGATGCAGCCTGCTAGGTAAAATTAGCCTGTTAATGTCATGGCTACTTTCAAAAAAACAAATGCAAAGCTATTTATGATTATTTGGTACTTCAATTTGTTTACTTTTTTTAAATTATATAAATTAAATAATGAAAGTTACTATACTTACAAAAGGGGCTGTGCGATATGACGAAAACCTCATAACCTGATATAAAACATCTATCGTCCGATAGCGATATAAATCACAAAAATGTAACATTTTCTGTAAATTCTATGAATCTCGGCTAGCTGAAGTGTTTCCAGCTGGGCGTTGTGTACCTGGAGTTGAGTGTTTTACTGATGCATGAAAGGATACATTTTTAGACATAGGTTGTAACGGCCGCCGTTTTCTTTGCGGCATGCTGCAGGGAAAAGCCTGTTCTAACGTTCGAGTCTAAGGTTTATTTTTTAGTACCTACGGCTCTTTTTTGCTTCTCATCGGTAAATACTCTGCATACTATTTCACGTAATTCAGTTTATTTTGAAAAGTCTCAACAGGATCTTGAGCTTTATTGTGAAAGGTTTATGTGGAAAATAAACAAACGGACACGTGATGGTTTTACCATTGTTGTTGCTAACGACAATGCATAAAAGCAGGCGCTTGTCCGTCCATAGTGTGGTTATATTAAATATAAGAGAAAGAGAGAACTTTAAGAAATTAATATAGCCACAACAGTGACCATCAAAACGATGAAAAAATATTGCCGTAAACAGTTTATTTTGTGACACCATGAAACAAACGATAGCTTAAAATGAAACAATAGACGTTTTTAATATCGTCATCCAATATATATCGTTATATCAAACGGCCCTACTTACAAAGCAGAACAATTATGAAATGAAAGAAATAATAATGTATTAGCATGTAGCAAGCAGTTTCTTGCTTTGTCAAACGCCAACAAAAAAATAACTTAAAATTTTGACTTACCTCTGCCTGATGCATAAACAAGCTTCTATAATGGAGAACTTAAAGATGGCAATAATGGCCGCACCTTTTTACACATGAAAAAATAATTACTTACGCTCTGAAAGGCATCAATGGCACAAACATTGTCAACTTTGCTAACTAAGCTAGCTAGCTGATAATTTAGCACTCCCGCTCATCCAAAAATGGTCATTTTGCGTCCAAATAACAACATGGCGGCAGGCAAAATGTCTATCAGATTTTACTGTTATTGAATGTGATACGGTATTTCTAACTGTTGTGATGCTGAGATCACGAACTGGCACATTTTGCTAAAATTTGGTAGAAATATCGCAGCTACTAGATATTTCCATTCTGTGCAGCTAAAAAGTGTTTACAGTTTGGATTTTTAATAAACGTATTACTAAGTTCTCCTTCTGTTCGCTATATTGTTGTTTCTCTACCACAGATCTTCAGTTACATTCCAGTGCTACTTAGCTCTGCTGTTAGAAAGGCCTGTGTCTGCTTTGAAGTACGACCCAGCTGCCCCATTCATGCCTTAAGTGCACACCAGGTGCCTCGGACTACAAAAAGCTGGAGAAGAAAAGCTCTTTGCTCCTCAAAAAAGCCCAACGTCACAAATCTCCCAGCTACCCCCCACGTCTGCAGCCGCCATGGAGGTCAAGTGGAGCTTTTTGTGAGCAAACGGTGGATTAAAGTCTAAATAAAAGAGGAGATTTATAGAGTAACGCGCTGTTGTTTTAGTACAAGTTTATGATAACGTAACTCAGAGAGCCCCTCTCTAGGCAGTGCCTACACTAATAGCTGGGGATAAAACTCACCTCAGCTACATAAACATCTGAGCTGCAGGTTAAAGAAGCAGCAGGTTTCACACACACAGCAATAAACTGGAGATTTTAATAGTTAGTGAATGCCACATACCACCTGCCTTATTCCAGCCTGAAGCCCTAAAAGGAAAACAAAACAACCCCAAAAACCATTAGAGGCAGCCCTCAGCGAGTCTGAGCTGATTTAAGTGACATCCACCTACATATGTTCAAGTCTCGGACATGATCACGGCACATTTAATCTATTCATTTATTTTTCAGATTTTTTTTAATTACTGGACTAATTTTATATTATAGTAAAATACCTTCATGTGACTATTAGGGACATCACAGCACTGTTTCTATAACATCATGTTGTTATGGAAACAGGTGCCGTCGAGGGAAGACGCTGAACAGTTATGATGCTCCATTTTTGAAAACGAACGTTAATGTTTCAGCCTTTTTTTCCCTAGAGCGCCCTCTAGTGCAGGCAATATTTGTACAATTCCATTAACAGGAAGTGAAACAACTAGAATGTGCATCTTTTATATACAGTGCACGACGGACACGTGACTATTCTCTGATATGTAATTGTAAACCCTTTGTGATGCTGAGGGGAAAGTCCTTCCTTAGAACATCTTCCTTCGTTCTTCCTGCTGTAAATAAATCTGTGCTCAGATTCTTCTTTGTGTTAATAATCTCGGAGTAAACTCGAGCAAAGCTGCAGGGCAGAGCTGAAGATTTATCCTCTAAATAAAACATTTATTTATCTTTATTTATTTACCTACCTGTACTCAGCGAGATTTGCTCCGAGGCTCTCGTGCTTTAGCATCGGTGCTAAGGAAGACAGACGGGAGTAATTAGCCTCACCTGGAACTAGCAGTGAATTATCCTTGCCACGGGCAGACATGAACAACCCACTCCACTATCTCCCACTTTCTCCCTCCAAAACTTTGTTTCCGCAACATTATTCTCCCTTAGGTCTCGAGCTGTAGGATCTCTGGTAAGCTTTCTTTATCACCTCCTGGTTTTTGTCCTTTTTCAGGGGTTTTCCTGCCTTTCTTTTATTTCTCTTACTACCTTTATGTTAATTTCTATCTCAGGCTCTTTTAGTGCACATCCTCTCTATCAAACTAAACCTTCCTCCTGTCCATGTTTGCACATGTGTTTAATCTAATCTGTTTTTATTTCCTGAAGCGTTTTCAGTGGTTTGTCTGTTTGATCATTATTCATTTTTTAATATATGTTTTTGTTCTGGATCATTTGTCTTTTATTTTTTGTCTTTTTCTTTCCTTTTAGGATGATTTGCCAAAACAAAATGCTGCAGTTTCTTTTTTTAGTAAGTATATAAAACAGTTATTCTCTCATTAATTCACATTACAGTCGCACAAATGCCTTTGTCTTTTATGATACTCTCCGTTCCCCTAAATTTGGGTTTGCAGGTCATTATGCTTTTCAGTGAATCTGATGATGGCGAACTTCAATTATGTAGATGTTACTGTACCGGCTTCCACAAACCATTTCCCTATATTCGTTTTTGCATTTTAGTATCGTAGTAAAAAAAAAAAATGAACAACTGTTATTATCGTAGCATTTTTAACACAATATTTATGTCTCTGTAGTTAAAACAATAGTTTTAATCGGTCTGTGGATAACTTATCAGCTTCATTTTGTTAATGTAAGTTGCATTGTTTCCTTTTCTTGCACACAGCAGTCAGAAGTCTTAGTAGATGATTTTGGATCTCATATTCTTCTTTAACAGCCTACTCATTGCTTGAGATGTCCGTCAAAGAACAGAAGTCTGTAGAATAACCGTTAAAGGCTGAACCACTGCCCTACAAACATTTTGATGATGCATAACTCCTGAATCTTTTTGTTAATGCCTTGTCACGGACATTGAGGTAACATCTACGACATTGATTTGAGTGGCTTCATTAATGTCGCTGGGACGTCTTTCATAGACTTTCTGACAAGATAATTTTTGTGTTTATGAACTTTTTTCTACTCTATTTATCATTTAGAATAAAACTAAATAAAAATTCTTCATATAAAGAATGAGGAGAAACCAGAAACAGTGGCGAACTGATCTAAACATTCCTGTCTCAGGTTTACGATGCTGACTTTGGGAGAGTGGGGCTCTAAAGTGTTTTTTCATTTCCCGAACAAGCAGGATTCGTGGGCTGTCCACTCACAAACAGGTAGGAACCAGGCGGGCGGCTATGGCCGAACTACTCCAGTCTGGGTGCTCTCGTACACTGTTAGAAAAAACATCTTAAAAAAACAGTAATATTCCGGCAGCTGGGGCCCCAAAATAATACCGTAAAATAACAGAAAATAACTTACTCATAAAAATACGGTTATTTCCAGTAATGAAATTTGTTGCCCTAATTTTACATGGGATTTTGCCTTTTTCAAGTGCTTTTAAACATTAAATTAGGAACAATTTAATGTGATTAAACAATGAAATTACCTATAAACAAGGTCAATGAATGCTGCAATATGAATAATAATACTTAAATGTACAGAAATATACAGTTAACAGGATTGCATTCATATCACGCTTTTTGAGACCCTCAAAGCGCTTTACAATTCCTTCTGGCCATCACCAGTAGGTGGTAGGTATAGCGTCTTGCCCAAGGACACAACGACCAAGAGTGTCCGAGCCGGGGCTCGAACCGGCAACCTTCTGATTACAAGGCGAACTGCCAACTCTTGAGCCACGATTGCCTTAAAAAACAATAATAATAATAATAAAAAAGTGAAAAAAATAGTTAAAAAAAGTTTATAAGAATCATTTTATATATTTTTCCTTAGCATTACATTTGAATTTAACAGTTCAATCTTTCAAATAACGGACAAATATTTGTGAAATCATGATACATTTGTGAATGTATTTTAACAATCTAAATATGCATATGTACAGACAAATACATTTAAAAAACAATTACATTACAGTGATTTTACGTTAATTTACATTTGAAATGTGAAATCACAGTCTATTGATGTAAATTTAATGATATTCTAGAAGAACAGTACAAAACTGTAAAATACACAGTAAAATACTTTTTTATTAGGGTTTTTTTTTTTTTACAGTGTATCCTTGGGCAAGATACTAAACCCTGAGTCTGTGAGTGTGTGAATGTTTGACAAGGTGCTAAGGTGTAGAAACAAGAACATGGGATAGTGAGGCTGGTACCTCCGAGTGCTCAGAGTAGTAAAGTTTATTCACTTATATAGTAACAGCCCATTTCTTTGTCTTTAAAAGAAAAAAAGATTTTACTGATAATTACTGATCAATATTTCTCACTTATTGTGCTCGTACCCAACCTGTATTCTACATAGAAACAACGTAAACATCTGTTCCTACGTGGTTTGGTTTTTGTAGCCGTACTGTGACCAGTTTCTATCTGCCAAGTTTCCACCATGTTTGCGGAGTATATATTTCAGTGTTGAATAATTCTCTTGATCATCTTCTCAATTCAATTAACTTTTAATTATAAATCACAACAACCGTGCTTTTTCCTCATTAAAGATTAGACAGCTTAGCCAACAAACACAACTTAAGCACTTTAGAGCGTCTCTCCGGTCACCTTGTGGATTTTGAAATATGCTACTTACAAATTCGTGATGAAGAAATGCGAAATTTGCCTGTAAACACAAACAAATTTATTGTTTTTCCTAATATTTCACATTTTGCTGTGAGCCTGGCCATATTTCTATGGGCATATTGCTTTTAATAATAAAACACTGTTGAATTTCTACAAAAAAAAAGATTTTTTTCAAAAAGTTTATGACTAATTATTCTATGAAAAAAGGAATATCTCGTTTGAGGTGAAAAGAGGTCAAAGGTCAAGATGGAATACAAGTAAGTATCAATTTACACGAACCTTTAAAAGTAAATGTCCAAAATATCTTTTAATTTAATCTTTACAACATAACAGAAAAGATGAGACAAAAGTGCTGAATTCATTGTGCCAGTTTTAAGGAGGCAACGTTTAAGGTGGACGGTTTCCTTGCAGGATCATTGTAATAGAACCACAGCAGACTCGACGACATGAACGTGCTTTTCAGCTTACTTTTTTCAACACTTTCTTTACGGTTGTTGTACACGCACAGTCAACTGCAGCTCCGCGGCTCACAGCCCGACACATACCAACAACAACGACCATTTGGGAGCTGGCTGACCTTTTAAGCCAGCGAGGCGTGATTGCAGATCCCGCCCAGGTGCGTCCGCCTCCTCTGCAGCTCTTTAATTGTTCAGTTGATCTTTATTTGTTCCCTTGCATAAAAAACACGTCAATGATGTTTGAATTTCAGCAACATTTTTTTTTTTAAACTTAATAAAAAAAAAAAAATTATTTCCTCATCTTGACAATAAAGTAGCTGAGCATCCCTCAGGTGTGCTCAAGCACATGAAACCCTTTAATACCTCTCTCCACTAAAAGTCAGTTCAGTATAAAGTTAAGGGCACTGCTTGCACGATCAGTGCTCCGTCGGTCTTTAACCACGGTTTATGTTGCCAGTTAAGAAGCAGGAGACGGCCTCGCCAGTCTAGCAATCACAGGGTGACACAGAGATTATCTGATTTCCAGGAAAGGAGGCAGAGAAAGGAGAGAGAGAAGCAGCACAGACATGTCTTTTCCATCCTCTTGTTTGCTTTCCGTTTGCACTCTCAGCTTCTAATCGTCTCTGTGGCTGCGGCTCAGTCAGAAGACGGGGTGTTAGGAGGACCGAGAAGGTTTGGATTGACAGGAGTGCCAGTTAGAGGCCGACCTCACAGCCTCACGTCCAAAAACCACTGTTTTCACCAGCAGAGAAAGCACTTAACATAAATGCAGGATCGCAGTTACATCTGTGAGCGTCCAGGCAACAAGAGATGAGCGAGATCCAGCAACCTCAAATCGTTTCTCTACTGCCATTAAAACCTTCAAATTAGATTAAAGGAGAGAGGAAGAAAAGAGGAGGAGGAGGAGGGAGCGTTTTCCCGATTCGGGGCAGAAAATCCTATTTCATGGTGGTGTGGAAGTCCTTTTCCAAAAAACTTTTTATCGACTCCCTCATCTGACTTTCTGAGGGCTTTTTCCCCCCTGATCTGTCTCTCTGCTTCCTCTCTGTGCTGGAGACAGCGCTAGATTCCCAGGCATTTGTTTCTGATTTGCAGGCCCTGAAGGCTTGCCATCGTGCCTTTGCGGCCTGATTGTATTACCAGGAGATACAGAGTAATTGGAGAGATTAAAACCTCCCTCTCCTCTCATTTGATATTCTTGCAGAAACCGAGGAATGTCCATTAGGCCTCTGAATGTTGATTAGAGACAAATCTGATGTCCAGATAGCTGATGATAGGCGAAGTGGATTTTCTTGGTTAAGTGTTTCACGATGTCACGCAGGATTCATTTTAAAAAAATGGGGGAAAAGGCAGGGATTTGATTTGGATGTCGTGATTATAACGTCATGTGGAGCCATCAGACTTCTGGAAGAGCATCACAGGAAGGACGGTCACGGCTGTAAGTTGGAGTGGAAGTAACAGTTTTGTTTGATGCATGGCTCGGTCGGGTGGGGTGGGCGGGCATGTCAAATGCATGTCAGAGATGTTGTGGAGGACATGTTGTCTTCACATCCCAACAGAGTCTTCAAAATAGTTTGATTAGGTGAATTCAAGGCCTCAAAACTTGTTGGACACACCTGTCAGAGAGGGCTTCCAGCTGTTTGTCAACCAGAAGAAGAAACATCTGTGGGTAAATGTGAATGGACCATTTCCCCTTTCATAACGACTTTAAATATATGTGTATATATATGTGTGTGTGTGTGTGTGTGTGTGTGTGTATAAGTCACCTGTTCATCAAGACTAAAACTTTGCATTATTAGGGCGTGGCTTCTTTGACTGACAAGTGGACGGCGACATAGGTGGCTATAGCTGCTAGCTGTCTGTTAGGATTCGTCTCAGCTCGTCGGAGTCTCTGAACTGGACCTCTGGGATCGTAACCAGATGGGGAACTTAGGGAAGGGAGCCAAAGGGGACAGGAGCAGAGGTGAGTGGGCAGGTTGGAGAATTTCCTTCCAGGTGGAGAGTGGGCAGGCAGTTGGGATTCTTTCGGTGAGTTCCTTATCCAGAGGAATTTTCCAGGATACTGCCTCTTTTCCCTGCGAGAAGCTGCAACGCAAGGAGTAGATGATTGAACTTCCTGAAATATGCATGTGGGTGATGACCTGATGGGAAGCAGGTGTATGGAAGGCCAGATGATTGAAAAACTTGACGACCAAAGCAAGACGCTTCTCATCCAGCCGGACTTGGCACATGAAGAACTGTGCATACTTTACTGTTCAGTCATATCGTACAATCCAGCGCGAGAGCACACAGCTATCAAAATGAGAAATAGCTGGTCTTTTATTTTGAAGGACACTGCATTTCCCCTTGGCAGCAACTCTACCTGATTTATCTGTTAGTGAAATGAGTGAGACCTGATCAGATATTTTAAGTTCATCTTATTCTTTACATGTTGGCAAATTACAGAAGAGAGACATCAGATAATATAAAATATAGATGACCCAGTCCTGTAGTGCTGCCAACACTTGCTACACATCGATATTTAATGGACACAGAAGCAACATCATGGAAGATAGCACCGTCTTCTGAGGATAGTATCTGACATTTCAACCTCTTATTTGACTTTAACTTTAAACCTGTGATAGTTGAAAATTTGCAGGGCAATAATCTTAAGCATATATCATCACTGAGCTAATGAATGCTGTGCAGTAAACATAAATGCAAAATAATAGCCACCCCAGTCCCACTGAAATTTTATATGAATAAAAGAGTGAGTAAGAATTCTCAAACTAAGTCTTTGAGATTTATTCCACATTACCATCTACAGCATGTGTAAAGCTGCATCCACACTGTAAGTGATTCGCTCATCACTTGGAAGCTGACGGCTGGATGCTTGTGGACATTCCAGGCTTTGGTTGCCTAGGTAACCCTCTAAAGTATTTACTACCAGGTCATATGTCAATCAGTGCTATCATTTGCTCTCATTGGTAGTTACTTCAGTTGCTCACCTTGAATTTAAGGAGTTTGTCTCTGGTCCTGCCCACTTCCTATGTCCAGTGGCTAGTCGCTCAAAGTCGCAGATTGCCATTCACTTCCTGTGATCTCTGGTTGCCACATTGCTTTTAAACGGCTTCCAGTGTGTATGCAGCTCCACTCATGCAGCAGCCTGAGTCACCATGCTGCTAACACCTGGACACCTAGCGTGTCTTCTGGCCGGGTGGTGTCTTGTTTTGGTCAAGCACTTGAAATGTTGGTACCATCACACATTTGTAAACATCCAGCAGGGACTGGACTCCACTTTTCCTTCCCACTGTTGCCAATTTCTTGCTCATAGGGGATTATTTGATTGTTGGGAATTTCTCTGTATTATTGTAGATTCTTGAATTGATTTGAATTGTTATAAGTTTTCCATTTTGTTATGCCAAACAGGGGACAGTAACATGTTAAAGTAGGAATGTGAACCTCATCATTCCCCAACGCTGAGCAACCTCCTGCTAACATGACTGTTACAAGGTTAAGTCACTGCACTGGTTGGCGTCTCCTCAGCTGTCAGATCTCTAATATTTGGAGCACAGGATCACTGAGGTGCTCCTGGTTGTCCCTTGATCCAGATTAAAACATAGAGGAGGTTGGGTCTTTGTAGTTTCTGCTCCTGTTTGTCATTTCAGTACCTCGCCAACATTTTATAAACCTGTTTTTATTTTATTTTATTCTTTTTTGTAAATCGGGGGGGGGGGGGCTTTGTTGTTTTTAAAAGTGCTTCTGAACAAACTGAATTGGCTTCATAAACCTAACTGAGCGACATTTGTGTAACCAGTGTTGGGGAGTAACGGAATACATGTACCGCCATTACGTATTTAAAATACAAAATATGAGTAACTGTATTCTGTTACAGTTACCATTTAAAAAGGTGGTATTTAGAATACAGTTACTTTGTTGAAATAAATGGATTACACAGCGGTACTTTCCTGTTTCATATTGTGGCGGGTCAGGACTGTTTGGGTTTTGTTTGACAGCTATGTTCTGTTGTTCCAGGCGGCAGCGTTATGGTTGCCATAGTTACAGGGTGACACGCTCTCTCTGCGACTGTGTGTTTCCTGGGTGAGAGAGCGCCTTTTTGTTGTTGTTGTTGTGCTAAGCTAATAGGCAGAATGCTACAGGCATAGCCCTAAAAAATGTAGCATCATGCGCAGTGTAGTCCGTGCTGCAGAGAGAATGGACTGCCGTACCCGTTGTGTGTCTGTGAGCGCGAGGGGGGAGAAAAAGGGGAGTGGAAAACTACGAGTTGTCATCGAGCAGAAACGGGAGCTGGAAGCATGTAAATATAATAACAACCACTGCAGCCAAGAAGAGTGCCTGACGAGCCCAGTTGTAAGTACGCTATTAAGACTCGACTGTACACTGTGTTCATGTTTTCCGAAACATTAAGTTCTGTTGGAGCAGTCTTTCAACGCCTCTCTCTGTCTCTCGCTAGCAAACTTGACCCACACAACAAAGTAAAGCTATTTTTCGGCTACGAGCCTGACACGGAACCCAACGTATTAGCCAGAGGTCCCTTTACTATGGTTCGGAGCCGCGGACCTTCAGTAATAGTAATAAATCACATTCATATAGTTGTAAACAGCATGATAATAATTAAGTAATCCAAAGTATTCCGAATACTTTACTCTCATTGAGTCACGTAACGGAATACGTTACAAAATACATTTTGGGGCATGTATTCTGTAATCTGTAGTGGAATACATTTTAAAAGTAACCTTCCCAACACTGTGTGTAACTGGTCCTTAAACACAAATTTTCTGTAATGCAAACAAAAAGCTGGTAAATTGGACGACTGTCTTTTAGGCAGATACTTAAAGCAGTGTTTGTACGCCCTGATACCATCAAGCTGAATAAAGACAGATGAGTATAAAGCACCATCATCCTCCTCCGCCCTTCGGCTGTCCTCCCACTGCTGCATGACCTTTGACCCTGACTTTGGAGGCCCATGTCGGCCAGTAATCCTCTCAGTCTCGCTCTGAGCTCGTTCTCTCATGCCTGGTCATGCACAGAAACACAAGCCAACTGACACTCTTGCCAATATGCAGCCCCCAGTGCTCCGTCCTTATTACCTCGATACACGAAGAGCAGGGACACTGCAGGCGCCGTCGCGCTCAGGAACCATCAAAACAATTTTAAAAATGTTTTATTTGTGCAACAAGAAAGAAGATATGATTTCCCGCTGCATAACATTTCTGTTCTGATAAAAATTAATCGATGCCTTCAAAATGAAGCTTTAAAACATTCAGGTGTATAACACCTCATATTTTCACGCTTCCTTTGATTTCAGATCCACTCAGACCCCCGCCTGATCGTCTTTTATTCCCTAAAACTAAAAGTGTTGTATCAGAGCCTCGGTTCCTACATCTCTGTCTCCGTTCACACTTCACTCTCTACCTCGCTCGATTTCTCCTCCCTCGGGGTTAATCATTGCTCTCTTTTCTGGTTGATGTTCATCGAACTGAAACAGAAAAGAGAGGCGCACCAGAGGATAAAGGCAGAAGAGAGAGGAGCAGCAAAATATGAAGATAGTACTGGAGATCAATACGTGTATTTTCATGGGAGGGGAGATAGAGGGAGGTCGATCAGTGAGGGCAGATTTCTGAAAACACGTGTCCTCCATGACCGCAGCAGTGACCGCTGTGACCTCGCACATTATGGTTTCTTTGATAATGAGATCAAAAATCCTGCCACTGACTTTCCAGATTTTAGGAACATCAGCCTGACAAATATGGCCTCATCAGCTCACAACAACACATCCTCAATGTGCTGCTATGTGAAGAACTTGAACACCACTTGGTGACAGTGAGGAGGAAGAACTCTCTCTTAGAACGAAGAGACCCTCAACAGAACCAGGCTCAAGGAGCTCCTGCTTTTTCATTCAATTCAATTCCAATTCAGTTTTATTTACATAGAAAAAAAATCACAACAACAGTTGCCTTAAGGTTCTTTATACTGATAGGGTAAACACTCTACAACAATACAGAGAAAACTCCACAAATCAGATGACCCCCTATGAGCAAGTACTGGACAACAGTGGCAAGGAAAACAAGGAGAAATCCCTTTTAGAAGGAAGAAACCTACGGCAGAACCAGGCTCAGGGAGGGTCCGCCATCTGCTGTGACTAGCTCGGGGTGAGGGTAGGGAGACAGGACAGGACTGCCCATGCAAAAAACTACCTCAAAGACCACTTTCTTCCAATGATCCAGGAGCAGTTTGGTGACAATCTGTGCATTTTACAACATCATGAAGCTCTTTGACACAAGGTAAAAGGGGCAGCTTAGTAGTTCAGATCATCAAATTAACATTTTGGATCCATGGCCACAGAACTACCCAGATGTCTGGTCAGCAGTCCTTAAAAAGCATTTGGACAAGAAATACCTATCTACGTTCTACCAAGAATTGCTGGTGAATATTTCTGAAGATGTATGGTTGGATATATGGAGAACATCTACTGGTTCTGTCCAGGTATTGTTTAGGTGGGCTGCAGAAGTTATGAAGATCTAGTCCCAGTTAACACTAAACACTGACTAATAAATCTGAAAGATGAAAGTCCCTAAAGGCATCACCATGACACATAAATGATGTGCCATCAGGACTCAAAAACCAGCAATATACTGTTTTATTGCACTTTGACTGCACAAGTTGGTAATCCTAATGATTTTGTTCTTAAAAAGTAGAGACAGTTAATAAAACCACAAAATTATCATTCTCTCCACCAATGAAATGTCTTAACAAGCAGATAATTTTGGCTGTATCAAGAAAATGGGAGTTGGGTTTGCAAAACATAATTGGTTATTTTCTCAGATTTATCTGAAATTATCAAAGCTAATAAAGAGCTATCCATTAAGAATAAACATGGTGTATTTTTTAAGGTGCTGACTGTTTGATTTGGTACCAAATTTGTGTCTTGGCTACTTGTAGAGAATGCCATCTTTTAAATAAATTTTTTTTAAGAGCTTTTCCATTTGTATGGTCCTAACTGAAATCACTGGAGACCAATCTAAGGTTAGATGGAAAAACTGGTTTTGGTTAAGATGCCAGTTTTAGTTGATTCAGCTCTCTCCTTGATCAAGGTGTTGTCAAACATGTCGTTTGATATACCCACCTGTATGTGGGAGCAGTAAGTGTCCTTTTTCCTTTATAGCAACAGGAAGTGTGAGCGCAGAGGAAGAAGCTGAGCTGGATTAGCTCTGCTGTAAATACAAACTCACCGGTATCAGATGGATGAGAGGAGAAAGAGAATACAGGAAGATAAGAGTCGATTCATGGGGCAGAGGTAATCCTCTTATCTCATTCAAGATTCCCATCATGCTCTGCTTTATGCTGTTTGCAACAAGTGAATCTTAATGAGTTAAAGGGGCAGAGTCAGCCGCATGATATTTTAGCACAGGATGCCAGAAACTATGTGAGCAGCGAGCTTTATCTCCAGAACAAATGCACCAACAAACATGTAACTTCCACTGCCAACTAACCTTAAAGGAGAACGGTGAGCGTCGTCTTTAAGGCCAAACTAAATAAACTGGTGCAACTCAGGCTGCAAAGAAAAGAGAGAGAAAAGTGATGGAGCACACAAACAACAGACAGAGAGAGAGAGAACAATGGGGCAAAGGTTCCCGTCACGGAAGGCTTGAAGGGGAGGAAGAGGCCGGCTGGTCAGGTCAGGTCGGCTCTGTTATCATAACAGCAGCTAAAGCAGTGCTAATGTGGGAAACAAAACAGAGATGTGAGTGGAAACACGGAGGATCCCAGCAGCTCCAAACGAAGAAAAACCCCCAGAATTTAACACAAGAAACTGCTTCAAAACGAGCAGCCTCCAGCTCTGGTACTTCTAGAAGCATGTTTTAGTCATAAGCATGGTGCCTATGCAATAATGCAAACAACACAAATGAATGCAGGGTGATGTGAATAGAAGCAAATCTGCACTGGTGCGAATTCACTTATGCTTTGTTGCAAGAGGCCGCGAGGGTCTCCCGACACCATCTGAGGGCAGCTGGAGCTTAAAGTGAACTTAGCTTTAATATACAGAGGTAGGAAAAAAGGAGAGGTGGGAGGAAAGTGAGCAAAGGTGTAGGACTTTGATTCAATGAAGATTAATTTTTGTAACACCTGCATACGAGAACAGTTGTCTGAAGGTGTTTCATATCATAAATGGAAGCTCCTACAGTATGAGCAGTACTTGGAGAAACTGGTAAGGAAGAACTGCCTTAACCCCATGTGCCATTTGCCTCATAGAAAGCCCGATCACACACATAAAATTTTATAACTTCATTCCTGCCACTGTTGAACTCCTCATTCGAAGTCAAAACTTTGCCTCGTGTTACCCTTGAGCCCTGCCCACCCATCAAAAAATCCATGCAAAGTTAAAGGACCAACCTTCAAATATCCTCCATGTCACTGGTAAACCACTTCGGGTTAGGGTGCACTAAACAAACAGTTTCCGAAACTGTTTTACTACCTCATAAAACTTCCATCTGGGAATGACAGATGGTTTAAAAATCCTAAATAAAGTGTTAACCCTCACCAAACCTTCCCATGTCATTGAACAGACAGTCTACTCAAAGACGTTCCTTTATGATATTATTTGGCTGACACTTGACAGGACATCGTCCGAGCTCCTGAAACAGCCCACACATTTTATTAGGGGCACATAATACCTGCTGCATTGGCTGCTTTGTGCACTTCCAATGACATCATCACACAGCCACAACCATTTATGTTGTTGTGGCACAGGTAGCTGCTGCAGTATTCTGCTAAGTGATGGGTGTCGCCACAAATCAGCGATGGTATAGGAGTCATAAAGAATTCAAATGGTTTTTCTTAATAATCTCTGAATATCTGTGCTTCTGTACTGATATATCATTAAAATAAAAACCAACATGATTGTGCTCTCATGTCTTCAACCTGGCTGTGGCAGCAGTGGCAGATTAAGAGAAATCAAGAGGTGCACAATCGGCAGGAATGGCAGCTTGTGAAAGTGGATGTGATGTCAATTTGATTTCAGCTTTGTCATATGGTGCCATTTCCCAGGCACTGGGTGGCAGGTATAATGGGCCCAAACCCGTCTTACTTTGAGGAACAATACGTTTTGACTTTCAGAACCAAGTTCACCAAAAAACACATAAAAAGAATGAAAGTTTACCTGGACATGGATGAAATGCATGTTTTTATATTAAAAAAGAAAAAGACTGATTGACCTTCCATTTAACTGAAACGTTTACAGTCAAAGACACATTTGTATCATCAAAACAATACGCGGTGTGATAGACCCTTGGTAAAAGCTATTACTAGCTCAACCAGTAACAGAGTATTTAGAAAGTATAGATTTCAAGGTTATGAGGTCACTTCCTTCCCCTCCTCTCCCTGGGTCTTTACTTTCCGCTTGATGGGAACCTTCATGAGCTGAAAGAAAGGTGTAAAAGAAATTTCATAAGGATTGCACGGGAGAATCGACTTCACTTACAGACTACTGAACTAGCACAACCACAGACTGGCTGGTTTTGATTTAACGCGCTGTATCCTCTTTCTTTTTAACAACAAAATCCTAAAACGAATGACTGAAGAACAAAAATTCAGGTCAGACCAACAACATATTTGGCATTTGTGCAGAGAACTAGATGAGAAGTGGACCAAACCAACATGGACTCTCCGTCCAAGTTTATGCAATGCAGTGAAAAACAACAAAGACCACTTGACAACAGGCGTTATTAGCTGTTATTGATCATCGCAGTAGCGAATGTTAATCCCCATAACCGATGCTGCTACATGCACTCAAGCTATCCTTCACAGCATATCAATAAGTCTACCTGTTGCCTGATCATGAGCTTGTAGGGAATAATTCATGATCTAAAGCTGCTTAAATTGATGCACAGCAAGGGTTTAAAGCAGATCAGAGCCAGCAGTAAAGGAGGTGCATCCACCTTCAGAAGCTGCCTGATAACTTTATTCTGCAATATTTCTACACAGCAGTGAAAATCAGCTGTAGTCACTGAGTTAAACACAACTGTGAGAAATGTGAGGCTCTATAACAACCAAAGACCTGCAGCAGGATCTCTGCAGAGGTTTTTATATATTAGTAGAACAAAAAGACATTTTTGCAGGATCGGGTTAGCAGAACACAAATGCACCATATGAACAGGCAGCAGCAATTACCCAAATCCTAGACACTTGTCTTCTTTCTGTAGGCTAGTGTTTCTTAAATTAATGATAAGTTTCCCCAAAAGGTCAGTTCACCAGCAAATCCACTTGCTACAGCTGTAGACTGTTTTAGTTGCTTTCGTAGAAATCCGTTTGGTTTATCTGCCCAGTGTAGCTGACAGATTCATGCTTTACTGGAATCAGACGCCCAAAGTTCTTTTTTCTCCAGCCTCAGTGGTCGAGGCCCTGATCTGGTTTGGATTCAGAGTCCACTCCACACATCCCACATCTTCAGCACCCTTCTGATTTCTGTCTTTACAGCGGTTAAAATGGATTCTTTTTTCTTCTATTGCTGTACTTTTCCTTCCATTGGGAGCAATCCGTTCGTCATTTTACATTCCAGCCATGAGTATATAGTGCAGATGCAACCTTTTAGTCATGCTTTATAACTACAGAGCTGTAGTCTGCCCATGTCTCACTGATTGAAAGCCTGCATTTGACATGTCTTCTTTATTTCACCAGAGTCTGTCTTTCAAAATCCATGGATATATTTACACCTACAATTAATTTTCCATTTCATTCTGTTCCAGTGTAACTTATACTTACCATACATCAATCCCTCTAATGTCTATTGTAAGAGTAAGTAGCTGTGAGTCTTATAAGCCCACCTAGAAATAACCGGGGAGAAAGACAAACCTGCCAAGAACCATCAGAGTTTAAGTAATCCTTTGATTGAGCTCCTTTTGTTCAAAGGCTCAGCACTAACAGGAGCTGGTAGCGGATAATTCAGGATACTTTTACTGGTGCTAATTTGCCATATGTAAACAAATAAAGGCCTACACTCAATTTGTAGCAAATTCAGTCACAACACTTTGAAACTCCTACATGAACGTCTGGTCCAAAGTGAGAGCAGAATTATCTCCAAGCAGAACACTGTTGGGTTTAATTAAAGGAGATTAACTAATGCTAATCACCACTAACAAACAGCTGTTGAAGACCGCATTATTGAACATGTGCAATGAACTTCAAAAATAACCACTTACAGTCAGTTACTATCTTTAAAGCAGCTTTGGTGCATCAAAACAGCAATATGACAGAATCAGTCTGCTGTCAGTTTGTGACTGATTGGGGTCAGGTTGGCAAGTATAGTGCAGGCGCTCAGCAACTTTGCTTTAATGCAGGAATATAACCAGAATGCAACCAGTTAATATAAATCGACAGGTGCATAGATATGTATTTAGACAAGTTGTGCTGATTGCTGCAGATTGAGTCAAACTGACTGCAACTTGTTGACTTTACAGATTATTAGTTATTTGCAAATGTTTGCTAATCTGTCTGAGAGTGATTGCAGTTAATCTGAGTTGGTCTGCAATTGTTTGGAGACAGGTTGCCTCCCGCCAGGTGACCTGTGTAATCATCTTGCAATCGAATATAGTTGCCCAGGTGTTCAGGGCAACCAGCTGGTTTCTGCAACTACTTGCAATTCAGCAACAAATGTGAAAAAATTCAGTGCAATTGCCAGCCAATCAGCAATTTTTTCTAGGTTATTTTTAAAATTGATTTATATTTTAGCTATTTCATTGTTATTTGTTGTTTACACAGTTTTTTTTAAGTAGGTAAAATAATAAAAAAAAATGTTCATAATCACATTTTTATCATACACCTTGGACAACAATAAAGTGACCACAGTGATGAAGTAATAACAGCAGCTGTATTCAGATGCATTTCAGAATCATAAACAGGTTAAAGCACAAATGTTACTAGACTGTCACATCCTATCTCAGCGATGGGTGTAAGGACTGATCCACCAAAGTGCCCCCAAAGAACTTGCACTTTGTGGTCCAGAACGAGTTGGTCTCTGTGGAGCTACAGCTCTGGTCCCGGGAAGATGTCCTCTCCTACATCCTTAACCAGCCAAATCAGCATGTATTGGAATAATTTGCTGTTGTGAAACTAAAATAAAATGCCTTCTTTATCTCTACCTACAAAGCGTAAATATAGAAAGTCTGTACTCTTCTGCTTTGCATTATATTTTAAAAGGCTTGGATGTGCTAAACAATGATAAGGTGAATACGTTTATGTGGTTTATGAGGCACGAGGCACTGTCGGCATGGAAAAATACCCCCGGCATTAACAAATGACTGACGATTGTTCTCTTTAAATACAGGGTGACTCTACCAAGCTGACCATAAGCGTCCACATTCCACATCACTCTAAATGTACAGCTAATTAGTATTTAATGAGCTCATGTTGTTTTGAAGCAACTTCCATTTGTTACTTTCTCCTTTTCACCAAAATGTCGTAACCATGCGCCTCATCAGGGATTCTTTATTAAAACTCAGTGAATCATGGCAGATTGATCCATTTTATCACCATAATCAGCTCAGTGAGCCTGGATCCCATCAATCCAATCCAACCCCACCAATAACTAACAACACACACACCCCTTTAATAAAGACAAAGTTAAAACAGAGCTATCCCCAAATGTAAATTCACCACGGTGGAATATAAACATGTTCTGCTGGTTTGGAGGGAGAGGAGGAATTGAAACGCTAGTGAAAGTGTTTGCTTCTGCTCACGTTGCGGGGGCATAAAGGCTCCGTCTGAAAACAAGCTCCTTTATTTAAATCATTAAACTTCTGTATGGAGACCACTGTGAGAATTTTGGATTGCCCTGATAGCATGAAACAGGATGCGTTTTTTTTTTAAAGGTTCTTAGATGCTTGAAAAGCTATGAACCCTTCGTGTTAGTCCGGGTAATAACTTTCATATTGTATCTTGCATGTGTGGCAAAATAGCTCTGGGGCGCAATTTACACATTTTCAAATATGCAGCCTCTGTGTTAAGACATCCAGGCATGCAGCGCTCCTCGTTATGCACATTAAACTTAAATAATTACATTTCTGGGTAATCACTAGTATGTGAAAATACGTGAATATTATGTTCTCTTTAGTGAGGGAAACATAACTGCATGTGTTTCTGTTTGTAATAAAAAAATAAGGATTATTATTTGATAGAGGATCTCAGATTTAGCATTTGCAGAGTCTCTGCAAACCTTTTACATATGTGCACACTGATAAATATCTACTAAACAGCACAGACTGAATAAATCAGCATGTTTGCTTTGTTTGTACACACACAGCCTTAATGTCCCCTCACATATTTGGACCTGCTTTTTTTTTTTTTACTCAGTGGAGCGTTTCAAGGGGATACATGCTCATAAATCTACGTCTGTAACCTGCAGCTGGCACTAATCTGTCTAAAGGAGGGTATATAGTGTTTAAAGGAGGTGATGGAAGTGTGCTTCAACACTCTTTTTGCATGTTTGTGTGTACAAAGGAACTTGTGTATACTGTGTGTGTGTCCACGCACCGTGTGGTTTACTCCATGATTGTGTTTTATGCTTTCCATAGGGTTGTTTAAAATGAGGTCAGCCAGCAGTGCATTATTTCCATTCATCCATCATCTATGCCCACTTATCGTTAGCAGAGTGTAGCAGACTCAATCAGATTTTATTCATCAGCTTTCTTGAGATCAAGCAGTTTGGTGTGCAACTGACAGAAAGAGAATAATCACATTTTAAGCTTTATAGTGATGGCAGTTGCTGCGCCATTGACACATTGTAAACAGGAAGAACTAATGGTTAATTTTGTGGAGAAAAGAAGTAAAACAGACTGAAATATAACAGTCACATACCAAAGCAGCGCCAGCGCCCTGAAATCGAAAACCGGAGTTTGGTAGCATTTATGCATGAGCAGCTAACAACAACAACTAAAGAATGATATGTTAGGTTCAGGCCAGGAGTGGCAAACATAAGGCCCCGAGGGAACTTCAACTGTATTTTTACAAGTTTTACAACTTTTCCTGCTGATAAAACCTTCCTCCTCACCATCCATAGTACAATAAACTAAATTAGTAATATATAAACAATTCTATAATAAAATGTGCCTGTTTTGATCTAATTTTATCTAAAAAAGTTGTGATTTTTACAGAAGATTCACAGTAAAAAAAAAAAAAAAAAAAAGACATTCTATTAATTAATGAACATTTTCCACGAGAGTGCAGAATGAGCTAAAACTTTTTTCTTTACTTTTAAGCATTTATCTCTTACATTTTAGCTCAAAGCAGCACTTCTTCGTCATGTGGAAAAACTGATATGTTTTCTTAAATTGCTCATCTTTTTCTTATATTAAAATATCTTTTAAATGTGTAGTTAAACCTTTTTACAGTGACAGAAACAGTTGTCTCACTGGTCCTTCCTACTTAAGATCAAAGTGGGTTGTACATGGCCCACAGTTTAAAAATGAGTGTGACATCACCGGTTTATGCACTAACCCAGCGATGCCCAACCCCCGGGCCACGGACAGGTACTGGTCCGCAAGTCGTTTGGTACCGGGCTGCGAGAGTTGAGGTTGGGGTGTGAAATTTATGGTTTTCAGGGTTTTTATCAGTTTTATTTTTTAGCACCTGACGACTCTTTTTTGCTTCTCATTGGTAAACACTCTGCATACTGTTTCACGTGATTCATTTTATTTTCAACAATCTCAACAGAATCTTCAGCTTTATTGTGAAAGGTTTATGTGGAAAATAAGCAGAAGGCAGAGCCACACAATCGTTGCTGCTAACGACAGCGCATAAAAGCAGTTGCTTGTCTGTCTGTAGTGTGGTTATATTAAATATAAGAGAAAGAGAGAACTTTAAGAAATTAAATCTACAGTGACCATCAAAACGATGAAAAAATATTGCCATAAACAGTTTATTTTGCAACACCACAAAACAAACGATAGACATTTTATATCGTCATCCGATATATATCGTTACATCGACCCTACTTAAGTGTATAATGAAGTACCAGAATTGCGTGCATATTTGTATGTTGGGGTTTCTGTGCATTTCTGCGGACACACCAGCAGCAAACATTAAGGTAACGTGCACACAGGTACACGCATGCTAGATCTGCACACCTTTATTTGAACGTCTCTCCACACACCTTCCTCTTCATAGTGTTTGTTCAGAGATGAAGCTCACAAAGCGTCTGAAGAGCAGGATTAAGGACCTTCACACCTTCACCACACACAGCCAGCTATGAGCTAAAAGGAAAGCAAACATATGGACTGCAGGCTGAGCACATGAACACACAGAATGAGCGAGGACACAAACACAGAGGCTGTCAGATCACCATTTCACTAATGAAGTCCACCTTTAATCTGGCCTTTTGGCTTCGGAGGTGACCTGGAGAGGAGTTTGCTTTTTGAATTAGGAAATCACTCAGAGGGGTTCCTTCTTTTCCCAACTTTGTTTTGAACTTTGAAGTAGCACATTGTTACTGGCAGATACATCCTCACAGCCTGACCTGAAGTCCTCTCATGTCTCCTCGCTGTTGGAAACTTGATGCAGGCCTTTCAGAAGAGGATGGTGTTGTTTTTCCCCTGTTTCTGCCACTTATTGAGTGGTTTCTCTTTCTTGTGTTCTTGGCTTTTTTGTATTTTGCTGCTGCAGCAGTTTGTGTGTTTGTGCATTCATCTCTTTTCCATTTAAAAATGTACTCTGCTAGGTTTAGGCATTTGAATAAAACTACTCCATTCATTTTAGCCTGAATCTGCATAGGTTTCTTCCTGTTAAAAGGGAGTTTTTCCTTCCCTCGTGCAGTTTTTGGCACTTGGCTTAATTAAGATCCTGAAGTTGATGCCCATATGATTCTTGGTTGTTCCTATAATTGTAGGACAAACTCCTCTTCATACTTTAGACTACTGGTGTTAAAATGAACTCTTCCCATTATTCAACCCTGTGATCCCTACTTTTATTCCACTTTTCACGTTGTGCTGTGTATATCTGCTCCTTCCCTCCAGCAGGTGATGAGCTCACACATCTGTTTTCTGATTTGGGGTCTCCTGGGACACCCTGCAGGGGTTAATGGTCCAGTGACGCTGCTGATGGTCTGATAGCTAAAACGCAACCTGAACTGACCTTAAAGAGGAAAAAAGCCCTTCGCCATTAGCTTCCATTGATTTTTATTGATCCTCCATTGATTGTTATCAGTTGCTCCTAACAGGCTGGACCCTAACCAGGCAGTGTTTTAGCTCAGCCAAGCCTGAATCCTGTGTCTCTCTAAGCTCCCGTTAGCACTAATGCTGCCGGCTGTCACCGCTGCAGGGGAGCCGAGGCTGGAAGCGTGTTTCTGCTCGGCGTAACACGAGACCGAGCGGGCGAATGTCCAGAATCAAAGGCGAGGTTAGATGTGCTGTGATAAAGCTGATTCGGAGTGTTGTTAGTGTAGCTGCTGCTGACCTCAGATTCCTCAGACGGAGAACACGATACTGAGATTACGTGATGGCCGTCAGTTGTGTTTAGCTGGAAGTGGATAGAAATACAGAAAGGGGGATAAAAACCGATTCCCTCAGGAGGTCAGATGACTGATAAGAGGTTTGAGGCAAAAAGCAGATATCAGTGTACTCAGATATACAAGAGCAGCTTGGTATGTTCGTCATGTTGTATGCAGGGTTAACCCCGTGTTTCCTCTTCTACATTCTGCTGTCACTTTATCCAGAAAAGGTGAAATGCCAGAAAAACATAAAACTGATTACCTCAGCGCCCCACGAGACAGACCTTTCCAAAGTACTTTAGAGACTGAAATTTTTATAAAGGTATATATTTTTTAATTCCGCTGTTTTTCATACCTGATGTTTCATTTATGACACATATTCTAAGATTTTGTAATGTCACCAATTGCAATTTTCAATCATTTTTATGCAAAAAGAACTAAATATTTAAAAACTATAAACAAAATGGGTTTTTTCGTAGTTCTTTAATACCACGACCAACATTGATAATTGTCGGTTTCTGCACTCTTGCTCTGTTAGCCATGTTTTACTGTAAAGGATCACAATATATTGATGAGAAGTGAAAAATTACACTCAAAACGAAGCTTATAATGTTCACAAAATCCAATTTATTAGACCACAAAAGCAGTCCTAACTTGATAATTGCCAAAATAACATTTTATGCTTCTGGAATGTATGCACCAGCTCTATAATTATTTTAAAAGAAATATGTGTTTCGCCAAACAAACCCCAAAACAGTTAAACATAATGAAACATTACTAATTTATTTTATTCATATGATTTTTTGCTTTCCTGAACATAAAAATGAGTTTTAATGATTAAATATTATGTTTGATTCAGTTCCAACTTCTCTGTTGACTCAATAAAAATGTTATGAACACTTGAATTCAATCATTTTCAGTTAGAATTTTTGTTTTCTTGTTTTTGTTACAGATGATCTAATAAACAAATATTTTTTTTTACAAAACACAACGTTATTCTTGCCACGCAAATCGACCAGTCCCTGTAAAAAGAATCAAAAATATGAAAAAATGGAGGAGAAGCAGAAAAAAAAACAGGTTACTCAAATATTTTTAGGTCAGTTCTGCCGCTTGCTTCTAGGCGAAGGGAGTTTTCAACAGTTTATCCCACTGTTGTTCTGAACGGGCCCTATATAAATAAAATGAAACTGATTTCTGTGGAAGAGTGGCAGCAGATTAGTTAGATTTATATTAAATTCACCACGTGACCAAGCACCCCGTCTTTGTCCGCAATGACTAAGATAAACCTGATTTTATGCAGGCATGAGACGCCGCTTGTTTGAAAGGCCTTTGTAAACCTCTGTTTAGTTTCAAATGAGTATTTATTTCAATCCAAAACACAACGACACACTTTCCCTCCTGCTCATATAGAAAGGAGAAAGAGGCCAACGCAAACACAAGATGTCAGGGAGTGGGAAAATGAAAAATGAAATCGCTTTTGGAAAGCAGAAAGTAAATATTTGAAAACAACATAAAAGGGTCACGGGGCATTCAAGCATTTTTCTGACTGACTCAACAGGCGGCGTTTTTCGGCATTAGACCTTGTCTCTTTTGCTTTATGCCAGAGATAAAGGTTCAGGTCTCTGAGTCTCCCAGGCTCTGCTCACCTTGTGTATACTAAACTATCACATGGGCAGGATTTGCACCTTGTCATCCGCATATGAGAAAATATGTGCGAACAAATCAGAGGCGTATTAACAGAGACAGTCTCTGAGAATAATTGAAAACAAGTCTGAGTGCCAGAAAAGATGTTTATGGAGGCGAGCGGAGAGGTGAAGGCGCTGGGCAACACAGACAGACAGAGGGAATAAAATAAACAAGGCAGAGAGCCTCCATCTCCCTCTCTGAAAAGTCAGATATCTAATGTTTATGAAACTTTTACACCTTCCTCTCCATCTTAATTCTATTTATTCTCTCCTTCCATTTCCAAATTCGGCAACGTGATGGAATAGGAGCAAGAGAACGGCATCAAGTGTTGGAATGGAAGAGGGAAGAAACGCCATCTTCCCCTTCCGTGCAAGACTAGATGTTCGATTAAAAGACTGGAAAGAGGTGGAGGGTGGTGGTGGTGGTGGTGGAGGAGAGTTAAAGGAGAAAGAAAAACAGTATTGATTGACACTTGGGGAGTTAATCCCCTAGAAACGTCTGAGAAAGAGTGGAAGGAGCCTCACAAAAGGCAGAGATCAGTGACAGGAGAGAGGAGGAGTGAGGGTGGAGAAGATGCAGAGACAGAGGAGGAGGAGGTGGAGGAGCTTTTCTTTGGGAGAACAGCTGTTGTGTTAGAGACACAGCCCAAACCCATACTGTGAGGATTAGCAGAATATATTTCACTTTCTGAGGACGTCTGTCATTGATAGGTCAGACTAAAAATGTTTATGATGGGAATTTTCTTTCCAACTTATTGTTCCAGGAGACACTGTAGTGGGAAGTCAGGAGAATTTTCCAAAAGAGGAAGGTGGATGTTCTTGTCATGTTTAACTCCTCCTTGTGGACCGATTTCCTGTTGTTAACATACTGTAATTCCAGCTGCTTGCTTAGGTTGATGTTTCTGTTACCTCGCTGACAAACCACTTACAGTTAGGTTGCATTTGATCCACAGGCTAAACAGGCCTATTTTCAGAAAACAGAAGAAATCAGCTTCCATTTAAATGGGTGGATGTGAACTGAACCTTAACTCTAAGCAGGTCACCAGTGACCAGATGGGTATAGAAGGTTTAATGTTGCCTTTATCTTAGGATAAAGCGCTGACTTTGAGGAGCTTTTAAGCTAAACAAGCCTTTTTAGCTTCTTTTACTGTAACTTCATTCTGATTGGCTGCGCCTCATAAAAAGAAGGTAGGTAGGTGGGGCTCCAAAAAACCCATCCACCATTAAGGACTGGAAGCTGAGCTTTTGGCTCACTTGTAATACTCGGACTTTACTGTTTGAAACTTTGGCCATAATTAATATGCACCATGTTAACTTTAAATATGTATAGCAGAAAATAAACAGGAGCACAATAGGCCCACTTTACTCCAAACGTCCCCATCCAGAACATACACATGCGCACATTTCGCCATGCTGACACACAAAGCACTAGGACCCCCCGTCGACTCTATAGACGCCATTTCGTAGAGCATCCCCTGCTATGCTGCAGGTCGATCTTAAGCCAACATGCACCATTAACGATGCCATACTGGCCTTTGTGAAGGCTCGGGGAGGGGGCCGCATCCTGCTGGTGCTTTAGCCCGTCGAGCATCGCGGCTGGGAGGCCAGGGGTTGGACTGCGGTTTATACTGCCACCTCACAGAAGGGTTTTACAACTGAGAGAGCCTTAATGAGGTGGAGCAAGTTAATATTTTAACACGTGTGGCTATTGTTAAGCCATATGCCAGAGAGGTCCTGTCTGTGACACCTTATTCTGAAGAGGGAGGTAGATTAAAAACAGTAACGTAGAGAGAAACAGGGGTAGCAACATTTTTAATCTTTCAATGGTGAAGTAAAACTGATAGTCGGCTGTCCAGCCTTCATATATAAATACAGGAATAAATGATTGTTTGACTAATAGGTTAATATTTAGTGGGAACAAGTTAATATTTTATGGGAACAAGTTAATGTGGGAACAGGCTAATATATTGTGGGAACACGTTAATATTTAGTAGGAATAAGTTATTGTGGGGAATGGCGATACATTTTGTGGAAACAAGTTAATGTTTTATGAAACACATTATTGTGGGGACAGGTAAACATTTTGTGGGAACAAGTTAATGTGTGAACAGGTTAATATATTGAGGGAACAAGTTAATATTTAGTAGGAATAAATTATTGTGGGAACAGATTCATATTTTGTGGGAACAAGTCAATGTGTTACAAAACAAGTTATCGTGGGAACAGATTCATATTTTGTGGGAACAAGTTATTGTGTGAACAGGTTAATATATTGAGGGAACACGTTAATATTTAGTAGGAATAAATTATTGTGGGAACAGACTCATATTTTGTGGGAACAAGTCAATGTGTTACAAAACAAGTTATCGTGGGAACAGGTTAATATTTACTGGGAACAAGTTATTGTGTGAACAGGTTAATATTTGTTAGAACAAGTTCTCCAGCTAAAATGGGAATAGGCATTGGGGAAAAATGTTAATTTGTGGGGTAAGTTATCGTGTCTGAAGAATATTAAACAGTAATATAATCTGACTTTACTGGTGTTCAGAGGTTCTGTAGCAGATTGATGAAACTGATTTTATGGAGTTACCAAAATTACTACCAGATTTCGAAAACATTAATTATAATGTAATAAAGCCTTATAATTACTACTTGAACTATTAATGTAGTATTCATGATCTAGTATTTTAGTGCTTTTGTTTGGCGTGTTTCAAGTTTTTTAATGGAAAAAAATGTGAAATGATGAATTTAAAAAAATGTGTGGAGAAGGTAAAACAGTGAGTAAAAGTCAGAAAAGCCTTTGCTGGACTCTCAGTGTAAGCTTTGATGATCTGGGACAGACACAAAAACTCAAGGAGAGGGAAAGAGAAGAAAGACAGTGAAAGAATAGGGGGGGGAGACCTTTTACATCTGGAAAAGACTCTGACAGGAAGCCACCCATCTGTGGCCAAACAGCTGGGGGCCAGATAGAGTGGACCCTGTCGGCAGTGCGCGTCGGCTCGCTGTGAGGAGGTGGGGGTGGAAGAGAAAGTCAGCGGCGTGGAACACTGGATGTCACAAGATGTCTTCACGGCACCGAGCACTCCTACACGGGACGTTTTGGGGGAGGGGGCAGACAATTAACCTGTAGGAACAACTGTCCTCGCGGCTGTGCACAATGAGTGCAGCTCTGACAGGTCCCACAACCCCCGCTAATGCACCAGTGTTTTCATTTTCCCCGCTGCATCTGTCACAGATTACCCCTCACTGCACCTCAGGTATGTGTGCAAGATGAAAAGTGCATGGATGCACAGCTCGCTGAATCAGGCTTAAAGTGAAATTATGACAGTGAGTTTTAAAACATTTATTCCACCCATTGTCATGCCAGAACCCATTCAGGATAAAACTGCTTTATTCCAGAAACATCAACAACAATAAGAAGTACCTACCAATCTATCTCTCGGCAACAAGCAGTTATCTTGTGCAAATTATCTGCAGACAAGTTATAACTCCTGTGAAACTAGTTATGTGGCAACATGTCTTGCAAATAATTTGTAAAAAAAATGGAAACATATTAATACCTCATGCACGCTTGCAAAAAATTACAAACTTATGCCAACAAGTTATCTCATGTAAGTAAGTCATCTGCAAAAAAAAGTTATCTCCTTGGAACAAGTTGTTATGACATACAAAGATATAATGTCATCTTATTAATTTCCAGAAGTTCGAATAGTGTGTAAAGGGTAACAACAGAATGTAATGATGTAAAAGTCAACATAGAGAAAATGTTATGTTAGCTCATCTTGAAATCAATGTCATATGACTCAGAAAAAGTTGGGCTGGGGAGAGATTCATCAATCTGGAAAAAGATCTACGTCTACAAACTGTAAGATAATTTCAGAATAAAGTTCTTCAACTTAAAATTGTGCTGACTTTGAATGCTTTGTCATCTACAGTGCATAATATCATCAAAAGCTTCAGAGAATCTGGAGAAATCTCTGTGTGCAAGGGACAAGGCTGAAAATCAGCAATGGATGCTTCTGATATTCAGGTCCTCAGACACCATTGATTCTGTTATGGAAATCACTGTCTGTGAACTGTGACGTCCACAAATAAGGTTAAAGCTGTGTCACGGGAAAAAGTATATATATAGGTTTTAGATTATCATATGCGCCCATCCAGATGAGGAAGGGAAGGTCTTCCATATTTCAGCAAGACGATGCTAAACTGTGCACTTCATCTAATCCACCAGCATGGCTCCATAGTAGACAAGTAATATTTATGTTTTACCAAACGCCCTCCAAAAACATTTTAATTGTCATTTTAGACACTTTTGGCCTATTTAAAATTGTATAAATATATATAAAATATATGTACATATTGTTCTTATTATGTTAATAATTAATTAATAGAAAAAAGACTTCAGAAAAAAAGAGAATTATGAGCAATGCCATTGTCCATGTTCAGTGATATATTAGGACCAGTGTTGATAAGAAAATTTAAATAATGTGAAACACATGAGGGGGTCATATTCAGAGCAAAAAAATCCTACATTTCTAACTTTATTGGAAATTTGGACAAAATAAAATATACTTGAAAATTCTCACTCTCCTTTTTTCTTGGTGACAAACAGCTTTACACTCATGAATCTAAGGTGGCCTAATCTAAAGTGTTTTGGAGAATTCCTGTGAAGACAACAGAAAAAGAACCTGTGAAGAAATAAGACGATAATAACGAGTCATTATTTAAGAATTTATATAACAAATGAACTCTGTGGAGAATATAAATTCATCTAATCCTGTGTGTGTTACAGAAAGGAGACTGCTGAATTAAAACGTCTCCTATATCTGTTTATTCTGCATTTTGCAGACCAGCACAGCAACAATCATCATGAATTAGTGTGTAATATTTAACTGGATAAAACCCCCCGCTTAATGAAGTATAAATGAAGTGTTTACAGGCGGTCACGCTGACGAATTCCTTAGTGAACAAGTTCATTTTCTTAAGAGGTTAATAAGTGTGACGCATTTCATTTGACTTGCTTCACTTGGAATGAATTAAAGCTCAGTTTTTATTATCAATATCTTATAATCACTCAGCCACATAATGAGAAAGGCCATAATTGATCTTTAACAAGCAGTAAATATGTCAGAAAAGCTGCAGCGTGGCATTAAAAACACTCACTCTGAAGATTTTGAGCATCTTTAAGAAGCTGTGAAATAAGAAACTCCTCACAGCACAAAACACAGCAAACTAAAAAACAAACTCCCCACTCATGCAGAGGTTATGGGAAAGTCTGAACAGATAATAAAATTATTAAAGAAGCTGGGAATGATTCGGCTTCGGCCGCGTAAAACGTGTGTGAGAGAGAGCAGCTACAGGGAGGTGAAAACTCAGGGCTTCAGAGATGAAACTAATCTCTGTGGCTGCAGAGGCGCTCTCTCTTTAAAGGGCTTTTTTTCCACTCAGATTCCCCCCCGTGGCAAAAAAACACTCCAGTCACTCAAAGACCAACATCTGCAGCTTCAGACGGTGCTGCCATCTGGATTCTACACGCGTTCAAGTGTCCTGTTATTTCTACCGATGTACATTTAAAATACACGTCTTAATAAATTGAATGTTGCTATTACTGACTGTCTCTGCTTCAGGCAGCCTGAAGGGGTTCATTCCTCACGCTGCCCCACTTTCTGCCAGGATGTTTAAAAAAGAAGACGCCGTAATCACAGTTTGGTTAGTGAAGTCTTAAATACTCGCACTGACTTTTCAGTCATCCCCTGCTTTATCGCCCTTTTTGTCAATTTAATTTATATCCAGGAGGACATGAAAATAGAGAATATAAAGAAGCACGCTCCTTAACCCGAGGTTTTCACCCACGGGATGAGTAAGTGTCACTTAGCAGTAATTTCCTATGGTCAAAAAATTTTGTAGTCTTTTTTTCCTCTCACATAATGCACTTTCAAAAAATCTATCCTAAAGTTGTCAGAGTGATGCAGGAAGACTGCGTCCTCACTGGACAAGGCTCACATTTCCCAGGAATTGTTTGGACTGGACAACCATTTCTTTCTTTGTTCCATTTTTTAAATTAGTTTCATTAACGATTCAAAACTTTTAGAGTCCAATACTTTATCGTTTTTGATGCGATATATTTAATTTGAGTATATTATAGTGGGTAAAATATACCCAGCATAAGTGAAAGTGTTACAAAACTAGGGTTACAAGAAGACCATTATCTCCAAACATTCAAAGGTGCACCAACACACTAAAAAATAAGGAATTCCATTTAAAATGCTGGAATCTGGTACAACATGCCTGATACACACCTGAGGTACAGCCACTCTATGGTGTTGTAATTTATATACATATAGCATTAATGGTGCTTAAACATAGTTGAAAAATGCTCATTATGCGAAATTCATCACAACCCTTAAAGCCATTGTAAGTTATATAATTGGATTGTATCGTCTGCTTTGCCCTTCTATTGGTTTAATATTCTTATTAAACGCTTTACTATAAGAATTAATATTCTTATAGTAAAGCGCTATACAAATACAGACCATTTACCATTTATTTATAAGTCTGTTCTCAGTATGCTCTGATCTTACTAACTACTTGAAATGGTACTTATAGTACAGAGCACCTTTTTACTCAAATTTGAGTACTTAAAGGGTTTCCAACTGTAAGTCTAAAGGCATTCACACATCAGGTGCATTGCAAAAATAGCACGAAATTCAGAAATTTTCATATACAGATTTGTCGTGTAACGTGTACACACAGTGATGCAATGATGAGAGGGTCCTGATGCTTCTAAACAAGAAAAGGAAGAAACTGGAGATTCTGGGTTCATCCAATTCTCGGGAGAAGACAGCAGCAGGGAGAATTGAATGGTTTGAGCTGAGAGTTGAAGCTGAATCACGACGCTTTTGTCCGTATTTCAGGAGGAGGTCAGTATATAAAATATATATAAATAAATAAATATATATAGATATATTTACATCCAAAGTTATAGGAGAGCTGTAAATATTAGATTTTTAGAAATACTTCAGCCAGAGCGTGGAACATCATTTTAAGATGGCTAACTTCATGCTAACTCCTGGATATTAACTTCATCAGTGCCTCAGTATTTGACTGATTTGTGGAACTAAAGGAGCGTTTGGAAACTGTTAATGATGCCAGAGATTAGTCGGTCAGCAAACAAACTAAATTAAAATTAACCCCAACTGTCTGATGCTTTAAACACATTACTGTCTGAACATTACAGGAATTCCTACCTTCATTTCAACCGCGTGAGTTTTACTGTCAGTCGAACTGAAATGTCAGTGTGATGCATTCACTGTGGCGAAATATGAAAACAAGATAACCCACAGAAGGAGAAGAAGAACAAGAAGAAGCAGCAATCGCTCTGGTATGTTATTCATGACTGTCACAAGCAATCTGCACCTATTCTGTATCTCGGTATGTGAGCGTGAAGCAGCGACGAGGCCTTTTGTCCTCACATGTCATAACATTTCTTACAGCCAGCCGAGGTGAAGAAGGGGCACATCTCAGGACTTGGGTTTCCTTCTGGTTAAAAGCTTTTTTTTACGAGTGTGTGTGTGTGTGGTTTCCGGCTGTGTCGGCTTCAAACGGAGAGCAGTTTACCTCCGGCAGGTTTTTAAGTTCTGACACTTTTTGATGCCCTTGAAGTCACTGGAATAAATGTGTTTTGGATGGCTCTGGGTGTGTGTGTGCGTTCGTGAGAGAGAGAGTTTGTTCAAAGTGACTGATGAAGACTTGGAGCTGCAGCTGAAATTTGATCACACTGCTCTTTCTGTCCCTTTTAACGCGTTTTGCAGGTATAAAAACACACAGCCGTTTAAACCCTCCCAAAAACAATAAGTGAAACACGCACACTCTCTCACACACACACATTGTTGCAGGTCGTTGTATAGCAGGAAAGGACTGTTAAGCTTTCCCAGGGGAAGCAGCCGCACAGCCCTTCAATGCACATTGTTATTAGGCTGTTTTTCTTTTAAGTGATCCTCCCACCGATCCGTTCTCTCTCCCTCCTCTCAGCTGATGGTGATTAATGGATCGCTGCGACTGCTTGCTAATCAGCCCAAAAGCACTTTGCTTAAGTGAGGAAAGTCGTCCAAATGGTGCTGCTGTGTAAAAACTTTCAGTGTGAGGTCAGCATCTCTTCATCCACCCGAGTTCAGCCTGAATAAAAAGCATCTGTTTACCAGCCAAAGATGCTAGCAGCTAGCTAGCTAGCGAAGTAACGACTGTTCCTCTTTGTTGTACGAACTACGAAGCCGAAGTTTATTTGTTTTTTTGCTTCAGTTCTGCGTTCGTCCATACAGATTTTTGCCAGCAGTGATGATATGCAGTATGTTTTTAAGTTTTTAAAAACTGTCAGTGTAACAAATGCCCATGGACTCACGGTGTCATAGACACAACATGTTTTAAAACTCAAACTATCTGATTGTTAAGGAATGATGTATCAACCGTGCTTCTAGGTCCGAGCTCCTACTGCGTTCATTAAGCCTGTCATCTTACTAACATGTTGTAATGCTTTGTATTTTGTTTTATTTCATATAAACAAATACCCTTAAAAATGATCATGGTCATAGTCGTCCTCTCTGGTTTTTTATTAACACTATTCATGTGCAGCACGTCTTTAAGTTAAGTTTTTAAAACCTGACAACGTAACTACAGCCCATGGGTCAGTTTGCCAAGCGTCAATTATTTGAACACTCCTGAAAAGAATCACTCTGAGGCTAACTAGGATTTCAATGGGTTCATAGCGAGTATTTCCAACTGCAGATGGGTGATCTCAGACATTCTCTGGGACGCGTTTGTCCATTTTTAGCATCATCTCCCCGCCATATGATTGTATTTGTCTCTGTCCATCCTGCACCCTCACTAACTTTTATTGAGAGTAAAATAGTTAACTCTCATCCTCCATATTTACCTTATTGTGTTTATATTAGCCTCACCATAGCTCTGTGGCTGCCCACCAAGTAGAATGTCATTATATGGCAACTAGACTGACTTCACTGATTCTGATTAACCTCATAAAACTTCATTTTCAAGGATGCAATGATGGTAAACTTTTATTGGATCATTTTTTAAGTCTCAGTGATGCCTTAGAGTTTGATTTGGAACTCAAGGAGCCTGAGCATATTTGAAGCTTGACGTGACCATTTTTGGATGAGAGGGTGGTGTGATAAGTTATCAGCTAACTGTGTATGGATGCATCACATAAAAAATAATTTAAAAGAACTTCTTGGATGGTTGTGAGTACAGTTAACTGCTGAGCAGCCATATTATTGGCCAAATAATTGCATTGCAAAATGTTCCAAAAGGCAAAAACAGTTCAATCAGTCAAAGGAGCAACGTACCTAATAATGCAAATTTTCAGCATCCATAAAAATCAAACATTTGAGTTTTAAATAGATTGACCTGCTACACAGGTATTATGTAGCAGAAAATTTGGTATAGCGACTAAAACAGTTCTCAGACTGTAAACTTGTTTATAGGGACTGACCTGCTGCCTCAAGTGGACATTAGAGGAACTACAGCTGTCAGATAATGATTTGCTGCAAAAACACAAAAGTTTTGTGGAAATATTTCATAAATATTCATGACGTTTATTTATTCAGCATACTGTACTGCAGCAAATACTGTGATGCACATAATGGAAATGAACAGCAGTAAAGTCAAAGGAGCTTCAAGTTTGAGGCTTTTGTTCAGTTTGTGCCCAACATGTGAAAGTGTACCTCTCTCTGGTCTTACTGACAGACACACAGTGTGCTAATGAGAGTGTTTCTCAGCCTGCGGTTGCTGGATTAGCTCTCAGATGAGCAGAATGGATCTGATTGAGAGAGGAAACCAGCAGAGGGGTGAAAAGGGAGCAAACAGAGGGGAAAGAGGGAGAGTAAATAGGGCTGACCCATGGGGGGTTGACCCCCATTCAGCAGCTCTCTCCCTGGGAATCCACTCTGACTCTTTCAGGCCTGTCCCCCGCTCTACGCACCACTATCTCCCAGCTCCTTTGGGATTCAAATGATATCTCATTAGCTCTTATTGGATTGTAACTTTCACGGGATGCATAGTGTTTCAGTTTTTCTCTTTTAGCGATCGATAAAAGGACACTGGCGTCCGGGATAAAGGACTCTTTTCTGTTTTCCTCTCTTCATCGACCGTCTCGCCTAATTTCCGCTTCTCTTCTTTCCCTAATTTATTCTCTCTCTCTCGATTCAACACGCTGCATCTCTCCACACCGTTTCCAGCTCTCTTCAATACAGTCGGGAATCATCCTGCACTTCTTCGGCCTCTGCATCCACAGGGCGTCTTTGTCTGTTTCTAATGTGCCATTAACTCTGCGCTAGTCAATGGTCCTGAACCCCAAAGGCCAACGAATTAACAGAGAGGAAGAAGAACTGGAGCCAGATGATTTTTTTTTTTTTTTTGAGTTAACAGAGTTCGGCAAAACTTACAGTAAACTATTGTTAATAATGACACCCGTGTTGGTTACGTGAACTACAGTCTAATTCCGTTGCTTGTCTTTATGCACTGTTACATTTCAGAGTTTTAGAATCCGTTTAAAGATTTAAAAGTGAAATAACAGCAAAGGATTGGAAATGAGCTTGTGCTGTAACTCATGGTGACTGCATGTGTCAGACTAACACACTGTGGCTGGTTCACGTGAACATCTGGAACTCTGCAAAGTTAAATGAATGTAATAAAAATCCACCGTTCAAACCACTGTACTAAATGCACACAGTGGCCGGAAAAGTACTTTTGAGTACAGGTCCAAAAATTATATTGCTGACATTATGTCTGTGTTACATTACGAGCAAATTCGTGACATTACATCTACGTTAAATGTACATTGTTGACATTACATGTACGACACGTGTTCGTGAACGTTGTCTACATTCAATTCAATTTTATTTATATAGCGCCAAATCACAACAAAAGTCGCCTCAAGGCGCTTCATAGGTCTACATGTATGCACATTATTGGCATGTAAGTTAAGTGTACATTTTCCTTTGTAAATACTTTTTGCCGAGCAATTTTTAGTCCAGTGTAACGTTGGGATGACCAGAGAATGTGTTATACATATTGTAAAATCAGTGTTCATCAAACAGGCTTATAGTGCCTGTAATTGATTACTTTGTCTTATATAATGAATGTCTAGCTTGCAAAGAAGAAGAACGATAAATATGTGTTTTCATGTGATATGATATTTGCATTCATTGTTTTGGTGTTTATGAACAGCCATCCGGCAATACTGTGATATAATGCGGATGAAAAGAATAATATGATAAATTAACAAACATGTCTGTGTTTTCATTCATGAGGGAAGCAAACAACCGAAGCAAGACTAGCAAAACCAGCCTAATGTACATATAACAAATATATAATACATATAAGCAAACGTTTATATCCAAAGAAAAATTGGGGTCCCACAAAATTTGAAATGCTTGATTAAAAGAATGACATCAAACCTCCCCCTAAAATTAATAATATATTTTCAGAAATGCACATAAAGCACATATAAATCTATAAAACAACATTTTCCTGTGTTTCTGCCTGCTGTCTGCTTTGTTTTTATAATTATATTATCTCTGTCCTTGTGTGGAATACGTTTAGTGTTGGAGACGACTGTTTGGTGATGTTGGTGATTAGTGAATTCCATTTCTAATTAAGAAGCAAGAAGTAAGCATCAGCGCCACACCGCGAGACCTGCTCCTACTGATGTACTTCTTCGATAGTTTCTGTTATCAGACGGTTGAGTCGGTGTAAAAAAGGACAAAGAATACTGACAAAGAGGTCCTGAGCTAATTTTCTGGCACACAGCACTTCAGAACTGCTGGCCTGGTTAATGTAATGGTGTTATAAAAGTTTGAAATGTAAACACTTTGCCAACTGCTGTACTTTGTGGGAAGGAAACTACAGTTTCAGTCTGGATGAAGGGCTTAAACTGGGGGCAAGAACATACATTTTTTAATTTAACGGCTTAATGCTGTTAAAGCTGGTCTTCTGTTTGCTGTGAGATATTTAATCCAGTAAAAGTCCAAATGGAGTAGAATTAATAAGAGGAAAGTTTTTGCCACTATGAAGCGTCTGAGAAGCTCATTTCATGTCTTTAAATTAAATTTCTGCTGCTGAATTTAAAAGAGGATTCAGACATCATGAACTGTTCATGACCTGTTCCCAGAAGCTGCTTCACCAGGTGAGCTCAAATCAAGTTTTCAAGTAGCCTGTGACAGATAGAAAGAAAACTTATTGATTGCCATTTATTGATTTTATGTAATGTGGACACTTCTAAATGGGCGTAAACTGTGAAAGATAAGCGATAAAATCTGTATATTCATTCATTCATTCATTCTGGGTGAGAGCTTGTAAAAGACATTTGCTTAAAGGTACTTTTTGTAATGACCCTCACCAGGTCAGGTGGCATGGTTTTACCAGTGGGTGGTCTTTGTTTAACTTATGATATTTGTTTTACTCCTATTATCTGCTTGTTTTTGCATTATAAGCACATTCGTAATGGCTTACCTGGTTAAATAAAGTTCCTATCGAGCCCATTTGCATTTTGTGTTCCAAACTAGTTTTACATTAAAGTACAACCTGCTTGTAGTTTAACTTCAGTCACAGATGTTTCCACAGATGTTTTGTGTTAAAATCATAGCAGGTCTTTCTTCATATTCTGTGTAGCGTTAGTTAATTTTGGGATGTTTTAAGATATTGTAAATCATCAAGTGACAATATCATTTAATCAAGTAAAATGTTTGACTGGGGTCATTAATTTTGCACATTTTTAAAAAGGTTTTATTCGCGTTTACCATCCCTGAACAGTTTTCCCACGATAGATGCTCTAAAATATTCATTTTGGTTTTCAGTCGTTTTTATGCAAAAACACAAATGTTTGAGCTGTATCTGCCTCCAGGCTGAACTGAAAAACATCACAAACTGAACTAAAAACATTAGAAATTGACCTATGATAGCCTATAATGCAAACAAACGGGTGGCTTTACCTCAGGAGGTAGAGGAGGTCACTTAAAATCGGAAGGTTCAATCCCTGGCTCCTCCAGTCTGCATCTCAAGTATCCTTGAGCAAGACACTAACCCCAAGTTGCTCTCTGATGCATCCATCAGAGTGTGAATGTTGTTAGAAAAATACTCAGTTTAGAGACAGTACTTGTGAAAATGGGTGTGATTGGGTGAATGTGGCATGTTGTGTACAGTGCTTTGAGTACTCCGGGAGAGTAGAAAAGCGCTATAAGATTCAGTCCAAATATACATATATTTTTACACAATTTTCCACCATCCTTCCTACACAAGTGTTGCTCTTCGTGAAGTTTGTGAAGTCTTTGAATCAACTAACTTGCCTAATCCAATCCAATCATCACGTCTTACCTATATGTTGGAGACAACTGTGAGTTACGGTTTCATTATAATGCATTTATGTGTGTTCATAATTAGCTTTTTAAAATTACTTTCTCCTTGTTTTAGTCACTTACATTGAGCTTTGCAGCACCAGACATGTAAAATCAGTGTTGGGCAATGTGTGAATGAGAAAAACCAGCAGAGGACAGGCTCCTGGTTTCTCCCCATACTATGAACTTATGTACAGCATAATGTACAGTATTTTGCAATATATCAATTAGCAAAATTATTGTACTAGAGTTGTTAGACAATTCCGAAAGTGTAAGGTGGGAACTTGAATTGAACAAAAATTGGATGACCTTATACAAAACTATTTTGCACACGCACAGGATTTTTGAAACACAGAATCAGAAAAAATTGAGATGAGAACACGCTGGCATGAATCAAGTGAGGAAAAAGAAAGTAAAGCATAAGTCTTTAGCATCGAAAACTTTTCTTGTGGATGTTTAAATTCCTCTCATGTGACATATTTTAGCTCACAAAATACTGCTGTCAGCTCGTTTGCACCCTGCTGTGCAGAAACAAACTCGTTGGTCTGACTTCTTCTTCTCTCTGCAGGGCTTCTGTAGGCTTTAACAGATGGATTAACCCTTTCTTCTTCTCTTCCCTGCGGGGCTGTGCTTTGTCTTTCTGGATGACATGAGATCATCTGGGATCAACGCCGTGCTCACCGCCTCTTCCTCCTCGTGTTAAATCCATTCGTTTTTTTGTGTCCTCTCTTGACCTTTTCCATGGAAAGTGGCTGCTTCTGTTTTTTTTATAAGAGTGAAGATTAGAGCTCCCTAACCAGACACATGCACACATCAGCTAATTGCCTCTGTTGGCTGAATAACTTTAAAGAACTTGTTCATTATGCATTTCAATCCACAGAAAGCCTCCTGAGATGATGTAATCCTGCAGAGAGGAGCATGAGGATGGTAAGGTCACCTGGCAGGAACCATGAAACCCGCAGCTTCTTTTTGCATTAATGTGCACCTTAATGCTAATTTTCTTACCAACAATCAAGTGTTTCCTATAATCAGCCATATTTATGTGTCTCCTGAAGGCATCAATGTGACGTTTCCAGGTTGGAAACTAATTTCCTGATTAGTTTTTAAACTTCAGGCAAACCATCATGAATGTAAAGGTATGCAGAAGCATATATCCCAAATATAGTTGGGAGAAGCCATATCTGTGCAAATATGCATATATTGTTTGTCCAGGTGGCAAAAAAACAAACTACAGTGCCTCTGATGTCCAACTCTAGGATTTTATTTTGATGTCACATGTTTGGACACTTCTGGCTCAAAAAAACCAACATGGCTAGTGCGCTAACATCAAGGCTTCAAAGTGTTGAGTAGAGAATGAGTAGGCGACATTATATCTTCAGGTCCATCTTACATATACAGTCTGTGAGTTTAGCAGGTAGCTGCAGGTCAAAATGTCTATCAACACATCCTGTAACTGTGCTACAGACTGGAGCGGAAACATGTGAGTGGTGTGTGTGCAAAGTGGACCACACAAGCCAGTAAGTGTTCATCTACCTGAGTATAAACATGTCTGTGTGTGTGTGTGTTTGTGTTTGTGTGTGTGGTTCTGGCCAGCCTTTCCTCAGGGTCTGCCTGGCATTGTGCTGCTTCCTGACCAGGCCTACGTTATCAGTGTGGGATCAGTGAAGGGACAAAAGGCCTACGAACACACACATAGAGTTACTAACTTCTTTTTTTTTTCTCAGGCCTCTTGGAGCCGCTGATGGCTTCCTGTCTGTATGAGTAAATATCTATCTTTGTATCTCAGGGTGTCAGATTCATTTTCTCTGAGGGCCTCACTGGGAAACGAGAATCCCATTGAGGGCCAGGCGTCTGTCACTTACTGCCATGGTTTAATTAATTGGAAATGTAGCTCTTGTTGAGCCTGTTGATATGCAGATTAGGCCACATAAACCAGTAAGCAAAAATAATAATAATAATTATGAAACTCTTTCTGATTACTGGTACAGACTAGTGCTTTTCTTAACAAAGTGGCTGATAACACAGCAGCGAAAATGATGTTGGTGTTCATGGTGGAGCCGCAGCGAGCAGCAAATGTCACACGTGCGACTGTAAACCCTGGTGGACGTGAAGCTGAAAGCTCATATGCACATGTACAGAGTCATAAGAGTATTCGCTTGCCAGCCTTCATGCGTATATGAACTTGAGTTAAATCTCATTCTTGATACTCTTTTCTGACAAAGTTGTATTTTTACTTAGTTGTATTGCTATAAAACTTTTGCACCGTCCACTTCCTGCTGTGACAAAACAAATTCCCCACGTGTGGGACTAATAAAGGTTATCTTATCTTATCTTGATCCATTGCGTTCAGTATGATGGTAAATGGTCTGTATTTGTATGGCGCTTTACTCAGTCCCTAAGGACCCCAAAGCGCTTTACACTACATTCAGTCATCCACCCATTCACACACACATTCACACACTGGCGATGGCAAGCTACATTGTAGCCACAGCTGCCCTGGGGCGCACTGACAGAGGCGAGGCTGCCGGACACTGGCACCACCGGGCCCTCTGGCCACCACCAGCTCTTCCAGGAAGGGTTTCCAAAGTTTTTATGAAAGTTTTCCAGAAATTTTTGATCATTCTCCCAGAAGAACAAGAAAAAGTTCCCCACACCATAACCCCCTCTCAACCAAACTTTACACTGGCACAGTGCAGTCAGACAAGTATGTTTCTCCTGACAACCACCAAACGCAGACTCATTAATCAGATTGCCAGACGAAGAAGCGGGATTTGTCAGAGAACACGTCTCCTTCTCTAGAGCACAGTGGCGACACGCTTTACACCACTGCATTTGACGCTCTGCTTTGCACTTGGTGATATGAGGCTTGGATGGAGCTGCTTGGCCATTGAAACCTATTAAATGAAGCTCTCTGCTAATCTGAAGGCCATGTGAAATTTGGAGGTCTGTAGCAACTGACTCTTCAGGTAGTTGGCGACTCGCTCTTTGATTTTACAACTTCATGTTGAATTGCTGTTGTTCCCAATCATTTCCACTTTGCTATAATACCACTAACATCTGACTGAATATTTTGTAGCGAGGAAATTTCACAACTGGACTTGTTGCATGGGCCACAGTACCTCATTGGAATTCACTGAGCTCCTGAGACCCATTGTTTCACAAATGTTTGCAGAAGCAGTCTGTATGCATAGGCGCTTAACTTTAAACATTTGTGACCTTGGAAGTGATTGGACGCCTGAATTCAATGATTTGGATGGGTGAGTGAATACTTTTGGTAATACAGTGTATGAATATAGTAGGTAGGTAGGTTATATAGAGCATGTACAGTTTTTCAACAGTGCAGTGATCAACTGGTCCAAAAACATACAGTTTTACAGCTTTTTCACAAATATTCTACCATTGCATCATATTTCTGAGAAGCTTATTACTCTCTGTGGTTTATCTGACTATTAAACAGTAAACCAGTTGTGACCCCTCTCAGAAAAACAAGCCATGTTTAGCCTGGGCTCCTGATCGTGTTTCTGATGTCTATGAGATGTTGACATTTCCTCCAAACAGACATTTCCCCTCTAAACTCTGGGTTCAATTTAAATGTAAACTGTCAAGAAAAGAAATGACTTAAACAAGAAAACAAAGAGGTCTAATTCTTCAATATTTCACCAGCAAAGCACGAGATGGAAAAAGATTAGAGGAAAGAACAAGAAGCTGGAGTCTTGCCCACTTATCTGATCTAATGGCACATAAAAGAGGGGAGAGTCCAAGCTGATCGCCAATCCTCGGCCTTCATGAGTCGGTTTCCTTCATGGTGTTTTACTGTGGATTTATTTCACTGTGGGTGTCACTGGTCTCTAACTGGGATTCCTCACTAAATATGACTTTTTCCATCATCTATAGTGTAAAGTGGTGGCTGATCTGAGCCTTCCTTCCAATTTAAATATAGATTACAGACAGTAATTTATAAAGAAACCCCCACAATATCATGATGGTGTGCACTGCTGCTGTTTACAGAACCTCGCTATGGCAGCAGGCTGTAAATGTGTTTACTTGTGCTGGACATTTTATTATGAGAGCCTATGGGGACTTACTCGCTGTTGGCTTCAGCCTCTAGTGGACATTAGAAGTGCAATAGTGATTATATAATCAGAAAGAAAAACACAATTACTTACTTTTGGAAAAATCCTCCAGAGTCTCCAAATACAGCTCAGGAATCGCAGTGTATTCTGGGTAGTCCCACTACCACACTAATAGACACTGAAAAAACACCAAAATAACCTGTGAGTGATACAGCAGCCTGATATAAAACACAGACAAGGTAAACTGGTGTACATTTTTCCTGTTGTTGGATAGCATCATTTTTACAGGTTATACTGCTGTAATGATCTTAGTTACCTGACAATAGCACTAACAAAGGCTATGTTAACGTATCTGATTATGACAAAGTAATGGTTTAATGAGGGACAGATCCATATAAACACAAAGAATGGTCTTGGATACAACTTTAACTCCTGGATCAAACAACCAAATTTTTCCAGCTTCCAGAATCTTCACTTTGATCCTTTTCTTGTTTAGAAATATCAGGTCCAGCTCATCATTTCTTGATGTTGAATTTTCCACAAAAACGCAGCACATTGTGTATAACTAACAACTTTGTATGCAGTTCATTTGACTTAATATTTAATACTGTATTTAAATATTTTTAGTATTTTTTAATTTTGTATTGCAGGTTAGATTTTTACATCTCACGACTCTGCATACACACTTATAAAGCATAAAGTCTTACTTGGTGTTCAACATTTTACTGTAATACTATCTCACCTGTTCTGACTTGTAGTTGCAGCTCTACTGGGAGTCTTAAAAGTCATTCAGGTGTGAAGTAGTTTTATATTTTTTATTATGGTACAATGCCTCTTTACAAGACTTTGTGTTGTGTTGTGGTGCTGCATCAGCAGCTGTAGGAGTTTCTAGACTGTTCTCTATTAATACTGGTCTGAGGAGCTATGACTTCTGTATGTTCAAGGTGTAATGATAGGACAGTGTCACATTTCAGAAGCTGTTTTTTTGTTTTTTGTTTTTTTAAACAAAAAGCATAAAAAATTTCTTTCATTCTGGCTATGCCATCATGTACAGCCAAGAGAAATTCCATAACTAATGTGTGTAACCGCACGTAACTACAACAGTTAGACGTGTTATAACATACTTATATTTTCCAAAAACTCCATCCGTCATACATACAGCTGTGAGACTTTAGAAGACAGCAGCTCACCGGTCTGATTAGTTTCTAATGTCCTGGATTTAACTTTAAAACCCAAAAGTAGAATCTATCTCCACATATTTGAGGGAAACAATTCAGACTTGTTTGAACAACAGTCTCATCATGCATTAAATTAGTGATGTTATGACTTTGAGCTCCATGGTCTCCAAAATAACTTCATCATTTCTCGGGTGGTTGGCCTTTTCTAAATCGTGACAAGCAAAAAAAGGAAAAAGATTCTTTGTACAAAATACAGAAAGAGACAGAAAGAGCATTTGTTTAAAAACAACAATCTTTGTGTTGTATCTAGCTATGTGGATAGATGTAATGTGAGACAACAGTGCAACTCATCTTTGCCTGAAACTCTTTTTTGTGACTTTAGTCCAACCTGAAATATCATTAAAACAACCCAAAACATAATCATGTGTCCATAGATTTAATGAAACATGTTTGAGGACCTTTGATGCCTCAATTTCTCTCCTTGTACATCTGTTTTATGCCTTTGTTTTCTTCATATAACTGATTGCTATCTTCATCTGTGATTGCCCTCCCCCCTCTTCCTCCCCTCATTCCTTCTGTTAGCTTCACAGCTCTGCATCACACATGACTGCATCCCTCCCCTCCTGTATAAACCTTGTTTTCAGCCTGTTTGGCTGTTGCTGTGATAATGAAGGCACAGGAGGGGAGGTGCCAAGAAAAATAAAGACTGCTGGTTATTGCGCTTACATTTTGTTGATGCACATCAGTTTCGCTGTGTGGGAGCGCTTTCTTAAAAAATTCTCATGGGTCTGAGAGTGCACTGAGGAGCATTGTTCATGTTTTAAATATTTTTTTTAAGTGCCATTGCCTGAACAGATTGGGACTTTAAGAATTATACCAACTTCACAGCTGGTGCCTCTTTTCTGCTCCCCTAGGGTGCCAGCAGTTAGCAGTAATAGCTAAAGTTAGTTTGGAAATGGACTCCACTAATCAGTAATGTAGCTGTGACATCGGCTGTTTGTTTGAAATTTCAGGCAAGTGTTTTCACTGTCGACATGTTGGTGTTTTGAAACCAGATGTGATGAGAAAGGGATGGACAAAATTATGGAACTACAAGCTAACAATTTATAACTGACAAGCAATTAGCCAGTTAGCTTACTGTGCATAATCCTCCCTTTTGACTTTCAGAATAACCAGAATTTAAAAAAAGCTGAGTTAACATTTTAATCAATCAATAATTTTTCAGATACAGAAGCTACGTTTATACACATTTGATTTTACCTTAAGAAGCTCAAACTCTTTATTCTGGCTAATGTGAGCTAACACTAGCTTGTCTGCTAATGTAGCTGTTTTTCTTTTTGAGCTTATTATGAATTTTTAATTTCTCGTGGTCCTGAGCAAACATTATACTAAATTCTTCATCATGCATGCATATAAACATCACCATAATCACCCTAATGTGTGTTTTTTTCTTAAACCACAAAACCACAAAAATAGGAGTTGCGTTATAGAATAAGTCAGAAATTCTGAATTCCTAGTTTGAAATTTTCGAGGTATCTTCCGAGGTATCTGGAACATGGTGTTAGTCACGACAGCCACAGGTGTCATTAATAGAATCATTGTGGGTCTAATACTTTTAAATCATAGCAGGAAGGACATGGGACAAGGTGAAAATGTAAATGAAGCAGCATGTCCAACAATGGCAGACCCGGTCTGCTACGTAATTCAACGTGCTAAGTCCCTGTTTGGGCTTTGTCTGAGAAAGAAACAGCCTCTCTCAGTGCCAGTTTGAGAGTTATTTTAATTTCCAAACATGGCAGAGTGAAAAGGTCCTTCTCTCCCGTGGCACCATGCCTCTGATTGTGATGCACGCTCGTGTTTGTTGATAAGGTCACAAAAGACCTCGACAGTGTTTGCGCCTGGTTTTAGTGGGCGAATGTAAACGTTTTGGGGAACAGAAACAATCCTCAGCTGACGGCGAGCTGTGAGCGAACACAGAGATAAGATGGAAATTCAATGGTAAAATTAAACACAATTAAACAGCAGCAATAACGAAATAGCACAGATGGTTTGAGTCACATGCAGACAGCACAGCGGGATAAGACAAAGACTGAAGTTCCCACCAAAAAAGAGACTTATAGTAAATGTAAAATGTCATCAGAATAAACTGAATATTACTGATAATATAATAAACTGATATACATAAAGGCTTAGATATAAAAAATAAAAAAAACTGGTGGATGATCAATCATGTGCTGTGTTGTAAATGCTCACAGTGATGGATAAAAGTCTGTCACAGTTGGATCTTGGACATCATCTGAATATCTGACTGAAGATCAGGCTGAAATCTCTTTAAGACATGAAAAGGGAACCAAATGTATGTAAAGTGAGCTTCTAAATGCAGCCTGATTGTAATCTGATTACACAATTAATGTTGGAATTTGTTGAAAGATTGAGATTCAGTCATTATAAATGATTTCAAACGATATTTTAAAGGCACAGAGTCTGAAATTTAAGAAAAAAATAAGGGTGAGAGAGGAATGTCAATGGTGAGGAAAAGAACACAAAAACTAAAACTTGCTAAGGAAAAACTTATAAATTTGCCATTTGTGAATTCTGTATTTCTTCATTCAACTTTTTTTATTTCGAAATTACAGAAGATGATTAGGGCCACTGGGGGGAAAAAAGTGGGCACGTCTATTTTTTCTTCTTTTCCAGAATTCTGTAAATGTTGTAATTTCTTTCTCACTGGTTTGCCATTGTTTTTGTTTTGTTTTTTTTTTAAAAATATGTGTTTTGTTTTTTTGTTTTTTTAAAGAAATTTGCAGGATTTTCCAGAGTTTTCCTCATAAATTTGCAATTTTATATCTTTAATTTTTTCCTCTAAATTTCAAACTTCTCCCCAACCAAACCATCAGCAATCCTGATACTAGATTCACAAAGTAAAACTTTATGTTTTACCTTCTGTGATGTTGTTTGAGGTGTTTTCTTTGTCCTCACACCTCACAGAGCATCACTGTGGGAAACAAGAAGCCTCCTCCTCACCATCATCTGTCTCTCAGCCAAGCGTACACAAATAGGAAAGGACAGCAGCTAAACAGTAACACACACACAGACACACACACATCCGCTGTATTTGTGCTGTTTGTGCAGTCTTATCGGGCAGAGATAGGGCAGCTGAGCGGATTGTCTCAGGACCTCGGCTGAACCCCTGAACCTGGAGGCTGTTATCACGACCTCTGACCTCTCACACATGCACACACAGAGATAAGTTGACTCCTGCAGTTCAGGTGATTTTCGAGAGCATGAACGTGTGTGTGTTGATGGTTAATGTGTTCCGGAAGGCGAGCAGAAGAGGAAAGGGAGTGGTGATCAGATGAATCAGATGTGTTCTCTTTGGCCTCACAAACCAACACACACATATATGTAAAGAGGCTGTTAGCCGCCTCTTAGCTTTTCTTATGCAAAGTGGTCCCTGGAGGCGCCGACAGTAAAGTCACCTTCTCCACTCTCAGGGGAAGTTTCCACCATTAGAAGGTGAAATACAGCCAGAGATGAAGCTCAGATCTCCTGTAACACAGTCCACATGTAGAGCAGATCAAACCCATCTCCCCGCTTCATGTCTAACTCCCCTGACGGATCCGAATGTTTGTTAGGCCTCCAAGTAGAAAAGACACCCGCCTTTGTTCCCTGGAGTCGGCCTGTAAAAAAAGAGGCAGGTTTAATGTTTTAAACGACGAGCACCTTCTTCATGTTCCCGACTTTCCAGCGAACGGGGAAGGCCAAGTGGCGAAGATAATCATTCGCTGATCCAAATATTTCTCATCTTCATCCCTGAGAGCAGCCAGACAGGAGGAAAAAAGCAACAGCTTCTTTTTATCTAAAGCATGCACGGCCGAAATGGAGCCACCTCCGTCTGACCCACAACGTCTTAAAAAGGGAAGAGGCAGCTTTACACACAGGAACCTCAGCATTAATGACTGCATTGTGTCTGCACAGATTTAACTTTTTAAAGTGCTGATGTTTGTAATGTGGTTAGTGACCCAGCAAACGCTTCCAATACCCTTCAGCTGACAATCTTTATTCTGAGTGATTAATCGTTTTAAATTAACCTTTGGGAATGAAATCCAATGAACAAAACACGAGATGAATCGGGAAGAAACAGATGAGGCTGATGTGTTACAACACAAACAGGCGTTCTTTCTCTTGTACTGGAATAACGTGATCAGTCCTTCCTTTCCAAAGTGGCGAGTTTGCTTGGGAGTCAGTGATGGTGGTTTCTCGAAAACCAGGTTTGATACAAACGTCAGCTTTTCTTTAGATGGGATGTTTTTTAAAACTGCCATAAAATCTTTTTACCACAGTCTGGATCACATGACCTTGAACAAAATTATTATTGTGATGGATTTCCAGTTCACTTAGCCTATAATGAGGCATTAGCAGCTCTGCATCATGGTGCCTGGACGGGAGCAAGAAACCAATGTTAAGGATGGCTGTTTTATGCAGAGTTATTATACTGTTGTATTTGTTATTAATATTTTTTTAATTAAATTTCTTGTTTTCGATACATTGCCTACTTGGTTTGGTTTGGTTGTGGTTATTTTCAGTGCTACTTTTTAGTGTTTTTTTTTTAATACTTAATTTGGGTTCGGGCACGTATTAAAACAGAAATAAACTGTGAAGGCAGCCATGAAGATAAATCAATAAACAAGCTTTTCAAACCATCTTTATGCTTGGCATATCAGACAAATGGAAATAAACTCATATGTACTTTTTTAGATGATCTGAGTTACTTGTGTAAGTACAAATATCCTTTCTGACACAGTCCTTGAGTTTTGCAGTATTTTGGGTTTTAGTCCCTGGTTTGAACCACTTTTCCCGTTCAGAGCTGCTTTAATTCTTCATGCCATAGATTCAACAAGGTGCTGGAAACATTTCTCAGAGATGTTGGTCCATGTTCCCATCCCAAAGGTGCTCTGCTGGGTTTAGATCTGGTTCAAGTAACCAGTTTGAGATTATTTGAGCTTTGTGACATGATGTGATATCCCGCTAGAAGCAGCCACCAGAAGACAGGTACACTGTGGTCATAAAACGATGGACACGGTCGGCAACAATACAGCTGGCACTAAGGGCACCCAAAGTGTGCCAAGAACACAATCCTCTACACCATTTACACCACCAGCAGCCTGACCTGTTGATACAAGCCAGATCCAAGCTCTTATTTTTTTTACCTCACCCCCAACTCGCAGCAGATTCTGTTTCTGCCAGACGTTTTTTTTTTTCCTCTGAAAAGGGAGTTTTTCCTTCCCACTGTCGCCAAAGTGCGAGGGGTCTTCTGATTTGGGGGGGGTTTCTCTGTAATATTGTAGGGTCTTTACCTGCCAATATGAAGTGCCTTGAAGCAACTGTTGTAATTTGGTGTGATATAAATAAAACTGAATTGAACTAAAAGTGTGTTTTGGCTCAGGTTTTGTCTTCCTTCAGTGTTTCCTTGTCTCATCTTTCTCTCTGTGCCTGCCTCTGTTGTTATGTCTGAGGTGAGTCTTCTCTCTGCGTTTAGCGTTTGTTTTCAGTGATTTCCTGTTTACTTTGAAGGTTGCTGATCTTGCCTTGCATTAGTTTTTCTTCCACCTTTGTAATTGTCTGCATTACTTTCTGCTCTCACTGTATTAAAAGTCCCAGGTTGCTGATTGTTTTTGTTGGATTGTCTGTTTCACCTGTTACCCTCTCCAGACTTTTCCTGCCTTGTTTATGTACCTCTAGATTTATTCACCTTTTGTTCTGAACTTAAATTATGAGTCTGCTTTTTATTTTTATTTTACTCAGTGTTTTGTTCTGTATTTGGTCCATCCCTGAGCTGAACTGCAGGTTTTAGTAATAGTCTCCATTTAAGTCAGTAAAATTTTCATTGTGGCAGGTCATGTTTAAATTCAGGCTTTTCGCTAACCTTTTAGTTTGACCCTGTGGAGAAATCCTCTGAAGGATGGATGTTGAAGGAATATTTACAGTTGAGACAGGGAGAGACAGGTTTTAAGGGTAGAAATCAGTCGATTTGTAAGGGAAGATGGAGAGGGAGACGAAAAGGAGAGATTAGAGGAATGGAAGGATTTGGAAAAAAGTGACACACGAGAGGGTGATGGTGAAAGGCAGGGTCGAGCTGACCATATTCTGTGTCATTTTATTGGAGAAAATGTGCTTTTTTTGTGGAAAAACTTCAGTATTTCTAGTTTTTGTTGTCCAGCTTGGTGATAAAATGTAATTTATACAGAGTATTTTTAAAGAATGTCAAGTATCCTCCCTTTTCTTTCCCAGTCAGGGATCAGGCTTCATGTTGGGTGTAGGGCATGACTCCAGGAGGCACACGTGTGCACCAAATTTCATACATGTGCACAAAACATGATGGTGGTTTTTTTTTCAGATATTTGTGAGGCTCAAACCTGTAGCTGAAAAAGAGATGTACCAGCTGATGAAAGCATTCCTACTGAAACCCAAAGACAGACAGCAACTGCTGCAACAGCTAACACCTGTTTATTATTTAAAAGGTTACTGGGATAAAATAGAGAAAACTTGAGTATTTACACACACTTAGGACACATCAACAAGCACTGTGATTTCAGCTGCTCTTCTGCCTGGTAACAGTGTTTGGTGTTTCACTTTGGATGGATCCACGGATTAGCATATGCTTTTTCAGACTGACACTTTTAGCCTTTCTTTATATAATCTTATACATTTATGACACACGCGTGCTGTGTCACGTCACACCATGTTTTCCCCTTGTGTAAAAGTGAAAAATAGGACAAAAAGATAAAACTCTCAGAATGTTCGACTGCTTCGTTATATTTGGAGTGGTTTCATCACATTCAACAAAATCTGCAAATCTTGTAACCTTTTGGTGAATTGTAACATTCCCTGATGAGACTGACTTCCTTCTACCATGAAAAGCCTTCCCTTCATATAAACTGGATAAAAGCCAGACTTTCGAAAAGTGCATGTCTGGCAGAACCATTTAAAAGATATGACACTGTCTCAGGAATAAAAATGCTGTGCAATCACAGATAAAGAGCGACGTAAGGTCACCCTGCCCTTCATGTTATAATCTTCCCAGCTTCGTTAACATGTCCCACATTTAGTTCATTTTGATGTGGTCACTCTAATCGCAGATGTTTATTAATCTCTAGGTGATTATTAGGTCTTCATAACTTTCTTCTTAAAACAAATGTTTCAGATTTCAAGTCGGCTTTGAGGACCCAGATCTCACAGCAGTCAAGTCCAAGTCTTGGGTTTGCCTAAGACTTGGACTTCCTTTTGCTGATCAGTTCTTGAGTTTATAAAATAGTTCCCATTACTGTCTGCACCTCTGACTGTTTTTTGTCTTCAAGTATGCAGCTCTTCTCTGTTTGCAGGACTAAATAAAGTCCCACAGCCCACCAACACTCCATCGTCCCATTCCTGTCATTCCTGGAATTAGTGACGCGAAGCGTGGGGCCTTAAAGAACCAAGGTGCTCTCCTCCTCCTCCACCGCTTTGTTCTTTCTCACGCTGAGACCAGCCGAGATCATCACTTCTCCACTTCTTCCCATTGAATCCTCCTCCTCCTCTGCATTCCTGAGGGCAGCGCATTGCCTGGGAGTGACGAGGAGACATTCCTGGGACTTTTGTCGGGCTCAGGATGCTCTTCTGGGGAGAAATGGAAGGAGGAGCAGTAACGGGAGGAGGTGTTTCTTTACGACTGCTTTAAATTTATTTACAAAGATGGAGATGCTGGAGGTAATAATGGCCTTTTTATTTTCACTTACAGTGAATGTGATGACGCAGTGACACAGTGAGCTTGAGCAAGCTGTATTCATGTAAGGACTTAAATAGCAAAGTGTATATAAATACTTTTAAAGGACACATTCTCTCCTCCAAATCATTGCAATAAAGCTAAGTCAAAATAAATCTTCTGGCCACCACCAAGCAACAGGCCAGAGCTGGCTATAGCAGTGCATTCAGCAGCTTAAGAAGCAGAATGGAGTGGCCACAAATCCCAAAGCGGAAATAAAGACCCCAAATCATGACATCACAGCCAATCTCTAATGTAGTGTCGCATTTCTCTAATCTCTAATATAATGACCAAATACTCCTTTGGGCACACTTTAGCCCATATGGGACCAACTCTGAACAGAGGGTCAACATTCAGTCACAAAGAGCCCCAAAAGTAGCCCCTATTAGGCCTAACCTGTTAGAGTGGTTTTACCCCATTCAGGGGGGGCTAACTTATTTTAGCCTTGTGGCAAATATGGTCCAGATTTGGTCCACTTTAGCCCAGATTTAACCCCAATGGATTCCATCTAGATAGCAATGACTGTTTTGCTGACACCTGGAATTTTCTTTGTGCTACATTTTGGCCTTGACTAGCCAAGTTGACTAGGGGAGTGCAAGATGTCAGGTGTGTTGTGGCACTTGGGTCACATCTGTCCCACGTTTTCCAGTGCTGTAGCTGAGCCCTAAGTGCTAAAAGTAGCCCAGCTTTGGCACAAATGTGGGGAACTGGAGCTAGGGGATGGTTGTAACAAAGCTCAGGTCTCTGTGTGAGTACTGCCCCACCTCACAGGTCAAATAAATCATTATTTTAAACATGACGAGCATTCTTTCTGCAGCTGTGCAAGTTGAGAAGTTATTTATCTGTTGGTTGTGTATATGCAGCTGAGAACCAGACTGCTCTTATCACAGCCAGTGTGTATAGAAGCCTGCACTTTTGTCTTACGTCTGCTGAGTAGGCTGGCACTCCTCAGACGGGTGTGTGTTTTGTGCCTATATGTCTGAAGAATGTTAATTCACAGAAATCAAGGAAGAGAGCCAGACAATAGAAAATGGATGACGTGAGAGGACAAAGAAGCTGGCAGGTCAGATTAATGAAGTTGAACAAGTCTGTGAAGTCTTTGAGAGTCATACACTCAGAGATGCTTTAATTGCTCCTAATCACGTGATTGCATTGTTCATTGAATGTCTGCATCCAGTTTTTAGGGGCCTTTTAGGGGGCTGTGGTCCATTCTCTTAGTGGAAATGTTAGCCAAATGGAAAGTTAGTCTAAGACCATGACTAAACAATGACAGGGCTGGGTGATTATTAGATTTTTTTTTTTTTCAGCTAACAAAGATTACGGAAACAAGATAAAGGGGATAAAACAATTATTTTGCTTTATCTTGTGCTTTAAATCAAGCACACCCCTTTCGTTTTGCAATATGTGCTTTCAATGCTCAGACCCACTCTGAGTTTGGTTCAGCTCAAGTATGAGGTGATATCTGTGTAATTAACAGTTTAATAGGGCAACAGACTTTTCTGTAACTTCCATGTTTGCTTCATAGAAGACTTCCAGAAAAGCACACCAGGGTGAATCAGGTGTAAACTCTTTAAATACCCTTAAAAGGACCTTTAATATCTCCTTGTATATGACCCTTTATACGACTGTAACAACAGCACATTTCAGGCCTCGGTCCGCAACACTCCTTTCACCAGTTTCACTGAAGAATAAACCGGCCGTTCAAACTGAAGACTGATGTGAGATCATCATTACTTTTGTGCAATGAAGTGTGTCTTATAGTTTGACTAAGATTAATGCCTTCATGATATATTTCACAACCCAAGCAAGGAGCAAAAATATTACTGGAAACCAGTTGTTGATTGAAAGTGGCAGGAAGTACCTGTACGCATTGTGTCAGATACATAAACACAGTGAATTAACCCTTAAAACAGCCACATAAATAGCCCTCTTATCACTGCACCCTCTGGCATGGCGGTAAATAGGTGAGAAACCGCCATCTTTTCCTTTTCGCTCCCTCAAACTCGAGCACACAGATGGTTTCTCACAATATCCTGTTTCCGATCACTGCCTCTTTAACGCTGGATCCCCCTGCGCTCGGCCAGAGGCGAGGAGGGAGTAACAGGCGGGCATGAGAGAGACGGCCTCTGAGGGTTCACAGGCATCAGCGAGGGCAGCCTGGGCATTGTTTGTCTGAGTGGTTTATGTCTGGCATGTGAGCGGAAATCACTGATGGTTCATAGTCAAAATAAACACTCCTGTAAATCACCTTTGATTAAACCCTGTTCAGGTACTGATAGTGTAATGTTACAGACTGTAAATATAATATTTCCTATAGTTTTACTTAGAAATGTCAGGACTCTTACAGAAAGAGGTGCATTAATGTTATATTACACTTTAGATTGGATCATGAAGACTTTAAAATCAGTTGTAGACCTAGGAAAAGGTAAATATTCTCTTAATTGCTATGAATGACATTCACGGCTGTTAACTGAGCTGCCTTTAGCATTTTATGGCTCAACAGCATCTGGGGTTTTTTTTGTGGTTTTTTTTTTTTTAAAGTCTTGTTTATTATATACGTTATGATGACTTGGACACAAAAGTAAGTGCCAGACACCTGTTGCATAGTCAATGTTTCCATGCTTCCCATAGATATGAACCCAATAAAGACTTTCCTGATGAGTTTATGCACTCAGATACTCATGAATAAAACATTAGGTCCATCTGACAGTCAATTAAATGTCAGAAAGCCGGACTAGCCTCCATAGCTAGCTGTTAACCTATCCAATGATAGGATTTTGCTGATTATGGTGTGCTTCTGTGTCCACAGACACACTAACATTAGACAGAAAAAAAAAAAAGTTAGCTCAGGGCTGGATTTGATTATGAAGCACTAAACAATCCCTCTCTAGCCTTTATTAGAAAAAAAAAAAAAAAAACATGCTTTTTTACTGGCTAATGCTATGAATTTGCTAACGTCAAACCTCATCAAATGAACATATTTTTCATGTCTGTGTACGTCTGTTTTTACACCCACTAGTTTGAGTGCATAACTGTCGTCTTACTATCAAGGGCTGCTACATGAACAGTTTTGCCATTTGTTTAGGAGGGCTTCATTATATCTGGTAAATGCTAATTTACCTTTCAAGCTAAATATTAGCTTACAATCTAATTTTACCTATCATTAGCTTCCAAGCTAATACAAACAAATAGCTTGATACCATATGTAAAAGCTAACTGGCTAACCCTAGCATTAGCAAAATACTATCTGAAACCACATCAGTTGTCAGTGTTTGTTAATGCTAGTAATTGTATGAAGATTTCAAAGGTAATGTTAGCTCACTGTTGTTATTGGGAGTGGGAAAAAATGATGGATAATCCTTCCTGAGTCCTTTACATAGCAACCACTAAATGACTGGGATTAAAGTGTGTTCAATGCATCAAAAAATGTTATCTAACACATGCTTAATTTGGATTTTTCTTTTAAAAATGTATTTTCCTTAAAAAACAAAAAACAAAAGGTGAACTCTACCTGCTGAACCACACCTGTCTGAGAGTGTGTCTTCTAATCTGTTTTCAAAGCAAACTGCATGTATCAAACCTTCCTCGATTTACTGAGGAGCTAAATAAATATTTGAGGGGGATCAATGAACAGTGCTGCTCTTCACAATGCTATCACTGTCTTGTATGTGCTTCATGCTAACAGAGCATTGTGGGTATTGTTGAACCGGCATTGTGTTCCTGTTTCTTTAATGTTTCTGTGATCAATCACAGGGGTTACAGTGCAAACAGCAACAGACCTGGAGTCAGAGCAGGCACAGCTTTCTACTTTACTTTCTATAAAAACCCCCAGCACAAATACAGATCTTAAAGAATCTGAGCACACATCACCTCTTACAATCCTGCAGCTATTACTGGAGGTTTTCACGTTGCCAAGCTTGTTTCACCTCAGTGACCCGAAGCAGAGTGTAAAACCAGCACCTGTTTCTCAGACCAATCCTCCTCAGTGCTGGAATCTTTCCTTCCCATGGAGATTACTGCTTCTGCAACTCCCTGATTTATGTTTCTTACAAGAGCTCAATAATGAAGAGATATGAGGGAGAGTGGGAGGAAGAGTAGAGGAGGAGATAGAGATGGGAGAAAGCAGAGGATTTCATGGTTAACAGGGCAAACACACACACTCACATACACACTGTTACACATGTTCACCCCACACAAAGTTCATGTCTGGTATTTACTGCTTCCTGGGTCTAGCAGAGCTAAAAGACTGTTTTATTGATCTCTTTGTGTGCACATTTGAGGCTTTCTCCATCATTAAGATGTCCTCTAAGGCAGTGAGAGGTGAAGCATCTGCATTAAAATGTCAGAAAATGTGAAAATGATTCATTCCTACTGAGATAATTCATCAGTTTTATCAGGTGCCAGCTTTCAGATGGAGTCATATTGGGCCACTGTGTATTTAAGAAAGCCACAAAGCCCCACAATAATACAAAAATAATGTCTTAAATCATTAATCATTCCTTATCCTCTTTGCTTCCTGAAGAGGGATAATTCTGTTCATATGTGATGGTAATTCACCAAACTTCAGCAGACTGCATATAACAGATGAATGCAGCCAGTGTGGTGTCACCTATAGGGTTGTGAAGTTATTGTGAAGTTGTGGTCAACCCAGAAAGTCAGCCCATATTAAAGAGGTGGGGTTTGTAGCACCTGACCAATCAGAAAACTGTACAGGTCTATTGGCAGCAGAGCAGCTGGTAAGAGAAAAATAAGGGATTAAACACATAATACAGACTGAATACCTCACAGCAGCAGTGTGTGTGTGTGTGGTTTAACAGCTTTAAGACTGGAAAGGAGCTGCATTAATAAAGTTTATTTGAAGCCAGGAGGAAAATTAACACTTCTCAGTGTCACAGCTCTATAATTAAGACACAGGAGAATCTGGCAGATTACAATTTTTATACCATTAACATAATATGTAGATGTGTGCAAGACAGTTTTATTCTTCCAGCTGCTGCCCTGAAGGCTTCGCCTGCGATCAGATTTGATATAAAGTCCGCAGGTACAAACAGTTTTCCTGTTTTAGGAGCATATATTAATTCTTAAAGAACAATAAAAATGTTTTAAAGTTGCAGTTAACAGAAGAAGAAAAAAAGCAAGAATAAAGTTTGACTAGGGATCTGTATTTCTTACTGATGCTCAACAGATAAAGACCAAGACTTTGGACCCTCTTACTATCTGCACGCTGATATCAGAGGGGGTGTCACAAATGCAGACTCTGTTCTCCATGTAAGGATCAGAATATGGGTTTTAAGCTGTCAGTCATGCAGAGCTACTCTAGTAGAGTCCAAGAATAAAAATATTAAGCTGGAATTGAGCTGAATGGATCCACCTTAAAGCTGAAATGATGGCACTAGTACACTTGGACATGAAGGAGCAGGTTTAATAGGATGCATCCAGCTTGTTTGTGGCAGCAACACTTATCTGTGAAAGGAGTGTTTAAGCTCAGCTTTATTGACTGAAAGAGCCTGAAGCTGCCATAAAAGTCCACGACTACCACTCCTGCTAGTACTGCTACTACTGTGACTACCACTATTACTGCTACTGCTGTTTTATGACCGAGTCTGCAGGCTGTAAAGTTACTGCTGTTCACATACACAAAAAAGATGTCTGCTCAAACACACACACACACACACACACACACACACACACACACACACACACACACACACACACACACACACACACACACACACACACACATATAAGTCCAAGGGGAGATGTGTGGGTGGGTGTCACACCTGGTCAGGTAAAATCCACCTGGCTGCTCCCCTCTTCTTCACTTGCCGTTCACCCGGCGGCTGTGAAGCGAGCAAGGTTTTTCCCCCCCCCCCCCTGCTTTCTTCAACCTTTTGACCTCTACACTGATTATGAAACCACATTTACACACAAACATTTAAAGCATTCCTTAGACACAGTAAATTTCTCTCACACACACACACACACACACACACACACACACGTGCACATTGACTTCCCACGCACACAGATGCCCAGCCGGCCCTGCCAGAGGCCGGTAAACTGCAGTGTTTTTGTTATTCATGGACTCGGACAGAGCAGCAAACACTAACCAAGGCTGAACTGTTTGGACAGATGTGCTTCAGTCCCTCCAGCAGACACACACACACACAAACCCTGGGCTACCAGCTGACCCCCACAACCTTGACCTGTGACCCTCAGAGACGGTCTGGCTCTATTTTCAGACCAACATTTGAGCAATATGACACATAGAAGTGACATGAGCCTGTTTTCCAGCTCAGGGAAGGTGGACCTTATCCTCTCGTTTTAGCTGATGTAGATTTGTTCATGAAAGTCCGATTTCAAGTCATCAACCTTTGGGAGAGTAAGAGCCAAAGTCCCGGGTGGGCTGTAGGTGGAAGCCTATCCATTCATTTTCTTAACCGTTTAACCCTTGTGTCTAAAAGGTTGGCTAAGCTGGTTGAACGTTGGTGTAGTTTGCTGTGTTGTGGCTAAACGTTGGCCGATTGCTGGCTCGGTGTTAGCACAGTGGCCATACTTTGGTTCAGTGTTGCGATTCTGGCACAGTTAATTAAATTTCATGCTAAATACTGTTGGAGTACTATTTCTACTTTGCTGTTTGGGATGTCTTTGGCCTTAAAATGCTGATTACCATATAAACAGCCAAAGCACTGAAGCTATGAGGCATTCAGGACTGCCCTAAAATTAGAGCTATGAAAGGCCCAGATTTTACTCTGTTTCACAGATCAATAGGCTTTTACTACATTAAAGCTATTACAGCCTTTTCACTTGGTTCACTGTTGTCAGTTGCCGGTTTCACAAACACCCCCCCCTGCTGTGAAATTGCCTCAGTTCCCACCTGTTAACATGAGTTTTCAGCCCAGTTTCCTCTTGTTCTCTGTGTCCTCTTCCCTCCCTGCAGGGATCAGATGGGAATGATGCCTCTCCCTGCTCCCAGCTCCTTAACGCTGCCGCTGAGTGATGGGAACAGGCGACGTATGGCTACTTTCTCATGGCTGTGAGGTTTCGGTGCTGCAAGCTCTCACACAGGCCTGCAGAGGTAGAAGCAGACACACATAAATAGAAGCAAAGCAGAGACTATGAGGAGCTGAGAAGGGAGGAAGAAAAGTATAATCTTGATATACTTTTCCTGTATTTTTTGAGTCAAGGTCACAGAGGCAGGAAGGTGCAGGCGAGGGTGAAACACTAAGATAAAATGCTTTGACATCACTAAAATATGTTATTTCACAACATAATACAATGAAGACTCTTAATTTACTTCAGAATCTGGGTCTGATATTTTTTTTGTGACGGGAGGAGGAAAACAGTTGAGGATCAGAGAATAAATTTCATTTTCAGCAGGAAGGGAACAAATTTTTGCAAGAGCAGATGATAATAATCAGGGGCGGAGCGTGGGGGTGGCTTACTGGGCTTAAGCCCGGGTCTTTTTGTCAGAAGCCCGGGGTCTTTTGGAGTGTAATTTTTTCCATAGTTAGATGCCTGGCTGACAACTGTATAAAACAAAAAGTACACACAATATTCGAAGCACATAGTGCACACTGTGGGAATTTACGACTGTGCGTGAATCCCCCCTGATATTGGTATGATCCGAGCTCAGGCACTGAGCCACTGAGCGAGGGGGCGGGGCAGCTGCTGCCTGTGAGTGCGCTGTTGGAGAAACGGAGCCAGCCATACTAAGGAGAGCTAAAGTTTGAGCAGGTACCAAAGCAAATCATTCGTACCGTACAAATAATGTAAATATGACGGTGCATCACGAAAGATTGATATCAAACTGATCACTTGACCAATATTACGTTACTTGCTCTTCAAGTGAATCAACAAATGGTGAAATGAAAAGCCGAACAAATGCTATTTTTTTTTTTTTTAGAGAGTCTTAGCTTACGTGTGTTTATTTCATATTTTCAGTTCTTACCCTCCCCGACTAAAACGGTTTAAGTTATGTACTGAAATATAAGAATGGACATTAGAGGCTTCTTTCAAAGAAAAAACTCAGGTAAATGTTATTTTATATATTATGCTTTGTATGTTGTTCAGTATATTTCTATGCAAAACAAGAGGGATTTCAGTACACAGCAGGATATTCACATTTGTAACCAGATATTTACATACACTTTAGGTAGAAAACATAAAACATTTTTACTGTACAACATCAATTTAGAGTAAACTTTTGTTTTAGATAAATATTGAAATATATTTTGAATTAGTTAAATGTCAGAATAAAGAGAGAGAGATCTGTCTATTTTTATCACTTTGATCAAATTTAGGAGCACATGTACACTAAGTTTATTGTTAATTAATAAGAAAACTCCAGACGATTCCATTCTGAGCTGAAGAAGCTTCTGATAGGTTAGTAGAGTCCATGTGAGTAAATTGGTGGCACAGCTGTGGGTGCATATAAGGCAAAACACAGAGCCTGTTTCTGTGACATGGGAAAATCAAGAGATGTCAACCAAAACACCAGGAAAAGAACTGTGGAGCTCCATAAGTGTGGCTCAATTTTGAATACAATTTGGTGCCATTTGCAATTAAGAAATACAGATAGTTTCTCTCTTTACTCTTAAAGTTAACAAATGTTTTTTATATTTATCAATCTAAAAAAATAAACATTTAGTCTGATTTGATGTTACAATTAAAAAAGTGTTTGTGTTTTGATCTGAAGAGTAAATATCTGGTTTCAACTGTATATTTGATGATTGTCAGCACAAAGAGAGACAGAGAGGGAGAGAGGAACAGGGAGGGAGATGGAGAATGAGGACAGAACAGAGATGGAACAAGAGCAGGTGAGACACACGTTAGTCAAATGGTTGTTTACCAAAAGTATCACTGTATCATAGGTACTCATGTATCTCGTACCTAGTGTTTCTTTTTAGGTTTGTTATTTTTCAAATTCTATATTTATTAAGTTATGCAGTCTTGTTTGCACAACAAGGCTAAATAATTATATAAACTTTTCTCAATCTAAATAGTGGACTTTGGTAGAATTAAAAAAATAAGTGTAGTGCAGGTCTATGATGATTTTTAGTGCTACTATCATCTAGTTCTGATTCTGGTTCTGTCTTGGTTACTGTTGTAGTCCTGTTTTAATTCCGGATCAGTTCTGGGTCTGGTTGAATTGGGGTTTAGTCCCTGTGTCGTGATACAGCCCCGACTTTGTTCTGCCTTGCTGCTTAATTAAAAAACTAGTTTAAGGTGTCCTGCACATGTGATATATATTTTTCCCTATATGAAGGCATTCTTTTTTGAACAAAAGTCAAAACAGAGCCTATTAATCTTTCAGTCATTTCTACACCCCCCCCCCCAAAAAAAAAAAAAAAAACCCCACATGCATACTTACCCTTTAGGGCTAAGCCCCGGGTGTGTCAAATGTCTGGCTCCGCCTCTGATAATAATAGCTACAGTAATGGTCAGCAGTAGTGACAGAGTGGGGTGGTGGAGAGGCAAAACATGAAGCTAGAGTTTGTTTGCCATCAACACTGCTCCGTAAATATCCATATGAATTAAAAACGTGACTCCTGGGTCTGAAAATGTGCTTGGTGAGTTTATTAAATACCTGCAGCTTCATGCGATCCACATGTGCATCTCTGAAGTGGGAGGCACAGCCGTGCTTTGTGACTTCACAGAGAGAGGATCGTCAGGACCTAACCGCCTACACCTGAGAAAGGTGTCCCGTCTCACACACAGTCACACCTTTAACGATCTGTCATTTGTTAGAGAGCCGTTGTCCTCGTGTTTTGAAGATCCGTCACAGCTGTTAGTAAAGTTTTGAGCTGGCTACCAAACTGGTTATTATTATTCTTTCACTTTTTCCTGTTTAACTTCATACAGGGACACTTGATAAGCAAATAAATATTGTGGTTACCGTGTTTTTACCCAGCTCAAGACACACTCTCACCCTTGAGTGGATGTTGGAGGACAGCTTTGTTTGTGCAAAACAGATTAAAATCCTTTTTTTCCATCAGATCTCGAGAAAGTCGTGCTTGCCTTTGCAGCTTTGTTACTGGACGAGTGTAACACACTGAACGCCGGACTTAGCAAATCATCTTTTGCTCTTTTGGTCCATAATGCTGCGGTTACGCTGCAGACAAAAGATCACATTACTCCAAGGTTTGCACTCGTGCAGGATCCCTGTGCATTAGAGTCGAGTGTAAAATGGTCGTGCACCTGCATATGCGATAGAAGTGCTGTGCTCGTACACTCCTGCAAGATCCTAAAAGTCTGCATCCCAGTAAAGAGTCTGAGTTCCCAGTGTTTTAGGGAGCAGATATTGGCTTTTTTGTAGATGTACAGTTGCACCTCTAGACTAAAGGTCCAGGTGAAGGTATAGATAGGATTTAAATGAAGAGCTCAAGCAGGCGAAATATTAAAAATCAAGCCTTTCAATTCAGCTGACAGCAAAGTTCAAACAGATAAACTGAAAAACAAGCCGAGGGAGCTCATCAAAACACTTTAACAAAGACACAGGTAGGGAACAAGGTACAATTAAAAGCAAAGAAGAGGTGAAGACATTCAGAGAGTAGGGGAAAAACAGGAAGTAAAACTGGCCCTCCCTGAGCCTGGTTATGCTCAAGGTTTCTTCTTGTTAAAAGGGAGTTTTTCCTTCCCGCTGTTACCAAGTATTTGCTCAAAGGGGCCCGCCTGATTGTTGGGATTTTCTCTCTATTGTAGGTATAAAACTGAACTAAATTAGTGCGTCGCCTGCTAGAATAAGTTTGAGGCCCACAGAGCTGGAGTAACACACCTTCAGCGTACACACACACACACTCGCACACAGACCTCACTTTCAGGCCCACTTAGTGCTCCAATGGGCACATCCATCTCACTCTCTCGGCCTCGGCACACACCGCTAACACGGACCCTCGAGTGGACAGCTCTGTTTGTGCACACCAAAAACAAAGTCCTATCTCGCTCTCTCTCTTTGTTAGACTCAGGGTGAGAGTTCATTTGCTGAAGAAAAGCGGGGTCAGATGCATCGATTTGGCCTTGTGACCGAGCGGGGAGGAGGAGGAGGAGGGTCTGCAGGCCTGACCTCTTCGTCACTGTTGCAGTTTTTGCTCTGAGGCTGAGGTGTTTACTCAAGCAGTGGGGGAACACGAGGATATCAACTTACCCCTCTGCTCAACTGGGAGCTAACCAGGCTTCCTATTCAGGCCGCACTGTCAGTCAATATCTTCCTCTATTCATACAAAGGTCAGCGGGCAGATCCCGGGGCAGCGGGGCCGGCCGGCGCTGAGGCCCACGCTCTGTTTGTGTGGTAACCCCACTGCTCTCAGATAGAGTCCACCGAGAGGGGCTTTAAGTCCTTTTTAATCATTTCTTTCTGATTTATTATAACCTGGGCCGTAACTCGATGGAGCCGGGCCCTCCTCCTCCTCCAGAGATCTGAGAAGGTGTTGACACGTCGAAAAAGAAAGAAGAAAATGAATCATTGCTGAGTCTGAGTTTCTCTGAATGTTGTGCGATTGTTGACGAACACATGGCAAAGGACACGCACAGTTGGCTGCGCTTTGATGTGGAGCACATGCGTTTTACATTTAATCTGATTGCAGTGTCACTCTGTGTGTGTGTGTGTGTGTGTGTGTGTGTGAGTGAATCAAAGGGAGACGAGGCTTAGCCCGGGACACGGTGGGTGACCCTGACAGTGTGAAACGCAACCTGACAGGACAACAGGGAGGGTATATTACCACAAAGTCTCCACAGCATGTGTGTTTCACTGTGTATTTTTGTTTCACTCTGTGTGTGTGTGTGTGTGTGTGCGTGCGTGCGTGCGTGCGTGCGTGCGTGTCTGGTCACTGCAGGACATAGCTCGCCCACATCTGAGTGGCAACACAAACAATGTTAGCAGGTAACAACACATCTGCAAATCAAAGATCTCATAACGGGACTTCAGAGTGGGAAAGTTAGAGCAGAGGACTTCTCATCAACATACACACACACACACACACACACACACACACACACACACACACACAAAACCACACACAACTGGGAATTCGCTGGTAAAGGCTGCCCTCCAGTGGAGAAACAGGTGCACTATCTTGTCAACTATTCAGTTTTTAAAGTCCTGCAAACTAAATCTTTATTTCTAAATATTTTTATGGAAGATTCTCTTTCAAAAATTATTCATTTAACTTTTATAAACACTCATAAGAGTCATGCACATCCTTGGTTAACATAGGATGGACGGTGGATCAAACAAATTGAGCCATTCTACATAAAATGAGACAAATCTGCGAAGAGCTTTAAAAAAAAGTAAAGAAAAAAAAACATTAATGAAACCAGGCAAAACTGTACCTTCATACTGAGTGCGTGAATATATTTGAAGTACATATCAGTGGGATGAAATGCAATTTTTCTGGCATTTCTGATCCCTCGTAACCTCGTAATAGGAGCTAGCCAGATTTTCAGGGTTGAAAAACACATTTAAGCCGTGTGGGATGGATGGCTACCCCGAACAAGTCAGTTCATATGAGACGGCTCCTTCACAGGAGCAAACTTTTAATACCGGCTTCATCTTCTGGCCGTGGCTTCCTCTGGGTTAAAATAATTTTCTGATTAGTCCTGAAGTAGTTTTTTTTAAATCCTCGAAGGACGTTGATCTCTGAGGGTTTCAGGATCAGTCTGTTCAACTTGGGATGATTTTCTTTTGTCTCTTTTACTTATTTTACTAAACTTTAGATCAGCTTCTGTGATGCTTTTGTTTAGATATTGACTTTTTGGGTCCATTTATGAAACAAAACAAATCAGATTAAGAATAAAGCTGTAACTATATCTATCCACAGCAACGAAACACAGACAGATAAGAAATCAATGGATAACTTCCACCTGCAGCCTTGTTGATTATTTGATAATTTACGTAAGATTCAGCTGGTCACTCTTTGCCACAACATTCGAGCGGTATGGAGATGATCTTCATCTTCTTCATTTTTTCTTTCTGATTTGTACATTTACTCTGGAATAAAATTTGAATGTTTTCTACCCTTTATCTATAATTTTTATTATCTTTCTTGGGCTTTTTTGTCGCTCCGTGATCTTGTCCTCCTCTCCCTGAGGGGTTTCCATCTGCCATCAAGACCTGGACTTGGTTCAATGCTGTGTAGGAGCTCCAAAGTGCAATCAGTGTCTTTGCTGTAAATCAGAAACACTCCTGGTCCTCGTCTGATTGGATCCCAATCATCTTGAAGCACAAACGAAAGAGAATAAACACATTTTATGAATAAAAATGTTCAGAGTCACGATATGTGGAAGAGAACAGGATGGCTTTTATGTGGATGTTTTCTGATCTTACTGACTAATGCACATGTTTCACCAGCACTGCAACATGTGGAGGTAACGCTGGGGATATTTTGGTAAAACCACCCAAAATCGTACCCCTAATGACATCATGATTTCTCTAAATTGCTGCAAGACGTTTTCCTGACTTTCTTTGGAGAAGTATTTTATGTTGGAGCAGCTCTGAGAACTGAGTGCATAAAATATAAGATTTCCTTATGCCTCAGGTTAATTTGAGCACTTGTTATCAGCTGCTGTAGTTCGCTAAGGTGAAGCTAATCGATACAGCCAGAGTTCACAACTACAGGCATCTCATTGTGGTTTCTAAGGAAAGGTAAAGGTAAAAAAAACTCAAGAAGAATGGAGAGAAAACCCTGATTATCAGACAGTCTGTGGAAACTGGGAACTATGAGGATGTGGACACATTTCAACAGAAGCAAAACAGTAAAAGAAAATCTGGACATATGTGAAATGTTAGTTTGTGCTATCGAGTAGAAAAAATGCAAAAAGGAAAATTTTCTGTTAAAAAAAACCTCTGTGATAAATTACTGACAGACAGTCTGATTGCAGCTAACACAACATAGAGTACAAAATCAGTTTCTTAGCAGCAGGTTAGAGCTGAGCATAAAAAAACATGTTAATTTCACTGAATTTAGCTTTATGGCTGCTGCCATGTTATCAGTGTTGTTTTTGGTCAATAATAATTATCTGTTTCTTAATTATCTGTAATTAGCAATCAATAGCAACAAAATGCTACCATTGAGGCTTCTGAATGCGGAGTCCAGAAACCCGTGCATGACATCACAGCTGCTGTGGCTGCTGACGTTTTGGGTGATTGAGGATTCGAGCTGCTGGGCCCACTGAGTCATTTTATGAAGCTTCAAAATGTTTTCAGTTGGTGAACAGTCTGGACTGCAGGCAGGCCATTTCAGCTCCTGGACTCTTATTGTGAAACCATGCTGCTGGAATAGATGCAGCATGTGGTTTAGCACTGTCTTGCTGAAATATGCCATACCTTCCCTGAAAACATGTCTTCTCAATGGGACGTGTCTTTCAGCACTGATGGTCTTTTTCCAGATGTGCAACCTACCAACTCCACAGGCACTGATGCAACCCATTACTATCAGAGAGGCAGGGTCCAGAGGACGTGTTGTCCACGTTCAGAGCATTTCAGACTTTGTAGACACAGTTTTCTTTTTGTAGCTTGATGAACCTCTTCCCATTTAAGCCCACACCGAGTAGCAGACCTTCAGACTGGTCTCCTCAGCACCGTAACAGATAAAAACTATCAAAGACTCTTCTCTCTGATTTAAACTCATCATCAGTGTCCTGGTCGCTGTGCAAAGCTTCTTCTACTGTGTTTCCTGCTGCTAAATCTGTTCAGGGTGACGTTTGTCCTGAGTTTGTCCAACACCTCCATCCCTCAGTGTCTGTCACAGAGGATCCCTGTTGGGTCGTTTAGCCCTCTTGTATCTTTGGCGTTCCCGGCTCCGTTTGTGGACCGACGGGAACAGCTGCTGCTGGCTCTGATCAAAGCAGACTGGGGCCTGAGCACCGTCAGTCCCTGTGTTCAGCAGGGCCATTCTGTTTGGGATTATCACACCTGTGGTTCAGAGATTAATCCCAGCAGAGACATGGGAACCAGGAACAAGAGGCTCCCGAGAATGGCTGCACTACCTGAGTGCATGCTGGGAGTTTGGCCCCATAAATTGACTTTTTCATTTAATGATCAGTTGATTGTTCTAAATTAGTTTGGATCTAACTGCTAAAGAACATTTTCAGGGAAACTGCAGAAACATGCAAGTCTGAAACTGAATAAAGTGTTTGTCATAGCCTGTATTTAAAAGATGTAACCTGTGTGACATCACCGAATGGTTTGTGAGGTTGTGCGTTTGAAGGCTGAGCGTTTTGGCTCTCAGCTTTTTGAAACCAGAGGTCTGCAGCGTCTTTGGGTCTGAAAAGTGAAACCAATGCTTTAGACTTGCAGTGTTTCCAATGACCAGCAGGGGGCGTTTCTGTCTGATTCTATGGGAGTCTGAAAAAAATGTACCTCCTTCTCACCCAGCTTATAACCTCAGTTATTTCCTGCTCAGTCATTAATTTTAAGTCTTAATGAATGCCATACAATTTTTATTTTATAAATTCTGATTATATTAGAGGGGAAAGGAGGAGAAACCAGAGCAAACTAGGGCATGCTAGTTGGTTAACAGCAACTGAAGTTTCAAAATAAATGCCAGGGGATTGTTCGCTACTGAAGTATTCATGTTGTTGTTCCAGACAGATGAAAAAAACAAAATAAAACTGAAAGAATGCCAAAGAAACTCTACATATATGTAACAAATGTCCATAAAAAGTAAACACAAGCCAGCTTGAATTAATTCAGTGATGCACGGATGCGTTTCAATTTTAAAGAATGACACAGAAAACACTCAGACCTACTTTGAAACAATCATTCGTGTCTAAAATGAACTGCATTGAACATATTTCAGCTCTTTTGGTGTCGTGATTCTTCAGCATGTCGCCCTCCACTCACTGTGGAGACGAAATAATGATCTAAATGAATGGAAATGTCATTGACTGAACACATGAGGTCTTTACAAGTTTGGTATTTGCTAAAGTCTGACCTCCGACCTTTGAGCGTGATTCCAGCAGCGTCATGTGTCCACACACGATCAGGCCGAGCGGAAAATCCTCTCCTTGTTTGCTTAGCTTGTTCGACTGTTTCCCGCTCTGTTCCCTGTGAGCCCGTCTGTCCAACAGCTTTAAGTCCTGGCTGGCTTCACCCTCCACCCCCCACCCAGAAGGTCAGGCGTCTGAACCCATCACACACACACACACGTATGTAAAAACACACCAAATACCACTAATGCCACTTGTGCAGCAGCACCTTTTCTCTCACATTGTTTGACAAACATGGGCTTAACCCTGTAGGACCCTTAGAGACACACACTTCATTAAAGCAGCCACAAAGGCGGCATCTTAAAATCACTCTTCATTTTTCCCAATTTACCTCGCAGCTGCAGACGAGGGACAAATTAAAGGAAAAACTTGAACTTTTAACCCTACAGTGAGGAGATTCGGTGTCTCTTGCAGGGTTTGGGTCCCACATTTGTGTCCTAAGTGGTGTCATCTTCAGTAGATCAACCAAAATGAGCTGAAAATATGATTGATTAATTTGATTTTCCTGTCGTGTCATGACTAAATCAATACGCCCAGCTCAAACAGGCTCATAAATACCAATAAAAAAAAAAAGTTGATCCGAGGAGAACTATAACCTACAATTACTGAAGAAATAATCCAATAAACCAGTTTCTTTAACTCACAAGTGACCGAGCTACTTTATTTTAATGGCTGTTTCGGTTTCTCACACCTGTACCTTGTCCTTTATTTGTGATGGTTACTCTAAAATATTCTAATGCAAAATTAATCACAGTTTTCAATCATGTAAAATAAGCTAAAACCCCCACAAATTGTGCTTTCTGTAATCCAGTACGCTTGTATTATTTTAACATCAAAACACTGATGAACCAGTAACTCCATAATACTTTGATCAACAACAAATTACTTCCATGCTTCAGTTTCAAGCTAAATGTGAACAAACATCTGGTTTACAGATGTGGAAGTCTTCAAGATTTTTGTGCAAAAAGATGAAAAAAATATTTAGATTCATGAAATATCTGAAAATTGTGCTAAAAGAGAAGTTTATTTATGTAATAATAACTACAGAGAAATTACAATAAGATCAGAAGACTGCAATATTAAAGAGAGAGAGACGCATATTTCACACAGCTCTGCATTATCCGCACCATTAGCCTCAATCAGTTTAATCAGGTCCTGTAAAATCTATGAAAAGATGCAGAAGGTTGGTTGATACATTCATGGTGGGTTATTAATCATGTTCATGAATAATAACATCCACAAACAGCAAAAAACATGGACATATCTTCAAGATCAGTAAACTGAAGCCAGTGTGGACGTGACTTAAATCTGCTTTCTCTCCACCAGATGGCGATAAGCTTTGGTCATCTTGACCTCTGTAATCTCTTTCCTTCTGATTTCATGGACTCAGTTGCTTATTTTGGTTCACACTGAAAAAAAAATAGAGTGTTTTGTATTTTGGTCACACAACTGATGACCGAGGGCTGCTTTCTGTACAGCCTGCAGGGTGGAGTCAAAAGGGGGGGGTCCTTCACCATATTTCTCTTGAAGTCTGAATAAAACATTTTTCAGCTTATAATATAAAACATAAATAAACTTTACAGGAACCACCAGGAAATATCAGGAAGAACTAAAAAAAAACCTTTAAACTTTAATGGCAAAACTGTAAAATAAGAAACAGAAGCATAAGTAAAATAACATTTTATTCATATAGATAAATATAACAAAGTGCTTCACAATCATAGTGCTAAAAAAAACCCAAACAAGTTTAAAAGGAGATTTCTGCTGCTTTTCAAAACAGATCACTCCCAGCACCCTCCCCCATCACCAGTCCTTCACTACATCCATGAATCTCTGAGGTCTTCCTCTGTTTCTTTTCTTCACGTCTCGTCTGCTCTGTCTATTTGGAAGGTCGAGCCCAAACATTTAAACTCATCCACCTTCACAATCTCTACTCCTTTCATCTTCTGCCCGCACTCCCTTCACTGAACACAAAACTAGCAGGACTATTATTATCCACCTCGAGGTTTTTAACCCACATGTGTGCACAATTGTTCCTTTTATGAAATCCTGAAGTAACTACTGACACGAAATGGATGAAACCACACAGGGAACCTGATCCTAGGTGTGATCTTTTGGTTTCATTTTTCTGATTCATGAAACTCAGTCTGTGTTTTCCCGTCCAGGCCAGACTGAAACTGGATAAGCAGCATTTTCAAAAGTCTCTGATTTAGGCTTGCAATAAGACTGGAGTAGTGTGGCATAAATACACTTATAAATACATCAAAAGTCACACAAACTTTGGTGTACTTTGAATATCCTAGACCAGCTGAAGTCGTCCACCACCAAAACCAGGCCCTGAGAAAGGAACAGAAAATAAATTAACAGATTTTTCTATCTTCAGGTGGACAAAATACACAGATTAATCTATTTCTAATACCTGTATTCAAAATGTAAAGGCACTAAGATGTTGCTGTGTCACATACACAAGAGACAGAAACACATACACGTCCTTTAAACATATATAAACCTGAAAAAAGCTTCTTCTGTCGATCAACTCACATCATGTGTGAACTACAGCTGCTGCAGAGCTGTTAGAAGAACTGCAGCAGCCACTATGAGACCTGCAGTCCGGCCAGGTAAACTCCACACTGCTGCACCTGGAGAAGTAGAAAGACACAGTCTGTATCCACAAAGCTCTTCCTGTTTCCTGTTTTCTGACTCAACATGTTGAAAACAGGGCATTATGAACTTTTAACCTACCTTTGCTTAAAGTATAAGTGGCGTTCAGAGTCGTATTTGAAGTGGGGTTGTGGCACAGACAGGTAATGGCTCGGTAATGATCTGCAGGGATGTGGAGAGTGCTGCTAGAGGTGTACAAATAGTTTTCAGGATCCTGCTCTGTCTTAGTGTGGACATGCTTCGACTCAACCAAGGATTCAGAGTGGTTGTAGTGGATGGTCCAGCGTATCTCAGGAGCTGGAAATACACCATGCAGCGTGCACACTGAAGTCATTGTTTTAGTGTTTACAGCCAGCTTGAGGTGCTTGTAAGGCACTGAGGAGAGAGGGGAAGAATGTTAAAGTCAATTTAAAAAAAAGTCCCTTTCATCTTTACGAATGCTTGTTCGGTTTCGAGTGAGAGTTAGATTAATCAAACTGATACCATCATTCTACCTACTGAGGTTTTGCAGACACATGATGACATTAACTTGTCTGACATCGAGACTGGTCATGAGGGGAAATGAATAATTCCTGACTGGTTGGTGGTAGTTGCTGGGAAAATGACTGCTAAAGTCACACAGTGACCTGTGTGACCACAGTGAGACCTGAATCTTTCCCTAGCAACCGATCTGTTGCTAGAGAAAAGCGTTTATTCCCCAACCGGCTCCCAAAACCCTCTGTGATCAACTATAGTTTGCATGGTCATGGCTAATAATATCCATCCACTAATACCTTTAAATCAGTAGAAGTAATTTCTTCTGATCGTTAAAGCTAACCATGAACCCAGTTTTATCCAAAGCTAACAGCTAGCCTGTTGTATTCCACAGCTAATAACATATTTCAAAATCAGCTAAATCTCTAATTTTTTTCTTTATTTTATATCTTATATCTTTAGCTAGCAGGTAGTTAGCCAAATGTAAAAAAAAATTTTAAAAAAACCAAAACGCAAAATTAGTTCGAAGGTTTATGTTAAAATAAATTAACTTTAGAGAATCCCAACTGTAAGGTCACTTTTACTTCATGACCAGGGCTGGGTCAGATAACTCTTACATGTAGTGAGTTAAAAATAAATTACATGGGAAGTTGCATCTTTAGTTATGCAATCCATTATGATTTAAAATCATGTGCTCTAACTAAAGTGAAATTCACAAAAAGAAAAGAGTTCACATATCTTCTCTTTTCTCTTTAATCCCAAACAACTTCTGCATATTTAGTGTGAACTTTGAGTGTTAACTCAAAAAAGCCTTTTTCAGAAATTTCGCGGGTATACTCACTTCTTCATAAAACATAAACATCAGCAAAGCCAACTTCCTCTCTTACCTGTTACATACAAATTTACATGGCAAACTTTTGAGGTCTGCATCACTGTCTCCGAACCATTAAAAACTGCAGCGTAAGCTTCAAATATCCTCCCATTATCCCCAAGAGTCAAATTCTTGACTAGGACTGAAATATTTCCTTTCGTCATTTCCTGGGTGAAGGCCGCGGTCCTGTTCAGATAAGGGTCTTTTACGTGCTTGAACATTGTCTGTCCTTTATTGAAAGAGTACAAAACAGCCTTCCTTTCATCCTGCCAGTAAAAGCGAAGATTTTTCAAGTCTGTTTTAACTGGCACGCTACATCCCAGGAGTGCTGAGTCCATGATGGTTGAGTTGACATTGTACACAAATATGGCTTCAGACACTAAAATGTAAAAAAAAAAAAAAGTACAGCAGTTAATGAGTCTCAAACACCGGTATTGGACTTTTCGATGATGCAACAAACAGCCATGTTTAATATGAGTTTCAAACCCAATCCCACAGAAACCAGTCGACTTTGTTTCTTTAATGTAAACACACAGGCTTTGCATAAAAATATATAAAGCTTACCAAATAGGAGAGCTGAAAAAAGTCCAAGCAGAATAGCCATTTTTGTGAGGATGTCTCCTATAAACCAAGATGACAACACTGATTTTAGACGCATGGTGCCCAGGCATGGTGCATCTTCCGCTTCCTCTTATGAGACGCTGTAGACGTCATCAGGACTTCCCCTAAATTCGTTTTGATGACCATTTTAAAGTAATGACGCATGTCTCTAACAGTTCTTTGCTATTTCTGATTCACAGGAACATGGCTGACTTATTAATAGTTACGCAGGTTTTGCAATGCGTATTATGTGTAATGGAGTATGTGACATTTGTAAGGCCAAAGGTCAAATGGTCACAAAGACGATTAAATGGAGGTGTGAGGTTAGACAAAAACGTTTGGCACGTCTTCATAAACTGCACAACTTTGCACGATTTCCCGTCATTTCTTTCATCCTTTGCACATTTTGGTGTTATCACGAGGTGCTTCATCGCGGCTTCCACCCACCCTGTGATCACTGATCTTCGTTCTGTATAGTTTTTGTTGGGATAGATGACTGACCACCAGTTTCGTGGCCAGACGAAGCCTATTACCTTATTACCTCAGCCCAGGCATAACAGCATCATTTCATAAATATTTGCAATACAATATAACAATACAAACAAAGGCAGTAGAATTTATTTATTTATTTATTTATTTTTTGCCTGTCCCATTTGGTTCTTTAGCCATCAGAATTGTTGTCTGAAGACCAACAAGGATACCCAATGGATTTACTTTGCCAAATGGATCATCGTGGCATTGCCGTATTGGTCCATTTGATCGACCTTTGTTTTTATTATTTATTATATTTTATTTTCAGATGTTACAGACAGGACAGACATGAGTGAGGGATAGGAAAGGGAGAGAGAAAGAGGAAGGAAAAGAAAAACAGAAGGGGAGAGGGACAGTGAGAAAGGGGGGGAGAAAAAAAAATCTCCTGGATCACCTGTTGAGAGAGAAAGAATAGAAAACAAGCAAAAACAAAAACCCAAAGCAACATACTAAACACAACACCATCGCAATAATCTAGCTAAGTGTAAACAGCAATAAATACTAAATATTCAATGTTGTTGTGCAGCATGCAGGACAGACAGCGCACAATGTGCTTTGAAGTAGCAGCCAAGAAAGGTGTAATTTAAGTCTACGAGCAGTGAACACCCGTGTGCATACCTGTGTGGATCAGCGCGTTTGTATTCAAATGGTTTCCACATGTAATGGTCTGCAAGAGGATGTAGCGAGCCATAGCCCCGTCCCCCAGGGCATGAAGCAGGCATGGAGGAGATCCAGGCCCCAGACATCCAGAGGCCCCAGAGTGCGAGAGCCCAAGGAGGACCACCGGAGGGGCATCCGTGCCACCCTCATGGGAAGGGCTGAGGATCCCCAGACGAGGTGTCACCCAGTAGCCACCGAGCAGAAGCTAGAGGGGGCTGCACTGGCGTGCCCGCCGGCTCTGCCGGCAGCCAGCTGTGCCAGAGTGAACCGAGCCGCAGGCCCAGAGGCCGGAGGCCCGAGGGCCCCCCGCACCCCGGAGGAGGCCTGACAGAGCATCAGGCGCCAGGCCCCGCCAGGTAGCCCCCGGGAGTGAGCCGGTACATACCTGAGTGCCCAGCCCCGGACACCAAGAACCACCAATGCACCGATCCCTGAGGGCATCAGTCACCGGCAGGGAGTGTGGTGAGGGGAGATAGACCTTGGAGGGCCTGGGAGTTCCCAGAGAGGTGGAGTCTAAGACCCGACCTGACATATAGACACAGACAAACAGGCACACACAGACACAAACATGCATTCCCACCCTCATGCACACATATACAAACACTCAGCACTCACCCAACGTAAGGATTGACATAAATGGACATGTACACACAATCACACTCCCCAAACATACTCTATACCCCGGGTCCAGGTACCCTCGCCCCCAGAGGGGGAAACAGAACCCAGACCCAAGAGATGTTACCCTTCCCCCCGGGGTGGAGGCAAGCAGACCGTCCCAGGCTCCGCAGCAGCAGGGAGGCCAATCGGACAGCTAACATCTCCTCCCAGCCCCCCCGCCCCAATGGCTAGCAGAGAACGGGGGTGTGTGAAGACCCCATACCTCCCTCCTCCCGCTCATGTGTAGTGTTGCTGCGTGTTGTTCTAAAGTGCATTTAAAACAAGGCAGTAGAATTTTAAAGACATAATTTTAAAGATAATAGACATTTTATGAAAGTTTGACCCTGGTTGACCTTCAGAGGAAGATACTTAGAATCCCCGCATATCATCCCCTACATGCCTATATGTTGTTAATACAGACAAAGGCAGGAAGAATCATAGGTTTAAGTCTACAGAGCACTTTGACATTAAGATCAATCTGCTGACCTTCAAGACCTCAGTAGATGTAGGCCAAATTTTATTGGACTGTTAACATCACCGCACTCTACACCAGCGGTCCCCAACCCCCGGGTCACGAACTGGTACCGGGCCACGAGAGTTGAGGCTCAGGTGTGAAATTCATGGTTTTCAGGGTTTTTATCGTTAACTCGGTTTCCCTGGATCTTTTCCCATGTTGTAGTTGTGCGTCTTATTTTGAAAGAAATATTTACGCATTACCAAAGTGACCAGAGGGCATTAAGGGGCAGAGCGGAGGATGTTGCTCTTAATGTTGTTGCAGCATTTCCGGAGGACTCTGCTAATAAAGTTACACAATTACACAGTGAATTCACGTTTATTATTATATTTACAAAACACCACAGTTTTTGTCTTGATCGTATCATTTTATTTTGTTGTTTATCCGTAACAGCTTAAAGGCCGGTCTGTGAAAATATTGTCTGACATTAAACCGATCTGGTTGGGGACCGCTGGTCTACACCCCTGCAAAGTTTTGTTGGAATTGATTCAAAACTTTTGGAGCTATTGTGTTTACAGGCAGAATAACCTCTATACAAGACCTTCTTCTAAACTCTTCGGAAAGAGGAATGTTTTAATAGTCTACATTCCCCGTCTGACAGGTCAAAAACACCCGGTAAATACAGGGGAGGTATTGCTGATATCAATACCGATACTGATACTTTTAACCTATAAAGGCAGCTTATGTAAGGGAGAGCAGTGTTTCATAACTTAAGCGATCAATCTCAGTTCACCAACTTCTGAACACATTTCAATTACCACCAAATCACTTTCATTTTCCACAATAATAAGTTAACACACCTTTCGGTTTTGTTTTGAGAAGAAGAAGGTACTGTATACGTGCCTGTCTTTGGGTCAACTTCTGTTGTTTAAATGTGCTGTAGGCTATTATTAAAAGATGTGACTTTCAACACAAAAAGATTCAGAGATTTTTTATTGTGCATGTTTGAAGTACATTTTTTAATTTGTAAAAAAAAAAACCAATTCAGTGGGCTACATGCTGAACTTGGAGGATAGAGCCAGATTATCGATCCGATACCAATCCCAGCGTTGGTATGGATCGTCTCTACGGGTGAGCATCAGTATCAAGTGGTGTCGTTTAGTTTTACCCAACAGGACTTAACGATTGCTTCAATTTTTTTTCAGGAACCAAATCATACTTACAACTGTGTCACAGCTGTTACTCATAGAAAGTTTAGAGAAATGTTTTACAGAAAAAACAAAGACCGAGTTAGTTGCATTTCTCAGATTTCCTGTAAATTAATAGTAAACAGAGGCCAGTTCAGGAGCGTCACATTACTTATGCTGAAGTACGGAATTTTTTTTTCAGCCCTTTTACTGGTAATAAAACGAATTGTGTGGAGTTTCTGATCTCTCCTGCAAGGATTTTCCCCGCTCGCCAGCTTTTTCTCGCTGTAAAAACTAACCACACACTCAAAACTTTCATATTGTTACAGAGAAGTGCTCCACACCTGAAGGTCCAGCCTGTCAAACAGGAAGTGGGAAGTTCTATTTATAATGCGGGGGTTTTGCAGGGTTTTATCGGGACACCCTTTTTTCAGTTTAAAAATAAAAAAAGAAAGCAAATTTTCTACTTAAAGTTTAAATTGAAAGACTAAACACATTTAACACCTTTAAAAAACAAATCAGTTCAACAGCTTCATTTCAAAAAGAGACATATGCATTATTAAGTCACACTTTATTAAGCTGAATTAAATAAAGTTCAAAGATAAACACACGTATGCTTGTCATTAGTTGTTAGTCAACGAGGGAGCAGTCACATCGTCCCCTCGATTCAGAGAAAAACTTTCAGCTTTCAGTCTTCAAAACTTCACCAGCTCAGCACTCCTGTTTCCCCTGCTGAGGTTCTCTGCACTGCCTCCAGCTTTGGTTTCTCCCGGGAAACTACCGCAAAGTGTGCGAGCTTCAGATTTTACTCAACAGAGAAATTAGTTTTTTGTGTGTTTTTCCAAAGCTCTTTTAAAAGTTCACTACAGTACAGCTTATTCTCTGCCCCCTCTGTTTATTCAGACGCTTACATCATTCATTTTTAAAAGCAGAAATCTGTCAATGCTGAAGCACTCTGCACACTAACAAGCATGCTCTTCCTCATTAGTCGACTTAGTTTTTAAATAATCTGATGATTCTGCTGCGTCAGATGCTTGCTCAGTTCCTAAAGAGCCAGACTATCAGTCAGAAGTTTGAATTTTAAACGGACTAAAATGAGATGAGGCTACACAGGAGGGACTGCAGATTCACCCCGATTCTCCATTTTTATGTTTCTACACTGGCCTGTACATGTTGTCACATCTTTTTGTCCATAAAACAGTCCACACACTAGTTGACCCCACGTGCGCTGACTTCAGGAAACACAGACGCACCTTTTTCCAACAACTTTCACCCAAAAAGTGTTCATCAGAGACCTGATTTAGACTTCTGCAATCAGTCTTTGCAGAGTCAATAATGTAGCCTATGTTAGCAGCGGCATTTATGGTGAGATTATGCCCCTGTTTTATTTGACAGCTGATACAATCAAAAAGCCAGGTATCTTTCCCCCTCTCTAGGTTCCCACTCTTAAATTTGTCCCTCTAGTTTTTTCACTTTGCTCATTCTGAAGGTCTCAGCCATCTCCCACCATGAATTTGCAGACATTTGTGTCCTTATATTGACCGTATGATTATTTTTCCTTATACTGACACAATGATTTTATTCTGACGGCTAAATTCAAGAACTGCCCCAAAAACATAGCTGGAAACAGGAGAGGTGATGGTACTCAAAAGGCCAATCACAAGAGGCGTGAGCTTTGTCGACATGCCATTTAGTCAGGGTTGGGTTTCAGAGGCGTTTGTGGTTATGATGTAGAATTCCACCGAGTCAAATCTCCAGTAAGGGTGAACGGGCGTTTAGACGATGTCTAAAAGTGCAACACTGGAAAATCTGAGGCTATAAAACAAATCGGAAATCTCTGGTTGGTTTTAATATAAACTTTTAATTTTATTTGGGAAAATATTTAATAAAATTCACAGATGCGCTGCGATCAAAATTACCTCAGTTATCAGAGGTCTGATGAATACACAGCAGTTAAAGTGTATTCAACACACACACACACACACACACACACACACACACACACACACACACACACACTTCAGAATTTGAAAAGTAAATGGTGGCAGGTATCCTCAACAAAGGTGACGCCCCTTTGGTTGCGACCATCTTTTAAATACAGTCTGTGGCTGAAATGTGAAGCGATAAGAGGTGAGTCGAGCTACCTTCCCGCCTGCTTTCCTTCCATATTTACATTTATTGTTGAAGAATTATAGTTTACACATTTTTAGACGAAGCAAAAAAATCTAAACGCAGCCTCGTGTGTCGTACACGCGCGGCCGCAGCTCGCCTTCAGCGGTGTCCGTCACACAAACATGTCCCATCGATTTCTGAACACAGAACGATTCAGTTCAGGATCCTGACGTTCGTTTCTCTGCTCTCAGAGTCCACAACAAAACTCAGGATTTTCACTCTGCTTCCTCCTCAGAGTCCTCCTCGCTTCCCTCTTCCTCCTCGTCGTCACTCCCTTCTTCCTCTTCCTCCTCAGAATCTTCCTCCTCAGAGTCTTCCTCTTTGTCTACAGCTGGCATCTTGATGATGATCTCATCATCAGCATCATTTTCCGCCGCCGTGGACTTCCTTCTCTCGAGGAAAGAGGGTGTGCAGACAGGTGTGCTGTCCTAAAGAAGAGCAAAGATTACACTGACTCACTGCTCCACCTTGTGGTAAAAACCAGTACTGCATGGAAGTACAGCATGAAGCTCAGGCATCAAATTCAACACCTTTCTTCTGTCTCTCTGGATGATATCAATCCTTTTTTTGCAGATTTTGTTGTTAAATGAATCTATTTTAAGTAAAAGGCTTAAATGTTGGTACATGGGTTTTATCACGCTGGCACTATCAGACACGCGCGATAAGCTTAACGCACCGCAGTTCTTTAGGCGCAGTTATCTGACCCCAGACCACTGAGAGACCCGGGGCCATTTTCACTCTGCGCCCGACATAAAACCAAACATGACAACAAGACTTACGTCAGTGCACGAAGATACGTTCCCGGCATCGGAGGATGACTTCTTCTTAGGAACCTGAGCAGCCTGGAAGAGCACAGAGAGCAGTGAAGGTGAAGTTTATAAGACCTCAGAAAGAACAAACAAAAATTCACTTTTTTTTTTTGACCAAGCCGAGCTGACAGTGTAACAGTCCTGACTGCACACAGTAACTGAGGCCTGACGTTAAAGAGAATCTGCTTTGACTTGCTGGACTGTTGCTCAGACAGAATAAAGAGTATGAAGACACTGATTGTAGTTTTCACTGTTTACTGTGCAGGCTGTCTACTGCAAGTCCCAGCAGCCCGCAGGCTTAAATCACAACACATCACAGGATTTCATACTTTGAAAACCTTTTTATTAAGCTACAAACAGCCCTGAGTTTAGTTTGTGGAATTTATATTTGAAGTGGGGAGATTCCTGCAGGGAATGACTCGAAAGAAAGCATGAGGGTAAAAGTGTGCATGGCTTCATTAAATAATCTAAAGTTTCTGTAAATAACCAGATGATTCTGAGGGGGACAGGTGGGAAAGTCTTTCCAGATTCAATTGAATTTATATGGAATCAGCAGTATTCCAAATCGCTGTTATCAGCCTGTAATTCTCTGAAGATCATTTTTCTTTTTTGTAAAAACTGAAGCTTCTGAACAGATCACAGCTGCACGCTGTTTGGAATTTAGTTGGAAGAAATCCATTACTTAAATCAGACGCCTTTAAATATGCCGCCATGTCACGGCACATTTCCAGTTTTTAAAACCTAAATCCGTTTAATGTTTCCGCTCCAGCGTGTAAACACTTACGAATCCGGGGAATTCGTACTCGATGCCGTATGCTGCGATCCTCTTTCGGAGCCTCGACTCTTTGCGCAGCAGCTTGCCGGTCATTTTTGCAATTTCCTCCTCGGTGTGCTTCTTGTTGTAACGTGTTACCGCGGGATACGTCGGCTTTTTGAACCCTCGCTCCGAGCCGACAAACAGCTTCTCGTGCACCTTCTCGGGAGGAAACACCTGACCTGGGAGGAAAAAAAAGTATACATTTAAATAAACATCAGGTAGGAAATAAGACCCTTAGAGGAAAACTTCCTGTGAATCAGGATCTAAAAGATGAGGTTTGACTCACATTTGATGAGTCTCTCTCCCATCAGGTAATTATTCATCGTCTCTGCAACGATCTTCGCCACTTCATCGCAGTCAAACTCGATGAAAGCGTAACCTTTGCTGTTACCAGTCTGCAAACAAACAGAGAGAGGAATAAAGTGACAGTCACAGACTCTCAGATGTTTTCATTCCCTCCAGATGTTTGTTGGCACATGGGTTTTATCACTCTGATAACAGGCAGAGCAGGTGATAAGCTTAATGTACCAGAGTACTCTAGGCTCAGTTATCTGACCTCAGACCACTTTTACATCTGAGATCATTTTCAGTCTCAGCCAAAACTCCAGATTTTAAGAAGTGGAGCTTCAAACAGGCTCCTGCCTGGACTACTTAATAAACCAAAATAAAGAAATCGGAATGTTTGCAGAGCGTGCTGGATTCAAGAATAGCAATCAAGAAGTTCCTCAACTGCTCCTGCTGAACACGGAGGTGTTGGGAGTCAGTTTTATTACTTTGTTACTGCTTTCAGGAGACAAATCCCTGCAACTTTTTACCAAGTTATAGTTCAAAGGTCATTTTTTGCTTAGATGCAACATGTGGGCTCCTTTTCTGGTGAGTTATACCTGAGATTTTTTATCTGGAAGTTTCTGTTCTGGCTATGAGGCCTCAAACCACACAATCTATAATCAGCCTCTCAGTGACCATTTCCCTCTAAAGTTTTATCAAAAATAAAAATAAAAAGACTCCAAGTGAAGTTTTTAAGGAAGTGATACATCGCTGCAATAGCTGTGAAAGTTTTAGAGATGCAGTTGAAGATTCTGATCGCCCCTCACACATTCACACGTTTGTTTCCACATGTTCAGGGTTACCTTCTTACTGCGGGACAGCCGCAGCCGCAGGATCTTCCCAAACTGACCGAAGTAAGATTTGAGCTGAGGCTCCACCAGGTTTCGGGGCAGGTGGCTGACGTAAATCACTCCTGGGGTCAGACGGTTTGCCTGTGATGGGGGAAAGACAGATCACCACATTACACAGAGAGCTGGGCCTTCACCTGCGATTTATAATACAATATAATGCACAGACTAAATTATGAGAAAAAGACAACTTTAAAGATTTATTTTTCCCAGACCGGCTTTTAAAAAGTCTACAAAATAAAAGTACAAAATAAATACATTTTATATATATTAAACATACAGATGTTCGCCTCATTTACAGATTTTCTTGTTTAAATCAGTTTACATTCAGTTTGGTCACGTTTCTTTGGGGCCAGTTCTCTTTATTTCTTTACTGTAATAACATTAATCTTCTTCTCAGTCCGTAAACTTAATAACTTGAGACAGGATGTCATTTCTTCTTCTTTTTTTAAATGGGCCTGCCTTACATCTGTAAACCTGAGTAAATACGCTGCACGTGGGCCGACTGACAGAGTAAAGACCACGAGCCTATAAAGATGTCACGGCACCTGAACCAGAGTTAAACACAGACTACAGAGAGAGACATAGGCAGTCTTAGAGTAAACTCAGCGACAGTAAACAAAAGAAAAATAACTGCAGACTATCGGGTCTCCTTCAAGGCCACATGTCTCACCCACCTTGCCTGATTTCTTCTTCTTCACCTCCTGAACCTTCTTTCTGAAGTCGGACTCCTGTGCAGGATTCAGCGCCAACAGCTCTTTGGCCGCAGCAGGAGCCGCTTCGGCGCCACTTTCACTCATTTTTCGCTGTTGGAAGCTACAAACGCCACATAAACTGAGACAAACACTCACTTAGCCGTCCATAAACCACGATGCTGCTGCTGATAATGACCCACATCCGGCTGCACATGCGCTGAACACCAACGAGTGCCGGAGAATCGCGTCACGTCTGCAGCTCCGCGCTCTGTGCAGCGACACCTACAGGTGCGGAGGTATGTTTGTTAGTACGCTCAAAAAAGAAAGAAAATAAAACCTCAGTAAAAAAAATTAAACAATGTTTTAATTAAAGGAAAGTGAAAGTAAAACAAAACAAAGGTACTTATTCAAATTATTTGGTATATTGTATGCAATCAAGTACATTTAATTTGAACATATTCCTTTAAATTTAACATTTTACATCGTGTTTATTTAACAAAAAATGGAAAATTTAAAAAAAAAAGTAATTCAATTGAAATTAAATTAAGTTAAAGTCAGAATCTTGGGCTAAATCTTATTTTTAGTTAATTCTTCTTCTTCTTTTTTTTATTATTGTTGTTGTTGTTGTTGTTGTTGTTGTTGTTGTTGTTATTATTATTATTATTATTATTATCATCATTATTATTATTATCATTAGTAGTAGTAGTAGAAGCTATATTTAGGGGAAATCAACATCTCATTTTCTTATGTGATTATCACTTCTTATGTCTCACCTGGCTGTGCGCATCTTTACTTAAGTTTGAGAACCTCTACATTTCTATTCATAAGAAACATCTCATAACATTTTAATTATGATAAAAATTCCTGCTTCAATCACCAATCCTAAGAATTGAAATATAAAAATGTGTAAAACTGAAAAAAGTCATTGTGCAGGCATCATATTTTATTTTATAAGATTTCATACATTTTGGTACAAAGTCTTAAAGTTTAAATTACAAAAAAGATAAATATTTCAAGGAAAGAAAAACACATTTGTGCAAAAACTGGAAAGAAAATTGAATAAATTTGAAAACAAATGCAATAAATAAATACATAAAAATGAAATATATCAAAATTAAAATGAAAGAAAACTTAAAACTGTGGAGAATAAAAGCAAAAATACAAAAATATGAACTAAAAATATATAAAAGTCAAATTTTAAACAACAAACAAAAAAGACCCATATAAAAGTTTTCACATTTAGAAAAAAAATGGCCATTTTAGGATTAAAGTTGAAATTTCGACATTAAATTTAATTAGTATTTTGAGAATAAAAGTCTAAATGGGGAGATTGTGGTTGTTGTTTCAACCAAACAACTGCAATGGCTCCTGTACCTTCTATAAAATTCTTAACATGGTCCTAATACTCTTTCATAGCAATGTGCCTACTACTGTATGAACACAGCATCACAGCATAGGGGCACAACGTGCACTAAACAGCAGGTTCGCTACAGCACTTAAAAATCAGCCAAAAACACTCTGATTGGTTATCTCATTCTCAGTTTGACTCTATAAAGACCATTCTCTCTTTCTTGTAGAACTGTAATTATATTTGTATTAAAAATCAACACCATGTTCACCTCTGTGCCCTTAATTTGTCACCCGCAATTTGAGAACCACTACTGTAATCATTTTTTGAAAAATAAAAACACCCTCATAACCTTTGTAATTGTTATAAAAATCTAAATTTCAGGTGAAGACAGTTGGCTATTGCTCTGAGAAATGTTGGAGTCCAAAGGCAGGGGAGGAGGAGGAGCTTAGGAGGAGGTGGAGAGGGGGTGGAGTGTTTATCATTAAGATAATAAGAGGAGATAGACATCAGAGCCAGATCAGCAGTGCACACAGCAGCGTCAGTGGGTTTAGATTCATGACATGGAAACAAAAGTAATCTACTTCACGGTGAACGGGAGACCGGAGCAGGCGGAGTTCCCGGTCGACTGTCCGGCTCAGGACGTCAAAGGTAGGAGCTGAAGCTGAAGTTTATGTTTCATATGATCAAATGCATTCTAACGTGTTGTTTTGGACAAATGAATTAAAGTGGAATATTCTTATGCTTAGAGTTCAGGAAATACTCTTTTGTGACTAAAATCAATAAAGCAAATTTGATAAATGGATCAACATAAGACAAAGCAGTCTTTGCTGCAAATACAGCTGCCACTGACAGCTCCTCACCTCTCACAGCAGCTTCAGCCTTTGGCATCATGGTCTCCACGCACATTACATACTGCAGATTTTACTCATTAGAACAGGGCTGTAACTGAAAGCAGTGTTCTTACTTAATTTAGATGACTGCATTTAACTTCTACTGTACTAGTTTTTGAAGTTTACTTTCCTGTATTGAATTATCTGAACGTTGTACCTGCATAGTTGTAGACACTCGTTCCACTTAATTTGTGCTTGATTTTTCTAAACAGTTCTGCAGTGGGAAGCTCAGAATCGAGGCACTGTCAAAAATGTTTACCTTTACATCTTTTTTTGGTTAATATTTCAGTGCAGTCATTTATAGAAAACTTTACATGTGTGATGCGTGTTTTTCAGTGTTTGTGACTGATAATTATAATAGAGACTCCTGCAGTGCCTAATGCCTCCCAATCATGTTCGGGGCTGCTCGTGTTTCTGAGACACTACGGTGTATGGGGCACATTAAGGCAAAACCCCCCTCAGCTTTCTAAGTACTGTAATTCTCTGAGAACTGGGTATATTAAAACATTTCTAAACTAATATTAGATGAAGTGCTATAAATATAAATAATAGAGCTCTTTTAGTTTAATATACATTGTATGATTATGGAAGTTCATATTGAATACCCAAGTATGAGTATAGCACAACCACACTAACCAAATTTGTGTAAATCACCCCTCTTAAGTAGATTTTACTTTTTTCTGATAAACTGTTTGTTGATGTTGGTTTTTGTTATAGTTGGTTGTTGTTGCTGATTGTTGTTATTGGTGGTTGTTGGTTGTGGTTGTTGCTGATTGTTGCTGGTTGTGGATTGTTGTTGGTGACTGTTGGTGTTGCTGGTTGTTACAGTTGTTTGACGATATTGGGTTGTTTAGATACTGAGCACTTTACAAATATTATATAAGTGTTAGCACAAAAATTATATCAATAACCTAAAGAAAACAAAATGCAAGAAAACTTTCAAAATAGCTCAGAACAGACAAAAAATCTAAGTCTAAATTAAATGATTCATATCAAAGTTGGTTAGTAATGTGGACGTGGTTATATATGTCTGTTCATTTGAATAACAGTTCCTGGACTTCCTCAAGTGATTCTATAAAATAAACCTCAAGCTGGTCTTTCTAGATCTGTTCCGCTCTGCCGCCGAGGCCGGACCCCATGACATCCTGAAACTGTACAACCCTAAAGGCAACATCATCAACATTTCTCCGAGCCTTGAACCCAACAGCCCCAACCTGTGCTACAAGCTGGAGGTGGTGGCTGCCGACTGTAACAGTGAGCTGTTAGGTATCTTTAATTAGGCATCGTGGGAATGGCAGTGATCTAGTTCACATGGAAACTGTTGACGGTCTCCATCTTTTTACGTCATTTCAGGTGCCGAGCTTGCTGGTGCACTAGGATTTGACCTGTCATCCATGGAAAAAAGGTAGGTGGGGCAGGCCGGGTATTAAAGGAGAGAACATGCGTAAAGATCTCTTAGGTATGCTACCATCAGTCTCATATCAGGCATTAAAGACCAGAATCTGAGCCATGACACGTACAGCTGAAAAGTTCATGAATGGTTGCTTCACTGATCCCAGACTGCAGGGCCTGGAGAAGAAAATCCTCATCGAGGCTGGCGAGACGCCTGCAGTTGTGTATGAGATGAAGAAGCAGGTGGATTCATTCAGAGAGAAACTGGAGGTATCCCAGCAAAGTTTCCCACATCCAGTGTTGTGTTGTTTAAGCTTGTTCCGCCTCAAATAACTGAACAAAAATACCAGAAGTTTTTTTTAAATTCAAAACTTAGAGACAAACATGGGGATAAAGTGGGTTTGGCAGGTGGGGGAACCCTATGATTAGATGTCACAGTGCAGCAGGGCTGGGGAAATAATCACTTAGGAAGAAGTCAGTAATAATTTGTAGTGTGAGCTCCAGTAGGTTTGTGTTCAGTGCTGCTTGCCATTTGTCTTCAGAGTGTGGAGCATCTAAGCTGGCTGGGGCTGTTCAAAGATCTCTCGGAGGGAACCCACAAGCCCTCACCGTTCTACCACAAAAGGACGCTGCATAAAACCAGGGAAGAGTGTGAACATGTGCGGGAAAAGTTCCTGCAAATGAGGTTTGTAAAAATTCACACTAAAATGTTTGGAATAATTTGCTATTCTTACTCCTCATGCCACAATCTTTGCAGCTCTTTGGAGGTATCTGAGGAAGTGAGGCAGTACCTGAAGACGCCAACCTTTGATAACTGGTAAGTTTTGCTTTAAAATGCATGAATCCAATTGCTTTTAATGTCACCTGCTGAATCTGTGTTCATCACCCTGATGCGTCTTTGTGATCCTAAATAAACGAGCGCACCTGTTTCTTCCGTGGACAGTGAGGCAGGCGGTCAGCTAATGACAGTCGTGCCCAGCAAACACATCTGATGTGTTTCTGAAGAGGATGGAAGCCCTCAGCCTTTTCTTCTGATCCGCACACTCATCTCAATATGAATAGGCCTGGATGAGGACTCGCTAATTAAAAGAAGGTCTTTATAAAAGCCTTAATATGCACACCGCATTTGAAGTGAGCGCCATGCATTCACTAAGGTTCGGTTATCTTTTCATCTGTCCAAAAGCTTTTAAAGCAAACCTGCAGCAATAGAGGAGCATCGATGAGGTTAAGTTCAACCTACACACCTAAAGCTTGGAGCTAAATTACAGGATTCCTCTAAACACCTGATAAAACGTGCTTTTTGCAAGTTGGCCAGTGCAGTATTATCAGGAATAATTCTGACGTGATCCTGCACTCTTGCTGCTGTAAACAAATTTACTGAAAAGACTAAAACCCTCAGTGTGTTCGTATGTTTCTCAACACAGGAGTGCAACCACTCCTCGTGAGCACAGTCCAACATGTGTTTGAAAAGAAAAAAACACATGAGTTTTAAGCAAAAATGCAAAAGTAGATGTTCAGTAGATAGATAAACAAATGTGGGAACAGGGTCCCAGCAAACAGAAAGGTGATAACGCTATACCTGCACTAAATTTTGGAGAAATATAGTGAAAACTGATGTTTTTATGAATATTTTAGTGCTGTCAGCATTAATCGCGGCAAATCTCTGTTAGCGAGTTATCGCAGATCACCCTGATGCGTGTGGCTGGACGGCGCTAACGCGTTAACGAGCATTAATGAGCTGTGCAGCCACAGGCACTGGGCGAACTCGCTAACAGAGATCTGACGCGTTAATGCGGTTATGGCGTTAATTTCGTTTTAGCGAGATTAACGCTGAAAGCACTAGAATATTTTTTTGTTTGTGTCAGTCAAAATAACATTTTTTGTTCTTTCTGGATTTGCAAGACTTTCACCTTTTTTTTTTTTTTAAAGAAAAGAATTTCATGACAGATGGTTATGGTCCTCACTATTCCAACTTTGGCATCAGAGGGTTGAATATGTCTAAATGTGGTTCAATAATTGTCCTCTTTCCTTCCTCAACACTTCAGCTGACTCCACAGCTTCTGCATTTCTGTGTTGAATAATTATCGTCTGCTTGTCTTTCCTCAAAATCTTGTCTTGAAAGATGTGCTGAAAGATCCATTCTTGGACTTTGTAGCAATGGGAAATTTATGTCTTTTACATTATCTGTGTGTCCATTAGAAAACCTTTCACCCTTCAAGGTTTTTTTTTTAAGCTAAAAATTGGCAGGTCACATTTAGCCTGGAAATCCGAGTGGAAGGACAAATGTCGACTGGTTGGCTATTGATTGTTTTTTTCTGGTGATGTGCAGGCAGTGGGAGGATGCAGAGATTATGGTGCTCCTGCAAGTCATGTACACAGATTTAGACTTTATACCAACCTTCAACATCGAGCCCGAAGTCTTGCAGCAGTTTCTGTTCGAAATCTATCGCAGATACAACAACATCCCTTTCCACAACTTTAAACACTGCTTCTGTGTGACCCAGATGGTGAGTATGTTTAACGCCTGCAACTAAGGGCGTAATTCCCAATTACGCTGTGGTTAAATTTACCTACAAATACTTAAAGGCAGATACACTAGAATAAGAGGGTAAAAAGTTAGTTAGGAAACAAAGAAAGTAATTTTAAGTACTGTGTAGTTTCATGGTAATAATGGTACACAGCACTTTTCAGGTTGTGAGGCATATTTTGGCTCCATCACTAAAAGCTCACACAGGTCTACAAATTATTAAATATAGCACACACCCCGAAAAGTACAGCATATTTACGCATATGTAAGAAATATTGTGTTTTTCTGCAAAATCCATCCATCCATCCATCCACCCATCCACCCATCCATCCATCTTCTTCCACTTATCCACGGCGGCCAGGTTGCAGGGCAGCAGCCTAAGCAGAGAAACCCAGACCTCCCTCTCCCCAGCCACCTCCTCCAGCTTATCTGGGAGAACACCAATGCGTTCATAGGCCAGCCGAGAGATATAATCTCTCCAGTGTGTCCCAGTGGGACATGCCCGGAACACCTCACCAAGGAGGCACCCAGGAGGCATCCTTATCAGATGCCCGAACCACCTCAACTGGCTCGTTTCAATGTGGAGGAGCAGTGGCTCTACTCTGAGCCCCTCCCGGATGGCTGAACTTCCCACCCTATCTCTAAGGGAGAGGCCAGCGAACCTTCGGAGGAAACCCATTTCCAACACTTGTATCTGCTATCTCAATCTGTCAGTCACTACGGACAGCTTGTGACCATAGATGAGGATAGGGACTTAGATTGACCGATAAATCAAGAGCTTCGCTTTTACACTCAGCTCTCTCTTTACCACAACGGACCGGTACAGCGTCCGCATCACTTCAGCTGTAGCACCAATCCGAAAGTCGATCTCCCGCTACCTTCTGCCATCACTCGTGAACAAGACCCTGAGATACTTAAACTCCTCCACTTGGGGAAGGAACTCGGAGTTGGCACTCCACCATTTTCCAGGTGAGATTTGGAGGTGCTGATTCTCATTCCCCCTGCTTCACACTCAGCTGTGAATTTTTCCAGTGCGAACCATCACCCGTTGAAGCCAACAGAACCACATCATCCGCGAAAAGCAGAGATGGGATTCTGAGACCACCCAAGTGAAAGACTTCCGCCACTTGGCTACACCTAGAAATTCTGTCCATAAAAATTATGAACAGAATCGGTGACAAAGGGCAGCTGTGCCGGAGTCCATCACCCACTGGGAATGAGTCCGACTTATTGCCAGCTATGTGGACCAAGCTCTTGCAATGGTTGTATAAGGATCGAATGGCCTGAAGCAATACGCCAGACACCCCATACTCACAAAGCACCTCCTACAGGACACATGTAGACTGGTTGGGCAAACTCCTATGCACCCTCAAGTATCCTTGAGAGAATAAAGAGCTGGTCCAGTCTTCCACGACCAGGACGAAAATCACATTGTTCCTCCTTTGTCTGAAGTTCGACTAACGGATGAACTCTCCTATCTAGCACCCTGGCATTTCTACAAAATTATCATGAAATTACACAGTTTTCAAATTTACTTACGGTATAATTATTTGCTTGTTTCCTCTAAGAACGGGACTTGTTCCCCCTTATTCTAGTGTGCCCATCTTTAAGTATTTGTAGGTACAGCGTCTCTTTATGTCTGTCTCCACGTTGGTTGAGTGTGGAGTAAGTGTATATGAGAGCATGAGGGTGGGAATGGATGTTTGTATATGTGTGTGCCTGTATGTCTGTGTCTATATGTCAGGTTGGGTGTCAGGCGCCACCTCTCTGGGGACATCTTAGGCCCTCCAAGGTATGGAGGCCTATCTCCCCCTACCACCACTTCCCCTGCCAGTGGCGGACTCCCTCAGACATCGGTGCGTTGGTGGTTCTTTGTGTCCGGGGATGGGCGTCCAGGTACACACCGGCTCACTCCTTGGCGGCCGCTTATCGGGGCCTGGAGCCTGGGGCTTGCTCGGGCCACTTCGGAGGCGGGGTGCCCTCGGCCTCTCGGCCTGGGGCTCGGTCACTCAGGCACAGCTGGCTGCCGGCGGAGCTCACGGGCGCGTCACTGCAACTCCCCCTGGCTTCTGCTCCGCGGCTGCTGAGTGAGCCCTCATCTGGGACTCTCCTCAGCTCTTTCTGGGACAGTGGCGCGGCTGCCCCTCTGTTGGTCTTCCTTGGTCTCTTGTGTTCTGGGGGCCTCTGGATGTCTGGAGTTTTGATCTCCTCCATACCTGCTTCATGCCCTGGAGGACGGGGCTGTGGCCCCCCCACACCCTCTAGCAGATCATTACATGAAGGAACCTTTTAAAAAAACAAAAAACAAGCGCGTCCATGCTCACAGGTGTACACACGGGTGATCACACCCACAAACTACACCCTTTTTGGCTCCTACCTCAAAGCACACTGTGTTCTGTTGATCTTATGTGCTGCACAATAATGTTTAATATTTAGTATTTACTGTCATATTCCCATATATCATTGTGATGTTGTTTATTCTATTACTCTTGTTCTCTTCTGCTTGTTTTCTTTTTTCTTTCTCAGCAGGTGACCCAGGTGATTGATATATGCATTTTTTTTTCTTCTTTTTTTTCTTTTTCTGCTCATTCTGTTGGTTTTTGTCTTTTGCCCTTCTCCCCCGTCCCTCTTCTCAGCTGTTTCTCTTTCCCTCTTTCTTTCTCCCCTTCTTTCCCCCAGTCAAGTCTGTCCCATATTCAGTAAGTGAAAATAAAATAAACAATAAAAGGTGAATCAAAAAAAAAAAAAAAAGTATTTGTAGGTAAATATAATTAGATTTTAATTTGAAATAAAAATTGGACATTATAAAGTGATACCAATAAATGCAGGTAAATCCTTCTTCTTCATTCTCTCCATTTGTGTTGTTGCCTTTGTTTGTCTTCCCTCTGAGCAGATGTATGGTTTGATCTGGCTGACTGACCTGAGGAGTAAGATGGACAGCATTGACCTGCTGATTATGCTGACCTCTGCAGTCTGCCACGACCTCGACCACACGGGATACAACAATGCCTATCAGGTACACAAAGCACACTTTTTAGGCTTCCCTAGTACTGAAACTCAGACCTGCATTGTGGTTTGTTGTACCAGTTGGAGTTAGAGGACTCCCGGCCTACATATCAGAATATGAGAACAGAATTTTGATTCAACCTGAAAATTTGGCTCGGTGCGATTTTTGTACACATTTTCTCACTAGATGATGTAAAACTGTGATATGGCAACAATTTTCTGCATGTAATGGATGGCACTTACTGCTTTCATATAATAATGAAACTCCTTTAAGATTAGGGAAAAGTCTCTTTGAGACTCTTTGAGAACCAGTCCATGTAATTCTGTGTAGTTTCATCGCTTAAAATCTTTTATACCAGTTATTTCGAAACTACCACCTTTTGCACTGTAGAAGAACAGCCAACACAGGTTTTGCTGGGACTTCAGTGCAGATGATGTTACAACACTCTGTGATGTTTTATTCATCTGAATTTTCCAGTTTTCCAAAATAAGGTTGAGGCTTGAACTTTGGTAAAAATCTCATGTCTGACTGTCCTTCAGATAAACGCTCAGACTGAACTCGCTCTGCGCTACAATGACATCTCTCCTCTGGAGAACCACCACTGTGCTGTAGCTTTCGAGATACTGGAGAGGGTAAGAATGAAAACCCTCCATTAACCTGCGTACACGCATGGATGAATCCACAGTGACCCGAGAGTCTTTGTTTCATAGACAGAGAGCAACATCTTCAGGAATCTGTCCACAGATCAGTACAAACGGATACGAGAGGGGATCATCAAGTGAGATCATCTTCCAATAGTCATGTTTTTAATTTTTCTCCCCCCAAAAGGAGGGAATATGTCTGTCTGTCTGTCTGTTTGTTAGCAGTCTAGCATCCACAATTTTCAAGATATCATGTTCAAATTCTGTGTGGCGGTAGAAACCAATAATCAGCTAAAGGTGATTTAATTTTGTGTAAAAATGCTAGACCTTGAGGGACATGTGTACCTAGTTTGGCTAAGCATTTAACCTTAACCTTCATTGTTACGTCCAAGGTCAAAGTTGACCTTGAAAAAACTTTGTAGAAACCATATTGAGTAATATATCATAAGAATGGGCACGCAGAGAGCAGTGCAAAACACTTTTTATTTTTTCAATACAACACCCTACAATGTCACAATGATGTCATAAGATGACATCAGTAATTTATAATAAAAACACAAAAAAAACATCAATGTGTTAGTGTAGCCTTTGCCTTCTGTGGGGAAGTTGTGATCTCTGAGTGCTCTTGTTCATCATGATATCTTAGCACAGAATTTATAATGAGCACTGATTGTTTCAGATGCATTCTGGCCACCGACATGTCGAGGCACAATGAGGTTCTCAACAAGTTCAAGTCCATCCTTCCAGTGTTTGACTTCACCAACAAGGACCACAGAGACGTGGTAAGACTACAGAGCACCATGAAAATTTGGAAGCATGTATACATCTATTTACTGTTGTTGATTGTGCAGCTAATGACGATCCTGATCAAAGTGAGCGACATATCCAACGAGGCCCGGCCCATGGAGGTGGCTGAGCCCTGGCTGGATTGTCTTTTACAGGAATTCTTCAACCAGGTACCGACTCCTGCTGAACTTTGTCAAGACATTTCAAAGTGACAATATGATATGATGCTGTTTTTGATGAGATATCTGTAACTTAAAGAGGGATGTTTTGGAGCACAGTGACCTGAACTCTAAATGTTTTGGCTCTACGATGAGATTCAGGGACGGTCTAGCTGATTTTTGAAGGGCAGAGACAAACTGTGAGGTTCTTTATAGACACAGTCTGTTATCAAGTTGTGTGAGAATTTATTTTTCAGATGATCTGACCTTGTTGGTGCAGTTCATTATAACAAATGCAGAGTAACTTCACTTTTTAAAGCTACAGAAACTAAAATATATTACCTTTTAAATTCAAATGTTAAATCCACCGTGGCCTTACAGTAATGAGGGTGTGCCACACAGCTGAACACCCCTTATAAAGCAATAGAAGTAAACTAAGTTAAGTGGGTCAAATCTGTCTCCTGTCGTTCTGTCAGAGTGATGTGGAGAAGTTGGAGGGCCTTCCCGTTACCCCCTTTATGGACCGGGACAAAGTTACCAAACCTTCATCTCAAACAGGCTTCATCAGATTTGTTCTTCTGCCTCTCTTCATCGAGCTGGCCAACCTCTTCCCCTGCCTGGAGGTATTAAAATCAAAAGTATGGAGAAAATGTACTGTATGTGCTTCTTTGAAAGCATCTTTGCAAAATTTAATGAAGACTTTCACAGGAAGGTGTCCAAAACATCTTAAATAAGTGGCTCAGATGAAAAGAAAAGACTAAAATAAACAAAAAAAAAACCCTAATTGGTGTGAAAGGCAGCACAGGTAAACAGTGAACGGTGAACAGTGTAAACAGGGTAAGATTTACAAAATAAAACAGGAAATTACTTCACAGAAACCCGTCCTCAGCAAGTGTTAAAGTACAGCCGGCCTTTTTCTACTGTAAGGAACTCATAAATGGTTAAATTCAACCCATGTTTTTTGGTAAATTGTAATCAGTTTAAACTTTTTTTGCAATAATTCTGCAGCAACACATTATCGATCCCGTCCGGAAAGCTCTCGACTACTACACAGAGATGGAGAAAGCTCTGGAGACGGAGCAGCAGAACCGGGCTCAGAGCGAGAACGCAGCCAAGAGCAAGGAGGCAGCGGGAGGCCGACAAGACAGCCAGACGGACGCCGGGCCAGACACCTCGGAACCAGAGTCACAGTCAACATGAATGATTTCATATCAGTTCACTGTCATATTGATTATTTGGTGGACTAAACGTCCTGTGATGTAGTTTCTCTGCATGCAGTGTTGATGTAACTAGAATAGAATAACATCACATTCAACAGAAGTCTATTTTAAAATAAATCTGTTTCTCACAGAATATATTTTATGAAAGAAACATTATTTGTAAAGGATCATAATACTGCGTTGTTACTCTGGTGCTGAAGTACCCATGAAAACACTATGTTGTAATGACTGCCGCTGTTGTTTGTTTGTGTGTTTGTGTGTGTGTGTGTGTGTGTGTAGGTGTGTGTGTGTGCTCTGAGTTGTTCTTGGTCTAGTTTGCAGTTAATAAAACACACACAGGGAGTTTGCTGTACTGTGTATTGTTGTCATTGTTCTATCTGTAAAAAAAATGGGTTAAAAAGTGCTAAAGACTTGAAAACTGAAAGACGATAATCTAATGCCAAACCAACCAATCAAGCAAGTGACATGACCCTAACCACAAAACTGTGTTAGCCAATCAGAAATGTTAATATCCAGGTTAGCTAAACATTTGACCTTGACCATCATTGCTAGCGCTCAAGATCAAAGTTGACCTTGAAAAAAAAAAAAAGTCAACAAATGATCCAACCATACATTATCTTATCTGCTTATCAGGGACACTGAGGGGCTGGTAAAGAAACCATATCAAGTAATATTTCGAGTCGTAGGTGGTTGCAATGTTACTATAACAGGCTGATGTCATCATGTTGGAATAAGAACACCATAAAACATCAAAGCTTTAGTTTGGTTCTCTTGTTTTGCTGTTGTTTAACAGAGACTTTGAGTGAAACAAATGCCTGATTATCAGCAGGTGCAGGATGCATTACTGGACACTAGGTGGCACCATACTGCAGAGCTCAGAAAGATCAGCTGGGACCAGAAGTTCAGTCAGAGGGAATCACAGGTTTGTCTCCAACAGGAAGTTCAACTCTTAGCCACCGGTATCTTTGTTAGAGGCTTCCTTCTCATCTGCTTTTAATGTATATTCAGTTTGGTGCACTTTCAGAATGAATTACCCAGCAGTGTAATATATTTTTACCTTTACACAATAAACCTTCTCTAAAATGTTGATTGTTTACTTGTTTTAAAGGTATTGACATCACTTTAAGACTGTTCTTTCCCCCTCGGGAAGACAAAAGACGCCGTGGTGTGTGGGGCCTCTGGCTTCTCTCGCCTGAATGAACGCTGGTATGTGCTCTGTACTTGCAGGAGGTCACCATTCATTCTTCTACAAACGCCAGCAAGCAATGTGACCCGGAGCAAGTTTGGCAGCGGGGAAGAAGTCCCAGAATAGTGTTCCTCTTTATCGTTTTTTCAATGACAGAATCAGCTATTAAAGTTTGCTGGTAGCAATCCCATCACAGCTCAGAGCCAAATACAGATCTGTTCTTTTTATAGGCTTCTCATAATCAGAGGAAAACTCTGAGTGAAAGAAGAGAAGGGCAGGCAAACGTCGTCACCCAGAGCTGCTGCAACAGCTGCTGACAGCGAAGGACTCAGATTGAGAGATGATCCATTTACAAAACCCACTTGAATAAGATTAAAACTCCTAAGAACCCTAAAAAATCAAATATTTAGTATTTAGACGACTTGTATTTGTGCACACAAATAAAATCCGGAAAGATTAACGCTTTAAAAACTTGGAATCAGCTTTGAATCTTTGATCTGCATAAAGATTCAAAGCATGGCTGTGGAGCTACTTCAGACAGTTATCCAGTGACTTCTAAACGTCTGAGAATTAGCGCTTGTGTGTGCACTTCAGTCCACACTGTCTGGTTTAAAATCCACTGTGGGGTTGTACAGAGGTAGTGGGGCCCACAGTGGCAAATACACATGACCCTGACTGCGTGATTATAAAGTTCATGAAACCCAATCTCAGAATGAATGAGCAATAAATGCTAATCAGAAATATAAAGACAGTTATCCGTTGACTCTATGGACTTCCCCGTATAATCTCGGGTCATCCAGTTCCATGTTTTTGGTGTTTCAAACTGCAGCTGCTCGAGTTCCAAGTGATCTGATGGAAGGACAACAAGTGTTCCAGCCCAGCTGCACGAGCTGAGGTCATTTTTACAGAGTCTTTGAGGGTCTCTGTGAATATGCTCCACAGCAGATTACACATCAAATCAAACCCCATCCTCTGCCTCCAGGTGATCCCCTAAAAACTAAAGGTGACCGGGCTCTGAAAGAGTCTGATGGCCCACATGAAGGCCATGTCTGAGGGTTCAACTGTGAAGGTTATCTGCCCCAAATGATTTTTTTTTAAATATTTACTTTATTGTTTTTATTATTATTTTTTGGAGATGTTTAAAGATGTTTCTGTTATGTAGAACTTTTTTTTTAATGATATTTGATATTAATTTTTGTTTTTTTAATGTGTTTTTTTGCATTTTTGAATAAGATCCAGATGTTTTAAAATTCCGGTATCTATTATTTTTAGTTACTTTTGTTTTTATGTGTCCTCGTTTTTTTTGTTTTTGTTGTTGTTTGTTTTGGGTGAACTTGACCCTCACAGCTGATTGGTCGGAGTGTGGCCAACGCCTTCTGAGCGAGCAGCCAATCGGAGACTGCGCTCGCTGCGGGCCGGTTCCGGTGATCGCAGAGGAGGAGGTCTGTGTGTCAATGTGCACCGTGCGCACCGGGCGTCTGTCCTTCTCCACCTCACCGAGGAGTCGTGTTAGATTAAAGCGGAGATTCACCGGCTGTGTTTAACACTCGTTTTAAAGAAGAAGAAAATAAAAATGGACCCGCTGGTTGCTGCTATTGATCAGGGCACGAGCTCCACGAGGTTTCTGGTGAGTTTTAGTGAAGTTTCGCTGTTTTCATGTTGTGTTCAGGGACCGGGAGCAGCTGGGACAGCAGACTACGGAGACTCTGTCCTGTGCTCAGAGGCTTTGGCCAAACAGCTGTAATCGTGGATGAAGTGCAAATCAACACGTGACTTATGTCTGTGTTGTGCTCGGCTCAGAAACGAGCTTGTACATCATGATGTTTCTATTTAAACAGAGATTTAAATAGAAAAAGCAACCAGTGGACTGGAGCAGCACACTGACCTGTAGCTTCCACCTGCTTTGGATGGGGTTCAGGTGCATCTACAAATAATAATAATAATAATAATAATGGATTGGATTTATAAAAGAGCTAAAATCAGTCCAGCTGAATGATCACTTTGAACAAATTTGGACTTCCTCAACCAGGTCAGCTGGAAAATCGAGCTTTGGCACAGAGCATGAGCAGTGAGGGGCTCAGAGGAGGTAAAAGTGCTGTTGGAGTGCACAGAGAGAAATTCAGATTTGTGGGTTTTTCTGACACGTAAGAGCTTCTACTCATAAATGAATCATAAATGAATTTCTTTTCGGTGCTTGAGATTTAAACGTCCACAGGTGCTGAACTCTCTGAAAATAAAGGCCTTTCCTGTGTCATCAGCTGACATAACGGTTGTTCTGAGCAGCAGTAAAACTTTAACCTAACGCCTGATTCTGACTCTTGATCATTTGGCTGCGGATCGACTGCAAATTTGTCACAGAGCCTTCGTTTGTGTATACATGTGTAATGATCTCATAAAAACAAACTTTACTGCGTCTTTACGGTGTTGCATGTGCTACTTTGTGGTCCTCTGTCATGGTGTTACTCCAGAACATAGATTCATAACATCGTAGAGGGTCTCAGTTTGAATCAGGTCTGGAGAATGTGAGACAAAGGCATCAGCGCCTTCATCGTCCAGGAACTGCCTGCACACTCCGGGTACATGAAGCCGGGGATTTCCCTGCACAAACAGGAGGTCTGAGAACCTGGCATGTAACAGAAGTCAGGGTGCTGTTGGCTAGCACGTGGAGGCCTGCGTGACCCTCCAAGGATACGCCTCCCCAGACCATCACTGACTCACTGCCAGGCTGGTCATGCTGGATGATGTTACAGGCAGCATAACGTTCGCCACGGTGTCTCCAGACTCTGTGAACCTGCTCTCGTCTGTGAAGAGAAGAGAGCATCAGTGGTGGACCTGCCAGTTCTGGTGTTCTCTGGAAAATGCCAGCCAGGCTGTGAGCACAAGTCCCACTAAAATGCCCTCATGCAACCCTCCCAGAGTATCTGATATCTCAATCAGAGACATGCCTCTGACTCTGGCAGTACTCCTCCTGATCCGCCTCGCATTAATAAGCAGATACCGTCCCTGCTGCTGGGTCTACTCCACGCTCCTGAAACTGTGCCTGGAGACACGGCAAACAATCGGCTTCCCAACTGGACGCGAGTTTAGAAATGAGTACATGAGATGGAGCGCTCAGGGTGAGCAATTTGGAGGCAAAATTAGAGAGGGAAGGCTGAGATGTTTGGATGTGTGCGGAAGAGGGAAAGGAGGAAGAGGAGGTTCACAGATGCAGAGGGTTGGGTGAGGGATAGGGTGAGATGGAGGGAGGTTATCTGCTTTGGCGACCCCAGAGGAGCGCAGCCAAAAAGAGAAGAAGAAGACCTGGAGACTTTGATATCCCTGACGTTTACCTGACTTTGAGTTATGCTCTGATGATCCAGCGTTCCCTTCCTTTTTTTTGAGGTGTCATTAACAGTCAGAAGGGCAGAATACATGTCTAAGCTGTGGGTGGATGATTGAGAATCAGCCCTAGAGTCAGCAGCTGACAGTGGAGTTGAAATCAAGATGAGGAACTCAGAAGAGAAGCAGCTTTATTGTTTTATTTGTGTATTTGTCACAGATTGGGTCTGTGGATGCAGAGGACGTTGTTTTATATGCTTATTAGTTTTTGAATCAGTGAGCGTAGCCCCGTCCTCTGTGGGACCGCAGCACTGATTGAAATTTGCAACGATCAGTATTTGTGAGGTCACATTTTTTTGGGAGCAGGTAAAAAAAAACAAGTTCAGACTGAGTTCAGTTCTCATCAGTTTTCAGTAAGCGTGATGATTCAGACTTTTAACACTGATGGTGCAACACTGAACTAAGATGACATCAGACGTCCTCCTTGCATCAATGCTCTCTCTTTTTACAGGCTGAGTTTGTTCCTGTTAGATTTCCAGTGTAAAGTAAGTCAGGAAGTCTAAAGTTTAGACTTTAGGGTTGAAACTACTCTTGGATCACATGTCCTAAAAGCGTAACAAGGATTTCCTGTAGCTGAGTGAACGCACGGTGAGAGGAGGGTGGTGCTGCACGGAGCTTTATCCTATTACTTAATCAGAAGAAATGCTGACTTCTGTCTGACTGCAGGTGACAGGGAAAGTCCTGCCTTGTGTTAATTCCCTTCTTCTCTACAATACTCTGGCAGCACCCAGAGGCGATCGAGCCGGTGATCAATATCATCTTTCCACTCCTCAGTGGGTGGAAGGAAAAACACAACTGGAAAAATTAAACTGTGGCAGCTTTAATTTGCTCCCTAATTAAATGAAGCTTTTAATATTTCTGTTCCTGCTTCTAATGAGCTGTGTTTCTCTGCAGGTGTTCAACGCAAAAACAGCTGAACTGATCAGTCACCACCAAGTAGAGATCAACCAGAGTTTCCCCAAAGAGGGGTGAGTGACTCGAACTTCAAATTATCACAATTAGACGCTGTGTGTATCCACCATATTGTCCTGGTGCAACAGATTGCACACCTATGTGCAGTATTTATTATCTCTGCACACCCAGCCTGAGATCCGTGTTGCTTGAATAGTTGGTGGAATAACAGGATGCTTTGCACTTCAAGTCTTTGTGCACTCACAGGAGTCCAGTTTTCAGGTGACGGCTCAGTTGTCTACTGAGGCCGAAGCTGGTAAAACAAAAAAAAACGATGCCATCAGGAAGCTGATGATAAAAACGCTGTCCTTTGATCAAATGTTGCTCATTCAGCTGTGAAGCAGAGAGCAGAGGAGAGAAACTAATCACAGAGATTCATCACACTGGGCCTTCAATCAAATGTGTGCACACGCTGAAGATAAAGAGCAGAAATACAGGAGTTTAGTTTTTATGTTTTATTTTTTTAAATGTTGGTTTCTTTGGGGATGTGCAGTTTGAATGTTCTTGAGAAAGCTGCAAGCCGTTGTTGAAAGGCACCGTGGCACAAAGTAAACACACTTCCATTCATTTTTGGCAACGCTGCGGTCAGGGGACTGCGAGGGCCACTGTAAAAGCTTCAGCTTGTCTTTCTCTGGGAGTAGTTCACAGATTATCCTTTGAGCTGTTGTCCATTTTATTTCACCTGCATGTCTGATAGCAGGACATGTTTGTTAACAGCAGATATTTCCACCTGCATGCCTAACAGTTGAAAAATAAAAAAGTCTGTCCACATCACTTCCTGCCCACTTCTCTGAAACACCTCTGTCTCATCCACATACTGGTTTTCAGTAATGCACTGGCTGACTTTTTTGATGTGATAGCAGTTAAGTTTACCTGCTCATCCATATAGAGGCTAAAGCTTCTTCCTGCAGTCACATTGAGTTTCCTTTGTAGTCAGCAGACCGGCAGGTTTCTTATCCTTCAAAATCTCATTCTGACCGCCACCGTTTATCACTTTGATTCACATATTTTCACTTACCAATATAATATAACCCAATGAAAATAGCTCAAACCTGTTAATATTCTTTTTTCTGAACTTTAACTCTTGCTTTATATAGGAGTCTTTCGCAGTTGCACAGATATGTATTGATAGAACTGTAAAGCTTGTAACAGCAGCACCTCCCCCCTCCTCTGGTGTCTTTTTAACAGGCTACTAAGTTACAGTTTAACCACCTTTCAATCACATAACTTTATTTGATATGTAACAAACTGAGTCTAAGGTCCAGGTTTTATTTCATTTTTGTTCCTAACAAGCTGGCATGTGTGACCCGGTACAAGAGACAGACTGACCGGCTGTACTGCAGATCCAGAACACCCAGACAGAAATTACAGCAGGCTGTAAACTTAAGGTGTTTTCTTCCTGAATGTAAATCTCACAAAGCTGCAGGTGATCATTCGGGCCGTGGAACCATGGAAACATCTACAAGCGAGACTTTTTCTCTGTTAATGAAGTCGGCTTTTTACAACCTTAAAATGTAGAAAAAATTAAGGATTTGTGTCTGAAGAAGTTCTAACATGCACGTCTACAGGTTAGACTGTTATAACAATGTCTTTACAGGTCTGAGTAAAAAATCAGAAAACTGCAGCTCATCCAGAGTGAAGTGGATAACTCCCTTTGTTAAATCACTGCATTGGCTTGGGTCTGGCTGGTGTGCCAGATCATAGTTTTTAAAATGCTTCTATTGGTCTATAAAAGCAGTAAATAGGCTTCCCAGATTTAGAACATAGCAAACTGAAGCAGTTCACGTTTTAATTTGATCTCGATTATCATGTTTTTCATAAAAATTTGAAGCACTCTGGATTTTCACATCCTGAAAAGTCTCAAAACTTCATCTGTCGCAGATTTCAAACGGGTTTTAAACATGCACGCGTGTGTTTTCTGTGTGTTTGCGTGTTGGTCAGATGGGTGGAGGAGGACCCGCGGGAGATCATGCAGTCTGTTCACGAGTGCATCGAGAGGACCTGTGAGAAGCTCTGCAAGCTCAACATCGACGTCTCCAACATCAAAGGTAGGACGCTGACGGTGGAAGACGGGGTAGAAAATGAGGGCATCGGGGCAAATTCATTGAAATTTATCCTTTTTTTTGTTTTCAGCGGTGGGAGTGACCAATCAGAGAGAGACGACCCTGGTTTGGGACAAAGACACCGGCGAGCCGCTCTACAACGCCATCGGTGAGAGCGTCAGCATCAGTATTTTTGGATTTCTACATCAGTGTCAGACTCACCGAGCTGTAAAAAAGTGGATTGTGTAATGTGGGAAACGACTCGGGGCATGACTTGATTACATCAGGTTGAAGCATCCTGTGTCGTGTCTGTTCCTGCCCCGCCAAAAACCATCAGAGCTGTGATCCAGCAGCAGTCACTCCCACTCACACAGGCTTTCAGTTTAAAAAGCCAGTTTATCAGCGAGCTCTTCGGTCCCCTGATTCGACTGGGGGGTGTTGTGTCAGCTGTTCACTGATCAGAGCACTGCTTGAGCTATGAACAGCCAACAAAAGCTAGCAAAGTTTGGTTTTTTTTAACAAAAATGTTAGTGCTTAACTTCTCACAGCAGGAGAAAAGGCACCTCAAAGCAATTTTCTTCAAAAGGTGTGTCACCTTCATATTATTTAATCAGGTTTTGAGCCAAAAAGTGAACGCAGATGTTTTTATGTGGCTTTTTTATGTCTAATATCCCCGTTCATGCTGGAAAATAACCTGCAGTTAACAGGATTTACAATGGAGTCATATATAAAATAAATTCAGTTCACTTTTCTTCATATAACACCAAATCACCACAGCAGTTGCCTCAATCTCTCTATATTGTGAGGTAAAGACCTTACAGAGAAACCCCCTACAATCATACCACCCACTGTGAGCACGCACATGGTAACAGTGGGGAGGGAAAACTCCCTTTTAACAGGAAGAAATCTCTTCAATCTAAATATTATTAGTGGGTCTGATGATATAACCTGATTTCAAACTGTTTTTAGCAGCTATCTTATTGATATTCTCTGTTTGGGATAATTTACTATCTATTTGCAGTTTGCAATAATTTGAAGTTTAAGTCGGGCTCTCAGATTAATGTTAGCCATTTTCAAAAAATGCACCACAGCATCATCAGACAGAGGTGCAGAACTCCCATATCCAAGTTAGGTTGAAAATTAAACAGAATTTAACGTGCTGGTTTGCTCATACAAAGTCCACACGGTCTCCTGTTTTGCCTCCTGCGGGATTCACTCTAGCAAAAGTTGTATTTTCAAAGCGGCATTTTACTTTCCTGCTGTGCTTTGTGTGATGAAGCTCAACTGGGGTTGAGCTACAGCGTGCTCCAGAGTTCATGTGTGAAAACGACCACACAGCTGCACCAGCAGCCTGGCTAGTAGAAGTATATATAATAAAATATCACACATTGAAACCTTAGACAGGAAGGACTCAAGTTTAGCTGGTTAATAGTGACCAATCTTTCAAAATAAAAGCAAGGACATTGTTCACTAATACATTGTGGATGGCCTTGTTCTTCCAGAAAGATGAAAAATAAAGAAGCTAAAATTAGAGTTGGGATTATGCCCATGCCCATTCAAACAAACCCTGGGAACGCTGAGCTGAGAGTCTCATTTCTCATCCATCCTGAAAAAGACCTGGAGCTCTGTTGCCTTGGATCCTCTTTGAGGTTTAACCACAGAATTTAGATGAAGATCAGGTCAGAGGGCTGTAAGGAGCGTGATTAATTAAACAAAGTTCTTTTGTTGTCTCAAACTTCAGCTGGTCCTCCTCATTCCTGCCATTTCTTTAGAAACTGAGGAAAATGTTTCCTGATTACTCAGTTTTTATTCATTACGCTGAGACCGCCTGGCCTCTGATTAAAGAGTTAGTCTTTATGAAGCTTAGATCTACAACTACATATTGAGGTTGCTGTTTTCTCACAAAACTAATGCCAATGTTTTGGGTTCCCGTGTTTGAATCTTTCTCCTCTCCTGCTTTGTGTTTAGTTTGGCTGGACCTTCGTACTCAGTCGACGGTAGAGAGGCTCATTAACAAAGCTCCGGGAAGAAACAAGAACCACCTCAGGGTGAGAGATGATTGATAAGAAATTGGTAACAACTTAATCAGGGCAAGTTGTGTGGGTCAGAATTGGTTTGTTATCTACTTTGAATCAGAAATCTGAAAGAAGGCAGGACTCTTGCTTTCTTTGTTGAAATATCTTTCTGATCTCTGTTTCTATTGTCTTAATCTCCACAGCATAAAACAGGCCTTCCCATCAGCACTTACTTCAGTGCAGTGAAGCTGCGATGGCTGCTGGACAACGTGGACGAGGTGCATGAGGCTTTCCTGAGCCAGCGTGCCATGTTTGGCACGGTGGACTCCTGGATCATCTGGGTAAGACCTGAACCTGTACCTCTACTTCTGTCATGAGTGTGTGATTTGTTCTTTTAACACCCCCACCCCTCCACCCCCCAGTGTCTAACAGGGGGAAAGAACGGCGGGGTCCACTGTACAGACGTTTCAAACGCCAGTCGCACCATGCTCTTCAACATTCACACCATGGACTGGGATCCTGAACTCTGCAGGTGATTCACACTATACCCTGCACACTATAGACTGTATATAAAGGATGGGTGCCACAGCCTATCCAAATGTTTTGGCCACTGCCATGTTGGATTGTGGAGCCAGAGTGACCATATTTGCACGAAGGGCCTGAAAAGCTGTGTTATTGGCTAATGCTAGCTAGCTAGGTTAGCAAACAAACTATATAAGAGCATCAGAGAGCCAACCAATTAGTGTTAATAACATTAAATAACAACTGAATTCATCTGAATTAAATATTAGGTAATAAAAGGCTCCAACAGCACAAACACAGAACAGAGGTCTAGTTCAGGCCGGGTGAAGCCTAGCAAAGAGCTAGCAGCTACAGCTACCTGTGTCGCCATAAATCTGTCAGTCAGAGACGCCACACCCCTAATAATGCAAACTTTATTGCAACTTAAACAGATGAGTGATGCATATGTTATGTCTTTATTTCTGCTGTAAAATTGGATGTTTTGGGGATGGACTAAGTTTTTAATGCAGTCTCAAGTGGCGGCTAAAGGAACTGCAGTTTTTGGTTTCATGTTTTAGCCATGGAGGTTGCTGCTTAATTGTCACACACAGAATAAAGCATTTAAGGATATCGTCTGCGTATCTGTTTGCACACTCCAGTAAAAGCTCATTCACTTCCCATTCAGGGAGTTAATGAGCCATCTCTTGTTTTATGCAGTTGGCTGAGCGTTGAAGCAGTGGAAAGAACGCTGCACCAATACATTTTATTTCTTTTGAGTCATAAAAGCACAGAAAGAATGGACTGGTCTTCACCTGATTATTCAGAGTCAGCTCCCCAGCTTTAGTGAGAGAGAAACAAACACTCTGTTTTAGCTCCGTTTTGTCAAACTCCTCCAGATTTAATTTCAGTCATGATTCTTCTTCTTCTTCTTCTTCTTTATCTTGCTGCTCTGCTTAGAGGTTGCTAAAGTGGCTCACGTGCCTTCATGCAGACTTAACCATCCCAGTATCGAAATAATCTGAGTCATATATTCGATTGTAAAAGATTTTACACCGGACATCCTTCCTGTACTGGTGAGGAGCTCTCATGTAGTTTGCTTTTGATTGCTTGTGGTTTGCCCAGGCCAATCCTCGTTGCCCCCTACATTGAGGCTGCAGGTTGCCCTTGGAGACGGGCTGGACGGGCTTAACTTGGCATCCGATCAATGTCTGCCTTGTTTTTAATTGATTTGATTTATATTTAAAGTTTAAAGAAACCTCGTGTGAAAAGCTACATTTTTAAAGTCACATTGTTGCCACTTTCTCCTTTGTTGTCTGTTCTTCCTCATCTGCAGCAATCTGGGGATTAAAACACAGAACAACAGGACAGAAAATAGAACAAAGACCTCATCAAAAAAAAAGAAAAACTATAAGTGCCTTTGTGTTTGTTTTTATTATAAACCTACAACCTCATGACAGACTCCTGCTATGCTCCTTTCAGGTACTTTGACATCCCGATGGAAATCCTGCCCAGCGTCAGAAGCTCGTCTGAGATATACGGCTGGATGGTGAGCTCAGATACGCCTCACAGCACGCTGTGTGTTTGTTTCTGTGACACCATTTGTGTTTTGAGGTCACAAACCTGAAACAACCTTTTTTTCCCCTCTACAACTCAAAGAAGAGATATGTGAAATCTGTGCAACCTGATACCGACACGAACCATAAATATTTCTAGTGAATGGTCTTGTTAAACGTTGGTATTACTGTAATGGCTATAAAACTTGATAAGAAGCATCAGGAGAGGTGATAATGTACAGACAGTGTAGATAGTGAAGGTCTGCTGAAGATTTCCAGCTGAACGTTTATTATTCTGATGCATTTATGCTCCACAGTTTTTTCCATACATCCAGATGTATGCATGACTTCATCCAATCCTACATTTTTTAAATTAATTACATTTAAATTAATTCAGTAGATATTTTTCCTACATAAATCATATTAATTAGTGTTTTTAACCTCTTTCCATATAAAGGATAAATGTCACCATGCTGGACTTCTGAAGGTGCATTCCTACATTTCCAACTAAACCTATATGGCTTGGTTAGCAACCTACAGCCACAAACTGTGTGGGTACAGTGTATGCCTAGAATTTCACCAAAACTGGAGCTTAACCTCCTTGGACAGTCTGGAAGTACAAATCAATGCACAGCAGTCGTATTATTGTTGTTCAGATAATTGTATTTAAAATACTCCAAAAAAGAGGGAATTAATGAAGTATTTGTAAGTTTCTATTCCAATCTGTACACTTCAAGCTCTCCCCCTCTATCAGAAGAAACTCTCCAAAATATACATTTTCCAAGAATAGATAGTGATCTGACGAAGGGATTAGGGGGACCTATTACTGTAGTAGAGGTACAAGAAGCCATTAAATCCTTTAACACAGGTAAATCGCCGGGCCCTGACGGTTACTCTGCAGAATACTATAAAGCCAATTCTGATCTTATGGCACCTGTTGTTGAAAGATATGTATAATGAAGCCTTTTCAAAATGTCAATTACCCAAGACTTTGTCCGAAGCTACTATTTGTTTAATCTTGAAAAAGGACAAGGATCCTCTGTTGTGCAGCAGTTACAGACCAATTTCTCTTTTAAATATTGATTTTAAAATACTATCTAAAATCCTCGCACTTAGGCTACAACGTGTTCTGCCACAAATTATCGCCTCTGACCAGACGGGATTTATGGCCGGCAGGCACTCGTATGACAATTCAAGACGCCTCTTGAATATTATCCATACATCGTGCAACTCAATTCCAGAGGTTGTGGTATCTCTTGACGCGGAGAAAGCTTTCGACCGCGTCGAGTGGAGCTTCCTCTATGAGGTGATGGATAGGTTTGGCTTAGGGGCTGACTTTATTCTCTGGGTTAAGCTACTATATTCCTCGCCATCCACCTGCATTCGTACTAACAATAACTTGTCTTTGCCTTTTCCACTTGAGAGGGGCACTAGGCAAGGGTGCCTTCTCTCACCCCTCCTATTCGCCATTGCTATCGAGCCTCTTGCAATATGGCTGCGTTCAGAGGATAGATTTAAAGGCATTACAAGGTTCGGTGTGACCCACAAACTCTCCCTTTATGCAGATGATTTGCTCCTGTACATTTCTGACCCTCTAAACTCATTCCCGGTGCTTTTTGACATACTGGACCAATATGGTACACTGTCAGGATATAAGCTCAGTTATCAAAAAAGCGAGTTGCAACCCCTCAATTCCCTGGCCAGAGCTCTTCCCCACTCAATAGTACCTTTTAAGTGGACAGAAACCGGATTTAGATGTTTGGGGGTTTTTATTTCCTCTTCTATATGTAAAATGATGAGGGAGAATTTTCTATCCCTACTAGAAAATGTTGGGAAAGATTGTGACCGTTGGACTTCTCTACCATTGTCAGTGGCAGGGAGAGTTAACCTGATAAAGATGAGTGTCCTCCCAAAATTCTTGTATCTTTTTCAACATGTCCCGATTCTTCTTACCAAGGCATTTTTTGACAAGTTAGAAAAGATTCTGTCACATTTCATATGGGGAGGGAAACAAGCTAGAATTCGCAAGTCTATTCTTCAATCCTCTAAAACTGACGGTGGTCTTGGTCTGCCCAATTTTAGACACTACTATTGGGCAGCTAACATACAAAAACTTTTACATTGGGTTCATAACGACCCCCCTGCACCAGCCTGGGTACAAGTGGAAACTGCATCTAGCTGTTAGTCATTATCATCACTACTCAGCTCACCACTCCCTTTTTCTCCAACCCTTGTTGGGGATAATCCAGTAGCTAAGGAAACTGTAACTATTTGGCGACAGTTCAGAAAATACTTCGGGCTACTTGGACCGTCTTTGCTAACACCTTTATCAAAAAATTGTAATTTTGCACCTTCAAACACTGATGCGGCCTTTAGCAGTTGGAAAGATAACGGACTTAGGACTGTTAAGGACTTGTACAGTCAGGACACCTTTCTATCTTTTGCTGACCTATCGTCCAAATACAACCTGCCTAATTCCAAGTTTTTTCGTTATCTTCAGGCTAGAAGTTTTGTAAAAACGCAGTTCCCTCACTTTCCCAATAGGCCTCCAGAAACAAATCTGGATATCATCCTGCAGACGAACCCTCATCAAAACAGACTGATATCAGCCTTGTATAAAATACTAGATGCTTTGGTCCCCAAATCCATTTCTCATATTAAGCTGAGATGGGAGGAAGAGCTACAGACAACCCTGCCAGAACAGCAGTGGGATTCTGCTTTGAAATTGATTCACTCGTCCTCAATTTGTGCTCATCATGCTTTGATTCAGTGCAAGGTGGTCTATAAAGTACACTATACAAACGCAAAATTATCTAAAATCTATCCAACCATTAGTGATGCCTGTAGCAGATGCGGACTATCACCTGCCAACCATGTCCACATGTTTTGGTCTTGTTCGAAACTGAGTGCATTTTGGAGGAATATATTCGACACACTTAGCCAAGCATACGGCCAGACTGTCCCTCCTAAGCCACTCTCTGCAATTTTTGGCATTCCTCCCGACTTGAACTTATCTGGTCCCCTCAAACAGGCCCTAGCCTTTACCGCTTTACTGGCTCGGAGGCTTATTCTGTTGAAGTGGAAGCTTCCCCACCCCCCAACTCATGATCATTGGGTGAGAGATGTACTCTTTAACTTAAAGCTGGAAAAACTTAGATTCTCTCTAAAAGGTTCTATTAGGGAATTTAACAAAATCTGGAAATCATTTCTCTTGCTGGTGGACACCATTACTTTACTTCCTGAGTCTGAAGTGAACTGAGCGAAGCTACATTATAATGTGTTTTTTTTTTTTTTTTTTAAATCTTATTTATACCTTATCTATTTGTTTTTCCTTTTGTTTGGTCCTTTCTCTGCTTTTGTTTTCTCTGTTTTTGCTTTGTTTGTTTTTGTTTGTTTGTTTGGTTGCGGGGCGGGGGGGTTGTGGTTGTTGTTGTTTTTTGGGGGTTATGCGTGTTATGTGTATGGGTCCTGAGATGTTGTTGTTTTGTTTGTTTTGTTGTTGTTTTTTTTGTGTGTGTGGGCAGAGACTGGTTCTCTGCGGTGTCTTGTCTAGTGTGGACCTGGTAGGGGGAGAATTCGGGTTGGGGGGTTGGAGGGTATAATGGACATACCACTGTTCTGAAATCAAGATTGACTTTGCTGTTGCTAACTTTGTATGTCATTGTCGAAATCAATAAAACAAAGTTGGAATAAAATACTCCAAAAAGCTCCCAGAGCACAAACTGTTTAGATAAGGTAACGCAGTATTTTTTCCATATATTTGGACCGCTTGTGTAATTACACACTTGCAGAGGTCCATTTTAAACCCTGTCCATGGCCCTTCAGGGGTGCAGGCACCTCGTCCATGGCCCATGGACTCCTCATCAGTAATAGTTTTTTTTTCTGTGCAAATGCACGTGTTACATGTGTGTTGTGAATCACAACACAGAAATATTTTCTGCATGTGTGTGTGTATAGTATATTTGTGGAGTGTAGGTAAGAGTTCATTGAGTTGTTTAAAATCCCATTCTGTGGCCTCTCCCTGATAAACATCCTGATAAGAAGCCGTGCGGCTCTTATCTCATCTCCCGACAACATCATTGTCCTTTAATGTCAAAGCTTTTTTATGCAACGTGCTCTATGGACTGAGGTCCAGAGATCAGCTGAAGCAGCTGTTTGTTTCTCTCTCTGCCTCATTGATCGGATCATTTTTCTTTTTCTTTTTTTGCCTCTACATGTATCTTTCCATGCAGGACCGACCTCTTTAATGAATGGAATTAATGAATAAATAATCAGTTCTGATAAAACTAGAAAGGGTTCAGTTAGGTTAAAATAATAAAAGTATCCTATGCTCACTTTGACGCTTGTGGAGGTTTATTAAACTGTAATTACCACTGATAACTCAGTGTGATGCATACTTGGCTACAGGGCCACGAGTCTGATTCCCTGCACAGCAAACGGCCTCCTGCTTCATCCTAAAGGTTTTCATATCATTCTTTGTGTCGCACTGAGCTCAGCGGTCATTTATCCAGAATCTAAACATGTCCACATTTCTGTCTCCTAACCAGAAATCCGGCTCACTTGCAGGAGTTCCAATTTCAGGGGTAAGAGCTTTTCCCTCTTATGCAACTTTGTTTAATGAGTCACATCTGTCTGTGTTCAGCTGCGAGGCTGTCGCTGTGCTGGAGCAACGCATGGCTCCCTCCCACTTTTTTTTTTCCGAGTAGAGACCATTTCGCTCGACCAATGAAAAATCTGCCCTGTGACACCTCAGAATCAGCTGATTTGTTTTGTATGTAATGAAGCCAAGCAAAAGCGGTATCTTCACACTCTCTTTCACAGTTCAGGCCCGCCAAGTACACGTGGGCGGGTCTGAACTAGCTGCATAAGTACAGGAGACGTCAGCAAGACCAGTTCAGGGCTGCAAAACACATTTAAGCTGCAACCGAATCAATTTAAAAGGAAAATAACCGTCTCTGAGCATCAGCATCATCTGAGGTCTGTCGTAGTTTGAATGAGCTGCAGCAGTTTCATCTCTGTAGAGTAGAGGAACAGAAACAAGCATTGGTATCCTGGTTGTTTGATCTGTTTTCTCATAATTCCCATGAAACTTAAAAAGTGCATTCTGGGTACATTTTAATGGTCATATCACTATTTAGTTTAGTGGGGTAGATCAGAAACACACTGTAGCATATGGAAGGTCTCCTTTTCAAAAGGTCATTTTCTGGCTGTGGGTTTAAAATTATGTTAACTGCTGGGTTGGAGCTTCCAGGATGAAGCAGATATGTTTGCGGTTGTATCCACTCATCTCTGACTGTTTACACGTCCTACTTGATCTGTCAGTGTCTCGGTGACCAGTCGGCTGCTCTGGTTGGTCAGATGTGCTTCAACGAAGGCCAGGCCAAAAACACGTAAGCACTCTGCTCCCTTCTTTATCACGGTGACGTCAATTCGTTGTTTTTCTATGTTCAATAAAGAGATTGTGTTTTTCCAATATGACAAAATACACTACATGACATTTGAGGCTGTTAATAAATATCATCATAGGGATATGTGGACTGGGTTAAATTGCACTACACTGATACGATTGAGTTCTCTTCAAATGTGTCTCGACTGTGTTTCAGTAAATTGTAAAGTCGCTATTTTCACTCTAAAGAAAGGTAGTACTTAGTAAACTGTAGCAGTTAACATACAAATCTATCAGTTTATAACAAAACGCTAAGTCAGTGGATTTAATCATCGCTCAGTGCCTGCTCAATCAACTGAGTAATCTCCCCACCTCCTGATTCACCAACTCTGTGAGATAGAAGTCGCGTAACTAACCCAAGAAAGGTGCTTGATTGGAGTCAGAAAGAGTACTCATTTCTTTATTTTTGTCCCCCGATTTCTGTTCCTGTTGCTAAGGTGTGTTTTTAACCCAAACCACCTGCTTTCTCTAAATCTAACCAGCGAGTGGAAGTGGACATGAAACGTAAAACAAATATACCCAGGTTGGCTGTAAACCTGCTAAAATGTGACACTACAGCCTCTCTGTCCTCCTCATGAGGACTATGCAAATCTGTTAAGTGTGGCGAATATCAAAAATCAAAACACCAGCGCACCCACACTGTAGATGAGTTAATGTCACCAATAAACCAATCGCGTGTCTAACGCTTCTGTTTTATTCTCATGTAAAGGTATGGGACTGGCTGCTTCCTGCTCAGAAACACAGGCACCAAGGTAAGATGTTGTTTTTAAAATATATAGTTATTGCTATAACAATTTTAGTGAGAAATATTTCACCCTCTCAGTAATAATTTTCATGTGATCTGTCAGCCTGTGATCTCAGACCACGGCCTGCTCACCACAGTTGCCTACAAACTGGGAAAAGACGAGCCGGCCTGCTATGCCCTCGAGGTGTGTGGTTGCCTCTATTAAATAACTATGATCGGTGACGGCTGTCTGTGCTCTGGTCTGATTTTTGGGATCTGCTTATTTTTTTCTTGTTTCCTGCAGGGGTCGGTGGCCATAGCAGGAGCAGTGGTACGGTGGTTGAAGGACAACATGGGGATGGTGCAGTCGTCCTCAGAGATCGGTACGTGCACTTCACCATTGATTACATTCAGGACTCGGCGCTGGGGTTTGTGCTTGAATATCACGTCTGCTTCTGTCTCCTGTTGTCCTCTCTTTCAGAGAAACTGGCAGCGGCAGCAGGAACGTCGTACGGCTGTTACTTCGTGCCAGCTTTTTCGGGGCTCTACGCCCCCTACTGGGAGCCCAGCGCAAGAGGGTGAGCGAGTCGGCCCAGGCTCATTCTAAACTGAGGAAATCCTTTATGCTTGAACTCTTGTTGAAATGGCTATATTTCTATGTATAACAGTGCATGTGTTAAAAGATCAGCTATGAGCCTGGTGCTGAGCCCTGAGGAACCCCAAAGCTAATGTAGGAAAATCCACACCCACATTTTGTGCACTCGGCATTAATAATAAACAGGATGGAAGCTGATTATAAACTCTGAGATGACACCCTCACTGGTAATCGAACAGGTGGGCTTTTTTGTCAGGATCTGTTAAGTGACTTATGCAGATGAGCTTCTACAAAACATCTCAGCTGCTCGATATTTAAAGACATTTAGTATATTCACATTCAATTTCAGTCCCTCAAAAGACACATTAACAGAGTTTGGAGGATGCACATTTGGACTCTTTTTAAAACATTAAATGAAGCTTTTGCTCCTTCTGATGTAAATCCGGTGTTTAGCAATCAGATTAGCAGTCTGCTTCTTACTTTTTTTTATCTGTGTCAAAGTATGAACATGTGGGGAGAGGTTGTTTTAAGATCATGTGATTCTATATCTATTCAATGACAAAAAAACACAAAACACAAGGCCACAAAAACAAGGCCACCAAAACATGACAGAGCTCTGCTGTGCTGCCCAATAACACAGTAGTAAATGTGGAACAGTTTAATGTTTGGTCTCTGTATTAAAGTATTAAAGTTTTGCTTTCTCTGTTTTGCAGCATCATCTGTGGGCTCACACAGTTCACCAACAGGAACCACTTGGCATTCGCTGCTCTGGAGGCCGTCTGCTTCCAGACCAGAGAGGTGAGCCTCCTCTTCTCATCCCTAGAACGAGAAGATACACAAGAGTGTAACCGGGCTATCACTAAGCATTGATCACATAGGTGTAACGTGAGTTTATGATACATACAGGTTTGCTTACTGAACACTATATCAGAGCATGGTAGTATTTCACCTAGGCTGAATTTCAGATGCAACAAGAGTTAATAAAGAGGGGTTAGAGACGGGTTTAAAAGCAGTAGTTGAATTGAAGTGTGTGTGTGCGTGTGTGTGTGTGTGTTAGATTCTTGATGCAATGAATCAGGACAGCGGGGTCCCTCTGACGCAGCTTAAGGTGGACGGAGGGATGACGTCAAACAGATTACTGATGCAGCTGCAGGCCGACATCCTCTGCATCCCTGTAGGTACGACTACTAAACGCACACACACTCAGAGTAACTCTGTGTTTTAAAATCGAGGAACTGGTGACACGAGGCTGAACCTTAACCTTAAACTGTCCATTCTGATATTTGACCCATTTAAAACAAACACTTTGATATACAGGTCGAAGGTAAAGGCAGAAATGTACCTGTGCTAACCAGTTAAACGTGAATTGACTTTACACGCACATATCTTCCTGTTCATTAGAATACTTTGCCAGCATTGTGTAAGTGGATGATTTTATCACCTGTAAGATGTTTCCCATCAAAGCTGAACAGCTGCTCCTTTTGATTGTTAGAGACTTTACTAGAGACTCTAATGACCGCCTGGTTCACTGTGACAAGTTTAGTCACATGTAGAAATGACAAAATGTCCTCACTGTCTGATGGTAAAGATTATTCTTTACTCACAGTCTGCACTTTTGAAAACAAAAACAGCAGCACTACTCCCCTGAGTAGTTTGGACATTTTACAAAACCACAACATGACCTCATGAACTGAAGATATATTAAAAACCAGTGTAGCACTAAAGGTTTTTTGGTTTTGTTTGAACATTTGCCTATGTTCTGCTTTAATTTCTGTAACTTAGGTGTCAAAGTACCTAGTTAATTTCCAATAGCTGACTAGAAGATTTTATTTTAAAGAAAATGACTCTTTAAAAAGTCTGGCTGAAGTCCTCAAACTACATGGAAGCTTTTATTTTGAAAATACAACATGGCTGATGTCAACCTGACGACTTCCTGCAACTAACTTTTAAAGAAATTTAAAAAACAAATCACTGACTTGAAGATTTCACCAAAAATATTATGAAAATGAAGAATTCTTGCATTTAAATAGCAACCAGAATACAGGAAGTGATGAGCCTGATCGCTCTCAGGGGGAACATGTCTCTCTGTCACTCTCTAACCGTCCGTCTTATGTTGCTCCAGTTCGACCCACCATGTCCGAGACCACGGCTCTGGGTGTAGCCATGGCGGCGGGGGCAGCAGAGGGCGTAGGCGTATGGAGCCTGAGTCCCGGTCAGCTCCCACATGTCACGTCTGAGAGATACGAGCCTCAGATAAACCCTGAAGGTAAGACTGCGAGAGTGAAAAGCTTGTAATGGGATCATATGACATACATGACACAGGACATACAGCAGATAATAGAACACAGAGCAGGATGGCCTCGAGTATTGGTTAATGTTATGCAGCACGATGTAATTTAGAATTTACAGTGTCAGCCGTTGTTTCTGTTTGTCCAGATGCTGTTAAACATTTACAGTGAAATAAAACACTGTGTAAAACATTAATTTTCCATTTAATAGATTAAAGTGAACTTAAAGTTGTTTTTTATCCCGTGACAGCAACATGCTGCAAGAGTCAACATAACTGATGGTTGATTGGCTGGCTCCTCCCCCCTTCAGGCGCATGATGGTGTTTTTCTTTGTGCAGAGAAAATGTTCCTTATTTTACCATCAGCTTTAAAATGAGCAGATATATTCAGATGTGTTTATTTTTCAAGTAATGTAAATGTTCTTTTGTTATTTGCTGGGCAGTAAAATTCAAAACAGTGTCACTCTGTGCTGTTTTGTGGTCTTTGCTTTGCAATGGCATCAAATGTGAATATCTTAGAAATATTTGTGTAGCTTATTATTTTTACACAGCTTCAGCTTTAAATCAGTTTTGACTGAATCTGTAATCTCAGTGTTTTCCACTCAGTGACTTTTAGGTGTAATTTGCTGCATTTGGTGGATGTTACTATGACGGCATGACTTACACTTGTTTCCTCGTCACAAACAGAGAGCGAGTACCGCTTCGCTCGCTGGAAGAAGGCCGTCCAGAAAGCCATGAACTGGGAGACCACAGAGCCCTGCTACAACGGCAGCGGTAAGCCACTGCATGCAGGAAGTGACTTCACCTGTTAACTGTTTCATTGTTGGAGAATTTCCCCCTCACTCACTCACAATCTCCTCACTTACTGACAACAGGTTTAGGAAAGAATATGAACGGCGCACCCTGGGGGGTCCATCCCAGCCCTCCCCCCAGCAGAGTGGACCACTAAGGTCCGACATTTGCCGCTGCATGCCGTGTGTGAGACACTTGAGTTTCGACTTGGGGCATGTTTACATATTAAAGGCTTTACTAACACGGTGTGTTCACGGCTTTAACCGACGCAGATGTCCTCACTCGTTAGAAACTAATTTAAAGCGGAACTGTTCTGTTCATATTTATTCTGCTAGAGCAGCTTTGCATGATTCTTGGTTCAAAGTAATCCTTCTCTAGCTCATGCTTGGACAACAAGCTGTTTTAGCCCCTCCCCCTTTAAGCCAACTGCCTTCCTACTGGCTGTCCTTATAAGCAGAATGCTTGAACAACAAGTGAGCAGAGCTTCTGATTTTCCATCTCTCTGACATCACAGAGATCAAAGAATAGAAAAAACTGTTTAAAACAGACTGTTTAAAACATGAACATGAAATAAGTTGAAGCAAAATAGGTCAAATTAATGATACTTTTAATCCTTCCTAAAGTTGTAAACAGAATGTGAGAAAACAACGCTACAACTGAATTTCCATAAATCTTTTTCTGTCACGTTAACAGGAATTACGTGCTATACTGGCTCACTGCGCCACCTTGTGGTTCTTAGTGGTATTACATGACAGTACATTTCAATTTCACCTGATATTCTTGCAATACAACACCACAGTCATCTCGTACGTAATGTCTTAGTGGTTAATTCTTCACATTCTGTTGTTTTTTTTATTTGTGTTAGAAGGTTTTAGAGTCTTTGACAAAGTTGTTGTTTTTTTGCAAAACCTACATTTCAGATAAATTAAATCTGAGTCAGACCAGCCTGGTTGTGTGTGGGCATGCGACTGCAGTTATTCCTGTATGCCTCTACCAAGGAAGTCTTTTAGGTCAAAGTTAAAAAGCTGGCTTCATTTGTTTACAGATAGATCTACATATACTTTCAGGTGGTATTCAGGAACTCACTTCCTGTCCCAGTTTTAGCCTTGATGGAGGTATACATTCTCAGAATGCTCTGTTTTTCCTGCTGAAACTGCAATTGTTTCTATGACTTTTTAAAACGTGTGGAATTCAGGAGATTGCAGATCGCTAAGAGGTTTGTGCTTTAACTTCTAAATCTGCAGCTAAGATGCTAAGTGTCCCACAGAGCTCCTTTGAGTCCACGTGTGTAGTTTTAATCCTTTTCTTTAAACTAACTGCTTTGCTTCCAGAAAACAAAAGTCTGTCAGTGTTTGTTTGCTCTCTGTGACTCGTTTCTGTTTACCTCACAGGTCACTCGCAGTAACTTTAAACTGTGTGGAGCCACATTTTGGGGGGGACATGATTGTGGAGTACGGTGAAGACGGGACTGGCGACTGCTCGATCCAGCCTGCGGTCATCTTCAGTGACGTGCAGCCTCTCAAATGCTCTGAACATCCAGCGAGCTTTTCACGAAGAACGACGCCACATGCAGCCAGGAACAGTTTCTACACCGTCCAGTTAAAACAAACATGCCTTCAACACAGAGACTGCTGTAACTCCTCACTGCACCCAAAGGGAACCCTGGACTTTATTTTGAATGTGTTCTGTACATGATGTTGATGTTTAACCCCCAAACACGGAACAGAAGTCACTCATGGAGGGGACGAGTACTTTTAAGTCAGAAAACCGTCCTTTAAAAAAAGAAAATTCATTGTAATTTACTGCACTTCATTAACTACAATCTGAAAGCCAGCTAATTCTTAACAGCACTTTATAATTTATCCTGTTTGTGGAAAACATTTTTTTTAATCATTTTTTGATGTTTTGAAGAAACAGGACTTTGACTCATTTATAATTAATTATAATTATTACACTTGATGACCTTTGAAGATCTGAACTGTGGCACGAGCCATAAATACCTGGAGGATCATTTTCCATGAGACTTAAGCTTGTCTGTGAAAGGGGGAAACGTGGCGACTGTTAAATCCTGCTGATTTATTACTGCTGTTTGAACCCTTCAGAATCACCAGGATGCCTCAAAAAGTTGTCCAAGTCAGAATAAACACAATAAAATGTACTTTTCATGTCTTTTCTGAACACACAGCAGGAAGAACTCTTAAAGACTAAACTCTTGTAGATCTTTAGGAACAGCAGGAGTGACAGGTTTTTATCCTGCAGAAATTTCAGTTCATCTGTCTTTCTGGGATGTTTGGGTTGATCAACCTGCAGCCGGGTGCTTTTTTGCACTAACAAAAAGAATGATATGAGCAAAACACACTAATCTGTTAGAGGTTTAATTTGCTGCAAATACAAGAAAGAAAGGACAATTGATAGCCGATACAGGGATTAAATGTGAACATTTACAAAAATATCTTTAAACAATGTTTCAGCATGAAAACTGATAAAAGACGTCTGAGGGAGAAGGGTTAGTCCGACTGCTCTGAAGCAGGAAGTTCATGGGATTAAAGTAGGAGGGGGAGGATCCAAGGCTCAGCGGGAGAACTGCCTCCGATCGCTCTTTCCTTTGTTCACGTGTTTGAAAATTTTCGATTTCTGCACGTTTTTGGACTTCTGGTATCCAAAACCACCGCCGCCACCTCGCTTCTGCAGCTTGGCTCCTTTACTGCTGTGCACGTCTGAAGAGAAACATTTAATTAAGGAGAACATCTTTCTTTTTAAAAATGATCCTCTCTATTGGAGAGCTACAACCTTTTACGTGAACGTGGAATTCTGTAACATTCAGATGTTTTCAAGCATAATGAATAAAAACAAGCAGCAAAGGATACTGAGATCAACATATGGAGGAACTTTGAATCCAAATGAGAGCGCCACCATGGGGAGGTTCAGGGTGTTGATGTTGTAGATCTGTTTGAGCGAGTGGGAATCATAAGCCCTCACGTAGGACTTGTAGGCCTCCTGGGCGGACTTGTGGAGGTAGTAGTTCTTTTCGATAAGTTTCTCCAGCTGAGGGAGGACAGAGTTCAAGTCACAAAACTGCCTTTGATATCTGAGGCATTGCTGAGTGTAAACCGCATGTTAATTCTCACCTGAGACTGGATGTCGGAGATTTTACTCCAGGAAAATTCAAACTCACTCAGTGGGACCTAGATGAGATAAAGCAGATAATGTAGACTTTAAAGAAAACTAATCAACACAAAAAAGGGACAATCAGTGTCTATGAATATCTTTTCATTGCCATGTCCTATTTTTTCCATTAAAAACATTAAAACAGGAGGTCCCCGTATCAGAGCCCTGTGGGACACCACAGCACAGTGGGAGGATTTAGATACAAAACCTTCAACAGTGACTATAAAACTATATGTGATGTAAAATTTAAAGGCAAATCCTGCTTAAAAGTCTGTATGTGTTCGTACAACTGAAATGACCAGGCAGGTGGTCTGCTCACCTTGGCCTGTTTGAGGAACCGCAGGAAGCCGAGTTCTTCTGGCCGCAGGATGAGGAGGGCGTGGCCTCGGCCATCGATACCTCTGGCGGTTCGACCCACCCTGTGGATGTACTCCTGTGGGAGAAAAATCAACCTTAAGATTAGTCCTGTTCTGGGAATTTTTGATCAAACTCAATAATTTAACATGACAAACTAATGCTGCATATGCAATAAAAAAAAACCCAACAACAAAAAAAACCCCAAAAACTTATTGACCTTGGGGTCATCTGGAGGGTCGTACTGCACGATCCAGTCCACCTCGGGGATGTCCAGCCCTCGAGCTGCCACGTCTGTGCACAGCAGGATGCCGGAGTCAGCGTTGCAGAACTGGAAGAAGGTGGTGGTACGTTTGGTCTGCTTTTGTTTGCCCTGCGAAATGATACAAAGCAAAGGAACGCTCAGAACAGCTGCAGCTGCAGGTCAACATCTGCTCACCGTCACCTTTCAAATATCAAAGGATAAAATAAAACAAAAGAAAAACCATTTGCTTCTAACATCAGCCAACTTATTTTTCACAGGTACAACCAAAGAACTTTAACTTTTAGAGGCTCAGTTTTTTTGACCACTTGTATATTTAAATAAGATTCATGTAAGCTGCGTCTGGAGAACTTACGTGGATGGCCATGACGGGCAGGTCGATGTAGTTGAGCAGTTCATAGTGGAATTTCACAGACATGCAGGAAGAGAAGAAGACCATCAGCTTCTTCTTGCGGTTCTTCTTCAGGAAGGTGAAAAGCAGCAGGAAGCGCTTCTCTGATGGACACACCACATAGCCCTGAAACAGGAGAGAGAGAGAGAGAGAGAGATCACTGCATCAGCAACGAGAAAGAAGACGGAGTTCTAGCTGTTTCTGTGATTTCAGACCATCTAGTAAAACTGATGTGATTTCATGAAATACTGAAAGGATTTCAGTAAAAAGGATGAAAGGGAAACTGGCTTCTTTGGATTTGGCCTGTATGCAACAGTTTATGACTGAGTACCTGCTCGAGGCCGTCGACTGTGGCCTTGTCTTTGTTGTCGTCCACCCCGACATACAGGGGCTCCTTTTTCAGGGAGATGCGAGCCAAGTCCTCCACCTTCCTTGTCTGAGTGGCTGAAAACAGCATCGTCTGCCTCCGCTCTGAGAAACATCAAAGAGAGAAAGTAAACAGAACAGGTGAGAGGGTTTAACAACATCTGGAGTTTTAAGGACTCTCTCAGGATATTTTACACTCAGGGTTAGGATTTGATCCAAGATCAGCTAATCCTGGTAACACTGGTCAGGTTTTTTCAGCTCTTCAAAGCCAATGACAGATGTTTGAGGGTTGTGATGATGTTCGGAATTTTTTTGCTGAAAATGAATTAAACTAAAAGCACGAGCTTAGGGCAGTGGAGAGCTCATTTACTGTTTCAGAGAAAGCCAAGGCACATCAAAGAAATGAGAATAAAACATTTACAATACAAAAAGATGTGCAGAAAGTAAAGACAGTTTTGAAAATGGGTATTTTGGATTTTTTTTGCCGACTGATTAATGAACAGGAACTAATCATCTGTCTTTATAAAACAGGAAGCTGCTTCATGTCACAGGTTAGTGGTCAGTTTTTTAAATACAAAAACAGGAAACCCCACATTTCTCTTTATTTACATGTGATTCACTTCCTCTTTTAGAGTCACAGAGTAAAAAGAAGCAGCACCTCTCTCTCAAAACTACAATTGGTGTTACGCCAAAAGGTCACGATGACACATTATTGGCTCTACCTGAAACATTTTTTTTTAACTGGACTGATTCCACAGTGTTTGATGTCACTAAGGTCCATGATTTAAATACATTTAGACTGAACAAAAATGCTCATGAGTTGGTTTTACTTTGCTGCTTTGGAAATCAAAACGCTTCTTTAACCCTTTAAGACCTACCATAGAACCAAGTCCGCCAGAGCTTATATTATATTTTTACATGCTGTGGAGCCATTTTTGGGAGCATTTCAAGTTGATATACATCAATACAACCATTATAGCCCAGATTTTAATAATATGTATTCATTAAGTGCATAGTAATTACATAAATTGCAAAAAAGTGCAATAAACTACAAAAAAATTGAAAATCGTTTTTGATTTTTTAACATATATTTGTAGTTAGAGAAATTTAAGAGGCTTATCCCTCAAAACTGTAAATACAAAAAAGTTGCACAAAATAGTTTCCCACCACAGGAAATTTATTTTGAGTGTCTTCATAGTTTTATTTTTGAAATACACCAATTTTTATACACTGCAGGAAAAACGAAAATAAATATTATACTGCAAATTTGCAAAAAAGCAGCATATGCATCAAAATAAACTATTTCCAGCAGTGCAATATGAGTCCTAAGCATCCCAGAAACGACACAGAAAGTCAAAGTCAAAGATAACTTTTAAAAAGAGCAGTATAGGCCCTGAGGCCCTGATTGCAAAAAAGACTACATTTCCGCGAAAATGACGTCACTTCCGGTTTCGGGCAGGTAATGGCGGAAATGCAAAAGTTCGCGCTGACGTCTATTCCAACGTAGGAAGTGTTATGGACAGCTGATCGGATCGGTAAAGCGTGTTTCTGGAATATTATGTTTTTGTTCCTGCAAGCGCTTTTTATGCAGTTTTTGCAAAGCTATATGTGGAAGGAAACCGTGACCTAGGACAAGCTGATGGCATAAGATGCAAGTACAACTCCTCCGGTTTCATATGCAAAAAAAATTTTTGCGCTAGCTTGTGGTTGCAGTGCTACTGGGATTTAAAAAAAGTTATGCAAAACAGAGCGTTCCCGCTCCGATCGGCTCTAAAGGGTTAAAGAACTAAAAGTTTTTTGTGCCAAATCATCAACTAAATCAATGTTCATAAATTTCTCACTATTGGGTTTATTGATACTTTCACTGATACATACTCGGCAGCAGTTTGATGATCTGCTTTAGCTCCTCCTCGAAGCCCACCTCCAGGATCCGGTCGGCCTCGTCGATAATCAGACACTGCAGGTTCTTGTACATAAAGCCGGACGTGTTCTGTAGATGTGGAACAAGCCACTCAGACGGTGTTCTTCTTAAAGTATTAAAAATGAGAATGAAGAACAGAGAACTTTGTTTCTGCTCACCTGCAGGTGGTCCAGCAGGCGTCCGGGTGTGGCTACCACGATGTTGACGCCGTTGGCGAGCTTCTGGGCCTCAGCTGAGCGGTTGCTCCCTCCCATGATCAGACCGTAAGTGTGCACGTGGTGCGTCATCAGCTCCTTCAGCACGCCGTAGGTCTGCATGGCCAGCTCGCGTGTAGGAGACAGGATGATGACGCCGGTGCCTGAGATGAAAGAGAGCAGTTACAGAGTTAGTGAGTGAGAAAGAGGAGGATGAAGCTAAGCAGGAGACGAGGCGACTCTGACGGCAGCTCACCATTCCTGGGCATGAACTTGAGTTTGTAGATGAGCTCGATGCACGGAATGAGGAAGGCCAGAGTTTTACCGCTGCCTGTCTTTGCCGCAGCCAGGACATCCCTGCAGAGTGGAGCAAACGATTTCATGTTATTCCGCCGCCTCGGCTGAGCAGCTCAGAGTCTAAATGGACAACCAACCCACCTTCCCTCCAGCAGAGGGCGGATGCTTTTGTGCTGGATCTCGGTCATGTGCTCGAAGCCCATGCCCTTCACTCCCTTCAGCGTGTTCTCGCTAACTATACTGGCGAGAGAGGCAAAGGATGTGTCCTCGAACGCCCCTGAAACAGACGGAGAATTGTGGATTTTTCACATTACATCATGGTTTGATTATGCACAGGTTTATAGTGCTTCTGCCACGAATGTATTTAGTACAATACTTGAATGTCATCATAAAAAGACATAAGATAAAAGCAGTTGTGAGGTTTTGCTGACTGACCAGACTAAAAACAGTCTCAAAGATCAACTTCTTCCAGTCATCCAGGAGCAATTTGGTGACATTCTGTGCAATTTCCAGCATTACGGTGCCCCATGTCACAAGGCAAAGCGACTCAGAGGTCATTAGATTAACATAGTCTGATCCAGAATCTACACTCAGTCCTTAAAAAAAAACAGATGGACATGCAGAACAAGGCAGGAGTGGATCTCCACCAGAAGCTGATCTGTTTATTTACAAATACACAATGTTTGCCGCCTAATGATTTAAATTGTTTCCCAACAAGTTAAAGCTGTTTTACCCTGTACGAATGAAAGACCTTGCAGATTTTTTTTTTATTATCATTTAATAATTAATATCTCTATTATTATCATCCTTGGGCAAGATACTAACCCCATGTTTGCCTACTGGTGGTGGTCAGAGGGCCCGGTGGCGCCAGTGTCCGGCAGCCTCGCCTCTGTCAGTGCGCCCCAGGGCAGCTGTGGCTACAATGTAGCTTGCCATTGCCAGTGTGTGAATGTGTGTGTGAATGACTGAATGTAGTGTAAAGCGCTTTGGGGTCCTTAGGGACTGAGTAAAGCGCTATACAAATGCAGGCCATTTACCATTCACTTGAAACTGACCAAAGAAAAAATTATTTTCTCTTCCATTTGTGTTCTTCTATAAATCTTGAAGCTTTTGACTGGTCAGAATTAAGATTTTAGTTTCTTATAAATACTGTTTATTTTATTTGAAAATACATTTACAGTACATTTATCATTTTCCAGTAGAAAATAAATAATATTCAAGTCAAGAGTAACCTCATAACTTCACTTAGGAGCAAAAAGGAATCTTTAAGCTTGACAGTGGTTTTAGTGATTTGAATTATTATATTATTATATTATTGTGATATAGTTATTGACTAAGATGTAAAAATTGTGATACAATTTTTCTTCCATATCAGCAAGCCCAAGCTGAACAGGTGTAAGGAAGTGTCCAGTGTGTATTATAAACAGAGCAGAGATACGGTTTGATTCAGCGTGTCCTTACAGTCGTTCATGTCAGAGGCGTCACTAAAGACGCCGCCCACAAAGACCACCGTAAGAGTTTCTGTATGCCTCAGCTGACACCCGGCTCACGATGGAAGCAGCGACCGGGCAACACATGAAGGCAGCATGGCAGAGCCGGCCTCTCCTGTTAACCGCCTCATATGCAATTAACCTGATTCACTCAGTACCTGTGAGTCCACACGGCAGCTCAGGCTCATCTTCCTCCTCCTCTTCTTGTGGTTTGTCAGCAGCTGCATCTCCATTGTCATCTGCTACGTCTTCCTCCTCCGTGTCCTCCTCCCCATTTTCTTCTTCTTTTGCAGTTTTGCTCTTTTTCACGGCTTCAATCAGAACACGGACATTAACTGAAACACCAACAAAGTAAACTTGAGTGTGTTACCCGTATAAAGGGCTCTGTTTTTACCTGGAGGTTCAGCACCCTCAGCCAGCTGCTTCCTTTTCGCTTTCTTGTTCATCTGAGTTTCCTCTGTGCTGGTCCCTTCCACTGGTCCCTCTTCCTCCTCCTGATTCTTCTTCTTCTTCTGTTTCTTCTTTGGCTCTCTGGGTACCTCCTCCTCCTCCTGGAGGCCGTTTGAGCTCACCGTCAGACTCACTGGAAGTATGATCAAAGTTTGTTGCTAATAAACCCCAAAGGAAAACTCTGGAAGCCTGGTTAGCACAGTGCTAGCTAAATTGTTTTGTATACTAATCTTTTGAGCTAGTATGCGGCGAAATGCGCATGCAGTTGTGTAGCAGAGAAAATATACCTGCATGCGCAGCTACAGTGAACCCAAACTCAGATTTAAACCTTAGAAGAGTAAAAAAAGTTAGAAACTGACCAGGGAAGAGAGCTACCTGTTAGCTTAGCCTGCGACATCAGCGTTTACCTAGCCATCAAACACTCACCATCTTCTCCTTCTTCTCCATCTTCCTGTTACTTCGTCTTTCCGCTTCTTCTTCTGCAATTTGCGCTCTCTGTCCTTCTCGTTTCGCTTCTGGATCTTCTTTCGGAGAAGCTTCATCTGGAGGTCCGCCATGGTTAAGGAGAACAAGGCGCACACGTGTGTATGTGAGTGACGCTCAGGACCCCTCAGTGGAACAGAGACAGACAGCGGCCCGCAGCGCCTGACTGAAAATCAAAAAGGACCCCGCGTGCTGTGAAAACAACCGAGATAATGCCTAAAAGAAAAGACACCTGAACACGGGAAAAATAATGAAATAAAGATAATCAACACTGAAGTGTGGAGTAATAATCATTAAATAATATGAAACATTTAAGGCACTACAGTTAGGGTACTAAAACACATTATCAGCAAGCTTTACTTTATAAATCACCAAAAACTTTTTTCCCGTTTTCTCAGGTTTTTTTTTTTTTACAATTTTTAATTGATTTTATTATTTATTTTTAAATAAACAAATAAGATATATTCTTTTGTGGCAGGAAGTTTGCATACATTGATGGAAATGAATGTATGCACAAATGACTGAAGACCCTATTAAGAAAAAATAAATATACATTTTAAAAATTAAATTTCTTTAATGTTAATTTTGCAGGGTGGAAATGCTGGAATAATAAATTAGTCTTGAAATACTGTTTTAGGATTAAGGTAGAAATGTGCCTTTTTAAAAAGCATAAGCATAAGTTTGGGGTTTAATTTGCAGTCCTGTTAGTTCAGGAGGAGTTGTGACTTACAGATCCTTTCCAAAAAATTTGGATATCATGGAAGAGTTTGGCTATTTTCATAATTCCATTCAAAACAATAAACTTTGATAGATTATAGATTCAGGGCCCACAACTTAAACGATTTCAAGTGCTTATTTGTACATAATTTGGACTTCCAGCTCATAAAACCCATGAAAACAGGATTTCAAAAAATTAGAATACTATGAAGACATCAGCCCAAATTTTACAGGGCATGAATGTTTAAACAGAGTTTCACACATAACTCATCTACTAACCTGAAAGCACCTGCACAGGTTTTCCCAGGTGTCATTAAATTGCTTCACTCAGTCACATTTTTTTTCCTGCAAAAAATTGAGACGTTAATGGTGAGGTCTTCACAGCATTCAAATTTTTTGAAATCCTGTTTTCGTGGGTTTTATGAGCTGGAAGCCCAAATTATGTACAAATAAAGACTACTTGAAGTACTTGAAATCATTTAAGTTGTGGGCTCTGAATCTATAATCTATGAAAGTTTAATGTTTTGAATAGAATTATGGAAATAAACTTTTCCATGATATTCTAATTTTTGGGAAAGGGTCTGTGGTGGGTCTCCATGCTTCCATCTGCAGGACAGGGGGGGAAACTGCAAATATTTCCTCATAAATCCATCACAGCTGTGTTTAGAGCTGGACAGGTTACTAATCCATAAAGAAAAGGGCCAACAAGGCTGAAAACAAGAGATTCTTTATTCACAACAGAAAATCCAAACAAGATTCAGACAAGTTTTTTTTTCTTCTTTTAGCTGGGTAACAAAGAGAGCTGCCTTGTGTTTAAAGCTAATTTCCTCATCTTATTCAGTTTTCTGAATGAAGACCATCCAAAAGTTCAACTACAGGCTTATAAACATTTACTTTTCAAAGGCAGAGATGTGTCTTTAGTTTAAATTCTAGCTATGGTGGCCCTGAGGTGAAAGATCCAAAAATAAAAGAAAAACTAGAAAAAAAATGACAGCCTTCTCTTCCATCCCTCCAAACCCTGCTCACCTTGCCCCGACAGACTCAAGTCAGTCCATGGCTAAAGGCTCATCTTCAATCTTTACTAAATCTGGCTCCCCATCTTTTTTAATCTCAAACACCTGAAGAATAACCTGAGGCCCGTTTGCGCTCAACCCCTCTGCTGACTGCCCTGGATCGACAGGTGGTGCTAACTGACTCCTGGACACCCTCCTGTTCTCCTCCCGCCTCTGCGACCTGCTTCCAGTCCTATGCCCTTTGTTCCTCCTCTTCCTCAGAAGCCTCTGGCTCCAGGAGATGTTTGAATACAGCTGCAGAGGATTGCAGCAGCTTTGCGTGCCATTCCCCGTCACTGAGGATGGCGCTCGAACACACCGCCTCCGCATGTCCTCCTCCACCGCTTTGAACACCAGGTCTGTGATGTCTCTGCGGAGCCTCATAAGCAGCACAGGGTCTTCAACCTGCCGCATGTCAGCCAGCATGACCTCAGCAAACTGGTTGAGGACGTCGTGTTTGGTTGCCGTTTTATCAGGTTGATTGTCTTCATCGCGATGATGCGGACAACTCAGAGACACGACCTCTGTGACCCGAGGCTGTGGACACTGAAGTGGGGTGAAGCTCGGGGCAGAGTCCACAGACTGGGGCTCATCCAAGTCTTGGCCACCTCCATCTGCATCCAGCTGGCTGCTTACTGAGCTGCCCATCTCCTGATCAATGTTCCCCTCAGTCTTCAACTCCTCTTCATCCTTCTCATTATGATCCACAAAGTTGTCCGCCTGCAAACAAAACAAACAAACAAAAAAAAAAACATGCAGTTTAGAGGATTTATAGATATATAGATAAAGCTACCCTGTGATGATGACAGCGTCAGTCGCTATGGAGCAGGCTATCAGTCCGAGCTGTCCAGCTGTATCCTCCTTTTATGCTGTTCAATAGGCTACTGAACAAGTTTAAACTTTTTAAAATTATGCAAAATTGCAAAACTCTTAGCTGTGTCTCTAATAAAACCTCTGTAACTTTGCTCTGTTTCACTTCAGCAGCATCAGGCAATGTTCATATGTTGATTAATGGTTTTCTTTAGTTTTTGATCTACTGCACACAGAATATTTTTATAAAATCCCAGGCCAGGGAAGTCGCCTTCACGTTTTTCTGTGTTTTATCCTCAGTTACTTTGACACAAAGGCATCTTCTGTGATGCTTACACCTTTGATAAAGTCTCGCAAGTGTCATCTTTCTTTTTACAGATATAAAAATATGGAAATGTACAGATGCATGATCTGAATTATAATATTTCTGACTGGGGCAAAATTTCCCCCGATTCCTCGATTCGAGACCTTGTGAATCGGATCGATTCTAGAAATCAGTGACGATACCCAGCACCATTGATTACCTCTAACTGAGACTTGTGTGAAAACCTCTGCACAAAGTTTCATGATTCAAAGCCGTGTATACTTGCTAGCATCTGCCTACTGGGAACGAACCCTCCTGGGTAGCGTTCTTCTGCCAGATTTGTTGAAAAGAATTTCCTATTCCTACCTGCAAGCAGCCTTTCAGAAAATGAGTCGTTTGAGAGAAGAAGAACAAGCTGCAAAATTTTTTTTTATATCTGACCCTGAAAAACTAGTTCAATTATTTAATTCTTACAGGCATTACTATTTTGACTCATTATTATCAGGATGTCCTCAAAATGAATTGAATTTAATCATTAATTATTATTAATATCTGGCGCTCTTTCACAGTGCGTCTTTTGTCCTGTCTCCTTCTCCTCAGCCAGCTCCCTCTCCCCTCCCTTAGCCTAGTTCTTCCAGTTAAAAGGGACATTTTCCTCCCCACTGTCACCAAGTGCTTGCTCATAGAGGGTAGTCTGAATCTTGTTGTTTCTTTCTAATATTAAAAGAAATAAAATGGCTTTGCAAACACATCAGACCCAGAACAACTTAAGTACTTATTTTGAATTGAATATTTGCGCTCCACCATCTGAGAAACTATCCGGTTTCGATGTTCATTTGCTGTTCAATGCAGCGGGAGGTCGTCTGCTGCATTTATTAGTTTTGCTGTTGACTGTGTTTCAGTTAAAGTCCTTAAAACTATATTAAAACATTTAAAGGCAAAAATGTAAAATGCTAAAAAAATGCTTGATCATTCTCATGAAGTCTTCCAAAAATTTCACATTAGACACAGCCCTCTGAGTTATTCTAAATATAAAGGACTTGCTGCTGCAACTTTAACGTCCCCCCCCCCCCAATTTTCTCACCGATTGATGTTGTTATTTCTTTAAACTGTGATAAGGACCTTCTTTAATATTTAGGAAATGTATTTTTCTCTTTGCAGACTTACCAGAGATGAATATCCTTTCCTGCGAACTATGTAAGGCCTCAAGAAACAGAGTTTCTCCCTCAGCTTCTCCTGCTGTCCAGGGCTCAGCTTCTCCTGCTGTCCAGGGCTCAGCTTCTCCTGCTGTCCAGGGCTCAGCTTCTCCTGCTGTCCAGGGCTCAGCTTCTCCTGCTGTCCAGGGCTCAGCTTCTCCTGCTGTCCAGGGCTCAGCTTCTCCTGCTCTCCAGGGCTCAGCTTCTCCTGCTCTCCAGCGCTCAGCTTCTCCTGCTCTCCAGCGCTCAGCTTCTCCTGCTCTCCAGCGCTCAGCTTCTCCGGGTGATACAGCACCCTCCCGTACTGTGTCCGCAGAGACCTGGTCCTCCTCTCCACATCAGACACTGGAGAAAACACGAGACACATGCAGTCGTGAGAGTGCCTAACGGTGCATACTTGTTATGGTAAATAAGAATAACTTTATTTATCCCGAGGGAAATTCTTTTGTCATGTACATGCTCAAAGCAGCAGGAGAGCCAGAGGAACAGATAAATAAGATATACACAATAAGAATAGTAGTGCAAATGCGATAAATGCGATTCTTCTTACTGAATCGAGTTTGAATGAGTCACTCACCAAGATGAATCGGATTTTTTGAGTCATTTGAGTCAGTTGCCTAGAGAGTGCAAAAATTTTTACATTTTCACTCAAACTTAATTTGTTTCTCTTGTCATATATATCCTATCCTAAGCAACTATTTTTATAGAGCAAAAAAAATATTAAGATTTCTAAAGGGAACATGTATTTTTATATTATTAGTATTTTCCTCAAATGTGTCAAATATATATTTTCTCATCTAAATGTCCACAGAGCTGTGAGCCAGGGGGCGGTAATGCGCCTTAACATTGGTGGCCAACCAAGAAGAAGAAGCTGTGAGCCACAAGGGAGAGGGTGAGTGAATGGCTGTGTCCCAATTAAGGGACCGCACGCTTGAAGTACGCATTTTGAGTGCGATTATGTCACCGCCACGCGACGACGGCTGTCCCAATTCGAAGTGTACTTCAAATGCATACTCCAAATGCACCGTCAATTTCCCCAAATATCAAGCATGGTCCGGTGCACGCTTCGTGGTCCCATATATCCCACAATTCATAGCGCGGCGGTGGGTGTGGATAATTTTGCCGCAAAATACGGCAGAAGGGAGCAGCCGAAGAGTGAACGGTCAAAAGTAAGTACAGAATATCATGTCACTTATATATGTGCAAATGTTTAATAATGAAGAACATTAAAACATTACTGTTGGCCACAGGTCGGCAAAGTTATGTGACATTAGTGATGTTTGTACTTTCAGCGTTTACTTGGTTTTAAAGCCTCTACACACAAATACATACACACATACAGTTGACCTTAATCTTACAGAGAATGTGATGATTTTATGGATAATTAAAGTCAGTCATGTATCCACAAACACAACAAGCTGAAAGTTCGTGATGCTGCTCGGTTTGCAGTCCTGAATATCACAGCACAAGCAGGATTCACCGCACTGTTAATGTTAGATATGTTATATTGCTGCCTCTGTTCGGTGGTGTCAAGCCAAACGGACTTTAACGTGTGTTTGAACGAGCTGACGGTTCACTCGTTAAGCACATCATCTGTGAGGCTTTGCACCCCTGATGATCCACCAGGACAAACTCAGCAGTGTGTGAGGAAGAGGAGGAGGAAGAGCCAGCAGCAGCTGACAGACGGAGAGAATAGACCGACTGAAACAAGTTTAATATTCAGAAACCTAAAGTATGTATCAGCAGCAGAATGGACCTAAAAATAAATGTTTGTTTCAGTTCTATGAAGCTTTGAGTATTTTGGATTAGTAGCACTGCGGTGTTTGTTGCATCATATTGTTGTAATTGTTTATATGCTTTATATATTCTGAGGTAAGTTGATCTATAGTGTTACATCATATTCTATATGGATGTTATGTGTTTGTATACTTTCTGCCCAGTTTGACCCATTTAGCAGAAGTCAGCCTGTTTAAGGCTCTGATATCTATTCTGTATGACTTAAAGCAGTTATGACGAGGTGTGATTTTCTCACCCAATAAAGGAATATTTAATATATCAGTCTACTCTTCATTCTATCAGAAACAGTTTTCACAGCTCGTACATTTTCCTTTTTACACATATATGTGAGCATTGAGCCAAATGTAATAATGCCAACATATTAAATGAACAATATTTGTCTCTTATGTATAACACATCTATATATACACTGTCAAAGATACTTGTCTTTGAGTGAAGATTTAAGGTGATAGGAAATATAAATAACTGCAACTTGAATCTTTGACCTAGAGTTCAAGCTCACTGCTGTAATATATCCTGTATATTTTATTTTTACATCACCACAGTGAGATGACTTTAGTCTCATGACCAACATTAGCTAATTGTTATTTACTAACTAATCTTGAAATGACTGTTCAGTACAGAAATGAAGCCCAACTATCATGTTTTACAGTCCTGTGGTCTTAGCCTCAAATATTCAACTAATCAAAGTGATGTCATGACAAAAATGAATGACCAACAAAACATTTTTTCTCCTTCATTTAGGACACACAATGCTGTATGTAATGTTTCTCGCGGTTAGTATCATGGTTGCTAGGCAACCTGAGCAGCGCAACTAGGGCTAGACCGTCCCATTTCACAGGCCTCTCACTTCCGCACTTCTCCTACTTATAGTGTGCATACTTCAAGCATGCAGACCCTGAATTGGGACACAGCCATCGATTTGTTCATGCTAAGATTCAGCACAGGAAAGGGGGGGGGGCTTAGTGACTCAAATGTTCTGTTAGCATGTTAGCAGAGCTATGCTACTGTGAACTGAGGAGCTATTGTCTTGATGTGAGCTTCTACTCAGAGTTTGTTCTTACAATTCAGAGCAGAAATGTTTCTGTTAAGAAACTGGCAGTTGTTTCCCCCCGCAATTTTAATTATAAGCTAGATATATTTGTACTAATGAAATTAGTTTGCTAACAGCAACAGGGATGAGTCAGTGAATGAGTCAGTTGGGTTTGTGAATCATGATTCACGAGTCAGTAAAGTGCTTCTCGAGTATTGAACGATTCGTTCATGATTCGCACATCACTAGAGCACACACACCGAACGCGACAGAAGCATATATACCTATATGAGAACATGCATAAATTAACTGCCTACATTAATTCATTGTAAACATACCTTCTGACTGGGACTTCGCTGCTGCCTCTTCGGGCTGTCCCTGGTCCTCGGGAAGGATGTTTTCCAGGGTCCGCACCATATTGCAGCTAGTCTCCCGCGGGGTGAGGAAGGGGTCCAGAAACCCCATGACCGTGTAGAACCTCCATTTCCTCCCCTTTACTGCTGCAGACCCACTACTCTTCTCCTTAACTACCCTCTTCTCCTTGGAGTATGTGTCCCTGAGGCTCTTCCACTTTCTCCTGCAGATGTCCTCTGAATAAACACATTCTCTTGTTAGCGGAAAGGTATTTGTACATCAGTGGGAAATAGTGGGACAGTAGGCGGGCTTGCTAGCTTTGACGCGGCTTCCCCGGGTCAGTGAAAAAATTTAAAAAGAGAAATTAATGAACTTACCAGGTTGCCCTATATCTTTACATATCTTTCTCCAAGCTAGGTCCTTTTTATTCCTGTCTCGGTAGAAAGCGCAGTTGATGTCATACAGCTCTGGGTGGCTGGCTACTGCCTTGATGAGCCTTTCCCACATATTGAATGAAGAACAAATGACTTTGGCTGGACCTGCCCCTTTGAACTAGGCCAGAGCGTCGCGTCACCAGGCTCCTGATTGGTTGTCGTGGCGCGACTTGAAGCTGGGGTCCGGTTTTTTCCAACTTGAGCGGCAGATACGATAAGCACGAATGCATAAAATGCAGCGTGTATTTTATTTTGCGTCAGTCGCGATACTTGGTCGCGCGAATCAGGCAGAAAGCGACTTCGCAACGCAAATCTGTTTCTGAAGTTTAGCGGGAGCCCCAGTCGCGCTCCTCGCGCTCCTCTATTGACTTCTTCTTTTTCTGTATAGGGTTTATTGGCGGTTGGCAAACAGCAAAACGGTGCATTACCGCCACCAACTGGTGTGGAGTGTCCTCAGTTGACTTTACATGTAAACCAGAAGCTCTTCTTCTTGACGGAGGCTCGCGAGATGGCGGACTGAGCAGTGGCATCTGTCTGAACCAGTGAGTGTTTTCTACAGTCAATGGTAGAAACCCAGGTACGGGCTGACATCTGACTAAAAAAGGAATACACAGTGGAACATTTCGGATGATGGGACTTTTACCTCAAGACTTTCCTACTCCACCTCCTAAACCTGTTCTTTAAAGCTGTTCATGTGTTCCGTGTTCCAATTGAAAACTAACATTTCTTTTTTTCCCTTTAACACAAGGGAACTTAAAGACTCAATTAAGCATAAAGCTGTTTTCTGTTCTGCAAGGGGCGACAGGCAAATTGTTTTTTTTTCCTCCAGGAAACTCATTCTGAGGAATGTGATGTGAAGTTTTGGTCACAACAATGGGGAGATAAAAAAAATTTTTTAATCATGGTACAAACAGGTCTGCTGGGGTTGTTTCAACAGATGTCCTGGTAGGTTTTTGTGCAATATGGCAGACAAAGATGGACATTGGGTTGCCTGTGTGTTAAATACTGATAATACTCTGATTATTTTGATCAATGTTTATGGATTCAACAATGATCAAGAGAATAAGAACCTTTTGTATCAAATTTCTACAGTTATAAAGGAACTTAATACCAAATTCCCCACTGATTATATTGTAGTTGGAGGTGATTTCAATGTGACTCCCGAATAAATGATTGGATAGATGGCCTTCAAAATTTTCAAGAGAACATAAAAACCCAATATTTGAAATTTTTCGCTAATGATACTAAATTAATAGATGTATGGAGATACTTAAACAAAGATGTCAAACAATTCACCTGGCACAAACCTAATGGTCAAAGCAGGTCGCGTATTGATTATTGGTTGGTATCCAACTCAATTTTACAATAGGTTAAGGAAACAGTTATCTCTAATGGCCCCTTAAGTGACCATTGCACCATTATGCTAAGACTACAAAGCAAAGACCAAAACAACACATTTAAGGATTATTGGAAATTTAACTCTCAGATGCTGAGAAATGAGGAGTATTGTAATTCTATTAAAAAATAATAATTTTAGATATCCAGAATGACGAAGCCATCAATACACCGATACTCAAATGGGAATATCTTAAATTTAGAATCAGAAAAACCTCAGTCACATTCGGTAAAAAGTTAAACAGACAAAGGAAAGAAGGGGAATCAAACGTAGTAAAAGAACTTATGAATCTTTATGGCAAATTGAACTGGACTGAGGAAAAAAAAGGAAAAATTAACAACTTACAATCTAAATTGGACAAAATGTACCTTCATAGAGCCAACGGCACTTATTTGCGATCCAAAGCCAAGTGGATAGAAGAGGGTGAAAAGAACACTGCCTATTTTTGCAATCTAGAAAAACGTAAACAAGAATATAATTCAGTATGTAACCTAATAATCAACGGAGAGGAATGTACAGACCCTAAACACATTTCAAATGAAGTATTTACTTTTTACAGTAACCTTTATAAGTCTTCATACTCAGAACAAATTATCACCTCCTTCTTTGACAAAATCAGTATTTGGATTCCAGTAATTGATGATAATTTTAGAGAAATTTGTGATGAAGACCTAACTATAGAAGAATTTGATTTTGCTATCAAGAGCTTGGCATCTGATCGCTCACCGGGACCAGATGCAATAACAACTAATTTCTATAAGCACTTTTGGGAAGATCTAAAATGACTATTATTCAGTGTGTATTGATCAAAAGGAGCTTATGACAACAATGAAAGAAGGAGTTATAAAATTAATTCCAAAACCAGGAAAAGATAAGAAAAAACTAAGTAATCTAAGACCTATAACACTCTTAAATAGGGACTACAAAAGTTTTAGCAACCAGACTAAAAATGGGTATTTCTGAAATAATTAGCCCAACACAATCAGGATTTCTCAAAGGACAGTTGATCCAAAATAATATCCGCTTGGTTTTGGACCTTATCGATTACAATTACCTAATTGAGGATGATGATTTTATGTTGTTCTTGGACTTCCATAAAGCATTTGATTCTATCGAACACACTTTTATTATTAAGACATTTAAACATTTTGGGTTTGGAGATGCATTTCTGCATATGATCACTATGTTATACACTGATATTAATAGTTGTGTTTCTCTTTCAGAAGGCACATGTTCCAGGTTCAGGGTGGAGAGAGGTATCAGGCAGGGCTGCAGCATCTCACCTCTTTTATTCATTGTAGCCACTGAACTACTTGCTATTACTGTCATAAACGCAAACATCAAAGGATTAGACATAAATAACCACAAATTAATAATAAGTCAGCTTTCAGATGATACAACAATATTTCTAAAAAATAAAGAACAAATTCCATTGGCCTTAGATACAATAAAGATCTTTTCTGATGCTTCTGGACTACGCCTGAACCTGGACAAATGTGATCTCATGAGTATCCACAATTGTTCTCACTCTTCTTTGTACGATATACCTGTCAAAAATGAAATCAAATATCTTGGAATTTGGTTAACTAAATGCATGGCTGATAGTGAAGAAAAGAATATTCAGAATACAATTGACAAATACAAAATAAACTCTAAACCATTGGCTACAGAGAGATTTAACGTTGTTCGGCAGGATAATGTTAACCAAGGTTGAATCTTTGTCCAGATTAATCTATCCAGCTTATTCCCTAGCCATCCCACCAAAGATTATAAAAGACATCAATAAGGTGAATTTTAATTTCATATAGAAAAATAAACATCACTATATAAGTAACAGGGACTTGATAAAAGACTATGAAGAGGGGGGTTTAAGAGCAATAGATTTTGAAATAATGAATGGCATGTTAAAGATTTATTGGCTCGATCTTTCTTAAAAAATGATAATGAGATCTGGTTCTTGATACCATCTCTTATTTCCAACAGAGTTGGGGGGATCCAATTCCTATTAGTATGCGATTTTGAAATTTCTAAACTGCCCATAAAACTCTCCAAATTTCATCAACATGTTCAAATCTATGTTTGTGGAAGAATGGATGACAAAACAAATTTGGTCTATGACACATATAATGGATGAAAATGGAGATATACTTGAATTAAACAGGTTTAATGAGAAATATGACATGAGTTGCTCGTTCGAGCTCTATAAAAAGGTTTCACAGAATATCCCAACAGACCTTGTCAATACAATAAAGAACAATTTTTCAAATACACCGACTCCAAATTTACATACAATTAAACTAGATGGTCTTGACTTGGTTAATGAAAAATGCAATAATAACTTTTTGAGGAGGTATTTGGTTAACACTTTATATCAAAGTAGGTCAAAACACTCACTCATCATTAAAGATTATAACAAATCTGAGATCTCGTTGATGATATTAATATTTGAAATTTCCAATCCCCCCCAAACTTAAAGAAGTCAATTTTAAAAATACAAAAAATATTTACCCCTCCAATGAATTTATAAGAGAAAGATTTAAATTTGTGTCAGACAACTGTTATATTTGTAAAACAACTTTGGAAACAACAGAGCACATGTTTTATGGGTGTGTGACAGCCCAGAATTTATGGAAATCCCTCCATGTCCTAATATTGTCCCAGTATGGAAATATTGATTTTTGGTCTTTTCAAATAGTGATGTGTCGGTTGCGAACGAAACGGCTCTTAGAGCCGACTCTTTGAAGTGAACGACACCCTCTCTCTCTCGCACTTTTTTCTGCTTCACTCTGCACGCGAGGGAAGGGGGGGGGAGGGGCGGTAGTTACACTCGCAGTAGCACAGGAACAGAGACAGAGAAAGAGAGCCAGGGACAACAACGTCACATTAGAAAGGTATAGTAATCATCCACAACTATTTTCAGTTGCAGATGATAAAGGATTCAGAAAGTTTATTCATGCAGGTCCATATGACAGAGAATATGCATGTTCTTTTTGTTTTCATATTTTAATTTATATTTCATTGTGTTGTGGTTTGCAGTGTTTTGTGTTGTTTCCCTTTACATTTGTTTAAAAGAAAAAGTTGAAAATTTAATTAGTTAAAAGTTGAAATGTAAATAGTTGGTTTTTGTATTATATTATTTATTTATTACATTTTATGTGGAGTGAATAAATAAAAGTATATTTATGGTGACTCCTAGAGACAAAACACCTACAAACTCCAAAACACATACAAAACACAACGGAAGTACCCCAGGATGCTAGGCGCAGTGTTGAGCTTTGTACATGATTTGTCTCTAGGGGCTAGGGCTGGGCTTTTCCTAATCAATGAATCTAGCGATTAATTTTTCAATCTGATTCTATTTTGATTTGATTTGATTAATTCCCCATTATTTGACTTGTATAGCAATTTCACATTTACTAATTTATATATCTCAATGAAAAGCACAGATTTCTTCATTTGAACACCTTTTAATAAAAAAATTGCAAAATAAAGTTGTAGTAGTAGTACAATCTTATATTACAGATAGCATTTAACAAGAAATGAAATGTGCAAACATATATACAATTAAGGAAAAGTTAACAAAGCATTTAAAACATTTAATCCTTTGCAGAAGCTGCTCCTGGATGCCGTTGTTTGAGGTGCTGGTGCATAGCCGTCGTGCTTTTATGATAGGCCATTTCCACCTTACAAAGCCGGCAAACGACTGAATCACTTCCTTTTCTGTTAAAATATCCCCATAATGTAGAACTGCGTGTTCGGGTGGAGTGATTTAAGTCAACTGTGGGTGCCTCACTCATTTTGCCGCTACTCACTGCCGCCATGTCTGTTTTGAAAGTGATGACGCATCGACGCACTTTTTTTTTTTTTTACGAGGGGCCACCGTATATATTTATATGTAAACATAGATAAATAAAACCACGATGTTTTTTACATTAGTAATTCCTTTTGTGCATAATTTCATATTTTTATTGATAAGAAATTAATTAAAGCAACAAAACAACCTGAAGAGCCGGTTAGGAGCCGAAAGATCCGGCTCTTTTTAGTGAGCCGAGCCAAAAGAGCCGGTTCTCTAAAAAGAGCCGGAAGCCGGAAGAGCCGAGAGAAACAAGCCAATTTATGCCATTTCATTTGCTTTATTACATTTGAAATAGAAATTGAAAGAGTTCAGTAACAGAACGTGTGTAACAACCACGCTTTTTTCAAGTACGCTCACTGGTTTTACTTAAACAATAACATCTAAGTATTTGGTGGAATTTAAAGATAACGTAGAAAAAAGAATCAGGCTGGAGTAGATCTGCTGCACTATGTCAGACACAGGAAACCTTCAGCTGGATGACCTGAATGAGCTGCAGGTATCCAGGTTACCTGTCGTCACTTTGAGTTGCACCAAAGGAGCTGGAATGGACTCAAAGTGTTTCCTGCTGATTATGCAAACAGTCATGACTTTGATTATACCGACTGTGCCTGAATGTATAACTTTAAACAGCTTCTTGGGCATCTGTTCATTGGTTTCCTTCATTTTTCTTGTTTTTATAAGTGAAAAAGGAACAGAGAAGCCCACCTGACACCACGGCTCGCTGACGTAGTGTCCGTAAGCCTCCCGGCCATCCTTGTCCTCGGAGTGATGGAGGGAGCGGGCGGTTAGTGGATATCCTGGAGGAAGATTCTCGAGCAACACTTTAAACTTCTTGTCAGTCAGAGCCTGACTCGGTGTGAGAGAGAGGTTGGGAGGAACTTGTCACGGCCGAATCAGGAAAACGGACGCAAATGCAGACGGAGACACTTATGAATGTGATAACAACACTTTATTTATAAGCTGTGGAGCAACACTTAAAGGCAATCATGTACTGTGAACTGAGTCCCATAGACAACAATGATGCTAAGTTTAGCTAGTAAAACAGTTTGCTAGTGTAGCTGCTGACACTAGTCTCATTTCAGTTTGATGGTACAAACGTAACAGGAGTGACATTATTGATATTTTACTATATACACACTATTTTGGAAAAAAGAAAGCTCAGTGGTGGAATCAAATATGATATTTCAGTCCAAGGTATTTATTTCTATTTCATATCATTTATGACTCCTGTGTGAAAGCTTTAGTTATATTTAAGGACAATATCCCCAAAATAAAGTCAGAGATTTGATCCTTGTGTGTTTCAGATAAAATGAAGACAAACTGATGCAGTAAATATTCTTTTATTGATGAGAAAAAAAAAGTTTTTTGTTTTCTCTTTTAATTTTGAGATTTTTATAGCTTTTTTGCAACTTTAATCTCAGTTCTTTTTCAAACCTGGCTATATATATTTATATGTATAAAACCTTAAAAGAAGTTAACTTTACCTTTTTTAACTAAGTAAATTTTAGGTTCATAGAAATATTAGTTTTCATTTGTTACTCGCAATTTTATTTTTAAAATTCCCTTAAACATAATTCATTTATTTTATTTTATTTTTTTTTTGATTGATTGCTGATTGATTTTGGCACTTTTGGTCCGCCACACTGTGGCCCCGCCCTATCTCGGTGATTGACAGCTCCGCGTCCCTGCCTGCGTCGCTCTGCCCGGCCTCCGCCATCTTGCCTCTCCCTGCCTGCCAGAAGCCGAGTGCGGAAGTGGAAAACGGCAGTGTGCGGGGCTTAGGGTTCCGCCTGTGGACGGCCAGCCAGATCCTCCAGCCGACACAGCCAGCTTTCCATCATATCTTAACGGTTTCGTAGCGCGCCAGAGACCCGGGGGGCAGAGATGGCTGGACGGTTACCGGCGTGTGTTGTCGACTGCGGCACAGGGTAAGCTGTTTAGTTCGGACCGCCGTGCAGGCAGACGGGCAGCCCGGGGGCTGAGGGGGCTGTCAGTGTCAGCAGGGGCAGCAGCCATGGGTGTGTGTCTGTGTACACTCACAGCTGGGCAGCGAGCGAACATGCTAACAGCGACTTATTACTGCTTATTATCGGGAGCTTCAGGGTTAGTTTAAACGCCTTCCTGTTCTGGTTCTCCTTCCTGCCGCTCAGGTGGTGTTTTCTGGTGCAGACCTGAGGCAGGAAGGGTTCCCCTCATTCATCTGGAGCTGGAAAATCTGCACCTCCGCTCTCATGATAATATCTGATGCTAATAAGATAAAATTTCCTTTGCTTGTGTTTGCTCCCACTTTTTAAAAAAAAAAGATTGTAAAAACGAGTGTAATTCATAAATCTCTTTGCTCACTAATTTGGGATTGAGCATGCGCGGTACTACTTCCTACACAGCCTACACTTCCTCATTCACGTTTTTTAGTCCATATATGGTCGTCTCTCGGCATCCGAGCGTGTTTTTTTTTTTATTAACTTCTCTAATTTCGCCTCTTTTACCGGTCCGACGATTTTTCTCATAACGACTTGATCTCGCAGATAAAAACATCTAAAACTTTGGCATCGGATGTTGTGTTAGAGGACCGAGGAAAAAAAACAGAGAAAGACAATCTGAGCTCCTCCTGCAGCTCCTTGCATTGATCAGAGTACTGCTGTGCAATGCTCTTGGAATTTTGGTATCAATCCCATAAAGTAAATACAGGGCTAGCTTTGCAAATATTAATGCCGATACTTTTAACTTATAAAGCCAGGTTATGTAGAGGAGAGCAGTCTGTCATCAATTATGAGATGAATCATTAATTTGCAAATTCTGAACGTATTTTAATCACCACCAAATCACTGTCATTTTTACTTTACACAATAACTAGCTACAACAGAACAAAACACACCTTTCTCCCCTATCCTGCAATCACTCTCTGATTTATTTATTTATTTTTTAATTTGGTTGAAGCTAACAGATTTTTCTCACATGCTATCTAAGTATTACAGCCATGTCTATAAATATTTGGACAACAACACAGTTTTTTTTATGAATTTGTAGCTCAACACTGCCATGATGGAAATGATTTTGTATGCGTGGTTTTAATGGAAATGCTGTGTTAGGTGTCAACAGCCTAATTTTGGGTGCAGACTTTCTGTTAGATGATGCATTAAACCATGCATGACATTTGAAAAATGCCGTTTCCTTTTCTATGAAGGAGGAAGGAAAGAGTTAGAGTCAGTATTGAAACATGGTCAAATTTATTTTAGTCTTGTGGGATATGAGAATGTTTTGTCATTTTCCAGGCTCATAGGTAATTGGAAATAAAATAAAATGTTAACAATTAGCTGAAGTTTTGGAAAGGGATGATTCTGAAAGATATTGTTCAGCTGTACTGTTCCCTTTTGGGGACTTTGGGGGGGGAAATGAGGTCAGTCCATAAGTATTTGGACAGTAAAACAACTTCAGGGTTTTTTCCTGCTTTAAAAAAAATGTTGACATCCACCAAATAAATGCTGGCTCTTCACAGAAGGAAAATCACCAAGACTGTGAGAAAAATGTAGCCTTTTTACTCAAGCTGAAGTCATACTCATGTGCATGGCCACCCTGAAAGGACACTTTGGAGAAAGTTTTTATTAAAAACGTTGTTACTGTTGCCACTCCAGTTCATGTGAAATGAAGCAGTCAGGATGTGCTGAAAGTTCTACAAATCTGAAGAAATTATTGCATTAACTCCCTTGGAACTGCTGCCCCTTTCACACGCTGCAAAAACTATAAATGAAAGGATTGTTTTTAATGATTGAACCACGCGATGAGTTGTAAAGATGAGCAGGACTGTTTTCTTTTTTTATGAATGAGGAAGGAAGGCGTTAAAAAGTCTTTCTGTGAATTATATTTTTAAACCTTTGCTTTTTTTGTGCCCTAAAAACATGTTTACAACATTAAAGCTGACATCATTTCCATAATGCTGCTTCATAAATGCTGCATGATGCATTTAAGGGCAGATGTTCTTTAATATTCCTGTTTGGGACATGCTGCAGGTTTACAGTTAAAGGTGATAGAAAAAATACACAAAAGTGTTTAGGGGGGAAAATAAAAAAAGAAATTAGGATGGTTTTCTGAGGCGAAGGTTTTGGTTGTTGGAAGCATCTTGTGTGTGTGATTATACACACAAGAACAGTTGATCTAATGTTTCTGGTCATTTGATGAACAAAATGAATCTAAATGTGAAAAGAAAATGATTACAAACTGGTGAAAGGTTAAAAGATCTTTGGTGGGCACCACAGGGCATTCAAAATGCACCAACTGAGTCGTGATAGGAGTGCAGCTTTATGTAATGGCTTGTTTGAAATATTAAAATTGACTGTGCAGCCATTTTCAGAGGCTCAAACGCTGCAAGAACGTGAACAGTAACAAACAGAGGGAGGTGTTTTTTATCCTAACTACCTGCAGCCCTGGCTAAAAGGTGCTGCCGGTGTGATAGGTGTGCTTGCTCTGTTAATCTGGGCTAAACGTGCCATGCATTGCTTGCATGTGGAGGCTTGAACTCGTCACAGTGCATACAGCTCGTATCAGCAGCCTGCCTATCCCCTCAGGTTGTTAACCAATCTACTGCAGCGAAATCTGTGAGCTAATTTCTCCTCAGCGAGCAGACGGCTTCATAATAACCCTCACGTTCCACTTTTATACCCATGCAAACCTCTGACCAGAAGAAAGAAGAGTTTTCTATTTTTCCAAGTAGAAACTTTGCGGCGGAAGCACACAGTGCCAGCTGTGGGCAGATGTTTTACAGCTCTGATGGGGCTCAGCAGCTGCCTCTGACTAATACAGTGACCGCTTCACATCCTTTTACACATCATCAGGCCTCTGAGTGGCCAAGATGATGTTATCAGATTAGACTGAAAGAAGCTCAGTCACAGTCATACTTGTTTTTTGGTTTTTTTGGACACCAAAGCTTCCTTAAAAAACAATCGCAGGTGTTGCAGCTGAAGTTTGGGTGGAGTCTTCTGTCTGAAGCAACCTGTGGGGGTCTCCTGTCATGAGTTCAGCGGTGTCATAAATAAAGCTCATGCTGGACTTAAAAACTGTGTTTTCCAATGAAAATAAAGGATAATTTAGCTAAAGGCAGCATGAAACCTGCAGCTCGTGTTGTCCTGTGCAACGATGTGTCCGCTGTCGTGCTGGGTGACGTGCTTTTTTTTTTTTTTTTTTTTTTTTTTTTTTTTTTTTTTTTTTTTTTTAATTTAAAAGCGTGTCTGGGCAGGTCAAAGTAGGCAAGCTAGGACGGCTCTGTGGAATGAAGGTTTTCAGAGGACTGTTGTTGTTACACATGTGATACAGCTGTTAGTGTTTACGATTGCCAGCACAGGGTTTTTCATTTTTAGCTGTGTCCAAGGCAATAAAACCCTGAATCGTGGTCATTTTTGTGATGAAATTTTGAAAGTTTATTTTCTTTAAATAAATGGGAAGTTGAGGTTTAGGAGGTGGATCAGGTTAGTGGTTTTATTGGTTCTCATTTTTCTCAGAAGTTTAGTTTTCTAGTGTTTATTCACACACTTTTAGTTTTAAACAGCTCTTTGTGTCGCAGAATAATGTTTGTGTGAGTGTTACTCGTATCATAAAGTGCTTTGAGTGCTTGAAAAACTAGAGAAATGCAGTATTAACAGAGTCTGTTTACCATTCAAAGTTTGAAGCCATCACTTGTAGCATGTGTCAGATCATCATCATTAATAACTCTGTAGCTGTGACTTTAACAACATGAATGTGACTAATTACGCACTGATGAAGGAAATTAAGTTGCACAACATTTTTTATGGCAACTTTTGTCAGCTCACTCTTTTCCTTAATCAAGCAGCATAAATCTTTAAGGTTTCCTCAGAGACAAACAGCTCCAGTGCTTTCCAAATGGCGACCCTTGGGATTTTGTGTCAGTTAAATATTATCACTGTAAGCACACAAAAAGTAATGAATGATATTCAAATTTACTGCATTGCTGAAGACCGTTTGCCTTCTCCTCTCGCTGTCTGAAGCATACACTCTGGAAAAGATGAACCTAGCTTCCAGGTATCTTAAACGATCACTTTTTAATGGCCACTAGGGGGCGAGAAATGTGTTTGCAAAAGGACTTCCAGTCCTAGAAAAGTCTGAAGACCTCTGTAAACACTTGCCTGACTAGTGACTGTTGTGACGTCATGTCCAATGTTAAAACACCAAGATGGTGACGACGAAACTGCTTAGCTCAAGTTTGCGTAACGGGATGTCAGTGGGTGATGTCATAGCAGCTATGGGATACATTGCTGCCTGATTCACAGTCACTCATATGTCAGCAGTGCTTTCCATGAGCGTTTCTGCTGCTCTTTCTTGGCCTGACTGAGGTCCAGAGGGATGCTGCTCACTCACAACGACACGGTAAATCAAATCCTGCTTTATCATCCTTTGTGACCCTGATGATTCTAATTTACAACGCAAACATCCTATTTATAGATTCAAATTCACTGAGGTCATAGCTCACATGAGGTGATTTCCCACAGACTCACGTCACTGTTTTTGACTTGGAGATAAACTTTCACAATGCAATAAAGGCAAAAAATATATTTTGAAATTTTCATTCATTGTTATGTTTTTTTTTTTTTTTTTTTTTTTTAATTAATTAATTTTTTTTGTGAAAGGAGCCATTTAGGATGTAAAACAAACTGAAAGCACCACACTTACATTTCATCACGAAGAAAGAAACTGTGCGTTCACCGCGCCTGTTCACACTTCTTCTCTGTTTGGGCTCCACCAGCCGAGAAACTCGTTGCTAGCTTTGTGTGGTGTTGGTGCAGGTGAAGCTGTCTGCAGAGCAGCCCTCAGTTTCAGGCTGTGGTTTTAATGCTGTGGCTGGTGGGTGCAGTTATCTGTGTGGCTTAAAATAACTTTGACTAAACCAAAATTCATGCGATAAGCTGCATGGTCTCTTAATAACTCTGCCTCAGTTTGTCGCTGTGAGTGTCTAAAGTACAAAAATCTGAGCTCATGTTAAGTAAAAATATTGAGTCTGCTGAGTCTCATCTGACAATTCAGTAAAAAGAGACACGGCAGACATGGTGACATCATACAGTAGGTCTCCAGGCTCCAGGAGCACAGGTTTGGTGGGTTTCCCTCCGAGTTTCTGCTGTGCTGTTTTTTCTGGCTGCACCTTAAAACAAATAAAAATCTGTGCTGGCCAGAGCTCTGTTAATATTTCAATGTGCTGTACAGATAAAGTGTGAAGATGCCAGATAAGATTTTACCGTATAACCAAAAGTTGTTGAGCTGAAGCGGAAAAGAGAGAACTGGGTGGTGTTTTCACTCTTGCCTGTCAGCTCGTACCTCTTGCTGTCAGAGGACTTTAACTTTATTTGACCCCAGAAACATAAATCAGATGGTGGAGCACATCTGCCTAGCTGTGAAGCAGAGTTTCCCTTTTTGTCTCCCAGCTACACAGACATGCGTAGATCTGCAGAACATGTGGGCTTTCTAACGGGGATTTTTATTTTTTACATTTTTCTTGCACATTTTTCACAAGTTATCAGGACGATTTAGTTATTTTTATGTAAAAGCTGATGTTTTCTCACAGGCTTTGGCAATGAGATCAGACAAAACAAGCGGTTAAAAGCGGGTTTTTTTTTATTTTATTTTTTATAAAATTTCTATGTTCACCATCCCAGCCGGTTTCTTCTTAATCGTACATCTCTGCTTCCTGTCTGTATTTACTCTACACAAACTGCAGCGTTTCCTGTGCATCAGAAGGTGCTGTGCAGGAAAAAGAAACCTGTGATTGGAAAGGAAACTCAAAAGCCATCATAACTGTCTTGCAGGGTAAATATTCTAAATAGATGTTTGTTCCTGGATAAATCTCCTGAGGTTCATCGTCTCATTTTTAAGGAGTTTCAGTGAAATATTACAGCAGCTTGAGGTCAAACAAATCTAATGAATTCATCTGTAGGTGAAAAAATTTAGAAAATATGGGAGGAGAAGTGATGACATCATTGAACATATTTTGTTCACAGTTCAATTTTTATTTTTATAGCCATAGTTCAGAACAACAGTTGCTTAAAGGTGTTTTATATTGTAAGGTATAGACGGTACAATCAGATGATCGGCTGTGAGTAGCTTCTGGTGACTGTGGGGAGGATGAACTTCACGAAGAGCACAAAACCTCAGATAGAACCAGGCTCAGAGAGGGGCAGCCATAAGCTTCAGGCTGTTTTAGCAAGTTCCCATTTTACTTTTGGAAACTGTAGAAGTAAGACAGCAGTCTGAGAGAGAAATGCTCTGTTACGATAATAAGATACTGTGAGGTCTTTAAGAGTTTGAATGAATGAATTCCAGTCTAGAAGTAAAAAGTACATAAACTAATTTTTCAACATCACTCTGAGACGGGGATGTTTCTAATTTTTCTAACAATAATCATCAAATGAAAGAAAGCAGTCCTACATTTTTAATTAATCTACACATTGAAGAACATATACTGGTCCAAAATGACTAAAAGATTCCTCACAGTATTGCTGGATTCCAAGGTCATGCCATCCAGAGTCAGTATGATTAGCGATGGTGTTTAGATGTAGAAAATTAGGCCATTATGTCTGTAAAAGGTGCCTGTAGTTAAACTAATTTATTAATGTAAACTGGTCTCGTAGGTAAATATAGGTGGGTATCATCTGATTAGCATTTAGTTAAATGTTTATTTACATTTAAATATTTTTTATATTTTAATAATATTTGTTCCTGATTTCTTATGAAGAAGATCAAAAGCGAGCAGCCTCATATGAATCTTGTCTTTAAAGTTGGTATTTGAGTCGTATTTTTAGCACATTTGTTGTGCCATAACTTCAGCGTCTTTGAGATACTGCTGATGTCCTTCCGGCTCCTCGTTTTGCAAAGATGAATTCAAAGCAGCCACTGTTGTGACCAGGATGTGGTTTGTTTTGCCCGCGGTGCTCTGGCATTCGTCAGCAGGGTCCTCTATCGGTCCCTCGGGCCTTGTGTGCAGGAAGTACAGGAGCCCTGAGTCGGGATCACATCTGGTTCACATGTGCCTGCGAAACATTGTTCAAACAGAGGAGAGACGGTTGTAAACTCAGTTCTTTGATGTTAAATCTGAAGGTGTGCTCTCTCAGGATCAGCCATTCTTAAATCTTAAACATCTTAAGTCATTTATCATGCTTACAGATTCTCTTGTACTGCAGCAACGCTGCAAATGCAGCTGCCCGAGTTATATGAAAGACGCTTGATTTCCTTGACAAACATAGACGAACATAGTTGACCAATACAGCATGAATGGCTCTTTCAGGGGGCTCCCATTAGCAATCCCCAGAGTCGCTGCTGCTTTTGGCACCCACCCAGTGCGCCTGAGGGACAGTGACGCCATTGATCAAAACGATAGGGCCAGAAATAATCTTTACTGAAGGAAAAAGGCCTCGCATACAAATGCAGTTCCAACAGACTCGATGTCCACGACGTGCAGCCTGTTTCCCTGTAGTGAAACTGATTGTTGTCTGTTGCAGTTACACCAAACTGGGGTATGCAGGGAACACAGAGCCACAGTTCATCATTCCATCATGTGAGTATTTTGCATCCTACGTATTTAAACCAATTCCGCCAACGGGCCTCTGCAAATGTTTGACATTATTCCACTTTTCTAATGTCTTTAGTCATAAAATACACCAGATTTTATCAGTTTATTTTCTTTCTCTGTTTAATTCTCTCTTTTCTCGTCAGGTATCGCCATCAAAGAGTCGGCCAAGGTCGGGGACCAGGCCCAGCGTAGGATGATGAAGGGGGTGGATGATTTGGACTTCTACATCGGAGATGAAGCCATAGACAAACCCACGTATTCCACTAAGGTACGAGACCTTTAGAGGAATGCAGAGAATCCCGGTCGATGTGAATTTCATCTAAACAAGGAGAGATTGGATATTTTATCAAGGCTCAAGCTGGGCTACTTGGTTTTGGGGTGCATCGTGTAGATGTTTCTCTGTACCCGAGACAGACTAACAGCTTGTGAAGAGGCAGACTCAGGCAGCGCTCCTTTCTATTTTTAATTTGTGAGAACTGCAGGCTGAGCTGGACTCCCAGAGCTAAAAAGTGGGATAGATGAGACTGTAGGAGTATCTAAATTTAGTGGATGGTCTGTGACTTTGCTGAGGGTTCAGCTGTTGAGTGTTTGGAGGCTGAGGAAGGAGAGCTGCCATCTTTAGCTTCCCAGAATAGGTTTCTGTAAAGTCACTAATGTCACTCATTAAACTGAGCTTTGTTGCAACAGTGGCCCATCCGTCACGGCATTGTGGAGGACTGGGATCTAATGGAGCGCTTCATGGAGCAGATCATCTTTAAGTACCTGAGGGCCGAACCTGAGGACCACTACTTCCTGTTGGTAAGAGTCTTAAACACAGGGCCTCTCCAGTGATGTTAAACATTCAGTTTAACTGCAACAGTCACTTCTTAGAAAGATAAAGATAAATGAATTTAATGCTCTGCCGTGAATATGTTTGAGTATTTGTAGATCTGTGTTAGTGTTTTTGATCTGCAGAGTTTTACTGTTAGGTCCAGACTTGAGTCTAACTGTACCACATCCTGTGTTTGCAGACGGAGCCTCCACTGAACACACCAGAAAACCGAGAGTACACTGCCGAGATCATGTTCGAGTCCTTCAACGTACCGGGGCTCTACATCGCTGTGCAGGTCAGGCTCCCTTACCCTAGAGCTCTAGTTTGTTTAACTGTGGAGGCATGTTTGTGTCTTTATTTTGCAGTGAAGACTAGAATTAATTCAACTGCACAGGGGGTAACTTTATATAGGAGTGTAAAGTTTGCAATAATAGGGTCCTGGAAACTTTATAGGGCAGGTGGCTCTAGCTGGTAGCTGTCAGCTAGTTGGCCTCTGTGTGCTGTTGGAACCATTTGGAACATTTTTAATGATGTTATTCATCAACAAAAAGGCCGCTGTGGGGTTAATTGTACTAACAGGCCGTACAAAAAGTCTGCGCTTCAGATTACTGAGTGAAATTCTGGAGTTTTATTTGCACTAATTAGCAGGTATCTGTTCCTGTGTGACGCGCCCATACTGATACTGATATCTCAGTGTGAGATTCAGTTCAACATAAAGCAAAACTTGAGATTCTGAAATGTATTTTACTTAAAATACTTTTAATGTAGCGTTTGTTTTGTATGTTCTATTATAAAGACACAAACGAGCCTCCGTATGTGAACAGAATATGATTGTATATGGAGGAATTTGAAAGGTTCAGTTATAGCATGTCTGTTTTGATATCATATCATGTGATCATGTGACCATGTTTAGTTCACAGCAGTGTGTCACGATCACTAGCATTGCTGAAGTGTGAACATACTGTGAAGTGTGTGACATTCCCGTGTGTATGTGTGCGCGACAGGCTGTGCTCGCTCTAGCTGCCTCCTGGACATCCAGACAGGTCGGGGAGAGGACGCTGACGGGTACCGTCATCGACAGCGGAGACGGCGTCACCCACGTCATCCCTGTGGTGAGTATACAGATCACGCCATTGAAGGACACTCATCCCTGAGCTGCACTTATTTTTGTTTTCTGTTCATTAGAAGAAAATAGAAAGTTTCAGAGGGAAAGCATCGACAAGACAACCGAGAAATGTTTTGTGAAACATGAAATGAAAGTGATGGTTTGAAAGTTTAAAATTAAAACATTTCTGATTCAGAAATGAGACGCGTCATTTCTGATCTGTTTACCCACCTCAGTTCATTTGAAGTAAAGACAATCATTTAAAAAACATTTATAAATCGAGCAGTGGAGGGTCTGGTGTTTCTTTTTTGCTCAGTGAAGGTAAAATGGAAACAGAGCAGAGTTCTAGTATAACTTCCAATGTGCACGAAGAACCAGCAACACTTTTGTTTATAGACCGAGTTTATGTGATTGGTGTGTTTCGACATGTGGCTTTCATTACTGAAGTCGTGCCTGAAAGCTCTGCTCTTTTCTTATAAATGTACCTTTTATCATTTTTTTTGTTCTGTAATTTACTGTTTATGTGAAAATGAAACATATTTTTTTGCATTTCCTCGTAGCTTTTCCCTGTTTTCCTCTTTTCACCAGGCTTCTTAACTGTTTTTTCCCCTTTCTGCCTTCAGTGTGCACTACTACCTTATTGCAGAACCTCTTTTATTGAAACGATCCATCTTGATGTGTATATGAGATGTGAGATGTCGAGTTTCTAATATAAATCAGAAAACAAAAGTCCAGAATTTAATCTGATATCTTAAAAAAGCAAACAGTTTCGTAAATGCGTTTTTAAACCTTTGGAGAAACTAACCACTCACATGCATCTACTTCCTGGTTCAATGACTAACCAAACCAAATGTTTTCTAGTGTGTGCTTTAGGAGTTAAATGGAGTTTAATGTCATGTGTACAGGAAGCAAGTACACTGTTTTTGTTCATTAAAAAATGCTCCTGTGCTAATTTTAATCAATTATTTCTACAGCGTTTTAATTGATTGCTGTTTTCATTATGGTCATTTGTAACTGTTAATAAAAACAGATGGCTTTCATTTACCTGTGATGCAGAGCAGCAGTGTATGTTTCTTTGAAGTCTTATAGACCGTGTGCAGTGTTTATATATTTTTCCATTTTGCTGAGTAACCGGATAGTGCCGATTTTAAAAAGTAGGGCAGAGTGTCTCGGAGGCTGGAAGAAATTACTCAGTTTGAGGAAATGTGCTTGCAGAATTCGTTCTGAGGCTGAATCAGCGAGTCTGCTGAGCACGCTCACGTCTCCGTGGGGCCTCGCAGATGTGATGGAAAAACACATCCAGCTTTAGCCGCTGGAATCTCTGTTTGGTTGCAGATTGTATGACATCCTCTGTCTTTCTTTCTCCACCTGTCCCTTTCTCTTAGGCTGAAGGTTATGTAATTGGCAGCTGTATAAAGCACATTCCCATCGCAGGGCGAGACATCACCTACTTCACCCAGCAGCTCCTGAGGGAGAGAGAGATCGGCATCCCGCCGGAGCAGTCGCTGGAGACGGCCAAGGCAGTGAAGGTACAGCTCCAGCTCCCACCGCCGCCTCTGCGGGGGAGGCTGTTATTATAGTTATTCAATGTGTCAGCAGTGGCATGCAACATGTTGGTCTCCTGTGGCTGTAGAGGCTGAAAGCATCCCCTCGCTCTCTCTTTGCTCTCACACACAACACCACGCTCAGTGTGGTGATAATGTTATTGAAGAATGTTCTACTGACAGTCATTGAAATATCATTGTCATACTGCTGAATAGCTACAACAAAGACAAACTGCAGCATTCAAATGCAATATTGTGTTTTAGTGTAAAAGGATCGGCAATTTTCTGTTTCTGTGCACAACAGAAGCTGAACGCTGTTTAAAAAAAAAACAAAAACAGCAGTATGAGACTAATTTCACTCCTTAGATTAAAATGCTTCAGCTGAAAAAGAGCCGGGGCACTCGAGCTCCGTTTGCTGCAGTGACAGCACCGGACTCCGCTGAATTATTTTTTTAAATCAGGGAACAAAGTGGGACTGCACTGCATTTATCTCACAGCGACAGCAGGTGGCGCCATCAGTCTGTCTCATGCAGCAGGCGTCCTTCACACACAGTTTCCCTGAAACTCAGCCTGAGACGATTCCTTGTGGGACACAGACGGCACACTTCAATATTTTCTCTGTTTTTTGCAGCTAAATTCGTGTCTCAAGAATTCATTATTTTTTCCTCCAATTAATTTTCCAACTTTCCCGGTCACGGATTGACGTGACTTTTATGTTAATGCTCTTTCTTTTATTTTTCCTCCCTCTGTCAGTCACTATATTTTCTTGATTTGCCCCATTTCTCCATGTTTCCTCCATGTTTATTAAACAGCTTGTTATCCAGGACTTTGTTCTGGATGTCAGGGGCCATTCTTCATTACCCCGAAACAGAAAACAAGAAATGAAGTGAATTGAAATAATTAACATTAGCACTGTCTGTCGTGCATATTGCCTATCGTGTCTGGAAATGTTAATTCTGGTGCCTCCTGGTGTGCTGGCACCGTGTACCCCAGTCCCTGCAAATCAAAATAATGAGTATGGGGCGCTGTTAGTGCTGCACGATTCAAATGTGTCGGTGCCTAATGTCCCTATCACTCCGGCATTACAACCCATGATAATAGAAGCTGTGACACAAATAGAGCCGCGATGATTAAGTTGGCAGATTCTGCTTTCTGTGACCTGATATAACACAACTTTTTCCTGTTGCTCTGACCACCAGGAGCGGTTCAGCTACGTGTGCCCGGATCTAGTCAAAGAGTTCCAGAAGTACGACACGGACGGCTCCAAGTGGATCAAGCAGTACACCGGCATCAACGCAATTAGCAAGAAGGAGTTCACCATCGACGTGGGCTACGAGCGCTTCCTGGGACCCGAGATCTTCTTCCACCCAGAGGTCTGTCTGTGCCGTGCAAATCATGAAACGCAAATTTGACCTGCTGTTTGTCGCAATTGGGTGCTGAGACATGTGGGAAATTGTGGTGTCAATATAGGAGTTTATCAGGATTGTTTACACATGCACTTAAAGACAAAATGTTAAAGTTAGATGTTAAATTAAAGAAAGGGAATTTGTGAGTTTGTTTACTTTACTTTGCAAGTTAGTAAGCAGCTAGTTTGACACACAAAGCTGTGGGGAAACCAGTGTGTGTCCTGCTGTTATGCTGCTCTGCTGCAAACTTGCAGGACTGTAAAGAAACAAGTCTGAGGTGTTCTGCTGGATAAACTATTAAAGAGCCCAAAAATTAAACAAATGAACACACGCCCCCAGTCCCACGACATTATTAGGCATGCACAAAGCTCTGATATTTTGTTATGGCTGCATTAGGGTGGCTTGTGAATGTTTTTTGCTGCTCATAAATGCTGATTAGGTGGCTCTGCTGTTACCTCAGTGAACCACCCGTGGTAATTAACTGCACATCTTTGTTTTATACTTTGCTGTTTGATGGCTACATTTAGTATCTACCTCCACGCTGCACCCGATGACATGTCGACCTTGTTTCTTCCTCCTAGTTTGCCAACCCGGACTTCACCCAGCCCATCTCCGAGGTGGTGGACGAGGTCATCCAGAACTGCCCCATCGATGTCAGGCGTCCTCTCTATAAGGTGAGCTGACACGCATGAAGACCAAACATCTCAAAGAGTGGAAAAAATCTGCAATTTTGTAAGACTTATTCACATCATGCTGCTGTTGGGGGGGGGCAGAGAACTGAAGCACATGCTCCTGTTTGTGCGTTTGATGGGTTGTTCAGGTAAAAAAAACAACAACAACAACAAAAAAAACAGGTCAAAATAAAAAGATTACAACAGGTGGACATGACACTGGCTGACAGAACAGATGGTGTTCACCATGCTGAGCTTGACTGTTTTCATGAGCCCATGGAATAAAACATGTTTGATATTATCCCAACCCCATAGTGGGAAAAAGACAGACTTAACACGACCATTTGGCACCAAACTATCGAGGTAACAGGAGCACGGCACAGCTTTAGCAGACTCACAGCTGTCACGTTACATTTTCACTCCATTTTATCATAGCCAAAAAATTATCCAATAAATAGTTTCTTGTATATTTATATTTATAGAAAATTGAGCAACAGTGTGATTAATGTTTATTTTTTTATTAGTAAAAATCATCTTTGTTCAGCATGTGTGTGTTTTCTTTTTGGTAAATCGCTCCAAAATGACGTAAATTAAGGTGGAGAGTTTCCAAAAAGTTCAGTTACGCAACTGTTTATAGGATCATCGTCTTCATTAACACCATATCCATGTTTAATCTTTAAATATCAACATTGGCATGAGTACAGGTATATCTCTTAGAAAGCCAGTATTACTCAGTCTTTTTAAGGGTCTCATGGGAATATTTGTTTAGTTTGAAAGAGACAGGAGTGAAAAAGTAAGAACCACAAGTCTTGAAATGTTTTTTTTGTTTTTTAAAAGCTTTTATTAAAACAAAATCATGTGACGTGATCATTTGTTGGGTTTTAATGCATTTTGAGTTCAGTTTGTAAGAGTCGTACAGGCCGCTGGTCGGCTGCAGGTCACTGGTGTTAAGCGTTTGTGTGATTTTTTTTTTTTTTTTCGTAGCTCTGTAATAGCGGCGTCCTTTTTCTTCCACAGAACGTCGTCCTGTCGGGAGGCTCCACCATGTTCAGGGACTTTGGGCGCCGTCTGCAGAGAGACTTGAAGAGGACGGTCGATGCCCGCCTGAAGATGAGTGAGGAGCTGAGCGGAGGCAAGCTCAAGGTGAGCAGAAAAAATGAATTTACACTGGGCACGGATCGATAGTTCTCAATCAGCTGAATTACAAAACGGCACACAGGTTTATTGAAAGTAGATGAACTGATTTCAACAGCAAATTTCTCCCTATAAAAATCTAATGAGGCTTAAAAAGATTTGAAATATTTCAGGCTCAGGTATGCAGGGCACAGTTTTTTTTTTATAGCTCCATAGATGCTCAGGTCATAAAGGTGATTCGTTACGAGCGGACCTGCAGCTGTAAATCTACCTCAGACGGTAGAGGAGCAGCAAGCAGCGACTGCAGCTAATTTAAGGCGGACCAGAATGTTCTGAACCTCAGAATAAATCTCCTCGGTGTGCGTAAGTAGAGCAGGAGCAGGTTCAGGTTCAGCAGAAATGTCCAGAACCTTCTTTAAACACTTATTTAAATCACATGCAGACAAACTTTTAAGATTTAAGTAATACCAACCTCCTAACTGTTGATTCAGGGTTCTCTTACTGTACTAAAAGCTTTCCAATAGCTGTTGGAAATGGAGTTTTTCAGTCATGCCAGCTCACGTGACCACAGTCTAAACTTAAGTGAATAAATGTGCTGGTATCAGAGCGATCCGTCACAAATTTTAACGTCTTTACACTGAAACCCTTCCAGGCCACACGGTTGCAAACTTGTTTGTTAAGTATAATTTTGCACCGTCCTGGACAGCTGGTGGGATCAGGCTTTGTGAGTCAGGATTAGAGAGATATCAGATCAGCAAACTCTTCCTTTTACTCATCTGTGACAAGGTACTCCTGACTCTCTTCTCCATCCACCCCGCCTCAGCTGGACTCTGTTCTTCTCCTCTCCTGTGAACCCTCACAGCTATTTGTCATTAAAAGGTGGAATTACAATTACATTCAAGGAAAACAGGATAGGATCTTCTTGGCCTTGATTTTGGGAAGTTGTTTCAGTTTGATGTCACTTGCTCGATGTCGTTATCCCACATTTATTTATATTAAGATATAGTTGACACACTAAGGAGCACCAGCAATCACAGGTTGTATGTAGATGTTGTCATCACCTGGTTTATTTGTTACATGGGTTGATTAGTGGTGGACGCACCGTAGAAACCACACCCGTATGTTATTGATGGATTCCTGTTCTGCTCAGAAAAGCCCAGTAAATGTGAAAATATTCACAAGTAAAGCATCAGTTACTTTTAAGTATAGTAACTTTTAAGTACTAGTAACTTTGGCTAATTCATAAAGGTCTGAATATAAGGCGGCACTTTCTTTGGTTTATTAAGCTCCAAAAACAAAGTCTTAAACACTGATTTAGATTTTGAAAACATTGAGAAACTGTCAGTCAGGGTTCGTGCACGGTTGCACGGTTTCAAATATAATCTGTGGTGATCAAAGTGACTATTTCTTGTAATGTCACTACTACAGAGTCCTCCCCTGGCTGCATTCACTCTGTAGCTCTCTCAGCTTCTGAAATAATCTTTCCTCTGTGTTTCCTCCGCAGCCCAAACCGATCGATGTCCAGGTCATCACTCATCACATGCAGAGATACGCAGTGTGGTTTGGTGGATCAATGTTAGCATCAACTGTAAGTATTTCTCATGTTATCATCATCATCATCATCATCATGTGGTTAAACTTTATTGCAGGAGAAGGAAATCTGCTTTTAGATTCACCCGCATGTCGGCTTTGCTCCCGTGTGGCATTTAAGGCCACACGCACTTTAGTTAAGCCCTCATTTATTGTGTCGTTTCTTTTAGTCCCTCTGAGTGGAAGTGAGTGCTGTGGGTGGTTGTGACATTTCATTATTCTTTTTCCTCCCCTGTCTCTTGATGAGTTATTTGTGTGAGTGAGGCAGATAATTTTATCAGCAGGAAACGAGAGTGGGAGCGGAGGTCTGACAGCTGATTCACCAAAGGCTAATTGATGTTAAAAATCGAATAATCCGATAAGAATAACAATCCTTTTCATGTCTCAGGATTCACAGTTAAAGAAAGTTTTGTCGGATAATCACAAACATCTTGAGTTTGTACCTCGACCCCTGTTTACCCCCGCGGTTTTGTCTAAATTTAGAACCAATATATCGATCAGTCAAAATCAAACATCACAAAGGAGTCGTGCTTTTAATAAATACACTCCAATTCAAACCCACTCCAGCACACGTACAGTTCAAACCTCAAACAGTTAATTAAAGAAAAACGAAACTAAGATAAAGCCACAGACTGTATGTAAAAGATGGAAGTACTTTTCAGGTTTGTAAAGTGAAACCTGAGTTTTGAACTTTAAAATAATTTGCACTCTGATCTCTCCCTGAAAAGTTTGAATCTTTCTGCCAAACATAGTAAAGTCCTCCATCAGCCTCTGTGTATTTATTACACGTCTGCTATATTGTTATTACAACAGCATTCTTTATAATGACCAGCAGGGGGCGACACTTCTGTTTGCATAAAGATTTCCAGTTGTGTAAGAGAATAAAAATACAGTTTTATTCATCCCAAATTTAGGAAATGTTTGTTCCAGCAGATGTAATAGTAGTAGTAGTAGTATGGTCATTTATTACAGTCTGCGAAGATCATCCATAGAGTTGGCTAATGGTTTTTCAGTTAAAGGAGAATGGACGGTACCATAACTCGCCTGGTTGAGCAGGTCGCCGTGTCATTTCCTGTCAACTCTCTGTACTTCCCTGTTATAGAAATAAGCCCCCAAAATCTCATACTTTTGTCACGATAAGCTACTTTTACATTTTGGAAGCTTTTGTGTTTTTGTGCTACTGGATGTTTCACATGAGTTCAGCACCGTGTTTCATCCATGTTTTCAGCGATAACTGTTTAGTTTTCCACCACGCCTCCTGTTTCAGATCTTTGGCCGCTGATTGTTTGCAGTATTTTAAATGTTGACAAGCTCCTGTTTTGTGTTTCCTCAGCCGGAGTTCTACCAGGTGTGCCACACCAAAAAGGACTACGAAGAGATCGGGCCGAGCATCTGCCGCCACAACCCCGTGTTCGGAGTCATGTCCTAACTTTCTGGAGTTTTGCTGGCAGTAGGAGGGTGGGGTGGGGTGCGGGTGGGTCTGAGGCAGTGATGTTAGGCAGCGCTTGGTGGCATGTGGAGGTGTGTGCAAGAATCCAGGAAAAGGAGGAAAGAAAAAAAAAAAAAAAAAGAGCCCAGACCAAACAGACGGGCTGGAAAACGTGTTGTGAATGTTTTTCCGTTTTCTTGTTTCTTTTCTTTTTGTTCTTTTCATAATGAGGGAAAACAGTCTGTAAGCCAAAATGATTTTAAGACAATTTCTGGATCTGTTGAGTGGCGATGATGATGACGGTGTTGGTGGATGTTGGTGGGATGGTATTTTCCTGACACCAGAACATTATTTATGCGAATAAAACGCGAGCCCAGGCGAGATCTGGTGACTCTCTGAGATCACGCTTAGAACATATTTTTGTCCTTTTTTTCTTTCAGCTTCAGCATCTGCCTGTCTGTTTGCATCCTGGGAAGAGCTTGTTTATATTTCATACTAAAGTTTTTATATGTAAAACTTGGGGAAATCAGGGGTTGAAATAATGTTACGAATATCAGTGCCAGCGAGAGACTGTTTTAATCCTCGGTGCAGCTTTGATACGCAGTATTTACTGAATTCGAGTAGGCGTCGTCCTTTTATTCCCCGCGTCCTCGCTGTCTGCCCTCTCATTCTTCACACACAGACCACGTCAGGTTTCCAGGAAAGAGAAGTGAAACTGAATAAGGATGACTGTCAGATCAGTATTGTTAGACTAGAAGTCTTTTTTTTTTATTATTATTAAATACCAAATTATGAAAAGAATGGGATTTGTGTATTTAATGCAACATTCCAATAAAGGCTCAAATTTGTTTCTAAGCCCTGCTGTCGTCTTTGTGACTCCTTATTAGAGTAAAGCTCAAGTATCCATCTCAAGATTAAGAGGTGACTATGTTAAACTATTTTTAATCCCAGATCGGTCAAAATAGAGTGGTAATAGAAACAAACCCTCGACTGACCACAGTCTTCTCAGGTTTTGGAGTCTTTTAGTCACCCGCCTTCAATCACTGCTCAATCCAACTAGCAACAGTCCCCCAAGGCTTTCCATCTGTGGGCCCAAACAGGCCCCTCCCCAGGCTCAGCTCCAGGATGGTCTAGGTGAGGTTCCTTAAATCCAGTGGTGGATCTATAAAATCTTACATGGGTGGGGGGGTGGGGGCAAGGGAGGACTAGGGAGGGTGACATGTGAAAATCCCCTATATGTAAATGGAGTCCACATATATGCCCCGTGTCCTAGCATACACGGGGTTTGGACCTCTAATGAAGGCGGCAATATGAGAATCAGTGATGGTGTCAGTCTTTGACCAAGTGTCAAGTCTTTTTTAAGAAGAAAATAAAGCCTAAAAGTGACTGTTCAGCAGCATCCCATCAGGTAGGATGGAAAGAGATGGAAATGGAATTATTATAAGCCAAAAGATTAAGTAAAGACCTCACCTGATCATAAAATCCAGGATCTGATTTTCCATTTTGAGGCCTATAAGAAGTAATGACTCTCATGATAAGAACAAACCACCTCAGATTCTGAGGGTTTTATTACCATCAAACGTCAGGAAATAGAAAGTTCAGTAAATCACACCCCAGAAAATATCCTTAAAAAAAACGCTCTGAACTTCTGACCTTCAAAACTTCCTTTGGCAGAAAAAGTCAGGTTCACTCGGCAGTTGTTCCAAGCACGAATCCCACAGAGCGGCGCGTGATGAGGAAGCTGCAGCAGTTTATAAAACGTGACACGTGGTTAATGTCTGTCAGTGGCAGTCTGCTGCCTCCAAGATTGACTACTGACACGTCCTTCCTATCAGCCAATTTTAGGTGGAATAGACTCTGGCCTCCTGCAGACCTGCACAGCAAGAATTCCCAACAGGGCAACGAGCCCCCTGCCGGGGGTATGCAGAGGGATTACGGAGTCGCTGAAACGGCATCAAAAATTGATTGTGTGCAACATCCCTCATCAGTCCACAAGATGGACACCCAAGTAACTCTTTGCCTTTTTCTTTCATGATGATCATGATGATTATAAAAAATAAAAAAAATCACACACCTGCCTCAGCAGCCCACTGCACACATTTATCAATACCTGATGACGAGAAGATAACTTTCAGTAAATACATTTAAAAAGTAAAAGTAAAAAGCAAAAGATTTTATTTCAATTATTCATTTTAAAAGAACATCTTAAAGGTGTTTGTTGTATTTACCCTCTGCACAAACTAAGTAAAACTTACAGTCACCACCAGGGGGCGACATTTACCAGAAATGTTTCGAAGGCCAGCACCTTAAAGCCTGAGGCTATTTATGGTTCTCTGCTGGAAAATGGTGTTCTGTCTCCTGTAGGTTGTGGGGGTGAGGCTACCCCGAGCAAAGGAGTTTAAATGTTGTGGATTGATGGTGAGTGATGCTGGATGACTGGCAGATTGGTGGAGCATCAGCAGGAATGTGGGCGTTGTACTGGAGGGTTGTGGTAAAAAAGGCAAAGCTTTTGTTTTACCAGTCCAGCTACATCCCAGTCCTCACTTATGATCATAAGATTTGTGTTGTCTTGCAGTTTCCTGGTAGGCGGAGTTAGTTAGTGCAACTGGTCATTGTCTCTGGCTAGGCACTCCCAGCACCATGTTTTCACTTGGTTGGCTTTGGGCTGGTTATTTAGATTTTTACTTTCCACAACCGTGTACAGCCGACATTTAACCAACTGCTGCTGACGCACTGATAAAGCGCTAGCACACCTCATAAAGTTAATCACGTTTGCTGCTTTTAAACTAGTCAAGTTTGTTTTGAGTTGCATCTCTCTTGTTATTTATCATGCCTCTTCAACTTTAGTTTGTGTTCTTTTTAGTCAGCAACAGTTTGCGCTTTTTGTTTTGTTGGGGTATTTTCCAAAGAGAAAAGTTTCATCTCACATTTTCTTGATGGAATGTGAGATGAGACTTTTGGGGAAATATTCTCCGGACTGATGGAACAAAAGCTGAAACTTTTGGAAGGTTTGAATCTCATTATATGTGGCGTAAAAGTAACTCAGCAATTCATAAAAAGAAGATTATAGCAACAGTCAAACATGGTGGTGGTAGTGTGATGGTCTGAAGGTGCTTTGCTGCTTCAGGATATAGATGAATTGTTGTAAATGGTGGAATCGTTAATTCTGCTCTCTACCAGAAAATCCTGAAGGAGATTGTTTTGCTTCAGGACATGAACTGATGGCTGGACAATCATCAGAAACACACCAGCAGGTCCACCTCTGAATGACTCAATAAATAAATAAATGAATGAAGGTTTTGGAGCGGCCTAGTCATTGCCTAAATTTAAATCCAGCTGAATTCTTTAGTGTGACCTCAAACAGGAGATTACTCTATCGCAACTATTGCAAATGTCTGATTGCAGTTCTTACTGCCAAGAATGGCACAACCAGGTGTTGGGTTTAGAGGGCGTTTAATTTTTCACACACTTCTTAAAAAATGAAATCATCATTTAAAGACTACATAAGACAAAGATAACCACAGTAAATATGTCAGTGTTGAAACTTGTTTGATAATCTGAAACATGAAAGTGTGACATAAGCAAAAAGCTAGGAAAGCAGGGAAGGGGCACATACTTTTCACATCACTTTATCGCTTCCATTTTGCTGTGAAAAATGATGTCTGGATGCCTGTTTAGCTTGCTGCAACTTGACACACAAGTAGAAGAGGATGGATGGATGGATTTTCAAATGTGCCATCTTCTTTTAGCAAACCTTAAAAAGGTTACGGGCGTATTTTGGGTTCATGGTTTTCAGCTTTTTTAAAATCTGACCTTTGTTAAAATCCCCAGTATCTTTGCACAAGGCCATTCTCCCTGCAGCCAGCACACTGACTTTAAAAACTGACTGCTCACTTGCCAAAATAACCAAAAATACTGGTTTCATTTCTGAGTGTTTTTAATGTTTTGGTACATCAGTGTCAGTGTGTTGTGCTCAGGTGTCTGGGCACTTTTAACTGTGTACCGGAGCTGTAAATCTGTCCTCTTCAAATTCCAAAAAAAATGTGTGAAATCTACGCATAACGCAACAGCCTCTATTATATCTCCAGACGGCTCAGCGGTTTTTCTCAGCTGTCACTTTGGTCCTTGGGAACCAGTTATTAAAGTCTTGTCTTCAGCATTTGGATCTCTTCTGTGCGAATGACAAATAAACTTGGAGGCAAAAGCTTCATCTAAATGGAGGGGGAGGGGGGGGGTGTCGCACCCCGCCCATGCACTTAATCGTTTCTCACTGAGAGTCAGACAATACGGCACAACACCAGGTAGAAATCTGCATTTAAATGGACTAATCCTCCTGACAGGAAGTCAATTTGTAAAAAAAAGAAAGAAAAAAGAGCTTTGCAATGGTTTTTGTGTGGCATTGTTGTTAGCAGGCAAGGACGCATCAAGCTTCTGACATCTGCATTAACCGGACAGGGTTTCTGTTTACAGTGCACATCTCCTAAGGCAAAGTTTAAATGAATTCTTGTGTGATAAAATATGCAGTGTTTTGCTGTGTTTGGAGTTGGGAAAAAAATGTCTTTGGAGAAGTTGAGCTTTTTGAGTGGTGTCAGTCTTTCTTTCAGGAACATTAAATAACATACAGAGACGTAGTTCCCCATGTGCCCAACAGATGTCACTCTCCCTGCATCCCGGGGGTTGCTCTTTTCCTTCCTAACTGTTCTTGTATGCCTTTGCATGAACATGCAATCCATTTGGGTCTAAATGCTCCACGTACGCTGCAAAATGAAGACACCGCTCAGTAAAGACATCCTTTGAGCAACTTTTTTTCCTTTGCAGCAGGTGAAAGGTCTGAGGAGTGGGAGGAACAATTCTCCACAGCAGCCCGGTGTGCAAAATCATGTGCCGACACCATTCAGATAGAGACTGCAGGAAGGTTAAATACTGATATGTCACAGCAGGCAGATCGATTTGACAGGGCATTTCCTCTTTGCAGCCTAAATTGCCGCCGCTCTCACTTGGCACGGCCATTGTCCTGATTCATTTGAGGGCTAATGACACACGCACTGCAGTGATTGCCGGTCTCTTTGCTTCATAAAAGAAAGTAATATCCGTTTATCTTCAATAACTGGCCAGAAATCAGATGTTGGCTCTCTTGAGTGAGTGCCAATCACAGGATGAAGGCTGACAGACCTCACACCGTAATATGAAATCAGACATCATGTAGGTGACAGCTGGTTGGTCACTGTAGCCTGCATCAGCAAGAAGGTGCAGGAGAGCTGTGCAGCTCTGCAGCGGATGTTTTATAGTTATTACTGTCATCATGACAGGAATGATAGCGTCCTTCAGAGTAATATCAGAGCAGAGTTTCATTACAATACCTACTGGCTAAACGGCAACAAAGAAGTGAGGTGATACTGCACAGCTTTACTGTCTAATTTGGCAAATCAGGAGAGTCAGTGACTGTCAGTGGAAAGGTCAGATTAATCCTCAGAGTGTTGTTTGAACACATCCTTAGAAATTAACGCACTCAATCCAGAGTCAGGGGTGATTTTGGCCCTGATGGTTACTGTCTTGTTGAAAAAACATTATAAATGCAGGAGGACCGACATCACAAGTTTCAACTATGAAGCAGAATTTAAGGTAACTTTAGGTTTCTTACCAGGATTCATTGTCGTGGTAACTTAATGCTGCACACCTAGTCTGCTCTGGATGAGGGTATGTTTGAGGTAGATAAACACATACAAATCACTGCGATAGAGCGTTCTCCTTCAAAGTAAAGGTTGTGCCTTTTGAAATTTCTTGGGGGGAGCAATAATGAACAGCTTTTACTTTGAAGGACAATATTACATGTTTCTGTTGCGTCCCACTTTTTCAAGTTTCACTTCAACTCAGAGCAAATGGTGAATATTTGTGGACGTTATTAATCTCTGTCTCTCTTCCACGGCATGTCTTTATCCTGTTTTCCTTCTCCCACCCCAACCGGTCGCAGCAGATGGCCCCGCCCCTCCCTGAGCCTGGTTCTGCCGGAGGTTTCTTCCTCTTAAAAGGGAGTTTTTCCTTCCCACTGTCGCCAAAGTGCTTGCTCATAGGGGGTCATATGATTGTTGGGCTTTTCTCTGTATCTACTGTACAATATAAAGCGCCTTGAGGCGACGTTTGTTGTGATTTGGCGCTATATAAATAAAATTGAATTGAATTGAATTGAATTGAATTGAATTGGACAAGTCAATATCTTCACTGCAAACTATGGGTGACCAAGCTAATGTCCGAGCGACCAGTGGAACAGTGCAGCAGCTCCAGCAACCACTCGCCTGCCGGTCATGTTCTTACTAGTGAGCATTGGTTTTTCTGATAGTCGTCGACTGGTCCCTAGGTCTGTGTAACTGAGACCTAAGCCTGCTTAAATTAGACTGTTTCACACTGCAAAGAGGTTAAAGGCCTTTACACACCGATGGTGTTGGAAAAAAGTGAAAGGAAATTCAGAACTTTTCAGATGCAAATGTTAAACTAGTTGTGTTACATATACAGACACTGAAATCGTTGCTTTGTTACAGAAAATTAATCCTCGAAAAAAGATGAAATTTAAATCAAGCCACGAAGAGCTGGTCCAGATGTTTCCAGACCAGCAAAAGGAAGAAAAGGAGTTTCTGAGTTCATCTGTCAGAAGAAGGCAGCAGCAGGGAGAACTTCATGGTTTGATCTGGGACTTAAAGATGTATCACGGATGCTTTCATACATATTTCAAGATGTCAGTGGGGCAGTTTGAGCAGAGTTGCGATCACATCTGCGGAGGCAGAGAAATAATTTCAGGGAATTTCAGAGAAACGTTTGACTGAGAGCAGCTGTGCTTCTGCGCTAAAATGCGCTAAAATGTTATCATTTTACTGTTTCCATATCATTGTACATTCAGTACCAGTGCACTTGTTGCCAAAAATGCACTGACCTGATTGGTCATATCTGTTTTTTCAGATCCGAAAAATTGAGTTTGGTTAAAAAAAATAAATCGCAAATTCATCCTGCGAAATTACTTGACATATAAGTAGACTGTGAGTCAGTGTGAAGGTTGTATTTAGAATAATGAGTCACAAAAATATTTTTAACATAAGAAATATTTGTATGAATTTTATGTGTCCAGTGTGTAAAAACCTTAAGACCAAAAATAAATATCAAAAGTTAAAAGTGCGTATCTGAAAACATCTCAACAGACCCACTGGTAAAACACTGCCCTCTGGTGGTGAGAAGTTTAGTTGAATTCTGCAGAATTCGTGTCAGTACTAAAAGTACCTTTAAACTGACTTTGGTGCTTCTCCAAATGCTTAAAGTGCACGCACACATTTATACAGTGTTTTTCAATATTAGCACTTATTTCTTTCCTCTCTCTCTCTCTCTCACACACACACACACACTTGCCTTTTATATCCTTGTGAGGACATCTAATTGTCATAATGCTTTCCTTTAGCTGCTTACCCTAAACCTAGCCATCAAAAATTAATGCCTAAACCTAAACCATAACTTTACTGTAACGCTGACACTAAAACCACATTTTGAGCCTCAAAAATGCCTTCAAACTTATGGGCCCTGATCCCAACAAGTATAGTAACACAGTAAATTTTTGGTCTCACACACACACACACACACACACACACACACACACACACACACACACACACACACACACGCGAGGGCGCTTTTAGCCTGTTCTGCCTGGTTAACCTCGTTTTTCTAACATCATAATTTCTATTCCTTTGTAAAATATGCAGCTCTGCCTCTTTGATGTGAAAGTGCCAGACTGGGAAACCCCCGACTGATTTAGCGAGTCCCATCAACGTGTGACTGATTAGCTGGATTGCTGATGTTAGGGGCAGCATCAGACTCTGAAGAGTCTTGAGGCCTTCAGAGTTTTTCAGTTCACAGTTACTGAAGCCACCGTGTTCCTGTGAACACTTAATGCTTTAGAAATGCATCCTGATCTTTGCCCTGTCACATTTTTAGTGTGACAGACTTCAGAGAGGTCCTTGGATTTGATGTTTCAGTGCGTGTTTTTCTAACGCGATTCCAAATATTTCAGTTTGTGTGGTCAGATCTCAAGATTAATTCAAGGATCTCATTTGTGAAGTACAGCTGACACTTGGTTACTGACCGATAGGGGAAAAAAACCAAACATTTTTATTGCTTTAAAATGTCTCCACATTTCTTTTTCAAATCATACTGAGTGTTGGAAACAGAAGATTAAGTTGAAGAATACTATCACACAGCACTGAATCAGGCAAAAACACTTAACTCTGGTTCTTATTTTGCACCGTTGTGTGTAATTTAATTCCATTACAGCCCAGTTTGAAAGTCCCAGCCTCTCACCACGTGCCAGACGGCCTCAGCTCTCTTTCAGTACAGATTCAAGCTTCGTGTACTGTGATGGATTTTCCTACGTTTAAAAGTTTTCTGCTAGATCTCCCTTTAAAGCTTTTTTTCCCCAAACTACCTCTGCTGAAATCCAGAGAGTCTCTAGGAAAATTGGAGTCATTCTGTCCAGGAGAGTGAACAGATCTAATATTTCAGGAGTAGCTGCTCTCTCTGTATACAGCCCTCAAGATGAATAAATATTGCATTTTTAAAAATCTCAGCCCTGAGCAGACAGAACGCGGCGATGTTTCGGTGTTCATCACAACCGCACTTTGAATATTTCATGCTTATGTCACGGCCAAAAGGCATTTGAACGGATGCTGAAGTGTTCATTTATCTTTTGGAGCACAAGTGCATCTGAGAAAAAGCTGATTTCAAAATTCCAACGCATCAGCATCACTAATGAACAGGTTATATCGACTTTATTTTAATGGCTTTTCAGAGGCGTTATGTCTCAGGCTAAAGACCTCCTTACCTTCCCCACACATATATCACATTCAACATAACAAACAGTTTTTGAATAAAATTTGTGTTCTGTAGTTTATATTTATTTTTTCCATAGGAGATTTCGATGATTTGCAAATCACTGCATTCTGCACATTTAATGATGAAAAAGGGAAGTTGTTACGACCCGGCTCTGCTAGGCGACAGTGGACGTAACAGAAGTATAACATCTTAAATTCTGCAATGCATAAAATATATTGTACTTATTTATGTAAGACATCATATATATTTGAATAGTCTGGTGGTTTACTGCCTGTTGGGCTGTACTGGTGAGAATGCAAATGCTGGACATTTGAGGCAGAATAATTTAAAAGAAAAGCGAGTTTTAATGCTGAAACAAGTCTAGAAATCCAAAATCACAAAATGCGAGGAGAGAACAGGAAACTGGGACTGAACATGAGCAAACAAAAATACAGAGTTCTGTTCCAGACAAACAAGAATGTAGTACTACACTCACTGGCCACTACATTAGGTACAATGGATCAGAAAATCACACGGCTCTTAATGTCTGACTTTAGGCATGTAGATATCATTACAATATCATTATAATGAAGGTTTGCAGAAGGACATCTCTGAATGAACAACATGTTGAACCTTGAAGGTTCTGTCAGCTGAGAACAGGAAACTGAGGCTACAGTCTACACAGGCTCACCAAAACGACACAGTCGTTGCCAATTTCTGCAGCGACATGAAGACTGAAGGATCAGAATTTAGCATATAAACAACATGAAAGCATGGATTGATGCTACCTTGCATCAACAGTTCAGACAGCTGGTGGTGTAATGGTGTGGAGGAGATTTTGTGGCACAGTTTGGGCCCCTTAATACCAACAGAGCTTTGTTTAAACACCACAGCCTACCTGAGTGTTGTGGAGTTTGTTGAACTTGCTGAATCTGTGTCATAAAGAATAAAGTTGATTTTGAAGGTAAAAAGGAATCCAACGCAGTACAAGCAAGGTGTAACTAATAAAGTGGCCGGTGACTACCTATACCTATCTATACGTACACATATATGTATACACACACAACACTATAGGTCCTACCCAGTCCTTTTTTTTTTTAACAAACTGCTACGAGACTGGGCTGATTAGAAGGCAAAAGCCATGTGGTTTGTGAAGAGACGAAAACAGTGACGATGCACTTCTCTTTTCTTTATCTGTTATCTTCTTTTAACAGGATGCCACTAACACAGGTCTTAGATTTAAAGCTGTTCTTCCCAGGTCCTCTGTTCATAGACACGAACGATAGAAAATGTCCAGGTTAATATCTTTGTCATTGCCAGTTAAATATGTTTTCAAGTCTCTCATTCTGATTTTAACATTTTTTTATTTTATTTTAAGGGCAGCACTGTTGCCTCACGGCAAGAAGGTCCTGGGTTTGAATCCACTATCTGTTTGCGTGGGTTCTCTCCGGGTACTTTGGCTTCCTCCCGCACTCCAAAGACATGAAGTTTATGGGTTTAAGTGACTGAATATAAATTGCCCATAGGTGTGAATGTAAATGGTTCCAGGGTGTACCCCATCTCTCCCCCGGTGGTAGTTGGGATAGTCTCAACCCCTCCTGAGACCCTTGATCAGCATAAGTGGAACAGAATGGATGGATATAATAATGCAATATAATATTTGGCTTATAAACAATGCTTTTCTAAATCAGACAACAGAAGAGCATACATACTACACCTTCAGCTGACATTGTTATACAAAATTATTTAATTACAGTTCTTGCTGGTCGTGAAAATAACCGATCTGACATGAAATGCATTGCTTCCTTTATCAGTACATCAGTTTTAAGCCATGTCAGCGTGATAAATCAGCCTTTTAGCGTGATAAACTTTCATGAGATAACGTAATGTGGTGCTGGAACACGGGAGTGAAAATGGGACTTTATACGCCATGAATGACTTACGATGAATGACTCCGATTCATCCTTAAAGCTTTCCTGTTCAATTAAAATATTACATCAGATAAAAAAAGAAGCTTTCTCAGAAACAAGGACATTTTCTAAGTGACCCCCAAAATCAGAGAGGTACTGTGAGTTATTATTAATGGAGGCCAAATACAAATGAATCTAAGCTTGAAATAAACCTCGTCATACACAGTAGTGTTTTTACCATCTGGGGCACAAGTGCACACTCTTTTGTATCCTTTTAAAGCGTCCTGATAAAAGGTTCAATCACCTCTAGTACTCTGACTCAAAATAGTCAGGGTGCTCCTGCTTTTATTTCAGAAAACGATTTAAAAATGAAAAATTCCAGTTTGGACTCACAGGAGACATGAAAGCAGAAAATATGCCGTTAACACGTGAGTTCGAACATCGGTATTAACATGAACTCGCAGCAGTTTTAAAGAGGTTTACGCAGAAATCACCCATTAAAATTAAAGTTGTCACAGCCCAAAGCCCTCGCTTCTGTCTGATCTTCCTTTTTGTTGCTTTTCCTTCAGTAAACTACAAAGAGCATGGTCAAGCTGAAGAGCAGAAGGAGGACATCAAGGTTGTTGAAGGGCTTCTTTTTTAATCATTTGGGGCCTGAACTTGGAGGAGTCCGGGGAGAAGAGTGGAGATAAAAGCGGCTGAAGTCTGAGGGCTGTATAGAAGTGGATAAGATGGAGTCCAGGAGGACATATCAAGGAGGCAGCCAGAGATGTGGAGGGTGATAGGACTTTGGAGGAGGGATGGATCCACTCCCCTCGCGGCTAAGAGCAATCAGAGATGGTAGGAAAAAGAGACAAGCCACAGCCTATCTGTCATATTCTCTTCATCAGTGCCTCTTTCATCTTTGTCAAGATTATCTCTCTTTAAAAAGACACAGATAATGCCAATGTGGGCCGCTATAGAAACAAGATAAGCGGAGATTTACCATCGCTCTGAATCTTAATGTGACCCCTAATGTGACGTGCTTGCTGCCCTGAAAAGAAAGTAATATTATTAATTTAAACCCGATGATAAATCAAATCTAATGATACCGTAGCTGTTCATGTTTTGACTTATTATTTCTAACATGTTTAATTAACCTCCACAGCCTGTGCAGAATAGCCAAGGTAATATCCTTGGCAGAGGGAAGGCATTTGCATGAGGATGTTAATGTGTCTGGCTGGCGATCATAGATGGGGCGGGGGCGGTTTTTGAGTCTCTCCAAGAGGTAGAGTGTGAGCCCCGCTCGGCTGGCAAATGTACACATTATGACATAGAGCAGCAGATGGTCAAGCTGACCTTAGTGAGCGCTTCCAAAAACTAAAGCTGTGTTTCCCAAACAAAGGGCGTTATGGGATGCCACATTTTGACAGTACCCAAGCCAGACAGGATTATTTGCCACAGAAATAATCATCCAGCACCACCGTGATGCAGTGAAAAGACTAAAGGATGGTTGTAACAACATAATAACATAAATATTAGCAGGTAAAATAAATATAAAATTGAAGGAGGAGCTGGGCACACAATAACTGAACAGCATAAACCTTCCTTTACATCATTTTTATGTAATTTGTACAGGAAAGAACCTCAGACATTGACAACACTGTAGTTCTGCAAACAAGCATCCTAGTGCACTTCAGACCCAGTAAGACCCTCAGAGACTAACAAGAGCTGGTTCATCATCAGGACAAAACACCTGCATGCAAACTGATGAATGCTGTGTACGATGTGCAGTGCGCTGAGGAGTGCTCAGACTTCACGTAGGAGAGAAGAAACAACCAGTCCACAGGTGCATGAGACCGGTGTTGGGCAAGTTACTTTAAAAAAGTAATTAATTACTAATTACTAATTACTTAGTCAATATTGTATTTAAAATACTTATCTAATTACTGTGTCAGAAAAGTAACTTAATAACTAAATAAGTAATTTAACTAAATACTTCTTAAAATCCCCATAAACCTTGAGTGGACAAACAATAGAAATTAAACTCTTTAAATAATAAATAAATTTTTTTTAAAGACGTAGACTCTACAGTACGCAGCGGTAGCATCTCTTCCACAATGTAGCCTGCAGTCATTTTTTTAAGCTCACCTTCAGACGCTTTCTGTGCTGCTGAAGTAAAATCAAGTTTTGCCTGCTTAGCAGGAGTTGCCGCGGTGTTATCCATGGATGATGAACAAGGATCACTCAGAAGTGTTCGTCTATGCTCTCGTGTCAGGCGCTTCAGTAGATTACTCATGCTATTAACAGCGGCCGATAGTTTTTTCTCCCCAGGACATAGCTTACATATTACTGTAATATTCTTGTCTGCTTGTTTCTGAAAAGTGAAGAGTATGTCCATTTCATTTCCACAAGCTTCAGCCGAGTCCGACATCTTCCGCTTTAGAATACGACTATGCAGAAAACTGGTGCGAAATGACGTGCAGCTGCACTACAGCGATGTTAAAGCGGCAGAGTTTACTTCCACGTTTAGAAGATAAATTATTGAAATTAAATAATGATATTCAGTGAGTTTAATTATTTTACAATGTAACGCAAGTACATTGTAAGTAACTGTAATTAAAATACCTAAAAATGAACAGTAATTAGTTACTCTACTTTTTCAGTGGAAAAGTAATTTAATTACAGTAACGTGTTACTTAGTAACGCATTACACCCAACACTGCATGAGACAGGAGGAGAGTCACATCTTAAGGGCAGGACTCAACTGTGCATCGGCGCCTAATGGAAAAGGGACACTCCATTAAGACTGAAGACAGATAGTTTGAGAGAGAAGGTCAGCTATGCCCACCATCACTGAACAGAAGTCCTGAGACCGTTCACCTTCAAAGTAAAAGCTGTATTGTACTGACTGAAAAAAGAAGACAAGTGGACCTCTTTAGGATTGTGAAGACTTTTCACCTCTCATCCAAGAGGCTTCTTCAGTTCTAAAGAAAAAAGTCCCAGTCCCAATCTCACTTTGCAGACATGCCTGCAACTTGCCAGTGACCAAAGCAATCACCATGAAGTCTTCTGTGCAGCACCATGCAACCTCTAGTGAATGCCAGTAACAAGATGCATGCAACCAGTGGGGGAAACTACCTGCTCACCTGGTAGTTGCCAGTTGCCAGAGGGTTTTTAACTGGTCTCTAGATCTGTATTAATGAGGCCCCACACAGTCAGCATTTTTGCCAGCATTCCCTCCTGACTTCATATAAACCAGAGTTTATTTAAATAGTAGGCCTTTCTCAGTCTTAATGGCTTAAGTGTTAAAAAAACAAAACACTTTTTTTTTCTTCAACACCGTGTGTGTGTGTGTGTGTGTGTGTGTCTGTGTGTTAAAATGCACACACATTCACTTTGAAATGATGGCTTCCCCTCTCTGAGTCTGGTTATGATTCTGCTATTGTCTTCTTCCTGCTGAGACAGGAGTTATTCCTTCCCCTTGCTTTGTTGCTTTCATTCTGTCTTATGAGCTTCATCTCTTCATATTTTTCTTATATTATAGTTTTGTTTACCTTTGTATAATTAGCTCAGGTTAGGCTGTGAGGACCACCCCTTTCATGTAAATTGTCATGGCGGGGAACGCTGGTGTGTTTATGAAACAGACCCAAAAGCAGACATGGAAGAAATGAACTGGTATTTAAACAAAAGGTGAGCCTTCATTGCGGCTGATACAAAAAACAGAAAAACAAGGCGAGGCGAAACGAGGACAAAACTAAACTGAAACCTTAAAAGAACATGAAACTGAACAGGAACATGCAACAACGTAACTATGAAACAGTCCAAACATGAACAGTAGGAAACGAAAACTCTGTGACTTGACATGACCTCACATGAAAACAAGCAGACGATCTGAAAAAGAAAAGAAGGAGACAGAGGACTTAAATACACAGAACGGTAAAGAGGGAAGTGGAAACACCTGGAGACACAGCTGACACAAATGCTCGTGACACCACAGGAGGAAGTAAAACAAAACACACTGAACATGGAAACACTAGACTCTTCAAAATAAAACAGGAAACATGGAGAAACGTAGGCATGACTCACCAGCTTCACAAGATGGACACGACACACAAACACATGACAGACAGGACAGGAAACATGACACATAACCAAGGAGACATAAATGAAACAAAAACCAGAATAAAACTCAACTAAATCGTAACTAATAATAACACAAGAACGAATTATCACAAACTTAACATAAGAAGCTCAAAAATACAAAATATACTCAAAACGCTCGGTCCCAGCCCCTGACGTGAATGCTCTTGTATCTCGATTGATAAACCCTGATGTTATCAAGTTCATAACTTCTCTTTGTTTGAATGGATTGTTGACGTTACGGTAAGGGAAGTGAGATAAGATAAGATGGGAAAACGTCCTGAAGATGTTTGCTCCTCCAATTTCTCTTTTTTTTACTTCCACATCTAAAGTGTCCCATAACATTAAGTCACCTTTGAAACCTTGAAGAATTTATTAAACTCTCAGTGACCTAAAAAGTAGCTGTATTAGCGGGGGAACCCAGTAAAGAGGCAACCACTCAAGACTTCTTCAAACCCTAAAATCAGACTGAAGGTGGGGAGGATGGCTTTTATCTCTATGGTGTTATCACTGCTCTGGACAGGAAGGCCATGATGAGTATGGCGTTAATAACACCTCTGGAAAGTTTTCTTTCCATCAAAAGGGAAACTTACCTGACTCGATTTCACAATCCTTCTAACAGAAGTTTACATAAAATATTTAATTCACTTTAACACAACCTTGAATACAGTCAGGAAGACACAGACACACCTGAAGGAGAAAACAGCTTCTCTTTCACTCTATTAGAAGCAGAATTATTGGAGGTGTTATGATTGAATCAAATGTTGTGGGTAGTGATCACATGCTGTCTGTTTTGATGTGTGGTTCCTCCCATATTGGTGTGTGGGTATGTGTGTTTTTTTGAATCTCCTCCTGGCTTGGCATGTGGGTGTGTTTGGGTAATGGCTGGTGAAACAAGCTGAACTGCTGATTGGCTGATTCAAACAAGCTCCTGAAGTCCAGATTGGATGATTGACAGACAGCAGCCTTTTAAGCTCCAGCTGAAAGTCATCTACTGCTTCCTTTATCTCTTCTACACCCAACAAAGAGCCAGCTGGTTGTTTGTAGTTCTGTGAATTTGTGTGAGGAATCCTCAGTGATGGTTTCTTTTGTAAAATGTGAAAGGTTTGTAATGTAGTTATCTGATGTTTAGGAGCATTGCTTTATTTTGCAAATAGTTGCTGTAGAATCATTGTAAATTCTCATTCACTGTAAATATTCAGCACTGCAGTAATTTAGTAGAGGACTGAGAAGCCTCTTTGTTGAAAGCTTTTCCTGTGTTTGGATGGGAGTTTAGGTTAGAGAATTGTCTTTTGTTTGCTTTTATTTTCTGATAGGGAAGATTCTTTTCCTTTTATTTTGACACCTCTCCCGTCCGAAGAAAATAAACTGCTGTTTATCACCTTTAGTTACTGTGTTGCTGCCCTTTCTTGGGAGCCATTGGAGTCACTTAGATGTTTAGGCCCGGTTACACGTAGGCTGGGTCGTAACAGAGGATAGAACGCCATGTTTTTTTTTCACGTTACAGGTCAGTGTCTTTGAGGTCAACAAACATGCTTCTGAAAAGTAATCATAGAACTGAAACAAGCTTTTGTTTTTGATCTCCAGCATCTAAAAGACATCACTAAAACATTTCAGATTGTATTAAAGAAGCATATAGAGAATAAAACAGGACCAAGAATAGACCCTGGGGAACACCGTATGAGAGTGAGGCCTAAAGTAAGGACAGTTCTCAGTCTACAATGGAAAAGGATAGGGACTGGAGGACATCCATTGGCTGCAGGTCTTAGACCTCAGCCAGTGAGATGAAAGGCCAAGTAGAAAGAGGAGGAACCCCAAACCGGCAAGGTTGCCTATTAAATTGCCTCTTGTTTTTAGGTGTTAAGCATAAGGTAGGTCAGAACATAACCTGGTCCTGACCAATTCTGTTAGAAAATGGATAAATGTTGTTGCACTTGAGTCTAATCTGCTGAAAAGTCTGTTTTGCACTGGTGGAACTGCAGCTACTAGAACATAGACACCCAGAATAACTGTTCAATCAAAATGAATTCAACCTTCATCTACCGACAAATTAAAACATATCCTTTATTAAGCTGTTTAAATGGTTCAAGTTTAAAGTTTCAGAGCTCTAATGCTCAGCTATCACCTTAGATATAAACAGCAGCGCACTGAGAGCACACTCAGCAATAAAATGAACTTGGATTAAAATGTTTTATCTTACCGCTCTGTGCACCAAATCCTTAGATTAATGATTTTCTGCAGCATTAATCTCAGTCTTATTTGCATAATGTTTTATTGTTTTATTTTCTCATCATGGTCACGCGATAATGTCTCTGATCGAAGTAGGCGGTACTCATAGTGATCATTTTGTGTGCAAGAGTAGTCACATGAGTTGTGAAACACACATTTAGAGAAACAGAGATTTTTCTTCTTTCCAGTAGTGGGAGATGATATATTTTAAGCCTCTTCTCTGGTTGTAATAGTGGCTGAAGGGGGACAAAAACTACAACAGCAAACAGGAAGTTCTTCTTAGCCAGGCCAAGGAAGATGGCCCCGCCCGAGACTTTTGGACAAAGGCGGTACTTTTAGGCTGGCTAGTGTAGCTGAAGGCTGAATGACCATACAGACCTAATAGTCCATTGGTTTTCCCTTCTATTTACAGATTGTTTGGCCCATTTCAGCCATACGTTTGTGAGTGGGCCCTAAACAGTGCACTAGAAGTTAGTATTGTGTGTATTTTTTCTCTAATAAGTAATAAGTCCAGTTAATTGTGCAATCTGATTTAAACAGGAAGGCAATCCAATGTTGATGAACTCAATTATAGAAATGTTTAAACCCTAAGGTCTTAATTGTTCTCTAGAATTCAGTTTTCTTCAGATAAACAGCCTTTAAATGTATTTTATGCTTTGGCCAGACGTCACATTTATTTTTTCCTGCAAATGTGTATTTAAGTTTCTGTGGGCCTTTTATAGTGTTACTCTGTCTCCTCATTATGTGTTTTTATGTATCTGAATTAAAACTTTTGCTCAGTCTTTCCTTATTGTTTTTGAGGCAAAGAAATCTTGTAACGAAGCAAAAGGAGATGTTATTGTTTGAAAAATATCAAACCCTGCGTTTTCCCATTTATTAGTGATAAGTAATCAAAAATATCAAATGACATTACAAATTAAAAAATATAATTACCAAAGAAAAAGTGTAAAAATAGCAGTTTTCATTAGTCTTTTTTTAAAACTTATTAATAATAAAAACTGTGACCCCTGTAAAGACTTAATCTGAGGTGTTTTCACCCTCACCACGATGTCTTTGCTTCTTTTGCATGCAGACATAGAGGTCTGTACTGCACTAATATATAATCTACTTCATTGATCTTACATTATGGTGTTAAGTGCCTCCTTTGAAATACAGCACATCATGGAAAAGCACTTACGAACAAGGTCATAACAGGTTGAATGTTAATTAGCAACATTTTTCAGCAGTAAAGAGTTCTGACAATCAACGTGTTCATACTGCTAACAAAGCTCCAATTACGCCGAATTATCTGTCCAAACTGCGTCATTATCTTCAGATTTTATGAGTCTCTCTTCATGGCCACTCATGTCAATCTATTCAGAATCACAGCATCAACAGTATACGTGCTGATGAGCTGAAATTACTGACCAGCACTTAGATCTTCTGAGGTTTGGGTGTTTGATGTGTCCTCTGGTTTCTGGCACCTAGATATTTGCAGCAAGTCCTTCAAATCCTGCTCAAAAGTGAAAATGCACAGTTTGAACTTCATAACTGGGTCTCACAAAACAGACAAACCAAACCAGTGGGCAAAGACAGGAAGACTGTTGGCAAGCAAAAGAAGCAAGATTGACATTTTATAATTTCATAACCTAAAAAAGATTGGTAAAAGAGGGTAATCAATAATAATCACAGCCACAGCCATCTATATAGCCTGAAAATACATTTAGAAACTAATAATTTGCAACAGCAAATGCATTTTGTCTTGTTTCTAATGAACACAATGGATATATTGTACATCTGTTTCCTTAGTGATCACTCACAACACATTTTCATCTCAATGTTACAACTAATACGAACAAGGTTATCTTGAGACACAGTTAAAAAACAACAACGAGGCCTTCTCCTTCTGTAACCTCTGGGACACAAGGCTGTTTTTAAAAATTTGCTATCTGGGAGAGAAAAAAAACTCACATTCAGCCAATAAAAGCTTCTCAAATGTAAGGCCAACTAAGAAATTTCCTTGTTCCCATATATCTTGGCCACAATAACATGTGCAGCAAAAAAGAAGAACCAGTTTTACTTCGACTTTGCAAAAATGTAGAGAGTAAATACCACAATAAATGAAAAAAAAAAAAGGTTGCAAAAAGACTTCTGGTGATGTAGAAGTCTATGAGAAAATGACTACTTCATGAAAATGCTGGAGGTTTCATAACTGGACCACCAGAAGCCACTGGGTGAAGACATCCTAACTAACTACACCTTTCTATTGTCTACAGTAGAAACATATCTGCTTATGAATATGCAGAGTCTGTATGAAGCTTAGCTTTCTGGTGTTCATCTGTAGTCAAGTAGAACTACACTCTGAAAATAACATAATCTACTGTAATTTTCAACAGGTGCAACAGCTTTGGGTTGCGCTTTCTATCAGGGCTTTTCACATTTTTCTGCACATCACAGGACGACCTGAAATATCACACCTGCCTTCATATCTCAGCAAAACCTCTACGCCATCTAACCTGTGCAATGATGAGCTTTTCTTCTGCATGTGGGGTCAGAGGAAGGAACATCAGACAGCCCATACAAGAGTGTCAATCCATTCTATGGGAAATACTTTTTTTTAGGTGCACGCATTGTACCCATTATAGTCTCGATTAAACCTTAACTGTAACTCATTTATTTCTTCTCTAAATACAATTTTATCCTTGTAATCCTTTGCCAGCATTTCTGCTTCAGAAAAAATAAAATGCCTGAAGAAAAATTGTCTAAAGCAGATGTAGAAATTGTTCTGTGGATGAGATCTGGCTGCTCAATTTTCACTTTTCCCGCAGTGACTCCCAGGTGGTTTTATTGAATTTTGTGAGCGTGGATTGGAAACGGTGCTATAGGGTGCTGCACTTGAAACTGAAGGTGGTTTGGTTGCATATTAAACTCAATTGGCTCCTCGGAGGATAAATTAAATTTACTGTCCTCTTTTTTTCTTCTTTTTGCTGAAATTTTCTGTTTATCTTGTTTTGTAGTTGGATTTTTCCACCGTTTGAACTTTCTGTGCTCTTTCTGATTTATTATTTCTTGCTGCATGCAACAGACGGTGTGTTTGTATAGTGCTGGATGCCAGATTGCAGGTGCAGTTTCCACTGTATGCCTTTATTTCTAGGTTTATTTTTAGATGCAAGCCTACAGTGCAGTTTATTCTACATATATTGTACTTTTTTAATCAGCTCAAAGCCTCATGCACCAACTCACGCGCCCTGATTAGATGCTAAAACTGTAAGCGTTTAATGAAAGTCTGCACTGTCATGACTATCAGCTGCCAGTTAAAGTTTGATGATGAGTTAAAGTTCACACAATAAGTAGTTTTAAAAGAAAATCTCATTGGCATGCCCTATCTTCATAACAGCACACTAATTTTTCCCTGATTCAGAAGATCAGAAGATTTTTGTCACTAAAAGGTTACTATGCGGACTAATGAAACGCGGCCATGCTGGGCAAAAGCATGTTGTTGCTCCTGTGTTGCATCCAGCAGATCAAAGGCAACAAAAGCCTTTGAGCCAGGTGACAGGTGTGGTAAATAACCCTGTCTGTGACCCAGAGGAATCCTTTGAGGGTGCTGCGTACAGTTAATAAGGTGTGAGGCGAGCTGTAGTGGTGCTGTCAGGGTAGCAGGAAGGGCGCTGTCAGAACTGGTATTTGGGGATGGCTTTTAAAGCCTGTGTGTCTCTCAGACTGTCTGGGGTGCTGATACAAGTACCACTGGTTCAAAGGCTTGTATTGTGACCAGAGATCTGCAGGTCTGATGAATAATCTTCTCTGAGGAGCCGTCTGGAGGGGCTGGGAGTGGCTGATATGTGCTTGTAAAAAATAACAGCGTGAGTATGTCGTGCAGCTCAACCCCTGTGTCGCTCAGAGAAACAGGAGTTTTGTTTTGTGCTAACAAATCGTTTGATTGATTCGGTAATCAAAAGAAAAATAATCCTGCTGGTTGATTAAGCTTTTATTTCAAGTGCCAATTACACTCATTTATAAGGACTCTTTACTGTTTTGTATTATTGTGACATTAATTACTTTAGTGTTGAGACATTCATTAAAAATAAAAAGCAAGACTGACATTTTATAGTTTCATAGATTAAAACTGATCAGTTATTTTTAAAATAAGAGGGTAATCAGTAATAATCACAGTCACAGCCATCTATATAGCCTGAAAATACATTTAGAAACTACTAATTTGCAACAGCAAATGCATTTTGTCTTGTTTCTAATCAACATAATGGATATAGTGTACATTTATTACATCAATCACAGCACATTTTCCTCTAAATGTCCGTTTATTACAACTAATACAAAGTTCTAAAAGGTTATAGCAAGTCACAAAGCACTGTAAAAGAATAAGACCAGGACCTTCTCCTTCTGTAACCTCTGGCACACAAGGCTGTTTTTAAAATTTATTATCTGGGGGAGAAAAAAAAACTCACATTCAGTCAATAACAGCTTCACAAATGTAAGGCCAACTAATAAGTTTCCTTGTTGCCATATCTCCAGGCCACAGTAAGATTTACTGCTAAAAAGAAGAGCCAGTTTTACTTCAGCTTTTTCAAAAATGTAGAGAATAAATATCCTAACAATGACCAGCCACTAAAAAACAAGCATTAAAATAAAAATTAAAAAAGAACCAGTACAAGAACAGAAAATCGTATATAAAAAATAAATCAGTGAAACTGGAATCACTGAGATTTCAAAAAACACTGAGGAGCCTGACTGACATGTATTTATAGTCTAATAAACCACAGTGGAAACTAATCAGAAAAGCAGGTGACAAAAAATATTAGCAAAATAAAACAAAATTGAGACACAGGAAGGACACACTGACAAAAAAGTTTTTCTCGACCTCGACGGAAAATGTCATGATGACAAGAAAAGAAAAGAATGCACATAAATTAGACTCCTTCACACTGGTGGGAGATACCACGTTAAAACTACACTGTCCTGAGGATGGACTACAAAATATGCAGCTTACGTTGTTTTATTGAGTTCAAATAAACGAGACCCACTGGTGAAAAATGTCACTTTATTATAAAAATTGGAGGTTTTTTTCACCTAGTGTAAATGTAACGATAATCCTACAGGCTGACAATGCAGAAATGGACAAAACTAACACAAACTGATCTGGAGTGAATCTTAGCCACACTTTGACATCTTTTGAAAAATCTCACCCTGGAAGGTGTGAAAAAGCTACTTTTTTACCAAACCCTGCATGTAACTGTGGGCAAAGCTTAATATATTATCATTATATATATGGGATATTATATTATTATTATGGGAGAAATGTTTCATCTCTCATCCAAGTGACTTCTTCAGTCTCAGCTGACTGCAGGTTTCCCCAACCTTATAAACAGTACCTTTGTACAATGACTGAAACTAGGCCTAACACCAGATTGAAGAGAAATAAACTTTTTTGGATTTTGTCACCTTACCTGGACTGTCTATTGAGCATGCCAATGCAAGAATATTATTATGATAACAACTTTATTGGGTTTCAAGGTAATTTGTAAAGTGACTTCGTGTTTGTCTCTTTTGGTCTCACTTTTGTTCTGTAACTGTCATAAAACAAAAAGATGAAAAAATAATATGGCGTTGCAGAAGAGAACAACTTAAACAAACTAGAGTTACAAATATTTCTGTCTGGTGGAGTGGCTTGTGATTCACTTTTATGGACGCGCTTGTTTTTTCAAAGAAACTAGAGAGCCGTCTGGACAAACACACTGAGAATACTGTGTGGTCCATGAAATGTCAAAGACACACTTTCTGTGAAGAAATCGGGCTCATGTAGCGGGACTAGTTTTAAGTTGTTATTAATTATTATTTTTATTAATTTTGTCAGTTTTGGTTCTATGAGAAAAAAAAAAATAACCACAATCTTTTTGTTAAGCCTGTTCCAAAAACTCAGAACAATACCAAGTCTGAGAAAACTCAATTGAAGCACAAAAAATACCACCTCAATTTTTTTCATAGTAACTCTGTGTCCTCTTTATTTAATGCACCTCACTCGCCTGCCAGTTAAAAACTGTATTGAAGCAGTTTTTGATTTTCAGTGTCAAAGTCCTGTGTCCTAGAAGATGCTGTGAACAGATATTCCCCCGTAACTGAATTTGGCAAACCCATTTGAAAATGGAAATCTACTTTGTAGGAGACAGACCTGCACAGGTTATTTATGCAGTTCCTCATTCAGAACGTTTCTATCCCAATAATTTTACCTTCTCTGAAAAAAACCTCCTAAATTCATGGATTGCTGCGGCGCAGTCAAGCCTTTTGCTTATCTGTACAAAAAGTCATTCAAGTTTCAGCTGAGCGTGATTGAGAAATAGCATTAGCTCCGAGCCTTTGTCACAATCAGATAACTTTTAACATTGAGAGCTGAATGCATTTTATCTGATTGCTGATGCAATTTGTGGAGGCTCATAGAAACTTTGTTGGACACGATGCATTAGCTGGACCATTGTGTGCAAAGGAGAGCAGACGGGGTAACTTCTGAGCGAGCTGATTTCATGTTAGATAAGCAGTGATGTGGATGGAGGCAATGTCTAAAGAAATGTGGCTGTAAGAGAGGTGGGCTGTCAAACAGAGAAAGGCTGTTATTGGCTATCTAAATGTTTTTGGACTACACTTCATAGAAACTCAAGAATGTAACTATTGCTAACTTAAGAGGGGCGAGCTATACTAACTCGTGTGGGGAGGATGAACCGAATTTCGTATTCTAAAGTAAATGAGGACTATTTAATTTTAATGCTCCATAATACAGTTTAGCTAATGTTATAATAAATAGACTCAAAGTTAATGGCCCAGAAATGTAAAAATACCTCCACACAAAATTGTAATTTTCTGCGATGCGACAGATATTTGATCATATTACTGTGACCCATAGAACACACAGTTACGGAAATATTAGCTTTTTTGACAAACATGAACATGAACACTGAAGAGTGTGCTCACACTAGGTGTAAAGCATACCCAGGGTGTCTTTCTTTTATCTGAATTCACTTACCTTAACACTGGCACTCAGGATTCCAGCTTACTCAGGATAAGCGTCCACTTGAATCTGGTTATAAAGTCACTTAAGTTCATCCAGGATTTCTCCTGCATGATCAACATGGCGTTGGAAGGATCTGACAAGTCACAACTATGGATGAGGCCACTGGTAACAGAGGAAGATAAAACTATGTTATGGGAAAAATATGGGAGGTTGAACACACAATACAGGGTAAAGTATCAGTATCCAAGGCTGGACAAGATTTACTATATTGATAGTTTATTTAGTGTATTAAAAGTTTAGCTTATCTGAAGCCAGGAGAGAAAGCTGGCAAAAAGGCAAAATGTGTGAGATAAAAGAAGAATCAATATCACAGCTCCATGACTGAAACACCAGAGAATCTGATGGGTTATAATTGAGTATTTTATTAAATGAATGTTTAGATGCAGCCCCAGTGGTGTTTAGTGGTCTGAGAGAAAAACAGAATTTAAATGTAGGCTCAGACTACAGATGAATTTGATATCAGGTCAGCAGCTGCTCTGTTTTAGGTCATAACAGGTCTAGAATAATAAAATTGTCTAATGATTTAAGTTGTGTCTAAGAATTTTCATTTATCCCTGATTCTCCTCAGGGAAAGAGAAAGATTTTAGATGCTCTTAAAAAAACAAAAAACGTAGATCCTCCTGATATCAATGCAGAAAAGTCTGAAGGACGTCTATTTCCAGACACTGTTGGTCAGTAGGTGGTGATTTCCTACTTGTAAGCTGGAACATGGCAAAACATCCCAGTTAGAAACGATCCACCATCATAGTACAGAAAACCCAGAGTTAACCCTCAAGTTACCTGGATAGTCTCAAATCCTGCTTCACAGTACAAGGCCCAGGTGTCAGAAGAACTGAACCTTGCCAGGGACCACTCTCTTCAAGGATGAAGAGGAAAAACAGGGTTTTTAGCCTCATGACTACACAGTAGCCGTTAAACTGGGGCTGTCACACTGCTAAATTAACCTTTTGATAGGAAATGATTACAGTCCCCGGAGTCTTTGTGCTCACCATTGCAGGAATATTCTTGAAAAATCAAGTGCAAATGAAAGATGTATACACAACTATATTAGGTTCTTATATTGGAACAAAGTACCAAAAACTTAATTTTAGCAAGTTAAGTTCAGGGAAAGAATAGGAAACAAAAAAAACAAACAAAAACAAAAACAAAACAAAACAAAAAAACAACAACAAAAAGTGGGATAGTCCAAAAGGTGATTAAAATAAACAGGAAGCACCGGGAGGCAAAGTGTACAGCAAAGAGACAAGTGGTAAAGGAAAAGGCACTGAAGAAGGAGAAAAGGACTTGTATTGATTGAGCTGAAAAGGATGTGCAGCAATTTAGGGTGATTATGGAGAGAGATAGATCAACGACTGAAAAGTGTGTCGAGAAAATAGAAGGAGTACTTTAAGGAGCTGAGAATTCAAGAAATTGATAGAGAGGGAACGATAGTTGGAGGATTAATAAGGAGGAAGAAAGCAGCTATGATGAAGCTGAAAGCTGGAAAGGCATTTGGTCCAGATGACATATCTGTGGAGGTATGGAGATGTCTGGGACATAGGGCAGTGGACTTTTTAACAGATTGTTTAAGGTTTAGGGTGTCAAAACAGGCCATTTGGTACTGTATGAGGAAGTTAAGACTGTATGAGGAAGTATGGGCTTGTATGAGAGTAGGGAACAGGTGGAAAAAACCCTGGAGAGGTGGAGGCATGCTCTGGAGAGAAAAAGAATGAAAGTCAGTGGAAGTTAGAACATGTGTGAATGATAAGAGACAGGTGGAAAAGTCAAGATGCAACGAGTAGAGTAGCGTAGTTTGAATACCTGGTGTCAAAGGGCAAAAGCCACGGACAGTGCAGAAGAGAGGTGAAGAGGAGGTCGAAGGCAGGGTGGAGTGGGTGGAGACGCCTTTTATGGGAGATCTGTGACAGAAGGATAGCATCGAGAGTAAAAGACAAAGAGCTGCTGTGATCTATGGTTTGGAAAGCTTAGCCTGGATGAGACCTGGTTAAGTGGTTTGGATACAAAGTTAGAGAGGGAAGGCTTGGACACATGCAGAGAAGAATGTTGAATATGGAGGCAGGAAGAAAAGAGGAAGAACACAGAGAAGATTCATGGATGTAGTGAAGGAGGACATGCAGAGGGTTGTTGCGACAGGAGGATGTGAAGGATCGAAAGATGATTTGCTGTGATGATGCCTAAATGGGACCGGTGGAAAAACGAAGAAGTACTCCAAGTTCAAAAACATGTATAAATAAAATTAAATGCACAAATTTAAATGCAATAAACCCTTGATTTGCTTTTACAGTGCATCATTACCCAACAATGATTCTTGGCCTTTGAGAACGAGCGCCATGTGAGCTTACTGATAGAAAGAGGAAATGTGCACACAGCTGGGCGTCTCCAGTGAGTTTAATCAGAGACAGCTAATGTAGGGGAACTCTTACAACTTCAACACACTCCAACACAGATTCATATATATGCTAGTTGCATGTCTGCCTTCTGGCAATGATGCACACACACGCACACACACAGAAGCATGATGGAACATGAAGAGCTTGACTGATGTAAGAGTTAAGTGTTACCTGCTATGACTCATATCTTGAAAGCCATGGGAAATTGAACACAGTTCACCCACCTTGTTCCATCCAAACAGGTCAGGCTAGACTGCCCTTTCCCCCCCTTCAGGTTTAATCTCAACTTTCTTCCATGTGTATCACCTCGTGCGGTAGATGAGAACACACAGCACCACAAGATCTGAACAAAAATGAGTAGTGCTCAGATAAGGAGATTGCTCGTGTTTTGAAGGATTACTTTTTGCTGGAGCTGATGTAATTTCAATGCCAGGACTTCAGGGTAATCTTAGAAAGGTGCTCAAGTATATTTGAAGGACTTTTGTAACTTTTCCCATTATATGTGCACTTTGAATTATAATATATAATATAATACGTATAGAGACAATTTTGCATACATACGTAACATATTCAACACTATTTTTCAATGGAAGTAATGCACCGAATGTTGCTCGTTTTTCATTTTTTATCATATTATTATTAAGTTATCATATTGGAGGTTTTATAATTCCTCATTTCATTTTTTTTTTTTTTACATTTTTTTAAATTTAGCTTTCAATCTTGTATTAGTCCAGTCTAGTTTCAAGTTATTTCCAGACAGTTTGATTTATTTGGTTTGGGTTTTAATGTTAAAAAAAGTTCAGGTTCATTAAATTGCTTTAGTTTCAGTGTTACTTTTAATTTTTCTGTATTACCTTAATCTATATGTATTTGTCAGGGGAAAGACTTAAGAAGTTCAGAACAGTACGACAAAAGAAACATTTGATTCACAGATATGTAAATATTATGCATCCAATAAAAATTTGTTGGGAACCTCAATCCCTAAATATAAATTTGAGGGATTTTTTGTTGTTGACTGAACTTAAATGACAAAAAAGGAACATGGCATATCATGTAGTGCATGAGTGCAAGCATTTATAAACCTGTCAACTGTAAATCATTGGTATCTCTCACTCTTATTGGTAGTCACTTCAATCCAAAACGCTGAAAAAAGTTGAACTTCACGCCGCCATCTGTCTGCTGATATTTTGCCCATCATCGCTTGACGTTTCTGAATGTCTCTGACTCACTGTGGGTCTCCGGTTGCCTCATCGCTGCTGGTCAGCTAGTTGTTTGGTTCCTGTGTGGACGCCCCTTTACTGGAATATAATCACTGGAGATTTTTTGGACCAGTTCATAAGTAACATTTATAAAATCTACCAGTCCTACGATTTTTCTCCAAGTTTCCTTTTTGTTCTCTCTTTAAAAGAAAGCTGAATTGTGCATCTGCAGTTACTCACATAAAGCAACAAGAAGGTCACCTGCCATTTATATAATTGTTATAATTGTTGGCGGCATCATGAGAATCTCAGCTGTGAAATATTTGTAATTTACTGTGCAGCATAAAAACCTCACCTTTCAGTTTGTACTAGGTGCGATAGATGTATACTTCCATGAACAGATATCCAAATGTGATTATTTATCTTTCAGCACAAAAACTGTGAAGCCAAAACTTGGCGTAGCGGTTATGGACATGAAACTTTGGATGTGGATTTAATCACTTCCTTCAGCACCGATCTTGGCAGAGGATTCCCGCTCCAAGTGCTGATTTGTGTTTTGATCCAACTTCATAAATCTTAATTTGAACAAAGACTTGGGACGAGTTTTCTATGAGTGAAGAAGAACAGTAGTTTTGTCCAATTTCACAGTTTTAGTGGTTGTGAGCAGAGCGGCTCACAGTTAGCAATCGTGTTATTGCTGTCAAGAGACAGCAGAGAACAAATATGTTTTAATAGATACCTCGACTCAAAGGATGAAGAAGCGGACTCCTTCTGTTCAGAGTGAAACAAAAAATATTTAATAAATGCATGGAAAGGGCAAATCTGATTCTTTCTTCTAATAACAATGAGTGAAGAATTGATTTCCCTGCAGACGCAGTTTCATAGTCACTGATCCTCAGTGACCTCAGTAATCTTGTTAAAGCTGCATGTAATTTTTTTTCAAAACTTCAACACACACACACACACACGCGCACACACACACGCACACACACACACGCACACACACACACACACACGCACAGAGACAAAGAGTCTTCCTCTCTCTTCCAATTTTCTCCTGGTCAGATGATCTGTCAGCTAAATGTGAATGAACTGCTTTGGGCTGAGGGGGTGGATTGAATCCCGTCACAAGGGACAGTGCAGCAGGTTTGAGAAGAAGAGGCAATCAATTGTGGCATCTTGCCAGAGATATGGGCTGTTTATTCAGACTGAGGGGAAATAAGATGGGTCTCGAGATAAGCTGGAGGAGACATAAAAAAGCTCAGAGGTAATCAGATTTTCCCCAAATTTCCATACATGGGGTCTTTTCTTAAAGAGAAAAAAGCTTTAATTTGTAACTAGACAGCACAAGTCTAACCTGGAAATGTATAATACTACTATACATTAAAAATCATCCTATACGTTATAACAAATGGAGGAACACACTTAGGAACATGGGTATTAATGAGTTTCAGCTGCTTTGGTGTTAATGAATTTAACAACAGGTGCACTAAAGGGGCAACAATGAGACAACCTCGCCAAGGAGCTGTACAGGTGGAGGCCACTGAAATTGTTCTCACTAGTTTTGCAATTCAGTGTCACTGATGCTAACATGAGGCGACACCTGGACCCTACATAGTCTGTACAGGTCATACTCTTCCAGGATAGCACAGTCAGAAGGTTTGCTGTGTCTCTCAGCACAGTCTCAAGAGCATGGAGGAGGTTCCAGGATACAGTCAGTTATTGAAGGACAGCTGGACGGGGCTGTAGATCCTTAACCCATCAGCAGGACCGGTATCATCTCTTTTGTGCAAACAGAAACAGAGCGATCACTGCCAGAGGTAGAAAATGACCTCCAGCAGGCCACTGGTGTGAATGTGTCTGACCAAAGAATCAGAAACAGACTTTAGGCGGGTGGCCTGAAGGCACGGCGTCCTCTGGTGGGCCCTGTGCTCACTGCCCACTGCCCCTACGCTGGTGCAGTCTGTCCTGTTCCTCCTGCTGCGCAACAATGCCCAGTCTATATACAATATGTCTATATCCTCTTTAACAGGTGAGAAAATTTTAGTGAAACTTTGAAGAAACATCATCAAAAATACAGTAATTATTACCATCTATATGTTTAAAAAAAGATTCATTATAAATCAAAATTCTTTGGATTTTCTCATTTATCATCCTTCTATTGAAGTAATTTATGTTCTCTATCTTTTCTTCATGTGTAGCATAACTTAAAAGTCTCCAAAATTTAATTCAAGTCCCCATCAAATAAGGAATGAAGAATTAGAAAAGGCGCCATGGGCAGTATATAATAAAAGAATTTGATTATTCAGGTAAGTTTCATTGAGATTAAATCACTTTTTATCTAAATGGTTTCAACGTAACATGATCACTTTTTAAAAAGTGACTTTTTCCAAGTCAGCATGTAATGGCCGAGCTTACCTCATTTAGAAAATCCGTCTGTCCGTCTGTCCATCTAGGTTTCCAGAGAACCTATCCGAGGACAGCTGCCCACTAACCGACCTACGAGCATGTCTTCGTCCTGTGGGTGGAAACCCGAAAACCATTACAAATTATTGAAACTCTCTTCTTCTGGATCTGTAGGAGACCCAGTCTAAGATAAATAAAGATTATGTCAAAGGATAGAAAGGTGGTAGAATCCAGATCCAGAAGTTCCAGCTTCACTACTGGAACTTCAACATTATGCACTCCACACTGTATATAAATGCCACTTGTTTTGCACATATTCAACTCTGTATATTTTATATATTTTATTATTATATATATATATATATATATATATATATATATATATATATATATATATATTTTTTTTTTTTACTATTTAATTTGTAAAAATGAGTATACACACACACACACACACACACACACACACACACACACACACACGTAGGAAAATATTTAGTATACACATCCAGAAATGCATATACTATTATATATTGTACATATATTTATTAGTTTCAGGTTGGCCATTCCTGTATTTTGCTCGTTTGTGTTGTTGTGTTTGCACATCTCTGTTGCTTGTGGGGCTCGCACACAAGAATTTCACTCGCATGTGCTGTGCCAGTGTGCCTGCACATGTGATGTGACAATAAAAGTGATTTGATTTGATTTTGATTTGAAATAAAAATATGGAGTTTGGAGTATATTTTAACCTGACTGAGCAAATTCCTGTATTAGAAATTCCTACACAAAGATCTAATGAACTTTAAACAAAACAGTCACATTACACCGAAATTCCTCAGCACCAGTGCACATGGACATCTTTAATAAAAAAAAACCCATAATTACATTTATAGGAATATGTTTCTGCACCCACAAGTGATTTCTGCTTTCATACCATGTTGGCTTGCCAATGTTCGCTCACAAATGGCAGCAGGAGTCTGGCAGTGATTTCTCAGAGACAAGCACAAACAAAAATGTCCAGCGGGGTTTTGGTTCGTGTTCAGTGAGGCCAGCTTCTGATCAACCTCAGGGTTCCCTCCAGCCCGCAGCAGGTCATGGCATTCTGTAATGTTTACTTGGAATCGGAGCATCTTGTTTGCTTTATTGTTAATTTGGAGTCACAGATATTTATGCTCTTGCTTGCCTTTATGTTAACACAGCTCCTGTTAAGGCAGACCTCCCCCCCCCCCAGGGGGGGCGCAGAGCCATTGCGGGTGGGAGGGGGACAAAACAATGCTTGGACACTGCTAGCACGGCGCCCACACAAATGCAAAGCAGGAGATGAAGCATCGCTGAATATGTTTCCAAACCAACTTCATTCTAACCCAAAGACTAGAAAATATGGTGAAGCATACCTTCCCTTTGGCTTCACCTGCACAAGTGCCAAGGTAGGTCTCCCCTGCAGAATTGGTTTTCCCTGCATCGGGAGCACGCGCTGGGCTTTTCAGATCACGGACAAACAGCATCCCACATTCGTGATTTTTAGTTCACAAACACTTGTTGTAATGACTAACTACTCCTGACATTTTGGAGATGTTAGCTCTTTATACAGTAAGGTTACAGCGGGATACAAATAATATCAGGCTGATCCTGCCACGATTTATTCCCCCTGTCCACATCACGGACAAACAGTATCCCACAGCTGTTTATGTTTTTAAACCCATTTTGCACAGAGAGGCATTTTTTGAAAAATGTATTTATAGCAACTACATGTAAAATAATTACACCGTGACACCTCTGCCTTTCTAAATGGAGGGACAGTAACTGCGTGTGTATGTAAGCGTGTAAAACCTGAAGATAGAGACAAAATACTTTTAACCCCTTAGCAGTCGGACGTACCGCCCACGGTACGTCCGACTCCTAACCCTTTTAGGCAAAATTTGTAGGACTGCTAAGGGGTTAATCTGACTTTCTGCCATTCTGCAATTCATCTCATGTAAACAATAACGTGGCGCACAGCGTGACCTGAAAAAAGGCACATACCTTTGACGTTGTGTGACGAACTCTGTATTTATGATGAAATTGTGGCACTACCCTTCAATTACACACAGCCTAAAAGATTCAAGTTAAAATCTTCAACTTTTTATATTTCAGACACACATTAGGTATATACAAAAATCACTGGGGGGCAACCAAATGGGTTAATATTCATAGTGGTGCTGCAGAGTTGGAGAATGATGCAACTAAAGACAGCAGGAGTCAATAAAAGTACATATGCAAATATGCCAAGCTTGCAGTTAGTCTGTTATTGCTTGTGTGAAACGGTTATTGCTGTGAAAATGACGCTTTTGCTTATTTCTCTGTATTATCTTGGCATTTTGTAACTTGCTTGGAAAATCAAATGGGAGCAACAGAAACATCACAGCAGCAATAAAACCATAATTTATTACAGGAGGGCCAATAGGGGAGAAAGTGATGACACAGTGTGTTTAAAGCTATGATCACATATTGTGGGGATTATGGAAAAATAAGTTTAGAGCTTTATTTTCTACTCCTCTCTTCAGTAGCTAATTGAAATATACTGCTCGGGCTTCTTTTAACCTAAAGTGTTAATACTGAACTGTTCTTCCTTTCATCCTTTTCTCTTTATGTTTCTTAAACATTAGACACCGCTGTCCAACTCTTCACAGATGTAGCCTAATGCAAACTGCCTCAAAACGAAGCGAGAACTAGTCCCAGACAGTAATAATTGTTTGGCCCAAATGTGCCCATATGTGCACTATTTGGCCCTGACTGACAGTGTCAGCATAGGGTAAAAGTGGCTGGCTCATTTTAGCAACAGGCCAACCTTATATGAGCTGTATGTCTGGTGTGTTAAGGCCACATCTGGCCCATGTGAGCCAAACGTCCTAAAATACGTCCGGAATAGGACATATTGTGTCTGCAAGCTAAGGTGTCATAGTTTTCAAAGGAAAGTAGCTAATGTCTACTTGAAGTGTCTCTGTAATGCCTTATATTCCAGATATAATCCAAAACTATAAACCGAATTAAACCTGAACACTTTGAATGACAACTTAGATTCAGTTCATAATCTGTTTTTGCACAGTGCCCCCTGTGGCCACATGTGGTAATTATGTGCTTGCTTCAAAGTTACAATAAGCTGCATTAGATGTCAGAAAGCACCACAGCCAAGCACCTAATAATAAACACTGTAAACCTAAATTTAAAACATTATAAAAACAATCAAACAACCAATAAAATGACTTCAGGTGCAGTTTTTGTAAACTGAAAAATCAGCTGTAGAAACCATTTTTGTTTCAGGTTCTTTTAAAAAATCGCTGTCTCAGACCCAGAAACACATTCAGACAAAAGCTGCTCATCCCAAGGACAAAACACCTAAACACCTAAACACAAGAGGAACAACAAACCTTTGTGCTGCACAAAGCAGAAAGGAGTCCTAAGACCTTCACAACCAGTGACAGATGATTAGAGAGAGGCGTAAAGGAGGTCATTTATGCCCACCTGTTAGAACCATCATTGAACAGAGGTGGCAGCCTATGGCGCCAACTATCAGCCACCTGTAATGGGGCAGTTATGCTTGCAGTTCTTTCTTTGGTGAACAGCGCCAGATAAAATTGAAGTCACATCCGCTGGTCCAAGCAGTTGCTTTCTTTCAGCCAGATGTGCCAGTTAAAGAAACGTGTGCATGATCATGTTGGTTTTTACCGCTTTTATATATGTTATTAATCAGTACAGAACCTCAGATTCACAGATGTAATGCAACCGTTTGAAAAATGAAACTTTCTGAGAAATAAAAAGCACTCTGGGGTTTCTTTACTTCTGGTTTTGACTTCTTCTTCTTCACCACCAGCACTGAAGTGGAGTTTTTGTCTGAGTCATTTAGGAAATCACTGTAATGGCTACCAATGCCCTAATTAACAGTATGGGTAATATGAAGCTGCGGTGATGTCAACGCCGACATGTGAAGCAACTATTGTGGCGGGTAAAATGGGGTCTTCCCAGGTGATTCAACTCCCACTCACACATTGGTTGAAATGACGCCAGTGACCCATGGTGTCATGCGTACCATCCCCCATGTGACCATAATCAGTCAGGAGCACCTCACTAAACCTCTAGTCCTCCTCCAAGGTGATACACTCCCACTAGAGTTTAAACGCTGGGACTTCCCTTTAGGCTCTGAACACCTGAAGACCACTTTATGCATTTGTTAAGCCCCAAAGGTTTCCCCTCCTCCCCCCTGCACGTGACACGCCTGTGCATCCTCGACTTTAACTCCTCGAACAGCCTCCTGTAACTCCTCTGTGCTCCAGAAACATTTAAGAAATTGTGTCATCCTTCATCATAGAGTACTGAGATTGATTTCCAGGTCACAGGCAGGAAGATGAGGATGCCCAAAATAGAGAAATAACAAAAAACAAGCATTTAGGACGTGGTGGGTAATACAGAAGTGCCATTCTAACTGTGCAAGTCAGTGCAGCTTAAAAATGACTTTGATCTGTGATCACAAATTAAAATAGTTGCATTATATTGGTTTGAAAGTTACGTGTGCTTTAATCTCACTACTTCTTTTAGACATTATAGAGAACAGACACTTGGTAACACGTAAACCCTGCAGAATGTGTTGAAATTTTAAAGTAAAATTAATAAATTAATGCCCTAATTTAGTGCTTGACAGTGAGGAGAAGGCTTTGAAATAGGATTAAGATCCTCTTAATGAGAAAGAAAAACTGCACACATTATTACTGAATTTTAAGTGCATAAATTAAACATGAACAGTGTCTCATGACCTCGGTATCTTTAATCCTGTGGATGGAGCAACTGGTGGGCAATCTGAGCTGGTTTTATAGTGTTTGGGATTTATTAGTTTCATAAACAAAACCAGCCGGGCGCTACTGTATAACCCAGTTTTCACTCTTTTTAAGTTTATGCAGAAACTGTTTTTGCAGCCGTCTTGCAGCAATTAGACACAGAGTAAATATCTTGTTTGCGTTCACCGGCTTGGATTTAATGCTCGAGGATCATCATCATCATCAGTGGAGAAACCACATCGAGGCTGGAAAATAATAACACCGACCACCAAGAACAACCACAGCAAAAAAGAATAACTGTGCTCCATTAACCCAGAGCACTGCTTCTCTTATGTGTGCCTCTGGATGCCTTATCAGTGCGAGAGCTCAGCAGTGTCCGCACACTGCTCTACATCACAGCTCGTCATCTGCCGCATTCTCTTTCTCATGCAGCAATGAAAAAGTACCACGGTTAAAGTACCCCGAACAAAGGCAAGTGAACACAGTGGAGGTCTGTTCTTTAAGGATGAGCTGCAAAGCTGCAGCCTCTTCCATTTGATGTGATTATGTGTGTCCACGTCTGATAACAAGGATGCTGCTTATTTTTAGGAACACACCAGAGCACAGTGATGCTGCCTCTAATCACAACAGCTGAACCTCCACGAAGATGATATATTTGAATATTTCCATTAAGCTTAAGAAAGAACTGTATGAATGCAAAAAGCTGTGCTGCTTCATTACTGTACATCGTAAATTTAAAGTAAGTAGCTGATCCAATCGTCTGCTTAGACTGGGTTCATTTTGGGTTTCCCAGTTCTGATTGTTTTATTGTGAATTTAAATAAAATATAAGAAATGCCGTTGGCCTTGAGTTAGACTTCTTCCTCACTGCTTTTCCTCCACACGCTGCTTCCCCCGTCTTCTCTGCTACTCCTACAGTTCTTCCTATTTCTGTAGGTTTCATAAATTTCTACTGTCTGTCCTAAGGATCATTTTATTAAATTTGCATTCCTTTTATTGATATTTATTATTTATAACAGTCTGTTGGTTTTAATAACACTATTAATAGATATCTGTTTCATTTATGTCTTCTCTTTCTCTCCTTTTTCAGTCACTGCCATCGCTAAGCTAACCGTTGCATTACTTTCACGTTACTCTGTTTTTTTTTTTTTTTTTTTTTTTAAAAACTCCTGGATCACCTGTTGAGAGAAAAAGAAGAAAAAACAAGCAAAAAAAGAGAGCAACATAATAAACACGACACCATCGCATTAATCTAGCTAAGTGTAAACAGCAGTAAATACTAAATATTGAATGTTGTGGTGCAGCACGCAGGACAGACAGCGCACAATGTGCTTTGAGGAATTACTGATTACTTAGGGTTATAATCCAGTTATTTTACTGATTACTTATTTTCAAAAGTAATTAGTTAGTTTATTACTTAGTTACTTTTAAAAACATGATACACAACCTGATATGTAATAAAGAAACAGACCTTTCAGACCATTTCTATTTTTTCTGCATTATCCATCATATAAAATTGAATGAAATGAAAAAGTCTCTTTTTTAAAAATATTTTAAATTATTAACTTTAACTTTATGCACATTGTATGAAGCAAAAATGAAATTATATGTAACCAGTGTTTGACTTGAAGAAATGTGTTTAACATTTAAACCCATTTTCTAAATATTCCAGCATATAAAATAAAATATTCTTTGTGTTTACAGTAAGTAAAATCAAAGATTCAGCTGCATTAACTGTCGCTCTCAAGTCTATTTTCACCTGTTTAGCAGAAGTGGGGCCGTCAGAGGTTTGCCCGGTGCTGCAGCAGTCCTGTCAGTGGGGATCTGGGGGTTTCTCTGTGAATTTCACATTCCTGTGGCAGCGTGCTAGGTCCTTGCTCAGATTTGAAGTTTAATTTTTCGCTGTAGAAAGAAGTTTTCTTCCCACGGAGAGTGCACAGTGGACACTGAGTTTGATTCTGTAAAAAGTAACAAAACATTAAAGTAATGTCAGTACTTCCAAGCGTTAAACGCTGCATTGTCATACTCTCTCCCGCACTCCATATGATCCATTGTTTATCTACACATGCCTGTTGCTGCCACGGACGTCGCACACTCGTAGGCCATTGTCACACAGTAATGCAACATGCTTACAGGAAAGTAACAGTAATCTAGTTACTTTTCTTTGCAATAGTAATCCCTTTTTTTACTTGTTACTTGAAAAAACTAATCGGATTACAGCTCTGGTCATCATCCTGGTTTGTTGACTTTGTCTTTTAGATTTTGTGGACTTTCTAGTTCTGTTTATTTTAATATTATCTGTAGGATTTTTTCCTCTTGGTGTATTTATTCCCGAGTCCTTAGTTCCTGGTTACAGTTTTGTTTATACTTCCTTCATGTATTTTCTTTAGTGAGTTTAGTCTCTGGTCTTAGTTTTTCTCTCAGTGTTTGTTGTTTCATCTTCTTGTGTTAATTCCCCTATATTAACTTTATTTATGTCTGCCTTTACCCATTTAGTCATCATGTTGCACTTCTGGCTTTTTGTCCTTCCTCTGATTTAGCTGCTTCTTGTTGTCTCCACTTCCCCTGATTGCCTTTGTGTGTGTGTGTTTACAGTGCTGTCTTTCACTTAGTCATTGTCAGAGTGTCTGACTTCCCTCCTAGTTTGGTCCCTGCTGCATCTTTTTTTTATTTTACTTTCTTCATGGACTTAAAAGATAATAAAGGTGTGCTTTTTGTTTACTCCATCTGCCTTCACATGTGTGCATTTGGGTTGTCAACATTAACACTCCACACAACAACAGTGGCTAATTATACACCACAAAGTCACACACTGATTATAGAAGACTACTGTGATGCTTCTGTTTGGGTTAAAAAAAGAAGTCATGGAGGCAAAATTGTAAAGGTAGTTTTTTAAATTAATATTTAAGCATTTAAGGTCTGGGTCATCTCTCATTCTTTTCTTTTTTAGCCATGCAGGTGTAAATATGCTGCTGTGGTTGCGATCAATGTCCTGTAGCTGTTAGGTAGATGTCCTTACATCTGACTCTAGAATACTTTAGTAAACAGAAGAGTTCATTGTCGACTCAATGACTTCAAGGACACACTCAGGTCCAGTGGCTTCAAAACAAGCCCAAATCATCAGCTCTCCACTGACAGCTGATTTGAGCTGTTTGTGTGCTGATATGCTGTGTTTGGTTACAAAGGATTCAAGCTGAATGTCAACACCTTCCTGAGGCATAGAAATTTGAAAAATAACTTAAAAAAATGTCCAGAAAAGACTGCTTCAAAATGTTTATAGTTTAGATTAATATAAATATTCAAGCTAAGAAAAAACATGCTAAAAATAACTGATATGCATGCAGTGATTAAAAATGTGATTAAACATGTTATAAAAAAATCCTAGAAGTTTTGGAATAATGATGGTCATTGTAAACAAAATGACATAACACTAACCGTATGGAGTTATGTGAGAAGGACAATACAAGCAGCGGTTTCTATTCTTTTTTACACAACACCATCAGAGAGCTTTATCATCGAGTCCTCCAACCTGAACAACCTTACTGGTCACTTATCTGTATATTTAAGAATTTAAAGCAGCATGAGCTGCTTGTGTAGTTTTGGAATTACATCACTCCATTTCTAAAGAGTGCTGCCTCAGTGAAGAAATGTATAGAAATAGAAGGAGAACTAGAAGAGCTCTTGGAGAGCTCACGCTCCTCCAAGGCCAAATGCCCATGGATCTGCAAAAAAACTTAATAGATTCTTCCTTTCACCATGCTGCCCTTCTCCACTGTGTTACATGAATTTTGCTGGTAGTTCTTGTGTACCCTTCCTGACGGACATCATCACAGAGTCAGCCTGGGATTACATGAGGAGACAGAAGATACTGAAACTCAATAAATCTACAGAAGAACTCTGGCAGGTTCTCCAAGAACGTTGAGTCATCCTGCAGAGTGCCCTGAAAACCTATCTGTAAGCATACCAGAGAGAAGCAGTGAATTTTGAAAGCCAGGGGGTGTTCACTCAAAGTTTTCATCTGTCCAGCACTCTACGTGAAGTTGAATGATAAATAAAAGGTGTTCACATCGTTGCTGCAAACATTCACCTCACTTTGGGGGGACATCAGATTATTACATGCAATAAGTAGACGACCCCAACCTCCAAACCCTCACTTTTTCCTGTCATAGCCTAAAGGACACACACTACTGCATCGGTCTTTATACTGGAACGCTATGAGGGACAGAATCATTCTGATATAGACAGATGCTTGTAACAATATTAAAAGTAATAAAAATGTGATGTTTACAGACTCACCTTGATTGGGCTCCAATCAATATGCCATCAAAGGAGCTGCAGTCGTTCTGCAGCAAAAATCTTTCTGAGAAAGCTTCTGAATGAATCAAAATAACATACGCTGAGCAGTAATGGGTCACAGTAATCTCGAGTCACACAAAAGGGGGCTGTCTGAGGAGCTGTAGGAGCAGCAGGAGAGTGGAGAGTGGGCAGCATCATATAGAGGAAACGCAGTGGGGAGGAGTTCTACCTTAAGGCCAGCGGTGTGTTTTATTCCCCTTTTTCTTTTTTCTTGTTTATGAATTCACAAAGAAAACCTAACCAAAAAGAAACATGCTGAGCAGTGCAGCAGATTCATCTTCTGCAACTCAACAACTGTACTGTATGACAACAGAGGGGGGCACACCTAACTAACTGAGGGTTACCAGCTAATGGAAAAATAATGTATTAGCCGGTACCTGTTTCATAGTTTATAGTGTTGCATTTTCCTTACATTGATAAAAACATGCGCGCACGTGAGTGTGTGTGTGTGCGTGCGTGCGTTTGTCATTTTTACTGTCTTGACTCTGTGCTTCTGGGATTTTTTTTTTTTTTTTGTATTTGTCATTAAAGCTTTATCTTTTGTTTATTTGGCCTTCCTCCACATCTTCACCTGTCTCTCATAGCATATTTTACTTGTTTCACTAAAGCTGAATTTTTTTAAGAAGCTCCAGCAAGAAAAGATCATGGTTTGGACTAAAACTGGAGACTTGTTGACCCATCAGTCCCCTCCGGCAGCCTCTTTGTGCAGACTATGGAGCCTGTATAACTCTAGATTTATCACTCAACTATGATTACCTCCAATCAGGTCCCTTAAATGGTGCCACCTCATGAAGTCATCTATGGTGTCTAGGTGTGTCTTGCCATCTCTCCTGCCTTGGGTGCCATCTTTATTACACAGCTGACTCCACTCAGCAATTAACCCAGAGACTAAGGCCAGAGAGAGCTGTAGTGCCAGTCAAAGTTTGTGATGCAGATCGTGATCTGTGTGTGTTGTTGTTTACTCTCTGCTCTGTGGAGAGGAGGGTGTTTGTGGTGATTTAACCTTTTAACTTACTTTTCTGTTTAATGACCAACTTTTGGGTTTTGTTACATTTTCTTTCTTTTCAAGGTGATGGCGTTTGTCCTTTAACCTGACTGAAAATGCTGTGGTTGGACACAGGAGAGCTGTGCATAAACAAATGCCAACAAAAGTCAATAAGCTAACTTGACACTGTAAAGAAGATTGGCCAAAATTGCTCCACAACAATGTGAGCGACTGAGAAAGTCTTGCTGAAAACCACTAACTCCAAAACCATTAAGTTATTTTAGTTGGTTCTACAATCATGGGGTGCACTTAGTTATTCTCAAGATAACAAAGAGTACTGAGAATAACTAAGTGTACCCCAAACTCTTTGATATGACTATATGCAGAAGTTACAGCAGGCCAATGTGCAATGATCAGCACAGCTGTTTTTATTTCATACTGAAAATTACACAGAAATCTGTGATCTATGATGCTGAGGAACCCGAGCACACGGCATCATATGCAAATCAAAAGTTGCTCATCACTTGGACAGCACACACGGTGCATGCATACGTCACATTCATGAAAAAATATGCAAGTGCATAAAACATGAATAACCTGAGAAGTGCTTATTACAGTATGACAAGAGCAAATGCTTCATGAAGAAATTCACAGCCCAATGGAAGACACAGACATGAAATATGAAATTTGTGGGTGGAGGTGGACACAAAAAATGAACCGGATCAGTAGAGTGGGAAGCACAAAAATAAAGCTTCTTCTAAAAACCGGAACAGAAGAAAACCAGATTTGGACAATCAAATAAATTCTTTATTCATGTTCAAGCAATGCATTACGCTGATATCAAGCTGAATTTTTATGAAGCCTTCAGAGTGGCTGTGGCAGTCTTTTTGAAGTTGAACTGTGAAAACTTAAATATAGCTCTTGTGCGCACACACACACACACTGGAAGAAGTAGTGATTCTCAAAATGATCTCTGAGCTGCTATAGACAAAGCCCTGATTTTAAAGGCTATTTTTAAGATTTAGAAGCTGGTGGAAAAGAGCTAATGTGTAATATCGAGGCCCTTTGAAGAGTATCTGCAATCCACTGTCACCCGGCAAAGAGAGCAATTAATTCTGTATCACAGAGGTTCCAATAATATGCAGTATTTTAGCACTCACAAAGAGTCGGGAAGTCTAGAGTACGTACTGTACGGCGTTTTATCTTTTCGTACTGCCACATTTACATAAAAATGAAACCACAGTTTTGTTTTATTAGACACTTTGCGTGGACAGGAAAGATAAGCAGAGACTTTGGACTGTACGCAGTAAAGATCAGGAGTTAAATTAGAACATTTCTCCTGCAGCTGAGGCAGCCCGATACTATTCAGAAAATTTAAAGTTTGAACTGGAAATTCAGAACAAACATAAAAGTGACTTGTTTCCTCTGATAAGTAAGGTTTTGTGCCAACAACCTCTAATGAGGGCCAAATGTGCATTATGTACATCATCTCCTCCAATTAGCTACAAAATGGCAAATAGATGAGAAATCAACTTTGTGGCTTGAATGCCAAAAAGCATGAAGAGTAAAAGAGAAGTGAATATATTGGAAATTCATAGATTCATTATGAACCTAAAGCCCAATGAACCACCTTCATTTATTGCACATTTGTGACTCCACCTGAGCATGAAAAGTACCTGTACAAACCACATTCAGCTCAGTAAGAATGGTAATTATGTTGAATATGAATCTGTAAGACTGAAGTAGTTTTACTTTGCAAGCTATTTGTGAAGAACTTTTAATTATGCCTGGATTCTCGCCTGAATGGTTGCTTTTAATGCAAATGAAGGAAAGTGAACACTTCTAGTACACATGTGAATTAGTGTATGATGTGACAGAGCCACAGCACCACTGCTGTCACTTGTTTTAAATGTTATCAGCCCTTTAAATGGCTATTGTTGGTATTATAGTACGTTGCCAGATACCCACTACACCTACTAGTATGACAAAGGCTGTTGTCATACGCCAAAAGTAGGTGTCATGACATTTCACTTCTAGGCTTCAGGGTTGCTTTCGGATAAAATCTGACACTACTGTTTTTGGGTTTATTTTACATTTTGGTTGAATGATACCTGCAGGTTTCCATGCACTTCTTTTTTCCCCCACGATCACAATACATGGAAGTAAGATATGGCTCTTAATAATAAACCATGAGTAAAAATATACGGGAGGCAATGGCTTACCTGTCCTGTTGCCAAAGAGCATATAAACTACTCACATGGGAAACTGATGAGCCACTTTCAAGAGTATTGAAGAAGGATTTATTTACTTGTTATAGTACAAAAAAATCTATCTATCTATCTATCTATCTATCTATCTATCTATCTATCACCAATGTGAGGGAGTATTGCCTTAATTTCATGAGCAAATTAATGTCTTGCACTTGAAAATAATTCTAATAAGTTTCTTACACTCAGTTCGTCCACTGTCTGGCAGAATCTGTTTAGCTCGGCTCTCTTTAACTTCCTTCTGGTTGGCTGTCCCTCGTAAACAGAAGGTTTAATCAGCTGGTGGGTTGGACTTCTGTGCTCACAGCCAGAGCTGCATGCCTGAGGATAACTATATAAAGATAGCCCAGACTATACAAAGCCACACAAAGCCAAGAATAGGGAGCATATGGAGCAATCTGAAGCCTGAGCTTCACATACATTAAAATACCCTCATTGTCTGAAACTAAACAGCTGTCTCAGAACGATGGCCAAGCAACAAAATAACAACAGCAAGGCAAGGCTGGTAAGAAAAAAACAACAACCCCAAACTCCTTCACGCAGTGACATAAACAGTGACAAATACATAGCTCAACACAACGACCAGCTCCTCTCCCTCCGCTTCTGCACTCCTGGCGGTGATTGCTGAGTGGAGTCAGCTGTGCACAAATCACCAGCTCTACAGGAGAAAGGATGCTACCTGAGACTAGTGAGAAGGAGAAAGAAACACTATACACAAACACACACACACTACAACCCACAGTAGGCCTACCAGAGCAGTAACACACTGGCTCACATTTTAAACGCACAAGTGGGACACAAAGCATCTTTTCAAACTTTATTTAGTTGCGACATACTGCAGTAGCAGATTAAAGTATCCTCTGTGATCAGGGCAATATGCTAATACTTGCTCTGTGCTTATACAGTCTCAATCGACCCCTTGTCCTCTCTTACAATCATTCTCAGAGACCTACACAAAGCTCATCTTCAAGTGAGCATACAATGCTACAGAGCCCTTGAAAGTTTACTGCAATAATTATTTTAATTATTTGTGTTCAGTATTGTCTGGTGTACAGTATCATGAATACGGCTCCCTCAGCTGTTGCTGCACAGGTCTGAACCGCTGTTCCTGAGATGAAGACTGGCTCTGATTAGAACTGCAGCCTTGGAATTTCACGGATGTCACTGAGGCTTTAGCTTTGCTTGTTACGACTCTTGGCTGTGACGGATTTGTTTTCAATGCGAGTGAGACTGAATATAAGCAGTGAGGGCTGAGCAGTGTGTTAAAGCCGCTGTATCCCTGAACTCCTGTCGTGTGGAGGTAACATTGGTCATAGAAGCACTGCTGGTTCAAACATGACTACAGCTTATGAGCAGCAGCTGAACCAAGAATGAAACACATATTGGGTCCATATGGCAACCTCCAGGCCAGAGAAATGAGGCAGTGACACAAACTGCAGTTCTTCTAATGGCCACTTTTATGTCTGTATCTCTGTATTGCTTTTTAGTTGTTAGACTGACAAGCCAATCCAAATCACTCCTTCTGTTAGGGGTAAAGGTTTGTGTTGAACCTGTGGGAGCGTACACAGAAGCTATCGTCTGAAAAATATGCCATAAGGCATCGTGTTGCATATTGCATCAAAGTTTTATCATTGAAGTTGACTACTCATGGTCCTGACATTAATTTTGTTGTGATCGGCCAAAGGTAAATGAGAGTGTGTTCCTTGACTTTGCACTGTAAATAATTGTTACAGTTATGTTATGTGACGTTATCTAGTGGCCTGCTCAATAGCGGAGCTTGCCGCGTTATTTTAGGAAATACCATGCTACTTGTTTTAGCATTGGGATCCACATTTAAAGCATTCTAACGCTAAATCGTCACGATATCGTGTCTGGTATTGTAGTTCAACTGTTTTAATGTGTTTAGAAGTGAATATACTCTGTGAAATGAAAGAGGTTGCTGGCATGGATGGAGCCTGCTGTTTCTCACCTCTGATTGCCTTCACTTCTGAGTCAGCGCTGTACAGTGTGACCTATATGTTGTACATGAGATGAAAAAAATCTGTCTGTGTGATTAATTATTTTGAATACGCAGCACTCATGCGACTGCTTTGCAAGCCACTTTTTTTTGTGAAGCCATGGTACGTCGCAATGTTAGTAGTTTGTCGTGACAACAAATTGCTATCATATCAGTAAAATCAGCTTTAAATATTCTAACAATTCCCATAATTTCTTTGTGTTTGCCACCAGCATGTGCAGGTGGCTACAGGGAAAACAATGGAATTTGAAAGCACTATTTTTACACTGAAAAAATGCTACAAAACTAGCAACCTTTATAGCACTGGTGCTATAAGCTAACAAAGCTAACGTTAGCTTATAGCTAATTGCTTAGCTGTGGCTGCCATTACCTGATTTTCTGACTACCCCTACTAACAAACTCATTGGACTTGTGAATACTAACTGAACTAAAGTGCACATGCTTTTTGTTTATTGCTCAGTTTTAGTGAAGTGGCCATAGGTTTCATGTTAAGCACCTGAACTTCAAAACAGGCCTGTAACAGATAAATATTGTTCAGGTTAACAAGGACAAGTAAATGTGTGTGTGTGTGTGTTTGCCCACTGGTACTACTGATTTACGTTGATGAGAACTGTTTTTAGCTGTACCCTGCAAAAAAGAAAATATGTTACAACAACTAAATTGGACTACTCAGTTTGGTGGTCACTCTTTATGCTTGTTAAAAATATTGAAATAATTTACTTTTGAGGCTGATAAAGATAAAAATGAATTGTGAAAAAGCTGAAGGCTCCTTCGGGTCCCTCTCTGTCATTTGGACAGTTCCCCTTGCTACAAAGCCTCTGGAGGGGTGACACTGATTGAGGACAGGAGCTGCTGCTTGTTGAGCCGCTGACATGCTGCTTCAGCTGTTGTAGACAAGCTGTTGGTTCAGCACCAGGCTGTCAGAACTAACTAAGAAAAAGCAAAGCATTGCTTGAAAATGGTGTGCTGTTTCACGGACCGGTGAGACCATAAAATAAGATCCAGGAAAGTGTAACAGAGCCATGATTTGGAGGCTTTTCCAGTACAATGAAACACTGAGACAAAACTGCTGCTGTGAATAATCACATTACTCTGCTCAATAATGTAACAGAGTGTCTGGACACTTTGGCCTGTGTGTTAATGCATTACAGGACATTTTGGCAAAAGCTGAGCCAGATTTAACTTTTTTGCTGGAGTAGTGAATTTAGGCACTAAAGCAAGAGACTGAAAATGTAGTTAAACCACGAGAAGGTAGGGTGCAGAAAACTCCACTAAAAGCAGGAACAGAGGGGCAGTCATGACATTTAAACAAATTCAAGAGGACATGACCGATAACAAAGACTGTGTATCAGAAATGACGGTTGCCTCTAAGTCTGAAAAGTCAATCCAATGGACTCTTTTTCAGCAGACATTTTAAACTTTTTACAGTAGGCGTATTAACAACGTCTCACTGCACTTAGAGGAGGTGCAGGCTGGTTCACTGTCACTGGGGCACTAAATGTAACTGAGCCATGATTAATATAACTGCACTTTCGCTATGAAAGGTCTGCTGTGAAAAAGGTTTAACAGGGGAAATGCCATAAACATGCATTCTTTCCAGTGGCCAGCAGGAGGGTACAAAAAGTCCCAAGTATAGAATACCTCTATTTGACATAGCTTAACTTTATAATGGGACAATTAAACATAAGTAGCCTTTGGACAATCTGAACAGGTCTTTAAGGTGGCTGTAATTAAAACATCACCCAGCTTTTTTTTTTTTGACTAATTAAAGGCCATCCTCTAATCTTCCTTTTATTTAAAAAAAAACCTTGAAAGAAGTTACAAAACTGCTAACTGATCATCTTTAGAGGAATGGTTTAGTTTAAGAGTTACAGCCAGGTTTCAGAACTCAAAAACAAACAGCTTTAGCAAAGGTTACAAATGCTCTTCTTATGGGCTCTGACAGTGGATTCATCTCTGTGCTTATCCTGCTAGACTTCAGTGCAGCGTTCAAGACGGTTGACCATAATATCCTATTAGATTGATTAGAGCATGCTAAGTATTACAGGTACTTCCCTGCATAGGTTTGTGTTATATCTATCTAATAGACTCCAATTTGTTCATGTAAATGTAGAGTCCTCTTCACAAACTAAGGTTAACTATAGAATTCCACAGGGTACTGTGCTAGGACCAGTTCTGTTTACATTATACATGCTTCCCTTAGGCAGTATTATCAGAAGGCATAGCATAAATTTTTATTCGTGTGCAGATGATACTCAACTTTATCTATCCATGCCGCCAGATGACACGCACCAATTAGTTAAACTGCAGCAATGTCTTAAAGACAAAAAGACCTGGATGACCTCTAATTTTTGTCTAAATTCAGATAAAACCGAGGTTATAATACTTAGCCCTAAAAATCTTAGAAATATAGTATCTTGATGCATGCTCAATCGTCCCAAAAGGTTGATTCTGTTCATTTGGACGTAGCGTTTTCAATGGGAGAAACGTTTCGTTACGCATCCAAGTGACTTCTTTAGTGTCAGCTGACTGCAGATTTCCCCAACCTCATAAACAGTACATTTTCACAATAACTGAAACCAGCCCACTGAATGAACAATGGGCTGAGAGGTCAGTTTCTCTATCATAAATATGCAAGTTCTCATGACCATTGATCTACAACGACTGATCAAAGCCCACTGATCAATGGCCATTAGTACCATTCACAGAGAGTTGGGGAATGGCTGTAATCACAGCATTGTAAGCCGAAAGATGTACCCTCAGGCCCCCTCCTCGATTCAGAGATGGTCTTTCCCTTTTCACATAAATGGCCTCCTTGACTCCCAGCTCAAACCAGTGTTCCTCCCTGTCCAGGATGTGTACATCCTCATCATTGAAAGAGTGTCCACTGGCCTGTAGGTGTAAATAGACTGCGGAGTCGTGGCCTGACGAGTTAGCTCTTCTGTGTTGTGCCATCCACTTTGCCAGAGCTTGTTTGGTTTCCCGATGTATAAATCCTGGCAATCCTCCTGGCACTTAACAGCGTACACTATGTTACTCTGTGTCGGGGAACCCAATCCTTGGGGTGGTGCAGCGTGCTTTGGTTTAAACGCCACAGAGACGTGGTGTTTATAAAAATGCGTTTCAGCTGTTCCGATACTCCTGACACATATGGGGTCACTAAGGGTTTTCGCTTAGGCAGCAGTTGTCCTTCTCTCCTGAATTGGCTGAAGCTTTCTTTACATGCCTTCCACATTTACTCAGGGCCTTCTTGACGTGATGTTCTTCTGCTTCCCTGGCTGCTGTGTCAGTAGGGATGGTGTTCGCTATATATTGAAGCGTCCTGATGACACCCAGTTTGTGCTCCAGTGGATGATGAGAGTCAGACCTTAAACACTGATCCGTATGCGTAGGTTTACGGTACACATCAGCTTTTAACACAGCCCATTGTTCATTCAGTGGGCTGGTTTCTGTTAGTGTGCAAGTGTACTGTTTATAAGGTTGGTGAAACCTGCAGTCAGCTGAGACTGAAGAAGTCACTTGGATGAGTGACGAAACGTTTCTCCCATTGAAGACGCTACATCCAGATGAACAGAATCAACCTTTTGGGATCTTACCAAATGCTTTCTCAGAAAAGCATTACCTTGGCCTCCAGTAACACTCTGAGGATTGTTGGAGTCATTTTTCATGTCCTTCAATGTGTATATTAAATGAATATGTATGGCTGCTTTCTTCCATTTATGTGATATCTCTAAAATTAGAAATATCTTGTCACAGCCTGACCCTGGAAAACTAGTTCATGCATTTAGTTCATGCATTTACTTCTAGGCTGGACTACTAGTTAAGACTAACCATCTTATCTCATTTCCAGAATTTAGGTTCTGAATTCCTCTGTGTTAGTTTCTTTCTACAAGGATGTGAGCACAGGACGCAAGAAAGAAACACAAGGAGAGAGGAGCCAGGGCAAAGAGCTCAAATTTAAAGTGATGTCTGATAAGAGGTTTGAAACAGTTTTATTATCAGTAATTTCGTTATAATTCAAATTTTAACATTCCACCTGTGTGCCACGTTTCTTTAATACACTGAAGCTAAAAGCACCCCCTGTACAATTCATGTAGCCTCCTCACTACACTCTCTTTCTGATTCTTTTTAGAAATTGATTTTGAGTGATATCTGGGTCACAGGCAGGAAGACGGAGGTGACAAAGAGGGACAAATTAGTACAAACAGAAATGTCTCATGCAATCCGATAGGTTGTGCTTCATTAGAATTTCTTGTTCTAATGAGCAACAAGTAGACCTGTAAAAATGAATAATATGAATCTATATTGAATAAATTCTACTGGGATAAGCAATTAACTACCTGAACACAGATGGAACTAGATTAAACACGTCACACCAAAGAGGATGGGGAAAACAGGCAAGAAGTAAAACTTAGGAATGATTTAAAAAATAAACATCACAAATTTCCAAAGCAGGACATTGGAATTTAATAACAAACATTAATTTCAATCAGTACTCTAGTTCCTGACATTAGTTATTAGGATTTTAGCTCATTTCTGATTGTTTTATGGACTTTAATTTGTAGGTTCATGAATTGTACTGCAATACTCTTGATCAAGATCACGAATTACCAAATTCACTTCACATAGCGTCTCACCACCCCGTTCCTTCAATATAAAAGAGTAGTCGTTGCCAAATCCATTTAAGTCCTCCAGTCTGTCACTAAGGATGTATTGAATCCTCTCTAGGTGGAGGGTATCAGTCAGTGTTGTTATCCAGGACTGAAAGGTTAGCCCATCCTTTTTCTTCCAATGGAGAAGAATAAGTGAACAGAGGAGGCCGTAGGACAGGAGGTGATGACAAAATATTGCCACCCAAAAGTCTTGAAATTTAGAAGAACAACAAGGTTGTTGGAAGGACAGGTGCTACAAAGCACACATCACAGCATCAAAACACTTTGAACACTATTTATTTAATAAAATGCTTGATTTAGGAAGATGTGAAAAATAAGGTGATAAATAATGTCAAGAATTGTGGTAAAATGACATTATATTTTTTGTCATTAGTCACTAGGAATGCTGGTGGATTTTTTTAAATGAGCTATTACATAATACTTATTAGCGGTCCCAACGTTAACTACCAGATTATAAAAACAGAACCAAGTAAAACCACCAGATTAAGGATCTTCATCTTTGAAAAGTCCTAGCATGGCTTAATCCAGTGATTTCCCCCCAGTTTGTGATGATTAAAAACACAGTTATGGTCTACCACGATGCAGAAGAGACTCACACTCTTGCCCCTGATGAATGTCCTCACATTTAGAACACTTTCGGCGTTAGTACCCCTAGTCCCAAGTGATTTTTGGAGTTTGGAGTTTTTACATCTTTGCACCCAGATGAAGGTAAAGCTTTGTTAATCTGCTGGGTGTAATAAGCCATAGTCAGTAATTTCATACTACAACCTCTGTTGCAAAAGGACACTTGACTGTGTTGTGTGCAGTGCAAATTTGGTTTCTGGACCTGATAAAATATTCTGCATATTTAGAAATGTTCAGTGTGTCAGCTGTGAGCAAATAGGCTTACTGCATGTCTCGACTGCTGTGCCTGAGGAAGCCCCACAGCCACAAGACTGGCATGCTTTATGCTTTTTTTATGGTTTCATAATAAATGTGTTCACCTGTGTGTGTGTGCACACCTGATGTGTGCAGCGAGGTCTGGTAGTTACAAGACTGGCATACTTTGTAGCGTTTTATTATAATGTGACAAGATGAATGGAATATTAACTAAAAACCTTATACCTTTAAACCCCCGCCAGAACTGCAGGTGTGAACAGAAAATTCACTTCAACTTTACTTATGAACAATGCAGACTGTGCAAAAGTTTAAACTTTATCAAACAGAGCATCAACAGAACATGGATTAACTTAATTCAACCCCTTATTCCAGACAGCTTCTGTTTTATTCATTCTCAACTCTATTTCTGTGTGTTTATAGAGATATCGAAAGAACTCTGTCCATGACAACTTGAAACTACTGGAGTGTTGCTGATACAAACACCCCCTGAATGTAGAGATCCCCAACATCACAGAGCCCTGACTTCTTCTTTCTTGGTCTTCTTTTTATTTCTTTCATCTAACTATGTAACTATTTAAGAACATATATAGATATTTTTCTGGCCTAGTGTTGACTCTTTGATTTTATTGGTGATTGCCCTTTCTTAGTTATTTTATAACTGACTTCAGTCTATTGATTTAGTTTAGTTTTCATCTATATTCTGTCACGCTGCAGTCTGTGTGGTTGCTCTTGTGTCGTGCAGCGTATTGTGCTTCAACCTGGAAAAAAAAGGAGCTAAGTCACTACAGTTTTGCCCACCTGCTGTGAAAGTGGCACAGATGATGTCCTCTGAAAGACTGACTGAACAGGTGTTGAACTGTTGAACGATGAATGTTGTCCTCACCAGCTTGTCAGTATGTAACAAATTTAATTTGCATATGAAGAGCTGCTGGGCTGGAATAACTGGATTTCATTTAACTCGACACTGACTATTTGTAAGGCAACTGTCCCGCTGCAGCAGTATGTAATGAATTTGAACGTTCGAGTCATGAGTGTCAGTTTAGTCCCAAGCATTGCGTTGTGGGTGTTTGGCACAAAAAGCTGAACTAACGTGGATTTATAGGATCCCGTCATGTTTCTGACACTGGCCACTGTTAGCAGCTCCCTCGAGAGGCCTTATAATGCAGCTCTATAACACCCATACAGCAGTATTTACAGCATCACCACTCAGCAAGCATTTGATATGAGCTTTTATTCATTCCCAAAGAGGAGAAGCACATTTTCCAGAATCGAGTTGCCTTTTTTTTTCCACCCAAAGACTCGGAGGAAAATTATTTTGTTCTCAAGACCACACACAGGCAGAAAACGCCATAAAGAGTACTGATTACATTAGCTAAAGCTGTTATTGCCTTGATACTATTACCTCTAACTCCCATGGTGATTTCCTGCTAATAGAAAGGTGTGTAGCTCACTGCATGTGTGGGTGAGTGCGTCCTGCACACCCACAGCTGTGGATGTGTTTGCATGTATTTGACATTATTATTTTCCTGACTGCAGGTCACCCGGCAAAATAACAGCATACATTGTGCACTGTGTTAATTATAAAATCTCAGTTATTTCCTGTAGTCGATAAGTGTGGAGTCTAATGGGGTTTTGTGGATTTGTGTCACTGACATGCTTTGGAGAAATGAGCTCAGGTGTAGTGACATAACAAGGGAAAATGCCAATTTACTGTTGTGTATCAGAGCTGACCTTATCAAGGTCCTGAATTTCATAATTCCAGAAGAAATAGCTGTTCATTATAAGTTTAATTTGACAGTCCAGTGGTGTGTGTCCTGGTGAACTTCTCATTAAAGAATCATAATTAATCATAGCGTGTGTGTGTGTGTGTGTGTGTGCCTGATATGATATTTCACAAATAGGTAGCCTTTATGCAGTGCCTCTGTGTGAGTGGTTATCTAAACAAAGGCCTCTGCGTGCTCTTAGGCGGGAGTCACGTAACAGACGAGCAGGTTTTATGGATTCAGCTCAGTGTATTTGCTTCGACCTGACAGCCTGACAGGAAGCGCTGTTGCTCCAGCGGCGGCCTGCACAGTACAGTTGCAGGGGCACAAAGGTGACACGAATGTGCACAGCCGGGGTTCAAGTTGCTCAGCTGGTGAACTGCTGAGTGAAGATTGAAGTCACTTCACATGCTCACATTTTGCAGAAGTTTGCAGAAGGAGTATTCAAAAGCATTGTGATGCCACCGCTGTCAGGTGCAGTTGTGTCAAAGTGACAATTACGTGAATGCAGATAAAATCTGCTCCTGAGTAGAATTGTTTTGCCTTCAGTTATCAGAGAGTCTACAGGTTGAAACGAAATGAATACAAAACTTTAAAGTCTGTTTTACGTACTATTTTAAATTATTTTAATCCAAACTTTAGATAGTCCAAATAATCCAAACTTCGTTGTCTTTTGAAGAAAAGATATTGAAGTTTCCCCATAGTGAAAATCGATGCATTTATCTTTTTAACTGCCTATCCAGCTGGAGACTGGCCCAGCTGTCACAGGGCGAGAGGTGGGCTACACCTTGAATATATGGCCATGAAAGAGCCAAAGCAAAGAGACAGACAACAACCAGCCATGTCTTTAGGCTGTGAGAGGAAGCCCACGCAAGCACAGGGAGATAAAAACCTTTCTGCTGTGAGGTGACGATGCTAAGCACTGCACTTCTGCCTCAGAATGGACAGTAAGGTACGAATAAAGTTAAATCTAAGAACATTTCCCATGTGCACATAATAGTGGAACAAGACAATAAAAAATTGGAGAACTGCAGTTTTTTTTCTACACATTTTTTTTTAGTCATTTTAATATTAAAAGATTTTTTTTCGTAAACTTGCATCTCCCTATTTTCACAGGCTGGCTGACAAGGCCTTTTTTATTCATCATTTTTAAGGTTTCTAACAGTAGATTAGGCTGCACATCTTTCCTGACCCCTCCCTCCATTGATACCGGTTTTCACACATAAAACTTATGTGAAAGGTCCAGTCAAAGAAAAATGAAAAACAAAAGACTGAATAATACTTTAGAGTCAACTGGGATAGGCTTCAACCCTAAGCTGTATGAGTGGTATATGGATGGATTTTTGGCCAATATCTATCTACAAATGTTGACTATTTGGGTAGTTAAAAATAAGTATTCAATCACCAGTTGATGAGGGATTGAAAGAAGATGCTTGCTGTCACTAGGGGAAATCAGTTTCAAAGAGCTATTAGCTATAGCAGCATTGGTTGCTGGGAATTCTCACATTTTTCAGTTTAACAAAGTAACAAAATAATTCAATAGCTTTTACTCTTATGAGTAAATGTACATTGAAGATTTTCAGCTGATTGGAAATTGTTATGTTAAAATACTATCATGGTACAGTATTTGTTGGGTTATTTGACCTGGTTCATTTAACTTTATTTGAAAATATTAACACTGTTTTCCAGCGAGTTGTAGGCACAAAGAATAAAAATAACAGTAGTTTCAACGAGCACAGAGGATTCAGAACCTTGACTTTCTAATATTGTAGGGTCTTTACCTTACAATACAAAGCACCTTGCTGTTGTGATTTGGCACTACATAAATAGAGTTGAACTAAACCGAACTGAACTGTGTTGATGATTAAAGAGAACTGACTTTAAAACAGTTCTTGTGTCAAACCTCGAGAAAATGTTGTGTAACTATCAAACTACTGCAACGAGTCCACAGGCAGCCAGGAAACATAGTAACAGCTAACAAGCTGAGAAACATAGACCGGTCTTGCCAGCCTCGAGGTCAACATTTGGTCTCTTCTGTGTACTGATGATCATGAACAGAAAGCATCAACAGTCCTGCAGGTATGGGAGCTGGTATAATCAAGAGTAGTCGAGTTGAGTTTGCAGTACACCGTAAGCCCCTCACCACCACTAGTAGCAAGCTTGCACTGTAGGTGCATTGCACAGATATCTGATTAACTGAAGAATAAAATGTTAGAACTCACACAAACTTGAAGACTTCTTGGTTGATCTGTTAGTAGAATTAACCCCGCAACAGCCATATTATATTATTTTGTAAGATAATTCTATTAAAATGTGCCACAGAAGGCACCATCCACCCAATTAGTTAATCTGAAGCCCCAAAAATGATCAGCTACAACTACCTAAGTGGGTGCACTTGTTAAGTTGTCATGTCACTAACTTTATTAATACTGAAACTCTTTCATGTATCAGACTGGGAACCATTCTTACGCCACTTGTCTAAGCCCTCCACAGACTCCAGTTCAAAAATAAGTGAAGAGAATATTTGTATACGTGTTACATTTACAAGAAGATTTCACATTATTCTGAAAGTAATGACCCAACTGTTACCAAGTGCCTCCTTTTAGTGACACTTACTGTGTGAATAGCCTTGAGAGTAGATACAGCAAGGTTTAAATAAAACTTGAGTTGCAGCCAGATCTCACCATAGAAATTATAACAAAGCGTAACCATGTTGTCAGTAGCCAGTGTGACGTACCCTATTAGTTTGTGAAGGGGTTGGTAACACTTTATAATATGGCTTGTGGTTAAGGACATATAAATCCTGTAATTTACTGTAATTTCATTGTATTTTGTTCAAAATTATGTAAATATTTAAATAAAGATAAATAAATAAAGGTAAAAAAAGAAATAATTATGCTATAAAGTATTGCATAACTTCAGCTGTTTCATAGGAAAAAAGACACATCCATCATGCACATCAACAGATGTAAAAAAACAATAAAAATAAAGCTTTAAAAAGGCTAGATTAATCCACTCTGTAATACCGCATGCACCATGAAAAGTACAGTGTACTTACATCAAACGTGATGAGATATAATTTTTTTGTGTGCAAAATTAGCAAGAAATTACACACTACACAAAATTATTTACACCGTAGTTTAAATGACTTGCAGTATAATCTCTTTCCTTTTAGCCTGAAGCTAAGGGATACTAAAAATTAGTTACTTACTCATTACTTAAAATTAGCTACACAATTTTTAAAATTACTGGGGGGATTCTAGAGTATCTGTCTTTAAATATTTGTGGGTAAATGTTACGTCCCAGCTCTGCTAAGCAACAGGGAAGGTAACATAAACAAGGCCACAATGAGAGGAATCAGTTTAAGAAAAGGGTTTATTACAAAAAAACCCTCAGAACTGAAAACTGATAGCGTCGCTTACAGCAAACCACTAGGCAATTAGCCAACACAAAACAACCTTTTCACTTACGGGTCCAAACTAGGACTGGCCTCATGGGCAGTAATATGGCTGAAGGCTATTCAGGCAAAGTTACACGCCTTAAACAGAGTTTAACAAGCATGGTACAAAGACAGAAGCTCAAGGGACAACCTGCACGTTCAGTCCAAAGCAGTGTCCACTGAATGAAAGTTCAGTCAGTCACTCATTGGTCCCTGCAGCACCACAGGTCCCCATCCAGCCAATCATGTAGGTGCTGGCATGCTTGGATTTCCTTGAAGGAAGCCGGTGTTCTGACAAAACACCCTACCTATTAAGCTGTCCTACTTGTTGTTACTGTGCATGCGCACAACTCAAAACGGCCATGTTTCTGGTGTTAATAGTACACGCCTATTATTTGATCCTACCCCGATCTCGTGCGTGCAAAAAAAGGTTAGTATCAAATGTTTTACTTCGTTATTACAGTTGATACTTGTTTTCCTTAAGCTGTTGTCAATTTGTTAACTTTTCAAGCTAACATGCGTTTTGTTTTTTGTGCAAAAATTTGAAGTCATATTTCAAGTCTTGATTTAGTACTTCTAAACTTCTGTAAACTGGCATACAGCGTAAACCTTGTCAATTAATTTTAGGCCTCCTGCAGTTAGTGGACACCACGCTCCGTTGTTATGTCAAAGAAAGTAATATTGCACTAGCAGGAGGCATGTTTTGATAGTGTGATTTGGCCATCAGAACGTCCTACCTCTAGATATGTATGATGGAAGCATGAACCACGTAAGGTAGTATATTCTGATAAGGTAGCACGGATTGATAGACATGATTATAAATTTACGCTACTGTAGGATGTTTTGACAAAGTAGGACGTTTTGTCAGAACACCGGCTCTCTTCCTCCGAGGCCAGGGGCCGTAACAGTAAATTCAATTAAAATACAGTAAAATTCCATTTAATTACAGGAGAATTACACCCTTGGTCATGCATCATATTATAAATTGTTATAAAGTCCTGTTGTGATGTTGTGAGCCTTGAGCTGTTGTCATATTTCCAGTTTTGAAACTGGATGTGAGAATGAAGCCCCACACTTATTGTCTGACTTAGATAATCCTCCTTTCTAGCACTTACAACAATCAAAATTAACAAAATGGGCTTTAATGTTCTATTCAGTGACCTGAAAGAAGTGATTAAGATCAATATACCCATCAGGAAAGTGTTCCCAGCGCTCGGAGCCAAAAACTGACAGTGCTCAGAAAAGTTCTCACTACTGGAAAATACTCTGTTAGGATTAGATGAGAGTGGCGCCTGGGTAGAACGCACAGGAGGCAGGACACATGTTGTCCGCTTGCTCGCTGTGACTACTTCAGATGACCTGCTCTGTTCTCATACAGGCTCAGCGGGCTGTCACAGACTCTGTACTCACGAGTTTCTGCCTGATCGTTAGCATTTTCATTCGCACATCCTCTGAGCAGAACAGTTCGGGGCTGAGTTGTGCGTATCTTCAGCTTATCTCACCAGATGTGTTTGGGGTGAAAAGAAAATTGCTTGTAATTATTTTAATACTTTTTAATTGCAACTTTTATTTCACTCTTGGGTTCAGCTTGAGAGTGTGTTCTGCTTTTTCGAATGTAATTTTTATCTCCACCCGGGACAGTAATGAAGTGAAAGCAATTAGAGTATTACAGTAATGACAGCGGATCATGAAGTCATTTAGAACTATTAAAATATGAAACGCAATCAGGTGATTCACATCAGTTCATTACTGGGATCATGAGAGCAACAGGGGACCTCGACTACCCCTCCACGCAAACGTCCTTGGACCTGATGATTATCCTCCATTGCCATCCCACCACCACCCATCCCCCACACACCTCTCTGTCTCTCTTCTCCTCCTGTTCCTCGTTCAGGTGTTTTTCTCTCCTCCTGCCTAATGATTCATGCTAATTGTTTTTAAATGGGATTTTTTTTGTGCTGGTGCACCTTCCATCTCTTCACTTCTATTATATGCACTGGACCATGAAAAACCAGGGAAAAAAACCCCAACAAAAAATCACACCGAGGCTGGTCAGACCTAAGAATCAATACGTCTAAATACAATTGCAAGAAAACTTGATGGGCTTTTGAATCCCTCCCTTTTCAGCCTTTACATGAAATAGAAAAGAACAAAGAAACTATTCTGATATTGGTGCTGCAGTATGCTCGGATCGCTCCAAAAACTGCCTATGAACCTTCAATACCGGCATCACATTATGTGCCAAATGCAACAGAAGGCATGGTTTTTTCTTCCTCAGCCACAGCAGTTTAAGTGGAAGATAATGAATGGCTTTGAACATGAAACGCTGTATCAGTTGTGCGCTTTGTTATCCAGTTTATGATTATAATTTCTGCTACAGTACATCCCAGCTCCATATGGCACATTTTAACTTTCCATATCCCTGCATTATCTTTTATTATTTGCCTTGTTGGCAGTGACACAAAAAATGAGAAGCGCCAAGAAACAGTGCCTAGAAACAATGCTCGCAAAGATGAAAGGAACAGGTGGGGAAAAGGAAGGGAGAAAAAGATTTTTTAAAACAAAATATATGTGTGCGTGATTTTTTTTTTTTAACTTCTTTTCCTCCAGCAGCTGTTCACGGCTTTTAAATTTCATCTGAGACTGCTGAGCGTGATAAGCTTAGTCTTGTTCCGAATCCCTTCACGCGGGCTTCTCCGGTGCACCCCCCCATGCTCTGATGGAGCTCCATGAATTCCCCTTATTGCTGTTTAATGGAGATGGGTACCCAAACAAATGAGCAGCCTTTGCCTGGCTCAGCACCATGGGTTCTCATTAATCCGGATGCTGAGACGCTGATGGCACTAATTTTTCAGACTAAGCGGCGTCTGCGCCTTCGCCGCTTCACGGCGCTCCCACAACAAGAGAGAATTTGCTTCAATCAGAGACACAGCCCAAAGGCAAAGAGGGTGTAGTGTTCATGTCACACCTGGTCTGTTGAGCTCTCTGCCTCACTGTTGGAAATCTCCCCCTACAGTGCCCATCTGTGTCAGTGGGAATGCACATAGTGATGCAGGCGTGATGAGAGTCCCTGCCTCAGTATTAAAGGGATTCTAAAGAGAGACATAAGTGCAAATTACATGTGAAATAAAATTTTATCAGCTTCACTTTCCTGTGTAACTTTTTAAAATTAAGGCTAAAAATAAGAGTCTGTAATAGGGGGAATGCTTCAGAGGTAATTACACTGAGAAAAAAACACACAAAAACACTCATGAACAAGGTTATTTAGCCACATGGCAAATATGATATTACCACTAAGAAGAGATGAATACAGTTAGCACAGCATGCGGTGGTCTAATAAATGTCTCTTAAGTGTAGATGTCAGTGCTTCAAGTGTAGCTCAGGAATTCAGGGGCTTGTTTCTGCCTCATTATTTACCATTTATAAAAAATCTGGAATTGGCCGTGGATACTAATGGTGGAAGGTGGAATATATATGAGGTTGTTTACGTGAAGTAAATCCAATCCTGACTCCTGGAAATTGCATTTACGCAGTAAAGGTTGCTGGTAATTTGCAACAGCAAATGTGGTTCATACATTTAATCAAAATCGTTGCCGAGATCACATACTGAAAGCAGCAGTAAAACTCCCCGACAATATCTCCTCATAGCTGCTTTACAGTCATGTTTACAGTTATACTCAAAAGTGCCAGAAAACAAGAGAAATGAGCTTTGGATGGATCTGGGTGGAGGCAGAGTGCTGCTAAATGACTGATCATTTCATTTTTATTTCATTTCATATGACCCAGCCTGAAATAATCATGAAAACTGATTCGTTTGTTTGTGTTTAGGGGCAAACATGAGTCTTTATTTGTGTCTAAGTCAGCACAACATAAAACCTGAATGGTTTTCAAGCGGATGTTTGTTTCATGCAGATGCGAGGGGACCATACACTGTATATAAAGGATGTAAGTAGCTGAAGTGACGTCACTCATTGGTCATCAAAGTCTGGTTTTGACAACTGAAGGCAAACATTATCTCGCTCACCATCTTGGTGTCTTGAAACAAGACAAGTGAGAGTTGAATTTAATGGGGAACTGAGGGACGATGCGTACTTAAGGATGCGTAGCAATCTGTAAATCACGATACAGACACACCCTAAGGCAGGGGTCAGCAACCTTTAACACCCAAAGAGCCATTTGGACCCGGTTTCCACGCAAAAGAAAACACTGGGAGCCGCAAATACTTTTTGACATCTAAAATGAAGATAACACGGTATATATTGGTTTTTACCTTTATGCTTCAACTAAGGTGTGTTGCTTATGAAATCCATGAAGTGCTACAGAGAAAATTACATTATATTTATGTAATTAACACATTTTGAACTCTTAAAGAAATATAACTAAAGGAAAGACACCCAGCTGAACTAAAACGATCCATGTAGCAAACAAAAACCGTTGTGAGCCGCCACCCTTATATTGCCTTTGGGCTTTTGGAGCCTTGACCTGGCTTTTAAAAAATAATTGGGAAAAAAAGCACTATGCTGCTGAAAAAAGAAAAATAGATAATTGCAAAATTCTGCCTAAATGTGTATTTTACCTGGTTAGTGTGTGTGGCGGGGCGTGGTCTAGGAGGACGTACCTGAGCGGCACCCGCAATCACGCCTTGCCGCCTTAACGTCTGTGCTATCTATGCTGTTGTTGGTATGTGTCGGGCTGTGAGCTGAAAAGCTACAGCCGGCTGTGTGCGTACAGCAACCGTGTGTGAAAAGTGGTCAGTAAAGAGAAGCTGTAAAGCATGTTCATGCAAACATCGTCGGGCCTGCCGTGATATGTTTACAATGGGACTTCTGCTCCCGAACCTCTGCGCACAGCGTCTGCAAAATGGGGGCTGTACGAGGTCACTTTCATCTTTACGCAGGACTGTAAGCTGTCATCTGTGAGGCGTGAGCGGTGTTTGTTTTTAACATAGTTCACGGTGGAGAACAGCTGCCGACATAATGTGGACCCGAAGATCCATAATTAGCCTACCTGGGGTTGAAAGTCTCGATAAATGCACGGCGTTTCGGCGGGTATACCGGCTTCCGCAAGTGTGACGCTTATTTTGAGCCATGAAAAAAATAATAGAATATAATTTTATTTTTATATTTCAATATCACAATAATCTTCCAATTTAGAACTACAAGTTAAAAAAGATCTAACATAAATAAAATACACTTCAGCCACACGGAGCCGCACTATACGGACTAAAGAGCCGCATGCGGCTCCGGAGCCGCAGGTTGCCGACCCCTGCCCTAAGGTATACCCTGCTTTATTGTCTCTTTTGATGTGACAATTATTAAAAATAAAAGACTCGCTCTGTTTTAGGACAGAAAGATACACTTGCACTTAGACCTGTTAAAGTAAAAGTTGACTACTGATGGCAAAATTAAGCTTATTTTCAGTTGGCCATTGTGCAGTAACCTAATTGACTGGAAGTAAAAGTGGAATAATTGGAGTAACAGGTCATAGATTATACAAATTTTATGTAAAGAGGCTAAAAAATGACCCTTTAGACTGTAAGAAAAGATGGAATTTCAGAAGCATAAAGACTTTTTTAATGAATAAAATGTCTTTGAAAATTATGTGCTGTTTATTAAAAAAAGAGGAAAATGAGCTGTACCAGATTTTTGAAGGTGAGTGGAAGATTGTGGTAAAATGTTGGAATTGTTAGGTGCTTGAAGGACAAGCCATGTTTCTTTTTAATAAAAATCATGCATGCACTAAAGCACCTCTGAATGTGCTACATATCAAAAGAAATGATGTGTGTTTTACTGTTATCTCCGGCCAAGCTCAGTATTTATCCAAGGTTGTAGAAAAATAGTTAAAAGAGATTACAAACCTAAAATTATGGACACATAGACATAAAACAATGCCAACACTATCAGGTCATACATTATATCTCACTAATGCACAGCTGAGCGTTCAGAAACATGACTTTATGCCTTGTATTTTTATTTAAGAATGACAGTTATAGATGTATAAAAATGTGAGTCTTCTCAATTTTGGTGTATTTAAATCTGCTGAGCTATTTTTATTTTCATTGTGATTCAGTGACTTCATTTTTTTAATCATAGTTGTCCAGCATCCTGATTGGATTTCCTAAATCTGGGGGACTATTTTGTTCAGAAACCCAGGCAGGACCGGGTTATAGCAGCACGTAGAAGTCGTTCTTTGACGGCAACGTGCCATTGGGAGAAATAACTGTAAAGTCAAGACTTCTTCTTCTTCCCACTGGGGGGGAAATGACCTCACTTAAGCAGCAGTTCCTCATCATGACACGCTCCTCCTTCAGTCATGGTCACTGTGGTAATAATTACGTGTGAGCCAGAGTTTCCCCTTCCCCTCGTGGGAGTCGCATATCTGCTTCACAGTCACTGAGCATGGGATTCCCTCAGGGACATACTGATATGCAGAACATCAGTGGGTCTGATGGTCCTTTCTGAGATTTATTTTGAATTTGCATAGATTTCAGTGAAGGATGTGAGCTAGTAGAGGAAGGAGGGTGGCTAAGAGAGAGAGAGCGCTTCCATTTGCGGCAGTGATACCGCCTATTTTAGAAATTCAATATCTGTAGTGTGGTTGAGAGCTGACAGTATAGATGAAGGGAAGGCGATGATGAGACCTTGCACTATGGGGTAATAACCTTCAGGGAACGTGGGCTGAGATGTAAAGTCCAAATAAAAAACCCGCAGATGTTCTTCCCTATGGATGCTCACATGTGCTGATGCTACACTCTCAGAAAATAAAGTACCATTTTGTACCTTTGGGGTAAAACAGCTTGTCCCTGGGGCGGTTCACTCTAAGGTGCTGCTGTTGTAACCTTGACAGAGAAAAATCACCAGGCACAAGGAGAGAAAAATACACAGGATTTGACATCTGTTCCCCCCAATCCCTCAATGTTAAAGCGTTACCTAATGCAACAGTTTATTCATCTTCTATTTATCTTTATTTTCATGCAACATACCACATACTTTCAGGCTGTAATTAAAATGCATTTAGTTGATCCAGCTGCATATTGCTGCATATCTCTGAGTCCTGTCTCCATGGTTGTCTTACTGTGTCAAGTTTGTATGTTTGAATCTTTCTCTTGATCTAACTTATTTGTTTTGATAGTTTCTTGGTTCATGTGCTTTGTCCTGAGTTTAATCTCCTTTGTCTTGTAATTCCTGCTTTGTTCCCACTGTGTTTCCCACATGTTTCCTGGTCTATTATCATCCGGTGTGTGTTCATTGCCTGAGTCTCCTCTTGTCTTTTGTTGTGTCCTCCCTCTATGCTCTACACTCCTCTGCTCTGTAGTTCACGGTTTTCAGTTTGTTTTGCTCCTGCCTTGCTCTGTGTATATTTTTGTTTTCGCTGTGAGTTACCAGCAATAAAAGCTGAGTTTTGAGTTCACGTTTTGTCCTGCATGTTGGGTTAGATGTCGGCATATATTAGTTAATCAAGGACCAACTTCCAACCTTCCTTTTATATTTAAAATCCTTGTTGTAAGCCAACTCTGTGATCAGTTCCAGAGTTTCAGTCAGGATTTATAAAAAATAACACTAGTCAAGGTTACCAATGATTTTTCCTATGGCCTCTGATAGTTGACTTGTGTGAATTATTCAATGCAGAATACACTCTTGCTATTAAAGGAATAGTGTTACAGTAGTTTGAATTATAACTATTTGTTATGCAGTATCAATACATTTTCAAATGGGTTCTGTGCTAGAACCAAATATGCTAGCATACATAAAAGCTTCCCTTAGGCAATATTATCAGAAAGCACTGAATACATTATACAGATGATATCCAGCTATATTTATATATGAAGCCAAATGGCACGGATTAAGTAGTTGAACTACAGGCATGTCTTAAAGACATAAATACCCGGATTACCTCTAAAATCCTTGTGTTTCTCATAATTATGGTGTCTAAAAGCATACTGTTACTCTGGATGACATGACCTCATTCTTTGAATGTAACACACTGAAGAATGTGGAGCCAGAATATGTCCTTCAACATTCACATTAAAGAAATATGGAGGACTGTGCACTGTGGCTAAAATTAGAGAGAAATGATGATGATCATGAATTGGTTACTTATAGACTTGATTATTGTAATTTATTATTATCAGGATGTTCTAAAAGCTCCCTGAAAGGTTATCATTTGATCCAAAATGCTGCAGTGAGAGTACTGATAGGGAAGAGTAAGAGAAAACCTATTTATCTATAATAGTTTATCTTCATTGGCTTGCTATTAAACCCAGAATCAAATGTAAAATCTTTCTCCTCACATACAAGGTTCTGAAAGATTAGACCTCATTGTATCTTATAGGCTTTATATTACCATATTATCTCAGCACTGCACTTCTCTCTCAGACTTCTGATTACTTATGGTTACTAGATTTTCTAAAAGTAGAATGGGAGGCAGAGCCTCTGTGGAACCAGCTCCCAGTTTGGATTTGGGAGACAGACATGCTGTCTACTTTTAAGATTAGGTATAAAACGGTCCTTTTTGATTAAAAGTATAGTTAGATCTAGGTCAGTAGATCCTTAACCCCTCTTTAGTTTAGCTGCTGTAGGCTAAAACCACTTTGGGACTTCCCATGATTTTACTGTTCCTCCACTGCCCATGTTAATATGCCACAACTACATGTCATAAATTTTTATTTTGCCTTTCCTGTAGTTTGTTATACCTTTGTCTCTCAATGTTCTCCTGTGTTATTGCTTCCTTTCACCCTCACCCCCACAACCATAGGGGGCCAATGGCTGCCCTCCCTGCGCCTGAGTCTGTTTCTTCTGGTTAAAAAGGAGTTTATCCTTCCCACTGTCACAAAGTGATGTTCTAGGGGATTGTCTGATCACTGGGTTCTCTCTCCAATGTTCCAGAGTCTTTATCTTACTAAAAAGCAGCTTTAAAGGATTGTTGCCATGTGCTGAACTCAGTTATTCCCAAAGACTGGGCCAGGCCCCCCTGATGGGCTATGAAAGTAGTGAGGTAGTGGGTCACTTAACACTTCATGATTACAACAGGGTACCATTAACAATTTATAACAACACCCCTTAAGTTTTTTTAAATAGAATTTTTATGAAAATTTATTATTTTCTCTTGGATTTTTATTAGAGGGAAGATTTAAGATTGGATGGACCCCACAGGTGGGCTGCAGGACTCTTGACTTTGGGAATGGCTGAATAGGTTATGCACAGATATGTACCTGTGCTCTACTCATATTTGTGAGAGTGTAGCCTCCGCCTCGCTAAAGAAAAGCAGCATGTAAGTCAGGCTGATTTGCATTGGTACATCTTTTACAACTTTCTGATGGATGTTCAGCATCTGCTCATTTACACGAGATGATCTCTCAGCGTGAACCATCATGCTGTGTTACTCCCACTGTCTTTTTGCTGCTTGAACGAATGTGCAGAAGTTCCCCAACACCCCAGATGAAACAGACTATTCAGAGATCATCTTTTTGGGTGGAAGTATGATCCATGCAAAGAATTTTTTGCCCAATATTGTATTATTCATGAATTGTGCAGATTCTAATTAAAAACAATAACCAGATGCAGACAGTAAAATATCTGCAATATTGGGAGAGCTTTCAGTTATGACCCCCTGCAGTTTGTATTTTGCGGGGCTGTAATACATTTCAGACCACATTTAATCCTTTGATCATGAATGCCTTTAAAACATTTGATACAGAGAATGAAATTCAGTTGGAAAGCCTTGAGATTCATTCTGTGATGGATGCCACTCAAGAATGAATTTTTAAAACTTGTATGTATCTGCAGAGCAAATAATGAGAAGGTTACAACAAGAAAGGAGATTTCAGGACATCTGTGATTGCTTGAGAGCACAATATTCAATCAAAGAAAACTCATCAGTCCATTTTCTATACCCACGTTACCTTCCATCTTACCTTCTTCAATCCTTGCTTACCATCTTCCCTTGTAAAGGCCACTGAGATGGAAGTTTCACAAAGCCAGATTATTAATAAAGCTTTTTTATTTCACAATATTTTTTACCTTGGGTTCATGATGTATTAATCAATAAAGAGGCTGATTTGTTCAGGACACTAAAGTGGATACACAATTTTCCTGCAGAGGAGCCATGTAACATGGCAGCTACAAATTCCTGTTTCTCCTAAACCGCAGTATATACAGACACATCTTAGCCCACAGTAATGCTCACTAATATAGCATTATTTTCTCTTTTACCCTCTTTTAACATAAATGACAAATATGTTTATTAGCTGTGGCATCATGAATACATTCTTTTCCTCTGCATTTTATCTTGCATTTATTATAATAGAGTATGCATAGTAAATGTGGACCGGCAGCAGGGTTCCCTTTGATGAATAATATGGTAGATCCCAGCTTTCGGACTCAAAATAACCTTATGTCATCCTTGGTTTCTCTCCAAACCAACAATTTGGTCAGTAATTTAATATCGACCTCAGATTGTTGCTGATATTTACCCAAAGTAAATCCAGGGAAGAGATGGTGAATGCTGAGGAGCTTAACAACTATTTCTGAAGCACCAGGAGGTTAATGTCATTGGAAATGCATTTTTAAACTCTGAAGCTGTCTGAAACGTTTTTGTTAGTATGAAAACCTTTACATAAGAGTCTGTAGCCTTGCTGTAAGATCTGTGAGCCTGCACAGGTGCAACAACCAAAACGCTGGGTCTGTTTAGCAGCAGAGTGCTAACATTTTCCAATAAGGGAATTTTAAAAAATAATGTCGAAATGATTTTCTTTGCATATCTGATGCGGGTTGATAGACGACAAGTGCAATGGTAAGTCATTTACATGTTATCACCATACATCCATGTGCAGTTTATGAGTCATTTTAATACATGAGATCAAGGTTACCCTTGAAATCTGACATCACCTCAGTGATAAAAAATGAGCTCCTTGTTTGTATTTGTTGGGTTTTTACTTCAAACTCCTACTAGAATAGAAAGAAGGTAAATACACAAAAAACATATATAATAATTTGTTATAACTTGTTATAGTGGAGTGAAACCAAATGTCAAAAATAAAAACAGCTGCTGCCTCTACTGTTTTGATCTTTGATGCAGTCTCGTGTTTCTCCCTCTTTGTACTAAATTCCACCGTTGTTTCCTTTCTGTTTTGAGCCAACGTTTAAACCAATCAGTCTTTTATCATTGCTGTCAAGCTCTGAGCTGCTAATATATATATTGCTTTAAGAGTAATACTTCTCTTTAAATGACCTTTAACAAACTCCATTTCCCACTTGTTTTGTGTGTTTGTGGATAAATGTCACCACTTCAGTATGACTAGTATTTGAAAAGGCTGCAGATAGAGAGAGCATCTCTCTCTCTCTCTCATCAGCTTCATTTTTCAGCATGAGAATCATCCAAACACACTGCCAGTGAAGTAAAAATCATACCCGGTTAAAACAGTGGAACACTATCATGGTGTAACGATGTAACGAGAGACTCTAGATTTTTGCACAGTGGTGTGTAGGGAATACACCAAGTCACAAAGTTTTTTTTTCTTTGAAAATATCAGAAATTCAAGCCCAGCAACATGTTGCATTTTTCAGAAAGACCAGAGATTGCACTGAGTTACAGAAGCTGGAGAGAGACTGGTTGTCCCGGAGGGCTTCTGAATGCCTGATTTCAGGACTTCAGATCTCGATAGCAGTACCAACATTAGCATCGCTACTAGTAGAAATACTTTATTAGCAGCAAAGGCAGTACTGAAGAGGTACTTGTGCTATTGATCCTGTGAGGACAGCAGCATGGTGGCTTTACAATCCAGCCTCCCCTGAGAAATCTCTGCGCTGTTTTGCATTAGCAGTTTGTTACTGGAGATGCACTGAAACGCTGACACGCTGATAAATGTCCTGTCACCCGGGGACATACTTAATAAACATTTTATTAGCTCTCGCTAACAGCCTACGGAGGATCAAAGACATGCTTGTTTGACATTTGGATGCATTCAACTGATTGGCAATTCATCATCTTGCTTCACACTCGGCAACGTTGCCCTTCCATTCATAATTTATCTGCCTATTCACTGAATGCTTTCTAATTCAATAAATTGCCAGGAAAATTGGTTTGGGAAATTCATAATGCCATTAATAATGTGCCTGGCCTTGAAATCTGAATACACAAATGCTGAGTTAAAGAAATTCAATTATGGAGAAAATAATTTGTTTTGTCTGTTTTATTGCTAATCTGTGACACGGTGAAGTGGCTCCTTTATTCCTTGGCACCGAGTAAAAAATAAACTGTGTGTTGCGGAGTTGAATAAAATGAAAAAAAATACTCACCATTTGCAGTTGACCACACAATTGAAAAGATTTAACCTGTGAACAAGCTGCTGCAGGAACATTTGAACACAAGAGGTGAGAAGTTTAACTTTGTGAAGACTGACTGCAGTTTTCAGAGTGTAATGGTGGACAGTGGCAGTCATAACTCACATACATTTTAAAATGCCACAGGCACGTTTTGTTTAAGGTACAGACATCTTTCTTAAATTCTAAGGACACTCTGTCAGTTATGTAGAAATTGTTATTTGGCTCACAGAAAACTTGAAATGCAATTTTAAGATGTTCCAATTAATTTGGAAAGTACTGGGACATAGAAACTAAGGATGACTTAGGAAGGATGACCTCCACATTTATGATCACAATAACGTACTTACTAGTATTTGAAAAGGTGACTCTGCTGAATTTTGGTTCGAGGTCAAACTTGATTAAAGTCTGTTTTATGGGGGTTTATTTATGGGCTGCTTTATAAACAAATATCAACTAAACATATGAAGTGAGTCACACAGCGTACTGTTGCAAAAAGGCTCTGTCAGCATACTCACAAATGCATTTTCATACATTTGAAATACATTTGCATTCTGACATTTACATATCCATTCACAGCACAAATCGGGGTATAAATAGTATCAAACAGAATCTTATTGGTTTTACATATAAAAGTCTATCATGGATGCCTACCACAAATGCCAAGCTGATGTACAAATGCCTCAGTCACACACCCACACACACACCCACACCCACATGGATAGACACACAAACTTGGTGGTTTCTCTGCTTTCATTAGTCGTGGTCTATTTTACTAAATGAGTAGGCTGATGCAGAATTAGAGTGTCCCTGCAGTGCGTCTTTCACTGCGGCTATACGCTCATGATAACAGCAGTTTTCTCTCTGTGTGTGTGTGTGTGTGTCTGTAAGAAAGGCAGAAAGCAAAGATACACTGGAACAGTGTGTGTGAGAGGTGCACAGGGTGTGAGGGGAACCTTCGCTTAACAGAGGTAACACTTGCCTCAGGAAAGAAGGAGAGAAAAAGTGGCCTTGGCCATTTGTCATGTTTCCCATTTGCCTCCCTTTAAACACATTTTCTTTCCACAACCTTTCGCCTCCCACACACATGCATTCGCGCATCTATACATACTGTGCACATACGTTCTTGAACAATGACACCCATGTTTCACAAAGTGCTAATGAGCGCCCTGTACTGAAAGGATTCGCTAATAAATCTGCACCTAATGTGATATTGCCTGTTGCACACTTTAACTCCAAGAAGCTGTTCTTTTTGAAGTCACCCTGTAGATTTTAATGGTGGAAACAAGTCTTGAAATGAACTAACTTAACTGGTTCATTTAGATATAGTGGACTATATATAACAGATGGACACAGCCACCATTTCTGGACTAAGCCTGAATATTTTGGATGCCACCATGTTTTTTTTTTTCTTTTTGGAACCAGTAGTGAACAAATTTGAACATTTGGTTAGCAAGCTGGCTCCACAGGTGTAATACACAGATACCTGCTAATTAGCAACAAGGTTAATAAAGACTAACAAAATGCAAGAATTTCACTCACTAAAACCAACATACAGACCTCTCGGGTGGGCTTTACGCCATAGAATTCAAAGCTAGATAATGAATTTGGCCTACACCGTTCAGATTCCATTAAAAGTAGTTTAAAGAGAACCAGTAAACCAGAAACACAGTTTGAGAGGTCCAGTTACATGAGACTGAAAATGGATGGAATTTTTGTGCATTTGGTGTCTGATTGCAAAGAGTTGCACCAACCAAGTGGTCACTCACAGGCTGCATGTGCAGCACCTTCAAACTCTTGGTGACCACTTTCAATCTCAAGGTGATTGCACAGGTCGTCTGGCGGGAGACACCTGTCTCTAACAATCACAGCCTGACTCATACTAACCGCAAGCACTCTCTAACATGCTTGTGAAGGTTTGCAAAGAAATCCCGTCTAATTTATAAACAGGAAGGTTATTATTGAGTTGCAATCAGAATTAGTCAATCTGCACCCTTGCAACGCGCTGTAATGCGTCCATTTGCAACATCTGGTTGCCACCTGCTGTATTCTGGTTATATGCCCGTATAAAAGCAACAGGGCTGAGCATGAACATAATTTTGCAGCTAAGATGTATTCTTGCAGCACTATTCATCAATGAATTTCTGAATTTTTGCTTCAGATCAATGAGGTTCTGGCTGGAGTCTGAATTTCAGTAGTTCATGTTAATTTCTGGGTATGTAGACTGCAACAGATTTGTGACTTTTGACAATTTATCACAATTAATTGCTGTGTGTAATTGTCAATTCGACTATATTACAACGAGAAGCAGACTGACTCCATTTTATTGCCATTTCAACTGTCTTTTGATGCACCAAAGTTGTGGTGCAGACCTGGTTCCCAACTTTGAAGCAACCATTTCAAAAGAAATCACCTTAACAGCAATACTTTTTACTTTAATACTTTGAAATAGTGGCTCCGATCATCAGAGTGCTTGATGTTCCTGCATGATAGGAACATAGCTCCCCATGTTCCTATCATCAGAATGAATTACAAGAAAATACACCCCTGTACAATTATTATGAAACTGGAAACTATCCATAGAGACCAAATCTGTTCTTTTGTATCAGGCTGTAAACATGTTTGTTCCTGCTGTGAAGTTGGACACCTTAAGATGCGAGTCTATGGGAACTCACTCAGTATTGGAGCCAAGTGGCCAATAAAGGTTGCTGCCTAGTACATATAGTACAAAAACAATATCATATCGTATTTTTGGAGTCTCTTCAGTTATCCTCTGCTGCTAACAGAAATGTTTCATATCAGGACCAATGCAGTCATGCGGACTGAACACAGCTCACAGGGTCTGAACTGTTACCCTGCTGTGATTTGATATTTTGTGTTCCAATATGTCTGCGTGCCCACCTGACAAAGAAAGATTCTTTCATATACCATACCCTAGTTGACCACAGAAAGTCTGACACTGATACAGCGCTTCAGGTGCGACATTATTCAGAGCTGTCACACTTGAGCAGTTATTTGCCTTGCAGGGTTTTTCATAGAATGTATGCACTGTTTGCACTGTGCAGAAAAATTTAGGCGATTCTGAAATCATCATCTGTGGAAGACGCTTTGCCCTGGGCAAAGATAAGCAGTATACTCTGCAGCACTTGAGGCGCAATGGCACGATTGTTCTACTGCACCACTCAGTGAGGTAAAGGCATTTACTTTCCAATTCTGTGATAAACACATTGCTTCTCCTGGAATTTCTGCTATAATTTCTTCCTAATAAAAGCCTTACAGGTTCAACAGGGGAAATCTAACACACTCTGAGGATTCACACACTATTGTCAGTGTTAGCAAATGCAAAAAAGTCATATGCAATTTTGTATTCAGCACAAATATATATTTTTTGCAGAATAGTATGTAAATGCTGAAAAAAGTAGATTATAAACTATAAATTAACATGACCTTACACATTGTGACAAACTGTGTGTGGATCAAGCACAAATTCTCTAACCTGCTACACTGATTTGGACAGTTAGGTGGATTAAATTCTACAGTTGCCCCTAATAAAACACCCTTGAGTGTGTGTGCCTCGTGCCCCACATACAAGCTCTTCTGATGCATCAGACTGGATGCCACTTAAGCTCTAGAGGTTTCAAATGTCTGTCAGCTGATCCAAGGTAATGTAAATATAATCTACCACAACAGTTCTTCTCAGCTGCCTGGAGGCTTCTCATGAAATCACAATTATTGATCTGTCAGGCAACTCAAAAACATTTTAATCCCAGTCATCTTCACTGCACCACTGCGTCAGTCCCTGGGTAAAGACCTTACTGACCTTTAGCAGGCTCAATATGTCGTATGTCTGTCAACACGCTACACGGTTAATGTATAGTGGAAGTCATAAATAAATGTCTCCAGGCGCAAAACAGCTTGGTTGCACCATACGACACCCGGCTGGATACTTCTGACCTTGGCCAGGTAATATAACTCAGGCGCAAAAGGAGGAAAACTGAATGCTACAGTATGTCCTGTGAATTACAGTTTCACCTCAGCAGGTGGTCAGTCTTGGTTAGAAAATTGTTCTTTAAGTTTTCCATTTAGCTTTTCTAGAACTGAATAACACCTTTGTGTAACACAAGTGGAGACTGACATAATGGCAATAAAGTAAAATGTTACAGTTAGAAAAGCTAGTTAGAAAATGATTTTAAAAAACTTACAGAAGTTCATATAATGCAGAGTTGGTCAACAAAAATGGTATCATGTTATGTATGAAATATTAAATGTTTTCTCCAAAATGTTAAAGGAAGATTTCTGAATTGTTCCCAGAGCTACGGGAACCAGTTGACCTACAATGATCCCATAGTAGAAAAATTGGCTGCAATTTACTTGAAAGCACAACAAGGGGCGTAAGTAAACAAACGGGAATAGTTCTCAACGAAAATAAAAAGCATCTTTGGTGCTGACATTTACTTTTAATTTTACAAATTAAAATAATGCCCTTCAGTTTTTCCTCACACTTTTTTAAACGTATAAAACGGTAGCATGTTGCTAATAGTTACTGATCGGTTGGTTAAGTATTCATGTCACACAAAATGGAATTCACCTTCACAACTTTGATAACAGACACCTATCAGCCTAATTTAGTTTTGGCACCTGCAGTTTAGTCGTGGGACCAGCATGTGCTTTGTGAGTCAGATGCAGCCCAAAGAAACCAGATGTCAGTTGTGTGTCAGCAGCACACCTGATATCTGGTGCCATTAAAGGTGGACCTATGGCTGAGATTGGCCAGTCAGACTCACCCTGGAGTCAAAACCAGGTGCCGGCCACAATCTTTATGTGGCTTTAACTAATTTACTCAATTAAAAATGTCTTATGACTTACAGCAGGTAAAAGCTAAAAACAAAGCTGGTGTTGTGTCATAAATAAAATCAAGTGAAACCACGCAGCTTTCCACACACCCAGTCTCAGATGGATAGATGTGGGTGCCATTTTCGGGTTTCTGCAGTCATCATCTTGGTCAATAGTCCTGACCTGTTCCTGTTTAACAGGTAAAGAATTTCATCAAAGTTATATCAGAAAGAGGATATTGTATATTAAGTGTCACTGTTTTAAATAGTCTTATTTGTATTAAATCTGTTTTATGTATAAGCATTCATATCAGTGAGCCTGCACAAGCAACCTGAATTTAAGCAACATAAACATGCAGAGCTGCACAGCGTTGTGATGGAGTCTCAGGGTAGATAAAATAAAGTCAGAAGACAGAAGAAAGGATAGAGGCACTGATGCGAGGAGACTTGTTTAGTGACTTGTTTATAACCCTCATTACAACTCAAACATGGACAAGACTCTGGACTTCTTTCAAAGGATACATTGCTGCCAGTTTTTATCAATACTAATTTGAGATTTTTTGGCGTGGGGAGGGGCATTTTCCCCTTTATTAGATAGTGTAGTGAAGAGAAGGCAGAAAAGCAGGGTGGTCTTTAACAGATCCATATGCAGGCCACCAAGGAGGCGGACAAGCAACGAGTGAAACAAGAGAGATTTTAATTGATTTGCAGAAATAGATAAAGCATTGCAGGCAGGTTGAAGGATATTCCAATTAGTTGATGGGATTGGAGACAGTTAGAAGTAGAAATTGGAAAAGACACAAGCAAAAGATGCAGTATGGTGAAGAGACAATCCAACAATGACAGAATGGAAAGATACACAAAGAGGCCTGATTAGGAAATAAGGCAACACAGGTAGGAAGAAAAGAAAGAAACAGGTGGAAACAAGGTTGGGTGGCAAATTAGGAAAGGAGGGAAGAGAAAAAAAAGTCAGGAGGTAAAAACGCAACAAGAAAAAAAAACAACTCCCAAAGAAAAACAGCTAACGGTGGAAACCATGAAGACACAACACTGATGATTTCCAACATGGACTGACTCTGTGGCTCATGAGGCGTCCCTGCATTATGAGTTTTGACTGTCCTTGAACAAAATGACAGCTGCACTGATGCATCTAGCCAATGCAGCATCTCCATGTTTATCTCTTTGCAGCTGACCCAATGATGAAGTTCCTTATTTAAGTCATTTCTCACCCGATGGAGTTCATGAGTCTGTGAATCCATTTAACCTTACCTTGGGCTGGCAGTCATGAATGCCACAGTGAAGAGGGAGAGCCATTCTTCATGGACTGATGGTCACAGCCGAAAAATGTGCCGAGCCTGCCCGTCACGTTGCTCCGGCTGACATACAGTGTCTGCTTTACTCTTCTGATCTTTCAGGCATGTTCAATGATGTGGAGAAACCCACATGCTATAAAAATATAATGCAGAAAACGCCCAACAGAAAGCAAGATAAAGCATTCTGATTAGGGTTTTCTCAACAGGTAAACTCTCAGGGCTTAAATATGAACTGCAGTGCTTCCATGCTTCCTTGCAAAGTGTCCTATATTTCCTAGTCATTGGGTTTTATGAAGGAAGTGATCGGAGCTGCCTGTACCTGTAAACCACACTGATAGAGCAGAGGAGGAATAAGTGGATGTAATAAATGCAGCAGACTATAGCTCAGCACAGACACCACCACATATAATGTGGCCTTGATGGGACCAGAAAATGCCTGTAGGTCGTCTCAGCTGTAAGTGACTCACTGCTTAAGATGTGGACACTCGAGTGCAGTGTTTAGGCGTCATATCAACGGATGAACACTCATATATCTCCGCTCTGACCCTCTGAAGCTCATCCATAAAATCAGCCCGGTAACACTTCAGTCATAAAGTGCAGTTCATAACAACTGATGTAGGCTGTCATAAAAACAGATGATGTTTATGGCTTTAATTAAGCTCCTTAACGGCTTAATTCTTCACTGATCATTTGTTGTTGCTCTTATCAAACCTCATTGCTTAATCTGTGATGAGAGTGATGAAATGAGACACAGATCCATTTCAGGGAGTTCACTGCTTCATCTCAGTCTTACGAGATGCTGTAAAATGTTCTCATCCAGAATTCAATTTTGGTCGGCCCATTCCAGACAAAATGAAAATCAAGGAGCCTCCAAAGTGCTGTGAGTCAGAGCTCAGAGAACAGTTTCAGTGGCCTGCCCGTGTGATGGAGCGCAGCACTGTGACCGTGTGCCATAGCAACTTGGGGAGAGCAGCACAGCAGCGTTGTCACTAATGTTCAGGCGATGATGACTTCCAATTGGAGCTCTGATCACAGCCGGGCTTTTGAAATGTCTAATCTTGTGGTGACCCTGAAAGCTCGAAGCGCTTTGGCTCAGGATGACGCACCCAAACAGACAAAAGACAAGGAAATGAAGAAAAGCTTTTCATCAGTTTGACAGCGCATGCAAAGCATTTAGAAAAAAAATCCCCTCCAAATCCTGAAACACACTTCAAAAGAAAAGGAAACAAAAAAAGCAATTACAGGAATAGACAGGAAAAACAAATCATACTTTAAGACTTTGTGTCCCTCTACAGTCTCGCCTTCAGTTTCTGAGTTACAGTATTAAATAATAGTTTTTTCCCCATAGAATTATGAAAAAAAATGGATCTGGCTACCAGTTTGTCACCCACTGGTGTAAATGAACTGCAAAGCTACAATATGAAGACACACACATCTAGTTTAGTTTTAACTAGATCACAGATTTCTTTAAATGTTTACAAGGAACTGACAACTCCAAAAGATGACCAGCCTAGCAGACAGCCAGTAGCTACAGCTGTCTGTATTTCACCTGTCAATCAAAGTGGCCACACCCCTCACATTACACGTTACCAAAATCCACATGGCTTAATAAACAGTTACCCTCGATTCAGCTGTTATTAAATGGAAATGACTAAACAGACCAACTCTATTTTTGTATTAAGCTGTAAGCACGTTTGTTTCCGCTGTTTGAATCAGTTAAACATGGGAGTCTATGGGGCCTGACTCACTGCTGGAGCCTCATGTGGACATGAGAGGAACTGCAGTGTTTGTCTTAGGTTCTTATTTGTTTTTTCTTGAATTCATAGCTTATTTTCTCCAACATTTAAAATCACAGTGGCGGTGAACTTTCTTGACATGAAATAGCATCATCATAAGTCTATAACCATCATAATGCTTTTAGGCATTTGTCAGAATTTTGCCATAATTTGTGTATAAATTATGGATAAAATACTGTGTGAGATCACAGAGGTTGTGACCTTTAGCCCTCACCTATAAAATCCGAATAATTTCTCTCTGTTAGAGTCCAAAAATATTTGTGCAAAATTCGAAGAAATTCCCTACAGGTGCTCACAGATTTTATGCTGGAATATGTGAATGACGGATGGTTTTACCAACTGAAAACACATTGTGTTCCAGTCATTATCACGGGGACATGAGCATACCTGCGAAAACAGAAAACAGAGAAGAGAAATGTGAGGAAAACAAAGGAAAAGCACGGGTGCATTCCCCAAAGAATAATGAACATGCTATGTGGGGTTTCCCCTCACAGTTGCCAGATTTGCCAGATGATGATTTGGGGCAAAATAGTGCATAGTTTATTTACAGCTTACGAACCATAAATTGTTATATAATTTAAAAATTTCATACACATGCACAAGATATATTTCCAGATAAGTTGCGAAAAACTTTGAAAATGTTGGAAAGTGCGGTTGTCCTTGAATGCATCATTGCTCAGCTGGTCTTCGGCACAGCCGGGATTCCTGCTTTGCGTCTTTGGCTAGCTTTTCCCGTACTGTGTCACCCATGATGTTTATTTTGATGGTAACTGCTTCATGAAGTTGTACAAGTCACAATGTATTGTCATCCCAGTGCATCAAATACTGCTTCTCTGCCAGGTGTTGTTGTTGCAGTGATTTGTGCACGGTGCCTTGATGCAATGACTGTGGCAATGTTAGACATGGAGATAACTGCCGTCCTTCAAAATGCCTGCCAAAGTCTGTGTTTGAGGGTTGAGAGGAGGAGGAAGCTGCAATTTGTGTCTGTATTAGAATGTTTTGGCTCAATTGTCACTTGCTTTTTTAAAAATGTGTTTATTTATTTTGTCTTACTTTAAATAAAAGCACCTTGCAAAGTTTATGCATTGAAGTATTTGGCTGGCTTCAAGAAAAGAAAGTGTGGTTTCAAATATGACAAAATTAAACCTGCATGTTAAAAAAGCTGCTTTAGCAGTGCATTAAGCTGCTATAAACCAGGTGCGTCTCTGAGCTTAAGGACGTTTTGGGATTATCTGTGAAATGACAACGACTTTGACAAAGTGGCAGGATTTGGTGTTGTGGGAAATGGATCATGTTCAGTTTTATTTTGTTTTGTTGATACCACGGCATTATAGTCTTTTGCTTATTACTGGCCTATTAATCCAAATAATATAAAACTTCTGAATCATGCAATCGGAATATTAAAACAACCAACAATTTTTCCTTTTCTGCTTTTTATTAGGGAATCGTGTTGTGCAGTATTTGTGCTCTCAACACTGTGACACATTTTATAACCACCTAGACATTACAGTTCAGTTAGAGCAGCGCCCTCTTTTGTATTTAAACTGGCAAGAAATTGTAAGGGTTGCATTGTTTTTACACAATACCTCAATACGTCTACTCTGCAAATGATAAAAACACAGAAATTCCTAATGGCAGCTGGAAGTGAGAAAGTTGTTGAGTGGGCAATTCATATGAGCTCCACTCTGTTCTTTAAAGCAGAGACAGCAGAGATAAATGGTGCACACTCAGGGGGTCTCCCATGAAAAAGTAGACTGGGGTGGAAGCTCACCTGGTGTCTGATGGAGCTCTGGATAAGGTCCATTTATCAGCCTGACTCACTGAGAGATAGGCCTGCCAGCATATCCACTGCTCACAACGGGCTATGTTGAATAAATAATGGGTGACACGTAGGAGTGAGGGAGTGCCCCTGCCATTGACCACACCTGAAACAGGATCCTCTGTCAGCTGGATGATGAATTGTTTTTGTTGGGCTGATGAGGCCCGTTTTCTGAAAAGGATGACAGCTGCCGCTTGTCCACAGAGCTGATACGAGAGGAATGAGTGTTTCGAGTGCAGCTTTCAATTTTCTCTCTAATTTAGAAATGACTGTAATGAATTAGAAACATAAATTACTTGATGCATCTGTCACAAAAACTGGCAGAAAAATCTATTCTCTGTAATCCCCGTGAATTAGAGTTTATATTATAGCTCTTTGCTACAGTTTTCTCCAGCTTATGCTAAAACCCATTTTCAAGTCATTTTCATTGATTTTAACTTGTCATAAAACCAAAACACAAACAAAACTACAGATGGAAAAAGACCCGTGAAGGTTTTCAGGTTTTCTCTATGGAAGTTCATGGCACATCCAAGCTGAGCAAACCACGAATTTAAATCAAATGGTGTAGCAAAGTGTCCAGAACAAAGTGAATGTTATCCTTGAGGACTCGATTTGAGGACTTGAAAATGTGCCTGTTTCTACTAAACCATGTCAGGTGTAACAGTTTGGTGACATGTGCAAATGATACAGGTAAAAAAAACACAAAGAACTGAATCTTGCAAACAAACAAAAACGATTAGTCATAAATATTCAGTCACCCACAAATCATTTAAAGTGTTCCTGTCACTGTCCTAGGTCCTTTGACCCAGCGCTTTGAGTTTGAATATATTTTGATAGTTTATGTTTATTAGATTCCCCTCGTGTCTTCACCACTGTGTTTAAGTCTCCCTCGCCCTTCATGTGTTTCATGTCTGCGTCATTGTGTTTTCACGTCGCCTGCGGCGTCATTGTGCTCATTCCAGTCAGCTGTATCCTCATGTGTTTCCACTTCCCCTGATTGACTCCTGTTTGTATTTAGTCTGTGTGCTTTCATTCATTCATTGTCAGGCCGTCGGTTGTTTCATACCATGTTTTCCAGGTTTCATGTATTCATATCGGGGGTTTTCACGTTTTATTTTAGTTTACCCAGTTTAGGTTAATGTTTAGTTTTGCATCGGTTTGCCTGCGCATTTTGTTTGTACCTTTTCATCAGCCTTTTTAAACGGCTCACCTTGTGTTAAATCAAGTAGTGCATTTGGGTCCACTATTCATGCTACACACATCTGCTTCCGTACACTGTGACAGTTCCAGTCACTTCCATGGTGACAGGTGTATAAAATAAAGCACCTAAGCATTCAGACTTTCTACAAACATTTGTGAAAGAATGGGTCACTATCTGGGGTTGCGAAATGTGGGACACCTGTATTTTCAGGGCTCTTTTGCTTCATTTCAACAGCTTAAGGAGAAGTACAATTTATTAGCCTGTGATTTTTTTTTTTTAGATACCTTCAAATAAGGAGCTATGTAGAGTCCCAACTACAACAATTTGAGTTTGCAACTCCAGGTAAGCTTGACCAATGCCTGGTAGATTGTATAACAGAAAAGTATGCGGTTGCTTTTATATATGAGATATTACAGTCACTCCGGCAGAAGGATACAGGTAAAATAAAATCAGCTTGGGAAAAGGAATTAGGGACAGAAATTCATAATGATATCTGGACTAAAGGGCTACGTTATGTTAATTCCTGCTCTATCAACGCCCGGCATAGGTTAATTCAGTTTAAAATTTTGCACAGATTGCACTACTCGAAGACCAGATTACATCGAATATTTCCTGAAACGTCACCCATCTGTGATAAATGTCAATGTGCAGAAGCTGATCTGCTTCACAGTTTTGTAATGTGTACCAAATTACAAAGTTTTTGGGCTTCAGTTTTTTCTTTTTTTTCCAAACTTTTTGATGTGCAGTTAGACCCTGACCCCATTTTGATTCTTATTGGACTATCGGGACAATCTAAAAAACTTAAGAGCACACAGATTCCCCTCCTGTCCTATGGCCTGATGTGTGCAAAGAGACTGATTCTCCTCCTATGGAAGGGAAAAGAAGTGCCCTCCTTGAAAGCCTGGATTTCAGTATTGACAGATACTCTTCATCTGGAAAGGATCCGCTACATTATAAATGACAAACTGGAGGACTTCGATCAGATTTGGAGGCCGCTCATTGAGCACCTGGAAATTATGAACAAATGAGAGTTATTATGTGGACTTCACCATTGCTTAAAATAAGCTGATAGCACTCTGGGATAAGGGAAGGGTGTAGGGAGGAGGGTTTTTTTTTTTTCTTTGACTGCCCTTTTTGGTACGTTTTGTTTTTTCCTGTTTTTGTTGTTTGGGTTTTTTTTTTTGTTGTTGCTGTTGTTGTTGTTTGCTTTGTTTTTCCCTTTTTTTTTTGATGCCAAAACTGTAAAAAGGAAGCAATGTCAGTCTATGGGACAATTTGTGATTGTTATTTGTGCTTCACAATAAAAATATTTAAAGAGAGAGAATGGGTCACTATCCGGGGTTCAGTGAATTACAGTGTGGTACCGTGATAGGATACCACCTGTGCAACAAGTCCAGTCATGCATACGGTACAAAAAAGCAAGGTCCCTAAAGACAGGGGTGACCCGGTTTGGTGTGGAAGAACTTGACTGGCCTGCTCAGAGTCCCGACTTCAACCCGCAGAACACCTTTGGGATGAATTAGATCAGAGACTGTGAGCCAGGCACAACATCAGTGTCTGACCTCACGCTTCTTGAAGAATGGTCAAAAATTCCTATAAAGACTCCTAAATCTTGTGGAAACCATCCCAGAAGACCTGAAGCTGTTATAAATGCAAAGGGTGTGCTGGCATCTTTAAACCCTGTAGAATAAAAATGGGATGTTCATATCCCTGTAAAGGCTGACAGGCTAATACGATTGCCAGTGTCATTTGTATGATGACCAGATATAATAGATTATAATGAGTTTCCCTAAGTCAGCTGTTGGCAGAAGTATAGTCCTTCTATCTGAAAAACGTCTTCCACTTTTTAAATTAAACTTCTAATTTAAAAAAGTAGCTGCTGGTCCCTCGATACAAGAGTTAGCCTTTATGTTTGAGCTATCTGAAGAAGATTTTCACTGAAACTCTCTAAAATTCAGTTTGCTTCTGTCTATAAAGATATACTTTAGCATTCAGTCCAAGGCTACATTAATTCTTATTAAATCAGTAATATACAAAAAGGTAAAACATATGGATTCCTTATAGGCAGCAACACCTCCTGCTTAAATGTTGACCAGTTGTAGAGCTTCTCATTCACCTCCCCTTTCCTCTTTTTAGCTATTATTAGCATTTCTTGTGCTGTTTGATTAAACAGTCATGAGGTTTGCAGCTGTTACATCGAGGCTTCTTCAAATGAGGATGTTTGTTCCTCAGAAACATCCTGTAATTCACTGAGCATTACACACTGAGGTGATAATATTTCACAGTGTTTCACAAGACCATTGTGGGATGGAAATTTTGTCTGATCTCCATTTTCAATAATAAAACAAAGAGTCAATCACTCTAGTCACAAAGAAAAAGAGTTTGTGTGATTGGAATAGACCAAATTTATCAACCTTACCTCAGTCTACCCTGCGGGTTTCCTAAGACTCTGCATGCAGGCAGTTTTTAATCCCTGCTTGAGTTTTCCTCAGTGGTTTGGTGGAATTCTACCTTGATTAATAATGTAGCACAGTCTTCACATAAAGTGTCCAAAAATTGAGAGGCAGCCTTTTTACTTGATGCTCCTAAAACCGTGCAGGAGGGGAGATTTAATCTTTTTTTTGGATGGGTGGGGGGTCCACAACATGTTAACATGAGTGGACCCAGAAATACACGTGGGGGTGGTGCAGCTTTCCACCTGTTGTAAGCTATCCCAACCTTGACTCATTTCTCATTTGAAAGCTCTCTGATGCATCTTTTTAATGTTTGTGGAGTCAGACAGGAAGGTTGGCTTAGTTGAGCTTTATAGATATGAGGAGGGAACACTGCAGGAGCATCTCCAAAGATGGATGGCTTGTCTAACTTGTTTTATGGTGTTATTTACATATTTATGAAGTAATTAATTTGTGTCTCAGAAGCTGAGATCAGTCGTCCGATCTGAATGAAGTACAGATATGATTGTTGTACCCTGAGTTGGGCTTTCCTGATGGTGCTTCTTTTTAGGGTGTCTACAGTTTACACCACCTTCTGAAGGTGTTTTCAAAGAGTGAGTGGCCGTCACCGCTTGCTCTCTTAAAGGGTGCGTATATAGTGGTGGGTAGCTGAAGCTTTATTGGCCACACATGCTTCGATGCCACTACTGGAGTTTATGATAATTCAACTTTTCAGCTTGTTGCTGCTGCTTAATCTGTAACTCCAGGGAAAAAATATTTTACAGGTTATCTAAAAGAGACACCCTTTTCACCCCTAGAGCAGCGTTCCCAAACTCGCGCCCGAGCCGCAACTCTGCTCGGGTGTGAAATTTATGGTTTTCAGGGTTTTTATCGTTAATTCAGTTTCCCTGGGTCTTTTCCCGTGTTGTAGTTGTGTGTCTAATTTTGAAAGAAATATTTACCCATTACTATAGTGACCAGAGAGCATTAAGGGGCAGGTAGGAGGATGTTACTCTCAATGTTGTTGGCGCATTTCAGGAGGACGCTACTAATAAAGTTACACAATTACACAGTGAATTTGCATTTATTATTATATTTACAAAATACCACAGTTTTGTCTTGATCGTATCATTTTGCTGTATTTATCCAAGACACCTTAAAGGGCGGTCCATGAAAACATTGTCTGACATTAAACTGGTCCGTGGCGCAAAAAAGGTTGGGGACCGCTGCCCTAGAGCATGAACAGATCAATGGAGAGTAAAAAAAGGAAGCAGTTTTGACATTCTTGATATTGGTCAGCATATTTACTTTATTGTTTTTTCTTTTAGTTCTGAGTCTTCTCCCCATTCAAAGCTATTACTTCCCCTATTTAGCTATATAATAGAAAATGAGCTCAGCCACAATGAGCTTGTCTCGCTGCTCACACGCATCAGGTGTTAGCTCAGCTGATAATTATTGACATATTCAACTGACAAGTCTCATATGGATCATGCTGTCTAACCCAGTGCTGTTAATCTACAAGCTGCTTTGCAACCCATCTCAAAGAGGAAATGGACAGACAGACAACTTGGCTTCTGCCACGGAAACTACAGGTGACTGCGGCAATCTGCTAGCTGCAATCATAATAAGGATTGTGTAATAAGGAGGGTGCTGCAACAAAGAGGGTGGTGCAGCATCCAATGCAGTGGAGGTTAAGAAATCACGTTCAGCAGCTTCATTAATTTGACAACACGTGTGGGTGTGATTTTCAGGAGAAAATGCTGAAGTAGAAGCATGTTTTAATAACTGTTGTTGTACTGTATTAATCTAAAGTGATAATCTTTAATATTAACAATATTAAATGGCTTTGAGTCCATTATTTCCCATAGGAATAGATGATTCTGCTTGAAACACCTTCAGTGTTTTTATTGAAACTCTCTCTCTGTCTTCGTTGGAACGAACACTGCTTCCCACAAGTATTGGAACAAAACCCAAGGCTAGTAAGTGCTAGTATTTATTATGGGCAATAACATTAATGAAGGTGCTGTGCCAGAGTCATGCAGTTATCGATAAATAATGCGTAGCCTCTGACCAATTAGAATCAAGTATTATCCTTGGGCATTGAATACTTTAATATCTACAGAAAATGTTCTTACTCAGGGGCTGTCATTCACAAACAGTTCTTCTGTGGAGAGTTTGATTATTTATGCCAGTTTATCCAACTGCATGGGTGTTAGAGATACTTATGAGTCATCTGCTGGATAAAAAGACCTTTTCATCTGGTTTTGAAAATGTGCAGAACCTTTATGGGGTGATGCTGAAATACGAACAGGGCTTGACCTTATTTAGTAAAGTAATCAAAAGTAGTTCAGCTACAGTGAACCCTTTAATAAAGATAAGAGAACAATCAAGCCTTCCGCCTCCTAACACAGATTCTCATCTGTAATTGAACGAGGCAAACAGTTTGTGAAGTGTTGAAAGCAAAAGTCACCATGATGGGGCGTAAACAGTCAGGATCAGCTTGCACACTATGCACCAGGGTGCATTTAGTAATGATTTAAATATTATTTTTCAGAGCAGTTAGATTAGGCTAAACTTTCTGAACCCCATGAAAGGCATTTAATTATTCATCATCTTTGATCAAATGATTGATGCCTCTGGGGAATGCAGAAATTAAGCTTTAAAGGGGCACTTCATAAAAAATGTATAATCTTTTTTTTTGGTGTTTTTCTCATTGAGAGCATCTTTAATTTCTTATGGAGATTAGAGGATGTGTTCGGCTTGTGTAAAAAGCAGCAGGTCAGTGGTCATTTAAAAAGGCTCACAGATCTTACTTTGAAAGTACATTAACTCAGCTAAGAGTACTTTTCCACTAAGTTTGGTGACAATAACAAATCTCTGCGCTTTGATATTTTCTGCACCAAGTCAACCTGACTCAGAGCTCTCAGTGTGACATGTTCTCATAGGAGGTGATCTTTTGTGAGCGTGAATATCAGTGACTCTTGGCAACGTCGCCTCTCAGCTCAGATTGAGTGTGGTAAATGCTAGGACTTCATCTGCTAATTAACTTTTATAAACTTTGTTTCCACAGAACACGTTCATAAGAAACTCCTTGATGTTACAGTTCAGTGGAGAAAAACAAACAAAAAAAGTTCAAAGAGATCATTTAGATCTTAGATTTAATAAAACAGGAAGCCGAATTGAAACAGATGCTATTCTTGACACAATCATGTGTCAGCCATGTGAGAGCTTGAGTCTTAAAGGATCCCAGTTTAATTAAAAGAAAAACATTGCTTTGGTTCCACAAAAAATACTCCTGGTGTGAAAAACAAAGCACTCCAGAGGTCCCAATTGTTCCTGAACATAAGACAGATTTTAATAACAACAGTCATTTCAAGCTAACGTGCCATTAAAAATGGAATTTCAAAGGAAATGCACCTATAAACTGTACATAAAAGATGGATGTAGCCACAACACTGTTGCCTTTTTGTTTGTGAAGTTTGTGAAGCGTCACAAAACACTGCATGTCTTTATAGCAGCTTGTTAATCACTGTTAAGGTTCAAATATTGGGGAAGGAGAGTACAAACAACCAGGGTCCAGAACTTGGTCAGACAATTGATTTTAATGAAATACACGCGTGGGAAGACCAGCTCCGTTCGCAGACAGGGCTGATCTCCGACTTAATCAAAGCATAAACAGATATTTTATACCATCAGGGCTTAAATTTAATGACGCCCCCTCATGCGTCATCAGACAGAATATATGGACACGTCAAATCAAAACCACAATGACTTTTAACACAGTTTAAAAAGAACATTGTCTTCTATCTTCATGGCCGGTATTTCCTGTCAACCTTTTGACTTCCAGTTCTCGTCTGGAAACTGTTCCTCTTTTTGCAGAGACAACAAGAAATTGTTCCTCTTTCACAGTTGCGAGCAAACATAACTAACCTCTCACCTATAAATGATTCTCTCTAACTGAGTGTGTGTATATGTCGTCCTCAAATGCTCTCTCATCTCACCCGTTGCACTTCTGACCTTTCACCAGAACAGACGCTCATCCTTACATGTAATCCTCAGAATAACCTGCACTTAGACTCTGCTTTCAGTTTCAGTTCTGCAAAAGGCACACTCTGCAAACCTGCAATTTCCCGTCAGCCTGTGGCTTAGTCTTTCTGAAAGACACACACTGTTTAAACATCTGAATGCAATATCAATACTGTAGATTATATTATTAATCTGGACAATAGCAGTAAAATAATTTCCCTGATCTCCACATCACAAAGTAGCCACGCCCTATGTCAAGGGTGATTTGAAGGAACCAAATGTCGACACGGAAAGCTTAATGAGCCGAACTCAGAAAACAACAACAACAACAATTAGTATCACAATATGCTGTGTGGGCTGTTTTATTGCGAACCCAAATGCAGAAACACAGGTGACAGGAGTAGGTGTGAGCAAAGCCAGAGGATGCAATGTTTCAGGAAGCACTAACAAATAGGGATGCACCGATACCACTTTTTTGGAAAACGAGTACGAGTACGAGTACTTGCATTTCAGTACTCGCCGATACCGAGTACTTACTGATTGACAAATGCCAGCCATTTGACTTTCTGGTAGTAATAAGGGAAATGTATTTCATATTATATATATTGCACACATTTGTATTTGTGTATTTTAGTTACAAATATATAATATTTCAGATGTAAAATAATCTTACATTTAGTACTGTATTTTATCATTGAATACCTATAGCACACAGACTTTACCTTGGGTCAAGTATGGTGGAGATGAAGTACAGTGGGTTGGTCTCGACGTCACTGAAGCGCTTCTTGACAGCTGCCTGTAAGGTTGCTTTCATTGCCTTGACGCCGTGGTCCTTGTCTGTTTCTCTGTTTAGAAGTCTCACTAGCACAGTCACAGCTGGGATGACATCAGAGGCTAGTGCGTCGTAGCTGCTCACTTTTTTAGTTAGTTCCTCAAAGGGGGCGAGGATGGCAACAGTAGTCTCCATAAGAGCCCATTGGTGAGCGGTGAGATAGTCTGGGAGTTCATGCTCGGACACATACACCTCCAGTACTTGCTTTTGTTCAATGAGGAACTGGAGTATGTAGTACTGGTATCGGTCCCCGGTATCGGGGGACTTTTAACGAGTACGAGTACTTTAGAAAATGTGGTATCGAGGCCGATACCAGATACCGATATTGGTATCGGTGCATCCCTACTAACAAACACATGGAAACACACAGCTATGTGGGACAACTTAACAATGGATATGGTGAGGCTGAGAAAATAAACACAAGAGGTAATGAGGGAAGAGGAAAACAGGTGGGGACGATAGCTGAAGCTAACCACAGAAGATGAGACGAGAAAGGTAAAAGTCAATACAAGGCACAAGAGACAAAGACTACCAAAATAAAACAGGAAGTAACTAAAGATTGAGACAAAGACACTAAAATAGAAACTTGGCACAGATGGACACAAGGGGAAGAGTAAGAAACAATGACACTATTTTGTTATATATTATTATACACCTAAGGCAGAATAGAATGTGGTGATATTAACTGAAACAAGTAACTAAGGCTGAAAATACTAAGAACAATGGTGATCACAATAATCACTTGACAAACTGAGAACCAAATGGAATATCAAATAATAACAGGGAGCATGAAAGTCCAAGTAAAAAAAGATAACATTTCAGGCCCGGCCATGAGGCTAGGCAGAGGAGGCAGAGACCATCTAGAGGCTGGTGACCTTGCCTCTAGCGGTGACGGTGACCCTCAGGAAGTCCAATGGGGGGCCAGCAGTGGAAGCATAGATGATCTTCAGGCTTGGCTAGAGGTAGGCAGTTGCAACAAAAGTGGGACCCATCAGGATGCTTGCAAACTGGCTGAGCATGATGATGGAGTGAAGTGAGACCCCTCAGGTGGCCTGCCTGACAGTGACCTTGGGTCAGTGTGGGGCAAATGGTGACTGGGGCTGGGTGGTAGGACAAATTCTGTACACTACCCAGAAAAGGAACACACCAACATCCATACGTATTTCCAGACCTTAACATACTGTTAAAGAGAGCTAAAATGGCCACAGTAGTTGTGTAAAATTTTCACTTCACTAAATAAAATAACAAGAAATAGTACTGCACCAGGTGTTGATAGATTTGGCATGTGGATTATTTCAGAGCAGAATTCAGTGGGATGATGAATCTGGCATAAATCAGTTTCTTTTTAAATTGTTGTTGGGTTTTTTTTGGCATTTGCCTTTTATTAGATAGCGACAGTAGAGACAGACAGGAAAGTGGAGAAAGAGCGAGGAAGACATGCAGCAAACGGCCACAGATTGGACTTGAGTCAAGCCACTGTTTTCTGGCTATGTGGCATGTGGTTGCCTGCTCACTGGCGCCCCTAAAAATCTGTTTCTTAGTTGTGTAGCGCATGCTTTGATGCACCTGAAATATTGGCCTGAGGGCAGATGTTTTGGCAAGTGATTGGCAGGGTTTGGCTGGAGCTGCAACATACTTTTGCAGACAGCCTGATGTATGTGTTTCTTTTAGAGCAGGACTGTGAGTTGGTGATCTTTGTGCAGTTTTTCTGCACAGCTATTAGCATACCATGAGTAAGAGTAGCCCTGCATCACACTTTGAGTGATGCAGGGCTTAAAGACAGGAGAGTTCTCAGGATATAAAGTCTTTGTTAATGAGGCAATGAGTGATGTATGTCCATACGAGCTCTGCTGTGATGTGTTTGTACCCAGGAACCTGAAGCTAGAGTCTCTCCACCTCCTCTCCATTTATATTCAGTAGTAGGTGGGAATTCTGATTTCTCCTAAAATCAACAATCAGCTATTTGGTCTTTTTGGTGTTGAGAAAGAAGCTGTTCTCAGTGCAGCACTCTGTCAGCTTCTGAACCTCCTCTTTGTATGCAGACTCATCTCCTCCAGTGACCTGTCCCAGCATTGTAGTGTCATCTGCAAACCTGACAGGTAAGAGGTTTACGTACTTGATTGTAGATGGAGACTCACTTTCACAGATTGAGCTCACATTCACACAGATAAAGGAAGAGAAAAGAAAAGGCAGATCCACGCACCCTGAATCACTTCACAACTTACTGTAAATGTAACCAGAATTTTTTAAAATGACCTTAGTGCTGTTCTGAGGAAGAAACGATTGCTTGGGGCCACACATCAGGACATTCAATTTCATAGACTTCTATAGAAACATCTTATTGTGAACAGAGCAGTTGCCCTGTGCTGCCCATTAGCCAGACTGCAGGTTTATGGCACTTCCACATTGAGACAGCACATTTAAGTAATTCTTGCAACTGAGGAAAAAACGATTCACGGCTCTCCGCTGAATTTTTATTGTGTTTTATTGCGTGTTTCAGGTGCCAAAGGGTGGAAAGCAGCAATAAACTGTGGGCTCCTGACACGCAGTATATCTGTGGGCTCCAAGCATAAATCAAACCAGATGTCAGTTTTATCCAGACGTATTTCTGTGTTATAGTGGAGTGTGAACCATTCACAAAGCTGTAAGTAACTCGATTAGGCTTAAAGTAGCTTGCTATTATCTCTGGTTGAATTTGAATGTCTCCATTATGTGTTTGTTGATTCTGGATTAATATCATTCCAGCTTTACTGAGGTCAACAACCTCTATATTAAGAAGCACAGACATGGCTGTTATTTAGCATTTTAGCATGTTTTAGCATGTCTTGCTCTTTACTGTATCTCCACACTATGGAGAGCTGAAGCAACAGCTAAACAGCAGCTGATCTGTCATGGTCTCAGGCTTTTCTTTAGTTTTAAGTTTTGGATTCTTGTTTGTTTAACAGGACAGCTTGGCTTTCATTGTGTCAGCTTGCTCACCAAACCCTAACTTTCTCTGTTAAGCGGGGCTTTCTGTTTCATGTTCTGAGCACGCTCGTGCAAAATGGGGTGTTTCGCTGGTTCGACTGTGACTCTTGATCTGCACAAAATGATTCCTATAAGTCGAGTCTACTCCAGTCAGAGATGTTTCCAGGTGATTCTGATCAAATGATGATAAAACATATAAAGAACATACAAATCTAACAATAAAATGCAACACATTTGTAAATAAGACAAGAAATTAATTCTTAATTAGAGATTAATGAAGATTAAAAATAGATATCAAAAATCTGGTTATTTAGCAAAATAATTAAAAAAAAATTATTTTAATAATGAGTGCACTCTCGGTGCTGTTGTTTATTTCTAACGTGACAGCAGCGGATTAGAGCGTTGAAACTTTAAACAGGATCTATTTAAACATTAAAGCTTATTGTTAGAAAGCTAAAGCTTAACAAGTTGCACATCTAAAACAATCTTTTCCCCCAGCAGAGAACGTACACATGCTGTAGATGAAAGAACCAGTCAAACGTGTTGCTTCCAGGCCTGCCAGATAGAGTCATCCAGCTTTGTAACACAACAAACTCTGAAATTTCAAACTTTACATGGCTCAATAATGCATTAATCTTGCTTTGTTGTATTTTGGTAGAGTTTGCATACATGCTCATCACTCTGTATGTAAGCACGACAGCTGAAAAACCTTTGATTGAATACTGATCAACTTTTGTAGGGGCGTAGACTGGAGTCATGTTAAGAATTAACGAAATAAAATACCCTTACAATGTCTCGAAGGAAAACTTAATAATTTATTGATGGAAGAGCCTTATAACTTAACAACTAGAAACTATATAAAGATTTAAATTATCATGTCACATTTGACCTCTGTCATCACTTTTACATTTCACATCTGCCTTTCTTGCAAGTTAACCATAAAATGTGTTATATCTCTATAGAAAGTGCTGTCAGGAGAAAGAGCAGCCTCATTAGTTAGAAATATATTGCAATGCAATATTATATAATAAGCTCAAGTTATTCATGTCCAGTTCTTTACAAATCCATGCCTATTATCGAATGCCCACCCCTATACAATGTTTATGTAATCAAAGTAAACATCTGTCCAGGATGGATGATCTGATATCCTCGTGTTGGTGTTGTTCCCAGACCATCATGAAAATGTTGTTCCAGGTTCAACACTGCAAGTGACCAATCACATTGTTGTGACGTTATTCTTTTGCGCGCCAAGCCATTCGTGCATTTATGAAATTCCAATGTTGCAAGGACAATATCAATTCTGCTTACTGTTTATTAAAGGGTTAGGGTTAGGGTCAGGGTCCGTTGATCGGCGGACAGAGGCGGTTTCTCGCAGCTTAAGTACAGTTTTTTTGTTTTACGCCGGTTTTTCCCGAAGTCGCAAAAGTATGATGTCACAACATTCTGATTGGTCACTTGCAATGTTGATCCTGGAACAACATTTAGTATGATGATCTGGGAACAACACCAACACGAGGATATCAGATCGTGCCTGTCAGGATATCCCTGTCAAACTTTTACTGCACTACAAACTTTGTAAAGTACGTTTAAAGAGAACAAAGAAAAAAAAATATAATAATGTCCCCTGAAAATATAAATGCTTCCCAGAGGGTCAGCTGCCTCCGTGGAGTTTTGCGCTCTTTGAGTGCTTCTTGTCTTTTGTTTGTTTCTTGCTTTACTTTGAAGGTTACTTTTCTTTCATGTCACATTTTTTCTTTTGTTTTTCTCCTTTCTTTTTCTAATTTCTAATATCTGCTCATGTCAGTATCTATTATTTGTTTCCTGTTTTACTTTGGTAGCTGGTTTTCTCCTGTCTTGTTTGAAGTTTGGCTTCCTCCTTGTGACTGCTTCCCCTGCACTCCTGATTTTCATCTGCTGCTTAGTGCCCTCACCTGGGTCCTCTTTTTTGTGTGAATCCTCTTCATATACAGGCTTTTTGCTTTGCTTTATGTCTCTGATGATCGCCTGCCTGAACAGATACATTAACTGCACACACCCATTGAATTGCTTTGTGGGTTTGCACTGAGAGATGGATTTATTTACATGTACAGTGCATTTAACAGACAATTTGGCAACTTAAAATTAAAATTAGAATACACACATTTTGGATGTGTATTTTTGACTTATTCATAATAAAGTTGGACATTCAGATTACTGAATATTCTCAGGAAATACGAGCAAAAGTACAGGATGCTGGTAGATGCTCTCAAAATACATAAGATTGGGAAAACATGGCAGGTGAAGACAGGGTGGAACAACAAGCCTTGAGCACAGTGGAATTAAAGTTTTAAACAACCAAATGCATTTTATGTATACTGTTTAACTCTCCAGAAGTTTTGGTGCATTCTGTCTATTGGCTTCACTTTTCAGAACCAGAAGTTATGTCACGGTTTATTTAGTATAAATCGACTACAAACAAAGGCTTTTTGCAGCCTAATAACTATAATACATTTATTGTTAGTTTAGTTGTATTGGGATGTGATATTGTGCAACATAAATCTAGACAGTAGTCCATCTCTCATTATTGATTTTTCATTTAATCCTTGATGTTGTTGTCCTGAAGGGGATTTCAGTGTTTTCCAATCATCATTCCTTTGCAATAGAAACATAAAAAAAAGAAATTATTATTGAAAAAAATGTTTTAGTTCTCAGTATCACCACCAGCTGTAATGGCAGCTCAACACATTCTGTCCTTCATTTTTTTGCTGCAGGCACACACTTACAGAGCGCAGATGTATTCATTGCTTCCAGGATTCCTGCCCAGGCCAGATCTAATCTATATATGAGGATGGATTAGGTTATAGATTATTAGTCTAAAGATGGATGAGGATGATGAGCTGTGTGGGCCTCAGGGTTTTGGCTCTGTCACTGAGAATTCTGGGAAATCTATCTGGGATCTTGTTACTTGGTTCACACTGGTCTGTCACGGAGGGGACATGCCCACTGTGGCTCCAGGGGAGCATTTATTCATGTGCTGGTGCACCATCGTGGAACATCTGCACCGTCCGTTTGCTATCTTATTGTGCTCTGTTTGCACAAAATGAGGGAAGGTGGGATGGGTAGGGGGAGCAGCTACACAGCCTACAGAGCATTAACCACTAACTTCTAATTGTCACAAGATGAAAGATGAGGCATCACATGCTGATCTTTTTTTCATCTTGTTAGTCAGCATCCCACAGCATGCAACGTTATTGCCTTTTTTAAGCACGCTCTGTCTTTGGTGCCCGCCGTGTCACAGAACCACTTGAAATGGGTTTTTCATGAGCCATCCTCACCCTCATCCACAGCACTTTTCTAATCATGGAAATTTAATTGTCTGCTGTGAGGGAAGCAGGAGAGCGACTTCATATGCATTCATCCTCCGGGTTGTTTGAAGGAAGAGTGGACTACGGTGAGAGAGGACCTTGCATGTGGGTGGAGTCAGAAGTTTGTTGGAGGTGGGGACAATGTTGTCTGTTTGAAAATAGTTCTTCGGTTTGAAAAGTAAAGCTTTAGATCCTGTTTTTAGAAATCTAAGAAGTTTATATATGTCAGACATTCACATATCACAAATTCACAAAGACATTTTAATCACTGAGGAACGACCGAGCAGTATTTCGTTTAAATTGAATGCGCACCATGTTCTCAGACTGTATATAATAAGGACACCGCATGCCACTCATTGAATTGTGATGTTTTTAAAAGAATAATTTCAACATTTTTGCAGAAAATATATCAGTGACTTGTGAATCTATTCAATTCAGTTTTAGCTATATAGAACAAATACCACAAACAATTGCCTCAAGGTGCTTGACATTGTAAGGTAAAGACCCTACAACAATACATAGAAAACATCAACAATCAGATAATCTCCTACTGTGCTTAAGCACTTGGTGACAGTTGGGAGGAAAAACTCCTTTTAACAGAAAGAAACCAGGCTCAGGGAGGGGCGGGTCATCTCACCATGACCAGGTGCAGGTGAGGGGAAAGAGACCAAGCTAGGAGCTGGTACCATGGAAGAGGAGTCTGAAAACTGAAGGCTCTGCCTCCCATTTAAATATTATAGGAAACATAAGCAAACCAGCAGTCTGAGAGCAAAGTGCTCTATTGTGATGCTATGAGTCTATGAGGTTTTTAAGATGGGGTCTGATTATTCAAGACCTTGTATGTGAGGAGGAGGACTATAAACAGGGAGCCAATGAAGAGAAGCCAACATAAGAGAAATATTATCTCTTTTTACTAGTCCCTGTCAGTACTCTTGCTGCAGCATTTGGAGCAACTGATGGCTTTTCAGAGAGGTTTTAGGACATCCTGATAATAATGAACTACAATCATCCAGCCTAGAAATAATAAATGCATGAACAAGTTTTTTTTTTATTTTAGCATCGCTCTGATACAGGATGAGTCTAACTTCAGAGATATTAGATAGAAATACAAGAAATCAATCCAACATATTTGTTTAATATGTGCATTGAAGAAGATATCCTCAGATATCCCCAGTGTTGTTGGAGGCCAAGGTAATGCCAGAGTAAGATCAGAATAAGTATCTGGTTAGACACCATATTTCTGAGATTTTTAGAGTTAGAAACATGGTGGTGAATCACAAAAGAGGTATGTCCTGAATCTCACCCTCATTTCTCATTTATTTAACTCCACGGTACTGTGGAAAAGCCTTGAGCCATTCTTGTTTGCTGATAATCTTTTAAAGTTGTTCTTTGGACATTGGATGCTTTTTCACACATATTTAGTCACTGAACCAGATCATTTTTGGAATAATGTTTTTATTAAGCTGCTTAACACGGACCTATAAATCCATCAGACATATAAAAGGCACCTAACTCAAGAAAAAAGCTCAACACAACTCAGCATTGTCTGCACATAACAGACAGTTTAAAACAATTTTTAATTTCATAATTAGGCTCTTTGTTACCAGTAGCCTGTCATTTGTTCCCATTTGTTTAGACGAATCTGTGAAAAATGTCAAATACAACACAATCTGAAAATCACCTTGTTGATGCAAAAATACTATTAAATTCTATTCAAAGAGCTATTTGCAGAAAGCTTGGTATATTTCAGCATGCTGTGTAATGTGTCCTTAAAATTCAATGAATATGGGAAAGGAGAGGACAAAAGAAGAAAACATATATTCAGTAATATGAAGAAAGAATTCAGAAACCTGACACAGGACATCTGGAGCTTCAGCTGATCCATCGACTGTTCACTGAAGTCTTGTCAGAAATGGTCTCTGAACATGATACTGCAAGATGACTTAAAACTAGTGTTTGGGACTATAAAATAATCAGGAAAGTGTTTCTTGAGGTGTTAGATAAAGTGAGAAGTAGGCTGTATTCTCATGAACTTGTAGACTTCTAAAGAATCTCACTTTTTCCAGCCAGGGGACTCACCCCCTGCTGGCTGCACTTTGAGTATATGTGAGAGCTTCTGTAAGCCTTTCTTTAATTCTTGTCTGGTTCTTTTCATAGATATATAATTGTTAATGTTCAAGAACTTTTTCGCTCTACTTTACAGTCCATTTCTGTGGCCTGTGTTGCTTGCAGGTATTCATTTCAGGTAAAAGGAAGAAGAAGAAAAAAAACTCAGACCAAAATTCACTTTGTGCATCACTGCTGCTTGTTAAGCTTGTTTCACTGAGGAAATGGTAATACGTCTGACTGAGACGTCTCTCATCTGCATTGTGGTGGCTCCAGAATAAAAGGATAGCATTTAAAGAGACTGTATTACTGCATTTAATCACACAATAAAAACTATTAAGAGTGGAAACGTAGCCCATGGCCAATTGTATAGCTCATGGTAATGTTAAGATTGGGAAGAATTAATGTCTTTTTTAACTGCAGTTACAGTGCCTACTTTAAATTTATTAGGACAAAATCTCCCAGAATACACTTTTTTAAAATTTTTTTTGCTAGATAGCAGTTTGAGGTGTAGAAATCACCTTTACTGGGTTTATACCTTTTTGTAATTTGTCACTGCATTTTGCTGCAGTAAACAGTGACTGTATTCAGAGCTCAGGCATCAAGAATGACAACCTGCCCACGTAAAAATGTACAAGCAAACATGGGATAAAAAAGGAACATGTCAACAGGAAGACAGCAGACAGATGAACAGTAATGAACAAACCAGAAGGAAAAAGCATCCACAGATTTTCTTTGTCCATTAGAATAAATCTACAAGACAATAAAGTGAAGGGGGGTAAATATTTTCTGAAATACTCTGTATTTAAAATTCCATTAAGTTGTCTGTTTCTTTGTTGTGCAGTAAAACACTCACAGATGGAAGCAAATAATCCCAAGTAATATAATACAGCTGGGTCTACACATGTTGGAAAGTGAGACAATTTTCACACGAAGTAGATTTGAAATAAAACAAGAAACAACTGCAGACTTTCAGCTTTAATTAGATAGCTCAAACAAAAGTATTGGATGTTACAGAGTGTGGGCTGTTTCTTCATAAATTGAGCAGGTAAAAGGTCTGAAGCTGATTCTGAATGTGACATTTGCATTTGAAGCTGTTGCTCTGAATCCAAAACCAGGAGTCAAATAAGTGAAACAAGATGTTCTTGGGCTGCAAAAAGTAAACAGATGTGCCAGAGAGAGTGAAAACATTAGCAATAAATAAATAGAGTACATTCTGGAAAACACACACACACCAGTGAGCTCAGAAATGTAAGATCTGGATGTCAGTGAGGAGAATAGTGGCTTTAAGAACATTTTCACAGATGTAATGAATGTAACCAATGGTAGCATGTAGAGCCAAGGTTACATCTGCAGTGTCTACATTAAAGCACTATGATTCACTATACGATAATACAGGACAAATTAACAATATATGTAAGTGACAAACAGCAAATGAATTCAATCGTAGCCACTTTGTCACAGTCCCCTGTAAATGTACTTGTACTCTGGGAAACCTGTTGGCTGGTGATATCCATGGGTTCCACACCTCAGTCAGTTATCAACAAATCTTTAAAATTAGCATTTTTTTGCCCTTAAATACAAAATTGATGCAGATTTTAGTTAAATTTGAAAATATGGGACTTTAATTCTTATTTTTGTTCGATCTCAAATTTATTTGGGACGTCAGTATATTCGTTTATTTGTCAATACTTCCCCCAACCCCTGCCTGAGTATATTTGCTGATTTTCTTTTTAGGCTAAATACATGCAAAGTTGTTGACTGCACTTGGAGTACCTCCTTATTCTCGGATTTTACTGGATTTCCCCATCTTTGAATAGCAGCTCATGTGCACAAACCACCCTGTCAGCCATATTCTAATACTGCCGACCAACATCGAGGTAGTGCTGAGAGGATTAGTGCCAAATACAAACAAAATAATCCAGGTGTGATGCTTTCATCTTCTTCTGCATATCTTACAGGCTTTTATCCTCGAGTCTCTAATACTTGGAGAGAGAGTCAGCATCTGTTCTTTTTATGGTTGTTTTGAATCCTGCAGTAATTATTCCAGCCTCTTCTCTAACATTTCTTTGCCGATTTTTCCTCAGAGTGCTGTACAAAGATGCACTAATTGTGAGTTATTTTTTCCATTAAACTTCTACTGTGGAGTTTCCATCTGTTTGTCATCTTGTACTGCTGTTTTGCACCACAGCAGATTTCTTTATTTATCCCTAGCACATATTGTTTAATGGACCTATTTGTGTGTATTGTGCTGTATGGTTTTATTTATAAAGCTGGCATGACCTACAGCAGTTGGCTCTAATCATTTCACTTCCTTCTATTGTTGCACATCCACTCAAACTAATCATGTGTAATGGAGTTTCTCTGATTGCATTCATTGGGAGAGTCCCATTGGCTCTTGGTCTAATTGCCAAACCTGATTGCTCATGTTCCATCACCCTCATAGATCCTACACCATATGGAGTTATTAACAGGTGCAAATGTGTAATTTTGAGAGAAACTAAGCATGGTGCTTAATTCAGTCTGTCAAACTGCTGTAGCAAATTATGGCTCTGTGAGATGACTGTGCTGTGGGGTATTGTTTTAATTATGAGAGCGGATCAGTGAATGTTGAAGACAGCCACATAAAGAAGGGCCCTAGCTATTTCTCTAGCATCCTGTTTGACTCCCAGTGTTGATGACCTGCTCGGTAAGCTGTTCCAAAAATGGCTCCTTGTGTTGACAGGAGTCCCCTAAAATATATGGTGAGATACAGCATCACATAAAGTGTCTCATCACCATCAGCACCTGTGAATGAACTGCAAACCAATTCATGCATGAGTGTTTGCTAGGACCTACCTACCCATGCAGCAGAACACAGACGCCAGGGAACTGCAGTGAATGGTGTTTATTTACAATGACAGGGAAAACATGAAACACAGATTCGGGACGTGCAGGAAAACTGGCAGAGGACTTGATCGGTCTATGGGAGGAGAATAGAACAGAGTTAAGGGGTGAACCTGAAAATCAAGGGTTAAAATATGTTAGGTGAAGAGTTGGAGAGCTTACTTGGCACAAACTGAAATACAGACTTGGATGGAGTGTTCTCGTGACCGGAGGCCGAGCCAGGTAAACGTGTAGGCAGGTGGTGGGACAGGTGGGTGAGAAATCCCAGTTCTGACCGAGGAAAATGATCTCCAGAGGCACAGGCAGGTGGAAGGACAGCGTAGCAGGCTAGCGGAAGGAAAACAGGCAAGGAAATGAATCATAAACACTCGGCACTATATTGTGGCGTGCTGGGGGAGCAGCTAGTTCTCTCCCATCATGCCTTGGGACAGGTGCTGCTGTTTCGATGTTCTTGTTTTATTGTTTATGGTTATCTTACTTTTAACTGTTATCTTGAATGTTGTGTTTATACTGCGGTTCAAAGTCACTGACAGTAATTGTTTTATAGAATGAATGCAGTACCATAAGTGAGTTCTGTTATGCTGTTATTGACCATCGAAGCACAGTGTAGCATCAGCAAGTCTGTTTATTAGAGAGTGCCCCCTACCAGCTTAGGATCAAACAGCAAGCTCCAACTTTCTGTGGAGCTTCTTTGCTAAGATTCCTCTGCATGCCACAATATTTTAATAATAATTTTTAAATAATGGGAACTAATGCTAGCTGTATATATTTATTTGTGATCAATTGGTCTAATAAGGCTAGTGGGAAAAGGTCAGTAGGTGCATTGTGACCACTTCAGTTAATCAAGAGATGGATATCAGCTCTTCAGTCAGTTGGTTTCAGTAGATTACAGTTTTCTTTGCTGATTACAATCCAACCACAAACTTGGAAGATTATTCAATAGTAAGCTAGCAAGTCTAACATGCTAGAAAAGAAAGGTACACGAATGCTTCAGAGAAATCGCCGTAACATTTCAAAGGCACATTTGGAGCTGAAAAATGAAGTGGAAATGCCTGAAAGTTTATTTCACTTAAGTGGTCACTTGAGGTTGGTTTCAAACTCAAGTTCATCCCCATAGAAATGACTTAATTTAATTAAGACCTTAGAGACAGTGATCAACTTCAGAAGGAAGAGTATAGCTTCATGGTCATGATTTCAAACCAACAGAATGGCCCTAAGGCATCCTCAGACTCCAGAAGCAGTTCAAAGGTTTGTTGACAAAAGTCCAAATAAATTTGCCTGATAGTGACAGAAAGAGCCAAGGCAAAAGAAGATGAGGGCGAGAGAAAGAATGAGAGAAGAAAAATGAGGGAAAGAGCACAGAAGTCAGTAGTTAATGTTCGATTGGTTATAGGGCTAATTAGCAGGTATCATTGTGACACACCCATGTAGTTTTTAGAAGCAGCTTTAGGTAATAGCTTCCCATTACACTCGGACGTCTAAATATTTTTTTACTACAAGTTATCTTGGTAACTCCTTGATCTGTACAACCCAAAGAGAGCATTAAGATCCTCCAGCCGACTGCTCCTAATGCAACCAAGGTCCTGTTTAAAAACCAGAGGTGACCGTGGTTTTGCCATTGCCGCCCCTAGACTCTGGAATAATCTCCCAGTTGATATCGTGCATCGGAATCAATTCAATCGTTCAAATCACACTTAAACTTGTCCAGCTTGTCCAGAATGCTGCGGCTCGCCTTCTGACTGCCACTAGAAAGCATGCCTCTATCACCCCAGTTCTTATTGAGTTGCATTGGTATATGCAATTCAATATCGCATTGAATTTAAAATATTGTTGCTCACCTTTAAAATTATAAATAATTTAGCCCCTTGTTATCTTGTCGATCTTCTTAGTCTATATGTCCCTGGGCGAGCCCTCAGGTCTTCAGCCCAATTACTCCTGGCTCAGCCTAGATATGGACTTAAATCTAGGGGTGACCGTGCTTTTGCCCTGGTTGCACCGAATCTGTGGAACAACCTTCCTATCGCTATCCATGCGTCAGACTTCGTTTTATCTTTTAAATCCCGTTTAAAAACTCATTTATTCAACATAGCTTTTCCATCTAGTTAGTGTCTCTATTTTATATTTGGTTCAATTTCTTATTTATGTACTTTATCTTTTAGCTATATCTGTTCTTAGTAACTTTGTTCTTATATTCCCTTTTATTGCTGGATAATTAGTGCTCTTAACCTGATGACATATGTGGTACTTTGTTAATAGTCTTTTATTTATTGTCTTAATTTTCCTGTTTTTATTGTAAAGCACTTTGGTGTACCACTGGTCTTTTAAACGTGCTATACAAATAAAGTTGTATTGTATTGTAAACACACACCTGTTCAACTTAGCTTTCGAAGCAATTCGGCCTGCACTACACCATGTAATGTAATTTTAATTGTAACTGTCCTATTTGTTCCTTGTTCTGCCTGCATTGTGGTTTTGTGAAGCACTTTGATGTACACTAGTCTAGCTAGACTCAAATGCAAAAGGAAAGTTTATACACAGACAGGGGAGTATTTAGCTGATAGGACTCAGGTGAGGTGGAAATAAGTATATGTTGATAATGGTGAATTTTCCATTTGCTGTGTCATGCTCACATATGAACATTAAGGGGGATGGACTTAATACTAACAGAGATAATCTTGCCTGGTCAAGATCTGTCAGTGTTTTATTATAAGGGAGTGCTTACCGGTAGTCACAAAGGCCATCAGGACATGAAGAATGATGGTAATATAGTATGATGATAGTAATTCAGTTGACTATATGAGCCCTATTAATCTTGTGTGGGTGAAACCCATTACAGTGATTAAAACTCACACCACTGTCAGAAAGGGCAGCCTGTGGATTTTGATAGATTAGCACACACCAAGACCTTAGCTTATAAAACCTCAAAGTGTTCAATATGACATAAATTAAAAAAACATAAATTCGGAAATAAATATTATCATGAAAAAATGATTTGGAATAAATGCAAATCCCAAATGGAGACAGTGAAGGGAGTAGAATCTCCCATTCAGCCCATTTCTCCATCTGAAAGGTTTATGTTCCAGCAGACAGGAATACATTACAGCCCTGCTATAGCCTGCAGCCTCTGCAGTTTACACCACTCACCTCAATCTCACACAATCAAAAGAGCACTTCTTAGACATCGGCATTTCCTTCGATGTCTAAGGAGAGTTACATAAAGAGTTTGGAAATAAACTCACTGTGGCCCTACAACGCAACAACAGCATCATCAGAGGTTACCGAGCAGAAGGCCCACCACCAGCACGTAAAGACATCTATGAAGCTTAAAGATACCAGCGCTGTTTTAAGTGTTCTGTTTGTTAAATGAAAGAGTTCAGCATTCCCAAAGCAAGCCACATTTTGATCCAAAGCTACCATTGACATGTGAAAAAAGTAAATCCCAAATTGTTGATTTAGAGAAGCAAACATTTGATCATCTTGATAAAAAGAACCTGTGCTCAACATGGCACTCCATCAATCCTATAAGGGAAGTTTGCTGTGGAAAAAGTAACTACACCCCTGGCACAAAAAGCTAATTTTATTCTTTTAGGAATGATTTTTTGGTGCTTTTTTAAAAATTCATTTTGCATAATTGTTTGGTGTGATGAAACCGTTGACAGCATTTCTTCCACTTTAAAGATGCTTAGTTTTCGATTTGTAGCTTAATAAACAATTTTTAACAATTTTCTTTGCATGTCTCAAAGGTTATCAGATATTTTAAACGAGGAAAACAATACCCGTGGATTTAATTTGCTTTTCCTGTGACTGAATGCCTTCCTGTGTCTCCAGTGATAAACTTTTACACCACCTTTATTTTTTATCATAAGAGCAGAATAAAAAGAGGATAAAAACATCCTTTCTACCACAGAACTTTGAATTTTGAAGTCACCCCATCTCCTTGTGGTCTCAATGAAGATTTTGATGTAGGATTTTTTTTGTAAGTGGTGTAATTTGGCTCGTTTAGACTGTTTGGTGAATGTCTGGCAACCAACAGTCACTGAGAAAAAGTTATTATTTGCAGGCTTGTTACAAGTAGTGATTGTTAAAGCTCATACAGGCCTAGAGTGGCCTAGAGCAGCGGTCCACAACCTTTTTTGCGCCACGGACCGGTTTATGCCCGACATTATTTTCACGGACCGGCCTTTAAGGTGTCGCGGATAAATACAACAAAATAAAACTAGTACCGGTATCGGAAAAAAAGAAGATTTATTCATAACACATGTGAAAAGACCCAGGAAAACCGAGTTAACAATAAAAACGATAACAAAATAACGCTGAAAACCGATAAAAACCCTGAAAACCATACATTTCACACCTGAGCCTTAACTCTTGCGGCCCGGTACCAAACGACTCACGGACCGGTACCGGTCCGAGGCCCGGGGGTTGGGGACTGCTGGCCTAGAGTATTCCGTGACTAGTTGGCGAGTAGCAGTTGGAGGTTGCTGGTATTTGCCATAGTTGTCTTTTTACTGCCATCTTTATTCAAAATCCAATAATTACCAAGAGAATTAGAGGTAAAAATTAACTAAAAAAATGTAATTCAAATGCAAAATAACAGAATTTTACAGGTTAAAGTTTAAACTTGTAAATGGTCAAATGCTGTTTTATAACAGTCTGCTTTGATTCCTCCCATTATCGCTTGTATTTCCTATTGCCACTTATACGATTGCAATATTGGAGGAGCTGTTAAGACCCATTTATTTTTTTTCTCAGAGATGGTATTATGTAACTCACAGTTGGAGTTCTCATATGCCTGGGATCAGCATGAAACCCTCCCAGGGAAATTATCACTACAGAAGCTTAAGAGCACCGTTAGTAAATGTAATTTTCTCTTACAAATAGTAGAAGGTACAAGCCCGAGTTCATAAAGACTTTGATGTAGACTTTGATGCTTTGACGAGTAACACAAAGCTCAACATTCTGTTATACGTCTGCGCAGAAGCTCAAAATGCTGTGAAAACTGAAAATGCAGTCTTTGATCGTGCCAAATTCATGTCAAAACATGATTTCTCTGAAATAAGGTTTAAATTTAAAGAAAAAGGAAAGTAGCTGTCACATGTCACAAACCTATAGATCGTAGCCTACAAGCCCCCATTAGGCTAAGTGGAGCCCCTGCTATACATCAATAGACAAATCACATACAGGGTGCTCTATTTAAGCAGCTTTGCAACCCCTTGTGATGTTTGACATACTCAATGTCACATCTGTTCTGTCATTGATATTCCTCTGTATCTGTTCTGTGCTCTACATTTCTGCATTAGTGTGGAGGTCCCACAACAAATTCATACAATATTAATTTCTGCACATGAAAGAACATTTGGAAAAACTTTGTCATAACCAGAGGTCCCTGCTGCTTCACAGCTCTAGAATTGCCACAATCACATTCAGCTCCCGTTCCTGTCTTAAATATGCAAATTCAATGACTAGTGCCAAATCTTTCCATTTAGTTCCTCACATTCCTTTTGCCTTTCCATTTTTTTTAAACTTAACAAACTAAAAAAACCCCAAAAACAAACATTCACACTGCAAACAGAGAAAAGTACAGTGGTATAAAAAGGCCATTCTGAGTTAAAAAACAAACAAACAAGAAAGGATATTTAGAGGAGGAAGTGCTCTGAGAAAAACAGTTTAAAAAATCTACAAATTCTGAGATCAAAGCTGATAGTTTCATTAATAATAATATAGTAATATAGATAAAGTAGATAAATCAATAGAAGTGGGAGGTGGCTCTATCAGTTAGCTTTGACCACAAAAAGAAATCATGGAATCAATTTAGAGACCAACTCATGGTGAAGGGTTGGAATAAATAAATGTGCACCTCTTCCTAACTGATTCAGAACCGCTGAGGCAATATTGAAATGTATTTTGCTTTAATTTGAGCAGCATTTTTTCTTCTTTTCTTTGCTAAATGAACTTCTGTATATTGTTTACATGATCAAAATAAATAACCTAACAAACAAATAAACAAAAAAAATGCATTCTAAGCTATGAACTCATTAAAGGGGCCACTTTTAACAGATATAACAGCCGAACACACCCGTGGCATTCTTTCTACAATAGAAATCAAATATTCTTCAGAAAGTTCTTCCCAATATCTGTTGCAGAAGTTCCCATAAATGTGACACTTGTAGGTTTGCTTTCACTCTTCTGTCCAGTTCATCCCAAACCAGCTCGATGGGGTTTAATCTGGCCACTCCATGTTTTCAAGCTTACCATCTTGTCTTTTTTTCCTGAAGTACTTCTGTCATAGGCAGAAGGCTCTTTGTCTTATTCTGACGTCTTAGCAATGACCTTCCTTGCGGCAACTCATCTGTCAAACCTGCAGCTCAAAGTCACAGTTGAAACTCAGACTTGCTTACTACGAACACTATTTAGCTACACCGTTGTCCTGTGAACCACCTATCATGCAAGTTGTTAACTCTCAGAAACCTCTCAGTTTTGGTTTCAGGTCTGCCAGACCTACTGTCAGAGTTTGCCCCAGTTTCTGTGCGCCGTTTGATGGTGAAGGAACTGTACTCACTGACACACTGACTTTCTTTGCCATTTCTCTGTAGGAAAAACATACATTTTAAGTGTTATGGGAAACTCTGCCTCTCTTCCAGTCTTAATTGCCTTTTTCTTGGATTTTTGTAGCAACACACTAATTTCTGCAGTACAATACTGTTCCACTGATTCTCACATGGATATGGTGCCACAACACCATGTGTTCCAACACTGCTTTTATGCAGACAGAGGGGGTTGTAAGTAATCCAGAAAAGTTAGAACAGCTGTGGGAATTCGTAGCAGCAGCTTAGTAGTTGATCAACCTCCTTGTGTTCCCTGAAAAAAAAGAGCTGTCGCTCCCCACACGCACTATTAGACAATTACATGGAGAAACCTTATGAACACAAGCTTTCTCACGCACACAGGTGTGCGCGCAGGTACTCGCAGACACACTCTATCTTGGGCAGCTGCTGCCTCTTGAAATATCTTGTATTTTTAATACTGTGTGCTGTTCAGTAACAGTGTCATTGTTATTTATGCATATGCTGCTTGTTGCTGTGGTTTCTCCTGGATAAATGGTGTGTTTACAGTTGCGTCCAACCATATTTAGGCAATGATGCAATTTCTGTAGCTTGTCTCTTTTTTTACCATCACAGTGGAGTTCAATTAAGATATCACTGAAGTGCACACTTTCAGCTTTAAATTAAAGAGTTTAATAAAAGCATTTAAGCAACTATTTACAGGATTTTTTTAAGAAGAGCTGCCCATTTTCAGTGGGTCAAAAGAATTTCTGGACATGCAACTTCACAGCCAGCTAAGGCCTGTACCCCCGTGATGTCATTACCGATTATGTAGATAAAACATCTGGAGTTGATTCCAATGTTTACCTTGAATTTGATAACCTCAGTATGAGGTCCAAAGAGATCCTGTTGTTTTGATTTAAACCCCTACTGTACAGACTAAAATTTGCACAAATTATGTCACTGTTCAAATACATATGGACCTAACTATAAATATGACTTAACATTACTAACCTGCAATGTCCAGTTAGTGCTGTAAGTTGCTTGGTCTTTGGTTTAAGGTAATCTCTTCATGTTAGGTAGTGCTACTAGTGTCATTTCACATTTCAACACCACCTAGCTAGTTTGTTAGCGAAGTAGATTATGTGAAGCCTTATGTTGCTACATAAACAAAAAGGAGATTACATGATATAATGTTTAGCTACAGCCGTAACTGGGGCTTACTGGGTAATGCTTAACTGATTATTCTAACTTAAATCTACAAATGCTGACATATGCAGGTTATGCAGTAGCTACATGTCAGGATTTATACCTGTGTGCACTGTATTGATGATGAAGTCTAGTTACATTTCTGGGGACATGTATGTCAGGTTACATCACAGGGTTTTAGAAGGGCTATGATGTATCTATGGCATAGATTTAATACAGAAGGGTAAGTCTGTTAGATTCTGGCAGCAGATATAAAAGCTACCATAATAGATAGCTCCACATGTTTGATTTGGCAGTTTCACACAAAATATCCCAAAGGGGGTTTTTGTCTCTGGTTGGAATTGAACCAGCAACATTTTGCTTGCCAAGGAAATACATAAATCACTATACTATAGAGCCACACAGAAGCTGGTAGGAGCTTCTGTGTAAAGATAAAAATATCTGACTAAGAAGAAAAGAAAACCACTGACAGTGTGACATTAACATTACTCTTAGCAAGCTCTGATGTAACAATCAGCTGACTTTTAATATTTGCTTTTTCAGCAAATCGTTATATTTCCCTTCATTGGCCTCCATATTAGCTCTTTTCATCTGGCTGCTGTTATCTTGTTGTCTTTCTTTCTATTTTGTTTGTTTAAGTTTAATCTGTTTGGCTGCGGGTCATTAATGTAATGTAATGGATGTTGTTTGTTTTTTGTTTGTCACCTAATATTTTCCTCACCATCTGTAATCTGTTTCTTCTGAGCAAACAGGTAGATGAAAGAGCTGAAACTACATTCTCATTTCATGGTCTTGTTTCCCCTGTATGACAGGTAGGCTGCCAGCTTCATCATAAATTTAGCATAAAACATGTGTGTCGGTATCAGCGCCTAATGGTCCCTTTTTGTCAAGCTCCCGTCCGCAGGGTAACAACTCAGCGGCCATGAAGATTTGGACAGGTAATTCACTTTCCCAGCCACACTTTTCATGCAGGCAACTCAGCTGAATGCAACAGAAAGTAGAAATGGCTTAAAAATCTCATTTGGACTCCATTGCAAGGCAGGCAAACCCCAGAAACGGTGACCCATGAAATCAGGGTGAGGACAACTGCCTCCACTAGGCCCCATCCTCATTATAACGTCTTGAAAAACTGGAAGGAAAAGGTCAGAGAGGGTACGAGAATGAGGAGATGTGAAATGCAACGCTAAAAATGTATCTCAGGACATATATATGTGCCAAAATATGTAATGGACAGTGTATGCCGTGCAACAAACATCCCAGGGATGCTGCGATTATGCAGGATACTGTACGCCTTGACCTTAAGCACAGTCTTGACATGGTTTGGGGGTATCGTGACTGCCTGTAATCACAGTGTAGAGTTAGATGAAAGGGTTTGCTTTTCATTTAGTCTCTGCATGTTCAAAAAAAGTCAGGTAATCAGACATTGTTAAGCCAGCTTAAAAAATGCAAATTGCCAGCTTTTGGTTTCACAACAAAGAGTAAAGAGGGACAAGTCTTTGTGTCCCACTGAGCTGTGATGGACTCGGCGAGATGAGGAAGCTATTTCCCCTTCAAAGCAAATTGAACAGAATTGATTCCGTCCCATCCTCTGCGAGAGAGCGGCTTCAAAGAGAATGTTTCTCCAAGGCCTCGTAACTGATGTCATCTTACTGAAGCAAAACCAAATCCCCTACGTTGTATGTGTGATCCGGTCCCCAATGAACGAGCAGTTAATTAATTCCTCTAAAAGACAATTAGTCTCTTCAATCAAATCCTTTGGGCATGTTTGAATTTTGGTGAGTCCAGTTTTCCTCCAAAGCAAATGATTAATCACACGGATTGCCCACCACGCTCATAAATATAGCTTTCACACATCTACACACACACCAGAGTAGGTTAACCTTTCTTATTAGTGATCGCAGGATTTTGGTCATGCGTGATGATTCACACCACAGCATTTTGGGTGTTTTTTTTATGACTCTTTGCACAAATGACTCATTAAACTTTAATGCTGATCACAATGCATATGCATGACTTTAAGTATTATATTTACATATCAAATGGGTCATATCTGCAGTGCAAATGTGCTCATGTTGTGATCCTCGCAAAGATCAGCTCAAAGTTCAAGATGTTTGTTAGAGAGAAGAATAAACACTCAGGCTTGGGTAATTCAGTATTCAAGGTTTCTGTGTTTTCACAGCTATATAGCCATGCTCTAGGCTACAGGTTTTTCATATCCATGGAAACACAAAAACCAAGCTGGATATTTCCCCCAAAGGGGCTAGGAAGGCTGAGGCTAGGAAATAAAAAGCCAGGAAACAACGAGACAAAAAGAAGTTCCATGAGGACAAACAGAAGGATCAGTATTCAGGTCAGAAGTTCAGAAATATAAATACTTTTTGCATCATTTTGCAGAAATAGAAATCGTTTTCTTTATTTTGGTGTTGAAACCAGGAAACATTCTGCAAATTGCTATAATATCTTTCACACTAGCTAAAGTTCAATGAAATGTCCCCAACCGTAAATGCATTTTTTTCCTTGAACATTGTATGTGTGTGTGTGTGTGTGTGTCTGCTTTTTTTCATTCATGAAACCTTTTTTCTAACCAACAGTGCTCCAAAGAAGCTTAGTGAAATCGCTAGTTACATGTGTATAGCTTTCAAATATTTGGTAGCTAAAGGGATGAAAAGCTCCACATGTGTAGGTTGTGTCCATTAGCACCAGCTTTTGCATGTTTCTCTTTTATGTAATGCAAAGCTCCTGGGAATCACTTTAATGCTCAGCACAGTCAGTGCGAAGAGAAGGCATTCACCCATTCACTGAGTTGGGTAAATCCAGTTTCACCTGCAGGTACTAGGAATCTATTAGCCCCATCCACCCCTCTCTGTGCATTGAGCACTTTAAACTAAATGGGGCTCTGTGATAACGGAACAAAACCTGGAAGTCAATGAAAGAACCTATTACTCCATGCATGCATGCTGTAAGGCATATCACCTGTAGCGCTACCCTTATAGCCACCCTAAGGAGGAAATATTAGTTACTGAAGAGTGATCTCAGTCCGATATGTTTCGTTTTTTTGCACCAGCAATGGTGAGGATATCTTTATATTTTCTGTTATCCAAGCATAAAGATGCTAATTTAGTGGCATGATTCATTTCAACACCCAGAAATAGTGATATAGCAAAAGTTCAAACAAGTCCAATCAACATAAACGTGTAATGTGATTTTTTTGGCGCTTGGAAGATAGTTCAAGCTCTGAATGGTCAGTAAGACTTATTTAGCAAGTGGTAAAAAAAGGCCTAAGTGGTTAACTGGCGACCTGGTGAATGTTAAGAAGTTATTAGGTTAATGGAAAACAATATCCTTGACATCATCGTCCATCAACAAAACCCAATTTTGTACTATCATATGTATGTTCAGTTTGGTGTAGCTGTGGGAGCTGGAAGGAAGCAGCACACATTGGCCTGCCAGTTGTGAATACGCTGGAATACAAGCTGTGGTTGTTGCACATCACACAGACTTTGCACTTGGAGGTGGCAGGTTAAAGACTGGCTAATGTTCAATCAAACTGCATCTGACATCTGTGTCCTCACATTAACCCCCCATCAGGTGATGTCTGGAAAGGTTCAGGGCTTCGCTGCATGTGTGAAAAAATTACCTGCAGATACATGCGTAACTACAAGATAAACGCACACCCCTGCATGTTACCCTACACATCAACACACACCCTCATCACCTATTCAGGCATGACAGATTAAAAGCAACCTGAAGCTGTTAGCATAATGAAAGTGTGCATCCCTCCCTTGCATGAAACCAACCCCACACATTTATCCTGAACTCACGGTGCAGCCCATTAATTCATCTGCCAATACACATCTGTACTAATTACCAGAGAGTCTGAACATGTACATTCACCCACCATTAGTAATTTACACCTGGCTGCATGGGGCAAATTATCTTTGTTGCAAATGATCACCTGCCTCAAGTATTCCCACTAAGCCTCCAGTTTGTATCAAAACTTTAAAGGCTTCCTTAAGTATGATGTTATTCCTGGCATTAATACACTGCTGCAGTTTGTCTTCTGATTGAAATGCAGCCTCGCTTGTAAGGCGAAGACCCAGTCGAGATGCAACAGGCAGGTCTGGTATACAACATTCCTCTAATGAACCCTCTAGATAAAAGTGCATGATGGGAAGCAGATGTGCTACAATTGTTCATTTAACCCCCTAGTCCTTTGATTCAGAAGGTCTCTCAATATCTCAACATGCTCAGCCATAGCTATCTGGAAACCAGGACCCAGGGAGACATGGGGAGGACAGAATGAGACAAAGAGAAAAATAGATAGGAAAAAAAGGATGAAAGACATGCTTTTTTTCCCCCTAAGACAAAGAAGCAAAGCTGAAACGCCACAACACCAGAGAGCTGCCTACATGTTATTTATCAGCTTCTGAAGGCCACCGCAGACACATTTACTCACTGTGTCATAAAGAAACATTTTTCCCCTGCCAGCAGAATCACCTCATATCAGAGCCTTTCCCTGTAACTGAGAGTTTTCCTCTGTAGTGTAATAAGATTGTGTCCCTATATCCCTACCAACCATGATTAAGGTATTTTTCAATGTTAAATTCCATTATTGATGCACAAACTGTCAAGAATAGTGAATTAGGTGCAGTGAAATTGGGTGGATTCTGACTACTGTTCCTAAGGTGTGCCATTGTAATAGCTTGTATGAAAAAGTACTAAGACATCCTATTTCTCATTTCACAAGTGTAAAAATGACATTACACTTCTCAGATATCAAAGAAAATGCTTTGGGGGGGACAATTAATGCTGGGCATGGGAGTTCTAGCCAAGAGTACAGCAATTAAGGTTTAGTTTTCACTTTTCATCTCTATTTGTCACATTTGCAAATAAACAAAGTGGACTCAAGTGTGAACAAATGGAGATGGACTGGCACAGAGATAAAACTGTAACATAACAAAAGGCATTGTTCGGGAAAGCAGGGGAGTCCAAGACAGAAAAGCAAAGAAATCCAAGAAGAGAGCCAAAAGGAGAAAGTAACAAAGGAGACCGAGGAAAGCAAGGGACTAGAGCCCTGATGAATGTCACAAAGGCTGAGGATGCCATATCATAGCTGTATACAAAAGATAGACATGGCTACAATTAGGTCATGCTTTGGTTTTTGGGCTGTGCATTTTTTAAATGGTAAATGGCCTGTATTTTTATAGCGCTTTACTTAGTCCCTAAGGACCCCAAAGCACTTTATACTACATTCAGTCATTCACACACTGGTGATGGCAAGCTACATTGTAGCCACAGCCACCCTGGGGCGCACTGACAGAGGCGAGGCTGCCAGACACTGGCGCCACCGGGCCCTCTGACCACCACCAGTAGGCAATGGGTGAAGTGTCTTGCCCAAGGACACAACGACCGAGACTGTCGTAGCCGGGGCTCGAACCGGCAACCTTCCGATTACAAGACGAACTACCAACTCTTGAGCCACAATCGCCCCATTTTTAAAACCAAAATAACTAACAGAGAATGAGGCAAATGGTTGTTGGGTGGTAACTTATTAGCTAATGCTAAAAACTTGGTTAGCAATCTGTGTTCATGTGAGTCTGTGCATTGTGTATGACAAACAGCCATGTCTCCAGTTCATCTTAACACCCCTAACCATTTATTGAGGAGGATTAGTTGTGAAAGTAAGCCATGAAGAAGGAAACTTTCCATAGAAGCTATGTCTAAATATGTATATTACTTCACCTAGTTTAGTTCTGGGAGGAGACACAAACCCATCCTAGGGAGGGCACAGCTAGTATATTCCTAATGTTGGTCCCAAGCCCGGATAAATAAGAGTGTTATGAAGAAAGGAATCTGGCGTAAAATCTATGCCAAAACAAATATGCAAATCCGTCTGCTGTAGCGACCCTTGGGAACAGGAATCAGCTCCGAGTATCTTCTGCTTTAAAGTTGGAGATTTTAGCATGGGAGTCTATAAAGATTTACTCAGTTTTGGAGGCAGCCTCAAGAGGCCAGTTGTGGAATTACGCTTCTATATTTTTCATTTTTCAGCCCTGGAGGTTGCAGCCGGGATAAAAAACACTAAAATTAAATACACTAGTACAACACAGGGATAATATGGCACAGGTGAACTCAATCAAAACAGTTACAGAGCTTCTAATGTAACAGAGAACTTCCTTTCTCTACAGTCTCAGTCGTATATTCTAAAAATGAAGCTGTGAGCTAAACATTTTTCCTCTGGAAATGTTCATATTTCAATATGAGAGCATTTTTTTGGTTTCATGTGGAATTGTAAATATTTTTTTTTTATATCTCTGTCTATCTCATAAGAATACACACCTATCCATCTGTCTGAATTTCAGCCAATATTCCACAATGTGAAACAGAAAAACTCTAAAATAAAACAGGAAGTAGAATGAAGTAAAGATGAAGAATAACTCACACATATGTTCTATATGTGTGAGTTATTCTATATGTTGGGCAGAAAATAAGAAACAGCATTCAATAACATAAAGAAGGAGAAAACTGAGGATTGCAGCAGAAACCACAGGCAATTACAACGACAGACTCTGACAGTGAAAGCAAATAACTTTACAAGGGAAAAATAGGACAGCCCCCCCCCCCCCCCCCACACACACACAAAAAGTACACCATGACAGTAAATTCATCATTATCAATCTCCATCATGTGCAGTGTAATTATTTTAAAGTGAGACTTGTGGTCAGCATTGTGTCTGACAAGTTTCTCCATCATATTCGCCATTAAATCAAACCACAAACATGAAACGAGCACACCGATGATGATATCCATTTGCGTCCATTATCTTGTAGCGCAAAATGAAGACCAGCTAAATTACAAAGGGAAGGAAAATTTTACCTGAGGCATGTAATTACTGCCTGTAACTCTCCAGCCTTGTTGTAGAATCACTACCATTTCATAAATGCACTATATATGCTCTGCACAGGACTGCTCTTTATCTGCATTTAATTATGCACCAGAGAATAATATAATTAGAGCCATAAGCACTTAAGATTATTGATGAATGTGAATTGAATAATTGAATAATCTTAATGATGGCTCCAAATTTTATTTGTCAGTAGGTAAGACATTTCTATAAGTGTAGTCCATGTTAAGTTTTAAACTACCAAAAAAATAACTAAAGATAGCAAATGTCAATATTATTAGGGAAAGGTTACATGAAGTCCCAGAAATACAGTATTATTGTCACATAATACATATCAGATACATCTTGATTTTACATTTGAGGATGCAGAATTCATTGTAAAAGGGTTCAGGATCTCATAATGTACAGGAAAGCACATGGTGGTGGGATTGCACTTTATATTTAAGAGCCAATTAAGATCAGAGGTGATTTGACACCAGATGAGATTGAAATGGTTGCAAGTGCATTTACCTACTTGAGACCAACATCAGTGTGTTGTTGTTATAGAACAACAAGTGCAAATATTTTTTTCTGGATATAATTTGTGAAAAATTAGATCAGGTCATGTGTGTGATCTTAATAATAAACTCTAATTTATGGGTGACCTGAATATCTAATGAAATTTACAGAGCTGTCAAATGAAAAATAGGCTCCTACCTATAGCAAATGTTTGTGGATTATCTCAAGTAAATAATGTTCCAACAAGAACATGGCAGAAAAGTGATGGCACAGAAATCTCTAGTTGTATTAATTGACACATCTTAACCAATTACAATGTTGCAGTATCATGGGCCAAAGAAATATCTATACTGTTAGGGTGTAGTGCTAATAATTTAATGGTAGTGGAGATAAAAATAAAAATCAGTTGATGAGTTTGTAAACTTGTAGCCTTCCCCTATGGTTTGGTTTGAGAAAAATCCAAAAGTAAGTGCACGAAGAAGATGCGGTATATTGGATTATTGGAGACCACGGAGAATTATTCAGTGTTCATTTCACGTTGAAAGCTAGTTGACAGTCCCTACAGATCTTTGCACATCTATAGTACCTTCCTGCATTGAGATTATAAACCATACGTGGTCTCTGTGCGGTTGTTTTGGTCTACACCAGAGTGTGATTACTGCGTTCACATCTTTACAAACTAACCAAACCAAGGGGGAAGACAAGGAGGGGGGGAAGACATCAGAGACCTGATGGGACATTTAGTAGATGGCAGTCAGACACAATTAATAGCTAGTAAAGTCATTAGATTGACAAATATATTGTAAATTAAGTAATATTGTTGCTAAGTTAAATAGAATTTTATTACAAAAGATCAATAGAACGATAACCTTTTGAATCATTTTTAAATGATTTAGTAGGAAAATCTATAAAAGTTGAGTCATCCTTCATAGAGACTAAAGATAATATCTTAATTCAACCAACTGATATTAAAAATTATTTTAATAATTACTTTATAAAGTAGATAATCTAATAAATAAAATACCAAGAATAGAAAATACAATTAAAAATCAAATGATGAAGTATAAAAACTGTACTGCAATTTTAGTCAATATAAAAATAGTAGAGACTATGGCAATAACTTATAAAACCAAACTTTCATTGTTGACTGACTTAATGGGACACTACTTAAAATGTTCGCTAATTTAATCACTCATTGTGTCATGGTCTCCATGTCTCCCTGGATGACCTAGATTCAGGCCATATGTTTTTTGTTATTGTTGTTGTCTCTCCCTTTCTCTTCCTGCCTGGGCGGAGCTCGTTTTCGGCTCCCTCCCTTGGCCCACGCACCTGGTCTAATCAACCACCTGCCACTGATCTGTCTGATTGCCTGGAGAACAGTGAACAAATGCTTGTTCAGTAAGTTTACTACCTGTCTTACGTATAATTATGGATAGAATTGTATATGAGCACATTTATTTAGAATAATTTAATTATTTATTTTCAACATGTTTACAAACACGTGTATTCCATGGTTGACCTCTAATGACAGATGGCTTTGCTAACAGTTATAGCAGAACAAAAAATGGTTGATATATTATTACTGGACTTTGCAGCAACATTTAGTATAATTCATCACAATTTCCTACTGAAGAAATCAGAATCCTTTGGTTTTAATCAGTTGTCATTATTAAGACTGAAGAGTTTAAGTAATAGGAAACTGATATTTTTTTTTTAAATGGGGCATAGTCAGGTATTGGAGATCTAAGGCTAATACTCCTATGTATGCAAATGATTCCACACTATACATGTTAGCTATTGTTAAAAGGGAGTTAAACAAAGTTAGATTATGTTGTGAAGTAAGTAGTTAAATGAATAACAAATAATAAATGTATTTTGAATACATCTGTGACAAGCAGCATTACATTTGGTGCTAACCATTCTAAAAGTGTTTCTGTTAATGATCTTTGCTGATCAAAGTCCATGAGACAAAGTTCCTGGGTTCAATCCCAGATAAAAATCCTGGAAAGAACATGTGAATTATGTGGCTGCTAAAATAGAAAATGGTATTTCTGCAGCCAAAAGATGTGCAAACCTTTTGACACCAAAATCTATTTTGATCTAGTATTGAGTTTAAAAATTGCAAATGATACAAAACAGAGCAGCATTTGTTGTCCTTTGTTGTGGGTATAGAACAAACTGCAATGATGCATAAATGTCTTGACTGTTTAGCTGTAAAACAAACAATTTACTCTTGTGTTTATTGTTGCAAAAAAGCCAGTTATTTTGTACAAAAATGTCTACTTTAGTGCAAACAGACATGATTGTTCGACCAGACACGGTACATGGGTACGATTATTTATTTTTTTCACCCACAAAACAAATCAATTGAGCTAAATTGTGTCAGACTATGAAGGAAGGGCATTCACAACCAAAACAGATAACACAAGAAACGAGTACAATAAAACTAAAAAAAATCAACTTCAAAACAAAATCTATTTGCCCTGACTCTTAATCACAGATAAAAAAAAAATTACTGAGACGTTTGGATCGTTGTATGTATGTGTGTTGTCATAATGTATGTTATTTTCAAATGATGTTTTATTTCTCTGTGTAGGCTTTTAAAGTGCACTGTCAAAGCGTAAAGGTTTGAGGCCACAGAAAGAACAGCTGCTACATTGCTAAACTAAACTCATATAGCAATCATGACATAAGAGCAACAGAAGAAAAAAATTATGTACAATGAATAGTTAACTTATTTAAAAACGTGTGGACAGCATATACTACAGTGATTTACACATCACACTGAGACAATCTAATTCCATTTAGTTTATTAATTTTTGCGGATATTATGCTTACATGGTGCACCTGACCACGTTTATGCTTAATCAGATTACTGCTAATTAATTGATGTATAGCAAACATGGGCATATGTTGCATTCTGATGCTGGTTGGTTTATTTGACTCTGGGGCACAATATAATAAAGCTGCTATGTTTAGCCTGCTGTGCCCACTTAATGGCAAATTAAAGGCATCCAGGGTGCATTTGTGAAGAATCAACTGTAGCTGTAAAGTGAAACTGAGCTTAAGATAAAATAACTGAATTTTTTGCTCAGTTGCAGTTTACAGGAGACATTTAATCCTGTGTATGATATTTTATTTTTGTGAGTTTTTGAGACCTTTACATCATCAGTGTCAAATTGCACAATAAACCTACCTTTAAGCAACAAATTGAACAATTAATATAAATTCCCTAATGTAACAAAAATGATAAAAAAAAAAAAGAAAATAACTTTTTTAAGGTTTAACAAACACCTAGTTTCAAAAAATTATTTTGCATTGTTTCACAGGGTTAAGATGTGTTTCAGCAAGAATTATGTTCCTTCTCAGAACCTTTTTGCATACTTTTGCGTATCTTTGTTGTAGGATGATTTCAGAGGTACTATAAAAGAGAAAACGTATCTGACCTCTTCCTCCTTTTCCTTCTACGTCTTATGGTTATTGACTGTCTACATGACACCAGAGAAGATGCTGTGCAGCTGCTCACTGAGATCATGCTGAATACTGTCTTTGTGAAAATGTGTGCTGAAAAAAAGTAGCCTTATATCCCAAAAGATGAAGGAGCTGTATGGACTAATATTAATTTTTGGGAGTAACACATAATATATAAAATATTGCCAGTCAGACACACTGTCAAACAGTTACATGGTGGTATTTTAAGTGCATATGCACAGTGCATGTATATGGGTATTACTTGCCTGCTTTGTGGTGTTTTTAGCCACATTGTTGATTTAAAAAAAAAAAAAAATCTGTCAGTTTGGCAAACCTCCAACAGACATGAAGTAAATTATTCTGTAATAATGATGTTGTGATACATCCGAGGTTTTCACCTTCGCCACCCCTTTCAGATTTTTCTGCAGCCGCCCCTGGTCACCAGCCACCACCGGTCATTTGTGCACATACCTACCTACATACCGCGCTGCGCGAGGCACATGCAGTGCCTTCAAATGCGGTTGCGCGCTTCCACCGCACGGCAAACAAAGAGCGAAAACAGTGAGCATCCTTGGCTGTAGAGTTGCACCTGCAGGAGGGTTTGCTTTGATTCTTTTCTCGGCTGTTTTGTCTCACTTGGATAGGAGGACAGTTTGTGTCTGTGTCCCAAGATGAACCAAACCGCCACCGTATCGCATCAAGTGAAATGCCAGTCTACAAAGGCCATCAAGGTGAGTTGTATGGATTATTCTTGTTCGCCGCGGTGAACTTATTGGTAATTTATTGAACTGTTTGTCGGCAGGAGCTCCGTGACAGCTCCAAACTTCAGTGAGGGTTTGGCGAGCGGGGATGCGCATTGACGCACAGCACTTTGGAGATGGTTAGGGGATATACGCGTGAGCATCCCCGTTACAGCAACATCGAGTTATTAAATAATGTTCCTTTATGAGACATTCAGATATAAAAGAAAGAAAGATAACAGGACTCCAGTGGCTGGGTTTGAACGAGAGACGTCCAGTTTGAATGCCTTGGATGAAGAGTCACACATTGGCGCAGTGGCGAGATTTCATTCATATCACGTGGTGCTTCTTGTTCTTATTTTGTCTGTATGTGCTGACAGTAAATTAGAGGATATCCCTTCGGACTTTAAGGTGGTTGGTGAGGAAAAAATGTGAACATTTGTGCCTTTGAAGGTGCTTAACTTTACCTGTGCACGGTCCCGGGAGATCATCCCGAATCCCGACCTGTTGTCGGGACAAACAAATTGATTTTAAACCTTCTGGAAGGGGGGGAGTAAGAAGTGCCAGCTCGTAAACGTGAAATCAAGACAGAAAGAAAGAAAGAAAGAGAGAGAGAGAAAGAGCGAGAGAAGGGATAGCGGCGTTTTCTTTTCCAGTCACGATCGAGAAACGTCTTCGCTCGGCGGCATCCGCATTGTCTTCGTATAGCGCACCTAAATCTGGGTTGAAGGAGTGTGAAATGTGTGTGTGTCGGTGTGTGTGTGAGGGGTTGCTTCTCATGCAGCACGCATGTGTGCGCGCGCACGCGCCTGCGTTTGTGTGTGACTCAACAGCTCGGTATCGATTTTGCCGCGGGTTCTGCATCACTTTTCAACCTCCAAGTCCCACCAGAGAAATTTAGCTTGGGGCAAATTTATCGATCCTCCTTCCTACTGTCCCAAAGGCGAGCAATTTAGGAATACAAGGCCGAGTGTTTGGAATTACCCAACTTCAACTTTTGAATGAAACATTTTGTGGAAAAAAAAAAAATATTTTTAATTGAATTCTTGAGGTATTTCACCAGTCTCAGGCAGCCATCATATACTGTGTGCACCTGGTGCCGTTTCCTTCTCCGGGACTGTTGAGCTGAAGCCAACTCTTGTGTGTCATGTGGCTTTGTGCTGCTGATGGAGCTCAGTGCAGGATGCTCATAAAAGCCACTGTGCTGTGTTCAAAATGAGGCTGCTGCTGTCACGTTTTTTTTCTACCTTTTGGAGGAAGGGCATAATGGGATGCACCCAGCTGAGTTCAGGACTGCTCAAAATTCAAATACAGTACTCTAGTTCTTTAAATTTGAAATGTTATCTTCGGCAAGACTTTTAATTATGTGGTTGGTTGGTGAAAAACCAATTTTTCAAATTGTTTCTTCACATACTGGCAATCTGAGTTTAAACATGATTTAAAGGTACTTACTGTAAATTCAAATTTTTTGTAAATTAATTGATCAATGCTAATCAACGCTCAGATACAAAAATACTTCAGTCTTTATTGTTTTGAAGAAGTAACAACAGAAGTTGAACTACTGTAGGCCTGAGCTGTAGTTACATGTAACACCAGTTAGCCTACTAGAAAATTCTTCTTTTAGCTTTATCCCCATTCTCTCAAGAAGCTTTGCCTTTTCCCAGGTAAATGCTGTCAAAATATAACTGTTAATTTTCCTTGATAAATAAAGGTTAGAATGACTCAGTACACCATCTAGTGGTCTATACTACTATTGTGAGAAAGTACAGCCAGGCTCTTGGTCAACTTCAGTTGGTGTCTCTTAAACACAACACACAGATATTTTTTAAAATAAAGTCAAAACAGTCTTCTATGTACCTTCTGTTATTGGTGTTTAGTTTTTAAAGAATTTTAAAACATGAATTTACAATAAGTACCAATAAAGGAAACTGGTTCACTTGAGTCCTGTTTGTCTGCAGATTTGCTTATGCTTTCTGTCAGTTATTACGCTCAGATTCAGTGCAGAGATCTATGGAAGATTGTGAAGTTTTCTCCATGCTATGAGTCAAATGAGGGGAAACCTGGTGCATATAACTGAAAATGTCACTACTTTACCAAAGCTCAGCGATGAACCCAGTGAAGCAGTGTATCTGATATGAGAAGCGTGGTTAGAAAGGCCAGTTCATGCTGCGGGCTGCAGACCGGCACATGGTCACTGGACTTGGTCTTATACCACAACAGGAGGTGTGTGTGTGTGTGTGTGTGTGTGTGTGTGTGTGTGTGTGTGTGTGTGTGTGTGTGTGTGTGTGTGTGTGTGTGTGTGTGTTCATGTTCCACATGTGCACGCTAGAAAGCATAATACCCAATAGCCAGTTTTCTTTGCTGAACTACATTAAAAAAATGTAAGAAGCTGCAAGTGAAAGAAATATGTTGATCTGTGAATACAAACGCTGCTGGATAATTGTCTACAATCCAAATAACGAGTTTGCAAGAAATAATGCACAATACACTGACCGGCATGAGATGGCAAACAAAAAGGGATCAAAAGTGAATTTTACAAACACCACAGTGGCACAGATAGATGGGTCGAGGTGGTAGCACTTTGATATACCTTTGACACGCCAAAACCAAAGAAGCACAGGTGTTTTAATGATCACAGTGGGATGCTGTACTATTGTGCTTCAGTCTCCACCCAGATCCTGGAGTGCCGGGACTTCACTAAACCGAGCCTTCAACTGTGTGATTAATTAGATTTGCACTTTTCCTGCTATGTCCAATCGCACAGTCTAATCACCACACATCCACTGCAGTCTGACATGACTCAGAATTACATAACATAGTCTAACTGAAATTGAGATCACCCCTATCTGGCACACTGGGCACAAGTGGAGTACAGCACATACACCAGTTTATTTTTCTCAGCATATGCACTGTTGCTGTGTTTTCTACACTGACAGCCTGTCAGGTCATGCTGGGTTGGAGACAAGAGGCTGGACACAATTCCTAACAACAGAGTAATGCTAGTTGGGGTGGATGTACGAGGCATTTTCAGGATTTCTTGGAGCGGGATGGCGCAGACCAAAATAAAAGCAGAGGGCCCTCAAGAAAATCAGAATATTTGATTACAAGTAAGTATATTGGAGAAGCAGGGTATATTATCGATTTAGTCTTCTGAAAGTGGTGACACTGCTGCAAGAGGTAAACATGTACACCCCTTGCTCACAACCCTCAGCGAGGGTAACTGATTTAAACACTTGGCTTTGCATTCTATCATCTATATCTGTACCCCGATTGCTGAACCCTGCTCCCCAAACTTGTATCCTGTCGACAGCGCCAAAATTATGTAGCCGCTAAGACTGGTGGACCTAAATCTTCACCACCACCACGTCTGGTATACATACAAGCGAAAAGGGGAGTGAGCGGGTCAGCGCTCAGGGCACAGAAACTAAGATGGCTTCAAACACCATTTATTTCCATAATAAAAAACACAGCCAGAGTCACAAATACAAGACAAAATTCCCCGTATACAATAAAAGTAGTGTTGCAACCCGCTAAAAACCCTGCCGGCAGAAATAACTATACACTATTAAAACAAGGCTAAAACATGTTTTCCATATACTAAAATTACCCTCCCATAGTCCCATAATCCCACAGTCCAGCCACACATGGGCGAATGGTCCTTATATGAAAGAGACAGGAGAGGAACTTCTCTTCCAGTATGGTAAAACTCGTCAGCAGCAGACCATGGAGGAGGCTCCTATCGCAGACCTGTCTCCTCCTGACAGCGCGTCGCCACACAGTCCCGCCCCACTCCACACCTGAACACGGCCTCCCTCGTCTCACCGTCAGATGCAGGCAGAAGGGCATCCCTGCCCTGTTGTGCATTGCAGCCATCGCCACCCACTGTTGCCGTTCCTGCCGTTAGGACTGGATCGCCGAACAACTCGCGGCGCCCCACAGTCAGGCAGCAGTTCGTTCCACACACGTGCGGGGTTGCACGCGTTCCTTTTTCTCCTCCTCACCCTTCGTGCGTCACTCCTCTCTTCTTTTGTCTCTGCGCTCACCATCCCCTTTAACAGGTCAACCTGGTGGCTGATAGGCCACCTTGGGGAACGCCCCCACCTCACAGGTGCCTACAATTATCTGTTTAGTCCATAACACACATAATATAAATATGAGGATAAAACCATGCAGTATAAATATCAATAAACAAACATGCAATATAAATATCACAATAAAACCATGCAAATAAAATCAACACTATGTACCAACACACAGATTGATAAAACATAAAAACACAAATTTCCACTGTGTGACATCCACAATTCTGGGCTTTTTAGACCTTGTACAAAACACTTGTGGGGTTGTTTTCTGGGGTTGGATTTAAACATTTTTAGCTTAGTTTTAACTGACAATACAACATTTCACATTAAGAGGTTTGATACTAGAGTGTCATAACATACCTCCACTTATATCATGCATTTTATTCACTCATGCAGCCAGTCAGACTGGAGCCACCCATCTTTTCCATTTGACTTGAAGTATCTACAAGCTGTCACTAGGATGGGGAGAGTCATTTAGGAGTCACTCACTGATTTAAACCAATCAGGGTTGATGAATGTAATCAGAAAGTCATCTGGTGTTTGCAGCCAGTGCAAAGTAAACAGAGTGGGCAGGCGTTCAGCTCACTTTAATTTGTTCAGATTGAAATACAGTCTGAAAAGAAGAAAAGGAAAGATAGAATGTTTAATTTATGCTACCATGAGTGTGTCCATTTTTGGAAGTATTTGCCTACAGAGAGTCTACGGACAGGGGTTTTCAACCACTGGAAACATGCTTACATGCAGTCCTCCAAACTACATGGTACTCAATGTGGATGATGTTTTGCATCAGTTGAAAGCTAATTGGTTGACAAGTAGGCTGGAACCGGGAAGGGGGCAACAGTGGAGTTCACCAGGATACAGAGAAGAGAAAAAAATCCCCAAACACCACAGATTTAAAAAAAAAAAAAAAAAATAGAGCATGAGAAGAACACACAGGATTTTTTTTTTTTTAAATTCGATAAAGATTATGACCTGCTTCACACCATCAGAGGTTTTGTTGTGTCACTTGTGGTCTGTCACTCAGCAATAATTGGCAGCCATATGCATCTTTACATTGCGTACACTTTATGGATGCAGCTTGCTATCTAAGCTTGCTACAGTCTGTAGATAACCCATCACTCCATCTTATCCTCTAATTATCATGCAGTTTGGCTCTAACAAAACAAAATGGTGGAAGCCAAGGGCTAATAATGAGGCTTCAAAATGTAGAGCCTACAGAGTAGTGAGTGAAATCATGGTAACCTCTGCTTTGTACATCTGTTATATACAGTCCTCAGGCATAGCTAATAAATGTGGGCTGTTTAGATTCTGTTAGTGTGTGTTATAACGTTAGTTGTCCTAACTAGGGTGACTCAATGGCTACAAAGTTAGCACCGGTAGCTGTAGGGCCACTGCCCAACATCATCATTAGAAATAGAGTAGCATGCACTGACATGGTAAATGGCCTGTATTTGTATAGCGCTTTACTTAGTCCCTAAGGACCCCAAAACACTTTATACTACATTCAGTCATTCACACACATTCACACACTGGTGATGGCAGCTACATTGTAGCCACAGCTGCCCTGGGGCGCACTGACAGGGGCGAGGCTGCCGGACACTGGTGCCACCGGGCCCTCTGACCACTACCAGTAGGCAACGGGTGAAGTGTCTTGCCCAGGGACACAACGACCGAGACTGTCGTAGCCAGGGCTCGGACCGGCAACCTTCCGATTACAAGACGAACTGCCAACTCTTGAGCCACGATCATAATGATAAATAAAAGAAAAAGACACTCTCAAAGTAAATGTTACATTTCAAAACCCTGGTATTCTACAGGAACAGACAAACTATTTTTGGGTTGTCTTACAGTGATAGCAAACAGAGCTTGAATTAGATTTCATGAGAAGGTTCACCCATATCTTCTGTTGCATGGAGAGCTGCTGTGTACGAATGCCCTGATGGTTTGCGGGAGAATCTGCTTTCTGAACGTCACCGAGCAATGCTTTTCTCTTTTCACACTTTCCCTTTCTCTGTTTCTTTGGGAGATTCTGAGCTGAGGAGGCATTTACGCTCTCTATTGTTTAAAACCGCTGCACATTATAACTGTGGTGAACAACAGCCCGGAGTGTCAGACACCCCGAGGCATCTGCTCCAGATCAGCTTGATGCTCTTTGCTTTCACCTCTCAATGAACCTGTCTCAATAATCAGTGAAACAAGCAGGGATCATAGACAGGATTAAGTACTCCAGAACTCATCTGTGTTGCGCAAACCTCGCCATCTAATCTCTCCCATGTCTAACCCCCGTCGAGTGGCACAGAGGTCTTAACGGCTTTTTATCATCCTCTTAAATGTGCCCTCTTCGTAACATAGCTGTGTCCTTATGCCACGAGCCAAGATAAAAAAAATCCAATTAGGAATGAAGCAGCAGATTTTTCGTGGGCCTTAGATCCTGTGGTCTCACCAAGTTTAACATGGCTGGCTAAAGCTCGTGCCATCAGCGATCTTTGGAAGTGTCAGGTCCACCCACATGCAGGCTGCAGTTATAAACCGGGATTGTCAGAGAGGCAGGGAGCTGTGTCAGTGCTCCTCTCCTGCCGCATACATCAGTGCACAAGGTCGTAAAAAAGAAGGCGCTATATTTCTCCGGCTGTGCTGTTACACCGTGGACTTGAACTAACTTCACTCAGTAGGGATCTCGACAGAAAGTTTGGGCAAGAGTGACAGTTTTAAGTAAGTGCCAAAGGACTGAGTCTCTTTCTCTGAAATCCCAATTTTAGGATACTGTTTCATGATGACAAGATAAAGTAGATCTGAGTGTGAGTGTGCAGCTGTATCTGACACCCACTACCTTCAAGCCATTTATAGTCACATCACTTATGCTTCTTGAGTGACAAAAAGCCTGGAACTTAAAATTAAAGTGACACGAGTCTTTAAGCTGTGGGCACAAACAGTGTCTACAGTAAATAAGAGTCTGCTGGATGAAAACATCAGCCTAGAGAGAAAGATGACTGAATAGAGTTTCTGAGCCACAATGCATGAAACTCTTTATGAAAAATAGACAAAAACCTGTAAATGTCTGATATTCTGAACCTACACACTGATTTCTGTCACACATATTGTGTCATGCGCTGTGATTATTAAGTTCTAAAGTACTCCCATAAAAAACTAAGCAATACCTGATTGAGATTTGAACAGTTTCAAGGTCATCTGCAGTCTGTTTCCAGCACTGGTGCTAATTTCAGATTGTTTCTGGTGCGCACAGTGAACTTGGATCTGATTCACCTTCTTTTGGCTTGGACACAGTGGTGTTTGGCTTTAGATTCGCAAACAAAGCCCAAGCCACATCACAAGTATGAGCTGATTCTGAAGCTCAACTGTTTTAGAGCTGCACATCTGTCACTGACCAAAGACATTCAGAAATAAATTTCAATCTCGGATAAAAAAAAAAAAAAGATATAGTACTGTGCAGCAATACAGACTGAGCCACGTCTTATTTCTTTAATTTTTGCATGAAAATAAAATATTGCTGCAACAGTTTATTGAAATGTATAAGCGTCAGTGGAAACACAAAGTTTAAAAGTTGATCGGAGCTTGAAAGTCAATATTTCGATGACCACCTTTATTCTTTAACACAGCCTGAGCTCTCTTAGACAGCTGTCTTGTAATTTCTTTAAGCAGTCTTCAGGAATAGTTCTCCAAGCTTCTTGAAGGACATCCAAAGCTTTTCTTTGACTGTTTGCTGCCTTTTGTTCCATCCTTCAGCAAGCTATTGTTGCTATATACCTTCAGTATATTTATGTCTTTTAAACTATGTTCTCTTTTTCTACTTGAATGATTCACAGGTCAGTGTTAAGTGGCTTTACTAACAAACAAACTAAAAACAAGATACAAGGACTGGATAGAAAATATGTGTAAAAGCAACCACTGTCCAAAGAAAACCTTTGAAAGACCTGGAAAGTCTGGAAAACTATTGCACAAGGCCACTTTAAATATTGCATCAAAGTCTGGCTCCTTGAAAGTAAAATAAAAAAAAAAGAGGGGTGGCTCCAGATGTTTGCACAGCACTGTCATATCTCCGGGTCCATATTTGACTGGGCTGTCTCTTTAGAGAGTTAATTTCATTGCGGCTTACCAGTTTTTATCGACTGCAAATTGCAATGATGAGTCTCATTGTGAAAATCATTATTTGGAACGCAACCCCAGTGATATTAAATCACTTGCTCCACATTACACCGGCCAAGTGGAGGAAAAAAACGTTCAGCATAGTCTGTCATGTCAACCATGAATACTGCCTGTTCTCAAAATAGTTTTCATTTCCCCACTGGAGATATATTGGGAGTTTAAACACTGACGTGCTTTGATCCAGCTCACACAGCGCCCCATTTCAGATAAAGTACTTTGACAAGTTCTTTTGCTGCAGCTGAAGTGAAAGCCAGTCCGATTTTAAAGATAAGTAATGAGGACAATGTTGAGACGCTGAGCAGTAATCAAACTCTGGCTTAAGTTGGGGAGGGGGGGTCTACTTCAGAGAAGTCATTGAACTGTTTAATGTGAAACTTGTCTATCTTTCATAGTGTCTGCCTTCCATGTGAAAAGCCAAATCCCAGCAGATGTTTCATTTATTCAACAGTTCAAGTGATGCTGGCTCGATTACTGCTGGTTGCTCTGTATTGCATAATGTGTTTGTGCTTTGAAAGCTAGACAATTACCAAATGATTCAGAATATTCACAGAGACTAGAAACAAAAACAAAAATGTTTCTTGGATAAACAAAATATCAAATTCCAAAACATCTCACTTTCAGTTACATTTCACATTAAATATACACAGCAGCATGCACAGAATTTCCTTCTGAGCTTGCATTTCTGCCTGGAGCATTGTTTGCAGTCACTCCGCCAGCAAACGGCACCGACGGCTCTCATCTCAGTAACTCAGTACCATGGATGCTCGACAACTCAGCCAGCAGGTTATTGAACCTGCGAGGCGTTCCCCTGTTCAGAAGATATATCACATAAACAGTCTTTAAAAACTGCTCGGGACCGGCTCGCTCTGCGCGTGATAGATTGCTGGAATCAGTCTCATAAGAATGATTGCATTGGCTCTTGAGTCAGTGAGTCTATAAATTACAGAGCTATGCCAGCTGATCTCAATATATTCTCCCCTCCGAGTACACCTCTCAGTCCCCAGCCTCGCTGAGGAATACAGCATGTGATAGATGTGTCCCTAATTTGTTTTGTGGTTGAGACATGTCTGACACTCATTTGCATAAGAGTGTTTTCTCCTGAGAAACTTTATTTGTCCCTGTAAAGAAAAAAAAAAAGGGGGGGGATAAAATAACATTTATAATTAAACTCGCACTCATGGGACCTATAGAGTGTTTAATGATGTGTTATGACCTCAAACTTGAATATCTCATGAGCAGCTCTTAACAGAAATCGTTTTGTTTTGTTTTGTTATTGCAGAAAAAGCAAAAACAGGCTGAAAAACTTAAGGATGAAAGAGTGAAATGAGTAAAAGATCTTCCCTGAGCCAGAGAGGTTTTCTTGGAGGTCACATTTTCCAAAAAGAGCTCAGTGTTCTTGGTGATTAATGGTTTCAGAAATTAAATGTTTCTCTTTTGAAAACACAATCAGAAAGATTGAGTTCACTCATTCTCAGTTTCTTCTGAGTTTAAATGTGTGCTAGAAATGAGAATGCAGTGCAAGAGAAAATACCATTTAGAGACTTCATTAAAACAAAAAGTTTCACAGTTTTTTTTTTTTTTCCAATAATAATCTTCCATTATTCCTGTAAATGTATTTATGTGTCTGCAAGATGAATTAAAGTCAGTCTGAGAGATTATCTCAGGGACAAATAGGCTTTACAGCCCGCTGTGCAGTCAAATTAAAAGCCATAGATATATCATGAAAGTGAATCTTGAGGTGCAGTGTGAGAGTAACATAATGAGGGAAAACACTGTCGCTGCACAGAAAATTATACAAATCTTTTTAGTGGTAATGATCATCTGCAATATTAAAGAAAGTAAGTTTTTGTTGGAGTGGAGAATGGCAGGTGGGATGTCATGTAACGGTTTGGTGATTAGGATGAAGAAAATCTTTAGATTTACAGATCTAAAGTGTCTAAAGTGGAACCCATATGGCGGTAAATTATTTTTTGATGCTTTATGAAAACTCTCCATAAGGCAGACTGTAGGTGTTCATATTATTCCGCAGGTGTTGTTTGTTTTTGTTTGCTTTATTATTTTCATCTTTTGTGCTGTCTCCATATGGTTGTACCACATGCTTTCGTCTTATCTGGCTGTCCCGTTTTTGTTTTTTTGGAAGAAATGTTTGGAAACATGGATCTGACTTTGTGTTATTTTTCGGAAATCATCAACTGAAAGCAAACTTTGCAGTTAATCCCTATGTTAAATATAACATGCTGTAGAACAGGAATGGCAGCATTCTCAGACATGTAAATGTCACTTTTTTATAGTGAACATGTTCTGCTTTTCTTTTATTTTCTGTCACACATTTAGTTTCCAATTCTACTCCTATTAAACATAAGAAACGTAAATATTAAAACACAAGGTTATTAACAGAACACTATGTACTCCTGGGAAAAACTAAGTACAAGTACAAGTTAGTAGCAGACAGGTGATACTAATCAGTGGCTTTTGATTAACTGATTATCAGTAAGTGTGCATACATCTATAAAAGCAAATGCTTTAGCAGTTTCTGTTCTGCAGCATTGAAGTATGTTGACACAAAGCCACACTCTTCCCAGCAAATTTACCTTAAGGTCAGATCGTTCAAGTTAATCAAGCCAGTAAAATGAACTGAGGCAATAAAGAAGCGGTGATACGTGTGTTCTCCTGACCACTGAAATAAAAGTTATGGCCGACGCCCTATTCATTTAGATGGGTGATTCAGAATAACTGCACAAACAGGGTGCAAAGATGGCCAGAATAAAGCTGGAGTAGCGGTTTGGATAATGCTAAGAGAATGGGCTGTTACATCTATAAAGGTAAGTCCAATAAACAAGCTATAACTACCATCATATCAGTCACATGTTTTTCTTTTCTTTTCTTTTTTATTTCATACCACTTGCAGCTATTTTCTATTAAACCACTCATAAGAAACATTACAGGGAGATGCAGCACAGTCACTTAACACTTAACATGATCACAAGAACATTTTACTCGCTATATTGCCTTTGGCATTTCTTAACTGAAGATATTTAAATTTGAAAAGTATTGTATTTGAAAGTCTAAATCCACCATTATGTCCCCCAGTAAGAACCTCATAAGCAGTTTATGATGTCCATTCTCATACGAACCAGATTTGGGCTCAAGCACACATGGCTGGAACTGAGAAGTTTCCATTTCAAATCAAGAGAGAAAAATAGTGCTTGTGGTTACTGCGTCCTCCTCTTACTGATGAAAGAAACTATGTTCTGCTTGGCAAAAGATGGAGCAATCAGAAGAAGGTGGGCCTTTGGAGAAGGGCCTTCAGAGGTCCAGGATACAGTAAGATAGATATGAATGATATTGAGCCATGAATCATGCTAAGCTGCTGTAGTAGAGTTGATTTGAAGCTGGAAATGAATACAATGGTTCCAGTACTTACTATGTTCATGTTAATTTTTCATACATAAGATTATGTATGAATGAATGTTTGAACCTGATCCAGAAGGGACACATGGAAAACCTACTGAAACCTGATATGAATACATTAATTTTCAAAAAAAGAGAAACCTGATCTGAGTGAGACCAAAGCACAGCCAGACCCGATATTCAAGGATAATTGGACTTAATCCTTCATGCAGTAGACCAGAACAGATCCTTACATAATGAGCTAATATGAAATCATGGAAACTAAAACAATTTATTTACATATTTCAAAGACGAAACTGCCAGACCTTCTACACCAGATGGAATAATCATCTTTTAACATTGATAAATTATAAATGAAGTCCTCATTATACATGAAAGAAGATGATATGGTCTATTTGGATCCACACAGGTAAACTGGTGCCTGGCAGATCTGTGGCAGCAAAACGAAAACCATTTCTTGAACATTTTCTACATTTTTTTTTTCTTTTTTTCTTTCTTCATTTTATTCCATTGTTTGTTTTCAAATTCCGTTGTTTTCATTCTAATTCCGTTGTTTTCGTTCAAATTCTTTGGTTTTTGATCAAATTCTGTTCTGTTCATCCAAATTCTGTTGTTTTCTTTCAAATTCCTTTGTTTGTTCTCAAATTCTATTCTGTTCATTGAAATTCCATTGTTTTCATTCAAATACTTTTGTTTTCATTCAAATTCTACTCTTTTTATTCTAATTCTATTGTTTGTTTTAGAATTGTGTTGTTTTCATTCAAACTCTGTTCTATACATTCTAATTCCATTGTTTTGATTCAAATTCTGTTCGGTTCATTCTAATTCCGTTGTTTTCATCCAAATTGCGTTGTTTTCATTCTAATTCTTTTATTTTTGATCATATTCTGTTATTTTCATTCAAATTCTGTTCTTATCTTTCTATTTCCATTGTATTAATTGAAATTCCATTGTTTGTTCACAAATTCTGTTGTGAACTAGAATTAGAATGTACAGAACAGAGTTTGAATGAAAGCAACAGAATTCTAAAACAAACAATAGAATTTGAATAAAAAGAGAAGAATTAGAATGAAAACAACAGCATTTGAATGAAAACAACAGAATTTCAATGAAATGAACGGAATTAGAATGAAATGAATGGAATTTGAATGAAAACAACGGAATTAGAATGAACAGACAGGAATTTGAATCAAAACAATGGAACTAGAATGAAAAGAAAATAATTTGAATGAAAACAACGGAAGTTTAAAACAAACAAAAGAATTAGAATGAAAACATTTTCTACATTTAAAAACAGGGAGCTGACCTGAGATCCAGTCTGATTCAGGTGTCAGGTCGGGTTGAAAACCCCTGAAGACCTGTACAGTGTTGTTGCATCAGTGCAGTGAACTAAATCAAATTTTGAGAGGGGATTTATGAAGACGCACATAAGTACACACAGATGTGAGAAGACCATAAAATCTGTGTAGGCTGAAGTGAGTGTGGCTTGTAAAAACAGATAAATGCTGAATCCATGAATTACAAAGGAATTCATCGTAGCTTGCAGTCTATGATGTTGGAGCAAAAATATAATTATATATTATATATAATAATTAAATATAATAAATTGATGAACACTAAACTCAGACACTAAACTTACCAGGAATTTCAGTGCACCTTTAGGACAGCTTTAGGCTCAATATGAAAAGTGGAAAAAAATAAATTCCCCTTTCAATTCACCATTCTTTTTTTCTCCACGTTCTTTTCTCTAGTCAAAGTCTGATGCCTAAATTACCCGAAATGCAGAGTTCATCCCCATCCCCATTTTGTGGCTGCCTCTGGAGTGTTTTTTTGCTTTAAAGCGGTCAGGATTCTTATAGTTATTGGTATTGCTGTGTGAGACCTTCTCATCCTTCTACGTGCATATGTGGAGGCAGAGACAGCAGCAGCAAGACCTCAAATATGAAAATGATTAAGACAGAAAAAGTACGAAAAGGAGGAGATGTGAAGGAGGTGTGATGTGAAGGTTGCTGAGTAGCAGATGTAGAGGAATGGTGGGAAGTACAAGACATCTTAAATAGAAAAACTAAAAGGATGTGTGGTAAGAAAGCAGACACTGAGATACACTGAATTAATCTATTCTTTGTGACCTGCCAGGATTAACTCATTGAATGCAAACAATTTTATCCAGTTTGAGGTTGTAGGAGGACTGAAGCCTATCACTGCTACCATAGGCCAATTATACACACATACCAGTCTGTCACAGGCTAAAACAGAGACAAACAACCATTTCCACCCATATTCACACCTTTAGGAAGTTTAGAATCACCAGTTCACCTAACCCCATTAACTGCATGTGTTTGGACTGTGAGAGGAAGCCATGGAACCCAGAGAAAACCTCAGCAGATTCAGGGAGATCACGCAAAGATCTCAAGGACCTTCTTGCTGTGAGGCAATAATGCTAACCACCACACCTCCATCTTGATCGTTGCTGTATTAAATTTGTTGAGTTTCAGGTGAATTTTTAGACCTGGTATCACTTGATTGGAAATAAGAACAACCCTAGGTTTCTCTTCAGCACTGATGCCAGGCTGACAAAAAGTCAGAGTGCTGTTGTCTTCTGTCTAGTAATGACTTTGTGAATTTATTTACAAATACAAAACTATTTGACAAAAAAATTAATTTGAACATCTAACAGATGTAAAATTATGTATATTAACTTTCAATATCATTGATATTTAATTAGACTTTTTTTTAAAAAACTTTTAAATCTCAAGGTGGTTTACTGCTGGAGATTACTTCCTGTTATAAGGGAGTTTTTCCTTCCCACTGTTGCCAAGATGTTTCCTCACATGGGGGTCATATGATTGTTAGGGTTTTCTGTTTTCTTTGTATTATAGTAGAGTCTTTACCTTACAATATAAAGTACCTTGAGGCAACTGTTGTTGTGATTTGGTGCTATAGAAATAAAATGTTTCCAGTTGGAAATGTTAAAAAAAGAGAGAAAAAAATGCGCCTTCCCTCTGGAGTCAAAATCATTGGTTTCTCTACAGTAACTCCGTCAATGAACAGCATGCTGTCTCCTAAAACGGTTTTAATGCACAGTTTTGGTAGCTCCAGGCACAGAAACCACTTTTTAAAGTTCCAGGAAAGGATATCTTAAATGAAATTTTTGGCCAGTTAAACATACATATTTAATTTATATGTGTATTTATTTATTCTTATGTTGAAGTATTTTTTACAGTAGGATTGGTGAACCTGCCTATGGGTCACCACCTCAACACAATGACCTGTAGTGGTGTCGCGTAATTACACTCTTCAATCTTAAGCTGTTTGTCAGTCAGAATGCATCTACAGATACCTTGAGTTGAAATACATCTTTGAAAAACAACAAACATCAGATTTTCAGGTGATACTTCTTAAAGTTTCACTTCATCTTTGCAGCACGGAGGAAAAAGAACAAATCTTTTCTTTGTCGAGGTAAAAGGTGAACAGGAGAAAGTGGATTTTGTCAGCAGATGATGAAAGGCTTCTTGTCGGCTTCTGGTTGGATTTGCTCAGCAGTGTTGACGTTGGACTTTACAGAGCTGTTGTGTTTTTGGAGTTGGGAGATAATAATTAGGGGAACAGCTGGCAGAGTGAATCAGAGGAGAACTTTTTGAAGTGAGGTCACGGCCTAGTGAGACCTCGTGCAGAGAGGAGGGAGCAGCCGCGGTTCCGGCTTTTTCTTGTTAACAGTGAGATTTGATGTGTTAGAGATTTGTGCAACACCACTGGCACCACAAACGCTGCTACTCCAGCATCCCTGCTGTATAATTAGGACAATTCCACCCTCGTGTTGATCTGAGGATTATGCTATAACTGTTTGACCCCATGTTTCTAATTTTTAAATAACACATAAAAGAAAAGAGTGTTTTCAGTTTAAATCGATAATTTCTTTACACACTATTTTTAATGCTGTTCCTGGATACATAATAATATAGAGTCAAACAGCAGCTTCTTCTCCAGGGGGCTGAAGAGTGAGTGAGTGTGTGTGCGTGTGTGTGTAAAAATAAAAAAAATAAAATAAAAAAAGCTGTTTGCTGTTTTAATGTTTTGATGAAATTATACTTGAGGATGAGCCCAGAAATAACCAACCACACTGCTGTGAGCACATTAGTATGCCAGCCATGTCGCCCATTTCCTTTGCAAAAGCAGTGAGCCCCCTGATGGGCGAGAACAAAATCCAAATGTTTTTATTCTAATCAGCAGCAGGACACTAACACCAAAGTGTGTCTGGGCTGATTTGCAGCTATCACGGCCTCTTCTTGAATGAAGGTGGCTGTCTGATGTTGCACATATAGTGAGTCTGTGAAAAACAAAAACAGGTGTGGGTTTTATGGCAGGTGTAGACAGAGGTGGAGATATTAGTTGTAGCTCAGATGCTAACTATAGCTACCAAACCAAAACCAAGTCATTATTTCCATCACCTGTAGACACTGTTGGCATGCTGGTTTTTGCTTGGAGGGATTTTTAGAAGCAGAGAAGTTTATTTTAAAGATATTTTCAAAGAAATGACAGCTATGGACCCTTTTAGGGACTTTTAGCTTAGTGTTTTCTTTTCAGTCTCCCTGCTCATCAGCGCTCTTTTCAACATAACAGACAGCTGTTAAAAAATAGTGTTCTCACTTTCTCTTCTCCAACGAACTCTCCTGTTTACAGTGGTGCAGTTTTTACCTTTCTAAAAGCCCCAGCTTACCTCCCCAACAGGTTGTAGCAGGTCAGCTCCAACCAAGATCCAGCTTTTGGATTAAATTGCTTAATAAGAAGTTGTAAGGAAGAGAAGTGAACCCCAGAGAGTGGCTGACTAACTGGTTTTTAGAAACCTGTCAAATATGCTGATGCTTGAGATGAAAGCAGAAGGGGATGTTAGCCACGGCAATAGTCGATGCTCACAAAGTTCGTATAAGCACACAGAACTGTCTGGAAATCCGTTGGACAGGGGACTGGGGTTCATATTTTGCTGCATTTCTACCCCTTGCTTTCTAAAGCTTTTACTTATGCACCAAATGTACTTGATAAAGTTTAGATCCAAACACTAGGATTGGGAAAATGTTGTAATTTGGGTTAACTTATGGTCCATAACAGCATTATTAGCAAAGTTAACTGGATTCAATTCTGATGTTGAGTGTTCCTGTTTAAGCATCCATATGTGGCATACTGGAAGTTAAGTTTACACTTAAATTTCATTGTTTTTGACAAACAAGGAGTCTGTAAGGTGCTCATAAGTTAATGCAGTTAATTGCATGCGGACGACTTTCTCAGGCTTTTAAACGCAATGCAAGATGACTGAATTACATCAAGTTATTTTAGTTTACAGTTAGGTTTAGTTGCCAGTTATCCCTTCCATCCTTTCATCCAGTCTGAGCAAAGATACCCAGACCCATGTATGTGTGCATGTGTGTGTAACAGGTGTTACTGGCCTGGCTGTGGGCAGAGCTCAGCAGTCAGGCGGGAAACCATCTGTTTCACAGCTTGCCAGCAGTCTGTCCAGTGGTTTTCAGCCTCTGAACTCTGCCAGGTTTTGATGTTTAAAGCTGAGGGGGACATTTGTGGTGTGGGTACATGAACCAAGAAGAGGGCAGGTGCCAAACTAGTGGTGATGAGAAGTTTATCTGTTGCCTAGGACTAAAGAAAAGGACCTTTCTGATATTGAGTTACTGAACGATGACAACCTGTGGCTCTCATGCCTTAGGCAGAACAAAGTATGTTATTTGTGATCATCAGGCTGCTGATGCAATACATTAATTTAACATCTCTTTTAAAACAGCACTTATCTTTTCCTACCTTCGAACTTCCACTCTTTTCATCACTCGACAGCTGTCAAACACTCTTGAATATATCGAGTTAAAAGACGCCTTGTTCAACTGTTCTTTCATCACGTAAAACATCTGAGACTATTTCGGCATAGCAGTAAATATGTTTACCCAAAGCTTCATATCAAATTTCATGGTCTTTTTTAATGAAGCACTCTAAAGTTCTATTCCAATGCACATTAAAATTCACTGAGAATGCAGAATGCTTAACTATTCCTTTTAAGCAGTAGCATTATGTAAAGGTCACATCACATTCACAAGCGGGATATGTGTTTCCCTGAAACACTTCCAGCAATACACTTACCCAAATGGTATGTCACATTTTGTTGTACTTCATCTGGAGTACAATGTTCTCAGTAGATGCATGTGCTGTGAATACGCTTTTGCAGGAATGTTTATTAACAGTAAAGACTTACTCTCCCAGAGAGATGATGCAGTGGGAAAGAAAGCTGAACCACAGGAGACGAACTGGCATTAGTATGTGTTGTCGTCCCGATGTTACTGCAGGTATGACCAGCTAAGGGCCACCTAACTCTGAAAGGACTGTCTCCTGGTGATAAAAGACATTTCGAAAGGTTTTATTCCGAATGTTAGTGTGGACCTAAAAGGCATTCAGTGACATTTCAAAAGTAGTTTTCTTTAGTACTTTAGTTCTGGCGGGTAGAAAATATTCCTTTCATCTATATTTTAGAAGATGACACTGAGACAAAAATTTATAAATGTCGAGTTATCCCTTTAGGACAGAATATTCTAAACATAAATTGATATCATCTCCTAAAGTATAATGCAGAAACCAGAAGAATAATGAAATGCGAACTGGAAGAGAGTTAATTGTCAAATCATAATTGTACTTGTTTTTGTCAAAATAGCCTTGAGAAATAGACAAATAGGAGTATATGCTATATTAGAAATCGGTCTGATTTCATGAAAACATCTTTTTTTCCCCCTATAATGTCTGGGTTGTCTAACGCTCATATTGTAGTGCTTTTGGTCTTTTCTTCATAACGAGGTACAGAGCTAGGGTTTGCAGAGTCTGCAGAAAGTGGTGCAAATACCTGTGAAGAGCCTTCATAATGCAGACCACGAAGGTCTTAATGGGACAGAGCTTCAAAGTCTCTGCATCTCTATGTCAGCCAAAGCCATGGACTTCTGGGTCTAAAAACTGAAACCAGCACAGAGGTCCTTTAAATCTGCATTCTATTTAATGGCCACCAGAGGGCAATACCTGTAGCCGCCCCTTTCAAGTCGCATTCGGTTTCAAAACATTAAAATGTGGATGATAGACGCTCTCATTTCAAGGCTTTGAAGTGTGGGCTTTAGAAACCAGCAGATGACGTCATGTAGACATTAGGATTGGACTGTTTTTGTTGGCACCTGTATGCTACATGCTTATTTAAGAAGTTTAAGAATTTAGACAAGGGTAGAAATGAAGATAATGACTGTGCCAAGATTGTTACACTAAATTCTTTTATAGTGAAGTTGACAGTTTAACACAACACCAAAATTAATGTCATAGGCTGATAAAAATGTTAGGTCAGCTAGTCAGCAATGTTTTGTTTTATATATTTGGTGTGTGTGTGTGTGTTTTAATTATTAAAGCATTCTTCCCCTTCTTCCATGTAGCCAAGATGGCTATGATTCAGGGTGAGAAGTGTACAGCTTTCAATGTTTACTGTAGGGTGTCTGTGGTGCTTTTGAAACAGATCAGAAGATTTGGATGTGTTATGTGGGGACCTGGAGCAGGTACTCTGAAGTAGACATTAAGAACAGGCCACAAAAATGTGGTAAGTAGGGATTTCATGATTTTCAAATATCTGAATACTGACCGACTTAAAAAAAACAAAACAAAACCCACAAACAATTTTTGCAGCTTCTCCTTGAATGTATGTTTATTTTATTTTTTAAAACCTTTTTTACAATTTGCAATCCAGAAAAACAGAAGATGTTAGAATCTACCACATGCTGCGGTGTGGTGAGATTAGATGCACCATCTGGAGAATATTGCAGGCCATGAAGGCTCTGGAAACCAACCAAACAAAAAAAGATGTCTATTGTCTAGTGCAAACTCCACAAACCCCACAATACTACAGGTATGACTGTCATTTTAGAGATTTCAGGAGTAAAAAATATTCAAATAGTTCCCTGTAAATCTCAAACAGCATTTATGTCTGAAATGCCCATCTTTACTGGTAAGCTCAGCTCTTTTGATATGTAAGATCTGAGCTCCGCAGATTGCTTGCTGAAGATTAAGGACATCTAAGTGATTTATTTTGTAACTGATTTCTCACTAAGCCTTGCGATCACTCCTGGGGACGAAACTACTTCAACAGAGACGGTAAAAACATTGATTTTGGTATAGCATGTGAAATTCTTTTGTAGCTGAGTGTTTAATCGACAGCAGGGGGATCAGTGGAGGATGATGTAAGCAGTAACACTGTTGCCTCAAATAAAAACAAGCTTCGGTTGATGAACAGGGGGAAAATATTCTGCCTGAAAAACTTTGTTCAAGAACTAATATTTATGTTTGCAGGTCAGGTTGCATTCATCCACATATAACGACTGAACCTGCAACAACGTTATTTATTTTCGGTGGTGATTAGCGATGTTTTCAGGAAACTCCTGACCTCCCACAGTCAGGACTTAAAGTGCAGGCTGCTGGTCAAGGTAGAGCTGATAACCTGCGGCACTATCTGACGTGATCCTTTTCCTCTTGGGGGTCTGTGTGGGAGAATGTCTTGCTTCGCTCTGCTCTCGGCTTGAAAACAACAGATTTGATCTGTCCAACTGTACCCACCATCTGCTGAAAGGTTGTACTTTAAACAGAATATAAGATGAACAGTGTTTTTGTCCCAGTGATTGTTATAGCTGCACCTGGTTGAGGAGGCTTTAGACAAAGAAATGTTTCAACACGGAGGACAGCTGCTCTTGTGGAGGGAAGTCCTTTAAAAAACCTGTACTTTGGAACCGGGGTGTTTTTGTTCTGTTACCCTTGTTCATTTGCCTGAGAGAAAAGGTGTTGATTAGTGTTGCACTTTGACATCGGTGTGTGAAAACCTGGCCAATTAATAGTGTGTATGAAAACTGTACTCCCTTCAGTGTGAAGGTTTTTCTTTCATATTTTTAATAACTTACATAAAAGTTGATAGATCCATTGGCAGGTTTAGATTTGTTTTTAATTATTTTTGCAAAATTACATTACATATATGTATGCTTGGAATGCTTCCACCAAGTCACAACTTAGGGATTAGGTTTGTCTGCTTTTTAGCCACATGCTAAAGAAGCCTGGTTTCAGAAACTAAAAGATATTTCTTACATGTATTAGGTTTTCTGTCGCACTGCATGTAAAAGGGTAAATAATGGCCCAAACCTAGTAATAAAAAAAAGTGACAAATCCCTTTAGCGGTGGTAGTTATTATCACAGTTTTGTATTATGGAGGAGGTTGGGGTAGATGGGTGGCACAACAGGCCGAGTCTCTATATTATTATTATTTTTTGTTTTTGTTTTTTGATGGTTTTTCTAACACTAATCAAGTTGTTTCTGTAAAGTAAACCCAACTAAACTTTTAACACTTGTAATACCCACATCATGGAAAGGATGGTTTATATTTGGGTTATCTCCAGACGTTGGCAAGCGAATAATAATTGTGTTTTAGGTTAAGATCACATTACATATGGTCTGTAGGTTGTAAAACTAGTGTAATGGACAATAAGCGCAGATGATGATGTTTGACTTATCACTAGACATTTGTCAGTACCCTAAAGCTTAATTAAAGCAACCTTTTACCAACCCCTTTAACTTTTTTACTTTTCTAACCGGCTAAGAGAAATGTGGTGTCAGTGCTTCCAGGCACCTGCATGTAGAATACATTAAGGACGTCTTGCAGTCCCAGTCTGGATATTCACTGAACAAAATAGCCTGGACTGTGAAATGAATGTATTCCTCATTGCCTTTGCAGTGGCCTCAGGCTGCCGAAGAACTCTGGGGAGAGAGAAAGGAGTTATTGCTAAAGTGTGTTATGTTCATGCTCTGCGCATTTGTATGTATAAAGTGCTGTACTGATGTGCCTGAGGAGGAAGCCAAAGCTCATCCCTGTAACACAGTAGAAGGGAGGGAGGAGGTGTCAACACACTAATGAACGGTTGTGTGCTACTTTATTCACGACTCCAGTGTAGTGACACAGCTGCAATAATAGGGACAGCACATAATGAGTTGAGTAGAATAAACAGAAAAGTGCACTTGCACATAACCACATACAAACTTGCACACAGAGTTGTACACACTGCAGAAGAGACTGTCTTCAAAAGACTGTCGAGAAAGAGAGCCGCTGGCCCCTGTTGGCTGCCAGAGGTAGTGACCGAGAGTTGGAAAAATTCAGCTGGAATGATTTCAATTATTTAATGCGGTGGCTTTGAACTTTCTTTTTTGTTCTTGACTTTCACTCACTGAACCTACAAGGTCTTGGCATGATGGATATTTTTAAATATGTATTGTAGTGGTGCTATTCAGTACTACGCGCACTTTTGGACAGGTTTACAAAGTACTTCGAACTGTTTTAAGTTCAAACTGTTATAATATCTATGGCAAGTGAAAGTACTGTTAATTGACTCTTTTTGCTTAGCCTCATTAGATTAAGTTTAGTCTGTGTCATTGGTATCAAGAGCAAAAAGCCAACACAAAACCAACCAAATATATGTGCTTCAGTCTCACTTGCAAACCACCAAATGTTTTCTCACTTACAAAGAAATGAACTTTTCATGGTAAAGAGACAGAAATCAACCAAAAATCCAGAAAAAAATGGATTTTTATACATTCATTTGTATGTCACTGAGTGAAATACATATTTTATCCTGTAAAACAGGGGTGGGGGAACTCAAGGGCTGGTGTCCTGCAGGTTTTAGATGCGTCATTGATCCAACACAGCTGATTCAAATGGCTAAATTACCTCCTAAACATGTCTTGAAGTTCTCCAGAGGCCTGGTAAGGAACTAATCGTTTGATTTACGTGTGTTGACCCAGGGTGATATCTAAAGCCTGCATGACACCGGCCCTTGAGGTCTGGAGTTCCCCCACGCCTGCACTAAAATATAACTTAGTACTTGGTGGAGAAACCATTGTTGCATGAAGTTTGAGACTGATTTCTTACTGATTTCTAAATAATCACATGAACACTTGTCACCATCAGCCTCTTGCTGATGGTCTTGTGGTCCACACGGTGAGTCTGTGGGAGCCAGAATTCTGGCTGGGTTGTAGGGGATCAAATACTTTTTTCACTCGATTACATTTTTATGACTTTTATGTAATGTGATTTCTTTTTCTGGATTCTCCTTTAAAATGAAACTACCATAAAAATGAGAGACTATTCATTTTGTTGTAGGTAAGCAAACTTACAAGTCCAGCAAGGCATCAAATAATTATTTCTCTCACTTTATATTATATATATTTAGTGGAGGGCAAGTGCCTTTGTAAAACTGATCTGTACATAATGAAAATCCTGCTGTATTCATTCAGAAGTAAAATCAGTGACTGACCATAAACTCATCAGATAAGGTTTTGGTGGTGCCATAGATGGATATAGGTAGAGGATCATTTTCTTCAACCTTTCTGAGAAAGAATAGAAATTTTAGAGACTTCAATATTGGCTCCATTTTTGTGCCAAAAATATAACACGTAAATCCCACCTAAATGAATGAAGTGACATTGAAACAATATCCTGGAATTTCACTCGTGAAAACTGGAGCACAGATTTCGTGGACAAAAAACCAAACCAAACCCCGAGTCCATGACACCTGTAGGCCTTTTCAGGTATAACTTGCTGGACACAAACTCTCAGCATTTGTTGAGTTCAGTTAGCTTCAGATCTTTGTACTAAAGCCTCCACCAACTGAGCATGAGACTTTTAAGGTTAACATTCAGACTTTTTTATTTATTGGCTTTTTATGTAGTTCTTTTTACATTTCTTTGTGAAGCTGTCACTTAATTATCACTTCAGACTGGCAGCATTGAAGGCTGTCAGAACAGAAGAAGTCACTCATGTCTATTGGGGACTAGATAATCACTTCTCTTCCTCATGTACAAACAACACAATTCCCCAGAAAGTGAGCCAGTTCACGATGTAACAGGATTTAATGGTGGCAATAATCTCTTGCAGGGAAATCTGACAGGTGGTGCAATTTCCCGGGCCTTTGCTGTTCTTCTAATCTGGCCTCTAATCCCTTAGCATGCTCATAGCCGACTTGGAATGACAGGCTACTCAGAAAATTATTTACTTGGAAAGAGATTATTTGGTGCGCTGAAAGGTGATGCAAGTTTAGCCAGGGATTGTTTTTGCCAGCGTGCATCTCCAGGATGTTTTGGGGGCTGACAGGGACACAACACCAGCTCTTCATTGGTATTCTGGAGTTGCTCTGCCTGTCTTGCTGTACTATACAATACATAGACTTTGTGACAAAGTTGATGAAGCATGCATTTTCATCACAGTGCCAGGGCAGAGCACCGACAGTGGCGATGGGAGCATTAAGCAGCAGTGAAGAAGGAAATTTGTGAGGACATAAGCAGTGCAGAGTTATGCAATGTGTGTAAGATAGATTGTAGAAACCATGTGTGTGTTTGCTTGTGTTTGTGTACTGCTGTATTTCTATATAATGAATCTGTGCATGGCATTTTGGGTGTTGCGTGCAGTATTTCTACCCATGTATTCACACATACTGTCCTCTGGAGTCAAGGTGAGTAGGAGGATTGGCCAGTTGTTTATATATAATAAGCATTTTACTCTCATTACTTGTTAGAAATGAGTTATCACTTGGCCTAGAGTAAGCAGCTTACATAGGTCTAATCATACTATAAGAACTTATGGAATCAGGTTATGTAGGTAAAAACGATGAATAATGTGTAGGCTGTGTAGTATATATAACTGTCATGTCATTACTCGACTGGAGCCCTGAGTAACTGCCTACAGTGAATGAATGCAGATACCAACCTTAGAGAAATGAAAGCTGCTGGTACTAATGCTGCTAATATTAGCTACATTCTGACTATTTCCTACTCCAATGTTACATGATTGGCCTAAATTTAATCAAATATTCAATCAAATGCAAACTTACTTTCTAGGAACCCCTCTTCTACCATAGATAATTGCTGGAGGATCCAATGATGACGCGGATACAGAGTATTTATAAAAAATAAAATGCGGGTGTTACTGTCTTTTGCCACAACTTTTGAGAGGCCAACGGTGCACGCAGCTTTGACCATGTTGGATGGTTCACCTTTCTTTATGTTAATGTTAATCTGTGAGAGATTGCAGTCCCCATCTCTCATAGCTCGCTAAATTCAGCTACCTGTTCCAAAAGTAAAGACTGCCTGGTGGGGTCATCGGTGCTGCAGTGCACTGCTATTATACACTTATCTGTATAATTGTATCATCTGGTATATATAAACAATTTAGTGTGATATACACAGCCAGAGGAGACTGTTATCTGCGATGTCTGCTCCAGATACCACAACTTCTCCTTTCAATGTTTGACCTTGGCTGAGAATGTGTACATTTAACATTTTTCTCAGCATAACAAGGGACCCAACTTCTAATATCCAGCGCTGTGATTATACTTTTTTTTTTTTATTACTGGACTTTACTATAGGAACTTTGGGCAGTTTAAAAAAACGCTTATTCCTAAGGGTATTTTAAATTGTATTATTTTATGCCCTTATTTATAACCCATATTTATCTTATACCATGCTCTGATGCTACCCAGTCTCTGAAACAAGCCGTTCATCCTCCCTAAGCCAGCTTTCTTCTGATGGGCTGCCCCCATGAGATAATTCAATAAGTAAAGAGAGCCCCCCTCTTCTGTATACAGAGAAAAAGTCTGAAGCTAAATAAACTAAAACTGAAACCTGAGCTTTTTACTGACAGGGGATTACTTATACATACACAGATATCATTATTTGAATGTTACTGTGATTATCCATCTCTCTAACAGTATGCTGACACACTAGCTTTAGACCCCAAACACGCTACACGTCGCAAATCTCTCACATCTCAAAGCACCGCCGTCACTCCTAAAACTTCCCCCTCCCTAGAAACTAAATGCCATGTTGCCATATAATTTTTTTGATTGGTCCACATGGTACATTTTTGCACCAATAGGAAACGGGAGGGAGGAGGAGTTTGGGTTTTGTTTTTGCTCGCAGGCGGAGAGTGCTTTTGAGCGCTTTCCTTACAAAACGCCGTTTTTACCGTTTCTTCCCACAGTAAATATAAACAACGATAGTATTCAGGAAAAGACCCAAACATTGCATATATTTTTATAATAACTCTGGTTTTACGTGGCCTATCAACACAATTTAAAAACTGGTATAAAGTCCGCACTTTTTCCGTCAATTGTCCTGCTCACATCTCCAATGGTTGTACACGTTGTCATTAACGTGGCTTCACTCCACATCAGCCACGCCGCTTTGTTAGCTAAAACGCCAGTGTCGGCACATAAGGACGCTGTCATAGTCTTTCAACGACGTTGATTAGCTGCGTATGCCAATGATGCGAATGTGAATCGCATCATTGGCTGGACTATGGGATAAGGTGGCATCGTTCTAATCCCATACTGGAGCAGCCAGTCACTTACTGACTAACACTGCAAAACAGAATTGTTAACGTATTTCTTTTAATTTCAATTCAGGTTAGATTTTTTTTTTGTGCGCAATGCAGATTTTCTGTGCGCAGAGATCGTGCCAGCAGTGCGCTATTGCGCACGCGTGCAGCTTAGTGGGAACATTGGTCCCCAGATGACTTATATATTGCTTTAAAGCATGGAGACCATCCAATAAAAAGTAATTCCTGTGATTCTGACCTTTGACCTATGAGCTTGAAGCATTACATACAATAATGGTGTATTTTTTCTGTCCTTGCCAATATGACTGGACCAGAATTGGCTACAAACTGTGCCTTCTTGAAACTGTAAAAACTTGAAAAGACACACAAACCAAAAACAAGAAGACATTTTGTTTATTGATCGTTTTATGTCTTTAGGTGCTCTGTATCTGTCATGCACACACTGATGCATGCCTTGGGGGGAATTTGGGGTGTCCTTGCCCAAGGACACTTTGATATGCTGGAGGAGCCAGGGATTACGCCACTGATCTACAGATTAGTAAACTACCAGCTCTACATATTGAGGTACAGCATCCTGTTGCTACTTTGCCATGGTGTGCACCAATGAATGCTAAAGGAGCGTGAATCACTGAACCCATGGCACCATTCTCCTTTCTTTATGCATCCCCCAGGGATCTTGTGGGTGCACTGGGGGTGCAGTTGGGTTTTGTATGGGAGAAGCCCACCCTGTGAAACCTTGCAAACCCTGGTCTTAACTGCACCTCATGTAGGCAATTAATATGTATAGATCAATTAATAGTTCATGAATCTGATTAGGTACTCTGTCGTTTAGCCTACTAAGCTCTAAGACTAATGAAAAACGCTCGAGGCATGTTTTAATACACCGCTATGTGTGGTGATATTTTTTTTAGTGTGAAGGATGCCTTCTCGCTGTGTTTTCAGTTGATGTGGTTTAGAAGGATCAAATGACTCTTTCCTGTTGGTAAGCTCTTCAAGTGACCCTCTCCTCTAGTGCAAAGCTGCTGCACATTTGTCTCTGGCAAAGACACAGTGGGACTGCTTTGGTGGAGAAATGATACCGTGATGATTAAATAGCTGACTGCTGAGCTGGGTTCAGTAGTGATGGCAAGCTGCGGCCTGTCTCCCACAACCCATAATTAAACCATCTGAAGAGGCGCAAAGTATAGTGATTATTTGTAGTTGGTTTATGGCACATTCAGCTGGTGCCTGCAATACTTTCTTTATCTTGTCATGTTCCCTCGTCCCCTTAAATAAGCCTCTGTTCGTTACACCCCGTTTGCCCTGTGAGGAGCTCCGTTAAAGGGCTGCACTTTTCCCACAGCTTGTGCTGGGTGGCTCAGGGCTCCATCTGCAGAATTCATCCACGGCAACAAAAACACATTCTTTGCTTTTTTGAACCACTTTCAATAATAAAAGAGAGGAGCTAGAAAGACCTCAAGTTTAAGAGAAAGTAAAAAAAAGTGATTTACATGTAAAGTCTGTAATATTTTTCTTTTCAGTCTGCGAATATAAACTGTAGAGAAATGGGAAGGTTTTAATGGCAGCCTTGAATTTTTTGTACCTTTTGCACTTGTAGGGCTGAACAGTAGATGAGCATGTTTGAAGAAAGAGCAGAAATATGCTTGTTGAATAGTAGTGAAGTTCAGAAAGTCAGTTTTTTTTCTCTTCCTTTTTAGTCAATAAGCTCGTTGACCTCTAAGTGTTCCCTAGTATTCTGCTTTATAGAGGAAAGATAAGATGGGTTTTGCACCGTTAGCCAGAATTTTTGATTTCAAGGTTTTTGTCAGGATGCCATTGTAGCTCCGCTTTAACAAAAGTAAAGGGGCCACTTCACACTTGTGTCTGACTGAAATGTAGGTTAAGAGATCAGACAAGTCTTAAGAATTGTCAACTTGTCTCAGTTATTATTAGCCGAGTTAGCTGCAGAAAACAAAAGCAGATTTACTTGACTTTATACACCTAGAATAGGAAATACAACTAATACTGCCAGTGCTGCTTTTGAACACAGTTGTGTGCGTTTTGTGGCTCTGGAGGGGCTTTCTCATATCTAAAAAGAAGCCTGGCGATGTTGTTGTGGGTTGGTGTGTAACTGAAAGCTTCCTACAAAACTCAAAAGCTATCGGCACGAACAGAGCGATGGATAAAATTAAAATAGACATGCAGTTATATACCGCTCTAAATTTGGTGGCTGCAGTCAAAGAAGCACATGTTTATAGTGATGAGTCTTCCAACCTCAACCACCATATCGACCCTCTGAATACTAAAGAGCTAGAAACACAAACAGCACGTCTTTAAAGAAGCACTTGTGACAGCTAATAAACATGTACGATGTTGCCATTTACAGCATTTATTATAGCAGCTAAAAATAATTTTCATAAAAGTTCACAGTTTTTGCCCAAATGACATTTGGAGGAAATTATAAGACAATAATCCAGTTTATACTGTAGCACATGCAAACAATAATTTGTGTTTTGGTTCCTGGTGCTGTTGCATGGTGTATTTATCATTAGTTTGGTTTGCTGAGGGCACTGTACTGCTGAAACTGCCCTACATTGTTTATTTACCATACTATTCTTATAGTTGACTGTATGTCAAAGGTGGACACAGTCACACGGCATCACCCAGTATTTTGTGGACAACTGATTTTATTTCTTGAGTTTTGCATTTTCCTTGTTTTTGGAACTAGAAGTGACCAATCCACTCTCTTCTCAATACATTAGAAATGGATGAGTAATAAAAGAGTTGCTGTTGGGGGGGGGGGGTTACCTTTGTCCCTGAGGTTGCCTTATGAAATCCCTGAATTCTCCAAAGCCAAAATGACACTCGGTGTACAGGCCCATTTTCGGCTTCACACAGGCACACTTGCAGAAATAACCAAATATTTAAGCTTATGTCACATATCCCTCAGTGCTACAATGATTCAAAAATTTTAATCTGCACTTACTGAAAAACACTGAATTGTATTATGGGAAATGGAAATCCATGTGGATTAAAAATCTGAATATGTAGCCGCCTCTACTGCTTCAGCTTCCATCATTCTTATAATGATCTGTCTCTCACAAGCTGCCCACCTCCATGGAAGTTCAATATAAAGTCAGTGGAAAATTTCTTTATTATGAACAGCTTACATAGCTCACTGTACCTCAATAAAAAATGGCCAAAATGAGTCTTGAGACAGCTCTGTGGCTGACTCCTTGCCTCCAGGTATTCCCTTCTGCTGCATTAGTGGCTGTATCTGAATTCTGCTTCCTCATTGTGGACAAAACCAAAAGATTTTTATGGTTTGAAGTCTTTGGAGATGTCCTACATCACACTGTAAAGAAATATAGAATCCTTTCACATGCGGTCTTTATATTAGTGCTGAGACATAAAATCACTGTAGGATAGTGAAAGATAGGTAACAAAGGAAGACCTGTTACTTCCGAGCAAACGTGGAGATTTGAAAATAACAGAGTTAAAAATAAACAGGGAAACAAACGTGTTTTTTGCAATCACTCTGAGTAAAAATGAAATAAATTTGAGTGTGGCTGTTTTGGTAGTTACTGTGATTCAGTCCCATAAACACACACGCAAATATTAACTTTACTCTCACCTACTCATTCACACTCAGGCCGCTGTGAATAAAACTCACACTTAAAAACTCAGACACAGTCACACAGACACACGTGTGACCGAAATCTGGTGATATATAGTTGCCAAGGCGCTGACTTATTTATTTATATTCTCTCTAGATAGCTGATCATAAACCAAAAAATCCTAGAGAGGGGAGCGAGGTTGTAGAGAAGCAGCTTGATAAATGGTTGGGTGAAAAAAATGGACACTTGATAGGCCACTGTAATGGGAGAGACACGGATACTGGCCAGAAAATAATAACCCCTCCCTCAGCTGTGAGATAACACCTCAATCTGTCTCTTAAAGCAGGGGAGAAAAACGGAGCGATAATTCCATTAGGGGGCACAACCAATTCTTTTCAATATCTTTAGACAATAAGTGTGCTCTCGCGTCCCCTTCTCTGAATGTCAATTGTATCTGTTGTTGCTGCTGCTCGGGCCGCCAGTCAATATGTAAACCTGGCAGAGATGGATCGGTCGCCAATAATCAGTTTCCTCTGGGATTTGCTGATTACCAGTCCTAGAAAATTGAATACAGAGAGCAGACAGAGGTGCAAAAATGCATTTTCCATTGCTTTGAGCCTGGGATGAAGCAGAAAACAGATGCATTTGTTGGACGTTGCAAAAAGCTGCTCTGTGTCCTGCCTGAATGAAAGGAATGAGGAGCTTAATGGGCTTCCTATTGCTTCTCATTGAGGTGAATGCTGTTCAGTTGTCCCTCATTCTGTGCATATTAAGAGAACTGCTGCTGACATCAACTCTATTAAATACAAACCCCCTTCTTCCTGAACTGCGTGTGCTTTGAATATCCGATCCAATCAAGGCACCCTGTGCAATTTCGTTTTTGTGTTCAGAATTATTTATGTGAGCTGCACGAATAACCAAAGGTGATGGTTAGATTCTCACACACAATAAGCAAGCCTTCAGCATCCTTTCAGACGGGATAAATGTAGAATGAATTCAGTGTGCATTGGTTAGGATGCTCTACTGCACATATACACCGCGGCAACGTCTCCGGAGAGCAGCAGCTTGTCACGTCTCGGGTGTTAGAAGATCTTTGTTGCTGTTCTGTCTGTGAGAAACTTGCATGACGGAATCTGGATCGTCCTCAGTGAAAGCTGTTGTTTTATGTGAACACCCTGCTTGTGCATTTCCTTCTTCTTGCCAGCAGAAGTCACCATTGCTCTGCCTAAAAGAGAAGAAGTTTTGCCCTTCAAAAGCAGCTCCTGTTCAAAGTAGAGTTGGCTTGATGAACTCTCTACCAGATGGGAAAACACAGTGTTCTCATCAGCAGGCATTTCTGAATAACCTTCACAAATCAGAGCCATTATTTTACCCATTCAGAATTCCATTAAAAAAATAATAAAGATGATATTATAGATGGGCATGCAGGAAACTGAAGGGGGAAATACAGGACATAAAAAAAGTTTAAGACCACTTGAAAAATGCCAAAAAATAATTTTGCACGGTTGGATCTTAACAAGGTTCCAAGTAGAGCTTCAACATGCAACAAGAGGGAATGGGAGTGAGATAAAACGTTTTTTGAGCATGCAATTTATTGAAAACAATGCTTAAGCTGACACAGGCTTCATGTGGGCTTAAACCTTTGTTCAGGACTGAAATTTGCCTTACAGTGATTACCCTTTATTTAAAATGTGGTTGCCACAATTTTTGATCTTTTCACCTCAGTCAGAAGCGAGATTGGCGGTGTTTTAATTCAGCTTTAATGTGGATGGCTGTCTCAGTATATTTGAAAATGGAAAAACACCTCTGTGAAGCCTGAAGTCCCCAAAATGGTGAAAATCGATGAAACAATTGTCAGTCCAAAACTGATAAAACAATTGAATTCATTTATTTATGACTTCCTTACACTTGAAAGTCATAAATCCATGTGACCATAGTTGAAGTGACACATAAATATGGAAAACATCCATGCATACAATAAGAATGCTGACTTTGAATTAAATTAGAAAAACAATCAAAAAGTTAATGAAAAATTGGTTTGCGGGTCACACCTTAACCAGCAGTACAATAAAAATCTTCTGATAGTTCTGTGCAGACTCTGAACTTAACCATGAATTGATGCTACAAACAGATAAACTGTGACCGTGTGAGTTGAAGACAATGTTACAGATTTACTGTTAGATTTTCACAAATCACGTGTGTCAGATACAATATTATGTCATAATTTTATTTAAGGTTTGGTGTGCAACTCTTCTGCTTTCAGCTGCTGCTGTGGCTCCTGATACAGGAATTTAGGAAAGACTCCAGGAAAGAGTACAAAGAGCTGTAAGCAAGAAACACAAATGTGTTTGTTATATTTTATCATAAAAATTTGCTCTTTGAGAACCACTAACAGACTGATCTGTTAGAAGCTAAGCATTATGCTGAAAATATATCCTATGTGCAGAAAAATTCTTCTTTCTTTTTAAATAAACGTATTTTTGGCACACGATTCATTTAGACAGCGTGAGAGCAAAAAACTGAAGGTGATAGCACATGTCTAATGCCAGAACAGAAGTTGACTATGCTGGTGAAACAGATCCCAAAATGTCACATTCTGGTCTCAACCTGTAAAGCCCGAACCATGAAATAATTGTTTTAATTTGTATCGTTTGTATCATTACATATTACTGGGTAAATTCTATTTTATCTAGAAGTTTACTGTTGGTTTGTGTCTCTGTAGAAAGAAGTGGCTTTAGAAAGATCTTTAATGCCTTCTTACCAAATAAGCTTTAAATTCTATAGCAGCAGTGACTCACTGAAATGTTCCTTCTGAGGATGTCTGAATGTAGGGCAATGTCAGGTCTTTTTTTTTAATCTGCAAGAGGAAAGTGGAAGAAGAGGAAATGATGCCAAAATCAGAGATAGGAAAGCTAAGGGGGGCTCAAGCTATAGGCAGCAGGCGACGGTGAAACCAGAACAAGAAAATGTCACACTGCACATAGAAAGATAATAGCAAACTGCTCATGCAGTCATGGGATCACTCTGTGCACTATGGGGTCACAGCCGGTGCTTTTTTTCATTGCTTCCAGGCCTTGCCGGGGTCTGACATATACACACATACAGGCATTTCTGCTGGCGTAAGCTCACACTGTCAGCATGGAGGATTTACTGTGAGCAGGCCTGGCTAACGAGAGGTCACGCAGAGACCCCTCCTCCTGGGTTCATCATTACTCCCGCCAACCGCTGTCGAAAAATCGATTTTCAATTCTTTGACGGTGCGAGATTGAGGACTTTGCTTAATGCTTTTATGCAGTGTAACACTCAGCAAGTGATCCCATTTGGAAAATGTTTGGAGTCACCGTGTAGGGTGGTGTGATCAATGAACATAGCTATATGCGCCCCTCTGGTGATTAAAGTGCAAGCATCATTGCTTAGATCTTCACATGACCCCTCAGACTGCATCGCAAAGACAAGATGAAGATGATCCATCTTCATTTACAGCCCCTCATATCTGACTGAGCTGTTGTCTGTTTATTCAATTGATCTGTTCATAATGTTATGAATTTATATAAGGCAGAACGCCTATCTGCATTCCCCGCGCTCAGATCTGCCTCTCATCTTTCACATATCAGTATAATCAGCAAGAACAACGCTGATATTCAGAGCCTTGACAGTAAAACAGCAGGGACTCCTTGGCATACTAAATCACACACAATATGAATACAAAACAATGCTCCGAGCCTCTTGTGATGCATGGATGTGCATAATTATACAACGCAGGATTTTTCTCTCAAGGCACTCCTTTGTTTGGAAATTGTCCTTCCTTCTGACATAGATGTTTTTTTAGTAAGTTGCCCCCAATATATTCTGTAAGTAATGGAGAAATGTGTATGATTCATTTCAAAGTGGCAGTGGAATGAACGTAAGGTTGGTAATATTGCATGCTACACATTTTTTTTATTGTCATCAAATCCAATAGATAAAAACCAACTAATAATAATGTTTGTGTACCAAAGTCTAGATATAATATGTGTTTTTGCTCTGGGCCATAGAGCTCCATTGTCTCACATTAAAACTAATCTGAGAGCTCCAGTCCACACAGGGATATATGTTCCTCCATTACCACGAGCACACAGTGATGTCTATTTTCACTCGGCTCCACAAACACCATCCTGCTGCACTACGTATGTAAATTTGTAACAATACACCAAATCGGAGTTATTCCTCCATTAAAAATAGTCCCCAGAAAAAATGCACTATTGCGTTCTGTTTTTTAAAACCTATAGGGTGCAGGTATTAAATAAGCTCAGTGGAAAGACTCCTTCAAACAGCTGTAAGGACCAAACCCAAATGTAGCTCCTGGTAATGTTTTGTCAGTGCAAATGTCTCATGGCACCGTTGCTTGTTAAAGACTTATGAAATTAATTCGTTCCCGAGGGTCTTTCGTAAGTCAAAGCACCGATCACGCCATTTGAGTAAGGCGATGCTGAACGATAGGCTATAGGCTGATTGCTAACTAGAACAACAATACCAAGCGCAATTACGAAAGCCAAGGGGTTGTCACATGATTCGGAAAGCATTATGAGCATTCTGGGCTCGGCCAATCAGAGCCAGCGGATTTCGTAACATGGGCATTTTGCCGTAACACGGGCAGAAATATTGCCGTTAAGTGCCTTCGTAACTTGAATTTTTTGTTTAACGGGGTATTCGTAAGTCGGGGTTTCACTGTATTCAGTATGTTGGTTGTAGCTCCTGTATAACCGGGCAGCTGGCACTGTACTCTAATACAACCAGAGGCTTCACATCATTCCCCTGATCTGGGCCAGCTTTTAAAAGTTGATAAATAACACAGCACGCAGGGAAGAAGGAGGCTGTGAAGTGGTAACCTTGGATTTTGGATGATGTTTACTTTCCTAAAAAATTCATGTAGTAATGTAATTAGAAAGTAGAATGTAACACTTTAATACACATTGGGGATACACTTATTATTGAGCGACCAGCAGAGGCTGCAGGTTTAAGGCAATGTGGCATGGGCTCCCATTTTTTTCATCCATTCTTTGTAATGACCACAAGGAAGCGACTCATTGGCAACTCGTTGTGTAGAAACCTATGTGAAAACAACCAGTAGACTTCTTTGATCTGTGACCTCAAGATGCGTTTTCCTGATGAGTTCGTGGTATCACCTGATAGATTAAACTCTTCCTGAACACAGTAGAAAATTCATTTTGTAAATTATGATCCTTGTTAGAGTCAGAAAGCAGGAAAAAGTATTGGAGGCTTTTGATTGTGAGTGACTTGTGATCGACAAGGCATCCATAATATTAACTGTCCGAGCTGGTGTGATTAAGCTTTCCAGGCATCCATTAAAGTGAAATAAATATTTAGTTGAAAATGCAGTCTGAAATTTTATGGATTATACTTTGTCTGTTTGTCTCAATCATCCAGATAAAAAAAGAGCTGGCCTTCCTTTTCAGGCTCTCAAGACTGCAACAAGATTTTATCCAGCAAGCACATATTCATCACAATTTGGACATCTTTCCTTAGTCCTCTAAAGGGGAAATATATTACCAGTTTTAATACTAGTGTGAAATGATGGTAGAACGAAAACAGATAACCAAAAAGACACTTAATAGTGGATAAGAACGCCGTAGGACTTCAACATGCATTGAATCCAAAAAACATTTGTGCATCTGTACACACTATATTATATATTATACTGTGGCCTACAACACAAAAGACAGTCTAAAGTTTGTCTGGCATGTAGTCAGAAATATCCTGCGGTCTGCAGCAGGGGTGAACTGTATATAAGAGAGGCATTCAAATGCTGTACATCAGAATGACCAGTCAGTGTAGGGGCTGAGCCCTATTGATTTATTCATCAAAGGGAAATTTTACTGATGTTTGGAGCTTGGCAGGTGTTTGGATCAGACAACAGTGCCAAAGTTTAGCGCTGAATCAGAATGATGATAGGCGGCCAGTGGGATTTTTGTTTGCGTGTGTGTGGAGGACAGAAGAGAGGCTTGAGCTCAATTCATAGCACCTGCAGGGAGAACTGATCCACTGGAGCAGCTCATTTCATGCTGGTGATGGAGAGAATGCATATGTATGGACAGGAGTGTCTTGGAAAAGGTGTCTTTGTTTGTGTGCATGCGCATGTGTGTGTGTCCTTTATGTATGAAAGTAATGCAACAGCTGTGTTCGAGGCACTTTTAATGGCAAGGCCACAGAGCCATCTGGTGGATTATTATGTTAAGCCTTGTCAAGCCTCGTCTTCTGAAACGAGGCGGCCAAGCAGAAGCCACTGCTCACTTTGCTAAATTTGGACTTTGACATTTGGGAAGATTTGCTTTATAAATTAAAAATCCATACCACTGTCATGGTGAGAGCATAAAGCTACAGCCAGAAATGTGTTTATTTGCTCTTCTGACAACTATTTCTTTAGTAGTCAGTAAAAGAGAAGAAGAAATCCAAACCGCTTCAAATATTCATTAGTGGAGGAGAGTGTGTGTTTTTCAAAGCAGAGTGTTTTCTCTTTTATATATCCCTCCCAAAGGAATACACATTGTGGTGCACATGCTATATGGCCTACACATGTACTGTATACTCGTATGGTTGCTTCTCGCTCGCTGAAGTTCATCTGTTTGAAATTCTCAGCTTGTATCACAGTAGCTATCAAACTATGGCTGTGGAGGAATTAATTACACCACAAACGGTTACCCACAGATGGCAGCGGGAACCAATCAGAATTGATTTGAGCAATCCGTTAAGCATCTCTATCTGACCTGTGCAGAACACTGCCTCATCTGATATGGACATTGTTATGCACTCCATTGATTGCCTGGTCAAAGGAACAGATAATTAAAATCTTTGTTTGTGTGTGTAAGTGTGTGTGTGCATGCGCGCGGGGCAGCCTTCCAGATAATCTGTAACTTTTTCTCTGCTTGTTTGAAGTATCACAACAAAGAAAATATTCCATAAAAGTTTTGAAAGGTGTGAAGAATTGCTTTGAACTATCTCCACCGGCTTCCAGTAATGTATTTCTTATCGCAGCTGCGGTGTCTGTAATGCACCGTGGCATCGTGTTGTTATTAGATGCATATTGCAACTTTTAGGGATAATTCCAATTTTCCATGAGATAGGAAGAGGCCGCTTCTTTGGCTTGAGAAAACACCAAGCCCAGCCTGAATAAATGCACCATTTGGCAATGCAGATACCATTATGTAAACCTTGCAGCTCATTAAAATCAGAATTTAAATCATAGTCACAACTTTTTACTTATAGCTTTCATCATTAAAGATGGTGCTGGCCAAAAATAAGCATCCTGTTTGTGAAAACATAACGTTTGTTCCTGTTTTGTTAGTTGAAGGTTTGAAAAAATGTCAGTTAACTGGAAAGTTATTTTTAAGCATAACAATGATCCCAAACAAATAATGCAATTACAGTAAAAGTATACCTGGATACACACAATGGAACACTATCTGTCATGGATTGGCCTCCGCAGAGCCTGGACCTCAAGACAGAATGGAATAAAAGGCAGCCAACATCCAAAGAAGAGCTCTGAATGCCCTTCAAGAAGCTTAGAGAACTATTCCTCAAGACTACTGAAAGAAATTAAAAGACATCTAGGAACATGCAATTTCTTATGAAGGCGTATTAAAAGATGTAATAAAGGTTGCCATCAAATGTTGACTTTCAAACTTATAGGAAGTGTAGAAACTCCATTTTCCCCCATATACTTTCTGTCATGGTCCTGGGTGTCTGGTCCAGGATTTTCAACATTAATGCAAATCAGTTTCAATAAAGGACTGGAGCCAATTTGTCATTTCCTACTGAAATATAAGCGACAGAGGGGTGGCCCAGGACTTTTGCTCATTATTTACTACTGATTACTACTGATATTTATACTGATTCTGTTGATTCAGTATAATTGTCTTTGGTTTGTTCGATCTTTATAAATTATTCCTTGTAGATTACCCATCGAGTGACTTTTTGCAATAATACTACCGTCTTACTGTCTTAAATGTGCTATACTTATGTCTTTTAGACCTCACCTCCATCACCTACTTTGTTACCACTAATGCTAACACTGACGCTTCAAAATGCAGAGTACATAACTGACTGATGGTGACATGGTGCCTACATCGCTTTTTTATATAAAAGATGTGCTCTAAGCCTCACGATATTTAATTTTGGATTTATTTGGATGTTATGTTTGTCTCTCAGTGAGTATTCTGCTATAAGCAGGAACTCACCAGCTATCATGAGGAAAAGGCACAAAACAGAAAACCAGCAGAACAGATACTCGGAAAAATAAAATTACATCTTAAACCCCTCAAAGTAGGTCTCATGTGATGCTTGATGATAAAAAATTGCCTCCCTTTGCCAAACAACATTTTAGCCTCCAGTGCACTAAAGCAGCAGTTAGACTAAAACGCCTAACTGCTGAGAACCTTTTGAAACCAGCTCTCTCTTCATTTAATCTTCTTGCTCCCTAACCTGATTCCCCTTCATCTTCTTTGCCGACTGTGGCCTTGGGAATCTAATTCATGAGAGGTTGATGACAGAATGGGGCCTGCGGTCCCGTTAAAAGGCTCCTGTGCTTTTGCCACTGCAGTGAGATTACTGTGTTGTTAGAGCTGGACATCAAAGGATGAGTGTAACAGGGTATTTATGAGAGTGGTGTTACTGAAGTTGAGATGAGCTTGACGGAAAGTTATTTGAACTCCAACTGTATTCTGTGACTACTAATATTGATACTTCTGGAAATATAACTTAATAACCACTGAAATAGAATTTGGCTATCTCAGATTGTGTGCTGATTACCAATTCTAAATGTCTAAGATACTCACCCTATTCGTGCACCATATCCTTTATGATAATGCTTTTTGAGTTTTAACACTTTTCATATTGTAAAATGTTAAAGGGAACAACTTCTTCTAACTAAAAATACTGATGCTATGCAGGCACATTTTCCCAAAGGGAAAAAAAATCTTCATAGTGTATTCTGTGGATACTAATGGGGAAAACAATGTTTAAATACAGGAGTGTAAAAAAAGTGCTTTTTGTTTTTAGGGAGACAGCAATCCTTTGGGAAAATAAGGGAGTAGCCAAAAGTACCTATAATCCCTAATTTAAAAACATGTAAGAAATGTGTTGTAGTTTGAGTGAACTGATTCTTGAAATGCATTATTAAAATGTGCTGTTTTGCCCCATGGGAATCAATCTTTTTGTTGTACCTTGCTACCCTGGTAAATGTCCACATTTCTGAAATTCTGTGTGCCTAGTTTGTATCATTTTTTGGATACTGAAAGCTTCTGTGTGCATAATTTGTATTTTGCTTGTTTTTTAAAAAAAACATGTATTTGGTGTTTTCTGCAGAGGATGATGTATCGCAGATTTTGAAGCCTTTCTGTGTCATGTTTCCAATGCTAATCCAGTGAGCAGCTATAAAAATGAAGTATTTCATTATGCTTGGCAAGAAAGCCACAAAGTCAGGCTTAACCAAAATGTGGTAGTTGGTAGGGTCAATACCTTTTCATGTATCTAATCCAAAACTTTCAAATCTTTGATTTACTTTATCATGTCTGTGGCTGCTATGAATCTGTAAGCTGCCATGCAGTCCACCTTCAGCCCATCCCCTCTGCACTGATGCCTCCTTTGCTCTGGACAAGAGGTCCTGGTGTTACTCTCCATGCATGTGAAGGCAGGGAGGTCCCACAACAGAAACATCTTGCCAAAGATGAATTACAGCAGATAAAGTGACAACTCTTTGATTATAATGGCCCAGGCTCAAATGTGATAGGCTCATGCGTAACTTCTGGCGCACTTTAAAAGTAAATATGCTATTAAGCTAAGTAGGTGATGTCTTATTTAAAGTTCAGGCAAAGAAGAAGAGGCTGGTGTGCTTTTGGGAATTTTTTAATGAAGTTTAAGTTTATCAGGCACAAACTTATTTTTCAAAATTGCCCACTGGAGCAACAGTAAAAGGCCTTTCCTCTATTTTGTCTCTTCCCTGCATAAATACATTAAATGCCAGACAGAAAATGCCAGCTCACTTTCACATCATGATTTTCATGGCTCTAGTAGAACAGAGCAGGAAAAACCTCAGTACCACTGTGCTGCTGTTGCTTTGGTCAATTTATGGTTTATATTTTGTTGCTATTGACCGGCCTTCAGAGAAGAGCTTCTGGGTTGCCCACAAAAGTGATTTCCCTCCTGCAGCATGAGCACCCCTTGCCCAGGCATGAAATTGACCTTGGCCTGCAGGCTCGGTGCTGAGATAAGCCCAAACAGGCGCGATAAAAACCCGATTCCCTAGGCATCCATGAACAGAGCAGTGAGAGAGCAACCTTGGGGCCATGACGTCAGAGAGGTTTTATTACCCCCTTGCTATTGGCTGGAAGAGACATGCAGATAGTCTGAACATAGCACACCTGCCACCTGCCTGCCTGTACTCTTGTGTGGCTTATTAAAATTCATGAGCTGTGTTGGTTTGAATGCCAAGGTTTATGGTAGTGTTCTCCCTCTGCATAAGTCCTGGGGGATGAACACTGGGAGAGATTAGAGAAGGACGGTGGAGAGAGATATGGGATCAAGAGGGGAAAGGAGTGAGAGGAAGAGATATAGAGGATGGAAGGAGATAAGGGAAGAAAAGAGGAAAGGGAAGTTCGAGATAGTGGATAGAAGTAGAAGACTCTGCAATATTGCCAGACAGACTTGTGAGGGTTTACACTTGGATTAACTTCAGTGTGTTTCAAATGTATCTGCACACGGCGAGTAGTGTTTAGAGTTTGGAACCCATTGAGGTCATGATTTAAATTACTAATGAAAAGCCAATTTTAAAAAATAACATAATTTTATTCAGGGGAAAGACAGTGTGTGTTCTATTCATTCATATGAAGTTAAAATCTAATTTGTTTTAATGAGGCTTTTTGTTTAAACATATAATGCAGACAAGGTGGCAACCCTGAAGTTGTGCTGCAGCACCAGCATGCCAGCATTTTAACAGGAATCTGTGATCTTTATAATTATTACCCTCATCAGAAGGATTATTAGTCTTTTAGATTCATTCAGCCTTTTTAATTTGTACTGGTAACATACTAGCTTCTGCTAATAAGCTGATGTTGATTAGAACAGATATTTGGTAAAGTATTAGTTAAAAACTTAAAAAATTGGTAGACATGCAACACAGAGTATGACCAAAGTTATTATATTTCATCCAGATGTGGACATGAATGTGTGAGCCAAATGGCAGCAAATCACGTATTTGCAGAGACATGCAAGTTAAAATTAAAAATGTAATTCTTCTTGTGGCACTTAAGGAAAGGGTAAGGAGTTAACAACAACAACAACAACAAAAGCCAACACTTTTTGCCAAAGTCTCTGGTAGATATTTAGATATTTCACTACATCATCAAAAAATGAATCCTCACGAGCTGTCGTCTTAGCATCCATCCATCCATCCATCCATCCATGTATTCTCTCCTTTTTGTAGCCTGTCTGAATGCAGTCTTGTTTTGCAGTTTCCTTTATCTGTTTATTTATTCATTTCTATTAGTGTTATTTCTGTTATATGTGTAATATGGAAATGTCTCAGCTGACAGGCAGGAGGAAAGCTACACTGTAATGACCGTTGATTAAAATCAACCAGAAGACCAGGAGATGGTGCTAAAGAATAATTTAGGGTCTCATCACTATTAATGGTAAGTATAGTGAGAATAGCAATAATAATAATAATTTAATAATTTCATCCTTTGGATGTCATAAACACCACAAGCTTTTAACATTGTGCTTAAATTATTAATACCAGGCAGTCTAATTATATTAGAGGCATGATTATTGGAATTAACCAAAGTCAGTCACTTTAAATGTTTAGTGTTATATTCTGAGAATCCTGGGATGTGAGCAGGACCTGAAATACATTTTTGTCAGCGTCAAGGCAAGCAATCAAAATCAAGATAAGCATGCTGGATACTGCTAACTGGAATATAACCTCATAGTAAATACATTAGAAGGTTACCGGGACTGTCCACAAGTGAACAGCTGTAAGCTTCGGGTGACACGTGGTGAGTGAGCTGTTTCCAGTGTGGGCACAGCTTAAAGCACTCAGACATTCAGCAAGGGCTGCAGTTATTTAGGAATGTATTACAATTCATTGTCTATATTAATTTGAACCCAGTGAGACATAAAAAAATAGTACTGAAAAAAAAAACAACAGACACCCCTAATAGTTTGAATTTCCCCCAATATAAATAATAAAAAAAACCTTTCTACCACTGTCATTATTGCCAAACTCCCATAGGTTACAATGGAGAAATCACTGAATGCCCCGTGTCTCTCTCTTATGTCTCGACTTTGCACACTATATCCATCATCAGATCCATTCACCACACTGACCGCCACATGTTATTCTTTGCTTTGTTACATGAACACACTTCCCTGTGCCCTGTATTAGCCCTGAAGATTGTTGGCATTGTTGGTCATTCGGTGTACTAGTACTTTTTAGGAATACTGTGTTGACGTGTACTGTAGTCTGACCGTGGAACATGGCAAACATTGTTGAGACAAAAGATGGGTTATAGAGAGAGCCAGAGAAGATGAGGTGGCAGGAGGAAAAAAAACAACAACAAGTGGAAGAAACTAAATGAATTAGATGTGGCCCAGAAGAATGAATCTGAAGAGGTCTGAACTACAGCAAGCTCGGGCAAGCTTCTATAAAAGTCACAAAACATAAGAGGCTTTCAGAGAATAAAATGTTTGCGTGGTAGAAAGAAAGAAAGCCTGACCAGTGCAGACTGCTGACAGTTAGAAACCTGGCAACCAAGAAGTGTACTGTGATGGATGGGGGGAAAGTACAGGTGAGTGAGTGAAGGGGAAGTGAGGTGTGCAAATAAGGAGAGAGGGATGCAGTGACTGAATGAGCGGGAGACTGACAGACTGAGAAAGTGAGGCACTGACTGAATAAGGGAATGGGACACGGCTGACTGACAGATAGAGAGAGAAGGCGAATGAGGGAGAGATTGGGTGACAGTCTTACTTAGTGAGACTTTGGATGGAATAAGAATCACAGAAATGTGATGGAAGAAGAGATGTGCTGTGTTTGGGCACAAGGGGGCATTGTTGCATTGAACACTGAATCTCACTCTGCCCTACAAAAGTTTATGATGATGGTCTGATAGTATTACAGCCAAGGATGTTGATCAATATCTTTACATAAAGTTCATCTGTAAGATTACCCAATGGACTGACATGTAAACATTCAATAAACCTTATTTAGCACACCACTACAATCATCCATCATGCATCCATCTATATGAATATGAAGTACTGTTTGTTGATATTACATTCAAGCACATTGATAAAGGGTGTGAGGTGTTTCTCCAGGCTCAAGAAAAACAAACAAGCTACCGCTAAATCTATTTAAGCTTCGGGTACATTTATATACAACGTGGTATATAAAAACATAGTAAAACTTCTTAAAAACACATTTTCAGAGTTCTGTGCTACATAAATTTTTAACCATGTCGTCACAGAAATGGTAGGCCATCTTTCAAAAGCTCCACTGCTGATTTCTTGTTCCAGACTGAAAGAAAATCTCCTTTAGGTTTCTATTTGAGGTCATAAGTGATGGATCTCAACCACTCTTGGGTCCATTGGTGTATCATCACACCAAATGTCAGGGTTTGTGAGTCTCTTGTGTTTTTCTAAATTACAGCTTCCTGCTGTGTGGGGTTAGTTGGTATTCATTGTTCTTCTTGCACTTAGTCTTCATTCATGTTTGAGCTTTATTCTTGTTACTTTTGGATTTCAGTTAGTATTTGAATTTTAGAGTTGGTTCCTTGTGTTTTGTTATAATAACCTCCTCTGTGCCCTTTGTGTGATGTTCAGTCTGTTCTTTCAGTTTTGTATTTGTGTTCATTGCTTGGTGTTTTATTTGGTTCTTAAGCACTTGCTTCCATTATTCTCTGAGTGCTTTTGGTTCCTGTTCCATTAACTGGTTTTTGGAACATAAAAGCTGGTGTTTAGCACCCTCTGTGTCTTCTTTCATTCTTTTTGTTCCTCTCAAGTTCATTTTCTAGCGAAGAATTTTAGTCACGTTCTCACGTATGTTGGTTCTTATTCTAGAGTCAAATTTAAGTTTTTCATTCTTCTTTTTTTTTTCAAGGCTGTATCACAGTTTGTTTTTCTGATTATTCTACAGTAACCTTGCCTCTTAGTAGCAGTTCTAAGTATTTGGTTTACATTACTTTGTGTTTGACTGAGTTTAGGTCTTTGTGTTTTTCTGGTGTTTTGGTTCATGTTTGCTATTTGTTGTTGTTATTGTGTTCCCTCTGTATTTATGCCTCTTTGTGTTTCATTGTTCTGTTCCCTGTGTCATATGTACACATCCAGGTAAGTATAGTCTTCTTTGGTTATTTTTCCATTTTATTTTGAAGGTCAGTTTCTGTGGTGTCATGTATTTGTTTTACTTCCTGCCTGTCATTCCCTGATTGTTTCCAGCTGCTGTTAATTAGTTTCACCTCTGTCTCATCCATCACCTGTTTGACATCTTCCAATCAGTTCTTTGCACATTTGTATTGTATGCTTGCCCTCTGTTCTTTGTCATGATCTGTTATGTTTCCCCTTGTGCAGCCCCCTGGATTATTTGAGTTTTGGATCTTCTGTTACTGCTAAAAAGCTCACTTTTTGTTATGGAAGTGTACCTCTCTGGACAATAGATTTTTTTCCCCGTATGTTGGTTTATGACTAAAAAGACTAAATCCTAATAAACAAAAGCCTCACCTATATATCTACAAGTTCTTTTCAGGAATACCATTCTAAAACTGGACAGGGCTTTCCTTTCTGTCCAAACAGTCTAGCATTCCACTTGATATTTTGATTCTGGTTCAGGTGGGCATGGGTAAATCAATTATGCTGATTAGGCAGCTCTACAGCGATGCTGCCAGTCAATCTCCTGTTCTTACATGTAGACTGTGTCATTCAACCATGACTGTTGGTACGGAGATGTACCGAAGTGCTGTTTCCTATGCAGGTGGAGTCCATGAATTTGTGTTGTTGAAAGCAAATTCTGATCTTACACCTGCAACCTCAGCAGAAAGAGCTAGAAAAATAAGAATTTCTGTCAGTAAGCAGCAGTTTAGGTTAATTGTTGCTTAATTGGAGGCTAATGACAGGCGATAGGCATTGGAAGGAATAGCAAGGAATTAATGCAAAATTTGAGTATTTTAAAATAAAAATTTTCAGTAGTTTTTCACAGCCCTGAAAATTTTGGCTATAGGTGTCTGAGGGTCTTTAATATGGGAATCAAAATACTGTTGGCTTGACAAGTAAAGGCAGAATACAGGGGCACCGCTGCGGCAAAGGTTGCACCTTTTTCTTTTTTCATTTTAAAGTATTCGCTGGTAAATATGGACAAAACTGGAATAAATATACTACAAATGACCACGGAGATTTTCTGTACCAAAAAATATATATTTTTTAATTAATTAAATTAATTCATACTTTTTATTTAAAAACATCAGACTGCTAGTTTCCCCATGTCTAGGAGTATAGTTCTGGGAAGGTTGTGTTCACAGTAGCCTCACAGGAATCGAATCCGACATGGTTTTCAGCTGTTCGGCTTCACGGAGTTGCATCTCAGAACACAGAACATGTCCTACAGACCTGCTGCTCCCTGGATGTTTTCTGTTTTTCACACCATTCTGACTAAACTGGTTGTGGTTGTGGTGAAAATCCCAAGAGATCAGCAGTTTCACAGACTCTCAGACTGGGCATTGTAGCACAATCACACCATAGTCAAAAACACCAAGATCACCCCCTCTCGTAATGGCTGAGATAAACAAACTGCACTTGCCACTCTGTAGCCGTATAAGATAAGATAAGATAAGATAAGACTTTATTGATCCCACAACGGGGAAATTTTTGCATCACCTCAGCTCAGGTACAGATATCAGAAGGAAATACAAAAATACAAATAAGTACAATCAATGAAAGAAGTAAGATAATACACCCAATACAATGGTAGCATACACAGTATGTGATTGTGGATATGGTTGGAAATATGGAAGACATAAACTATAGCTTGATATAGCTATTGTACCACTACTATTCCTATTTATAGACATGTGTACACACACACACACACACACACACACACACACACACACACACACACACACACACACACACTAAATATACATATGTATACATATACATGTACCTGCACATGTCCATACACATGGAAGGTCCATTATGCATGAAGTGGTGACCATGGATGTTCACAGTGTCCAGTGACTTATGACATCGTGATTGAGGAGTTATAGAGTCTAACTGCTGTTGGGATGAATGATCTGCGAAAGCGTGTATCACTGCACTGCTGACTGACTAGCTTATTGAATAATTGCACAAATGCGTTCTGGCTGTATGTTTACTGCTAAGTGGCATGTATAGGCATGCTAACATGATTAACATGTCCAAAAGCACCATGATGCCTAAACACTTCACAGAGATGCTGGCATAGCAGAACATTCAGTCTTACTGCGGACAGATTGCTACTAAATATCTCACTGGACACAGAAAATGTATTAAATTTGTTTAAAACAACAGAATCAGAATACTTTAATAACCCCTAAGGAAATTATGTGCTATATGATTATGTGCTATATGATTATGTGCTATAACAGAGCTATAATATTAATGTTGGGCGAGTTTTTCCCTTACCTTCGCCTTGCCACACATCACAAAAAACACATAAATAAATAAAATAGATGCAAGTCTCTCTAAAACCAGTGCACTTTTTTCCATTAGCAATCACTTTAGATCGTTTTAAGAGCTTGCTTGTCAACTGAACCCTGCAAAGCATCCAAAGAAGTCAAGCATCCAATTTTAGTGTGACGCAAACAACCTTCTTTTATAATATTTGTTCTGATTTACTCGAAGCTAAAGCACTTTTGAAGCCTATTTTCAGCAGATCGACCGATGTGCAGTAAAGCTTCAAGTTGATGTGCTGAAGTTAAGACCTGCTAATCAGGATCCTGAACTAAGGGCTGCTGTAGAGGTGTTGAGAACTACAATTCCAATTCTGAAGGCAGGAGAGCATGAACAACACAGAAATAACTTTCTGTGTAGTTATTTACACTATTAGATCAGACAACTCTTTTCGTGTAATAGTAAGTTTATTTTTGTTAACAGTAAATCCACTTTGTTTTAATGTTAGCCCTACACTGTCTACACAACACTGTCGGCTGAGAACTGACCCTTGACACAGTGAATTAGAGTAGCAGTGAAACTAAGTAGGTGAATATCTCACACTTAATCAGCTGGTTATTAATGGCCTGCCAGTGCTGACTCTTAAAATAACTGAAAAAACAGGATCCCCAAACACCTCATTTAAATGGAAATGTACGTCTTTCCCCTTCGCCTTGCTTTTCTTGACATTTTCAGCAGTCGCAGTGAGATGCAAATATAAGCTTGTAGGAAGAGTTCAGATGAGAGCCATTCCACTACCCATTAATCCCGCTACACAGAAGTTGGCTGCAAACCAGCCTAAAATACACTAGGGGGCGCTTGCAAGCTAATCCTCAATATTTTTATACACTGGCTTCTAGACCTAAAAGTCCACGTTTTATTTTAGTTTTTATACTGCATTGATAATGTATCTGAAATGAAATGAGATATCACTAGCTTACCTTACAGTTGAGATTCTCCTGGTCTGTTAAGGATTTACAACAGGACGTATGTCCTTGATGTGTCCTTGAGTACATTTCTAAATAATACCTGTGTGTAAGATGTGTATTTAAACCACAACAGAATCCACGTGTGTCTAATAAGCAGCTGGTGGTGGTGGCTGAAACGTTTATCTGAAGGCAGTTTAGAAAGGGTCTGTAGCTCTTTAGATTGAGCTTATGTAAGGGGCTTTAGGATCTCTCCAGTGACGTAGTAGAAAGGAGAAACTTGACTGTTAATTTGCATAAACTATGCATAACTTAACTAGAGGTATGACTGTTTATCTATTAATTTATTTTGTTGATAGCATGTTTTTCTGGTGAGATTATTTTGCATTAAGTCTTGAAGTTAATGCTGCAGTCACATCAGAGAAAACTGTGGTTAGAGACTGTGGCATGACATAATGATGACTTGTTGCCTTTGAAATGGTTGCTTTGAAGATGGGGACCAGGTGTGCACCCACTTGGCATCTTCAAAAAGACTTTGGTGCTTGAAAATGGCAACACAATAGCAATAAGATGGAGTAAGTCTGCTATCAGTCTGCAACTAAATAGAGTCAGGGTGGCAATTACATACAATCTGTGATAGTAAGGTGATTAAATCGGAATAATCTGTGAAAATTGCAAAACTGTTGCAGTGTAGTTGCACAGAAATTCACATTTACTGTCCATCATGTAGAAGAGACTAGAAATCATAGAAATTCAGAAATGCCTCCTGAAATAGTGACATATCTGCTGCAGAATAGTGATGTCACAAAAAATGATGTAGGTGCTCAGCATCTTTGCATTTATATTGGAATATAACCAGAATACAGCCAGTTCGTAACCAATTGAGTCTAGGTGAGCAAAGATGAGTTGCATTCATTGGCTCAGGCTGAGTAATTGATTGCAACACAATAATTTGTAACCCTTCAGAAGTCTGAGTGACTACAGTCGGACTGGAGCTGTTTGGAGTGAGGTTGCCCCACTGTACAGGTGACCTGTGCAATTGCCTCATGATTAAAAATAGTTAACTAACTTGCAGTAGATCAATGAAAAAAAAAAAAAAGATCAATGTAACCAGTCAGTAACCACTGACTTTTTCTAATTGCAAAAATGTTGCCATCCATTTTTACTCTAGTGTGACTGAGCCATAAGTGACACACTTTGACAAATGGTGCTATATAAAGGTCATGTTTAACCTCCTAAGACCCAAACTCTTCCATGGCATGCATTTTTAATTTCTCTTTGATATTTAGGCTGATTGGGATCCGATGAATGTAAAAACAAAGAATTACCAGATTTTTTTTTTTCTTTACCTGATTTCTGTTTCTGTGAAAATTAGAGCCACATATGAGGATATTCGTCTAAAATGTCGATAGAACAGTGGAATTATAATGTCCTCGTAAGTGGATATCAGGCCCTTGTAGAGCAAAATTTAGTATTTTGGTCTAAACAACCCAAAATGTGATGTCCACATATGTGGACGCCAGGTCCTAGGAGGTTAAAATAGCATTTGACCTAATATACTGCATTTTGGATGCAGCCCTGTGTGTTCAAAAGAAGAACAGACATAACATGGAACTGTAAATGTATTTGTACATGAGCAGGAGTTACTTTTAACTTCCATCCATGCTATTAACTACTTAACCACAAAGGGCAACGGAAGGACTGGAGCTCATCCCACTGGGTATGCTAGTGCTCACATTCACACATATGGCTTATTTAAAAATCACTTAACATGTCTGTGAATGTTTGAGGAAGCCTGTACCCAATCAGGAAGAGAGAAAACAAACTGCAAACTGCACACAGAAAGGCCCCAACTAGCCATGTTATTCAAACAAAGAACTCTCTTACTGTGAGACGACAGTGATGACCACTGTACCACCTCAAGTTTTTTTTCTTAAAAGCACAAAAACGTTAGAAACTTTAAGTTGAAATTCACAATTAGTCTTTGAACACTGCATGGTTTTCGCAAATAAATGCATTTCAAAAATCTGCCCCCACAACAAATAAAATTGAACCCTAGAAAATAACAATTACAGTGGTCATTAAATCGCTCTTCATACATACAGTATGAGCACTTCATTAATAGAAAATTATTTTTACGCCTGCTCTGGTTCAGTACCATTTAAATATTTACAGCCCATATTTTTATACCTACTTTGGGGTCATAAGCTGCATACTTAAGAACTTCATAAGGGTCAATAATTCTGGCTTTGTGATCCTCCTCTACAGATTAGATGTTCTGTTTTGCACTGGCAATAATTAGAAAAGGCTTACTGGGCACGTCCCCACGGGTGTTGTCCCCAGAATGTGGCTCTTATGCTGTAAAACACAAAGTTAATTGCTGTGTTGAGTAGTTGTACAAATGACCCATCCACACTTATGTTCTTTTTCCCTCCTTCGATTTTTTTTTTCCTTGTCTCTTGTACTCAACAACCTCTGTTTCTTCCCTACTTCTTTGCAGCCTCTCTTTGGGCACTATGACATGAGGAAATGAGTCCTATTTTAAGATGGGGCACATCAGACTCAAAGACCCTGGAGTGTCTCTTTCTCCTCATTGGTCTTCCTGTGGTACGTTTTCTGCTGTTAATTATGCAGCCCCTCTTTGCACAGAGCTAGACATTTTCTCCTAACTAGATACAGTTTTGTTCATCAGTCCTTTTTTGAAAAAACAAAATAATAAACAAACCCCAAAGATTTTACACTTCATAGCATATTTTAACAATATATTCTGAAGGTCAGATCAAACCAACAAGCAGAGATGAAATAATTTAAAATGCAAATTTTTTCCATTAAGTGCAATAAAAAACAAAACAAAACAAAGAAACCTCTTGAATATTCTGACCATTTTGGCAATATAGCGAATTAGATAAAGGATTCAGAAGGAGGAAGACAATGCTGTGTATAAGATGACATAGCTTTGCCATAGACTATATAAATCTAGAACTAAGCCTTGTGTTTGTTATCATGGCAAAGGCCTCATGGTAATATTTTGAAACCAGACTTCCTCAGTAAGGTTTTGACCTGACTGAGAAACTAAGGGATGCTCATTTGTTAGATTTGTCATTCCCACGATGGGCATATTGGGGCTATTCTAAGAAGAATTATTAGTTCATTTTGAATTTGATATCAGCAACATATCTGAAAAAGTTGGGGCAGGACCATGTTCGCCACTGTGTAGGATCCTCCTCTTCTTCTTCAGTGTAGAATATGGGAAAGATATATATAAATCTTCTAAAGTTTGTATCTGTCTTGTGTGAAACTTGTATGAAAAGCATACAAGAGTGAAAACAGATATAAGATCCTTTGAAAAATTATATAAATGAAACTTGTATGTTTTGGATACTTATTAAAACAATATATGAAAGTAATGAGAAAGTGGCCACTTTCATGAGTAAATCATATAAGCCTTATGTGATTTACTATATGAAGCAAGCCAAATCTGATGCAAGTCTTTTATAAGTTTTTTCTATTTCTTTTCCATGTGGGTGAGGAGATCCATTGCTGGAATTTTTGGGAGAGGACTCTATTTTAAATGAGCTTTCACTTAGAGAAGGCGGGGCAATGTCTATATCATCTTTACATATAACTTCTTTGCATGATATAGTTTTTTACAGACTGGTGAACCTCTGCCCAACTTTATGTCTAGAGACTGCCTCTCTAAGATGTTCTTTTGATACCAAATCATATTACTGATCTGTTGCCAATTAACCTAATTATTTACAAAATGTTGCTACAGCTGTTTCTTTTTAGCACCACTTACTTTCCCAGCATTTTGTTGCTGCCATCAAATTCAAAATGAGCTATTATCATTCATTAGCTCATAACATTTGATATTTTTTTCTATCTTCAACTATGAATAAAATATGTGTTTATGAGATTTGCAGAGCATTGCATTCTGTTTTTAAAGTACATTTTACATAGCATTGCAATTTTTTTGGAAGCGGGTTTGTATAAAATGAACATCATGTCATATTCAATTTGAAACTCATGACTGAGATCACACTCTCATGAGGAAGGTCTTTAATGAGCAATAGGGTGGATTTCTCATGGACGTCTACGCAGCCAGACTTCATGCTACCACGTGAGTTGCCCCGTGCTGGCCATTTAAAATAAAAGAGTGACATCTTTGAAGTGCCTTGTTTGCCTAAGGAACCGCGTGCATTTGAGAGATGGAGGTCTGGAGACATACGCAGCTGTAGGCAACTGTTAATGATCCTTCCATGGGTTCACTTGGGGAAAATTTGTTAGGACTTTTACTTTCTCTAATTAGATCTTGATGACCAAAGGCCCACTTTCAGGCTTGAGTTAAACTCAGTGACTTTGGGTTTAAGGGAGGGGAGGAATTGTAGTGCTGCAAGGGAAAGGACGTGCTTGATTAGTAAAGCAACAAAACAAGACAAACAAACAAAAAATAATGCGGTAAATTAACGGGTTTATCCAGCTTCCAATCCAGTGAAATCGAAAATCCTAATTGAAATTAAAATCCTATAGAGTGCCCAACAGTAAATAGCTCACTGGAGTTGTTAACCAAGTAGTGTGGACCAAATTGCTAAACTAGTGCATTTTGCTGTGCTGTGAATAACAAAGAGTTTATCTAACAGACTTTCTGTTCATGTTCTCCAAGTTTTGTGTGAAATGTTTTGCTGGTACTAATTTGACTTTCCCTGCTACTGTACTGCAGGTCTGAGCTGATCAGGTGATGGGGAAAGTTTCATAAATCTGCTCCCCAATTAAAGACGAGCATAAAAGAGAGAAGCACCCCGAAGGTGATGTGATTTAAATAACTCCTTTTAATAGGCAGTGGCTCGGAGGGGTTCTCTGGCAATTATCACTTGTGACCCACAGCAATTATCACCTGCTCCCAGCAGACAAAAGGCAATTTTCAACTAATTGAGTGCTAAGCCACAGGAATTGTGAGAGCTTGACCTTTTAGTGCTGGTTTGGAAGAGGCATGGCCACATTTTTAAGGCCAAAAAGCCATTTTGAAACAGTGACAATCAGCCGTACCTTCCAGACTTTAATGATGTGCAGAAAGCCTGGGGAGGGAAGCAAAACCCCAGGCTTGCTCACCGTATGACTGTACATCCCATCATTTGTAGAGCCTCCAAGTCTAATGGCATTTTAAATGGCATTTTGGTTTCACAAGGATTAGGTCAAGTCTTTGAAGTTTTTTACTCAATCAGCTGAAGATGGCCTTCTGTCACCAGGTGTTCATAATCACAACACTCCTGAGGATAAAATTGATCAGTTGGGCCGCATTATGTTTTTGCTTGTTCAGAGATAATCGGGAATATCAGCAAGTTATTTTCAGACTCAGGTGTTATGTTAATTTTCTGCTATTAGTGAGGCAGCTCATGTAATCACATCCATGTGCGAAAACCTGAGCAAATGTTCAAAATTTAAAACACCAATCAGCTTACGTATGAGCGAGAACCAAAAATGCTAATCGTCACCATGTTGAAGGTCACTTTTTGTCCTTGCGCAGCTAATTATGTGAGCATAGTGAGTGGTAAAGTTGGATGGTTATTACACTGCTTTTCCATGATGCTGACATTTGTGCATCTCTTCACTCTCAGATGTGCTTTTGTTCTGCGCTCAGAAGCAGAAGAACTGCATTGCATAAAAGTGCAAATGTAATAAATCTTTAAGTTTCATGGTTTGATAATTAGCTGCCAATGTCTGATTTACATTCAGTAGACTACAAGATCTCTTAAGATGCAACACATAAAGCGATGCATGCTTTATGTAAGCAATGAACAATGAATGCCAGAAATTTAACTCGGATGAAACTAGAACCCCCAAACAAAATACAATAGATATGAGGTAAGGGTTTATTTAAAAAAAATGAGTGGAATAATTACAGACTCGAAAGAACTCTGTTCCTCCTACGCAGGCCCTCACCCACTGGAAGAATAGATACGGGTCTGTGTGGATAGATTTTACATGGCTTGAGCTGAGGGCGAGGTTGAAGTAGAGCAGACTCATAGAAAAAGCTCATTTCTAAGAAATACCATAGCAGAACAGTTGGTGTGGGAGTGGTTCGGAGGCAACAGTCAGGCAAGCCAATGTGGAGACATGTATAGCAAAATTTACAAAAAGATTAAGCCAGGCTGACTGTTACAAAGCCTACAATCAAGTGATGTGGACAGAAGCAATTGGATGATTACAGAGCCCAACCCTACCACCTCTAATACCAGAGAAAGGAAGGAAAACTGTCCTAACTGAGAAGGAAGCAGATGTAGTGGATGTATAAATAGGGCTATGCGTAAAGGGGGTCTATTATACCCATTTCTAACTCCACCAAGCGTTGCTTTGCATATTATTACTTCCACCAAGGAAGTTACGTTTCTGACAGCGTTTGTGTATCATTCAATCTGCTCAAAAAGTTTTGAATAAATTCTGATGAAACTTTATAGCAATTTAGAGTCACATCATATTTATCTCTGAGGTAAACTCCTTGATTTATTGGTCAGAAATTGACAGAAATTCTTATAACTTAGAAACTATGATTCTTACATGTGTGGTGTGTATTCTCAGCATAAAGAAAGTACTGTATAAATATTTAATATATCTTGTCACAGTTGACCTCTGACCTCACTTTCAAGGTCAACAGATTGATGTGAATCAGAATACTTTATTAATCCCGAAGGAAATTAGGGTTACAGCAGGCAGCACGCTAATGGCGCATGCACACTAAGGTCAAAGGTGAAGGGTGAAGGTCAAAATGATAATAATGCTATAGAGCGCCAATTAAACCTATGTTTCTTTCTGCTGTTTATATTGATAACAAGAAGGTGTGCAGGGAATAATATATGAGGTTCTAAATATAAAGTAACTTTGCACTCCTGACCTCTTCTTCAAGGTCAAAAAAGGTCAAACTTTCTTGAAACGTCTTTTATCTTTAAAACTGTGCTTAAAATTGTACTGCACTGCCTTTTTTGTATTAGCAACATTTAAGAAATAATACTGGTATATGTGGATTCTAAATATCACATTAAAGTTGACCCAAGTTTATCCCAAAATGTGATGTATCTTTAAAGAAAGTGTTGTCAAAACAATTAAAATGAGCTGCCTTCTCAGTTATATACTGTGGTATGATAGCACATTATAAGCTCAGGTTATTCTCATCCAGTTATTTACAAAGCATTACCTATTATCCATTACCTACTTCTACATAATGTTTGTGTAATCAACATCTGTCATGCCACTCTTACCTGATTTGTACTGCACTACATATTTTTTAAAGTATGTTTTAAAAAGAACAAAGAAAATAAAATTAATATATACAAAATATAATACTTTTTCCTTAAAAGTAAGTATTGCCCAGAGGGTGAGCTGCTTTGGCAGAGGTTAACGCTCTCAGAGCTCTTGTTTATCTTACATCTTATAAAGCTCCTCAGTTCATCTTCTGCCTGCAACAAGCCTCTGTAGCTGCTCCTGGCTTCTTTAAGTTAACTTTCTGATAATTTGCGGTGTCTTACAAACTAAAGGTTTGAACAACAGGTGGTTGGGCGCTTTGTGTTCACATCTATCAGAGTATTTCTGAGATAACTACAATAATAGATACTCATGCAGAGCCAACAGTGGAGAAAATCTTTGAGTTTTGGCTAACTTCTAGATAACAGGGACTTTGTTGTGTGTACACTGACCTAATGATTTGACCACATGTATTATAAATGTCAAATTAAATCTGAAACCAGTTAAAACATCTTAAAGGTTTAGTTATTTGATTTAAAAAAATAAAAATAAATCACCAAATCTATTAAAATATCTTCTTTTTTTTTTGCATTTCTGTCTTTGTACTGTAGCATGTAATTGAAAGGGGCATGGTATGACAGCAAAGTCTTTCATTTCACTCTCACTGAAGCCAGATGAAGGAGCTATTTTGGGCGTGCTGAGCGTGCTGAAGGTCAGCTGAGACCGTGTGCTTTGATCTTGGAGAAAGATGCAGCCCATGAATGAGTAGGTGTGAAGCGCTTGCTTCAAAGTCCCGAAAGAAAAGAGATTAAATGCTTACATGTCTGAAGCTGTTCTTCCTTTCTCATTTATGATCAAGAAGACTTGTCATTTCAGTAGACTGCAAGATTTTACTTTGCTGTTATTTTTTGCAGTTCTTCTGAAGTCAGTGCCCTTCTGTACGGTGCTCATGTACGGATGGTTTTCAGAAGCTCCACTTCCATTCTGAAAAAAAAAAGTTGGTAGTATTTATTTGTCAGTAGGTGAAAACCACTCAATTTGTATTTATTTCGGCTACTGCCATCTGATGTTTTAGGAAACCACACATTATAATTATTTGATCTAGTTTGACTGTTTGCTAATCCTGGCTAACTCTAGCTGGTTAGGTGGCTAGCTAGTTAGCTAGCTGTTTATTCATAATTTACTGGAATACTAAATGCTATGCTAATTGTAGCTATTGAAACCTGACCTTACAGCAATAATACATCAGTGGTTCTCTTTTTGGTCAATCCAGCACATGAAAATCAAGGTGACCATGTCTTGATTTTTGCACAACCTTATTTCTTAGTGAAGTACTGCACATAAAATTGAATTCTTTCTGTAAAGTTGGGAACTTAAACATGAAAGTCTATGAGAAAACAGTCCTACTGCTGGTAACTGATCAAGTGATCATTTGAGAACCTTTCTAGCTTCAGATAAAAGTTTTGGCTAAAGAGCAGGAAAGGTTTGCACTCTTCTTCTGAGTTCCTATAAATAAAAAGTCTTTTTCTGTAAAGTTTTCTCATACTTTCATACCATGGGTAATCCATCATTTTGAGACCGCTTTTTTTGTTGGTTAATGTCAATAGTAAACGACAAATAAAAGCAAAAATTAAGTCCAGGAGACATGTTTCATGGATGAAAGTCAATGTAGAGGTGACAAAGAAAGATACAAACAAAACTGTTTGATATCACCGAGTTTTCTCAAATGTTGGCTTTTTCCTTGGGCTTCTTTCTTTAAAGTTTTTCGTGAAATACTGCTGCTTTTAATAATTGGTTCATGTGTGGTGTTGTGTGTTGTGTTTTGCTCTTCATAGCCACCGTAGAGGCTGAATAAATCCTTTTGTAAAGCATTGATACAGACAGTGTTTTGTTGTACAGACACATTCCTATTCATTCATGCTGAATAGAAAGCAATATGGGGTTATTATAACTACAGATATGTTGGTCCTTGCCAGAAAACAACCTTTCAAAAACACATTCCCTAGGCGATGGTCAGTCAGGACTGAGTGTAGATGTTTATGGTCCACTGCTTGCAGAAATAGCAAACCCAGTCATCTGCTCCCGCTCGTGCTGTCTGGCTCGGCTGATCAGTGATTAGGTTGCCGATTGCTGACAGTCCCCGCGGACGATGGCAAGAAAATCATTTACAGTGTTACTCTGAAACATCATCACATCTCACTTTAATGTTGGGGCTATCTTTGTGGATGAAAACTGTCAAAACACAGTGAATAAAATAGACTATGCTCGCCTTCTAGATTGGAGATACAGAAATGCATATAATGAGCTTTTCTTGGTTCGATTTGGATGGGATGCAGCTTTTTATACTTTTTCACCTCTTGCTGACCTTTGCCTCCCACTATCAGATCTACTTATTTGATATTTGCCACAAATCAATCTCTCTGAAGCAGTCAGTGTTTCAGAGCTTCTCCTACAACACACTGATATACATACTATCTGCCTGCAGTAAAGTCTTTTCAAACCTCTCATACCTGCAAACTGTCTTTTAAACCTTACATACATATGTCAAAAAGCTAAAACTTTTAAATAAAACATGGTTTAAAAGTTCAAGAGAAATGATCTCTGAATTTCTGTGAGGTATAGCTGCGTTTTATTGACAATACAAAGAAACCTGATGTGTTTTTTTTTTTCGGGCCAGTCCTATGACCTGTTAAGTGTATCCGTCAGTCAGAAGCTCTGCAAAGCTTCTCAAGGTTATGTGAAATTTCCTCTATGGATGGTTTTCTGCATGGCCTTAATGTTGGTAATTCCAGATGAAATATGTAACCTCTCAGGGTTCTACCACTGAATGAGCTCTGCCTTGAGTATCACAGGCTCATTGAGTCAGGTGATGGACAGCAGTGTTCATCTGTCTTTATTAAAATTATTTACCCCACCTTAATATTGCCAGACACATACCTGAATCAGAAAACCATGAAACACCTCATTTATTCTGCCCTTATAGTTATTCTACTTGTAATTCTTTGCATGGTAATTATTTTTGCAGATGCTAATTTCTGCAAATTTCAATTTGCCTGCAAGGGAATGTTTTTAGGGAATTATTAAGCAAATGCAAATTAGAGATGAAAGCTGATGAAGAATTTTGCCAATTAGCAGGTATTGCCTAAATGAAGAATTTAAAACCAATCAGACACGTGAAAATGAAAGCTGAGATAAAAAATAACAAGAACTGATGGAATTAAATTATGTGTCCTTCCCCTGCTTATTATACTGCTCATTTCCTATAGCACACTCTATAACTGATCTTTCATATGTAAATGAAACATTAGCCATTTTCTATGGCTCACAGTATAAAAGTGTTGTTGATGTATTTTCTATTTCTTCATGTCTGTAAGCTCGGTCATTCATTTGAGCCAAGTCTGGTAGCAGTGAATTGTTTCTTGCTGCGCACATGTTAGCGTGGATAGCATGAAATAGCTTATTGATTACTCTGGTGCTGGGGGGTGATTAGAATTCATCGAAGGAGAAAAACCACAACAGCAGGCATGGAGACAAAATGCTCAGCCTGACCTTAAGGGCTCTACCTAAACTGTACATTTCAGTCAGTTGTTGTCCAGTTGCTCATCTGCCAGGACATCGGCTCGGGTGCAGAGGTTGACAATCAATGTGTCTGTATTGGCGTTTGGGCTATGCATTTATATAGAAATTTTGGCTGTATACATCTTCATAGAACTCTGCCGTGCTGAGATAAGACCTTTCTGTCTCAACTCAGATAATGGCAACCTGATACCTTTCTGTTACTGTGCACTCTGTCATCAATAATTTTTAATCCGGATTCACATGTCAGATCCCGCTGATTTGAATAATGGATTCATTTGGTCTAACAGCCTAAAAAAGACACTGTCAAAACTGTACTGACTGTTGATCCAGCAGACAAGGTTTTGCATTCCTAGTTGTGCTTGTACTCTGAGTCACATGAAGCAGCATGCAGACCATCCACGCAGCTTCATGCAGCCTCTGTATTTTTTTTTACTTTTAAGGACAGATTAAATAGTAAATCTAAAATCTTTGTGCCCTTTTCAAAGGTTGCGATAAAAACACACACATAATATGATTTTATAGCATAGAATTTTATAGCTATATACAGATAATTATTTTGGTGTCAGCGTATGTATTTCTTGTTTTTTGCCATCTTATCCTACACAAAATCTACAGAATTTTAATAGAGCGATGTTACCAAACATAATTAACATGCACGGTTACTGGAATCAAATGTACGACAATGCTTTGTGTTTTAAGAGAATTTCTCACACGTATGTTTCATGGAAAAGAAAAACATTTTTAGAACCTGCATCAGTTTTCTGAAGTCACGGCTCTTCATTCATTCTCTCCAGCTGTGACCATAAGCAGCTGAAACGCAAAATCTTTTCTAGTGGAGTAAATTTGAAAAGGAAAACTACTCTTATATTCATAACAGCAGGACAGAGGCAACTGAAGAAAGTAATGAGATTCCCTCGTCTTTTTCTTATCCTCATCAGCCTCATGGAGATCCTTGCTGTTTTCATGTGCTGTTCTACACCTAACCTGTAGCACCTGGGCTACAGGTTAGGTGCGCTACCATGTTACTGTGACAATAAGCTGAACTCTTTTGGAAGTTTGTTGCATGGTGAACTTGGTGTGTGTCTTTTTCTATTCTAATCTTGAATTTTGGCTGGAAGAAATACATCCAGCCACTAATGATGTTACATCCCCAAATTATTTTTCAATCAGAACTAGATGTGAGCAAAAGAGATTCAGCTAATGTTTCTTGTGGATTAAAGGCATGCTGGGGCTTTGCTGCTTATAAAACTTTCACGTGTGTTATCATTTAGTTTTGTTGTTTCTGGAGTTCTAGAGATCTTGGTCTATATTTGTGGAGTTTATCTTGCTGTTTTTTCTGTTCTCAGTCCAGTAGTCATAGTCAGAATCTTATGCCTTTGGGTTTTATGTCTGGTTATTTATTCTTCCCAATTTCAACTGATTTCTAGTTGTAACACTTTTTTGTTTTTATGATACATCCAGGGTCTTGAGGTCTTTTTAGTGTTTTCAGTTCTCATTTATCTGTTAAGATGTTTTCGGTTGATTTAATCATGATTGTTTGTTTTCAGTTTTGCATTTTAATTGGATGATTAGTCTTTAGGGTTCTTGTTCTTTGGAGTTTGTTATTTTTATTTAGGTCTCTATAGTTTTTTTTTTTTATTTTGCTTATGTCCAGTTTGTAGTTTCATTCTTGTGGGTAATTACCCTGATGATTTTCAGCTGTGTCTTGTTTCCTTCCTGTTTCCACATCCATGGTTATCTTCGTGTGCATATATGTAGTCTTGTTGTATTTTATCACCATGTATCCTTCCTGGTTAGTTCCCTGAACTTAAGGGTTTCAGTTGGCTACATTGTGGATCTATTTACACTATAAGACAAACCTTTGACTTTGGTTTAAAAGCCCAGTTATTTCTCCCTGTCTTTTTGAGTCCTGCATTTAGCTCCTATGGTAAAAAAAAATCTTGAAAAAGTCATTAACCTGATTGCTGGTAAAAGAGTAGCTGATACTTTTTGGACTGAACAGTTTTAGCTGACTAAGCATACTGCACATTTTTCCCCTCAGTGTGGCTTTAAGGTAAAATTGACATAATTCCTCAGTTGAATGAATCATTTTACTTTTCTGGAAAAACAAAATCAAAATACATGTCTGTGAAGATTCTCCAAGCTCCCTATAATATCAAAACAGCATTTCTTTCGGGTTGTAATCCTTTTGTAATCTTTGTTTTGTAATGTACAATTACAAAACAGAACGTGTGTAATGACTGAATGTGATTTGGCTGGGACTTCTTATCAGATCACTCTGGTTCTAGTGATGACAGCCAGCAGATAAAACTATTTAGTGTTTGATATATTCTACATTTCAGACAGAGTTGTTGGCAATCATTCCCACTAAGACATACCAGAGAATAAGCAGTTTTTAGTTATCTATGATAGTTTTCACTTGCCTTTACAGCCCAACAAAGAAAATCTCAACTTTTTAGCTGTTTTTTGGGACAAATCAAAACATTAAAAAATATTGTTTAGATAAAAAGAAACATGAATACGTTCTCTCGAGACATTTGCACTGGGAGCTAAGACCAGAATACAAAGTGGTTCAGGCTATTGTCTATTGTATTTTTTCAGCCATAAGGTGCAATGCACTCTGACTGTCAAAGAGTGGATTCTGTTGGTAAAAACAGTCTTCATTTTGTCTGTCTATGTTAGTTTCTTTGGAGGTTTCAGCAAAACTTGTCTTATCTGCCTTTTATATCTTATGTAAAGTACCTTATGTGTATGCCCTGTTGTTGAGAGGTCCTATGCAAATAAGTTGCCTTGCCTTCTGCAACTCTTTGGCAGAAATATGATTCAGTCACTTTGCATTAATAGCTAGGGGTTAGCACAACCCTACTTACACACATAGACAAACAAGATCCACTGGCAAGAATGCAATATGTAAAATAACAATAGACTTCTGAGCCTAGCCGTGTGTAGCCTTGTGTTGCATGGCATCCCTACAGCAGTACACTATGTAGTTATTTATTATTCATCCTCCAGATCTTGAATAAATAGGGACTGTAACAGTTCCTATTTGGTCAGAGCCAAACACAATGTCTCAGATCAGCAGAAATGGGTCAGCCTCTGTTCAGTGTATTGGCTGAAATACACTGTTCTGCTTTTTGTCAATTTGATTGTCATAGATCAATCTGTCTGCACCCATGCTGAGGTCACAGCATTTGGCCATGCGACTGCATTGTGACCAAATGGATGTGAAATTGATATTGATCTTCTGGTTTGCCCAATTGTAGGTATTATTCATTCAGCAAGAAAGTCGAAAATACAGAAAACGGGTGAAGAGAAGGTGAGCAAGGGTAAGGAGGCTTGGTGCATTTATTTTATTGGGGTTCGAATCTGATAGTTTTGTTGTAATGACATAAGACAAGAAGACAAACAGTGTTTAGTGTTTATAGATGACTTCTAATCGAATGGATTTAAAGATCAAAATGAGTCACGGTGAATCATAACTCGCATTCCTTCTTGTTAATTAGAGCAGGTCAACACAGATCAAATGGTGTCTTGAGGAGAGGCATTTACAGATTGCTTTTAACCATCTAACATTGATATGGTACATATGAGTATGGATAAAATTAGAACTTTAGAGACTCTCAGTGCAAATACAACAAAACAAGCATTAATGTATTTCAAAAATCTACTTCTTGACTTTCCACAACTGAGTTTTCCATTCAATTCATGTTTTAGGAAAAGAAAGGGTACTTGATTGCATCCAAGACAATTAGTAGAAGCTTTTTAATACCCTTAGCATTTAGAAAATGGGTGAGAAGGAGCCAAAAGAGACGGCTCATATCAGCTTCTAGTACTCATTCCTCTTACACAGTCTCACGCTCACTCTCAAGTACGCGTGAGATACAAGCCAGTGATCACATGAAATTCTTAATGCATGCGCACTGCTACAACCCACATACTTGCTGTTGAAAATGTCAAGAAAGAGTCATGACTTCTGTTGTCTGTTTGATGGAGTGAAGAATAATGTCACACTGAAGAGGACAGTTAATGCGACACATAACGCTTTGGCTTTGTGGACGGAAGCGGCACTTTAAACCCTGTCTTTATTTGCTGGACTAGCCAGAAAGAGGCTGTAATTAGGAGATCCATTTGTAATATAAATGCTTCAGTGTGCAGTGAGAGGAAGTCATTGTCCCCTCTGCCTCATGAATTAATAATGAAAGACATCTCAGTGATGGAAAAGGAAGGGGTGGCATCTTGAAAAATGAAATATCTGACCTGCTTCTGTCACAGTGCGGTAAAAGATTTCCCTCTGTGGTTACAGAGAGGGAAAGGTACTCTATAGGATGTATAAAAATGCAGCTGTTTGGGAACCTGTTGATTGTCATAGCTCAATGGGCAAGGCAGCAGCATTCTTGTACTGTAAACACCAGGTTTTGAAAAAGGAGAAGAAATATATGGCATTAAAAAGTTGCACAACATAAATCTTTTATGTTGTGTAAGCAGGGTTGTAAATGGGGAAAAAAGGGTGAAAAGGAGTCCTGCATTCTTCTAGAAGAAATTCTACTGGCAAATTGGGACATTTACCTTAACATAAAGATATATGAAAAATGAAGAGGACCCAAAATTTGCATCACCCTTAAACAGTTTTCTCAGTTTACCTGATAAATTTTATTTCTATATCCAGGAGTTCAGTGAGTCTAATCTCGTGACTTATTTCAGTCGGGACAGTTCAACATGCAGACACTTCTGGGTTGTGCTTATAATTGTGCTTTATTCAAAACAATGTCTCTTCTCCTGCGGTTTCTGGCACCAGCCTCGGACGCAGCCACTCCGTCACTCCCAGTGTGTGTGTCCGCTTCTTCTCACTGCCAAAGACATAAGACAGGTCTCCTTCATTAAACAGTCCTGTCCACCTGTTCCCTCCCTGCCTCTGCGCTGCCCTGTGAGCTCACTGCGTCACCCCTCTTCTGCAGCAGGCCAAAGACCACTCCCCCGCCACAACCTTTTTTGCTCCATTTTTGGTCTCTACCATCCAAACCAAAGGTTTTTGCATTAAAAGATTAAGTAGTTAATTTACCCATTCACTTCTTGTTATTGCTAAAAACTATTTCTCTTGCTTTCAAATTGTAATTTTTATTGAGTTTAAACTTTAGTTTTGATGTTAACAATAGGAGATCAACTGATATTTTCCTTCGTGTCCATGGCACTGCCATAGACAGGCAGCAAGTCCAGGGTAAACCCCGCCTTTGACAGCTGGAGTGGACTCCAGACCCTCGCGGACCCTGGTTAGCAGGCAGATGGATAGATAGAATGCTGTTTTTTCATTAATATGATTAATTAGATAAGTCCAAAATGGGTCATATTACATAACTTCCAATGCTTATGTGCACTCACGTGAATAACATGTAAAATGCACAACATTTTATATATGCATGGATAACTGGCAATTCATCATCATAAATGATCAATTACATGCCACTTCAAGGGTCACACGGACAATTTCACAAGACAGTATATTCTTAGTATACAAAAACAGTAATATTCAAGTGTTTAAATTATACTCTTAAAAAAATCTACAAAACTCTATTTTTTTTTTTTTTTACATTATTTTGCAGCATCATTGATAATTGCTAATGACATACAGGGTAATTAATAATATACTTACTTCATGTCACTTCCCAGGAGTTCCCGGTAGTTTTCCATGCTACCTAAAATTTCCTGTAAGTAGTCTACACATCCACTGTGAGTTACACTGCTGCTTTCTAAAGCAGGAAAATGAATAGCAATACTTGTGCATTTCCCTAAGTAAATAATATGACTCTATCTACTACCAGTAGGTCAAATAATGTTGTTCTCATCTGAATCTATTTTATTTGGTGCTTTTCATAAGATCACGTTCAGTTTTCTAAATGCAAATAACTTGCATCCCAGATTGCTTGTGCTTGTCCCTTTTGGTATAACTGAAATTACACTGTGATAAATAGCTTCTCCTTGGCACAATATTAAGCATGTCCTCTGCTCTAATAGTGTGATCTCAAGTGGTGGATGGCCTCATGATGATGGACTGTCTGTCCTCCAAACTGCTCGCCATCCATCCACATCTTGAACTGTGATTTGGCTAAATGTTTCCCAGCATTGCCGTTTGCTGCCAAGTTATGGTTCAGCAAAGATGATAAACAGAATCTATGCTGCCCGTTCTGGTCCTGATACTGCTATGTATGGAAAAGCACCTATGTGACATTGTTGCAGAGACACGAGAGAGATGCACAAAGGCAAAAACGCTACTGGACACATATAGAGAGGACATACAGTACACAGCTCCATCACAATGTTCAGCCAGGCTGCATGATGCACTATAACGCTGTAGATACAGATATTGGATGGCGAGTTTTCAGCAGCGCAATGAACCACAGCACCAATATACTTGTAATGCTGTACGGAATGAAAATGTAACCACACAGCACAACATATCCACTGACAGGATGCAATGACCAAAATAACCACCAGACACTGACAGCGGTCCCACAGGGCTAATAGTAGCTCTGTCCCTGCACCCCTTGGCTTAAAAATATAATGTCTGGGCACCGAGGCGATGCTGAAGCTTGTGTTGCCAAACATCGGCGTGCCATTATCACTGCTTCCATAGTGGCAGTGAGGCGGAGACATTTAGCAGGGTGTCAAACTCACTGGAGTCCTCCATCAAACAGCAGCAACCAGAATAAAGGCTCTGTCAGAAATACTGACAGCTGTAATATTTCACTTGGGCCCTGGAAGCCATTCCATCAGCCAAAACACAGAGGCAGAGAAATATTTCTTTTCTTTAGCCCCCACACCCCTTGTATGAATATATATGAATATTTTGGGGGTTATTGCATACTCAGTTGTTGTCATTGTTGGGTTAATGCAGAGAGAGTTAGAAGAGCAATTTTCTTTTATGCTACCTTTGATGACATTCGGATTCAGGTGGACTTTTAATGGATACATTCTCTCATTGAGCACTTTTTTTCTTCCAGTTTTAGTCATTATTCTTGCTCTGATAAAATATTTTCAATTTTGCCTAATTGCATCTGGCAGGAGATTGAAAAGCAGCTTCAAAGTATAACTCCACCTTCCGTTATGGATGTTCCACTGAGGTGCAATTTTGCTGTTGCACAATTAAGAAAAGTGCAGGGGGAACTTTCATATCATTTATAGCATCTGCAAAGAAATCCAAGGGCAGGGCTGCAATTTTTAATCAATGTAAGTAAGTCATAGATTTACATTAATGCCACGTTTCTTAGCAGAATGGATTTATAGCTCGGCCGCATCATAGTCTTTAAAGGACAGTAGGCACCATCTGCTCTAATTTCTAATATAACCTTCCCACACCTTTAATTGTGATGCTACTGTCTGCTGTTTTGTGAGCAGGGATAATGGTGGGTTGGCAGGACAGAGGTGTGATTTTTTTTGATTTTTTTTTTTATTCTGTTTAAGATTTCACTGATGTTTAGCTGTCCCTCTGAAATCTAGTACTTTACCTACAGTAATGCACACTATCTGTAATTTAAACGTCATGTTTACCGGTCATAATTAGCAGATGTGAATGGGCTCATATTGCACTTCGAAGTGTACCTAATATTTTCTTATACATGAGGAGGACATATCATGTTCTACGCGTATTTCATGTTGTAGGACAGTCTCGGTCGTTGTGTCCTTGGGCAAGACACTTTACCTACCGCCTACTGGTGATGGCCAGAGGGGCCGATGGCGCGATATGGCAGCCTCGCTTCTGTCAGTCTGCCCCAGGGCAGCTGTGGCTACAACTGTAATAGTGGAATTGTAAAGCACTTTGAGGGTCTCGAAAAGCGCTATATAAATGCAGTCCATTATTATTTTTCATCAGGTTCAAGTGCTCAGAATACTCTCTAGTATTAAACCGCTTTTATGCTCATTTCCAGCTTCACATTCTTCTTCTTGTACTTTTTGCACAATTTGCAAACTATTCCTTATTTGTATTGTCGGGGCTTTGATTCAACCCCTCCAATCTCTAAAACAAGCCTTTTTAGCACCCTTGAATGCGTCTATCTTCTGGTTGGGTGCCCATTGTAGACAGAAGGATTGAACAGCAGGTGTGGGGTTTCTGTACTCACAGTCACAGACGTGTGCCTGAGATGTTCAGATTAGGGACATTTATGACATTAGAAGATCTAAGAGAAGAAATAAATATCTGAAACTGAGTGTTTAGAGCTGACTGCCGCCTGAAAATTAGGAGTCTCTACTGATAGCCACCTTCATAGTACCCCTTACTATCAAGTCTCATTAAGAAATATTCTCATGTTGCTGCTTTTGTCTCACTTTTAGCCCTTAGAGTAAAAAAGGCAAGATCTGTCCTCTAACACACCATGGCTAACTGATTTAATCTGTTTTCCGTCATTAGAAAAGGTGAAATATTTGGTTCATCCCCTAATATAATAGTCCCCTATTATCTCATATATAAGTAACCTTACCTTTCTGAAAGCACCTTGAATGTCTTTCTCGCTGTATTTCCCCGACAACGATCATTTTTAATTGATGTCACAGGCGCTATACTCAGTGTCACTCCTGGAGAACCGATACAGGAAATTGCCATTCATTTTTCTTATTATATATTGAACTGTCCACAGTTTCACAGCAGCGGCAGAGCTTTATGATTACATCACAAAGCACGCGAGTGCACACATTACAGCTGGCTAACCATAAGCACACAGCATCGACTTAGCGCACATCAATACTAATGCATGCAGTGTACATGCAACCAATCTGCCAGTGCTCTGTCAATATTTATAGATGCATGGATCCCTCTGCCATCAAAATGCAATGAAGACCAAAACCATAATCTATCATTTAACACTGTCATGCTGACAGCAGGCTAATGGCTGCTGAAGACCTGACACTGATGGAGTGGACCAGGGGAATATTGTAGCTTATCAATATGTCACTTCCCCTTTGTGTGACATTACAAGCACAGTATAGGAAAGCCTCTTTATTTATGCAGACGCTTTAGGCAAGAAAGCCAAGAAAGCAATTCACCCCTTCAAGATGATATTAGACTCAAATGAAAATAAACATTAAAAGTACTGTGTAGTGGTTTTGAGTGCTAGCAGTGACCCCAGGAGTGGCTCGTCAAGCTCTGCAAGATACACATTGGATTTGCACTATTCAGCTCAAAGGTTTTCGCCACGCACCTGCTAAAGGCAGAAAGAATAAGAGTACAAGCATATATGCAAAATCCTGCTTTTAAATATTTTAAATTTGAATGTTTTAAGAGGAAAGAAATGCACTGAACTTGATTCTTAAAACCCATAGAAGGCACTTTTGAGGTCTCATGTTCCCAGACTAACATTTGCTTCATATGAACTGCAGGTCTGTGTAATAACTGTCCTGTTAATAATCCGGTGCACTATCACTCAATTTCAAAGAAATAGGGAAGACGTGTATCACAAAGAACAAGGTGGGCTGTATTACTCTAAATCAACCCAATGAAGTGAACATCTTCCAAACATAGTGTTTTTCCTGTGGACAGATCACACCAACCAATGTGTACACACTAGATTTAGCTAACTCAGGCTGCTGAATCCTCAGGGATGGTCAGTTTTGTCCTCCAGTCTTTTTAAAGTCTTGTTGCTCCACAGGGGATTGCATAATGGCCAGTACAACAAGAGGAACAATTAATCTTACGTTCACCCTCTTTGTACTCATGCCTGCAGGTGAAGATCATTGCTCAGGAGCTTGATTACCCACTGTGAGGAAATCATGTTGTGTTGTGAGTGTATTTCAAGAAATAATTATAACTAATAGAAGAATGGACTTGGGTTCAGGGTCATGCTTTTACCTGGCGGAAAAACCTATTTTATTTCAGTATTTTTTTAAAGGTCAGAATTCAGAGAAGCAAATGGAAGACAACAAATGTGGCCAAGTGCATCAAAGTGCATTTGTACAATTGCCCACTGTACAGTCATTATAAAGCATCAGTAAACTTTTGAGTCCATTACTGCTTGTAGCAGCTCTAAGCCTCTAACTGCTGACTTCATTTTAAAGACCCAGAGGATCGAGGATCGTATAAACGAATAATTGCCTTGTACAATCCTACTTAAAAACATTGAGCTTACCCATTACATCAATAAGTGTTTAACATTAAATCCTTATTTTTATGTCCAGCTTTGGACACAAGTGCACACTTATTTCTTGAACATTTCTGTTTCCTGTAGACTCTTATCTAATGGCAAACTATTGAAGTTGAACTTCTCTCATAGAAAAGCTCTAAACTAAATTGAAAACTAATTTTGTAAATCATAGAACCATGATACAGAAACTCCAAACAACAAGAACATACTTCACTCTGTGCACGACACATAATGAACAATTTAGCACCACTAAACTATACCCCGAAACACACAAAATGTTTTTTTTTTGTTTTTTGGGTTTTTTTGTACAGCGTGTAAGATCTTTGGCAGAGGGTTCCAGCCATGGTTTTCTCTACTTTCTCTAAAAACAGTCCTGTACTTGCCAGAAGTTCTGTTTTTTAATGACCTTTCCAACTCAGGACGATGTTTTGCCAAGACATCTCTGCTGGCTTTACAGATGCCCAAAAAAATAATGAGTTGGAAAAAGAAAGCTACAAATTCAGTGCATATACAAATATTGCTTGGTGATTTTATAGATAGAAAACATAAACAAACGTCTTGAACTTGGGGTCGGCTCTAGCTAAGGAGGTAGAGCAGGTCATCTGGTTGGCGTTGTGATCCTTGACTGCTCCAAGCGTGAAATGTTTGTTTGTGCATGCCTGAATAGCCTTGAGCAAGATACTGAACCCCTAGTTGCTCTCTAATGCATTCATTAAAGTATGAATGTGTGTGAATGTTATATAGAAAGCAGTTCAATGGGTGAATGAGGCATGTTGTATAAAGCGCTTTGAGTGCTCAAGTAGAGTAGAAATATACAGGAACCAGTCTATTGCACAGAAAACCAGTAATTAGTACA